>NC_134402.1:70481888-72881888 GCF_038048845.1 Mixophyes fleayi
TTATTCTTTCAACATATCAGCGCTGTATCTCAATTAGTTTCACTTTCAATATAAACATAAATAGTGGGCTAAATTGTGCTTATGTTAATTTATTATTCAGTAGAAATTACCCAACAAAAAAGAAATGATGTACTAAAATGTGGATGCAGATGATTTATTTGGAGTACACAGTATGGTTAGAGATGAGCGGATCTCATGAGGTTCATCTTATGAAATGTGTTTGATATTCGCCCAGTTTCCAGTAAAACAATCACAAAAATGTTATTGATATTTTAAGCAAAAAGTCAAATTACTTCAGAGGGTAAAACAGTTGTTTATAGTGTAACTTTGGTCAATTTGCTTTCATTTGCTCATTAACTAATTAAAATTAACAATGACATTCAAAACAATTTTTTACCCTGAATAATTCATTATGAACACGTTTCTGTGATTTGTTGCCAGTTGTTAATAGGAATCCCCAAAATCCACTCGGAGCTTCACTTAAATACATTGAGGCTGCCATTTAAAGCAGTTGTGCAGAGTTGTTAATCTGCTCTTGTGAGCTCAGTATTATGGAAGCATGGGTAACATGTTATCTTTCCTTCCAATGTCACAATGCATGCGCTATACAGGAAGGCACCTTTATATTAGTGGGCCTAGGGCATAGATCACATAGCAGGCCCCTGTCCACACAAGAAGTAACCTACTAGTGTATCCCAATTATTTATCTCATTGAGGAACATCCACTTACTATTACAGAATGTGTGAGGAACACACAGTGGGTTTAAACATTCAATATAAATGACCCTTGACACATATTAGGTTGCCCACTACTAGTACAAAAGGCTAGTACACTCACAGAACACCCAATTATCAGTGTGTCCTGGAAATATTCACTCCTAAGTCTGCTGGAGTTGACCTTGTGAAAATTATGGTAAAGGGAATTTTGCTCAATTTTTTTGGTATGTAAATTACATTTTATTTTATTTTTTGGGGGGAGGGAGGGGTATTTAGGCATGCTTTTATCCATTCATGCTTAGATGTATTTTATACCTTGGTGTCCGGAACACATTTTATTAGCTTTATTTTTGTGCTGTTGAGTCTTCCCTCTTATCAAGAGTTCACTAGACCTAACAACATCTTACGTAGGCCACATATGCTGACAGACAGATATCTGAGACAGACCTTCCTGGCAGCAGCATGGGCTCCCCTACACTTAGTGGTATCAGTGATAATGACATCACTCTGACATCACATGACTTCCTGTGCTCAGTGAGGACTCCTGTACGTAGCACTCACTTTACCTACAATATACAGTGACCAGGTGGCCAGGAAATGTAAATGACAGATCCTGGACACTTACTTCACTGGAGGCTTTCATTGACCGTCATGTTACATGTGTGGGGCCATGATCTATAGTGTGCATTCACCACACTGTGGTGTGATTTATACATGGGACCCTACCACAAAGCCCACCTGCCTCCGACATAAATATAACATTGATAGTTGGGAACGAGTTCAGATTTGTGGCTAATATGGAGATTGAAATAGGTTCAGATTTAGAAATGGACTAATGTTATGGAGATGTAAGGATTATGATTAAGGCTGTTCAGGTTTTTACTGTTCTATTTATATTTATTATACCATAGAATCATTACAAATGCCTAGATATAACATAAATCAGTGCTCTACCCACACTGACATTATTCTTACAGCACTCTCGCAGTCGTTCCTGGCTAGATACAAGCTGTTGTTGAATAGCACAACTATTAGGAAACAATGTAACTTTATAGGCACTTAACAATGTACATAGTGTCGGGCACATATTCAGACACTCAGATTTGACAACTATTACTATGAGTTGGAACCAAGTTGAATGGATTTGACAGCTCCATCACACATGTCTATGAGGTTCCTATTTTACCACAGTGCCCCCAGAACAACTTACAGACTGGTGAATGTATATTCAATACCCTATGTGATGTAAGATACCATGAATTTAATATAGCAACAACTCAACTGAAAGATGAGCCGGTCTGTTCACCTGTGTTACCAGAAACGTATATTAAAGTCTGAGAGGAACAGATCCCTTGGCTGTAGTTGTTGGATTTAGATGGCCTTGGTGTATTATGCAATATGTATATTAATTAAATGTTAATATTACTCACTTATATACATTAAAACATAATTCACATCTACCTATCAAAAATAATGTATTTTACTTTAAATACATATGAATATACCAGTGATGAATGAAACATAAGGTTACATTATATATAAATGTTGTGTTGTCATTTATAAAAAGTTAAATTATTAGTGACAAAGGATCTTCCTTAATGTACATATTTAAAACACAGCCAAAACTGCTGTTTTAACGACGGCGATATTATAAAGAGGGTGACGTTTAATATATGGAATTAGTACATTAAGAACATAACTGGTGGTATATGAGTGACATTAAACAAGAAGGCAGCACGGTGGTGTAGTGGTTAGCACTTCTGCCTCACAACACTGGGGTCATGAGTTAAATTCCCGATCATGGCCTTATCTGTGAGGAGTTTGTATGTTCTCCCAGTGTTAGCGTGGGTTTCCTCCGGGTGCTCCGGTTTCCTCCCACACTCCAAAAAAAATATACTGGTAGGTTAATTGGCTGCTACCAAATTGACCCTAGTCTGTGTGTGTGTGTATTAGGGAATTTAGACTGTAAGTCCCAATGGGGCAGGCACTGATGTGAATGAGTTCTCTGTACAGCGCTGCGGAATTAGTGGCACTATATGAATAAATGGTGATGATGATAAAGAGGGAGCACTATGTATGTACTTTCTAATTGATGTATAGGCTTTGATGCATAGGCTTTATTTTATTTTTGTATTATTTCCCTTGCATAAGATTTCTGCCAGAATTGGGGACTAAATTTACTAACGTGCAAAATAAGTAGTTTGAAAAGTAGATTCACCAACCATGGACACACAATAAATTTAATAGGGTGTACGTTTAATTATATTGATGTTGTATATGTGTTTGTGTGAAAAAGAACTATTTCATGCTGACAGAATGGTTGCATGATTGCTTAGAACCTTGTGTATCTAATTGGTTCATTTCTTGTGTACCAGATGTATTGTGCGGCTGGTACCCGGGTAATAGAAATAACTATTGGCAGGAAAATGCCTCAGTGCAAACCAATAGAGCTGATGTTACGATTAGTCCTTGAGCTGTGGGATGTTTTGGATGTATTCTTCTGTTTGTATTTGTGGTGGGATCAGGTTAATCCTTACTAAGGAAAACGTGCAAACAGTTTGTCTTTGCCTGAAATGGCTACACTTTGCCAGTGTTGACAAGGCAGCTTGTAGAACTAGAAAATCTAAAGTGTACTTAGTACAAGACCTATTGTCACAGGGACTTTCATCTCGCTTCTTGGCCAAAAGCTGAATGGCCTTTAATTGAGTAGCGTAAATGCTTTCTCATCTCTTCTCGCCATATAAAAACAAGGATTGTTGTATAATTTAAGAAAGTATGTGAAACGTACTATTTATTTATTCTATTTATTGGCTTTCACCTCCATGTTAACACCTCATTGTTTTACTTGGCTGTTGTCATATAAGCACAGGAGTGGTTTTTCAAATGTTAATCATTAATGATTGAACGTTAACCACCTCTATTGGTATTATGTAGGGCAGGCCATCATATACAGTAGGTCATATAATATACACATACCAACGGTACCACCTGGTGAAGAGCATGCAATATAAACAAGTTAGATTTCTCCAAGCCATCAATTCTTTGCACAAGTAATTAATGAGTTATTAATTAAATTTACTCATACACAGGATTTTTTTATTCAATAGATCATTAAGATGAACATTGCAAAATTCCATGGTCGGGAATAACTAAATAGTCTGTGTATAATGTATGCTCCTCATCTGCTTGTCGTTCTTGTATGTATGTGTGTGTGTGTGTGTGTGTGTGTGTGTGTATATATATATATGTATATATATATATATATATATATATATATATATTTATAAATAAATATATATTTATATATATATTTAAATATTTATATTTAAATATGTGTATATATACACACACTCACATATGTATATATACACACACTCACATATATATATATATATATATATATATATATATAATGTGTGTATATAATGTGTGTATGTACACATCCTGTCTTCTCCTTAGATGCCCTTCACCATTGGATGTTCCCACAGCAGCACTAAAGTCAACCTGCAAACTGTATAAAAATATTGGCATCTGTGCTGCTGTGTAATAGGATGGTAAGAATGTGTGCTTTTATCTTGATCATTTCCAGAGAACACATGTCTGTATGAAAAGAACTCTGGATTCTTATACGTAAATTAATGCTGCATCAAACATTGTGTTAATTACTGTAAATTCAGCATGACGGAAAACATATCATGACATGATCTGAAAGAGAAGCCATCTCTGCATTCTGATATAATGACTGAAGATTCAGAAAAGAACATGGTAATGCTTGTTCCCCATAATACACTGCAGGAGACCAAGGCAAGGCAGGAGGGGGTGGGGGACACGCTGAGGGACATTTCTAAAAACGTTCATACAGTTAAACAGTAGCAAATAACAACTGTGCAGAAGTCAGGTTTAGAGCTAAAGAAACACCACAAACCATAGTCATGATGCTGTTGCCAGTGTACTTACCCTCACTAAAGACCACCACTTCAGTGATCAGTGGCAAAGGGCAAGAAACATGTAGTGTATCCATGTAATATTTTTTAATGTACCATATATCATTAGGTATCATTTAGTTTTAGTTAGGCATAGAATTTAACTGTGCACATCATACAGTAAAGAAATAATGTACAAAAATATGAACATTGCACTAACTTGGCCCCAGACCAGCACTTTGTGCTTGTTCTGCTTCTGATCTGGTGTAAGATAAATGCCTTCATATTGCTAGATTGCCAGTCCCAGATGTAATTTGCCCTTCTTAGATGTTGTGCGTCAGTTCTTAATTGTAAGTCCCCTTTTCACTTATACCTAGTTGCAGCAGGAGCATATAGTGACAAGTCTCTGTGCACAAAACATCATAAAATATGTTATGGGCAGCACGGTGGCTAAGTGGTTAGAGCTTCTGCCTCACAGCACTGGGGTCATGAGTTCGATTCCCGACCATGACCTTATCTGTGTGGAGTTTGTATGCTCTTCCTGTGTTTGCGTGGGTTTCCTCCGGGTGCTCCGGTTTCCTCCCACACTCCAAAAACATACTGGTAGGTTAATTGGCTGCTATCAAAATTGACCCTAGACTCTTCCTCTCTGTCTGCCTCTCTATCTGTCTGTGTCTGTGTGTGAGTGTGTGTCTATATTAGGAAATTTAGACTGTAAGCTCCAATGGGGCAGGGACTATGTGAATGAGTTCTCTGTACAGTGCTGCGGAATTAGTGGCGCTATATAAATAAATGATGATGATGATTAACTAGTATTATAATGTTCATGTTGCATAGAAACACACATTTGGTTTTGGAATTAATATGGGTCACACTGAAAAAGTCCTAATTCAGTTATAGGTCGCTGCAAAGGTCTGTAGCGCCGTACAAAGGGTCATAGGACAGAACAACAGCAATTGAACAATGAACAAACAACAACAAAAATGACATAATAGATTGTCAATTTATCCTCAGTTTTTACTGGAGATATTGGGCCTGAAGGTTTTGATGGCATTGACATCTGACTTCCTCTTCCGCGATTCCAGCCAAGAGACTGGTTGGAGCTTTCGGGGTATTAACTAGTTGTGCATAGAGGTAACCTTGTCTACAACATTTGTCCAGTTGCCATGAGACTCATGATAATTTAAGAGCTACAAAACATGTCTTCCTACACTGCGGCTCCTTTTTGCACATGTGGGTGAAATTGTCCACCAAGAGCATTTCAAGGAACAAACCCACTTCCAATCTTTGCAGACACCACAGTAAAATCAATCTGCACCTACAATTTTGGGTCTGCAGGTACTTCGAGGAATGTTCATGATGGGAAAAAAGAAAAAACGTCACTACACAGCGTAATTTACTTCCACTAAAATACTGCTCAGTCTAACCTAATTTATGTCTTAGATTATTCATATGAGTGACGTCAGGACTGTGTTTGTTTTTTACATGTGTCACTTTTGTGTGTTTAGACCTTTTTATTAGATGTCTAAAGTGCGTTTATACAGTCATGGCCAAAAGTTTAGAGAATGACACAAGTATTGGTTTTCACAAACTTTGCTGCTTCAGTGCTTTTAGACCTTTTTGTCAGATGTTGCTATGGTATACTGAAGTAAAATTACAAGTTTCAAAGGCTTTTATTGACAGTTACATTAAGTTTATGCAAAGAGTCAATATTTGCAATGTTGACCCTTCTTTTTGAAGACCTCTGCAATTTGCCCTGGCATGCTGTCAATCAACTTCTGGGCCACATACTGACTGATAGCCGCCCATTCTTGCCTTATCAATGCTTGTAGTTTGTCATAATTTGTGGGTTTTTGTTTTTCCACCTGCGTCTTGAGGATTGACCACAAGTTCTCAATGGGATTAAAGTCTGGGGAGTTTTCTGACCATTGACCCAAAATTTCGATATTTTGAACCCCCGAACCACTTAGTTATCACTTTTACCTTATGGCACGGTGGTGCATCATGCTGGAAAAGGCATTGTTCATCACCAAAATGTTCTTGGATGGTTAGGAGAAGTTGCTCTTGGAGGATGGTTTGGTACCATTCTTTATTCATGGCTGTTGTCTTAGGCAAAATTGTGAGTGAGCCCACTCCCTTGGCTGAGAAGCACCCCACACATGAATGGTCTCCGGATGCTTTACTGTTGGCATGACACAGGACTGATGGTAGCGCTCACCTTTCCTTCTCTTGACAAGCATTTTTCCAGATTTCCCAAACAATCTGAAAGGGGATTCATCAAAGAAAATAACTTTACCCCAGTCCTCAGCAATTTAATCCCTGTACCTTTGCAGAATATCAGTCTGTCCCTGATGTTTTTCCTGGAGATGTGGCTTCTTTGCTGGCCTTCTTGACACCAGCAGATCCTCCAAAAATCTTCGCCTCACTGTGCGTGCAGATACACTAACATCTGCGTGCTGCCATTCCTGAGCAAGCTCTGCACTGGTGGGAGTGGGCTCACTCTCAATTTTGCCTAAGAACACAACCATGAATAAAGAATGGTACTAAAACATCCTCCAAGAGCAACTTCTCCCAACCATCCACAAACAGCTTGGTGACGAACAATGCCTTTTCCAGCATGATGGAGCGCCTTCCCATAAGGCAAAAATGATAACAGCACTGGGGTCATGAGTTCGATTCCCGACCATGGCCTTATCTGTGTGGAGTTTGTATGTTCTCCCCATGTTTGCGTGGGTTTCCTCCGGGAGCTCCGGTTTCCTCCCACACTCCAAAAACATACTGGTAGGTTAATTGGCTGCTATCAAAAATTGACCCTAGTCTCTCCCTCTCTGTCTGTCTGTGTGTGAGTTTGTGTCTATATTAGGGAATTTAGACTGTAAGCTCCAATGGGGCAGGGACTAATGTGAATGAGTTCTCTGTACAGCGCTGCGGAACTAGTGGCGCTATATAAATAAATGATGATGATAACTAAGTGGTTTAGGGATCAAAACATCAAAATTTTGGGTCCATGGCCAGGAAACACCCCAGACCTTAATTTCAGTGAGAACTTGTGGTCAATCCTCAAGAGGCGGGTGGACAAACAAAAACCCACAAATTCTGATAAACTCCAAGCATTGATTAGGCAAGAATGGGCGACCATCACTCGGTATGTGGCCCAGAAGTTGATTGACAGCATGCCAGGGAGAATTGCAGAGGTCTTCAAAAACAAGGGTCAAATTTGCAAATATTGACTCTTTGCATAAACTTAATGTAATTCTAACTTTTGGCCATGACTGAAAATGCGCTTTCTCACAGCAAAGAATACACCTGATGCGTGCAATTGCTCCGATTAGACACTGCAGACCTTAAAACCCCTACAGACACCTCCATCTTGACTTGAAAATCCATTGACTTAACCCACTACACAAAATCCTGAAAATTACTTGCCTTAACATTAAAATATGTAGTATACAGTTGCCCTTGTACCTCCCCGGAGTGTAAGCATTCTGTCTCGAGTAGGGAAGTATATGGAGACCATATGATAAAATTCAAATTGCTAAAATGCATTGATTATCAAAAGAGACATCAGATTGTGTACAATTGTATCCATTAGGCCTATGGTTTGCTGAGAGGGAGAAATCTATTGGAAAGGATGACTTTACGAATAGCAAAAGCAATTAGAAGCTTCCAAGTAGTCAAATTGGCCAAAAAACTGAGTATACGATATAAAGAGAACAGATGGTCAATGAGTCTATTTAAGACATAATGCGACCTCTTAATCTTACTAAAAGGCCAAGAATAGTCAAATAGACGAATCTGCCCTAATGTCAGAGCATTGTATCATGTCAAATTCAGTAGCGATACTTATAGTGATTACTTCACTCCCAGTGCTGTCTCATGCCCCTCCTGTCACCTACTCTATCCACAGACTTGCGGTCACATTGGACTGTGTCTGCCTGATGTCAGAAGGCACTGGGTTTAAAAGGACAGCTTAGTGTAAACTAAGGAACACTTATTCTGCACGCTTGTGCCTATCTCTAGCTTTTGTATTTTAACTACCCTTTTGTTCTTTTCTGTGGAGGTTCAATACATATCAGTCCCTTATCCTCCTACTCTTAGAACCTACTCGGGAACATAAACGTTAGAAACTTGGGGTTACTGCAAATAAAAGGGGGAGAGATTTTGCCCGGTCAACTTCTGCAGTGTGCCCCATGCTCTACCCTGTTATGAATCAGTATACTACTCATAGCATAACAGGGTAGGAGTATGTTATACAGAGTGAGGTAGTGTGGTATGTGGTAGTTAAGGCAATATGTGCCAAAGGCTCAGGTAAAAACTGTGGTGCCATTGACCCATTCCCAAGCATACCTCCCCATGGTTCTATGTTGTTAAAGTACATTATGGGTTGAATTACCAGCCCAAATTTTTAGACTATATATAAGGATACATATATTTTCCCTGGACCCTAGCTTTTCCACCACACCAAAGCAATCAACTAAGTACCCTCTAATTTGGTGAGGTTCATCTTGTGCAAAAAAGATGGAAGCATTTGTATTAGTATAATGAATTTGTACATTTGTGTATGGTAAAATATATGGGAATGATTATTGATAAACAAGGTCCACCCCCCTGGGGCTTTGAATATGTGGGTTATGATAAAACATAAGATGATTTAATTGGCTAAGATATTTCATATACTAATTGACCATCCAAAAACAAGCATGCACTGTGATCACCAGACATCCACAGTACCTCCTAGTTAATCTTCTATTCTATGGTGGTTAATATGGCAGGGATCTCTGAATGGAAAGAATAGTAACTCATCTGCATAAAGTGCTCATGTTAAGCAGGGATGCCCATACTTTTCTCTTTGCAGTTGTCGGTGGTACCATTATCAGGGGGAGAGAGGAGATCCCTATCTAGTCCTACAATAGATTGAGAGAGAATGAGCTACAGGGATAAATTCTATAGACATGTAAAGTTACATAATTCAGTCACAATATAAAGAAGGTAGCCCCAAACGATCAATCCAAACGCTTTTTCTACATGTAAATTATTGTGATTCTTTTGTGACAAGTTGGTGCTGTTGTTTTTTTTGCTTTTATTTTTAAATAAATGGTGCCTATTTTTTTTTAATATAAAAACACGAAGGCATATTTACTGACATAATAAATACAATAAAAATATAACTATACATAAGCTGGGTACACACTACAGAAATTTTCTCCCAATGTATTATCTATATTGATTTTACCAACGACTGATAAAAATTAAAAGTCCCGATCAGCATGTCGATTCATGTGTACACACTATACACATTTACCTTCAGATCTGTGCTCTTCATCTGTCATAACCATCGGCAGAAAATGTTGTACCCAGCCTAACCAGTCAACAATTAGCTTGGACCTCTCTAGGGCAGGTTAAACAATGAAAGGAAAAGTTTAATTGACTGGTATGGTTCTAATGCAGATGTGCTACTGTGAACAGTTTCAGTAAATAGCCTTCAATGTTCTCAATGGAAATCCAGATTGTTCTCCATTGAGTGGTCCATATAGGCGTTTGAGAACTGACTATATTGTAGAATGGTAGATTCACAATTTTTTGATTGTGAACACAAACCAACATCGTACAGGGGTCATGGTAAGATGTAAAACTTCCAATGTCAGCGTGATTCCTTGATGTGACTGTGAGACCTCTTTCTCCTGGCTGCAGCAAAGAGAGATAGGAAAGTTCATCGTGGTACAGGAAATATCACGTTGCATATTACAACCTTCTAAATGACTTTTATTCATCGCCTGCTGATACTTTCATCTACTTATCTAGATATAATCATAGAGGAACTAACGCTGCCTTTCTGGTCTGTTTCTCAGGGAATCTCGTTTGATGAATTTAGGTCTTTCTTCCAGTTTCTGAACAACCTAGAAGATTTTGCCATCGCAATGCAAATGTACAATTTTGCCAGTCGATCTATTGGTCAAGGTAAGTGATCACAAGCACATTACCCAAGAGAAGAAATCACATATTATAACTAGTGTGTTTTTCCCACTTACTTTTCTTGGTTACACGAGTGATTAAAAATGTAAACCACAAAGAAAGCAAAACAGCAGAAAATGTTTTGGAGTAAAATAATGTAAAACTATAATGAGCTAAAACTTTAGCTGGTTCCACATTTTCTTACAATAGTTGTATAAAATGTCCATGTTAGAAGCATGTACACATTCATGTATGTGAGCGTGATAAATGGGTAATATCTACTAGTTTACACCATTTTATTATGTCAGCCTTCTTCTAGCTGTCGTCTATTCTGCTTCGCGTGGTGGTTAATGAGCTGTATCTGCTGACAAATGACAACTCCATGATTACCGGGCTCATCGGTATTTCTGGTCCGGCAATCTTGTTGTCGTATCTGTGCACAATAAACAGGCGGATGGCTGCAAATTCAATATGTAACACTCGTATAGAAATCCCTCATGATTTAGATCAGATAATCCAGTTGTCTTCTTCTTGCGCATTAATCTGTGTGTGACTAAAATCTAAAACAATAATAAGTGGCGCCTGACATCACAATAGTAAGTGAGCAGCTCCTGTGCTGTACGCCACCTTTTGTGTTGTAAATGACTTCTACTTAGTCGGGAGACAGTGGCGGTGTCAGATGCTCATATTAACTCTTTGCATAAAGAAAGCGGACTGGAACCTTTTGAGAGCTCTCCACAATGGTGTTTGTTCCATGTTCAAATTGCATATTGTTTCTCTATTACCAATTAGAATTGAAGAACTCTGAATGACGGGAGATTTTCTTATTATAATGATTGGCTTGACTCTTTTCATGTCTTGTTCCTTAACAGATGAGTTCAAGCGTGCTGTATATGTAGCTACAGGCCTGAAGTTGTCTCCACATTTGGTGAATACTGTCTTCAAGATCTTTGATGTTGACAGAGATGATCAATTAAGTTATAAAGAATTTATTGGCATCATGAAGGACCGTCTGCATCGCGGGTTCAGGGTGAGCAACTTATTGTTACATCCTAGTCCGTCTCAGTGGTCACTACTGACGCATCAAAGTGAAAACATGGCCTTGAAGAGGCGTTTTTTCAAAACACCTACTGTATTGTCTGTGTGTGATAGTATATATGTATATAGATTTATTTTGGTGGAGGCCAGAGCACTTGCGTTTAGAGTATAATGGTCTGTAATGGGAAGACGTAAAATCATGTCATTTCTAATGTAAGTAAATTATTTAAGGTGTGTGTGTGTGTGTGTGTGTGTGTGTGTGTGTGTGTGTGTGTGTGTTAGTTATCTTAAGCCCAACAGAAAAACATATTCGGAGCACTGACAAATCTTATGTTGACTCAGGATTTTGGAAAACTTGTGGATTTTTGGGAATAGGTTTTCCACAATCTTATGTTACACTCCACAAATAAAGCTTAGAGCATAAGGTATAGCAGTTAAACTTGTGAATACGCACAAGGTTGAGGGTTGTAGTGGTAGAGATGGTTGTGTTATACTGCCACCTGCTGGCCAAACTTAAACTGTAGTTTTATTTTCCAATATGTTTTATCACTCATGCTATCAAGCATGATTGTTCAGTTTCCTTTTATGGCAATACAAATTCTGCAAAAATGTTATTCCATATAAATCATTTAATCATCAGACATGTTAGAAAAAAGTAATTGAGGGTAGAGAATTTAGGTAGAGATGGTCATTATGGTAAAATATGGTAATTACTACAAGGGCAGATTGTGAGAACACATAACCTTACTGAAATATTTAATCAAACCTACTTGCTCAGTTTCCTATAGTTATGTCTTATGTGTAATATATATGGGATAAAGTACCCCCTCCTGTGATGTATAATAATATTTGAAGTCACAAAGGAGTTCTGCTACATATAAAAAAACAATACCTTAACCTCAGTGGTTTTTTACAGGTCATGAACTCTGTGGTTCCATCACAGCATACAGATACCGCCCGTGTACTGTAAAGCCATGTAACTTTACTTACAGTACAAGACCAGGTTACTGAACCTGCAACCATCTAACTAACGGGTCATAGAATTACTCTGCGAGTTATAAAAACCATGCACTAATTGTTTCCATGGTTACACTCTTTCCAAACCTATGTATCAAATGGCAGCAATAGTGAATCTTTGAGTTATCAGCATGACGTTTTAGGAGTTATTCCAGTAAATTGTACTACAATTATTGTAGTATCCAGCATAATGGTTTTATGAACACAAAATCATTTTTAGTGGAGTTACCTTTTAAATATAAACAGTATTTACAAATGAAATAGATTGCACAGCACAACTAGCTGTCTTGTGTAGCTGGAATCCACACACAGGCTCTCTGCAATTCTAATTTAATGTATGTGTCTTGCGCTGTGTTATACGAGGTATGTCTATTAAATAACGAGACTGTGATTCCACCTAGTGAACAAAGCAGTCAGAAACGGTTATAACTGCATATGTAGTAACCTTGAACCTGTCTGAACCTGCATGACAGGCTGCAACACTCTGACGTTCAGTTGATTGTGAGTCGCCATTTAGTTTGGTTGTATTTTCTGCAGATCCCCGAAAAAATGCTAAGTTTAAAAGTTGAACAACGTGTCAATTTATAACTTTTAGTAAAATTGCACAAAACACCAACAGAATATTTTCAAATGCTTACTACGGCCTATGGGAATGACTGCCTGTCTCGTGCGCGTGTGTTTGAGTGGCATAAAAGATTTAGCGAGGGACGTGAGAATGTTGAAGATGATGAACGCCCTGGACGACCTTGCACTTCAAGAACCGTAGAAAATGTAGAAAACATCAGTCAGATTGTTCGAAAAGACCGCCGACTCAGTGTTCGAATGATAGCTGAATCCATGAACATTGACAAAGACAACATATGGAAAATTTTGCGTGAGGATCTTAACATGACGAAAGTTTGTGCACAGATGGTCCCAAGGGTTCTCACACCAGAGCAAAAAAAAAGTCGCAATTAATATTGTGTTGACATTCTGCAGCAACTTGACACAGATCCAAACCTGTTTCCTAAAGTAGTCACTTGTGATGAGACCTGGATCTTCCAGTACGATATTGAAGCCAAAAGACAGTCAATGCACTGGAAAACACTGTCATCACCAAGAATGAAAAAGCTTGTCAAAGCAAGTCAAAATTCAAAGCAATGCTAATTGGTTTTTTTCGATATCAAGGGTGTAATTTTGGAAGAATGGGTTCCAGAAGACACAACAGTTAATCAGCATTATTATAAGGAAGTTTTGCAAAAGCTGAGAGAAAGTGGTCAGAAAGAAACGTCCACAACTGTGAAAAAATGGTTTCTTTCTTCACCAGGACAATGCGCCTGCTCACACAGCACTTTCTGTGAAGAAGTTTTTGACCGACAGACACATTACTACACTTGAACATCCTCCATATTTGCCCGATTTAGCGCCTTGCGATTTTTATCTTTTCCCAAAAGTTAAATCAGTGCTTAAAGGGCACACTTTGAATCAGTTGATGCTGTAAACAAGAAAACGGCAGATATGTTGAAACAAGTGACAGAAATTGATTTGCTCCATGTCTTCGACCAGTGGGAAAACAAGACTACAGCGATGTATTAGTGCAAATGGGGAGCATATTGAAGGAGACAAACATTAAAGTTGTAATACCAATCAATAAAGGTGAGTTATTTAATCAGTCTCATTATTTAATAGACATACCTCGTAATGTCTAGAAAAATGGCATGCATTGGCATCTGGAAAGCTTTCCTCAAGTCACCAGAGACAGAATGTAAACTGCACTCTAATTTGTGGTCTTAACTGCTCACTAATGTAAACAAACCTCCACAGTCTCCTCTCCTTTCCAGCACCTCTCCAAGCTCCTTTACGTATCCAACCCCCTCCAAGTAATTATATTTTCATTTCTTATGGTATATACTTCAAGCCTTGGTAATGCTGCCTTCATGGTACTTTGTGTTTGGCCGGGTGTTTATAATCTTGTCTATTATCTAGCTCAGTCCAGCATCTCGGATAGATAAACAAGCAGACACGATGGCACAGTCAATTAGCATTGCTTGGGCAATAGGTCCCATGCCGACCAGGGCACTATCTGTGTGGAGTTTGTATGCTCTCCTCGTATTTTGATGGTTTCCTCCATTGCTGCAGTGGCGGATCCGGGGGGGGGGCGATCGGGGCGATCGCCCCCCCTAGCAGACACTTGCTGCACAGTATGTGCAGGTCCGTCCAGCCGCGACAGGCAGGGACAGTGTGCTGCCCGGCTGCTCTGGCTGTGTTTAAAACACAATCGGAGCAGCCGGGCAGCACACTGTCCCTGCCTGTCACGGCTGGACGGACCTGCACATACTGTGCAGCCGTCGGCAGCCTAAGATGTTAGAAAGGGGTGGGGCCTAAATTGCCCCTCCTAAATCGCCCCGGGTACAGCATTTTTCTAGATCCGCCCCTACATTGCTGAGGCTTCTTACCAAGTACACACTGGTAGTAACCTAGTGTGGATGGCAGATCATTTGGATTGTAAGCTCCACTGGGACAGGTGATAATGTGAATGATTAAACATTCTCTAGAAAGTGCTGCGTAATATGTAATTAGAATTATTTTTTACTGTCACCATTGTTCGTCTCTTAAACGCTGTTTTCTCAG
The DNA here is from genome assembly GCF_038048845.1 of Mixophyes fleayi. Classification (NCBI taxonomy): domain Eukaryota; kingdom Metazoa; phylum Chordata; class Amphibia; order Anura; family Limnodynastidae; genus Mixophyes; species Mixophyes fleayi. The sequence continues at coordinate 70,497,146 of NC_134402.1, forward strand.
AAAATATAACTAATATCTTCTCCTTTCAATACTGTGGCTTTCTGTTCCTCTCTGGCTGCTCCACGATCTCTGCATCTGCACACCTCTATCTTCTGCTTCACAGAGCTACAAAAGTGTACAGAAATACACCACTTTCAAATCCTGTGTGAAGAAACAGCTCAATAACAGATAAGTATGTCATCCCACTCTGTACCAGGGTACTTGCATGCGCTCAGTTGTGCTGTCCATTACTTCTACTTCTGTAACGGCACAAGCAGATTATTTATACAGTGTACATACAAGAAGAAGCTAATAAAATATGTAATATTGAATTGGCAGAAAAAGAGGAACAGTCAGACAAAGAAAGGCTTTTCAAGAACAAAATTAATATATATATATATTGTAGTTGTCAATTGCTCATTGTGACTTGCTCACACAGTTGTTCATCGGGAGGTAGGTCTGTAATGTTATGGAGTGTAACACGCCTCTACGTAAGTGTGAAGTTCATATAACCAATTTGTCTGCTTTGATGTATATTACGTAACAATTGGCACTGGCAGCACTTCCCTGAAAGTAAATACATTTATTGAACAATTAATACTTTTAACCACAGGAATGCCTTCCTATTTACTTACTGTCTGCCTATTGGCACTGTGGACCGAACTCAACTGGGGATTTTTAACTGTGCAAAGGAAAATAACGCTGTTGTCCACAATAACCAATTTGACGCTACCTGTTATTTTTCTACTAGTTTGGAAACCGAAGGAAAACATTTGATTGGTTACTATGGGCAAAACCCCCTTTTTCCTTTTATATCCATGTTTGATCTCACCAATACTGTCCAACTGCTTTGTGTGCATATTGTATGGGTCCTATTCATATATAGATGAAAAATTCAGTTGCCCACCAAGCGAACATGGAGGTGCGTGCTTCCGTTGCAGACAAGCAGGAAAATCTTTAGGAGGTGCACTGTGCAAAAGTGTACAGTCCATCAAAGTCCGTCCTACAGCTTTAGTGCCACTCGCCAATGAAATAAACATGTGTCACCTAAAATGCTCACTTTAGACTTTTTTGTGACATAAATAAAGAGGTGAGGGGACATTTTATTAGTTGCTACTTTTGTGTGTGCAGCTGTATATTACATTGATCGGAGAGCGCCCATAAATGTATTCTCTGCCGAAGGCTGGCGGAGATCAGAAGCACCATTTCCAGACTACGGGGAATAATGTATTAAAACTTCACACACAAATTGCCATCTGTAATTAAACATGTCCCAAGAAAAATGATAACTGAGAGTCCCTGGGACAGCCCCTATACCATCCAGCCAATCACAAGTGGGCAGACAATGATTGTCTGGCCAATAAAGGGCAGTCCAGGGTGCTTCTGGCTATGATCATTTAGTGGCGGTCAGCAGAAGTGTGGGTCATTTTTATGGGGGTTTAACTACATTGGATAAGGAAAGAAGAAAATAATATTTAGTAAGTGTTTTGGGACCCCCATCCATGTTACTGGGACTACTGAGATGGTCACTCACTGGTCCCAATTTTGTTCAATACCTCGACCCCTGCAGTTTCTTTTTCTGACCCCCTCACTACAATGACACCAGCCCTGCGCTAACCTAGGACTGATTTTCAGGATGAAACACGATCTCTGCCAGAATTCAAGTCCTTTTGTGAAGCAGGAATGGCCGGGCAAGGCATGTGCCTACAAATTCACCCTCTCCACCCCTTCATACAGTAACCTCACTTCACAAAATTAATTCTCCATGCTGCACTGTCCTACTAAATGAGGTGCTTTGGAGTGCATACTCCATATTTTGCCTCTGCGGATGTGGCCATCTTTCTTTAGCGGGTATCATGGTGCACAGCAGGGTCAGAGCTGTATTTTGCACTTCATATATGACCTCCACTGAGTTTTTTGTCGACAGAAGATTAGACTGGAAATGCCCCACCAGACCTAAAAGTAGAGTATAAACGTAGACTTGTTAAATTGTATCACCAGAGTTTGTTTTACACAATATTCTGAAGTGCTTCACTTTCCCAGCTAGAAGAGTTCCAGTAATGACACCTATAAGTGGGGAGGTTCCCCTATGACACAGGAAGCATGTAGGACTCTCACAGTATGTATATTCTGTACTGATCCTTGTGTCTTTATCTCCAGGAGAAACCAAAGCATGGACTGAAGGACTACTATACGTGTGTGACATCTGTCACCAGAAAACACTTCCGAGAGTTATTCCGGAGCTTCCGGAGCAGGGATACGTTGCGATAAAATGCCGCTGTCACATTATTTAACTATTTATATTGCGTGACCACACTCACAATGTAGCACCTCCATCATTTTAATGTTATGGAATTTATTTATTCATTTATGCACTGACTATTTTGAAGTACAAAAAGAAGGGCATGTTTTTATAATAACGCAATATATTTTTACATATTTATATTAAGTTAATGATTTGTTCACATATCTTTATTTCAGCAGTGTGCACTTTATATAGTGCTTCGGTAGTCAGAGGTAAGCTAAAGATAGCCTTTATTTAAATGATGTTTGGTTTTTAAGATTACATTATAAAGCACATAGTGCTTTATTCACCAATCACTGGTCTCGGATACATGAAGGAAACTCTACACCTCCTATATATCCATATAATAAAGTCTACTTGTAGGCAGTTCTTACGCTATACCAATGGTCTGTTACAGTTTTTATACTATTCATGTTGATGTTGTTGTTTTTGTGCTTTACACCATTCTTTCAAGTGCAATTTGCACAGGATGCAAATACTGTATGCGGCCTTTAATATATTTGACAGCATACAATATGTATGCTCCATGGCACAATGTCATTTCATCTTAGTCTTAAGCATTGCTTCCTGTTTATACACCAGGACAAGAGAGAAAGAGGGACAGCATATGTCACTAATACACAGGGGCGTTATTCCATAGGAAAGGTAAACATTCTGTGTGATCACAAAATGAATGTCAACGGGTTAAAATTTGTAGTATTTAGTCCACACTGTAATTCCAACTGGTAATTGGCAGGGGCAAAATAAATAGACCAGATGTGATTGGATAAAATGTATACAGCTAATGGTGTCTGATCACCGGTAATTCTATGTCCCGCTATGCACAAAAACATTAGACGTGACCTGTATGATCATCTCTATCCTAACTTTATCCAGTTATCTTATAATAAGTAATTCCATATCCCTTCATATAGTGATGGCCCTAATCCTAAAAAAATGTGAGATTTCCTTCTCTAGCTATAACACCGCTGTTTTTTTTTAGAAAGTGTACAGAAAAGGAGCACGTATTTTGTTCCTGGGTAAAGGTAAGCAACCTGTGACTCTCCAGCTATTGTGCAACTACATATTCCAGCATACACCAACAGCCACACAACTTCAGGGCACGCACGGTACATGTAGTTCCACAACAGCTAGAGAAGCACAGGCCACGGAAGCCTGGTCTACAATCCCACATACACTATGTAAAGGCCCATCAATTTATTGCATCCTTTAAAATCACACTAGAACGCTGCAAAATACTCCCTCTACAGTATCTAGAATATGATATTCCATTCTAGTCTTAATAAATGACATTATAGGGGCATATTCAATTGTAAGCGTTAACGCTAAAAAACGAGCGCTCAAAAAATATTACCGTTTATACGGTAATATTGCGCGCGAAAAGCGTTAATAGTTGTAATAATAATTGTAGTTTACTTGCGAAATTTCAGCTCGCAGCTCATGGAGCAGCGAGCTGAAATTCCGCGAGTAATTACCGTATTAACGCTAAGATTTTTTGAGAGCTCGTTTGAGAGCGTTAACGCTAACGATTGAATAAGCCCCTATGTCTTCCTAACAATCTGATGTGTTTATATGCTATATTACGTTTAATATAAATAGTTTACGCTGGGTTTTGCAAGTTACAAGTAGACTGGTGTCTCTGGAATATTTCAGATTTTGAATGGACGGACACCTCAGTCAGACACACAGTTTGATTTTGAAGGTAAATTTAGCAGCGGCAGCTGATAATGACAAATACGGCTAAAAAGGTTTAATTTCTGTCTCTAATGATATCACTATGTGCAGAATGCAACATACAGGTGAAAGTAAAGGAGGTCATGTACTTTTAGTGTTCTCTGTGCATTAATCTGCACTGGATGTATATGTCAACATATCTTTTTGCAGCAGTAAATGGAAAAGTACATTCATTATAGCCACATACTTGAAATCTCATATCTTGCTTACCACACTAATTCATACTTGTAGATTGTAATAGTTCACCAAGAGTAATCATGCCTGCAGGCTACCGCAGGTTTTCTGGAGCTTTCTGAACATGCGGACTGTGATATTGATTTTATTCAAATTGTCTGCATTCAACTATTGTACACAGTTCTGCTCAGTTATATTATAACACGTGAAAACACAATGACAGTGTGTCAACACTGACAATGAATAATGCTTTCAGCTCAGTGGTATGTACTGAAATGGATTTTATATTTTTGCCACTTTATAGAAATTATAAAACTAAAATGTCTGTTAATCTGATAATAGCCATGTGGATTCATGAAATGTCTATAAATAAATATAAGTGTGTTTTAATTACACTGCATGCTGCACAGTTATTAAAGGAAACATTGAAAATAAAACCATTATTACTAAATGCAATTGTCAGTTTATTCTATTGAGGTATGGCGTTATGTATTTGTCCGTCTGCCTCTTATGGGTGTAGATGTCCATAGCATCACCCCAACACAATTTCCCATCTATAGAGAAATGAAATACAGATCATTAAAAATCACCATGTATTTTAGTGCTAAGAGCTACCTGTACTCAACACAACGGATTCATAGATATGTATAATAGATATGCCCAGTGGGCATAGTTGCCAACTCTCCCGAAAATGTTCAGGATACTCTGGAATTATAGGGAAACCTCCCTAAGTCCGGAAAGTAGGCAATTCTTCGGGAAGGGTGTTGGTCTGCCTACAAGGAGGGTGCCACCGTGTTTTGATCATACGTATCACATCAGTGAACAATGAGTGGATGGGTAATACAGTGGATGTATTATTTCTAAAGCATCTTGTAAAAGAGATAATGAGTACCAAGCATCTTAATGATGTATGGATTAGTAGACAGTACCAGTGATATCCAGAAACATGTGGGCTATAGACTGAGATTTGCAGCACTATATTGGCTGGCCCTCATTTCTGAAAACCAGAAAGGTCCTGGGTAGGGGCACAGAGAAGGGGAGGGGGGTAAGTACAAAGTAACGGGGTCCAGGAATGCCTGGGGGCCCTGGCCTGCCTGTGTAGTGGGAGGAGCCACCGACCTGTTGTGGCCACAACTCCTTTGGCATCTATGTAAGGGGACCAAAGAAGTTGCTGTACCAGGGCCCAAAATTCCTCTTGGCAGCCCTGGTTCTGGGACAATTGTTCTACAGCTCCCTTTTCAATAGAGAGAAATCCTGAGCACACAGCTTTAAATGAAACACTTTCATCTCAGGGCAATTAAGGTTAACCAGCCTGCATGTCAATAAATCCACAGTCGGCAGATGAATAACAAACTAGGTTTTTACAGCATCCAATAGCTATTCACCCCTTTATTGCTAAAGCAGGGTGTCACACAATGTTTTCGGGGAGCAAACACTGTCAGGTATGCCAACAATACAAGAACACTAATGGCTTAAACAGAAAGCATATGGTAATAATCACACCCACAAAGTCAAATGTCACAATCAACTTTACATGTCATAAAAAGTAAAACATTTTAATGTTATAGTATACTATTTACATTGGGCTCCAACTAGATGCTGAAGAATGTATCCCCTTAGAAGTATACAATGAGACCCAGGGGTAAACTACTAAACTGCAGGTTTGAAAAAGTGGAGAAGTTGACTATAGCAACCGATCAGATTCTAGTTATCATTTAGTAGATTATACAAAATGATAGCTAGAATCTGATTGGTTGCTATAGGCAATATACCCAATCAATCTCTGCCAGTTCAGAGCTGATGCAAAATTGTAGTGTTGTGTGGTGAAAATGGCTGTGTGCCCTTGTGCAAAGCAAGGAACTCCCCTAAAAATGTGCACTCTAACCCATTATCTAATTTTAATAATCTTGCTCCACAAAATGAATTCTCGTTTTTATATTACTCCAAAAAATGAGGTGCACTGCTGCACCTACTCTGTACTTAGCAAGGAAGTCACTTCGCCCAATCACTGCCTTCAGCCAATTCAAACTTCTGCTCCTCCTCAAATGCAGCAAGGGGCTGGCTGGGGGGCATCTGCCCCCAGTGGCGGATCCATCGTGGGCAACTGTGCCACCTGCATTTTTTTGTCCTTTAATAATAATAGGCTACTATGCTGAATCCCGGAATGCAGCCATCTTGTTCCATGAACCCATCCGCTTTGACCGCCCTCTATGCCCACAGCGCCACCAAGGAGAATTTTGTACATCACAAATGAGGTCCATTACTCTATATTCCGTTATGTGTCATGAATGTCCCTCTCATAGAAGCACCTAAGCTACAACCAGAGAGGATTCTTCAGGTAGTGAATTGTTTCATGGCAACTAAACACCACATCAACAGAAATGGGCAGACTAGGTGGGCCAAGCGATCCTTATCTGGCCTTGGTTTCTTGTAACAGTGGTACTGGGAGAGTCCTATTTAGAAGACAGAATGCTTTCATTTGACAAGTTCATTCAGATACGGCAGCCTGTAAGAATGCATGCACTTCACAAGCCCATTCTCTTACTTTGGTATGTTGACATAGAGAGTATTGAAGTTTAAATGACAGGGGACAAAAATGCTGTAATAGTATATACTACTGAATACCTCTATGATGGAGACATATCGGGGCCATTTTTAGGCAGAATTGATTCAGAAAGATATTCTAATCTCATGATTTACTTCAGTCTGTCAATATACACTGCACTGAGATTTGAATATAGGGATGAGATCAATGATGGGTGGGTCACTTCAGATATGACATTAATGCTGGTTAATGGCAGATACAGTGCAGACTGGACAGATCCAGTCATTCAGCAGCTGGACTGAAGAACAGGATGAAGGGGATCTATGCACTTTGGTTACAACTAGATCCAAACAAATTTCAATGCAGTCAATTGCCTGTAAATCATTGATTTTGATCAGATTTTTGGGGGGCTAAACTGATTATTTTGGATCTTGTAAGCATGCTGCGGTTTCAGACAAATTTTGAAAACAATAAACTTGCATAAGAAATGCCCTCTTCTAGCTGGTATGACCCTTTTGTAGCCAGTTGTATAGAATTACACGGTGTCACTGGTGCTCTATCACAGCATTCCCCAAGGTCTATTACCTAGATGTTGGTGTCTAAGTGACACTGACCCTTTCAATAGTTAGGGACACTGAATGGGGGATTTACTTAACTGCTGTTTTTCATGCAGTATTTCAAACTGCCAAATAACAAACCACAATGGTGGTCTAATAACCTGATAAACATAGATTTTACAATTTATCAAACCAGTTTGCCAAACTGCCAGAAAAAGGACAAATATTTTAGACCTGGGGCTAGATTTACTAAGCTGCGGGTTTGAAAAAGTGGGGATGTTGCCTATAGCAACCAATCAGATTCAAGCTTTCATTTTGTAGAAAGCACTAAATAAATGAAAGCTTGAATCTGATTGGTTGCTATAGGCAACATCCCCACTTTTTCAAACCCGCAGCTTAGTAAATCTAGCCCCTGGACCCATTAGATTGCTTAAATGTAGATGAACAATGTGCCTATCAGCAGAGACAAAAAAATATTTTTTCCCGATTTCAAACCGCTTGGACCAATCACTGTTTAATGTGGGATCCCGCTGAAATAGTTGAAACCAGCTCCAGCCTGGCCAACGTAGGGCTGGTGTCTCTATTAGACCCAAGAAGTGGGGTAAAAAAAAAAAAATAGCTCAATAACTCGGCCCCACTCCCCTCCCAGAGATTACCGGTACTGTGGCCGTTCCTGAAGGCCCCTGCTCATTATGCCACAATAGTATAAGTAAGTAAATTATGTTGAAATGTGTAAAACATAACCACATAATCTAGAATCCGCTAACAGCAATCAGGAGGGCTACAATAGTTTACATGTGTGAACCTGAGAGTGAGACACAAGACAACTGAGAAAACTTTACAGCTGAGGCCAAATTAGAGACGGTTTCCACATACAAATGTACAAGGGAAAATAGATACTTTAGTCCAGTGATGGGCAAACTTTTTCAGGAGCGGGCCAAATAAAAAAGAAAAACTTTAGGCGGGCCAATATAATTTATTAAAAAACTCAAATATCGAAATATATAATATCAATTTTTATAAAACTAATGTGATGAATGAAGCTGTGACTGCATTTCTAGAAGTTCCTCGTATCTATTTTTTTTATTTAAATATAAAAACAAATAATTATATTTTAATTGTATGCATATTTTGATGAAATATTTAAAATATTGGCGGGCCGGATAGAACCCTTTTAAGTGGGCCGGATCTGGCCCGCGGGCCGTAGTTTGCCCATCACTGCTTTAGTCCAAGAGGCTAAATAGCAGAAGCTTACTTACTATATGCTCTGCAAAAGGGATAGCTAGACTCTTTTAAACAGTAATATGCTGTGGAACAATGAATGACTAATTGATTAGGTTTAACTGATTTAACACAACATTGCTGAAAAAAGACAGGTTGCAATTTAAAAATGAAGGTAAATATATATCTAAGAATATATTTTGATGTGTGAAAGACACATCTGATGAATATGCTGAATAACAAATAGTAGAAGCATGCTTCACAAAGCAGCTAGCTCAGTGTTGGCTAACCTGTTACACTCCAAGGGGTAAATGTATGAACGTGCGGGTTCTTCAACACCCGCGTGTTCGGCGATTAAATTTCAAGCGGCGCTGCATTGTAAAGGGAAGTTTCCCTTTACAATGCAGCACCGCTTAAAATTTAATCGCCCAACACGCTGAACACGCGGGTGTTGAAGAACCCGCACGTTCATACATTTACCCCCAGGTGTTGTGAAACTACAAGTCCCAGTATACCCTTCCAGCAACAAGCTGCTATATATTGGCAAAGCATGCTGGTACTTGTATTTTCACAACACCTGGAGTGTCACAGGTTAGCCAACACTGAGCTAGCTGGATCTTTGTATCAATATACTGCAATATCATTAGGATATAACTGGAAAAGGGAACTAATTATTGTAAAACAACATTGTTGCAAGACAAGCTGCAGATAGTAAATGTCCACACATCTAAGAGAAGAATTTGATGTATGACAGATAGAATTGATGCTCTATCTTAGGCTGGGGGTACACACTGGAGCATTTTCATCCAATAATCAGGCAAATCAGTTCGGTCAGAAGTCGGGTTAGTGTGTATAGTGACACGATGGTCGAAAGTTGTTCCAAAGTGTCGATTGTCGGCTCATTTGGTTGGTCGTACTGTTTAATATTTTCCGACCAATCGCCTAACGATCATGTAGCGTGTATGCACTCGTGCTCACGATATCCATAGAGTTTACAGATTCAGGCTCTTTTCAGTCGATGCCACCAATGAAGGTCAGAGTGAATAAATGTAGAGTGCTGTAGAAGGAATATTTCATATTGTTCGTTTTGAGACAAAATGTTTAGTTTCAGAGTCACAGAAATTCGTTAGGACGTGTGGATAGCTATAACAAGCGGTTTTAATCACTGTGCAATGTGGTTTGGGGCTATTAATTAAATGAGGGGCTGAGTTTGGTGAGGAGGGTTATTTATTAAATGTGAATATGAATTATTTAATTCCGGGGATGGTTGTGGGAAATGGATATATTTATTAAATGTAAATGCTATTTAATTTATTGCTGGGGCTGTTTGGAGGGGAGAAATAGGTTTATTTATTAAATAGGAATACTATTATTTTAATTTTGGGGCTAATTATTAGTTTTCTAAATTTCATGCACCAATTTATTTTTCAAAATAGGGCCCCCAACATTCCAGGATCCAGATACCTCCTATGCACTGAAGCTATGCTGTGCTGTCCTTGGACATCTTATGATAAGTAATTTTTCAGAAACTACAGTTACACACACTAAGCACGCTCACACAGGTGGTTGACCACGCCCACTCGACAATTGTCACTCCCACTTAGATGGGGGTCGCCGGTGCCCTGTCTCGCCCAGGGCACTAAAATGTCTAGTTAGTAGTATTAACAGCAGTAGCACATCACATGCTATATCAAGGATCAAACAGACATGAATGACAGCAGTACATAGACCTGTAAGCCTGACATCAATAGTGGGGAAACTACTGGAAGGTATTTTAAGGGACAGTATTCAGGATTACTTGGTACGCAATAAAATTATTAGTGGGAATCAACATGGATTTGTGAGGAATAGGTCATGTCAAACTAATCTAATTAGTTTCTACGAGGAATTTAGTGGGAACTTAGACCAGGGCAGGACAGTAGATGTGGTCTACTTAGATTTTGCAAAGGCCTTTGATACAGTGCCACACAAGAGGTTGGTTTACAAAATAAGGGAACTGGGTCTAGAAATCAAAATTTGTACTTGGATCGAAAACTGGTTAGAGAATAGGGAACAGAGAGTTGTGATAAATGGAACATTTTCTAATTGGTCAAAGGTCTTAAGTGGAGTACCTCAAGGTTCCGTGCTGGGACCACTCCTTTTTAATATATTTATTAATGACCTTGGTGATGGTTTAGAGATTAAAGTTTCTATTTTTGCAGATGACACTAAACTCTGTAAGGTAATAAAATCAGAGCAAGATGTAGCTTCTCTACAGAGGGACTTAAATAAACTGGAGGATTGGGCGGCTAAATGGAATATGAGGTTTAACACAGATAAATGTAAGGTTATGCATTCGGGGATCAAAAACAAGAACGCAATCTATAAATTAAATGGAATTAATTTGGGAGAATCTATAATGGAAAAGGATTTGGGAGTGCTCGTAGACAGTAGACTTAGCAATAGTGCTCAATGTCAAGCAGCAGCTGCAAGGGCAAACAAAGTATTGGCATGCATAAAAAGGGGCATAGATGCAAGGGAAGACAGTGTAATTTTGCCACTGTATAAATCGTTGGTAAGACCTCATCTTGAATATGCAGTACAGTTCTGGGCACCACTCTATAAAAAAGATAATTTGGAACTAGAAAGGGTTCAGAGAAGGGCGACAAAATTGATAAAGGGTATGGAGTCATTAAGTTATGAGGAAAGGTTAGCCAGTTTAGGCATGTTTACTTTAGAAAAGAGGCGTCTAAGGGGAGATATGATTACTATGTACAAATACATTAGGGGTCAATACAGAGAGCTTTCATGGAAACTTTTTACCCCAAGGACCATACACAGGACACGTGGTCATCCCCTAAGGTTAGAGGAGAGGAAATTTCACAACCAGCAAAGGAAGGGGTTCTTTACAGTAAGGGCAGTCAAGATATGGAATTCATTGCCAGGGAAGGTTGTGATGGCAGATTCAATAGATATGTTTAAGAAAGGGTTAGACAAATTTTTAGCGGAAAGGTGTATCCAGGGATACGACCGTTCATTTTAAGTTAAGGATAGTAGTGGATATAGGGTAAAAATTGGATATAGGGTAAAAATTGGATTGCAATATTGAGTCTGGGGGGATTTTCAAAATTGAAACAGATGGGCGGTTGCCTACTCTGGATTAATTTCAAATATAAGTGCAGGATCGCAGGAGATCCAAAATAGGTTGAACTTGATGGACTGGTGTCTTTTTTCAACCACATCAACTATGTTACTATGTTACTATGTTACATTGTAACATCATTAATACAATCAGTACTTGGATAAATATTGTGTAACACAACAATACTATGTTAAAGATAGACCTGTTATACTACTAGATAACAAACTTTATTTCACTATCATATCTGGCGTAATGAATGGATACCAATAAAATTTTAAATTTTAATAAGTACACCACATATGAAGCAACCGCTTGCCCTTCTTTGGGAATTGTACATGTTTAAAAAAATAAAAGACAATTCTTGTCAATGCTTATCCTTAACACTGCATATTTGTGTGTATCTAGCAAAATCAAAACATGAGGTAGTAATTTATATTTTTATCAAAACATTTAAGTCTGCATCCCAGCGTCAAGGGCAGACTTAAATGTTTTGACCAAAATATAAACTAATACCTCATGTTTTCATTTTGCTAGATACACACAGATTTGCACTGTTAAAGATAAGCGCTGACAACAACTGTCTTTTGTTTTGTATACATATATGGTCATTTATATTCCATGTAGCTGGTACCCTATATAACATGGGATATACCGAGCGCGGGCTTATTTTTTTCTCTGGTTATGTTTAAAAATATATATTTTCTTTTTTCTTCCATAAATCAATGGGACTTCTCTGACTCGTCTTTATTTGCAATCTGGTTGGAATAAATATAAAACAGACGACACGCCGGGAGTAGCTGCTCCCTAGGAGCACACTGCTAAATGGCTGTGACCTAAAATTACCTGTGAGTGTCATCAGCTGGCCAATTGTGATTGGCTGGAAGGATAATGAAACTTCGGTATCAAACTGAAATGATTGGTGAGTGTCCAATGAAAATGTTTTGTGGACCTCTCCAGACACCTAAAAAACAAGGAACATATTTCTAAATTATTATTATTATTATTCATTATTTAAATGTCCCTTGTATTCCACCTCTGCATTTTCCAAAATCTGTAAATGACTGTTTATATTTTGTTAAATGACATGTATCCTTTGTGTATCATGAAATTTTACTATCAGGTCCACATAATGTGAAAGCCATTGACATGACAGTGTATTTGGTCAGTGCCTGAGATCTGTAGTTATATAACCTGATACACCCTGCACTATTCTGATATTATAGTTGCTTGTTCCTCACAACTGAGTCAGATTATGGCTTCTTATTGTTACAGTACACTTGTGTTCTGTGGAGGAATTCTACTAAAATAAAAAATTAACTCTATGTGCACCCCACCTGAAAAAAAACAACCCTTTGATGTCACTCAAATAACGCAGTGGTGAGGAGGACCACAGCCGGAAATGGGGGAAGGTCCATTTATGGCTCATATGGTATTTAGAAGTAAACAGCTAAAGATTTTTTATTGCCTGTGACCATTAAGTACATTCCACTAGACTGTTTATAAAGAACTACTGGAGTTAGACAGAGTGCTGCATAAGAACAAATGAACCTGATGGTCTATTGAACTTACAAATAAAAAGTTCAACACTATTGGACAGGATCACTGGAAGACTGTGTCATTACTAATACTACTAAATTAGAAATAGACATTGCAATAATAATGGTTTCAATAGAATAACATTTCCTAAGAATTGTTGCTGCCTCACAGCTGAGTCTTCCATTCAATATGGAATATGCTTTATAATACCCTTAACAAACAGATGCATTTTTACTCATTGTTTTGTCCGAAATGTTTCTCTGCTCTTGGTATAATTAATTCCATTTTCTACATAAAAAAAAGTTACAGTTTGCTATTATTCCACTAGAGGGCAACAAATGATGAGTAGTAAAAACTAAAACTCAAAGTAAAACTTCATCAAATTTGATTATAGTGGTCCAAGAATTTTACTTGCCATTGTGTTTTTTCTCTCCTTCTAGTTTATGGCACTTATTTTATCAGACCTTAATAGCTTATTTTATATATGAGCATTTTTGACACTAGTGCATAGGTGGCCAACCAGTCAGAGACAAAGAGCCAAATATATATTTATAAATACAGTAAAGAGCCAACTTTTTATATGTTTGCATATACATATACACAGTGTAAACACACGCATACATACCATACACACATACATTGAAAATATCACATCATATACAATATATTGCTAAGTGAAAAGGGAATTGTCTAATATTGCTAAATGTTCACAAAAATCACCAAACTCGCACAGATCTGCACTGCTCTCACTGCTGTGTCTAGCAGAGGAGGGTTCAAAGGGCTACTTATAGTCTCTGCACAGTAGCTCACACTGCTAATGCAACTACAATCGCTATGGAAGGAACTGTTGAAGTGGGGAAAAAAAGTCCTAAATGACCGATATGCCCGTCAGACCTCTTCACATGCCCCTTACATGCCCATCTGACCTCCCCAATGCACTTCAGCTTCCCCACATGCCACAAAATCACCCCACAAAGCCACCAGACCTCCCCGCATGCCCCTTATATGCCTTTTAGAGCTCACCACAAGATACATCAGACCACCCCCAAAAATCCCTTATATACCATCAGATTTCCCCACATGCCCATCAGACTCCCCACGTCATCAGATCTCCCCACTTACCCCTTACCTTCCCATCTGACCTCTCCACATGCCATTAGATGTACCTACATGCCTATCAGCTTCCCCTACATGCCCCTTATATGCCAACAGACCTCCCCACATGCCTTGTCAGACCAACCCACAGGCCCCTCATACGCCATCAGAACACCTCACATGCTGATCACCCTCCCCACATGCCCCTTACCTTCCCATCTGACCTCTCCACATGCCATTAGATGTACCTACATGCCTATCAGCTTCCCCTACATGCCCCTTATATGCCAACAGACCTCCCCACATGCCATGTCAGACCAACCCACAGGCCCCTCATACGCCATCAGAACACCTCACATGCTGATCACCCTCCCCACATGCCATCAGATCTCCCCAAATTTATTTAAAGATAACAACATGAGCCTTACTTACGATTCACACTGCAGACACAGCAGCTGGGGCCCACACAGAGGAAGAAAGCATTGCTACATTGTCTCCTCCGCCTTCCCTGATTGCCTGATACTGTGACCTCCCTGCATTGTGCAGAGGAAGACAAAATGACCGGTGAGTCAGGCTGGCTGGGGACCAATCTGCCCCTGCCTGTGCCCGGGAGCACCATATTCAGGACTTGCACCTGGCTGGGAGTCACATTTTAAAGTACAAAGAGCCACATGAGGCTTGAAAGCCGCGGGTTGGCCACCGCTGGACTAGTACATTGTTGTGGTGGTGCTTCCTATACACGGGGCCCAGAGAACTCTGGGTACACAATAGTGTCAATTACTGTCTCTAACACCCTGGTGCATGGCTTTGGAGCTGTAATAAACCTAGCTGTAAGTTCTTGTTGCTAGGCCGATTTAAAAATACCTTATTAGTAATTGGTAGAGAAGCTATATGTGAAATGTGCTTTGTTGCTGCAGGGACTGGCCTGATTAGCCAGGGTAGCCTGCATCTAACTTTCAAATATAAATAAAGGTACCATCGCAAATAATCATTAACATGTCATCCGTTATCCATACATGCCAACTTTCAAAACTTCTCATGTGACAGGGGGTAGGAGGGGGCGTGGTGTCGTTGGCACGCCACCATAGCCCCGCCCCCACTATAAAATGCCGAAATTCACAGCACTGAAAAGTTAAATAGCGGGGGCGGGGCTTAATTACATGATTAAGCCTCGCCCCCACCATTCTAAGCTGTGAATTCCAGCGAATTCGGGAGGTTTGCCTACTCTTCCGGGAGTCCCCGAAATTCAGGAGCCTCCCGGGAATTCCTGGAGAGCAGGCAAGTATGCCGTTATCCCAGTATGACACCTACCCAGACAACAAAATAAGAGTTTAAAAATCAAAACAAAAAAACAGATTAAACAAAAACAGATTAAACTTGCTCTGTTCACATACAACCTCTACTGTAATATTAAAAATAGGTTTAAGCCAACTGTGCAGACTAACTTCCTGATGCAATTCAAAGTTCTTAAGGTATTTGGACCTAGGGTTGTTGTAATAAATGGACAAAAGGGTTATTTGCTCTCAATGACCGAGGGTCAATATTGTATATATTAGTAATGGAGCCTGTGTATGAGAGGTTAATCTTAACATTATTTTAAAATATCTCAATTATTTATTAAAACTTAACTTACTTGATCATAAATGCATTTGTTAGATGTACAATAAACTTACCTTAAATTGTGTAATATGAATTCTAGCAGACACTAAAACACTGCTAACAGCTGACTGTTCTGTGCTAAGCAGTAACTTTTATACCAACCTGAGTGACATCACAAAGGTTACTTATGATGTAAGTCACATGATCAGCCTAGTCACAGCTGATCAATCCCAGCCTGCCCGTACCTGGGGGGAATCACATCTCTTCATAATATTTTACAGGTTATTAGCACTTCTTTTTTGTGGATATTAGAGGCTAATCCCAACATGTGTTCCATACAAGTAATGACCTTTTTATAGCCAAATGCATATTGGGGGGTCTTTGCATTAGTATGTGATATATGTGTTCAACAAATGGGAACGGGGCCCACTAATGGGCCCACTATGATATTACAGTAGCCCCTGTGGACATGTAAATAGTTTTGAGAAGTGAGTTGCAGTCTTTTTCCCCATAAAAAATTTACTTGGAGAAGTTATTTTCCAAAGGAGGAAAGGTGTTTATTTGTATAGTTCTGCAGCCATCATGGTTAAGTTGGCAGAATGTATTTCATATAAAGTAAAACGTTATTCATCATGGCATTATGACAATCAATGGAAAATTTCCAGCAAGAAGTGTTTAGTCTGCAACAAATATTCTCTGAACAAGAAGAAGAAAAGCAAAGATTGTCTTAATCCTCTGACACTAGGGCACTTCTGCAGATGAAATGAAACTTCACCAACACTGAGAGGTAGATTTATCGAACCCTGTAAAAAGGAAAACTTGAGGTGTTGCCAATAGCAACCAATCGGAATCTAGCTATTATTTTCTAGAATGTACTAGATAAACTAGGTCGCTATTTAGAAGGTTTGATAAATCTATCCCTACATCAATTAAGGTAATGGAAGTTGTAATGAAAAGTATATTTAATATATTTATGTATATATATTTATATATTAATTTATATTAAAAGTATATTTAATGATACTGAGTACTGAGGGTGAAAAGATGCAGGGTTGCAGTACATACCCACTTTTGTTTGAAGTACCTCTATGCAGAAGCAGACTTGCAGGCTAAGATGGGAATGTCTATAATGGGATTGTCACTTCAAAGACCACCACATTTGGTCAACTGCTAAACTGGAATCACACCTATCATTGTGCAGTCTCCACAATACCACGATACATAATCTCGACTTTTGCATTTGCGCAGAATGAAGCAAGTTTGTCCAATCAGGAGGAGCAACATTTGTCAACCGTCAGATGACGCCATCTTAGTGCGCTAACCCAAGCACTTTCCATACAAATGGGCACAACAGCATTAAAATAGACGCAATGATGTCCGAGCATGTTTTTTTTTGTGGGGGTTGGGTTCACATTTTTTTGTAGGTTCGTAAATGATACTTACTGAGTTGCACATAAATAATAACTACAAATTAATGATGTATAGCAAGTGACTTTCCACAATAATAAGATAAGAAACGCATATGGAGAACCTGGAAAATTCACCCACTTCTGATTTCACAAAATCAACAGTAATTGCATGAGAAATACAATAAGGAAAATAATAACACAGTGAAAATTTCCATATAATGCATTGTGTGCAAATAACATAATATGAAGATACAGTTCTAGCTTATTCTATCATAAAGGAAAGATGCAAATAAGCCATTCCAAAAGGTAACTAGACTTCTGGATAATGCCACTTGCAGGGTGTGCTAAAGATAAAACAGTGATCCAAAGGGCTGTCATGGATGTATTTTATCATTGTGGTTTGGATGATGGGATGCTTTATCCATATATATCACACACTAGGCAAGTGCCTACAGGTGGCAGTGACCTGCAGGTTCTCAGTCATTTGTTCTCTTGGCCGTTCCCTTTATTTGCTCTCCCCAACAGAATCAGTAACCCGTCTTAAGCGCTAGTCTTGGTTACTGAATAACATGCTCCACCTATCACAGCTGACAAACATGACATGCAGGGGGCACTGGAGCCTGGGCAGTGACTACAATCCAGTTTCTCCTACACATCACGTCTAACAGTTGTGATGGAAAAGATTATATTAAAGACAAGTGCTGTTCACTGCACAGAGAATAAAAAAATACTGTGGTTTATTACCAAGAGGGAAAATCACAGGAGCCCATAGACAGAAGCAGTCTGAAAACCAGTTATCTTCATCTTCTGCACAAATGATGTCTAGGTTCCCAGTATGCATACTGTACCTTTACATCTGTTTCAGACTGATGTGACTACCAGTGGTATCTGCAATACGTGGGTGAGCCTCAGGCATATATATCTTATTTTTCTACAAAACTGTAATTCTAATAATATATGAAACATAAATGTAGAACCCAGTGGATGACATTCATTTTAATTATCTTTTTCTAGGAAAAATGTATTGGCAAAACCCTTATGACTTCTTGGATTTGCATCTGACCTGCATTCCAGCTCCTCTCTGATAACCATCTCTCACTACCGCCTACAAAACTTCTGTGCTGCTCCCCACTAATTTATCTATCTAGTCCAGGGGCTGACTGGGCTAGGGTGCATCTTCCTCCCGCTACGGTCCCATAGTGGGCTACCAAGAGCTCTCTCAAAACCCTCTTCACTATAGCCTAACCTGCCCCCAAATGACACCACTCCCTCTGGATCTACTACCAGCTATAGTGCCAATCTTCACTACTACAGAGTCACACCAGCTCCTATTGTCAGCATCACCCTCTCTCTTTAGATTGTAAGCGCTGACAAGCAGGGTCCTCTCTGCGCTGTGTCGCATGTCTGCACCTTCCTGTACTTGTTCTGTTTTTATGTATTATTTGTATTTTGTATGATTTGTTATCTGACATGAAGCCTGAGGAAATGTGACGGCAGCATATTCTGCACATTCGCAACAGGGGTGGATCTATAATTTTTTTAGGGAGAAATTTAATGCGCCCACCCCCTCTTTCACTCCTCATAGGAAGCCTGAGGGCGGAGAGCCAGGCAGAGGATGCTGCTGGGCCATTCTGATTATCTTTTTACAGTATGTAACCTATAGTGGGGAATTCAATTGGCTGCGTTACTGTCAAAAGTAACGTGCCGTTCTCTATTACATTAATATGGCAATTTTAATGCGGATTGTTGCTCGCGGCTCAGGGAGCTGCGAGGAAAGTTCAGTGCAGGCCGCGTTGCTTTCAGCAGTAACGTGGCCAACTGAATTCCCCCTTTATTAGTGTCTTTTGCTTTAGCGATCTTTGTAAAATGTACCCCTTAACAATGAATATAGAATATTTACTATTAGATAATAAGGAAGATACTGATGTTCGAGTAAGAATGCTTATAGATTAGGGGGCATATTTAAGAAAGCACGATAGTGCACTATCGTGCACTTACCGTGAAATTAAGGTCCCTCTGTGTCCTCCGCATATTTAAGAAGGGTGCATCGCAGCAGATATTGTGGATATCTGCTGCTTTGCACTCCTTTTCGTTTTTGGGAGCAGCCACCATTCTACAGTATAGTGACTGCTCCCGTCCGCAATCTAACAAGTTCTGCAAAAAAATTTTTTTCGCAAACTTGTCAGCTGAAGTTGGCGTACATAATCATAAATGAAAGATTTCTTCAGAACAGAGCTGGACAGCGCATGTGTGGAGGGATCACACAGCGGAGATGTTTCTTCGAACTGCACATGCGCAATTGATCTATGAAGAGGAACGAAGAACACCTGGAGGAGATCCGTGGACATCGCGTTCCGAAGAGGCAGGGTAAGTATGTTTTTTTTATCACAGAAACAGCAGTTTATCGGAACTGCTGTTTCTGTGATGTTTTTCATAAATTTGAGAAATAGTTTAATCCTTATCCATGCCATAAGGATTGATAACTATTTTTCATTTTTGCCGAACATTGATAAATGTGCCCCTAGGGCTTTTCCAGATAGATTATGCTCTGAAGTTGCTGCATGCAACATTTTCTGGGCGTAATTCCTGGAGTTTTAAGAGGAGTGTTCCCCATCCATTTCAATGTGTCACTGTCAACAAAGGAGCGACACCTTAAGGCAGTGATCAGCCTTCACCTGCCGCAACTAAAGCATTCCTGCTTTATTGACAGAATTATATATAATTATAGCTTGTGAGACTTATTTATCTTACAATAAAATGCCTGCTGGTGTTATTTCAGTTATCTCTTCCTTCGATTGAATGTATTGTTTTAACTTATTACTGAAATGAAGTAGTGTATCAGGTTTCCCACCACTGCATTAATTGGGGAAACATCTCTGGACATGAAGGAATTAATCTGTAATACATAACAGTATTAAAACACAGGCAAAACACCTAACATCTAGTTATGTAAATCTACAACTACACTGTGTACCCTTCAGCATAGAAGACATTAAGTGACAGCCCGGCATATGACACAACAACTGGAATTTGTATATTATGTTCTTCCCACTTACAACTATAGTGTAGTAAATTGTGTATCTGTCAGAGTGTGATGCTACTGCTGAGTGCTTGTGTGGTGGCAGAGGAGAGGGCACAGATAATACTGCCTGGCACATGCAGCCAGTCTACACCACTGACTGCTGCAGCCTGGTCTGACTGTGGCAGAGGGAAGCAGGGAGGATCGGGGGAGGAGCCCGGCCATACAGACATAAACACATACACTCTGCACCGCTCCTTCTCCCGCTCACTTCCCCTGCATTGCCCAAGCTGGGAAGAAGATAACGGGTGGTAGTCCTTGCCCTTCTCCTGCCCATGAAGAGGCCCCCGGCCGGATCATGGCGCCGTCCGGCCCTAGCAGTGTAAAGCGAAGGTGCAGAAGGTGTCTGTACTGGATACCGGTGCTTTTCATCTCCATAATCGTGTGCTGGTCCTACTACGCGTATGTCATCCAGCTGTGTATAGGTGAGCTGACACCTTGTCCTGCACTGCACACTGAGCCACAGGGCTGCACTGCACAGTGCACACTGTCATAGGGCTGCACTGCACAGTGCACACTGTCATAGGGCTGCACCTCAGTGGGATCACTACGGTGTATCTGTATTATCAGTCATGTCACAGGATGCACATATCACATAGAAGTAAAGTCAGCAGATAACTCTTGTTACTGTTACTACTTTACGTGTAGTGATACCCAAATGACCTTTGCCAACCTATACCTTCTGTCATGTATGCATAGGTAGCATATAGGAAAGTAGTTTAATGTAGACATAACGTGCACTGCCTGAGAGTAATACTAATTACCAAGTGCTGGAGAGGTTGTTGCCCTTCGAGTAATTTGTGTAATTTAGAAATACACAGTACTGGTAAATAGAGGATGCTGAATCATTGGAGAAATAAACACACTGTATTATTGACCACTTGTAATTCATAGACAAAATAAAGAAATGGGTATATTCCTCAAATGCAAAACCCTCACATATCTGTCAACTGACTGTGCTGGTCATCTATTTACTGTCCCCTCTGTACTGGGTCAGCTAGGTAAGCAGGAGTGCAGGGACAGTTATGTGTGAGCCTTAGCAAGGTGTTACCCCCCTAAACTGCACAGTGAATAGACAAGATTTTCTCCTCTACATAAATATTTACATGCTGCTGTTATATACCTTTATTGCACATTATATGACCTGCTAGTTCTGTGAGAAATAAGACATCAATGCACAATACACAACTAGCAGAGTCCGTACATTCACTGTTGAGTGTTATGTACTATGATGGATACACAAATGAATGTGACATCATGAAAATACTATATATAATGAGACCTCTTGTTGCCCAATTATCCTGCCATAGTAAATGTATTCAGCCCTCCTGAATCACTATGAAAATTACATACTGTTGGCTTCTATTAGTTCCAGGACAGCTTAACACAGTGTATTTTTTTGCAAGTGTCTTACATGAAAATGAAAAATGTTTTTGCACTTTTGCAGATATCTTTTATGCTTGTACAGTGTTAAAGAACCATATTGTAATACAGTGAATGGTACATCAAGGAGTATTGTATTGTAAATCTGTCTGAATGAAAACAGTAAATGTATTTTATAGGTTGCTATTGGGTTCTCTATACACGGTATATGAACATATATGAAATGCATGAAGGAGCATGACAGTACATTAGATCTAAGACAAGTTATTTCTACATGACAGACCAGAACACTTTGTGACATACATCAATATTTATTTGTTTCCTTATTGTAGCACATGACTATACAACTTGTTGCATAATAACTGCAGATTGGCAATGCATTTCTACTGTTCTTAGCTTCTCTGAAGCTGGTTATATGCTATTACATGTCACTGACCAAACCAGCATTGTGCACCTCAATTTATTTTAAAATCTTGCTAGATTTTTAATTGCAGGATTGAATTTACATTTCCAATCTATCATGGCTATATGCCAAGTTTCATTTGTGAGATTTCAAATAATAACAAATCAATAGAAGAATAGAGGTACTTCTTGGCATCCTTAATTCCCACACTAAATAAACTAACTGGTCATGTCATTGTGATCCTATGCACCATTATGTAGAGATGATTTCTGCTAACAAACCTGTCACTCAGACTCAGGCTTTCGCAGTAACCCATAGTGATGTAAGATTGGGAATATCTGTCACCTAAGATGGTGGAAGTTTGCAAGAATTAGGCCAGGCTAAGAGAGGACATGATCATATTTTATAGAGTTTTTAATAATTAACACATTTAGGCAGAAATTTCTATTGATTTAAGCAGTTAGGAATTTTGAACTTGGAGGTAGGTGAAGTCTTGCAAGTACACATTTTTTAATCTATGGCGTAATTATAAAAACTTATTTTGAGTACATTATTTGCTCAGTAAAATGTGATTCAGTATGTATCAATGTCTTTAGGGTCTTTAAATAAGTGTATGGAGCAAATGAACATGTGTGTGTTTGGTAAATCGAGTTACTATTTTCGATTGCTGAGTCTGCAAGTCTGTTGAGGACGGGCCTGTGTGTTTGTATGTACACGAGGAACGGGAGGAAAACTCACCGTTACCATAATTCTAAGCAATCTTAAGTGTTTATGCATGTAAACTAAAGCCTCTAGAGGAAGGCAATATACACTGTTCTCTCTTTGTATGTAACTCATCAGTGACTGAATGTACATCTAGACCATTTTATAACAAGCTTGTGCTTTAAATTAAAGATGATCTCTAATGGAACATTTTTCTAATATCAGTCTAAGCAAAAATTCACAAATAACATTTTGTTGACACTGAGCATGTATGAACAATATGCCATAGAGGACAGTCAAAGTGCCAAATTGGTCTCATCAACAGCACAACCTATTGGGTTATTGAGTCTTCAGATATGTTTGTGTTGTGTCACACGGGTGTCTTAGAATTGTTTCAGAATCCTGCACTTCTGGAAAGAAAATGGTTTATTCTGAGATTGAGGTAGAAATACACAAGGAACAGCTGCACTGAGTGAACTAACAGCTTATGGTTAGCTTCTTGCCTATTATACAGGAGTAATAACCACCAGCAAACATAGAAAAAATTAGAGACACATTTGACACACGAGAACAGCACAAAGAAAAAATAATTCACAAGTTTTCATTATTTATTATTCACCTTTAGATTTATTATATGTTTAGTTATATATAAAATTTTCATTCAAATAATTGTTTTTTTTTTAATAGTTTCCCATTGGGACTTTTTTGGGAACCTGTATCTTTGCAAACCAATTGGGGAGTGATTACTACCCCAGAAACATTAGACTAAGAAAGTGTCATTACCCTCTACTTGTGCATTCATTTTCTCCTTGTTGCACCCTAGTTGTATGGAAAGGAGAATATATTGGCAGGCTGCATGCCGTATTCTTAACATAGTGAGTTTTTATAGTGTCAGCTGCCCGACCTGGTCTTACTGTACTTTCTGTAATACCCTCGCCAATGTTACTGGAGGAGGCAAAGCGTTGGAAAGCCGCAGGAGACGAATCTCTGGGACGTGTCCTTTGTTGGAGAGACAAATCTATGTCTCTTTGCCCTAATTTCTGTTCTATTAATTTGTCATAGTGCTATCACACTCCGTATTAGTTTCTGTGTGGATAACGCATCTGCAAGCTCATAAAGACTTCTTGGGACATAGACTGGCCTCAACGAGATTGTCTTATAAAATCCCAATGGCATAGTTCTATGGCTTCTCTCCGTATATTAATGAGAAGGTGTACCTCCAAACTTGTTTATGTATGATTTTGATTGTCCATCTGAACCAGAACAAATTGAGGCTTGGTATCAGAAGACAGTAGAGCCTTAAAAACAAATCTCACTGCCCTGAGCTTTAGCACATTTGTCGTGAACATAAAGAACTTAGAGTTATAAATGTTAACCCATCACATAATTGTGGGGAATAAAGCCTAAATCATAACTGCAGTGTAAATATGGTATATCAAATGAATCCATTGATAAATTGAGCTACTAATGTGTAAAATGTGAAGTCAGAAAGTCTGTTGTGAGTGTATTCGGTGGCTTTGCACATCCCAGTGTTAGAAGACAGCAGTGTCACCTGTAGCAGTTTCAAAGGCCCCTGCGGTGCGCTATATCCTGGCCTGGGATGGAGTTTTAACACCTGAATAGACTTTTAGGAACTGCTCAGCATGGTGTCTGGCTCAAGGAGACCATGTGCTGACTGGCTGTATTTTATATAGACAAAAATAATTCAGTTTAAAAATATACAACTTAAAATCAATAAAAGTAGTGATCAACCACATATTCCGCAATAGCAATAGCTCATATGTCAAATTAAGAATTATGCCACACAGAGAAGTTGAGAAAATGAGTATAAGCTCAACTAATACCTTTTACCTAGGCCTGTTTGGTATCAATAAATGGGTACATTCATAGGGGATCTATTAATAATAAAATTGGGTCTGTGTGTTGCTTCATAGAAAAGTTAGGTCACATAGTAGAATTGGGTAGTAAATAAGACAACATGCAAATGGTGATTGAGAAAAGTGTTACAGACCACAACCCCTGGAGGTAGGGACAGGTGTGGAAGTGTCTTTAAAAAGATGAGACCAGTTATCAACAAATTGTCAGTCTTTTGGGAAATCAGTCATTATTGATAAGCTGTCCACCTTCACGCCAATTTCCCTTGGCAGGAATATACCACTTATCTGTAAATTATACTCTGAATTTAATCCATTTATTTTAAACTGTTTTGCTTGTTATGTATGTTATGCTATCTTAATAATCTGTAGGTATTGTACTTTTTGTATATTAAATCTAAAATTTAATAGTATTTCTTTACTGGAGCACAGGTGTATTCATTACTGACTGACACATTTTGAAAGATCCACAGGTGGTATAATTATTTCACTTGTGACCTGGAAAACCTGCACTGTTAGGGGTACTTGAGGACTAGGGTTGGGAAACACTGTTTTAGAATAATAAAGGGATTGGGGATACCTTTCTTGCAGACGATCTTTAGTTGTGTCACACTGCTGGTTGCTTCCAGAAGAGAAACACTTGGCTGGGGCAGCTCATCAAAAGCACACCAGGACTGGCCAACCCGACTAGTCCTGAGAGGAGGAAATGTGAGGGACAAAGTCGATGGGTTTCTAGAGTCGCGAAGAATAAAGCTGAAGTCGATAAACATTCAAGCAAAACAAGACTCTTTGAATCACCAGCAGAGCAAAATTTTCAACTTTGTGCATGGAAAGTTTGCTAGGAGTGAGGGCCGTATAGAGGCTGCATACAGACAAGGTCTCTTAGTCCAAACTGACTTGTCCACCAGTGGGGAACTTATGGCCTCTTGTGTCCAAGTGCGGCCGTCATGCAGAAGGCTAATTTGTGTACAGAAAATGCCTCCTCAGAGAGCTCCGTGCCATGGATCGGTTGGAGGAAGCTATAATAAACGGCTTCCTGCTGCCGGCCCTTTAAGAAATTGACACCTCAGAACGCCTTGCATTCTGGAGCACCAGTCAGAGAGCTTAGCTGCTCAGAGAGATGGGAATTCCTCTTCGAGCAGCAGAGAAGAGAAGAGGAGAAGCAGTGCAGGAGGACCAGCTGGCCCACAAATAGAAATGAAAACGTTTGTTTTAAAATGATTAAAAACTATGTGAATATCATGTTTCCATAATAAAAACATTAGCAGGTAAAAAACTGAAATTTTTTTTTTTCATAAATTTGCACTGGTCAAGTCAATTGTTTGTCCAGAACATTTTCATAAAAGTTTTAAAGGAACATAATATTCTAAATATGAATATGTTGGTGTTTTTGATTCACTGATTTGAGAGTGCAATGAGAGATTTAAAGACTTTCAGAATCAAGATTTTATACCAAGGTTGGCTTTTCAGCCTCTGGTGGACATCTCACATGCGCCTGAGAACTTACAGATGGAGCTGATAGGACTTTTGGAGGACACAATTACAGTGAGTCTTTAATAACAAGATGGATCATGTAGAAATATGGAGGAATGCTATACAATATCCTAGATTACACCATTATGCTGAGTGTTTACTCCCTCGCTTTGGCACAACTTATTGCTGCAAATCTATTTTTTTTTTTGCACATGGGAAAAATCAAGAGAAGATCAACTGAGGCTGAAGACATTAAAGCTGGAACCGAACATTAAATTCCTAGCACAAAGCCAACAGGAACGAAAAAGTCATTAATGTTTTTTTGTGTTTATTATTAAAAGAAATTATTTTATTTTTTATGTTAAATAAAAATGATTTCCTTTTTTCGTCTCAAAAATAGTAAAGTAATTTAGTATCTTATTCTCTATCTCTCAAAGTTTAATTTTGTGTTCTAAAAATATATTATCTAGCCTATTTTTCAATAAAGACATTTATCTAAATATATATTTATATTTTTTGTGCATAAATGCTGATTATATATACTCATGCAACCTTCAATACAATATTTGGTTATGAGATCCTTTGAAAATTGGACGTGGCTTTTCGATTAAAAAAAATACTTTTAGTAAGTGTTGATTGTAGCAAGTGCAAAAGAAAGTGCAGTTGACAGAGCTGATGTTGCACTGTCATCTGTAGCTAGTATTGTGGTGTATCCTCACATGCTGTGTGAACCCATTTATTCACTTTACAAACACTGGTTTGTAAAAACCGACTGGTTTTCTGATTGGCTGATACATTTACTGATCCTTCCCTTCTGATAGGCAGATGAGCTCTCTTTTTACATGTACTAGTTCCAAAGCGAGAGCAGCATCTAATTGACTGCTACAATTTCTTTGTGAAATTTAGCACTGAAAGAGAAGTCTTATAAGAGGGAGGGGAAGACCTTTTTTTTTTTTAGCAACTCTTATTATCCATTTGTCTGTTGTTATGGTCTCCTATTGTGATAATGTACCCCTCAGTGTGTTGGAACCAAAAACAGCTATGATATGTATTGGCTGTTCCAGGAAAGAGGACCTTTGGTATTAACGCTTCCTTTGAAAGGGCTGTTTGAAGCTAGTATTGCTCCATGTATCTGAAAAGAACATCCTGGCCTTATGACGGGCTCTGAGCTCCTCTAGAATTTTACGTCCAAATAGATCTGCGTTCTTTAGGTTCGGGAATTCCATCGCCTTAGGGATCAGTCGGATGAGCCTACTGATGTAAGCCACCTGGTACGGCGGATACATAATTAAGGGTTTGGCCTGTCCCTACCATGACTCTAGCAGCAGACCAGTCTTAGAGGCTATAAGGGATGTTCTGGAAGCTCGACGACCCAATTTACTCTCCCTCTCTTCTTTCTCCAGAGTAAAAATTAGAGGACTTAGAATATCTGGTTGTTTAAACTGGATATTGCAGAGGAGCTGATCAGTTTCAATTTTAACATTTTTACCTACTAATGCTACCAGAGCTGGGTCTATTGCTAGGGCCAATAGTACTTGAATGTCGGGGATGCCAATATAACTTTACAATGTTACCTCATCCTCTTGTCTTAGAGGAGAATTGAATAATAGGTAATAAAGTAAATAAGTGAAATCATATACTTCAGTCTCGGGGTCCAACAAGTCTCATTTAAACAGTTAGGTGGCTCAACCCACTCTGCCCATTTTATGCCACTTATTTTACCTCGTCCACCAAAGGACAAAAGATGGGGATATTGTCTCTGACTGCCGATCACTGGCTGTAGTCATCTGAGGTACCAAGGACAAGTTCTTGCTCCTTAGGTCCTTGCGCCCAATCATGATGTCCGTAAGGATAATAAAGTATTGTGGTTGAGTTCTCCAGGAGGCTTGTCTCTCCCACCAGCTGTTGTAAAACATCAAGCCTCCCATAGACAAATCACATTACACAGCTCTTTACGGAGAATGTTTCATCATTCACATCAGTCTGTACCTGAGCGGAGCTTAACATCTAATATCTCACACACTAACACTAACCTAGCGTTATTTTTTTTATTTTTTAATTGCTAATCTGTTTATATGTAGCTTTCATATAAAGGTCATCTTGCGCTGACATTGTAAAGCTGGGTACACACTAGAGAAAATTTCTCCCAATGAGACATCTGTAACAATTTTACCAACGATTGAAAGTCCTGATGAGTATGCCGATTCATGTGTACACACCTACACGAATTACCTTCAGATCTGTGCTCCTCATCTGTCATAACCATCTGCTGAAAAGAGTGTGACTCTGTAAACTCCATAGAGATCTGCCTACACTGCTGGTCATGACTGAACACATTTCAGAATTTGCCTGATATCGTTCCATCGTTGACTGTGATTTTTAGTCAGTTTATAAAATCAAATCAAATGATACGATGTGCTTTGGTACGATAAAACATTGGGAGCGTGCACACTAATGCAATATCAGACCTAACAGTTGTTTATTGTGTGATTGGCACCATAAACTGGTGAAAGACCTGTAGTGTGTACCTAGCTTTACAACCAGTACATGCTTTCATCACATACACATTTACATCACTCCAGGGTGTCACATCAGTCTCTTGTGTCACATCAATCTCTTGTGTGGGGGCTGCTTGTCAGTCAATAGTAAAATGGTTCCCTGATGTTTCACATGATGTCAGTAGAGTGAGAGACACGTGGTTTGAATGTCTGTGGGTAAAGTGAACGTGTTATATGCACACTGGAGACCTAGTGCACTTCTATATAAAAAAAAAAGACAAAATAATCAGACGCACAAACAATATTATGTTGAAATTCAAATTGTGGTAAATTGTCAAATGATATATAACCCCTGTTCCACGTAGTGGTGCTGCAGGCCTCAAGACAAGTTAAAAAGAAGGAAAATGCGAGCACTGAGACATTGACAGAACTACTATTGGTACGGCAAGTGCAGTGCATCGGGGCCCATGGAGATGGGGATAATGGGCCCGCTGCATGGCAGATGCAGAGGGTCAGGGGCCCCGGTTCCCTCCCCTCCACCTCCCTGCACCAGGACCCACAGCTCACTAGTTCCGCCTCTGCACTGAGAATATAGCAGATGGTGGTACTGAGTTTACTGTTACCATTAAAAATGTAAAAATAATGCCAGTAGGAAAAAAATATATATAACCCTTAATTTTTGTAAATTAAAATCAATTGCTTAGAGATATTTCACCAATCACATTAACTAATGTAATAGCCAGGAAGTAATACAGGTTTTTTTTTATTCCAAGAAGCTTGCCAGAAAACAATGCAACATTGTTCCAATGTCCATCAAGATATAGAAAAGGGGAGATAATCAGTATTCAGTAGTCCTTATGGAGATATATATACATGTATACTGTTGATTAGATGTCGTCCGAGATAATGCAGAGCCATAATACACAGTCCCCCTCAGACCGAGATGTAATGTCTCCCAGATATTTCTAATTGTCTCTAATTGTTTGATTAGCAAAACTGGTGTTCTGACTCCATTAAGGTCTTTCATCCAACTATCGCCATACTTGATTATACTTAGCTTCCAAAAACACACATCAGTTATTTCTAATAGCTCACTGTCCCCTAAGTGGTTAATATCTCTAACAACAATCCTCTGACGAAATCACACTTTATGGTGGAGAAACATTCAAGGAACAGGCTGAAGATTACAGCCTTGTAAGACTCAATCAAAGTGATTACTTCATAATAGCAATACTTAAGACCGTTCATTTCAGTGCATAAGCTCTTCCTAGTTCACTTTCATTGCCACAGTCATTGACTGTTACACTTATTCATATAAAAGGAGATGTGGATCACACATATTGATCTATGTTTGATCTAACTGCTTAATAATATGGATGATGCATTTACAGTGTCAAATAAGAAATCACAGGTTACATTGGTCTTGCCATCATAGATATTAACCACCTTGCGGATAGTGCGCTACTAGAATAAATAGAAATGTGCTTTTGGAAGCTAAGAAAAATCAAGTGTGGTCAGAAGTGGGATTGGAGACCGTACTGGAGTTACAGCAAATCAGATATTACACTTCTATCGGAACTAATTGCTAGCTGGTTTTGCTATTAAAACAATTTTAGACAAGTTTTTGAGATGGATATCTAGGATACATTGTAGCTTGAGTACATGCAGCATCTGCTATATTCTCCGTGCTCCTCCTTTATAGCCCACATTTTCATCAATATTGGTTCAGACCTCAAAACAGCTTCCTCCACTTTGTACAGACCTGTACATATTCCGCTAGTGTTTCAGATACCTGTCTAAAGACATGATGGGCCTGATGCTGAGTTGGATGTAAACAGAAAGTAACAGAAGCGCAAAATGCATTAATCGTTACTGTGCATGTGCATTAAAATAGCATATATCTTTGTATGTATGCAGACCGAGATGTATCTGGCCTGGAGCTCTCTATGAGTAGAGAAGCGGAACGAGGGAGGAAAGGGGCGGATTAGTGTAGCCTGAGAACAGTAAGGGCTTGTTAACACACATTACTACTTATGTACAGGTGGAAGCAGGAGGTATCTGTTGTGTCTGCTTCTCCCCTGGTGTGTATCTGTTGCCCGTTTCCCCCTGGTGCAATATCTGTGATCCCGCCTTGTTCCGTCTGTTAAAGATTATATCTCTATCTTATACTCAGGTGTCCAATCACTGTCGCTACATAAGTTTTGCTTAAATCTTTGTCAAGTATAGTGATTGGACCCCTGAGAATGAGATAGGGATATAACCTAATGGATGACTTAAAAGAATATTGGAAGGAGGATGTTACAATTGGAGTGCAATAGTAATATAAGACTAAGGAGCATATATAAGTAATGTAAGACTAAGGTGATTGATCCAGTGACACCAGCGATTGATCAATCGGATTTGGCACATTTCCTTCATGGAATTTATCCCTGGCTTGCTTAACAACGCGCTACCGGCTTTCCATAAGACATGGGATTCCTGGTTCAGATTCTACATATTCTCCCCAATGCCAGTACACTCAGTATAGGCTTTTCTCATTCCCCTACATCCTTGCATTCAACTACCTGTTCTAAACCTCCACCTTTTCTTCTCCCTCTCCCAAGAAAAAAAATAAAAATCCTGCTTCATTGTTCTCCCTTTAACAAGATTATATATATATATATATATATATATATATATATATATATATATATATATATATATATATATATATGATACTCTATATAAGGCTTATAACCTTTGTAAGACTAATTCTTTTTTCCTTCATTTGTCAGAACTGTTTTGTTTGCAATGTTTGGAAATCATGCCTAATTTAGACACAGGACCTGATTCATTTTGGAACGCAATTTAATGCAATTTGCTTTTTCTTCAAATCGGACATAAAATTCACTTCTCTATTCAAGTACATGCGGATCTCAAGAAACATTTTTATATGAATATGGGTATAGGTAAGCTCTGGCTATACTTGCACGCTGCAGAATACGCACAATGCATATGTGCAATATAAACTCAACAAGTAAATACATTAACAACTCTTAATGCCATAATCATTAATGAAAAAAAAAGTTAAATTTGTTTAATTTTTTCTAACATTAAATACATAAATCAGTTATGTTCTTAATCTGTACTGTACATGAAATGCATTTTTACAGTTTCCCTACTTGCAAACACATGGTCTTGCACTCATACGTGTCAGTCATCACTATCAGTCAGTACTTACACATGCCCTGTAGCTGCTGCCAGCGATACGACTAAAAAACACAGAGCTAAGAGATGCCCAGAGATTGAGTCAAATGAATGTGCGTGTGTGCTCGGTTTTCACGCGTTCTTACTGTACATCTGTATACGCCCATTCCCCTTATCCCCCCCATTCCGTCCTTCGAGTTGTAGGCAAGTCGGAAGTGTCATCTCCGTTTGGACTTGAATTGCCCGCACTTGTGTTCACTGGCGTAAAACCCGTTTCTGATCATGCGCAGAGCAATTCCCCGCAGGAGGCGGCACGCCACGCAACGTCTGAATATGAATCAGTCCCACAATGTTTAATAGATAATCTATGTGCTTCATTTGTATGTTGACGATGGAGTTCAAAATAGAAAGTTGAGCTACATTTGTATCTGTTCAGATGTCAGTATAAAAACTCAAATGAAAACAGGAATACGGTGGAAATAATAAAATACAATTTTTGACTTTTTAAATATATTTGAATATTTGTCTGAAGTGCCTCAGTGATGTCACTGGTTTGTTGTGAATGCATTGGCTTCATTCCCATTATCATTGGTTTAGTCCTAAAAATGTCAGCCTTCATTGTTAGCATGTAACCGGTGCATTATAGCAGCTATTTTTAACTAGCAACAAAATCCATATAGGAAAAGTTAGAAAATATTAATATATTAATATTTACATTGTATTGTTGTTATGGAAATTAGTAGTTTTTACCCAAATGAAAAACCTAAATAGAAATCTTAAAAATAACGTTTTAAACATGTCAGTGCTTTGGCTGATTGCTATGTGTATTGCAGGTACTCTCTCTCCCTGACATTTTTCAGCTGTGATTGTAATGCGGATTTAGAAGATGCTTTTTGAAGATGAATGCTTTCACATAATTATACATTTAACCTTGGTGATGTGACTAATCCAGTATTTGTCCTGAAAGTGTCGGATTATACTCACAGCTGTTGCATGATTCATGGTTTTATAAGACATCGGGTACTGTTATATTGTCTTAAACGTAGTTAAATACTGCTAAAAATACATAGCTTTCATTTTTGCTTCCCAATTTCTATACTTCATTTTGTAATACTGTCGCTTTCATTCATTGTGTTCAAATATTATAAAAGGTTATGTTTACATTGGCCAAAGAAGATGTCACATTTTTGCAATTAATGAGATGACAATTAGGTGGAGTTCTTGCCACTTTGGACTTTGATTGTCTGTATCAGAGAGTGCTCTTCATGAGATATGGTGAAGTCAATAATGCCCCCCAAAAATGTTTGAGAACTTAAAGAAAGAGTTGTTTTTAGTCATGAGGCTGGAAATGGTTATAAATCCATTACTAAAAAGTTTTGTCACCATCAGTCCATGATCAGACAAACAGAAAGAATTCAACACCATTGTTCCCCTTTGTCAGGAGAAGTCATCTGACAGAGATGACCACTGGCACACCATAGTCTCATTACAACAGTGGGCACAAGCGTTCTATAGAATGGAAGTGCTGTGATAGTGTTCCAAGTTCTCTCACAGAACCTTTATGACGAAGTTGAGTTCTAACCCGGTATAAGTTGACCTCTAAATCTTAGTTAACTTGAGCCATCCTAGTAAAGTGGTATTAGGGGTTTCCACCTACCCGCTCCATCTGGTGCTTAGTGGGAAAGTCGCTGTCCAAAAAGTTCCTGAAACCAGAAAAATAAAATAAATAACTGCAGACATGATCACCAAGTGCCAGTGAGGAGCTGCTAACCTGTTTAATGAAGAGGGTATTACTGGGGACATCAGATTATCCTTGGAGAGGAAAAAGAGGGCAGAACTGTTGACCCATTGGGGTTGCTATCTCACGTATCTTTAAATAATTGCATGTCATTGTGAGGTGGTGCTGCTGCCAAACAGTTGCCAGACGATGAAAGATCACCCCTCCCAATGGCCACCTTCTACAATGTCTTGTACTGAACGCAGTGTTACCTGGATGGTCTTACCAAATACCCTGAGCATGTTAATCAGCTGGATAACATGCTCGAAAATAGAATAATGCACAAGTATGTAGAAGCTCTGTAAAGAGTAGTAGATGCCTGACACATTAGGGTATATTTCCTCATTTGGACATAAAAGAAAAATTTTACAACTGAAATCAAGAGTTGCTGGGGAAAATAAAGCAAACTTCCAACAAACTCCAACTTGCAAAATGAACGTATTGTATTCTATCTTATATCTGGTCATAGTGCCGGTGTTTCTGCTCTTCTGGCCCTTTAAGGACTTTGCATTAACAGTTTGCAAAGTCATTAAAGGTCCTTACATGTAAAACATGGGGCACATAGAAGTTTTCTCATACCTCCCAACTGTCCTGATTTAGGTGGGTTTGTACCGAGAGCTCTGTCCTGCCGCCTCGATTAGTGGTAAAGTTGGTAGGTATCCTGTTCACTGCTGCGGCACCTGTTCACTGAGCAGTGGACGGGTGCTGTGTGCATGCCATAGAATGGGTTTGAAGAGGAGGGCAGAACTGATCAGTCTGGTGCTTTAAAAGAACTAGACACGCCTCTGGAGGTGTGGTCACACCCCCATCCCAATGCTGTGTACCCAAATGTTGTATGAATGAAGTATGGTCTATTTGTGAAATATGCCTAATTGTCCATCTTGCACATTCATCGGTGCACGCCCACATCTGCCCTCAGAAAATCACTCTGGATCTACTATTACTGGGCTCTGGGTTGTGCTGGAAAAGCATTTGGGAAAGAGTAAAAGCATCACGTAAAAGACCTGTCTTGTGACCCTTTAGGGTTACCCCATTCACTAATTAAATTTTCCCATTTTTCATACTTGTGTGAGAACATAGAGAATGTCTTTATCTTGTGTCTATATGATATCATTTGATTGGTAGAACTACACCTAAGATGTGCTTTCCTGTATAAACTTCGCCTGAAATGGGCAAATAGTGTCCAATAGACGCTATTTACAAGTGGTCGCAAAACAAGACACACAAGAGTTCATATTCAGCAACTAGTACTCCAATCTGCCTAGCTCTTTCTATCAGAAGATAAAAACGCTTGAACACCCTACAGATCCTACCATCTTGACAGCAGATCCATGTGCATCCTGGAGAAACAGGTACATTTGTGTAAAATGTTATTGACACTGGGGTCTACATTTTTGAAGCTCTGTAAGCGAGTGGTTTAGAATGTGGAGTTTTGAGGCACCATCATGGAAATTTCAGATGTTCCAGCAATAACTTGTTAAAGTTAGAGCTTACAAAAAGGCAATCTCCCCTAAATACTTGGAAATCTAAGAATCCCAGCACTGCAAGAAAATAAGTTACTAATGGAGGTTGTTCTCATATTACACAAGTATTTTCTGTAGTTGTTTCTTCTATTGTAGGAGACTTCCAGATTAGTCCATGATGATACACAAGTGAGAAAGCCTTTGTTCCTATTTACATATGGACTGACAGATCGAATAAATGACAACAAAAAGCCATTTTGTGATCTTTGGAAAACAGAGGTAAAAGACCTTGGAGTTGTAGTACAATGTAATCTTGCAGCTACTTTTACATTTCATAGTGTATCGCTTGATAAATTTTACAGTTTCACTGCTCATTGCTGTCACATCCTCTTCATATTATTTGGAACGTGGCGTCATCTGAACTGAAACATTGTGTTGTGAGTCACTTTCAGCACCCAGTAGGTATACTCAGTTTGGAACTCTAGCATCTTAGCCTTCTGCAGGTTTTTTATTTCAGAAGACACTGAACTAAAAGCTGACCAGACATGCATTGTAAGTGCATCTTTTTTTCGCCCCCTAAAAAGTCCTATTTTAGTATTAGTAGCCACAAAGAGACAGATTACTTTATACAATTTTTTGGTAGGCATTCAGAAAGTTCTGAAGTATTGCTTAGATATTAATTTATTTTCTATAATTTATTACATAATGCCATAGACATTTCTCAAAAAAAAGGTGTCCACCTTTCTCCACAACCTATAATTTAGAGCACACAATTTAATAAACAACAGTCCTCAAAACAGTGACAAGTTCTTTAAATACTTTTATTGTGCAGGCAAATACATAAAATTGTGATTCAAGCTGCACGTCTTTCATGGTTAACTTCATCATATTGACTGCGATAGGTAAATGGGACAGAGTAATATTGTTGGTTGCAGAGGCTCTGATATGCCCTATACAGAAATGAACAGTAACAAAAAAATTAGATGACCTGTAGAAACTTGGTTTCAAATATCAGGTCGTGTGCCAGTGCATGACCTGCTGTGTGAGTTGTATATATTTTCTACAGGCCTCACTGTTGGCAGGCAGTGAGATTACTCCTTTTCTCTGATATGGCTGACTGGCACAGGGTTTTCAATACCAGTGATCAATCTGAGGCTTGAATAGCCAGCTCTGGGTTGCAGCAGTGCAGACTCTGTGTAGCGATCCATTAGCTCTTTTAACAACCTACTGCATCCTTTTCACTTCATCTGTGCAGATCTGGACCAGAGAATGGCATAATGATCAGTTGCCAGCACCTGAAGCTGGTTACCACAGTTTCAGACCTATATAAACTGCTTCCTCTGACCAGCCCATATCGTCAGTTTATTGAACCTTGTCTCTGTGAACCAGCATTCTGAATACTGTACCTTAGTGGTTGCTTCCTGTGCATTCAACACTGGGTTTTGGATGACTATCTTTCTGGGTACTGAACCCTGGCTATCTGACTACTACTTATCTGGCTCTTGCCCCCTGGCTCCCAGAGTAGTACTTTCACTCTCTTAACCAACATCTCTCAAGCTCTGGCACCTGGTTATTCCTGGACTTTGCTATACTTCAGTCCCCAATCTCATCCTCTGTACTTAAAGGTACAGTACCCCTTCTTTCTCTATAATCTGTTGTGGCCATTGGAATCCACCAAACTAGTAACCACAATACAAATATCGTAATCCCTGATAGACTTTCAAAGCCGTTGTTTTAAAGCTGTGATTGGTTTAGCTTTTTGAATATCTTATTGCACTACATGTTTGTTATAGCCAACCACAGAGTTGCATTTACTCAGACATCTGACAAAAGAGAACAAAATGCACACTCCCATGAATGCACCTAAAATGAATAAAAACGTATAGCTATAAAACAACACATTTGCTCTTATGATACTTTAATGTCATAAAATTTGAACAATAATATTAATAGACTAATATGAGTCAAGTTGCATTTTTGTTAGTGGCATTGGATGCAGTAAAGATTTTCATTAAGGAAAGTTAAGTAAAAAATTGAGTAAGCAGTCTCCTGAACAAAACAAATGTTACAATGCAAGGGGTGCACATTAGTTTTCTATTTTGCACATAAGTTAAATACTGTCTGTTTTTTCATGTAGCACACAAATACTTGATAGCTTATTTGTACACTGAAATTTAAAGTTTATATTCGTGTGCTGCATGAAAAAATAGACAGTATTTAACTTGTGTGCAAAATAGAAAACTAATTTGCACCCCTTGCATTGTAACATGGTTTTGTTCAGGAGACTACTTACTCAATGTTTTACTTAACTTTCCGTAATGAATCAGGCCCAATTTGAGTGCATATATCCGGAATATTTTTTTTCTTGCATGTCCATCACAAGATTCCCCCCCCCCCCACCCTAGTTTTTCTATACCGTTTGTTTTTTTTCAATTTTCATATTTATTTTTCTTTACATAGACACTAGTCAAATATTTAGAATTTCTGTTAATCTTGTATATTTCTATTTCAGTAGACTTTATCGCACCTTCCGATGGTCAAGTATAAATGCATGCCTTTTTCTATTGCAGGTTTTTGTTTTTATTTAAACCTATATCGTAATGTTTGTGTGAACTTGTTGTCATAGACACAGAAGAAATATCTTCGATAATGCAGCAACTTTAAGACCGAGGTCAAATGATTCTCACAGGAAATCATTCCACTATTGTTTTCTTTTTATTGGAAATTTGTTTTAAAACACTTAAAGGGCAGATGGTAAAGTAAATATTGGGTAGGAAAGTCAGAGGAGAACTTATTCTATTCTTCCAGAATTCAGATTTCAGATAGGTCTGGATTAACATGATACGTGGTGATAGAATAATGGATTTATGAGTTAGTGTGTTTGGCAACCAGGTAGAAAAATAGGGGGACCAAGTTTTATCTCACATAACTGCCACTTTCTGTTTCTACACCAGTAAAAAGAGTTATATGATGAGTCCTAGTTTCTTATAATTGTTGAAGCATCTGCATTGTCATTACTCCTTTTCAAATGGATGACATTTAAATATTTTGTAATGGTGCTGCTATGGCAGATGGGTAAGTTTAAATATAATTCCTGAATAACTGTACAGCATGAATAAGAGTTATATTAAGCACGGTCTCAGATTAGTCATTCAGTCTGATTATATATCAACTGCAAGGAAACATACTATTAAAAAATGAATTACTGATATGAGTGCACTGAAGATATAAAAATGCATCGTTACTTAGGGATGTAAAAACTAGTACAATATGGTTCCATCCACATTTCACAGCATGTTCCCCAAACCTTTTTTGGAGAGAAAGTAGGTCAATCCACACCTTTAAGCATATTTGGTTGGATTACCCCAAAATATCTGCCTTTTACAATTTGACCAGTAATCTCACTAATCAGATTAGTGACATACCCATTAGCAATGATCCATAGGATCTCTCATGGAACAAACCAATAAAATCAATTAGTCATTATTAAGACAAAAATCATTATGCACTGATCAACTAGACCTGCTAATATTAGAAACACAGTCTTATTTTCAGTTCTTTTATTGTTACATGGATATCCACTTTAGCCTGTTATGTTTTATATGTTGTTTTTTATTTGTTTACAAATATCCTCTTTTTGGATTGATTTGTACATGTTCAGTTGTATGTATCATGCTCTGATAACAAAGAGATTTTAAAAACTATTTATACTTTATACCATTATTTACTATAAGCAACATATAAATGCAGAATGGCAAATAAAATATTCATAATATTTTCAAAACAGCAATGGGCCACACAAATGTTATGCAAATACGGGGGAAAAAAACGCAACACTACCCTTAACAAACACCTTCAGAACCCTGCACAACATCTACATTACCTGGAGAGCAGTCGGTTATTTTGTGAGTTTTCTGCTTACAAATTCCAGAACAGACACCATGTTTATAATACAAATATAGTACAGTAGCACATAGTTTAAGCTACACTCACATTGTATGTTGCCAGGAGCACTTCAGAGCAGGAATTGCAAATTTAGTTAAAACAGATCTTGCAAACATAATTATACATATTAGAAAGTTAAAAAATCAGTGATGTTTTCTTTCATAAATGTTCGCCATGTCTTGTTTTGCCATTATGAATTATTCATAATTTGAGGACCTGTTAAATCTAGTGGTATTTCTACTTGTACATGGACATTTTCAAGGTTCTCTCTAGGAAATAGAAACATTATCAACAAATTCTGTATCATATTGAAGAACATCATGGCTGCCAATTGGTACTTATATCAAGTGAACACCCAGCTCCACGTGTATAGCTGGCCACTCACGCTGTAGTATTGCAACCAAAATCGACTATTATCGGGCATGTTGGTAAATGTGGACAAAATTTAGCTGGATCTCCTCTAATTTGGTCACCTGAATGTGAATCGGCCCCTGTGTGACCAGATTGTGTCACATTTAGATATGGTCTATAATTCCCTGGTTCACACAAACTTTTGAGCTAAGGACACAGAAACAGTATAGAGTATAATGCAATTGCTATATGATAGTGTCTAGTGGTTAGGTAATTATGGGAGAGTGTATTGTTCTATACCTGTATAGAAAGTAATAAATTGTACTGTGATGATGCTCATTTGTCATGTTATGCTTGCTAGATATGTTTTATGTCTATATAGACATGCTAGATATGTCTTATGTCTGTATAGACATGCTAGATATGTCTTATGTCTGTATAGACACGCTAGATATGTCTTATGTCTATATATAGACATTTCTAGATATGTCTTATGTCTGTATAGACGTGCTAGATATGTCTTATGTCTGTATAGACGTGCTAGATATGTCTTATGTCTGTATAGATATGCTAGATATGTCTTATGTCTGTATAGACATGCTAGATATGTCTTATGTCTATATATAGACATGCTAGATATGTCTTATGACTGTATAGACATGCTAGATATGTCTTGTGTCTATATATAGACATGTTAGATATGTCTTATGTCTGTATAGATATGCTAGATATGTCTTATGTCTGTATAGACATGCTAGATATGTCTTATGTCTGTATAGACATGCTAGATATGTCTTATGTCTATATATAGACATGCTAGATATGTCTTATGTCTGTATAGACATGCTAGATATGTCTTATGTCTGTATAGATATGCTAGATATGTCTTATGTCTGTATAGACATGCTAGATATGTCTTATGTCTATATATAGACATGCTAGATATGTCTTATGTCTGTATAGACATGCTAGATATGTCTTGTGTCTATATATAGACATGTTAGATATGTCTTATGTCTGTATAGATATGCTAGATATGTCTTATGTCTGTATAGACATGCTAGATATGTCTTATGTCTATATATAGACATGCTAGATATGTCTTATGTCTGTATAGACATGCTAGATATGTCTTGTGTCTATATATAGACATGTTAGATATGTCTTATGTCTGTATAGACGTGCTAGATATGTCTTATGTCTGTATAGATATGCTAGATATGTCTTATGTCTGTATAGACATGCTAGATATGTCTTGTGTCTATATATAGACATGCTAGATATGTCTTATGTCTGTATAGACGTGCTAGATATGTCTTGTGTCTATATATAGACATGCTAGATATGTCTTATGTCTGTATAGACATGCTAGATATGTCTTGTGTCTATATATAGACATGTTAGATATGTCTTATGTCTGTATAGACACGCTAGATATGTCTTATGTCTATATATAGACATGCTAGATATGTCTTATGTCTGTATAGACATGCTAGATATGTCTTGTGTCTATATATAGACATGTTAGATATGTCTTATGTCTGTATAGACGTGCTAGATATGTCTTATGTCTGTATAGACATGCTAGATATGTCTTATGTCTGTATAGACGTGCTAGATATGTCTTATGTCTGTATAGACATGCTAGATATGTCTTATGTCTATATATAGACGTGCTAGATATGTCTTATGTCTGTATAAACGTGCTAGATATGTCTTGTGTCTATATATAGACATGTTAGATATGTCTTATGTCTGTATAGACGTGCTAGATATGTCTTATGTCTGTATAGACATGCTAGATATGTCTTATGTCTGTATAGACATGCTAGATATGTCTTGTGTCTATATATAGACATGTTAGATATGTCTTATGTCTGTATAGACGTGCTAGATATGTCTTATGTCTGTATAGACACGCTAGATATGTCTTATGTCTATATATAGACATGCTAGATATGTCTTATGTCTGTATAGACATGCTAGATATGTCTTATGTCTGTATAGACACGCTAGATATGTCTTATGTCTATATATAGACATGCTAGATATGTCTTATGTCTGTATAGACATGCTAGATATGTCTTGTGTCTATATATAGACATGTTAGATATGTCTTATGTCTGTATAGACACGCTAGATATGTCTTATGTCTGTATAGACACGCTAGATATGTCTTATGTCTGTATAGACATGCTAGATATGTCTTATGTCTGTATAGACATGCTAGATATGTCTTGTGTCTATATATAGACATGTTAGATATGTCTTATGTCTGTATAGACATGCTAGATATGTCTTGTGTCTATATATAGACATGTTAGATATGTCTTATGTCTGTATAGACGTGCTAGATATGTCTTATGTCTGTATAGACACGCTAGATATGTCTTATGTCTGTATAGACACGCTAGATATGTCTTATGTCTATATATAGACATGCTCGATATGTCTTATGTCTGTATAGACATGCTAGATATGTCTTGTGTCTATATATAGACATGTTAGATATGTCTTATGTCTGTATAGACGTGCTAGATATGTCTTATGTCTGTATAGACATGCTAGATATGTCTTATGTCTGTATAGACGTGCTAGATATGTCTTATGTCTGTATAGACATGCTAGATATGTCTTATGTCTATATAAAGACATGCTAGATATGTCTTATGTCTGTATAGACGTGCTACATTTGTCTTATGTCTGTATACATACGGTAGTATATGTATTATGTCTGTATAGTGTTATAAGCTTGAATTATGATCCTGTCAATTTCAAGTGCGATCAGTTGTATTATGATGTATAGTGGTTTTGTCAGGTTGGGAGATCTAGGGGTATATGTCTTTTTGAGAAAGTTCTACAGACAACATAAAGTAAAGTGTGCTTGTATATTTGTTTCAAATGCTGGCAAATATGTTTAGGTAAAGTAGTATGTGTCTGTTTATATTAATTTAACATTTCTCTCCAAGGACTGATGTGGTTGGTGTTTTTACACAATGTTTGCTTTTATCTTTACAGTGTCTATGGGAAATATTGGAGAGAAAGGTGAGTTTTTGCTTTTTATTATTGTCATATCTGTCTTGTTTACTACGTATTTTATTGCCATGTGTAAGATTTAAGGTTATTGTTTTAGTTAACGTTTGCTTTAACTTGGTTGAAGAAAAGTAATCTTGGAGTCACATCAATTTGTCAGTAACTTGACTTCCTAAAATCTATATATTCTTATCAGCTAAAATAGAATTGTTGCATACTTCCGCAAATTAAATGGGAGCTTTCAGAGCTGTCAAGATTGAACAGAGATTGTTGAAGAACGTGTTGCACAATTGCAAAGGAAGTCGATAAAAGCTGGTGCACATGTAATATAAATTTTTCAGACATGGTGAACCTGTTGTATATTTGTTATATTCGAAATATGCAACAAGAAGTTGCACTTCAAACCTTGCCATTACATACGGCATGCAATTGTAGCTTTGTAGCCGCACTATTTCCTAGTGTTGAGTTTGCTGTGGGTCATTTGTGTTGAAATATTCTGATTTTTAGTTTTAATCCGGACAGGGTCCCCCTACAATGTTCTGGGTCCTTCCACACTTTCTGTCAGCAGTTTAGCAGGTCCGCCTCCCACCACTGCTGCTGTACTAATACATAGAAACCAGATGTGTTTCACCATTATAGGATCAGTGCATCTGATTTTTGTATCATCATCACTGCTAATAGTAATGGTACCAGGACCTGCTAGAATGGGCTAGGTCTCCTCTAGACTCTGATACAACTGCAGTTTACAGTGATGATGGAACACTGATTAGAATGTAGCGCTCCTATAATGTAGAAATGTATGAAGTCAGTGTGTAGAAGAGGGGACTGGAACATTTCTGTAGTACCAGGGAAGATTGTTTGAGGTTGTTCAATGCAGGAGGGGGATTAGCTATTGATGCCCAAACTGTCCCCTTGCCTGGGATCCTGTTCCCTGTGTAATTTTTACCTGGGACTCAGTCTTGACCCCTGAAATCTTGTCACAATGGACCTTTCCCCTGTTTAAAATAAGAACAAGATACACACCAAATTATATGGACCTTCCCTGTTTTTTAATAGTACATGTATTTATTAACACTGAAAAACACAGATTTTTTTTGGGGGAGTATGAAAAAAAACAGGGGTAATAAACTGAATACCACCTCCCCCCCCCCCCCCCACCAAAAAAAAGAAAAAATATTAGCAGGTACCAAAGTGAGGGAGGCAAAAAATAAAATAAAATATGATGGCAGAATTATAGTTGGGGTAAGGCATGTCCTAGATCAACTTTCAATTTCAGTTTACAAATAAGCTATCAATTATTTGTGTGCTACATGAAAAAACTGCCAGTATTTTCCTTATGTGCAAAATAATAAACTAATTTTCACCCCTTGCATTGTAACATTGTTTTGTCCAGGAGAAAACTTTTTTTTTGTTACCCTACTTTCCTTAATAATTCAGTCCCATTATTATTATTATTATTATTATTATTATTAATAATAATAATAATAATAATAATAATAATAATATCATCATCAGCTATTTATATAGCGCTACTAATTCCGCAGCGCTGTACAGAGAACTCACATCAGTCCCTGCCCCATTGAAGCTTACAGCTTCCCTAACACACACACAGACGGACAGACACAGACTAGGGTTAATTTGATAGCAGCCATTTTAACCTACTAGTATGTTTTTGGAGTGTGGGAGAAAGCTGGAGCACCGGGAGAAAACCCACGCAAACACGGGGAGAACATACAAACTCCACACAAATAAGGCCATGATCCGTAACCAAACTCATGACCCCAGCGCTGTGAGGCAGAAGTGCTAACCACTGAGCCACCATGCTGCCCCATATTAGTATTATTATTATTATTATTGTTGTTACTATTAAATGATCACTAATCCCACTGTAGTACACACTTCAGCATTAACCAGACACTTAGGGCTAGATTTACTAAGCTGCGGGTTTGCAAAAGTGGGGATGTTGCCTATAGCAACCAATCAGATTCTAGCTGTCATTTTGTAGAAGGCACTAAATAAATGACAGCTAGAATCTGATTGGTTGCTATAGGCAACATCCCCACTTTTTCAAACCCACAGCTTAGTAAATCTAGCCCTTAGACTGTTACAAAATGAAGTTTGGTACACTTGATGAAAGTGGGGGGACATCGGGACTGTCTTTATGTCATGTAGCAGTTATGTGTTCATGATCCTTTTATTATACTGCTCGGAGTGCACCTATAAATCTGCTTCTCTTTCAAAGTGCAATCTGGAGGT
Organism: Mixophyes fleayi; assembly: GCF_038048845.1. Taxonomy (NCBI): domain Eukaryota; kingdom Metazoa; phylum Chordata; class Amphibia; order Anura; family Limnodynastidae; genus Mixophyes; species Mixophyes fleayi. The sequence continues at coordinate 70,541,844 of NC_134402.1, forward strand.
ACAAAAGTAAAGCTAATTTCTGCACTGCTCCAAAAAACTAGGCGCTCCGTACTTTGCTGGGAACTTCCTCCAACTCCTCTTTTCCTGTGTACACTTCAGCTGCACGTTCACATATTGAAGAACAGGATGAGACCAAAGCTTACTTTGCTCTGTGCTCCTGACCTCTTGCTCTTGACTATCCGACTATCTTTCATTATGACAGACAAAATTTAGCCCATACTATTACTATAATAACATGTTATAATTCAAAGTACCAGGGCAGCTGTTCCAACACAATGTATGTTTGGAGAAGCCTGTCTAATCTTCAATGATCATTGAGGGGCTCATATAGAGGTGGACTCATTTGCGCTCTGAACGTAGCATAGCACACACCTAAAGGAAGTGTATTTAAATGCAAAATTTTAGTCCAGCTTAAAAACAGTATCTTTTATGCCAGGGGTACGTCATCTGTGACATGTTTATATACTTACGTTCCTACATTAACGTAGAGATAGCGCAGAGTGGTGGTTAGACAGTGTTAGTTGTAAATATTAACGTTGTATTACCATTTGTGTGCGCAATATAATAATGTGATTAAGTGTCATATACACAAGAGGGAATAGTGTCTTTTAAATGCTAAAGCCATATTTTCAATATAAAATGAAATTTAATACAATCATTGTTGTTTCCCGTTCAGTCAAATGGCACTCTTCGTTTCTGCAATAGTCCAAATTGAAATTTCAGTTAAGTAATGTGAATAGATGGCTGCAGCTTGATATAGTATAGCAGTTGTTAATGATTTAAAGGTCAATATACAATCAGCCAATCAGAAGAGGCTGGATATTGCTGCTGAGTCACCATCATTCCAACCCTCCATCACCCGCAAGAGATATATGCCTTTCGAGTGACGTATCCGAGGATGCGTCCAGGTCTACCTGTGTAGCAGTGAATACGCCATTACTCTACTCTGCAAATGCATGTCCGCCCCCATTCCACCTCTCCATTCATGTTGCATCTTACATGTGTACATTTTAGTGTCTTTAGTACATTTATGATGGTAAAAATGTGCTTTTGCTCCTGATTGGTGCAAAAGGAATTCCATTGAAAGTATAGGCCAGTGCTTGAACTTCGCCACCTCTGAGGATATGTAAAAAGGCTCTGCAGCCACCTACTAGTCTGGAAATATGTAACTGAATTGAAGTTTCAACCCCTTGAAGCTCATTTACATATATTGTCCTACAAAACCTAGTGTGATTTTACTATGAGGTCACACAGTAATGCACTTTGCTGCACCTGGCCCGCATGCTGCAAACTTTCCTGCTCCTCCCATCACAAAGAGCAACATTTTGCACCTCTGCAACCACTGCCATCTTGACAGGCTAAGCCATCATGTGCACATTATCGTGTGCATTTGTACGTACATGGGCATGTCACATGACTATAGTATTTGCATTGTGTGGTCGCAGTTGTGCAGATTCATACATTTATGTTTTCTTCCAAATGGACGGGCATGTCAAACTGTTCCAATATAAAGCGCTCAGCTGATTTCACTGCCTGCATGCTATTAATTGCGACTTTGTAATCTCCATGACCAGATGCTGTGGAATTAGTTACTACAGAATAGTTCTTGTGAGTCTGGATATAACTTTAAGCATCTGTAACAGCCGTCTTTACAGGTTCTTGTTTTTCTTTGTTCTTTTATAAATACATTTTATTAGGGTATTAAAATAGCATACAGAAGAAAAACAATATTATGACCTACAACTGTAATAAGAAAAGAGAGAAAAGGAGGGGCAGGGAGAGGGAGGGGAAAAATGTAGGATGATGTCACGTGTACAAAATTAGGAGATCAGGTAGCAAAGCAACCCAGGCAGATACCTAGGTCGTAAAGAGTTAAATCAACATCATACCACAGATATAGCAATACTGCTTATACAGAGACAAAGAACAGTAGGAAAATAAAGGTACTAGGGGCAGCATGAGGGAAGGGAAAGGAACGGAAGAAGTGTTAGAACAAGGGAAAGAAGAGGGATGGTAAAGGAGGGAAAGGACAAGGACAAATGCCAGCATTTATCCAACATTGGGGTCGCCTCAGGTCCTTAAAAGATAAATAGTGGGTGGAGGGATCAGTCTAGTATTGGCTCCATAGTGGGAAAGCCAGGGACTCCACATGGAGTTAAATTTAACAAAATGATAATTTATAATGCCTGCAATATATTCACATCTATAAGTCTGCCAGATTCTGTGGATCACCGTTGTTAAGGCAGCAGGGCAGACTTCTACTAAGAAGCTGCAATCGCGCACTTGGCTGCATTAAGAATGTGGCCTACTAGCGTCATCGTATACTTATCAGCGTCTGCAATGGGACGGTGTGAAAGAGAGTAGGACGAGCAGTGCAGGAGCGTCTGGGAGCTAACGGTACATATTAGATCATGAACACTTCACCAGAATCTCACTGACTTGAGACACCACCAAACATGACGGACAAGAGCCATCCTGACACAAAGTCTACAACAAGACTTTAAAGACTCAAGGTATATCACATGGAGGCGGGTAGGAACCAGTACCATCTATAGAGTCATTTGTAAGCATTTTCTTTAGTGCGTACACATATGGAGCTCTTAGAAATCTAAACTCTGATTTTGGCCCATTCCTCTATAGCAAGAGTCTCACCTATGTGCTCTTCCCACTTGAGTTCATAGCGACCCCTTTCTTATATTGTCGATGTGTTATAAAAAGGCGATAACAAGTGGAATTAAGACCACCGGGAGGGGACATACTACTACAAAATGATTCAAGAGGGGTAAGTTGTAAGTTAAGGGTGTTTTATAAATTGAGGGATAGAGCGATAGAGGTGTCACAATTGGAGGAATTGGTAAAAGCGCCCATGAGGGATATTAAAGCGACGTTGAAGGTCAGCAAAGTCAGGGAAGAGTCGCATAGGGGCATTGTCAGACAAAAATTTAATGTTTTGGGAGGACCAAATTTTAAAAGAGTTATGGGACATGCCAGGGGGGAATTCTGGGTTATTCCATAGCAGGGTCTTAATAGAAAGGTTGCTAATTAAACGATAGGTGCAGGTGCTATAGTCCCAAATATCTAGGGAGAATCGTGTAGTGGGAAGAAGCACTGAGAGGAGTGGACGGTGCTTCCTCCCACCAGAGTAGAGTGTGCGGAGAGAGGAAGTGAGTGTGATTAGCTCCAGTATCCACCCATAATCTGGAGAGGGGAGGGGAGTGGAAAGGACCACTTGAGTGAGGTGGGTAACTACATAGTATTTTTGAACATTCGGGTAGGCCGAGACCACCTTCCATAGCACGACGGTATAGTGCACAGGCTCGTACCGTAGGGCGTCTACCCGACCAGACAAAGCCAGAAATTTGTTTTTGTAAGGTCTGCAAGGCCAGGGATGGAACTTTAACTGGTAGAATTTGAAATGGGTATAAGCGTAATAAATCAATTTTTATTGCTGTTATGGGACCTAACCAAGAGATATAGAGCTTGTTCCACTCCATCAATTTAGGAAATTTAGCATCATACAGCAAATTATAGTGACTGGTCAGGTACACCCAGGTATTTCAGCTTATCCGGTTGCCATCTGAAACCTTGTTGCTGCTGAAGGGATAGAGACAGAGGAGGAGGAAGATTGAGAGAGAGTATTTTGGATTTATCAGGTTCTTGTTTTTCAGTTGTCTGGGAAGTGTATTTCTGCTCTTTTGTTAATTAAATTTAATTTCAGACATAGCAAATTAAATTTGAGATAAATAAGTTAATGTTTTTATAGGAGCTAGAATGTGTACTTTTAGATGCAAGATGCTTTTTTCTCATATTGGGGTAAATGTATCAAACATTCTAATAAGGAAAAGTGGAGGTGTTGCCCATAGCAACCAATTAGATTCTATCATTTTTCTAGAATAAATCTACTCCATTGTGTGATACTGCTGCTTATAGAAATAATCGGATAATAGATTTTTTACACTATTGTGTACTAGGATTGGGAACTTATGGATAATAGTAAATACATAATAACAGTGGGGTAATATATGATAACAGTGCAGTAAATATGTGTAAAATCCTCTTTATAATGTTATACTGTATCATATGATACCAGTAACAATGAAGACATCAGTTTTAATTTTTTTCTGTGTGTTAGGGAATTTAGACTGTAAGCTCTATTGGGACAGGGACTGATGTGAGTGAGTTCTCTGTACAGCTCTGCAGAATTAGTGGCGCTATATAAATAAATTGATGATGATGATGATGGCATTTGGAACGCTGTCTATAGTATAATAGCATTTGGAGTCTGGTTTCAATTTTTTAAAAAGGTATTGGAACCCCTCTGAACTGTTGTAGAATTAATTCAGCAATGCTTTCCACAGAGGTCCATTAACTATATTAATATAAGACAAATGTACAAATTCTTGGACTTTTCTCTCATCGTCAACTATGAACACATCATTGCCAGCAGGAAATCTGCTCAAGGGAATGTAAGATGCATTGTATTTCTCCATGAACATCCAAGGCAAGCTGTCTAAATACAGCAAAAGGGACAAGCTTACTAACCTGTAAAAAAGCACAAATATGCTTATACACACACATACACTGTACACACATACACTGTATATACTGTACACACACATTGTACACATACACTTTAAGCACGCACATTCTGTACACACACAAATACACAGTATACACACATACATACATACATACATACACACACACACATTGTACGTATACACTGTACACACACAAATATAATGTATACACACATACACTATTATACAGGTGTAGTTTTGTCTACTAAGTCAGCGGGTGATTTAGGTTTAAAGTCTTTCTCTGCTAAGTCATGAGTTGTACCCACGCTGGACAGCTGCAATAAGATTAAGGGTCTGATTAAGTGCTTATTCTGAAACGGTGCTGTTGATTTCTGACTTTCTCCTTTTACTTAGCAATTCCAGTATGAAGCTGCAGTTAACCTTGCCATTTGGCACCAGGCAAGGTATCTGTATATCCGGTCTTGTGCCAACCAGATCTCATTCTTAGTACTAATTTAGATTAGCTATACACCGATATGTAATCTATGTTGTCTCTCTGTCCATTCAGCTTTCTATATCTTAAAGGATTGATTCAAACATAATAATCAGAATTTACCCAACAAAACACAGACTAGCATACACAGCCCATATGTCACTAAAGACTGGTCTGTCTATACCCTGTAGCACAGCATGTAAACACTCAATCTCTGTGTACAATTTACAAGTTCCCTTAGCGGGATACATATACCAAGAGTCATACTGGCTTGATATGGGAGGACTAAATAGTTCAATAAATAGTCATTGCCTGTCTCATGAGAAATGTTCTCCACCAGTTGCTGAACAGATGTAGTCTAGAATAGAGGAAGGAACATGGCATAGCAATATAATAACATATTAAATTTGGAACAATCACAAATGTCACAGTAAATCAAAGCAATTACAATAGATAATATGGATTGCAGTTTAATCTATCTTCTTAGGATCTCATTCTGACATGCTAGAATGCTAGGCTTAGCATAAACAGTCATTCATTTTAAGCCATAACATTACAGGCTTGTATGTAATATCACAAACATATACTTTACAGTGTCAGTGCCTTCCATTGATCCCTAATTATTATTGTTGCATACGCTGACTGCCACTTGGGATGTTTAGAACAATTTCTTGTACAGCTAGCTCATACTGTAGGTCCCTGTGGACCTAGCTATTAAACGTCACTTAAGAATACTCAGCGCTTGGGGAGCACGCCCACAGAGGAATCTCCTGCTTATTTATTAATAACAAGTTGTCACCATTCACAGAAAGAGTGGTAACTTCATGTCAACAGCAACCTCAAGAAGAAAAGAGAAACATACTATGCTGTACACCTGAGTATCTGTAGTATATGTCATATACTCACCAGCAACAGACTGTTACTATCTCTCTAGTCACTTAATTAGATCAACTATTCTGACTGCCTAAACCCCACGTTAAACTCCGGGCAATAAAAATAAACATCTTGGCCTACTCCTTTAAAGACGTAGCAAGAAAATAGAAAGATACACTAATCTATTTACCGAAATCTCTAGGAAGGCTTGTAAATTCCAATAGATAATATAATCTGAAAACTGCCAACCACTTTAAGTCCACATGTTCCAAACCGCTTCACATTATCTAGAATAAGGATAGGTTTTTTGACAGTGAAGAATGCAACATAGCCAGTATCGCCCTACTGTGATCAGTGTCGTCTCTTTCACTAAGGTTTCAAAAATGATGGCAACCAGCTCCTGGATGTCACCGATTTTCTGTAGTTAATATTGCTCTGAAACTGTAGCTTCAGTCCTTGGTCAGCATAGACTGCTATGTCAAAGACCCTTCCACACTTATTTATAAACAACTACGTCCCCAGCTTATTTGCTGGCAATCCCCATCTTTGGCACCTGTGAAGCTCTCCTATACTGCACAGTAGACACCAATTCTGATGTCATTAGGTATACAAAGCAACAGTTTTCAAGGTGTAGTTGTTGTTCACCCGTCACAGGTGTCCTACATGGCCTTTTAAGCTTAGCGCCATATAAGGTCTCTCCGCTCAAATGATTGTTTATGTTAACTTTATCCTAGACACGTTAAGTTTCTTACACTCCAATTATCTTTATGTAGTCACACTAAATGTGCACATTTTTGTTTGTTAAATTGTAGTGATGATGATTGGTAAAGTCATGCGTTAAAAGGTAACTTTACATTTTGGATTAATGTTATTTTTTATTTTTTATTTCTTCAGTTATCTGCCTGATAGCGTATCACTTCTTTGTCATTCTGTTTGTCTGGTCCTACTGGAAGACCATCTTCACATTGCCAATGAATCCAGCTAAAGAGGTAAGTTACCCCACGAGGGTTACATGGAATGTAGGAATTTTATAAGTCTGGGTGTTGTACACACAACTGTCACTCCATGCTAGATATGTTTGTTTTTGTTGTTTTTGTTTTGTTTTATTTTTTCGTTTTTCCAAACTCAACTTTTAGAATCTCCTTTGTCAGTTCTTTCAGTGACATTTCATTGCAGCCATGACTGTGTATTGCACAGTTCCGCTTTGTCTTCTCTGATGAAGAAATAATACTGACTGTTAGTAGAGATACTTCCTCTGTTCTGTGTAAGCTCTTCTTTCCCGAGGCAATTTATTCAATATGTGTTTCCTTTCATGTAGCAAGAAAAGATTGCTCAGCTGTTTCACTTGTAAATAACAAACTTTGTACAGTTTTTTGGTATCTCTTTCTTTATGCATTTCAGCACGATTAACATCAATCTCTAATTATAATTTAAACTAATTAAAATGTATTAATATGTATTTCAAACCACTCGGCTTGAACTAGAGAAATAATTATACAAAACTAAACAGTTTAGATTATTAAACCAAATTATTTGCAGATTCTGTACAGTACCAAAACTTTCTCCTTTTAACTGTTTAACAGACATAGTTATCATGTAAGCAAGGCTTACAAGGAGCCCCTGAGTAAATAACATAAATGAAAAAACTGATAGTATGACAACGATGACAACCTGTTTTTTGTTTTGGTTTGATTTGATTTTTTCAAAACTATCTGACAGGTAATCATTCGGTATTACATATGTGGATTTTAGGCAAACATTTACAGACATAAGAGGGTATTTTGTGAAACAAAAGCTAAAAAAAACCTTAGAATTAGGGTATAAGTCTTATATTTATGGATGGCATGGAATACTAGGGCAACTTCTACTTTTTTACTACCTACTAGGAAGGATATAAATAACATTATAAATCATCAATTCTATATACGATCATACACCCGCTACGGTGAAATGATAAGTCAATGAAGCGTTTCCTGACAATATTAAAGAACAAGGCTGAGTGCTTTTCTACAGATCATGGGACTCCCAAGGTAGCGCCTGTTACCCTTGTATTTCACAACAGGCAGTGCATTATTCTTTATAATACATGAATAATAGCTTTATAGAAAAAAAAAACTTTAGTACTTTATTACCATTGTGTGAAATTATGTTTTCGTATACTTCTTTATTTAGATATATATATTATTTTTTTTATGAGTGAATGTAAAGCTGGTAGTCTGTCTAGCTGAGGTAAAGACAAGAATAATAGGGAGAAGCTGGAAGTGTTGTTCAAGGTCCGTAACAATGATAACATACATCACATATGTTATTGTTACACTCTTTCCAATTTTGCTGACCCCAGAAATAAATAAAATAAACATTTTAGTATCGCTTACTACTAATTTACTAAATTATGTTTTTATATAGTTACTTTTTTGTCTAATTGCAGAATGTTTTTTCTGCAAAATGAGAGAGATAAACACAGTCCACTTGTTACTCATCTGTGTTTTCTGAAAGCATTCTGTGACCAGCTTTATGGAAAGAGCCTTGGGCAACGGGTCATGTTGGGAGTACTGCCGGCAGTTTGACCTCTGGCTGAGGAAACTAAGATGGAAGATAAAAGGACATTAGTTAAGAATCAGTAGGTATTGGTCAAACACAGTGCATGGCCACGTATGACATACATAGCTATGTGTTTTTTAAAAAAGGGGTTGGGCTTCCAGGAAAGTGGATGTGACCATGAGGAAATGTGGTTGGGGGGAATAGGGATGAAAATGTAAAAATGTGGATATGGTTGGGTGAATTGGGGCTGAGTTTTGGTGGATCGTTAAAATCTATGTGACCCATAAATCCTGCTTTGTCCCAGGCCAGTCATGGGTAAGTCGTTTAGAGTGCCTTGTCATGTATTCGAATGACTATTTTTATTATTACTATATTTGTTCTAAAATGGATTTCGCTGACTAGACTTCCAGTTCTGATGTGCGTATGATTTGCCAAGTCTATATGATTTTCTATTTCACTATGTTCTGCTGCTTTGCCTCTTTGCTGTATGCTTTGAAATTATGTGTCCCAACTTAGGGCCAAACAAGACTTCTCGTTCAAATGGTAACAATTATAAATTCTGTTTAGATGCAGTAATTGTTTGCTGTAACTTAAGTCATAATATGCTGTTTGCCATCACTGATCGAACCAGGTTCCGGGCTCCCAGTCTCAGTGAGTCCATAAAGACTTCCGAAACTGACAAGTTAGAGAGTCGAACGTGCAGCAGACAATCAATAATCGACTCATAAGGAGTACCTTTGATATTTAATATTGTTAATCCAGATTTTCATAGCTTTGAATTAACCAGCAATGACTGGCCACAAGTCATTGTGATGTTCTTCTATAGTTTCTTCTGCCTCAGTTTTATTTAGTCTTTTACAGATATGTTATCAACTGGTAGTGATGTTCTTCTGACCAATTTAGGTGCAGCATCTAGCTCAGGCCTGTCCAACCTGCGGCCCTCCAGGTGTTGTGAAACTACAAGTCCCATCATGCCCTTCCAGCTGTCAACTGGTTGTCTACCGGCAAAGCATGCTGGGGCTTGTAGTTTCACAACACCTGGAGGGCCGCAGGTTGGACAGGCCTGATCTAGCTCTTTGAATGACCTTCAACAAATGTATACATTTTCATCATACTTTTTACAGACAAATTTATAGACCATTTTTTAGACCATTCTTTCTTTATAGTGTTTCTTCATGGTCACAAAAACTGTCCTTTCTTCTTGGACATCCTCAAACATGTCGTCTGTCAGTGGACCTGATTCATCTTTGTCCAAATACATGGTCTTCCTCATAGTTCTAATTTCACATCTTCCACAGTGTCTTGAAGCTCATCCTCTTATTCACCTTCTGATATCTTGTGGCTCGGAGGGCCCCATCTGTTTTCTACCACCCACCTGTGATCTCTGTTGTCAACTTGAGTTTCCAGTAAATGGTCCAGATACTTAAGACTAGGTGGCCTTTAGTGACAATAGTCTCTGCTGGTTAAAAGAGATCTTCATCCAGTCAGTCAAAGCTAAGAGCTGATCAGATGAAGAGAATGTCATTAGGTTCTAACAATCCCGCCAGAACACCTTGTCCCTAAGTGTGTAAATGTTGTATTCAAAGCACTCCCTTCTTGTCTTCTTAAGCTGGTGCTCATCTTCTCTTTATCTTGAAGTTGTACAGTTTGAAATATATAGTTACTCATGATGTAGAGCAACTCGTGTAAAAATATAGCTCAAGCCCTAGATGTGGGAACTATGCCAGGATGAACTCTTGCAATGTAAGCAACATAACATTTATTCCATCTACACAAAAATCTAATGCATAAAGATTCCAGCATTAACAGCATTGTAAACACAGAAGAAGACACCACTCATAAATCAGACAGAAACACACAGACATACTGTACCTAAATGTAACTTGGCAGCTCTGCAATGTCAGTTTGCCACCAGAGAGCGCTAATAAAAGTATCTTACTGGGCATGCTCAGAATGACAGCCGACGCCACTTAAATTAGTGGACGCAGCGTCTTGCCAGCCCACCAATGGGGACCTGGGTAGCGGTTCCAAATTAACGCATTTGCCAAAGTATTTATAGGAAGGCTTTGCAATGTCTGTAAAGCTCTACGTAATATAATCGATGCTATATAAATAAATTGCTAACAATAATCTCGGAACTCCCTAGTTGGTATTATCCCATGCCGTTGCCTTGTTTGAACTGTCCAGAGAGGGCTCTGCTTATGTAACAATCTGCACATATGACAAATTACAATCCAGTTGTTTGGGAAGATGTAGCTAAATAGATTTATCACAGCAATGTATCTGGATTGGTGAGTCCCAAGATTTCGTCCATACTGCCTCCCTTAAGCTTTCCCTCTGACCGTACCCCCACCAAACGGAAGCTTTTCATTACAGGTGTATTTTTTAGGGTTTATTAATCTAATGAAGCTGAGCTGCTCTTGTGGAGTGAAGTGCAAACAGAGTCACACTGACACATTGTTCAATGTTCTTGCTAAGCTGTTTTCACTTTATACTACTTTTTTAGGGGATATAATAAATAATAAGTCATAAGTATGTTTGCTTTTGGATTGAGCGCTGGTGTGAATATTGACATTTAAAGTAGGTCTCCCCAATTGAATTAAATAGATGTCTAGTAATGCTCCTGCAGCATTAAATATTTACTCTGCCTGTTAAATGGAAATCAGATGCCAGAAACTGAAACCGCTGAGCTTTCAAGTCTTCACTTTTGCTGGCTGCATCTGCCAGAAGCAAGACAAATATTACAACCCGTGTGCCATACTGCATTAAACAAATTACTGTAGCAATTGATTATTCTTGTGCACAAGTTATTCATGCATTGAGTGAATTAAATGTATTTAATATATGGTTGTTATGTATAGGTTTATATAAATCAGTTTCCTGTGGTAGGAAATTCTCTGCGGTGCCAGCGGATGAAACGTGATCATCCTCCTGTGTAAATAAATGTGATCATGGAGCAGAGTAGTCAAATACCAGTCTCCGAAGCCTCTGACCTACAGGAGTTCTGAGTCTGTGCTTGTTACCAAGCAACCGCTTTATTTATCTGTCCCTCTTCACTAAGGAAAGCGTTCAGTACCTAGAATCAGTAACATACAAGTTGCACATCCCTGCTGTAATCGATAGTATAATTCAGTGGAGTTCACTTCTGATCAGCACTGTTGCAAGACACATTTGTAGCATTCTGTATAGCACGGTACTAATCATTACAGCTAAATCTAACATAGTGTAATGCCTTCAAATAAAATCTCTGCTATCGTTTTTTATGATTACTACATAAAACTGGTAGTTCTATTCAATAATAATAATATAATTTTTATGTTTTAGTTTCATCTGTCATATGCTGACAAAGAACTTATAGAACGAGAGCCCAGAGGGGAATCGCAGCAAGATGTTCTCAGAAGACTGGCCAAGAACCTCCCGGTCTATACCAGGACAATGTCAGGAGGTACATTGTTTTATTGCATCAGAGTAGTACTTGCAATCTACACTCACCCTCATGTAAAAGGACTTCACAAGCCCACAATGTGATGCTTGTTGCCTGTAACCACCATCATTTTGTGAAACTGGGGTATGTGCATATAGAGGCAGCTCCTTTAAAGAGCAACTAAATCTCATATGAAAGAATAGATTAAATAGCCAGTCTATAGGGCAGAAACACATAGGGGCATATTCAATTGTTGGCGGTTTCCGCCGCCGAAAAACTATTATCCCTGAGCCGCGAGCTGAAATGCAGAGAGAAAAGTACCGTAATAACGGTATTTACGCGCACTATTACCGTAATGACGGTAATAGTGCGGGGGGCACGTTACTTTTGGCTGTAACGCCAACAATTGAATATGCCCCATAGTGTTAGCTAGACAATAAGTTTAGTAGGCAAGGTAAGAAACATATTGGGCGTGATTTATCTTCAAACGTGATGTGAACACAACTTGCGTTTAAAAAACCATGACATAACTTGCACGCATGTACGCCTGTATACAGACACAAATGGATCTCAAGAAACGTTTGCGTTTGAATAAGCGTATAAGTACGCTTTGCTATACGTTACTTGCCGTATGCAGACAGACAGAACAGACTTCAGGATAGGCACGTGCATATGTGCGATACAAAGTCCTACAAACACATACAAAAAAACTATTAATACTAAAATAATTACTAAAAATATATTTAAATTTTTATTTTACATGAAATACATAAATCAGAATGTTCTTAATGCGTACTCTACATAAAATGCATTATAGCTTCTCTTACTTGCAGACACATGGCATGCATACGTGTCACTCTTAGCTGGCACTTACACCTGCCCTGTAGCTGGTGCAAATGATACAGCTAAAGAACACGTACCTGAGAGATGGCCAGAGCTTGAATCACACGAATGTGCGGCACGTCCTTACTGTACATTGCCAGCTTGCATCTGCCCCTGTCATTTGTGTTTGGACATGAATTGGATGCAATTGCGTTGACTGGCGTAAAGTCCGCGACTGAGTATGTGTAGAATAATTTCACACAAGATACTGCACGCAGCGGGACTTATGTCAGAAGATTAGTCAGGCCTGATGTGTCTGGAACTGTATCAATCTAATTGAGGCCGATCATTATATAGTGAAAGTCTCAAATTATCTGTCCCTCCTGTTAGCGGTCAGTGGTTCTCCCAAATCTATGGCTTCCTCTTGTCCCGTTGTCAATGCCATACATGCCTAAAATCATTTATAGAGTCGGTCTTATTGAGTAATGCTGACATTTAGCCTTTTCATTGTTTAAGTGAAACCCACTGTATAGCGCTTTTCAGGCTGTAATATTTCCCTCCTTTAAAAGGTAACTCCATATATGTGCACCTTCCTATATACATACTTTTCTCTCTGTTTTTTTTTTTTTTGACTAATGTTTATTTATGCATAAAGGTTGCACCTCCTATGAACAAAAATCATTCATCCTAAACAGGAGTATCTGGTTGGATATACATTGCTAACTTATATAATATGGTGCGGTAGTTCCCCTTTTCCTTTTTTTATATGGAATATTTCCCTCACAGAGCACATTTATCTCAGTTTTTAGCTGTGTCAGGTTCTTGAAACCCGCATATGTATTTTTGTGAATATTATTGTTGGCTCTTTCACATAAAGAATCTTTTATTTTCGATTTAGTTTTCCTTTAATACCTTCCACTTCAGGGCTGGCACCGTTAATGTTTTAGTGCCTTTGAAATGCCGCCACTTTGTAGTAGCAAAAGCGGTAAATTCTGGGCTGCTCGTTATGTCACTAAGATACGTACAGCTATAAAACACTGGTAGCACTTTACAGAACAAAGATAGTGGGAATATAATAAGATCCTGGACAGTGACAAAATCTACTTAAAACTTTCAAATCTTTAGTCTGAATTTGCTGCCAAAATGAGCATTAATTCCTGACTTTTCTCCCCAGCCATCAGATACTGTGACAGATGCCAGCTTGTGAAGCCTGACCGCTGTCATCACTGTTCTGTCTGTGATAAGTATGAACCCGTTTTCCTGTGATCATTTGTACAAGATTAGAAGCCGGAGAGATGGTAGCAGAACTCTGTCTCTCGGTGCTGTCAGTATCTGTCTCTATAAATTATGTCTCTGTTTCAGCTGTGGGCATATTGACAATACAGCTCTTCATTGATGCTGATTTTCTTGAATCGAATAGAAGGCAGAGAACCGTGATTAACCACAATAAATAATTGGGTTGTACAGGAGAGGAGATCTATACGTGACTGAAGCACATGTCCTAGATGACAGGAGAGGGAAGCACTATACGTGACTGAAGCACAAGTCCTAGATGACAGGAGAGGGAAGCACTATACGTGACTGAAGCACATGTCCTAGATGACAGGAGAGGGAAGCACTATACGTGACTGAAGCACATGTCCTAGATGACAGGAGAGGGAAGCACTATACGTGACTGAAGCACATGTCCTAGATGACAGGAGAGGGAAGCACTATACGTGACTGAAGCACAAGTCCTAGATGACAGGAGAGGGAAGCACTATACGTGACTGAAGCACATGTCCTAGATGACAGGAGAGGGAAGCACTATACGTGACTGAAGCACATGTCCTAGATGACAGGAGAGGGAATCACTATACGTGACTGAAGCACATGTCCTAGATGACAGGAGAGGGAAGCACTATACGTGACTGAAGCACATGTCCTAGATGACAGGAGAGGGAAGCACTATACGTGACTGAAGCACAAGTCCTAGATGACAGGAGAGGGAAGCACTATACGTGACTGAAGCACATGTCCTAGATGACAGGAGAGGGAAGCACTATACGTGACTGAAGCACAAGTCCTAGATGACAGGAGAGGGAAGCACTATACGTGACTGAAGCACAAGTCCTAGATGACAGGAGAGGGAAGCACTATACGTGACTGAAGCACAAGTCCTAGATGACAGGAGAGGGAAGCACTATACGTGACTGAAGCACAAGTCCTAGATGACAGGAGAGGGAAGCACTATACGTGACTGAAGCACATGTCCTAGATGACAGGAGAGGGAAGCACTATACGTGACTGAAGCACATGTCCTAGATGACAGGAGAGGGAAGCACTATACGTGACTGAAGCACATGTCCTAGATGACAGGAGAGCGAATCACTATACGTGACTGAAGCACATGTCCTAGATGACAGGAGAGGGAAGCACTATACGTGACTGAAGCACATGTCCTAGATGACAGGAGAGGGAAGCACTATACGTGACTGAAGCACATGTCCTAGATGACAGGAGAGGGAAGCACTATACGTGACTGAAGCACAAGTCCTAGATGACAGGAGAGGGAAGCACTATACGTGACTGAAGCACAAGTCCTAGATGACAGGAGAGGGAAGCACTATACGTGACTGAAGCACAAGTCCTAGATGACAGGAGAGGGAAGCACTATACGTGACTGAAGCACAAGTCCTAGATGACAGGAGAATCATTGAGTTTCACTAAAAGAAAATCTATAATTTACTTCCATGCAGTATATAAAGCTGAGATTATCATTCAGCCAGAACTGATCACGTTTATCTAATAATCCAAATCTGTGCAAAAAAATAAATCTATCCAAAGCCATCAAATTGTGTCACCCAGAGTCACTCCAAGTTAGCATCTCGTTATCATTCAGAGGGATTATACACTAGTTCACTGCACTCAATCTTATTTCCTATAAGTACTGCAAACATTTTTATTGAATTTTTTTTTTTAAAGTGACAAGTACAAAATTATTTTAACTCCCTGGAAGAAAATACAAGTGATTGCAAAAGTAGTCATCATTTATTTATAAATGGACAGATTTAGGTCAGTACATTATGGTGCCTGCAGATGTAATGCAACAAATATATGATGGTCTGATTGTGGCTGTGCTATATGGTTAATAGGGTGATCTGGTGGCACAGCTCCATTATTTATATTCTGTATTGTAGAATGAGGTAGAACCTAAAGACAGGTGTCTCTCTAACTGTTTAATGAGCATTAGATCCTGTTGAACTTGTCTGTTAATCTGGTGGACTGACTTTGTCACGTCACATCACAAATAGGAAAAAACAGCTTCTTGGGGTAAAAACAACTTGATGAAACCAGTTGCATTTTTTATATTCGTTAATGGTTTAGCCCGGCGGTTCCCAAACTGTGCGCTGCGGCTCCCAGGGGTGCCGCGGCGCTGTCACTGGGGTGCCGCGGGCCAGCCATATAAAAAAGAAAGAACACAGTAATTTACCAATCCGCCGGGCGCCGGGACCCAGTAGACTCCTCTCTCCCGCAGCAGCTGTCACTGACATTGATATTCAGTGACAGCTGCTGCGGGAGAGAGGAGTCTACTGGGTCCCGGCGCCCGGCGGATTGGTAAATTACTGTGTTCTTTCTTTTTTTTTTTATATGGCTGGCCCGCGGCAGAGGAGTTAGAGGGATCGTGACAGCGAGGCAGAGGAGGATGACAGCGGGGCAGAGGGGGCAGTGTGTCTGGATGCAGAGGGGGTAGAGTGCCTGAGGGCAGAGTGTCTGGATGCAGAGGGGGCATTTTTGCATACAACTAAATAAGTATTTCTGTCCTGACCTAAATACTTATTACAATTTTTTGACCCAACTACTTCTAAAACAGGACTGCTCAATAATTATATTGGAGGGGTGCCTTGAAAAAATTTAGAGACTCTAAGGGTGCCGCGAACTGCAAAAGTCTGGGAACCACTGGTTTAGCCTGTTAATCTAGCCTCATTAGTTTTTTATGAAATAATGTTTTATTGAGAATGATAAACGTATACGTTTATTGACATAAGCACTTCCTTCCAGTGAGATTTGCATAAAGGTGTTTTATATTTTTGCACTTCTGAATACAACTTATTTTCCCACTGTCAATCAGATTTAGTTTGCTTGTAAAGATGTGTTTTGATTCAGATTGTTTTGTCAATTGTGTGTCATTTTTATTCCTTGCAGGTGTATACTGAAAATGGACCACCATTGTCCTTGGTATGTAACAACATAAAATGTTTGCTATTGTCTATATTAGTATGATAAATAGCCTGGACTATGCTAACTAGTCTCAAGGTGTCCATACATCTTGCAGTTTCAACAGTCAATTACACAATTTTATACCTAATTGGCCGCAATTTATAGCATGTATAAGCCCTAAGATACAGCTGATACCTAGCAACATCTGATCAGGATCTTTTGGATATTGATCTAGATAGATCATAAATGAGGTTAGATTATAACGTCATCTAATCAGGAGTTCTTGGATGTTGATCTATACAGATAGTAAATGAGGTTAGATTGTAACCTCATCTGATCAGGGTCTCTTGGATGGTGATCTAGACAGATGGTAAATGAGGTTAGATTGTGACCTCATCTGATCAGGGTCTCTTGGACGGTGATCTAGACAGATGGTAAATGAGGTTAGATTGTGACCTCATCTGATCAGGGTCTCTTGGATGTTGATCTAGATAGATGGTAAATCAAGTTAAATTGACATCATCTGATCATGCATTGGCTCCTTGCACTAATGGTGCCTCCATCATATCTAGCCACATCTATCATTCAGGTTTGATCTCACACGTGTATGGGCACCTTTTAGTGTTTGGAGAAAATATTGAAATGTAATATATCAATAAGCACTGTGTCTGTGTTTTGCCGAACAGTCATTGATTTTGGTCAGCAAAATACAGGAGTAGGTTTCCTTGACACACAACCTTGTTTGCAGAGAAACAAACTAGCGGCCACTCCTGGTTATACTGCTGTGGTTAGCAATGCAGTTCTTTGCTTTGTTGCTCTTTCATTGTCACCATTTCTGGATGTTTAGGTTCTATTTCAAGTTCCAGTTGCAGAAGCAGAAGATGCATTCCCCTAATTTGGAGAGAGATGAGATACTGTGGCTGCATATAAAATTTATAGAACTGTTGATGAAAAAATGATGAACACAAAGAGCTTTTTATGCCTTCTGTAAATTAGTTGAATATAACACTGCTATTTGTGTGATTCTGACAGTACATAAATACATGAGCTCTATCATGTGAGTCATGAGGAAAATAATGTCTTTGATTCAGAGCCAGATACAGTCGCTAAGATTAGCCTATGTTTACTTGTGAAATAGGCATATGTGGTAATTATCATCAAGTTCAAAACATAGGCAGAAAAGCAAAGTCATTGAGCAGCCTGACGTAGGCATTAAAGGATCTTTGATAGCACTAAACAGTTTTGCTTATGCAAAAAGAATATAAAATAATGTTGAAAGAAAATATTTGTAATGCTTCGTTGTAAGGTGGAATGTCTATAATCACCCAAATAAACATTATTCCCAGTGATCATCTTCCTTAATGTTTAAAGTTATCTATGAAGGAATGGGATACCCAGCTTCAGGACCCACCAGCCGACCAAAGCTCAGCCGGGTCACCAGAGAATGGTCCACACCGGACGCTTGATCTTCCATATATACAATGTTTCTTTTGTTATACAACCTTTGCCTTATATGTTAGGGGTGGTCAGCCTAGCGTGTTGTTTCGGGTTTAGCCACAACCTTTTATGCCCTGAGATAGTTTACCGGCTTTTGGCTATCCGGTTACTGGCCCCTCTCTCAGAGAAGGTAACAGGGCGAAGGAACTTGGTTCCCTGTTTGTTTAGGACCAGCGGTCTGGAACCTTTGATGTTATTGTTATTTCAACACCTTTTTGTTTAAATTGATTGACCTATCAAGCTACCTTTCTCTTTTGCGGATCAAGCTTTTAGGTTTAAAGTTATCTATAAATATTGAAAATAAGTCCCTGTTAAGGTTGTAATTGCTTTTACTGCATAATGTTGCACATAAACACTTTATTTATCAAATAGTGAAATTGAAACAAAATTGTAAAATTAGAGTATGTACAACTGAGTACCTGACTCGGTGATCACATTAAGCAAACTACTTACATATGCTAAGATTAGTGTATCAAGTCACTTGGTGGACTTTACTGTAGGATTTAGTTTTGACAAAGAATGCCCAGTGTGAGCCCCTCTTTCCACTTCAGGTTCCTAAAAGGGTTCCAGGGCTTTCCCTTCTGGGAAATGGGGCAAAACTCAAGCAGGCTCTTTCAGGCCCTTCTGTGCCACCCCTGGTATTCCTCTGTAGTCAATGGGGACCTAGGCCCTTGGTCAATGGGGACCTAGTGTGGTTTATAAAAGATTTGATGCCTCGCACAATAATCAGTCTAAAACCTTTGGTCATGTCTTTCGCCTATGGAAAGTCCCTGCTACCTTGACCTCCCTGGATATTTATAATGTCAGTTGTCAGAGGCTGCATTGTACAGAGGTCTTGCCACCAGAAGAGATATGCACGGCAGAGTACAGACTAATCTAATACCAAGTACTTGAAGACGTTGTATTCTGCAACATGTGAAACTACATTGCCAACATCCCATCCTGAGTCTGTCACTTGTTTTGTAATAGTCAAAGGTAGTAGCAATCTGTAGCTAATTTTCCAGCTCAGTGACAAGCAATGTCCAGAGTGAGCAGTGTATAAAGCACTGGTACATTATTCAAGTCCAGATCAGCCATTCATTGCCAGGCCCATATGTCCGGGGTTTGAGTGATGGCGTTTTTGTGTTGCGCTTTATTTATATCTAGACTCAATATGGCATCCAAACAAAATCTACAGATGTAAATATTTAGTGTCCCTTGACCAGGAGTTATCTGAGTATTTGTGGGCATCCCTTAGGCTTCCTGATGGCTTCAACAGTGTTGATATTGTCCTGAGTTACTTTTTGTTCTGTTGTTTCATTGAATATATACATTTTGTAAATATGTTTAAACACAATTTGTGTGACGTAAAGGATTGGAGATGCTTAACTCAAGTGTATATAACAAGCTTGATGTGGGCATGTAGAGACTGGTAACCACTTCTCAAAACATCTGTATTGTACAAAATGTGTGTCTGATATAAGGCATTGTGAGATCTGCCACATTGGTAATATGTATCAGTATTCAATTATAGTATATATATTATGGAAATATAAGTGGTGTATTTTAGCGATACAGCACAAATTTAAAGTTGCACTTCCACCTAGTAGAAGTCTAGTTTTGATTGGTTCTCCCACTCAGGGGTATGGTTACTAAACTGCGGGTTTGAAAAAGTGGAGATGTTGCCTATAGCAAGCAATCAGATTCTAGTTATCATTAAACAAATGATAACTAGAATCTGATTGGTTGCTATAGGCAACATCTCCACTTTTTCAAACCCGCAGTTTAGTAACTATACCCCTCAGTCTCCTAAATGCCACCAGTTTTACTAGTTGATAGTACAGCTTGAAACACACTTAGATCAAAAATTACACAATGTATATCATAAATAAAGTTAATTTACATATAAAAAAATATATATGTAAACACAGATCATGTAAGGTCTCAAATGCATGGTATATATGAAACATTTAAAACATTTCAACTTTGCAATTCATTTAATTAGATAGCAACATGTGTGATGTTTTGTTATGACCTACCTCCAGTTTATTGTTTATAATGTTGTTTTTTAACAGTTTTAATTTTTTTTAAAAAAAAGGGAAGAATCTGCAAAGTTACGTTTTATGCAGATTTGATACGGCATATTTAAAAATCGTACATTGCCTCAGAGGAAATAAGTAAAACTAATGTAACCGGATGTACTACACACTAATAGACACAGAGGAGCTAATTTAGAGTTGGACGTACAAAGCAAGGCACACCGTAAAACTAGTGCTCTTGTGTGTGTATGTTGATTTGGACAATTCACAAAATGCATTTAACTCAAAAGCAGCAGCATTTGCGCCAGATGTATGTCAGGTGTACAAGTATTTATACTTACGCCTCATGGTATTGCAGAGACGTGAGTTTACAGTGTTAATAATAAGTACTAAAGTCGCATTACCCTACTTGTACACAATGAAATAGTTGTGTCATATACACAATTGAGAATATTGTCCTGATAGTTGTTAATAAATGCGAATGTTGGATTTTACGTATAAAATGTAATAAAATACAATTGAAATACCGCCACATCTATTGTTTCCCTTTGAAAATCAAGTTGGGGACCAATTGAACTAATGTGAATTATGCAGAATAATAGATTGGGCAATAGTCAGCTAGCGTTGGAGTATAAGAGACACCTACCGTCCATAGCTATTTGAACATGGAAGGAGAATGGTAGCAGACAACACCACTAACGTCCATTATTGTCATAAAAGAAGGTAGCACCGTTGTAGTGGGCTAACAAATACTGGACATTGGAGGACTACAACAAGTCACATGTGTACATGTCATTTTATACAGGGGTGCGTATTTCCCCACAGTCTTTTTGCTAGATCTTGTCAGATAAGAGCCTCAAGACTACTTTGTGCTGATGACATCCTTGCTCTTTTACTAATACTCTCACCCTGTGATTTCCACTTGCTTGTATTCCTCTCTCCACATCATGACACCACCCCTGTCACATCCAGTCCTTTCTCCACTTATGCAATCTGGTCACTGCCTCCCACAGGATCAGTGCACTCGTCGCACAAAATACTCTGTGCTGCTGTGAACGCTGTGGCGATCTCATCCATTTTAAAATAGGAGATCGACATGCAAGATATGAATTCTGATAACAGAACGGTGCTTTGAGTATAAAGGACCATCAAAAGATTACATTGCTACCTGTCTGATATCAGCAATGCAGTCTCTTGATGCAAATAGAGATCAATGTTTGAATGCCATATAATATCTGATCATCACTTTATTCTGAGGGCAGCTCGCCATAGATGTACATAATAAAGTAACCAGTGAACGTATATAGGTCTGACACGTGGGTGCAATATGCAGTGAATGGTTATATTTGTTTTGATTTTTTTTTTTTTGCTGTTTATATCTAATAATAATATCTATTTATTATATTTTTAGGGTGAACAACTGTGTTGGTTTCTCCAATTATAAGTTTTTCCTCCTCTTTCTGGCCTATTCGTTACTGTACTGCCTTTTTGTTGTTGCCACAGATCTACAGTATTTCATCAAGTTTTGGACAGTAAGTAATTAGTATAATTGCAGTATATATATCCACCCCCCCCCGATTCTGGTTTCCGTTATACTATTATGTGTGCAATGTAGTGTTAGAAGTGGATTTGTGAATGTCACTGACTTGTAACAAGTTGGTTAATTTGCCAGCCTGAATCAGGGTTGATATACTAAAGCTACTAATGAGGAAAATTGGAGGTGAAAATCAGATTCTAGATATAATGTTTTAGAATATATTCTGTAAATTATAGCTAGAATCTATTACTAGGGGCAACACTTCCACCTTTCCGTTTCAGAATCGTTAAAATCTACCCCAAATGCTTGTGTCTGTAGGTACCCTCCGTGATGCCCACTCACATCATCAATAGCTAATCATCTACTTACAGTTAATCTGTTTTGCTGATACTTACACCCATGTTTTACAGTCTTCCCACTATTTTATCAGTAACTTTTAGTATTTACATGTTATCCTACCTATTTCTTATCCAGGGTATACACAGACATTTCAATATAGCAATTGCTGAACATTTGGGGATCATCAAGGTTCAGCATTCCCTGGCAGCCATGGGTGTGCTGTCTTATGTAGTACTACAAGCGCCAGTGTGCCCAAACAGTCAATGGCGGGCCAGGGCATGTTGGGACCTGTAGTGCACCGTGGACAAATTGGTTAATTAAATAACATATCATAAGCTTTTACTGTAGGATACACTTTAAGTGTATCTTACATAATTGTGCACATTTTGCGTACAGTTCACAGATGCATGTATCATAAGATACACGCAGCTCGGGATACATAATAAACGACTGGATGCAGCTTGTTGGGAATATTTGTTTTAAAGCAAACTTAGAGCAAGTGGATGGAGAGACAGGGTCCCAGTACCCATATAATAATAAACATTTTGTGCAGTATGCTATCAAAAAAATATATCATTCATAATGTCATTCAAGTTTCTTCATAAGCCATATTCTAGGTGCATTTTGCCCTTTGTAAAGCAAAGCGTTAAATGCATAAAAGTGGCATATGTAATAAAGAGCCTCATCCCTCATAAGTAATGTAAGCAATAAATGAGGCTAAACTGAATAGTATTTTAGGAGTAGTACTAAGGTTGGACTTTTGTACAGTGAGTCTCTTGATATTTTCACTCTTCTCAGTACACATAAGCGCTCTTAGTTTGTGGAGGGGTCTCACAGTAGTGAATAGTAGGCAGTTAGCTTGATGTGCGCAGGGCAGGTCATTTAGACGTACTAGAGCAGACCTATGGTGTTTTGCAGTGCACATACATTGCATTGTAAATGACGCCCATTATTAGGAATGATTACTTCAGTAAGTCCACACATGCTTTTCTGATTTCTTTTATATTTTATTTAAATTGCCACCTTTTAAAAAAAGAAAAAGAAGAATGTGCTAATTGGATTGCTGGAATGAAATGTAGCATTTGCTAATGATGACCTTTCCATGCTCAGCAGCTTCCCTTCTGTTCACTGTGGAGGCTGAAAGGTCAGAGCTTCTTAATAGATAATGTATTTTTATTCTGCCCTTTCTATGTCTGACCATCCTTCTCTCTCCTATTTACAGAACGGTCTGCCTGACACACAAGCCAAATTCCATATTATGTTTTTATTTTTTGCTGCTGCCATGTTCTCTGTCAGTCTGTCCTCCCTATTTGGGTATCACTGCTGGCTTGTCTGTAAGAACCGCTCAACATTAGGTGAGTAACAATGGGGTGTGGGGACCTACAGCTGGAATCACCAACTCTATTAAAGGTTTTTGCAACTTTCCCCCACAAACTTGTCAGACAGTGCAAGATGTCTGCAATCACTGATGTCTCAGAGCTAAAGTAGAGAGCATTGGAAATCACCATCAAATATATTCACTCATTTCACTGGTGATTTTTTCACGTCACAAATCTTACTACTTTTGAAACAAACACAGTTGGCCCTGGGAAACAGACGGAGGTTTTCCTTGTGAAATGTCAAGCGCAGGGGTGGCCGACCAGTCAGAGCCTAAGAGCCAAAAAATATCTATAAATACGGCAAAGAGCCAACTTTACCTTTTATATATGTGTTCATATACATATACACAGTATAAACATGCGCATAAATGTCACACACACACATACATTGAAAATAATAACATCATTTACAATATTTAGCTAAGTGAAAAAGAAGATCTCCAACATTGCCAAAAGGTTCAGAATAATATTAAACGCGGCACAACTCTTACCTCGCTGTTGTGTCCAGTGGAGGAGGGTTCAAAGGGCTACTTACCTGCTGCTTCTGTATCCACAGTCACTGTGGATGGACTGTTAAAGTGGGGAGAAAAAGAAAGTAATAAATGCCCAACATGCCCCTCAGACCTCTTCGCCCCACATACACATCAGCATCTCCACATATCAGCCAATCTCTCCACATGCCACTTAAATGTCATCAGACCTCTCCACATGCCCGTTACATACCCATCAGCCTCCCCTTATGGCACCAGATCTCACCACATGCCCCTTAATGCTACCAGATTTCCACACATCATCAGCCTTTCCATATGCCCCATACATGCTAATCAGTCTCCCCAAATGCCATGAGATCTACGCACATTCCTCATACATGCCATCAGTCTTCCACAAATGCACCTCACATTCCCATTAGCCTCACCACATGCCAATATGCCTCCCTACATGCCATTAACTCTACCCACATTCTTCAAACATGCCATCAGACTTCCACAAATGCACCTTACATGCCCAGCAGTTTCACCACATGTCCCATACATACCAATATGCCTTCCTACATTCCATGAGATTTACCCACATGCACTATACATGCCAATCAAACTTCTATACATTCCCAAAAATCTCCCCAAATGTCCTCAGATTTCCTTACATGCCTTTCAGCCTCTCACATGACCCTTACTTACCTGTCACCCCTCTCACACAGACACTGGATCCCGCACAGAGGAAGGAGGGAGAGCACACTACAGCTCTCCTCCTTCCCTGATTGGTTTGCTGTGATAACGTGACCTCCCTGCGTTACACAGAGGAGGTCACATGACACGGCTGCTCTCGGGCAGCCGAGCCCTCAGAAGTAGAAGTCAGTACCTGGAGCACTTGGGTGATACTCCCGGCCAGCCGGCCACGAGCTTAAATTCTAGGTTCAAAGAGCCTCATGCGGCTTCAGAGCCGCAGGTTACCCACCCCTGGTCTTGGGCTTGGGCTGTTTGAGGATTTTAAGGTGGGGGGCGGGGGGGGGGGTGCTGCCTAGTTTTTTTTTCTTTCCTTAAACAGCACCGGCCTGAATTTTTACATAAATTATAGAGGTTTGTGACCTGACCTCATTGTAATAGGGATCCCATGAAGACATTTGGCGGGGCTCCTCCAGTGGGCCGCGGTGATTACTTTACATCACAGCCTTTTGTTTCACCGAAATGTCTGTCCATTCTCTGCCAGGGTGGACTTTTAAACTGTGTAAGTGTTCTGTATCAAGTACTGAGGATGTAATATGCCACTTGTTAGTCATGGCTCTGGTTCTATGACCAGCGACACATGGCTTCCTAATTCCTTGATATGGAATGCCTACACAGTTTACAAGTTCTATGACCGTCACCATTAACATCCCAGGCTGATGGCACTTACTGACATTTCAGGGGCTAAAATGTAAATTATTTAAGGTAATGGACAACGGTGTTAACCAGTTGACAGGTATAAAGAAAAGAAAAACTCCAAAGAAAAAATCTCGGCTCTGTATCACTAAAGTCTTAATCAAATAAATTGGCATAAGTCTGCTACCACTCAGCTGAAAAGAACCTGTGAGTTCTAAGAGTAATTAAATAATCAGCGCTGAGATAGCAGGCAATACCAATGATAATTGATAATTGAATCGACGTAATAAAAATAAATTCACATTTATTAAACAGCATATGAATAAACAAAACAAAATAAGACAATATATGTATCAGTGCACTGATATTAACACATCTGCTCATAATCATAGATCTCACAAATAATATAAAAATGTATGTACTTCAAACTTGTTCAACCATGGTGATCATCACTGAAATATCTCTGATA
This sequence comes from Mixophyes fleayi, assembly GCF_038048845.1. NCBI lineage: Eukaryota > Metazoa > Chordata > Amphibia > Anura > Limnodynastidae > Mixophyes > Mixophyes fleayi. The sequence goes on from NC_134402.1 coordinate 70,567,815, forward strand.
TATAAAACGTTTTGATGTATGTAAAGGTCCTCATGTAAAATACTTGTGTAATAAAAAATGGATAAATCACTGATATAGGAGTGCATGAATCCCGACAATAAATGCAGAGTGTTCAATTCTCTGAATACTTTGGTAATAAACACTGTTAGAATATGCGGTGACTCTTGTCCTCTTCGCTCATCAAGGTGTAGCCATATGTAACAATGAGCTAAGGAATAGTGCTCGATAAATATCTTTCAATTGGGAAGTCTTACAAACCCGGTATATTAAGCAATTGAAAACAATGCATAAAGATTGAATTAATATATACCGTAGTTTTCTTCCGTGCACACTATGCAAGCAGTGAAGTTCAGCATGAGTCAACCAACAAAAGTGTTTGAACCGCCGGGACAGTTCAACTTACGGGCGGTGCTGCGGGTCACTCACACTCCGTTAGTTTCTTCCATGCACTAGTCAGGTAAGCGAAGAGGTGTATGTCCCAGTAAGCTCTCAGGACTGCCGTGATAATACTGGTCAGCTGACGGCACTGCGGATCACACTCCTGAGTTTACAATCACTCCATTCAATCCTGTGTTCTCAATTCTCAGGATCCTGGGATTTTACCACTATAACTGACAATCCATATGATACAGCCGGGATTGAAATAGATTGAGCATGTGGTTTCAGAGAATTAAACACTCTGCATTTATTGTCGGGATTCATGCACTCCTATATCAGTGATTTATCCATTTTTATTACACAAGTATTTTACATGAGGACCTTTACACACATCAAAACTTTTTATATATCAGAGATCAGGGCCTGATTAAGGGTTCTGGCCGCCCTAGGCTAATACGAATATATAGGTGTATAGGAACACTCCTGAATATGAATGTTCAGGTGTATTCTCCAGCATTCAAATTTAGACAGATTGTGCCATTGTCTCTTACCTGTTCTTGCTCTTCTCTCTTGCAACTTTGTTATCCTCTCGCTGGCTTCTGGAAAGTTGGCGTCCTGTTTTGAAAATGCAAAAATGTATTATAATGCAAACCCTGAATGATTAGGCCCTTTAGTTAAAACAAAACACTCCATTATGGCCAGCTAAAAGTACCCCATTGGACAGGCATATATAAGCAATATCTGAATATCTGTTGTCAATCAAATACAAACCTCTACCAGCCCCATCTCACTAATATTTAGTATTCTAGTGATTGCTGAGACCACCCATGTGACCACAACACAATCATGAGATTCTGCCCCCCAAAGCTGCTCTATTTTTTAAATACCCCCTGCAGCCATTTTCCTTAACCACAAGCCCCCCCCCCCCACAGCCATTTTCCTTAACCCCTGCTGCAGCCATTTTCTTTACCTCCCACCCTGCATCCATCCCCCTTGCAGCTATTTTCCTTACCTCCACTCTGTAGCTACCCCCCCGTCACATCAAAACTCCCCCAGTCACATATATCAGCCCCCCTCCTCTGCCCTCCTTCATACATATCAACCTCTCTCCCTCCCTATAGATTTTCATGGCAGCACCCCCCCTCCCACCCTATAGATTTGTATGACAGCCCCCCTCTCCCTCCCTATACATATGCATGACAGTCCCCCCTCTCCCTCCCTATAGATATGCAGGGTAGCCCCCCCCTATAGATATGCAGGGTAGTTCCCCCCCCTCTCTATAGATATGCAGTGTAGTTCCCCCCCCCCCCTCCCTATAGATATGCAGGGTAGTTCCCCCCCTCCCTATTGATATGCAGGGTAGTTCCCCCTCCCTATAGATATGCAGGGCAGTTCTTCCCCTCCCTATAGATATGCAGGGCAGTTCCCCCCCTCCTTATAGATATGCAGGGCAGTTCCCCCCCTCCCTATAGATATGCAGGGCAGTTCCCCCCCCCTCCCTATGGATATGCAGGGCAGTTCCCCCCCCCTCCCTATAGATATGCAGGGCAGTTCCCCCCCCTCCCTATAGATATGCAGGGCAGTTCCCCCCCCTCCCTATAGATATGCAGGGAAGTTCCCCCCCCCTATAGATATGCAGGGCAGTTCCCCCCCCTCCCTATAGATATGCAGGGCAGTTCCCCCCTTCACTTACCTGTAGTTGTGCCAGCGTCACTCCTCTCCTCAGATCAGCAGATAGGAAGTAAAGACGTCCTGCTTCCTGTCTGCTGCACAGCAACAGGCAGCCTTGCGATTGGCTGTGTGTTGCTAACCACTGACCACCAATGCTTTTGATCGTCGAGCCCTCCACCCCCCCCGCGGTGACCCCCCCCCGCGCGCGGCGAGCCCCCGCGGCGACCCCCCCTCCCCCACCCAGAAAAAAAAAATGTATTAAGAAAAAAAAGAAAAAATTCCCGCAGCGCCGCGCCCCCCCGGGACCCAGCGCCCCAGGCTGCAGCCTGGTCAGCCTAGTGGTTGATCAGGCCCTGTCAGAGATATTTCAGTGATGATCACCATGGTTGAACAAGTTAGAAGTACATACATTTTTATATTATTTGTGAGATCTATGATTATGAGCAGATGTGTTAATATCAGTGCACTGATACATATATTGTCTATTTTGTTTTGTTTATTCATATGCTGTTTAATAAATGTGAATTTATTTTTATTACGTGGATTCAATTGTCAATTATCATTGGTATTGCCTGCTATCTCAGCGCTGATTTTAGTTTCTATAAAGAAAAGAAAGCCTCTGCTTTAGATTTCCTTTCAGATTTTTGTTTTAGAAACATTTTAAATATGTAATTTTTGTATGTTACAAGATGATTTTTGCATGTTGATTAACTTTTGCTGAAGTTTAAAGACTCTTTAAACATTCTACATGTCACTATCAGTCCTTATCTGCCGGCTTCCATTCCTTTTTTTACCTGCATTCTAACTGGTTATTTTAAACCGACCACTGAAATGCAGGATCTTTTGAAGCAGTAAAATCTGTACAAATTGCGAACTTGACCAAGTTGACTCGCTCATTCACAATTACTTGTCTCAAGTAACAGGGAGGAAGCCATTGGAAATGCTTAAATAAATACATCTTGAACTGTTTTTTTTTTATGTATCAATTAGCAATAGTGTCTATTTATCAGTGTCCAAGTAAGTTGAAGATCTATGACCGCATGTCTTTAATAATCTAGTCTTATTAACCATGTCATTGTACATGGTATTACTTGTACAAGTGTAACTTTGTGCATGTCATTTGTTTATACCAGAGGCTTTCAGATCACCGATATTCAGACACGGCACAGACAAAAATGGCTTCAGCCTTGGGTTTAGCAAAAACCTGCGACAGGTATTTGGGGATGAGAAGAAATACTGGCTGCTGCCGGTGTTTACCAGGTATAGTAAGCTAGAATTAGACCTAAAATTTAACTTTACCTTACAGCAGTTTCAGAACTAACATACTTCTTCCTAATGACTTGTAGTTAGTTGCTATAAATGTATTGAAGATACTTTCTATGAGAGTGTGTCTCATTATTGGCCATATCGGCTGTGTTTACGTAACTTGTCAGTACAACAATTTCAATTGCTGGAACAGTGACTATGGAGGACCAGGTGCAATAACTCATTTTAGCCCAACCTTCCCCTCTCACCTCTCATCCCCATCCCAAAAATGTATTGCAGGCTGCAGTATACTGTTATTCACCCCTTTGTCTGTCACTGGGGCACCTCTCTTTGGGTGTTATTACAGACTGGCTCAGGCTGCCACACTCACTACCAGTGGCTTATATTTAAGGGGGCTTTATTTATTTTTGCAGTACAAAAACACCTTAACATCCCTTTTTCTTTAATCTAACTACCCCCAAGATGGTGTTTGCAGCCAGGGTCTTCATGAGGAGTTTCGGGCCCGGTACAGCAACTCTTTGGGTCCCCTTCTATCACCACTGAGGGGGGCGTGTTCACACCATGTTAGTGGCTCCTCCCACTACACAGGCAGGCCTGGGCCCCGGTACTTTGTACCTCTCCCCCCCCTACACACACACACTCTCGACACCCCTGTTTAAGCAGATTAACAAATCCCTACAGAACACCACAAAGCCATATTTTGGTATGTTGGGCACATCTGTGCACATTCTGACTGTGCACTCTTTTCCCTTTTCTAAACTGTGTGTTTGACCCATTGTTGCACCTTGCTGCTCATAAATGCCATTTACGACATATCACAGTGGTAGTTTACTAAAGTGGCATCCATGAGATAAGTTACAAGCGCAACTATGGCAGTGTTCAGTGATGAGCAGCATAGAATGGTGACACTTTGAAGTGCTATGGAAACCCTATAGAAGTGGGATGTGCATTAGACTAATCAATCTATGCCTACTTTTGTGAGTCCACCATCCTGCTGGACGTACCTTATTATTAATGTCACCAGTCTACACAGAACATTTCTGCAAAGCCAGTGTACCAAGCTGTCAATCACTCTCCACCTGCTGTGTTAGAGAAACCCCTCCCTCTGAACATGGCAGCCTGCTACAGAGGGTAAAAGAGAATATGATGGACATAATTATCCTCTAGTTATTTCATATGTATTATTCAGCTAACTACCTTTGATATATAGTAATGTTAAACATGGCTTTATTCATTCGTTAAATTATTAATGATAGTGAGTAGATATTGAGCATTTATTACGTCTCACATTCGTGTACAGTCATGGCCAAAGGCTTGAGAATGACACAAGTATTGGTTTTCCACAACGTTTGCTGCTTCAGTGTTTTTAGACCTTTTTGTCAGATGTTGCTATGGTATACTGAAGTAAAATTACAAGCATTTCATAAGTGTCAAAGGCTTTTATTGACAATTACATTAAGTTTATGCAAAGAGTCAATATTTGCAGTGTTGACCCTTGTTTTTGAAGAACTCTGCAATTTGTCCTGGCATGCTGTCAATCAACTTCTGGGCCACATACTGACTGATGGCCGCCCATTCTTGCCTAATAAATGCTTGGAGTTTGTCAGAATTTGTGGGTTTTTGTTTGTCCACCCACCTCTTGAGTATTGACCACAAGTTCTCAATGGGATTAAGCTCTGGGGAGTTTCCTGGCCATGGACCCAAAATTTTGATGTTTTGATCCCCGAGCCACTTAGTTATCACTTTTGCCTTATGGCAAGGTGCTCCATCATGCTGGAAAAGGCATTGTTCATCACCAAACTGTTCTTGGATGGTTGGGAGAAGTTGCTCTTGGATGATGTTTTGATACCATTCTTTATTCATGGTTGTGTTCTTAGGCAAAATTGTGAGTGAGACCACTCCCTTGGCTGAGAAGCAACCACACACATGAATAGTCTCAGGATACTTTACTGTTGGCATGACACAGGACTGATGGTAGCGCTTGCCTTTCCTTCTTCGAACAAGCATTTTTCCAACTGCCCCAAACAATCTGAAAGGGGATTCATCAGAGAAAATTACTTCTTTACCCCAGTCCTCAGCAGTCTAATCCCTGTACCTTTTGAAAAATATCAGTCTGTCCCTGATGTTTTTCCTGGAGAAAAGTGGCTTCTTTGCTGGCCTTCTTGACACCAGGCCATCCTCCAAAAGTCTTCGCCTCACTGTGTGTGCAGATGCACTCACACTTGCCTGCTGCCATTCCTGAGCAAGCTCTGTACTGGTGGTGCCCTGATCCCGCAGCTAAATCAACTTTAGGAGACGATCCTTGATCTTGCTGGACGTTTTTGGGCGCCTTGAAGCAAGCTCCACAACTATTGAACCTCTCTCCTTGAAGTTCTTGATGATCCGATAAATGGTTGATTTAGGTGCAATCTTACTAGCAGCAATATCCTTGCCTGTGAAGTCCTTTTTGTGCAAAGCAATGATGACTGCACGTGTTTCCTTGCAGGATACCATGGTTAACAGAGAAAGAACAATAATTTAAAGAACCACACTCCTGTTAAAGCTTCCAGTCTGTTATTCTAACAATCAGCATGACAGAGTGATCTCCAGCCTTGTCCTTGTCAACACACTCACCTGTGTTAACGAGAGAATCACTGACCTGATGTCAGCTGGTCCTTTTGTGGCAGGGCTGAAATGCAGTGGAAATGTTGTTGCAATTCATCTGATCACTCTTAATGACATTCTGGAGTATATGCAAATTGCCATCATAAAAACTTTTGCCCATGACTGTATTATATACCTTTGATATGTAGTCATGTTAAAATGTGGCTTCATTCATTCTTTATATTAATAATGACAGTGAGTAGAAATTGAGCTTTTATTACGTGTCACTTGTATTTGCTTTTTACTATTAAATAAGACTCATTTAAATCCTCACTAAAACAAAATCTGTGGGTGTAATGCTCAAGGAACACCCCCAAACTGCCTAACTCCTCCCATCAGAATATGCACCCCACAGACTCTACTGCCTTGGCCTTTAAATCAATGTGTTTGTGAAAATATAGACACAAAGGCCATAAACACTTACATGTCTTGCACTTGTGTAAATTACCATTATTGTCTAGGAGAGACTTCTTAAAAACATGGCACTTTCCTTTGATTTATGGTAATGTTGACAGCAACACATTGTCTATTATTAATCAGCTTAATTGATATTCCAGACACAACAGAAAATCACTGTACTTTTATAGCAATATTAATCCCACAGGCTGATCTGGAAATGCTGAAATGATTATCTTCTACTTAAAAGTTTTAAAACTATAAAATGATGGAGCAAATTGAAGATTGAAGTAAATTCAGTAGTTTTTAGAACTCAGACTTTTCAGATCCAATAATTTTGGTGAGTTAGATGTTTTATGTTGTATAGATTATTAACCCTTAATAATGTGGGGTTTGTATATCTTTGACTGCTTATTTTAATATCTGGCATATTGACAAGGTTGAATTTATGGTAAGAAATAATTACCTATAAAACCTAATTTGAAAGGTATTTTTGTAAAATTGTGTTGGGTTGTCAACCTTGCATGATATATTAAGTACCTTTTATTTCATTACATTGCAGCCTAGGGGATGGGGGCTCATTCCCTACATGTCTGGTGAACCAGGATCCTGAGCAAGCATCTACACCTAGTGGAACTAATATAGCAACAAAAAGGTAGGTTTTGTTTTCTTTATTGCCCAGGCATTTATTAATCTATTATTGTTTAGTAGTCCTGAAATGCCATGAGCATAAAGCAGTGGTGCTCAACCGTCCCAGCACCCAGTATAAAAGTAGCTTGTTTGACCTTTCCTTTGGGTCCTTATTTGTTATCGCACTCGGCTCTGACCCGGACTCCCAGACCACTCTTCATCTACTACTTAGCTGGTAGCTGTTCTGGAGAAGCGCGACCTGCACGTCCCTTGTGGCAAAATCAAACTTCCTTGCGGGGGGGTCCTTGGCAAAGACCAGGGGCACGTTATACTTCGTGCCTTTAGATTCTGCAGTGCCAATCCTAGCAAGTAGGCAACATCCAATTTGCTAATGTGTGACAGTTTCCTTACAACCTAAATCTTTACTTAGGAGTGAGTGACAGGATTGGGATTGTTACTTGACCTGAGATGGATTGTCAAATTGGACATCGAGCAGCCAGATAATTTACCTCTTCATATTGACCGGTGTGGCCAGATGATAATCACACACAGGCCATTACTGGTCATTGTTAAATTGCATTTTACGTCTTGCCTGATAATGATCCTATTAATTTCTATAGGAATATTATCTGGCATCTAGGTCATTTTGGGGGCATACAGCGATATTAAGCCAATTGAGCAATATTTTCTGTAATATTGTAGAATGTGTGCACAGGTTTAGAGGTACGTCCTGGTATTCTTCACTTAATTACATGGCAAAAAGGTTCTGGTTCTTTGAGGGTGCGATCTGCAGACTCCCTGCAGCAAAACTCAAACCAACATGCAAAAATCCATGTTGAAAACCAGGGAGGTTGCTTAGACCTCATGCCTCTGTTCTGTCTGTTGTATTTGTGCTAACTTTGGTTGGTGTAAGAATCCACCATCTTTTGCCTGCAAATCCTATCAGTATACTCTGGCCAGCACATGGATCCTAGAAGCCAGGCAAGACCATTTGATAGGGTTTCTCCAGTCGGCTGGATACACTTCTACATACCGTGGGTGTACCGACCTCAAAATTCTGGTAGTTGTAGTTCTGCAACAACTAGAAAGCCATAAGTTACCTTTGAAGGTCTGCGCTCATATATATGTGTGTGTGTATATATATATATATATGTGTGTGTGTGTATATATATATATATATATATATGTGTATATATATATATATATATATATATATATATATATATATATATATATATATGTGTATATATATATGTGTATATATATATATATATGTATGTGTATATATATATATATATATATATGTTCCATTTGAGAAGCAGATGGCTTCTCTTGTGTATCTTAGGCTGCTCTTTGGTAATACATCAGCGCCTATTCTTGATATAAATCTGTTTATATACTGATCTAGAGGATAAGCTACTTGTACTGGCCTGCGGAGATATACAGAGGGGCAATTGTGGGCCCAGTACATATTAAACAGATAGCCCCCTCTCGCCTGCTCAAACCCCATCTCCCCAGGCTTGGTGGACATAGAGGCGTATCATGGAATCATGGTACCCGGAGCAACTGCATGCTACGTCCCTCCCGTGTTAGTGGACTGTATTGCTCTCTCCTACCTGTTATTGCAGCTTTCACAGCCTGCTGCTGGTTTCTTGTCTAGATCTTGGAACATTGGGGCCTGTTTGAAAAATGTATAAGAACATGAAATATGGAAAGCCAATCAATAAATGTAGACGGTACATAACACAGGTCACACAATATGTAATACATACATACTTACATGCATACATACAGCCTTCAAAAGAGCAGCATTTTACCCTTAGCTTTTAGAATTAAAAAAACATATCAAAAATGACCTTGGCACACCCACATCACTCATCCCAAAATGCACCAACATTACTTGCTGCAAAATTCCACCACGTGCCACTCAGACCTCCCACGTGGTCCAAAACAGCCCCATATGTCCTTAGACACCCCCCCCCCCCTTTCCTCATATGCACCCACATGCACTCAGACTCCCACGTGGTCCAAAATAGCCCCATATGTCCTTAGACCCCCCCCCTTTCCTCATATGCACCCACATGCACTCAAACTCACACAAGCTCGCAGATGCTTCATGTACTAAAAAACTCCTCCACGTGGAGATCTCCTGACATGCCCATTACACGCCTGTCAAACGTTTCCACATGCCCTGTACATGCCCATCAGGCCTCCCCTCCTGCCCATTAGACTGTCTGTTAACGGTCACTGCTGGAGATGATGAGATCAGTCAGTGTGCTGTGGCCGGAATATGTGATTGGGATGTCACCAGGAATCACATGAGTTCCCCGGAGACTAGTGTGATTGGGGCTGAGGCGGGCTCTCCCCCATCAGGACGTCACACATATCTCTGGCGGTCCACCCAGTCAGGGCCCCTTACAACAGTCCCCCCAGGTGGCCCCCCTGCAGAGGGGTAAACATGAGAAATGAAGAAAGTTCCTATTCTGAATAAAGTTAAATTTAAACCGTAACATTGATGTGTATGGTGCCCATAATATGTTAGCAAAATTAAATATATAGGAAGATATTTACATATTGTACATTTTATCTTTTGACTTCTGCAAAATAGTAGTCTGATTGGTAGCATTATATCATATTCAATGTATATTGTATTATATACTTATATGATAAATGGTGACTTTTAAACTGTTGTGTTTCCTTTTCTGCACCAGTATTGAAAACCATCAATTCCCAGCTAAACCCCTCCGAGAGTCCCAAAGCCATCTCCTGACTGACACCCAGTCCTGGGCCGACAGCAGCTGCAATGGTGAAAAGGGGAAACTCGGTAAGGTGTCACATTGATTGCTTTTATGTACCCGATATAACATAACAATAACATGGTAATTATTTGGAAATAGAACTGGCAAAGTAAGTGGAATAAGTCTCCATGTAAAATAAGTGATGTTTCATGTTCACATGCTGGTGTACATAGCACTGTAGTCTTTAGTTAGGTATAATATTGTTATCTGCATCAGGGAAGGCTGTAACCTGAACCGGGCACAGATAACTGGACCTGAGAGAAGGACAGGAATTCCTTTTGATATTCTCCTCTGTTAATGTGCCAGTTTTGTACAGTCAGACGCCACAACAGCACAATGATCCGGGCTAAACGATATCATCCCTGACTGACCAGCCAGTTACTATCCTACAGGAACTATACAAGCTCTCTGACGTCATATACTGTAATATAGTGCACACCATTATAAAAGATGGATTAGAAGTTGACGCTCACAACCAATAAGTCTTCAAACATAATGCATGCCCTCTTGTGGAGCCCTCTGTCATTGACTTAGTGTAACTGCACATAGAGGCCCTTTACTAGTCCCATAATAATAATAGGGCCATTAAATGTCACTACACCGCTATACAATAGTCCATGCTTGCTAGTGCTCTGATGTGAAGCTGGCCCTTCTGCATTGACAAACAAAGGGGCAAAATTATTAAAAAAAGTCTGAAAACAACTGACGTTCGCATGGAAATAGAAGTCTTTCATTGAAGCTAAGAGCATGGGCTCTAAGGTTACTTATGAAATGGAAATTGAAATGAAATTATATTTGTAGTCTATGTTTCAAAATGACAACATATAAAATACATGCAAAAATAACAAGTAATAAAAAAGCTAGAAGTTACATTTAAGAACATATGAACAGGTCATGCCTAGCGGGAGCAGCTCTCTGGGTAAGACTCAGATTGTAAAGTAGAATGACACAGAGACGCCTTCTGGGGTGAATTGTTTCATTGGTAATTTGTTTTACTGTCATATGTTCCTCATTGGAATGTTTTACCATGTGACCTGCCACTGGCATCTATAATGTGTTTAAATGACGTTACTTAAAGGCTAACTTCACTTACCTAAAAATCCATACATCTAAAAAGTCCAGACCTTAAGGCTACATAGACGCTGGCTTTACAATTCTGCACTTAAGATATGTACTAATGCTAACTTAAGCGCACATAAGTGGCTATGAAAATAAAAATCATTGTATCATAATTAGACCGTATGTATTTGTGTCCTTACAAGTGTTTCACATGCATTACATAGCAGTGCGTATTTTTTACACTTGTTCCATCTCAGTGCATGTAATGCATGTCAACGCAGTTGAAAACTTTGATTCATCTTAGTGGGGGTGCAAAATAAATGCAATGGGCCTGATTCATCTTCGGACGTAAGTCCCGCTATGTGTGCTCTACACATGCTCAAAAACGGACTTTACGCCAGTGAACGCAGTGTCTGAACGCAGAAGACACTACTGACTGACTACGACTTGAGGGGGCAGATGCACATAGGCAATGTACAGTAAGGGTGTGCCGAGATTGGGCGCACACATATCTCTTCATCACCGTATCACTTGCAACAGGTACAGGTCAGGTGTAAGTGCCGACTGATAGTGATTACTGACATGTATGTATGGCAGAACATTTGTTTGCATTGCAAGTAAGAGAGACTATAAAAATGGATTTTATGTACAGTCCCCATTAAGAACATCCTGGTTTATGTATTTCATGTAAAAACTAAAAAAGACATTTTGTTTTTTACATATTCTTTTATTAAATTGCTGTCAGTACTTCTACTTATTGGTCAGCACCCAGCTCTGTGTAGTACTTATTGTTAGTGAACAGCGGTTTCTGCATATAACAGTCTCTGATTATTTGTTTTATTGTCTCCTGTAGGGTGTCTTACTCTTTGGCATACATCAGTCACCCTGTTACATTTTAATATGACATAAGCTTGCATTACTTTTAAATAATAAAATGTAGCAAAGGATAAAGAGGAATAAGGTTATTATTTAGAGCTTGCAATATTACAGGGTATGTGACAAAAGATTGAGAATTTCTTCCATGGAACCATAGAGTAACTTTATATCATTTCTGCTATGGCCATGTTATAGCTATTATTGTATGGATTGTATGGGAGGTAATTGACCTGTTCCTTATGCCTGGACAGACATTCAGCAGTGGTAGGTTTGTCACACACATTACACTCCTACAGCATCTTTAGGTTCTGAGTTTTTCTAAGCTTTTATTGGTGAGGTTAACAGAGTTCTAAAACACTGCAAGGTTTTATTTGTAATTATCCCATTATTAAATTGGGACATGGATTTAATTGCCAGCAAAGGGATCAGAAGGTCATGGGCCTGTGTAATGCCATACAATGCTATTTGTATTGTAGTGTTGTAATTACTTTCAATAGGTGTAGTCTTAACCTCTGGAGTGCAAAGCACTGCAGTTTGTATTGTACTCGTTATTGACTATTTCAGCTGATGCCTTTTATGTGCCCCCTAAACAATAACAACAGGACAGCTAAGCAAGTAATTGGAAGCCCTCTTTCATTCAGTACTATGCTCCAGTTCTAAACAAATTTACACAAGGTTGCCCCACTTGTGCTCCCGTACTCCATGATGGTTATTCATTGCTAGATAAACAGCCCACTTACATGGAATATTTCAAAGTGGAATAAAAAAAACAAATATTTATTATTGTTATTATTATTATTATCTTTGACTTATAAGGCGCCACAAAGGGTCCGCAGCGCCGTACATTACATATACAGAAAACAGAACCAAGACACAACATGATACACAAATATATACAAACACAGGTGACCGGGTAAAGCAAATCAGATTATATCTGACAGATAGTGAAAGGGATAGTAGAAATCGGCGAGAAGAAGGCCGAAGATTAATAAAACAGGGAAAACAGGGCTAGGGAAGCAGGCCAAGAGGTACAGAGGGTGAAGGAACAGTAGAAGGAGCAGACAAGGAAAGAGGGCCCTGCTCATGAGAGCTAACAACCTAAAGGGAAGGGGGAGACACATAAAGGGTGGTACTAACTGGGGGAGAGAGCCAGGACAAGAAAGTTAGTAGGACTGATAGACTTGAATAAAGAAATGAGTCTTAAGGGCACGCTTGAAGCCTTTGAGAGTAGATGCTAACCTGATGGAACGTGGAAGATCGTTCCACAGCAGGGGAGCAGCCCGTGCAAAGTCCTGATATATTCAACAATATCCCAAAATAACTAGGCTATATTAGATAATGCTCTCTAACTGATTCTGTCAAGATATCAATTTCTGTTTCTGTTTCATTTCTATTTTATTTCATACTTGCAACAACTATATTGCATAGTGGACTCACAGTTTCTATTTGTTTTTTAAGTATTTAATGCTTCTATTCAGGGTCAGTACAGGAGTTACAATGGGGGTTGAGGGCTGAACTGTAAAAATAGAATTACAGTTTGCTAATTTTAGAATTAGAAATGGACATTGCAGATTTGGAGGTAATGTATAATTGATGTCCATTTCTCAGTTAGATTTATTTTGCAATCATTTAATTTGGCTGAAACAACTTGTATTACCTCTAAATACATAGGACAAGTTACTGATGAGAAATAGGGATTACTAATGCTAGTTATGTACTGCTGACATATGGCCAGTCATGGTATAGTGAATCTAGACTGTTATACGGTGGTTTTACATTTTCATGCCCTCGTATCACGATAGAGGTAATCAGTGACCTGGATGTCCCAGAAGCCGTTAACTGCTGATAATAATAATAACCTTACACAGAATGATATGTGTCTGAGGCCTCTCAGGCTGTGTGATAAACAGATCTCTAAAACAAATTGTTACAGACTCTGTGCTCCATACAAATGAATGCATGTGCTGTGCAGACTTCCTGTCGTCAAGGGATAAATATACCCAAATTACAGATTTCCTTTTTTGATACACCGTAAAACATGTGGTGTTCTATTATCTTGCACAGTACAAGCAACAATTTGATATCTCTACCACATGAAGATCAATACAGTGATAATAATATATAAAGATGTTTGACAATAATGAAAGGCATATTAATGGACAATTTTATGCTTCCATCTATATTGGTGGATTTTTGGTTTGAACTGATGCTACTGTATTTAGCTATTACATTTAATTTAGGCTTTTTAAATTTATTCTTTAAAATTCTTTCACCTTGCCTACAGCTTCAAACCAAGCGCTCATTCATGCTGCAAATTAAAATCACCCTTAAAATCACATCTTCTGTAATGAAATACGTACAGTAACTGTGATACTTGGACGTAGAGATCAGCTCATACAAACCTATTGTTATGCTTCAAAACATTACGTTTTGTTGCCTTGTGGCAGGGAAAGGAAAGCAGGAAATATTTGAAGGAAAGAGGCGCTACGACTTGAGAGTAAAGAAGTCTTTAATCGCAGTGCAAAAGCCTTTCTGTTTGGGGCAATCACACAAAATGTGACAGGAGAGTTAATTCATGAACAAGATCTACAGGATGTATTGCAACTGGTGGGGAACATTTTATGTAATCTGGTTGGTACGTAATACCAGCTACAACAATGTATCTAAACATTTGATGTAATCTGGTTGGTACGTAATACCAGCTACAACAATGTATCTATACATTTTTCTTGATTTTAACACAAATTGAACTATCCCACCACTTCTCTCCCTCCAATGTTTCGGTTATATCTGTTTCCCACTTTGTGTGGAGCTTTAGAAGAGACGTTGGGAGACCACATTAGCTGGAGGTGAGGTCACAGGACAACTTTTATTCTGCACAGGTTCTTGAAATCAGTGCAGTCCTAGCTGACACAATCTTACAGTGATTGGTAAAAACTCCCTGACTAAAGGTAATGCTAAAAATGGAAGCTGAATATTTGGTTATAATCTCTGAAAGATGGGAAAGTCTGAGAGGAGGCTGCATCATTTAACATTTGTACACCCACAGATAGCCAAGTAGTAGAGCAGTAAGGTTGTTTTGGGGGGGGGGGGGGGGAATTAACCCAAATGGAAATTAGCGTTGACTGGGAGGAAGCTGAGAGGAATCTTTTATTGGGGTGGTCCTAAACACTTTGATTAGAAGAGGGGTATTGGTGTTAGTTAGTCAGAGAAGTGAGGAGAGTGCATTGAGGCCTACACATCCAAACTCAATAGGCAAGCCGAGCCCTAGGACTAGATGGAGAATGCTATTGGATACACAGAGCAAACTAGGGGTCAAATAGTAGTTTCTCAAATCTGGATAATTTTCTAAACAATTTAAATGTATTTCTTTGTAGCAAGAATTACACATTTCATATTTGTTGTGTTGCATGCTCACAGGTAAAGCTCTATTTAAGATTTCCATTTATTAAATAATTTCATGGTAAACCGAAACTAGCAGAATGGTGGGGTCAGTATGTATGCAGTCTGTAACAGGTCATTCCCATGCCGCAGTTAGACTATTTTGCTGCTGCAACATCTTGGACATGATTCATAAAGGAACGTTAATACAGTGCATGCCATATTTCGCGCAAAATTGCTCTGCTCATGCCCAGAAGTGGACCATACGCCAGTGAACGCAAGAACATCCAATTCATCTTCGAGCACAGAGGTGACTTACGACAGCCTACGAGTTCATGGGCGGAGCAGGGGGGGGAATGGCCGTATGCATATAGCCTATGTACAGTAAGGGCTGATGGATCTCTAAAGCACGTATTTTTCTTATCGCTTGCCCCAGCTACAGGGCAGGTGTAAATGCTGAGAGATAGTGATGACAGATGGGTATACAGCTATAACAAGTATTTGCAATCAAGAGCAACTATAAAAATGAATTTTATGTACAGTAGACATTAATAACATTATGATACATTTATTTAATGGTTGGAGGGGGAGGGTGACTATATTATTAACAGGTGATAATAACTTATATATATATTTATATATATTTATACTTATTTCTTTTTTATTTTTTACTTATTTATTTTTTACTGTGTGTACTGCTGGGATTTTATATTCCACATAGGTATTGGATGTATCCTACAGGGTATTGTCTGTCAGTGCAGAGCGTACCTAGACCCATATTCAACAAGAGACTTTTCTTCAATCTGCTTGTAGTTCAATATGGACGTGTGTATACCCACATTATGTGCCTTTTTAAAAAAACTAGATTTTCGTTACTTCTGCGTGCCTTAATGAATCAGGCCCCTTGTGTCTAGAGCACTGATTGGACAGCTGCAACAGCCAATCAGTTGATCTTGACACAAGTATCGGCAACAGTGAAGAGTCAGAATTCCTCTGCCTGCTGCAAAGAGAATGGCCCAGTATGAAGATGATGGAAGGTGAGTATCCAAAACAAGAGTTCAGGCTGTCAGGGTGTTTTCATTTGAATATTTAGTATCGGTGGCTTTCTCTTTTAATGTATTATTCTGCATCTAAGTTGGGCTGTTGGACCAATGTCTTTCTGTCTTTCCCTCTCCTGTAGGTACGAGTAACCCAGCATTAACTATAGAGAAAGAAACCTAGCTGTTCGGAAATGTTGGAGATGTTGAAGAAAGTAAGATAATAATTTATTCTTTATCACAAACCAGCCTTGAATATATATAGTTCTCTATTTGTTGATTTAATATGTCACATGGTCACAAGGTTCTTTTGAGGGTTTCTAGATGGGGAAACATTGCACATGAGCTGTGGGTGCTAAACTCTTTCCCTATGTCCTATATAAAAGCTGTCTGTCTTTCATAAGAACGGCCATACAGTCTGCTATTACTCAGTGTTCAACACCAGATTCCATTAACGCAAAAGATAAAACAGCAGATGTGTTATTTTAGGTTGTTTAGGAACATGGAGACCACAAAAACCATTGTAGAGCTCCATACCATAGACCATAAGTCAGTCAGATAGACAACAAGGTCCTACATAAGAGGTGGCACATAGTTCCCAAATAGGATAGTTTGTAATGTAATGGAGGATAGGGCACACTATAGATGGCTATCGTCACACATATAAGTACAAATTATTATCTAACTACAATGTATTTAGCATGTGTTAGGACTGCGGTTACTAGATAAGCTTTTAGAACCAGGCTAACAGAGGTCTTCACCTTTAGCAGCCGCCTTTCCCGTAGAACTATACTTGTTCGGAGGTACTTGCATGCCCCCAGGACTTAAGCTCAGGGGTATTTAAAGCTTATCCAAATAACCACAGTGCAGGATGTAAGCGGAATGCTGGAGGAGGAGGTCAGGAACAAGCCAGGGTTGTGGGAGACTTGCAAGCAGGATAACCAAGGGACAGGCAAAAGGTCTGGGCAGGCAGTATACAGGAATATACAAAAACTGGCAAAGGTCAAGGGGCACAGGAGTTCAAGCAGGATCCAGAAAACAGGCCGAGGTCACAACAGGGAATCAGGTCACAGATATCGAATATCTGCAGGAGCAAAAGCACACGTGCAGCACACAGGAATCTATAACCGTCAGGGATGCAAAGCCCTCCCTGCCTTACATACATTGATGGGCCAATCAGAAAGGAGGAGACACAGGGCTGACAATCAGCCTCAGGGGGCTGCTAATTAATTACTAGTTTAAAACTGGCAAAGGAAATAACACAAACCAGGAACATGTATAAATATACAAATGAACCAATTTAATTCATAAGAGAGCTCCCCCTGGAGTTGTAGAATGTCCCTACACACTCCTAATTCTGCCACAAAGAAAGCCCCAAACAATAAGCCACATGTATAAAACAGGGGTGGATCTAAAATTGTATTTTCCGGGGACGATTTAGGGGGTGCAATTTAGTCCCTTTTTGACAGCCTGCAGCTGCACACTATGTGCAGGTCCGTTCGGCAGAGACAGGCAGTGAGAGTGTGCTGCCCAGCTGCTCTGATTGTGTTTTAAACACAATCAGAGCAGCCGGGCAATTTAAACACTGTTAGATCACGCCGGAACACGGCGCTATTGACAGAAGAAATGACGTTCCGGTCGTCATGGTGATGGCCAGGACGTAGCTGCACAGTGGGCAGAGAGTTGCGGTAACTCGGGCACTGCCGCAACTCGTGACAGCATGTAGCTGATTTCAAGTCTGAAATATATAAAATGGTGACTTTCCCCTCACAATCTAACTCCATATTCATTGTCACCGTCATACTTTACATGTCTCCACATGTTTGTAAAAATGATAATCTGACTAGATACACATAAAACACAGTATAATAATGAAACACTGTGTGAAATATACTGACTGCTGTTTAGTGATTAAAATATACTATTAATGTTGAAGTGCAGTATCATATATTTAATCCTGTGTAACCCTTAACAACCGATTGATTGTCTTTCATTTACAGTTTTATGTATATTAATGAATATCCCTTTAAATCAGTCTGCAAAAAATATTATATCTATGTTTGGTTTATCTGTAAAATGTTAGTGAAAAGCCTGTGGGATCACCAAGCACTAATTAGTACCAAGCCTCTCTCAGGAATGGGACTCCATATATGCAATTCTATAACACAAACATGGGACCTCTATTTAGCTGGAAATCCCACATATTTTGCTAAAATAAGTGTAACCCCCTGTCACTGTGTGTAGTATGGGGTGCAAAGGTTACACAGTGCACCTCCTTCTCAAGCCCTGGCTAGCTGATGGGCATGGGTGTAACTAACCAGAGGGTCCCTGCACATGCAGGTGATTCTTTGTAAGTAGTGGGGCACAGGTGATGATGTCACTTTGTGGTGCAGCAATAAAAGTCACAACAATTTGGGCGCCAGACCATCTCTATCACAAACTGAACTCTTTATTTACACTCCTCTTCCTCCAGCACGATAATCATAATGGTTGTAGCAATAATACTCTCTCCAGCACAGTTTTTAATAAGCAATATGAATGTGGTTGCTACCTCCTCCTTACTGGCCTCCCCCACTCCCATCCCAATGACCGTCGCCTCTCCTCCACTCTGATCACCTCTTCCCACTCCAGAATCCAAGACTTCTCCCATGCTGCCCCCCTTCACTGGAACGACCTTCCTCGCTCCATCCGTCTTTCTCCCAATCTGTCCTCCTTCAAGCGGGAACTCAAAACTTACATGTTCCTAAAAGCCTACCAACCTTCCACCTAACCCCCTCATCTGCTCCACTTCTTCTCCCTCTCTCTCCTCCCAGCCCCCCTGTTCTCTCCCCACTTACTTCAACTTGTTCCCTATGTGCCTGAGTTCTGTCTACCCTCCCTTAGTATGTAAGCTCATTTGAGCAGGGCCCTCTTCCCTTTGTTCTCCATACCTGTTCTTCTGCTCCATCTTTACTGCATTAGCCTTCCTGGAGTCTCTGAAATTTTGGTATTTTTGTTTTCTGTTTGTAATGTTTCACCTTGTGTAGTCTAGTGTATGTGGTTTGTACGGCGCTGCGGAACTCTTGTGGCGCCTAACAAATTAAGAATAATAATAATAATACTCCTCCTGCACAGTTCTTAATGTTATCTAGATGTGATATAACATAATTCACATGTCTCTTACACTCCAGTACTCCATACTTCACTGCAGTTCACCCCTTCTCTGCAGGGGCACTCACATTGATGCTGACAGGCAGGCAGCTTCACCTCAATGCAGTTTTGACACAAGCTGTGTAACTCTCAACTGCAGCTCACCCCTCCTGCGGGGATCATTTCTCCTTTGGGCTCTGACACTTTACTCTGTGTACGCACAGCCCCTGGCTCTGACACTCCTGTCTGTGTACTCTCAGCCCCTGGCTCTGACACTTCAGCTACCATGCCTCTTGCAGCAACCCTCACTCCAGGCTATCTTCTATGCAAAATTTTCCCCTCTCTCTCTTGGGGTTCTCTTTAGTGATATGGGGTTCTCCCCCTCACTGGGATGAGGGACTCCTCATCTCTGTATATGCAGCAATGCATGCAGCAATCTACTGCATGCAGCAATCCTCATTTCTCTTCTGGGGTCCTTCCCCTTATGGGGTCCCCCACCCTTGCTTAGGGGACAGTAATGATTGTCTCTAGGCAGCAGCCGCCACTCATCCGCTCCTGGGTAATGCCAAGGGACCCTGGAACAGCCACCTCCACTGTCCAAGGTCCCCAGTTTTCACATCATTTCTGCTGGTTCTGTGCCTCTCTGTCTGTGTCTCTCCCCCCTCTTGCTGACAGCCCCTCCTTCTTCTCACTCAGTCTCTCACAGGCTGGGCTGAGTTATCACCATAGCAACCAGCTTGGGTCACTTTTCACAAATACCTAAATTGCCCTTTAGGTGACCCCTCCTGTGTTCCCTGGGGTGCAGAGTTTACTAAAATGCCACTAGGGGGCGTTACCTAAGTAGAGATTAAGGTGTATTTGCAGAGTAGTAATGTGAGGTTCCAGAAAAAATGATGCACCTCTATATGAAACTTCATACATCCATTTTTTTCAAAATATTGTCCATTTAGTTGAAGTAGATCCTCATCACAAGCAGTATTGCCTGTTAAGAGCGTTTTGTCGCTATCCAATAACGATTGTCGAATCTCGATTTGTTTCCAACGCACAAATATTTATTCTCAAAAAGTAGCAGAATAATTCAAGCGAAATAATAATAAGTACAGCCGTTACTTATCGCAGGCGCTCTGGATCCAGTGTACAGTCATTCAGGTCTGAAGTCTGTGGTCAAGGTGACTGAACACTACATGAGAGCTACTGCTTATATGCACACAGAGATACAGTGAAACAATGCAGATGGGTTAGCTTGCTTCTATTGGTCCAGGCTTCAGGAGGGTCCAGGGGGTTGCACATGATAGGCTAATTCAATCTAAGGAATCCAAAGGTGGGGGTCATCTCTCCAGGGGATGAGCTCTGTTCTTCCCGCCAAAACTCCAATTACAATCAGTCCATTAGCATTTCACAGTTAATATCATATTAAAGGTTTATTCCCTAACATCAATAACTAGAGTATGCAATGTGCGATCTCTTCACCGAATGCACCGAACAGCTGCTGATGTAAAGGGGATTAATATGATATCAGACATGACCTATTTCCTTTAACCTGAACCATATGCATCACTAATATGCATATACATTATATTATTACATATAAACACTACTATATTTCGACAAAAATAACTATGTGTTGCGACTACGATTAATGTGTACTATTTACAAATGTTTATGTTTGTGCGAATGAGTGTAAAAGTGTAGAAACTGTTTATTGCCACGTGTTGCGGCTGGATACGCCCTTTTACGCCGTGGCGTGCTCTATGCATAATTTCAGACAAAGACAATCAAGTTTGCTCGATATTAATTGAAATGACTTTATCCAATTTGCTGACTTCGACATGCCAATCAGTGTTCTCTCTATTCTTCATTTTACAGGCTTGAGGTCCATGTACAGATGTTCATCTGAAGAAGAAGTCATGCTCTCATTGGCTAGCTTTACATCTGTGCCAACACCAGGAAATGTGACCGTGCAAGAAGTCTGTTGTGGTATTGAATGATGTAATGGAAGGAAGAGGAAATATTTGTAGTGAACACTTGGCAGTCCTATGTTGTATGCAATGTTGCAAAGTTGTACTTTGACCATGTTTATGATATTATAGCACAAACAAGCATTATCGTCATTCCTCTTCCAAGAAGAAACATTATTATAATTCTTGAATGCAAGATTGATGGCAGCATATTTTGTATGTAAAAGCAAACAGTATATTAATTAATGAGGCCAATTACATGTTATTGAAGATCTCATTAAATGACATCAACACCTACTGAGTCCGAAGGTACATTTTTTTATTTTTATTTCCTAAGTCTGTCAGAATGTATTTAATACATATTTAATGTTTCATAGAAGTACAATCACAAAATATATAATGTTCCAGTAGTTCGGTGTAGAACCTTAGAACCCTCAGAGTGTGACAGCGGTGTGGGGAGACATCCCTGACTAGAATATGGTGAAATATAATAAGATTATTATAGATGGCTGAAAAGTCCCCAGAACAGTGGCTTGGTCCTGCGATTTAAAATAGTGAAGAGACCATGGATGTCCCCAAATGTGTTCCGGACACATTAAAGCCATCCAAAATTCAATCATAGTTCCCTGCATGTGTTAATCTTTTGTAATATAAATAACTTTTCTGAAGTGTTTTAATGGGGGAGGGAGAATACATACTGTCCAGGGAAAACCAAGACATTCAGCCCTACACATGACTGTTGTTATTGACATCTGTGCTAAGTAACACATAAAACATGGTGGGCCTGAATCATTAAGGAGAGCAAAGAAAAAAAAAGGAGTAAGTCTTCTGGACAAACCATGTTACAATGTAAGGGGTGAAAATAGTTTAATATTTTGCACATAAGTTAAATACTGGTTGTTTTTTCATGTAGCTCTTCCCTCTATCTCAGCATTAATAGATCACCGATATTAGTGATCTGTTGCTAGCTAGAGTTAGATAACTTTATATATAATGCTGCCTAGATAAGGCAAATCATAAAAAGAAAAGGTCATAAAAATGTAACCCCTGCTCCGCACTAGTTCCTTTCACAGCACCCTAAAATGTAATCTCAAATCTTTATTCCTCCATGGCAGCCATTACAATGGGTAGGTTCTCTTTCCAGTTTATGTCTTTGCCCAAATAGGCCACTGCAGTATTTGGACCCTCCAGGACTCTGTACCATCACGAATCCCACTAGGCCAGTTGTTCCCATTTCCTCCTATTGTCTCTTATTCCCCGCCCTCCTTTAGCATGTAAGCTCTGATAGACAGAGTCCTCTCTACCTTATGTCTCCCCACTGTCTGCCCTCCCCTCTGTCCCTGTTGTGTCTTATGCTAAATTATAATTTTTTTTAGGCCATGTGATTTGTTCTGTTGATTGCATCCATGCATGTATTATTCTGTCAATCTGTATCCATTGTTCTTATCTGTATGTAATCTTGCTATTTTGTTGTATGTTCTAATCCCCTATGTAAGGCGCTGTGGAGGCTTGTGGCGCCATATATATATATAAAAGGTGATAATAATAATGTAGAGATAAGTTAAATGAAAATGCTCCCAGCCAATATATAAGACAGCTGTCATTAGTATGAGGTAGATCAGGGAATGTTTTATTTTATTTTTTTGTAGTGCAGGGGTTTACCATCCCTGTGGTCCTGGTGACGCACCACCTGTGAAGCCAGCAGAGGACTGGGTTGGCTTCCTGGGGAACACCAATCTGCTACTTTCGAATTTGAATTTCACTCCAGTCAAAGGACCGTGCTGAAGGAAAAGGATTACCATGTTCACTGTTACCGTAGCAGCCAGATGTCTGCAGTGGAACAGAGTCCAACCTCAGACAGCCAAAGGGCATCCGCTCAAGGTAAGCCACTATGTAAGTTTAAGGAACATATAAACTGGACGAAACAGTCTTTTGTGACAAAGGAAGGACTGTGTGATATGCAAGGCTTAAAAAGAGCAACATCTCAGACAAGTGTGGACTTGAGGATACATATTCTCAGTCAGAGGAGAAAAGGAAATGTAGATGACACCTTGGTAAAGAATCTAGGGAGATTAAAGAAACACCTAGGATATATAAATCTGCCCAATGTGGAAATTGTTCTCAAATATTTATACAAGTCTATGGCATGGATGAGGAAGCAACTACCATAGAGGTTCCTGAACCCCTTTTGAAGACTGCAGTAAGAAGGGTAGAGTTTTTCCAGTTTATAAGGAATTGTCACAGGTGGAAAAGTCTAACTCAAAAGGATTAGAAACATATCTATCCATTCAAGATGTAGAGGCACAGAAGTGGAGCTTGGTGCCAAAAGTGGATGCATCTGTAACCACCAGTAGGACAACTATCACTATTGAAGATGGGGTTCCCCTGACCGATCCCATGGATAGAAAGACGGAGTGTTGTTTTTAAAGCTTCATGTTTCATCTGGGACCAGAGCGAAATTGTATACAGATGTCTAAAAGGAAGTGAGCAGACAATACATGCTGAAAGGCATCAAAAGTTACATAGAGGCATAGGACCCACTTTATCACAGATCAATGTGTTTTAGACATTGTAAGAAGTGCATACAATATAGTTTCATCAGTATCCCAGGGGGAATTCCTTTGCTCAAGCCAAGACTCTGTTATACCTAATAGAGTTGGAAGAGTTACAAAACAGTCTGCAAACCTTCAGAAAAGCTTGGGTAACTTCTCCTGTCCCTGCAGGTCAACAAGGCATAGGTTTTTATTCCAGACTCTGCATCGTCTGGGAACAGTTTCTGAATTTGAAGAGGCTCAACAAGTTTGTCCGTACTGTTACGAGTCACGGCTCATGCTGTGTCTTGTCTCGCTGCGGCACCAGGGCAATGGCTGGGACATTTCCCTAATCAGCGCACGCACATTAAGCCTCCTGGGGCTAATTAGGCACACTGAATTCCTGGTTCGTGATTGGACAGTGAGTATTTAAGGCAGGGAGGACTTAGCCTACTATTTGTACAGGAGGTGGTTGCCTCTTATGTAGGCGCTGGCGTTGTCTTATCCCAAAAGGGCCCTCGTGATCACAAACTACATCCCTGTGCTTACTTTTCACATAAATTCTCTGCTGCTGAAGCCAACTGACTGGATCACTATTAAATAACTTTGGGTATAAATGTATTTAAAAGGAAAATAGCACAGGGCGCCTATTTATATAATTGCACGTGCACTTATTTTTGATATTATGTACATTGTGAGATAGGAAATCGTTATTTCTGAGACCAGGGTAGAAAATTTGTTTTTTCTGTTTTAAGCTTTCAAAAGCAAATACCTTATTTCTGATATATACCTGATACAATAAGTATTTGTTTTGAAAACTTCTGCATTTATTGATGCAAGAAAATGCTTTGTTGTACCTGTCTTTTGGAATGCGTATCCTGCTAGTCTAAAGAGAGTATTCATGTTGATTGCATCTTTTGATATGTGAGGCCTTTTGAAGGCAGGAAGGGTTAATTAAGACCTTGTTACTGGATTTCCTGTGTCTAAAGACAAGATGCAAGATACCACTGGATTTGTAAGATATCACAGACAAGTGTAAATATCATTAGATTTGCAATGCATGTAAATCAATGTTTTGGTAAGCAGGGTACATCCTAATTCTAACAATAGCCTGTGTCCAAATCTGTATAAAATGCACTGACTTGTACACTGAAATGTATCTTTCTGAATTCATCTGACCTGAACGCTGGTACCTTCAACCAGTGTTTGAGCAAATAAACATCATTTGCTTCATAGACCTGCTTGGAATATCTTCCATGCTGAAAATCCTGTGCCCTACAGATAAGACCCAAACTCTAATCCGTTCTCCAGCTGATTCTGAGGTTGGACCCAGCTCTCCAGTACCACCGCTCTGCCTGCTACCCATGCAGCCCTGGTCAGTGCGATAGGCCAGGGGAGATTCATTCACAACAACCCGGATCTATAGTAAGAGGTCAGGAGTACCAGCCCAGGTACACCAGCAACGAGGTACGCTAGCAGCATCAGTTACCCAGAAGAAACGTGGTTCTGAGTGCCATAGAAGGAGCTCAGTGGTGGCAGCAGGCCCCTCTCACTGCGGCAGGAGCGGCGCATTCGCGACCGGGACGGTGGCAAAGTAAGCCCAGCCGGTACCCGGCAACAAGAGACAGGGTGGCATAGGCGGTCCATCCTGTCACACCACACTACAATTGGTCACCCTTATTCCCCTGAGCTGAATTTGCATACAATAACGTGTATCATTCTTCCACCTGCATCTCTCCATTTTTCTGTAACCTTGGTTTTCATCCGAGATCTAACTCCTTGTCCTCTCTCATCCCTTCTGGACTTTCAGAGCTACGCTCCATGGCTTCCTGTTTCAGGGTCATCTGGTAAAAGGTTCATTCCACCGGGCCTCCTTAAAAAAATTTGCAGACCACCATTGAAGAACCTGCTCCTTTAAAGTTGGTCGGGTAGTTTGGCTCTCCACCCGCAACATTAAGCTCAGACAGCCCTGTAAGAAGCTCGGTCCTTTTTAATAAAAAAATGGGTTCATTCTGTTGGATTCAGACTAAGGCTCCCTGAAGATCCCCAATACTTTCACTGTTCTCTTCTCAAGCCTGCTATTTTTTCAAGCAAATGTAGACTCCATCAACCACAAAGACCTCGGCTTGACCACTTGGATGAACACCAGGAATTTCTGGTTAGAAAAAATTCTTGACTCCAAAAGAGTTCAGTGGTAAATTCATTTCCTGGTACAGTGTGGCCCAGAAGAACGATCCTGGGCTCCAAGGAAGCGCTTACACGCTGCCAAGCTCATTAATGAGTTTTTTTTAAATAATTTTCCAGGAAACCAGGGTGTCGAGGTTCCTTAACCCCTCAAGGGAAGCGGTGGGTGTATGGTTACGAGCCACGGCTCTTGTGTGTCTTGCCTCGCTGCATCCTGGGTATCATCACAGGAAATTTCTCTGGTTCTGGGTCAGGACTTTCAGTTCACCTGCCTGCCCTTCGGCCTGTTGACATCCTGAGAACTTTTACCAAGGTGCTATTTACTTTGGTGTTGATATTACGAAAGCGAGGGGTCAGGGTATAATCTTATTTAGATAATATCCTTCTGGTGAGTTCAGAGCACACTGTTAAATGCAGGATAGTTCAAGTGATAACCCTTCTGCATGAACATGGCCAGATTGTGAACAGGACAAAAAGTCATCTTATCCCTTGAACAAATAAGGTTTTGGGGGGTCCATATAAACACCATACAGAACAAAGTATCTGTCAGAGGAAAGGCTTATCAATATACAATGATGGTAATGGATACTGCATCAGGAAGTGTTCCAGCTGCTGACAGGGAAATTTGGGCTTCCTCATGGGTCACTATGGCAACAAAAATACTAGATTACCCAGCAACAGAGGGAATAGACAGTAACAGTTCCATGGGCATTCTACCTAGGTTATGTTTCCACTCATTGCTCACATTCTAAAAAACATCATAAAAGACAAGGCAGGAGTCTTCTTTTTTTTGCGACGCCATCCATGGTTTCCTATAGCTGGGGAGATGCTCAGAAAGCAAACATGGCCTCTGCCTCTTCAGCCAGATCTCCTACACCAAGGCCCAATTCTTCTTCTAAATCAAGAGCAGCTAGCGTTCTTCCAAACGGTAAAGACGATTCGTCTATTAAGGTCCTTTGTGGCTCCATGGAACCTCAAAACTCAGATTTCTGAACCTTTTGAACAACTACAAGAGGTTTCTCTGAGATGACACCAACGGTGGTGTGTCCTGGTGACGGTTACTTCTGCTCGCAGAGTTGGAGAATTAAAAGCACTGTGGTGCAAGGAACCCTTTCTGAACATCCATGCAGATAATGTGGCACTTAGAGCATATCTAATGTTTCTGCCAAACGTATTTCACATTAATAAGGAGGTTGTATGGCCATTAATTTTCTCCACAACTTATTGATGAAAAGGAAAGAAAGCTGCATTTATTGATATTTATCCAGGGCAGAAGAATTTTGAAAAATGGAGTAACTCCTCATTATTTAAAACCATATAATATTCATATAAATCCCTCAACCAAGTACCACCATGTCCATGTTATGAATATATTTGTTAATATATTCTACTATACATGATCACAGCTGCTAAGATTTTGCACCAGAAATCCGTGGATGTATTGTATCACTACTCAGGACTACTAGAATGGTGTAAAACAGCATGGTAACCTCCATGTAGCCTGTTCTCTGCCTATGGTTGAAACATGTAAATATATTTTCAGACATAAAGTATTAGGAAATTGTGCTCAATTATCTTGATTCTATAGAAATGTGCAAGTGGTAAAAGGGATAAAAATCAACATTTAATAATTGCACAATAATAAAAAAACAAATATATTTTCAGCACTGGAGGGTTGTCCTGTGCACTCTTAGGCTGACCAGCAATCACATGAACGCACCTGCAATTATAATATAATCAGTGCAGTCCTTCTAGAGGTATTTTAGTAGAAGAGTCCGTGATTTCTCAGGTAATCTGGTCAGTCTGACAGTTCTAAGTAGTCTGATGGTGGTTGTCATTGGAAGGTACTGGAGGAAGAAAATTATGTATCAATTAAAGACAAGTCCTAGTAGCTGGACTAGCCAGCCACAGATTAAATGTACAGTGTGGCACTGTGATGATCTCATAATGTGATCTGTTGCTTCTCCATAGAGGTAATGTCAAGTGTACATCCTCCTTGTAGGATCAAAGGACACTTGTGAGGCTTCTGAAAACATGTTGCCCACCAGTGCTCTAAATTCTGCTGTTCATGGATAAAAAGAAAAAACTCAAAAACCAAAACCTTTTAAGCCTTTATTTACAAAAGCTCTAAAAACAAATATCCTTTGTTTGCAAACATTCTGTCTTTTATGCATTAAAAAGGATCAAACCGTTACAACATTGTAACTTATCTGAAAAGAAAAAATTCAAGATATTACAAAGTATAAAGTTAAATAGTTCAGAATGACAAATTTCCTCATGTTTTACAGAGGTCAACAGTGTGTGAATACAAGTTACACACTTTTTTTTATTATTTCGACAATACCAATTATCCATTAACCCCCACAAAAACAAAATCCTATGTCTATGGACTTCCTTAATGGGATGCGTAAGAGAAGTACTTCTGGGTCTATACTGACAATCTAAAAAACATATTGTCAAAAATAAGAGCGTCAACAAGCGCTGCAATATTGTTCAAATACCTTAGGGATGGGAGACCCTTGACTGAGTCACATCACGATGTAATATAAGCTGGCATGTTGATAAATGCCCATCCTCTAGCTAAAAACTTTTTTTTTGTTGTTGCAACAAATAATTAGAATTCTGTAGCAAATACAAAAGCAATTGTATATGTTCAGTGTCCACTGCAGCTGAGATTTTAGATTTGTTGAGCTTTTGGACTGTATTTTATGTTTTGCATGCTTATTTTTTCCCGGCAATTTCTTCTAGATATTCAAAAATCAAGAACCTAATAAATATCATTTCATAAAAATAAAAAAGGGCGACTGAAAGAGTAAACATTGAATTAGGGATAAAAGTCGAGGGTTTCAATTCATTAAGAGTGCAAAAAAACTTGGAGCAGTTTGATATAAGTGTTTTGCTTGAGGCAGCCAGCAGCCTGCAGTCCAGCTGTCATCCTGATAGATGTTCTTCATGTTTTAGTGTGTATAGGAGTTTACAATGCACGGTTATCTTCGTGGCACTGTAGAAATATATTTTATAGTAGTTAATAATGAAAAGAATCACAGCCCCTCAAATCAGCATATGGATTTGCTCTTTAAGGCCCATAGAAGGGGGAGTGGGGATCAAGACACAAAAAAGTAGATAATCCAAAACCAATGCCCATGCACGTAAGTGTCATCAAGTTGTTGGTGAATGGCTGAAGTATGGAGTTGATGGCTTTTTTTGGTACTACACAGTTGTGAATATCAGCTAATCTCTCATTACCCAATAATTGATGGTAATTACATAATGGGCAAAGTTGGACTTAATGGTCAGCGTAGAAGAAATCTACTGTGCATAAGGCAGAACAGGAAATTCAGACACCAATTTGTTTCAAGGCTAAATGGTTCCATATTGGTAGAGCAAGGCAGAAGAATGGTTGTGAGAGTTGGGTGAGTCAATGTCCGAGCAATATGACCAGGGATAAAACATGTAGAAAGTGATTGAGCTTGGCAATAAAAAAGTGCTAGTTGTCCTTTCTACATCATGACTGCTTGTTGGCTTCCTCTTCATACGCATTTCCTGTGCCATTTTGAACATACGATGATCCGGATCCCAAGCCATATAAGTGGCCGCAATATTTAGCATCATCTATATGATCTTCAAAGAACATCTGAAAGGGGAAATAAATTACAGATAGTTAGAAGGAGCCAAGCAAAAGTTGCTTGGATGCTTTGCCACATAAAGAAAAGAAAAAAAAAATGACAAGTGGGAAAGAAATGTTGATTCAATAGATATTTAGTTATACAGCTCCCACACCTTTAAACTATGGTCAAAATAATGAAAACTAAAAATAACTTTCAGCATTTTTCACATATTGCTTATCTATATCTGCATACCTATCTGAATCAATCATTTTATCGATATACTCATTCTATGGGTAGTTATGGCTGTTAGTCTCCCCACCCACATTCTCACTGTCAATTCCCTGGAACAAGCTGTGGCGTTAGTACTGCTGTACACAAGTAGGAATAAGGCTACCCTGCTGTTTACTACAAGTTATAGTTATATTACAGCTGTCTGAAGAATAGTCAGCTGATAAGAATGAAGTAGAGAAGATGCACATATTTAGGGCTTGTCCACTTGGGCAGAATACTTGCTTTACGTTACAGGACGTGTATCACCGGGATAAATAAAGCAGGCAAATTATGCAGACACCGTTTTTTATGGTCACTTATGTGCCAAATATTTCCTTGCTGTCAGTGTATGCAGCACTACATGACAATGTGTGGTGGTATACTCAGACATATCACACTGCCAAAGGTAAAACAAAGCACTCCCTATGGCAAACGCTCCTCTTTGGCTCACTCACTAGAGCCTGCCAGCGCTTGTGATTTGGTGGGGGAACGTTTCTTTACCTTTCTTTGTATAGGTTTATATTTGTTTTTTTCTTGGGCTTGTGTGGACTAAAAGCATAGCCGGGGATGGACTGCGTGATATCAACAACAGAAGACTTTTTATGGACTTTATTTTTTAATGGGGGTAATGGGGAGTGTGTGTGTTTTATTCAATTAAAACGTATTTATCTAAAAGGTGGTTAATTGCAGGATATTGTTTGGTACAATGGAAGTGGCAAAGGTGACACAGTGGCCTTCCATTCAATCATTACGCAGAGCCCCCAGCTCAGGATGTCTGGAAGACCCCAGCACTTATCATCACAGAACTGGTACCTAGGAGAGGAGCCGTATTATTTTATTTTTCCTATTCAGTCCTTATGGATGTACCAGCCCTGCGCTGACCAGTTAGGGAACTGGCTGCCATTATCATGGGTGAAGCCAACATGCTGTTGGTGTCCTCGCTATAGTAATAATCAGCCCAGGCTATTGCTAATAGAATCTGTAGTGGTTCCTGTCATCCTGCCTGTTTGTAAAATGATTCTTAACTAGAAGGACAGTGGTGCTTCAATATCAGGTCCTAGATTATTGTTACTCTCTGAGAACGGTGAAGAAGAGGATCAGGATGTAGTTATGTCACATCACCTACCTTACACAATTATTGTATAGGGTTAAATGCTGACCCAATCTCCAAAGAAAAAACTTCTGCTCAGGAAGACCTAATGGTAAAACCATACTGGGAAAAAAAAATATCAAAAAGTATCTCTGTCTATACTAAGTTAATGGCTAGAATAGATAAATAATGTGGCCTTTATTTGTTGTCAATATTTGACAGTAATAAAAATCACTGAATATAAGTATTACTACCTTTTTATTTATGAAGCGGTGACATACTACACAGCTCTGCCCATATAAGTACAATCTAAAAGGTGACGGGAACACGAAGCATAAGGTAGTAGAATAACGATTGTATTTGCTGGTGGGGAAAGTGTGTGGCAGCAGCAGTATCAGTCTCCAATAATAAAGTAGCCATGGCTGACCGGCATTTCTGTGCAACTACCGGTGGCTCAGTTCGGCTGGAACGAGGGGATAGCAGATATAGACACGAAACATAAACCAGCCACTGTATAAAGCTTAAACCAGTAACCTGCAGCAACCATAACTCATTCACCCATAATCCTCACGTCCTTCCTCTGCTAATTCTAGAGGAGGCTTTCGTACATGCGCAGGCACAGTGGTTATCTATAACCGATATTATTCATCTATATATCTTTATGTTAAGGGCATTTAATGTCCACATCAGCAATGATGTTCTGCTTGGCTTGGAAGAACTCAATAGTAAGGAAGCTGAATCTGAAGAACATAATTGAATTCCCAGACTTGTGATTTTAGTCTAGTGAGTCCCTTTCAGGGACTGAAGTACATAAAGTTGAATAATACAAGGAGAGATGTAAGTTACATCACTTGCAAAGTATGTAAAAGTTATCCACAAAAGTGCTAAATGAATTACTCCTAACTCCTGTGTCCCAAGTCATGTTGCACTAAAATGTGCCGACACAAATAAAAATTGTGTACTAAACATTCAGTGCATTCAACGAGGATACTGTAATGGATCTAATAAAATATACCCTCCACGTGAAGATACCCCTATTTAGTAAAGGTATTAACAGAAAATAGTTTGCTATGGTCATATTAGGAAATAAAGGCTCATTCCCCACTCTGGTCGCAAACTCATCCACTCCCTTGTCATCTGTCTGAACTACTGTAATCTCCTCTCTGGACTTCCTTCCTCCCTCCAATCCATCCTCAATGCTGCTACATCTTATTTATCTTTACCACCACTCTGACTCTGCCATCCGATACACTGGCTTCCTTCCAGCTACAGAGTCCAGTCCAAACCCTTACATTCACCTACAAAGCCCTGAACTGCCACAACCCCCCTCCTATATTTCCAACCTCATCCTCCCCACACTCCTTCCCATCCTCTATACTTTGCCAATAACTTTCACCTCCCCTCCTCACTCATTACCTCCTCTCTCCAAGGCTTTAAACAGGCTCTCAAAACCTATCTCTTCATCAAAGCCTACCAGATTTCCTCCAAACTTTCCCCTACTTCCTCTATGGCACTGTCCCACCTCCTCCCCTTTAGATTGTAAGCTCTCACGAGCAGGGCCCTGTCCTCTCATGTCATCCACTTTTCATTATCTTTGCTACCAGCATACCCACATGTCTTCCCTCCTCTCCCCAATCAGTGGTCCAGATCCTGTTTGCTGTACTCATACTCCTGGGCACAGGCTCAATTTGGGAAGACTTGCTCCCCCACCTCTCAAGCCTCTTTTTTCATGTCCTTAGGAGAGGCTATTCCGTGCCGAGCACCCCTCTACAGCTGGTTTAGTTTATTGTTTGCTGTGTATACTGTTTTGCCTATACTTCTAGCGTACTGTTTTTTCATTTTTTTCTTTGTTATATTCTGTAATGACTTGTACTATATACTCTCTGTACGGTGCTGCAGAACATCTGTGACGCTTTATCAATAAAATATAATAATATTTACTAACCATATAATATTCACAGCGCTTTTCTTTGTGGCGCAAATGTACAAGGTGCCGCCCACTTCTTGGCTTGGGAAACACCCCCATGTAAGTACTCTGCAAGATTATTTGTCAGATTTTTGGCTAAAAGGCCAAAAGTAAAAATAAAATCATCACACAATAAATTCCTCTCTATTGTCACTTTTAGACCAATCCCATTAATCAATCTGCACAATGAGAACCTTTCAAACCATATAAATTAATTCATGCTTCTTAAACCTAAAAGTAATCTTTTCACTGCACATGCCAAATGGCAAAAGAAATTACTTAAATGATGTGAGTAATATATTACACATATTATATATTTAAAAAAACCTTATTGAAAATAATGGGTTCTGAATGACTTCTTTACCACTTCCAGTAGGTGTGTTGTTTTAAAGTTAACCTTAAAGCCTGGTAAAGTCAAATAAGCATTCTACCAGACTGAACGGGTATTGTTATATTGCATTGAAGTCTATGGGTGATATTTTAGTTTACATTAGTAAATCGAGCAGTTTGGCAGCTCACACTATAATATTATTATTGTACAGATAAATAATGCTCTCACTGTACATAGGCCAATCTCAGTACGCTCACTGATTACAGCTAGAACCACATGATTAGCAGGATGCATGGAAGTGGTGGGTGGATTAATACACAGTTTGCACATTATACAATTGTGGATTTATGCATTTATTATGTTTTTGAGCTGGGGGAATCTCTTGTTGTGATACAAACACCCTGAACAGAGCCGTTTATATCTGAACTACCAAGCTGTGGGCTTGAAGACTATGTAGTGCCGGCACCTTTAGAGGTCAGTACCACTAAGGTCTACTAGCAGGAGAAAGGGGATGTATGAAGGAGGAATTTTGGCTACTGATTTCCCTTAAGTGACTTTTGTATTGTAAACATCCCAGTGTTCACCTCGTCAGGGGAATATAGAATGTGTTATCCTGGTTAAGCGTGCACAGTGGGACAGCTACTAAATGTCCAAAGTTTTTATCATCATCATTTATTTATATAGCGCCACTGATTCTGCAGCGCTGTACAGACATCTCATTCACATCAGTCCCTGCCCCACTGGAGCTTACAGTCTAAATTCCCTAACATGCACACACAGACACACAGACAGACAGAGAGACAGACTAGGGTCAATTTTGATAGCAGCCAATTAACCTACCAGTATATTTTTGGAGTGTGGGAAGAAAACAGAGCACACTGATGGAACCCACGCAAACACGGGGAGAACATACAAACTCCACACAGATAAGGACATGGTTGCGAATTAAACTCATGACCCCAGCGCTGTAAGGCAGAAGTGCTGACCACTAGGCCACCGTGCTGCCCATAACCGCTGACAAGTGTAATTTACTATGCTTTCCAGAAAATGAATATCCTCTCACCTATGTGAGGTTTATTGTTAAGTAACGCTCTCCATATTTGTATACATTTGTATATTTAGTTATGGCTTATATCTTACTTCTCTCATCTTGAAGAACGCCATTCCGGTCAGTAAAGAATCAGAGCCTGCTTGATGCTGAGGTCCTATCCGCTCCAACTCCAGTTGTTCAGCAACTTCTTGCAATCCACCCTGACAAGAGATACAAAGATTTGTTTTAACTAAAAAATAAATACAGACGCAGACCTCTAGTGAAATTCCATCAACTCACTTCATAAAGTAAAGAATGCACACTCACAATGAGAGGCATCCCGCTTTGAGAAAAATACAGTTGCTTTGAAAGCGTCAGCAGGAACACAACAAGTTGTCAGCTGTGCAGACTCGCTCAGCTGGGGGGGTCTTGTGGTAATGGTCCGGCTCACTATTCTGGATGCTGGCTGTAGGGTGGTGGGGAGACAGGCAATAGAGGATTGCTATACTGAACAGAGATTTGTGCATTGCAGAGATTACACGCTTGAGGAGTTTGCATTACAGGCAATATATTTGCTTCTCATTGCGAGTATATTGATGGAATTTCACTAGGTTTGTTCGTCTGTATTTGTTTTGTTGTTTTAGCGCAAGACACCATATTTTGAATACAGCAGTGTGTATTGTTACCAGGTGATTACAGCATCCATGATACCGGTATGGATTATAACAATAAATTCCCCTTGGCTGGATTGACTCTTTTACTAATATATGAGCTTTGTGGGACTTTGTTATTATTATTTTTTTTTTTTAATCAAGTATTTTTATTGGTATTTCAAAACTACAGACATGCAAAAAAAAAAAAAAGGAAACATACAGAGAAAAATAATCGCAAGTATAACTCAGAGTCATTAAAGATTTCTATACAGATACAGGAAGAGGGCTGCATGATTTACCTGTCAGCTATAGTGGCACAACAAAGCAATTTAGGCAAAGTACAGAGTTTGTGACATATAAAAATTTAACATTTGACTTGGGAACCTGTAGACTTATGCACTCGGGGAAACAAGTGCGTATGGAGACTCAAGCCATCTTTACCATATGTCATCAAATTTCTTTAGGACCTGCCTGCTAGTAGACACAAACCTCTCATGCCCAGGGGACTTTGATATTTTTAAAAATTATTTGCAGACAATATTGTCAATCTGCAAAAAGTTTCTTCATACCAGTGTGTCTGGTAAGTATATAGAAGCATAAAAGAAATGTTTTAATTTGAGGAAAAGCACAATTGAAGATACAGTAAGAATAGTACAAACATTATTCAGGTTGATTAATTCCTACCATGAAATAAAAGTCTGTTATCTACTATTCATATGATACATTTAGAGTAATTGCCTTATTATGACATTCTACCACTGGAACCATGCTGACTGTGACTGCACAGGGTTACAGTGATGTCACCATGAGGTGTTACTGTAGGTTCCTGCCCACACAATGGATTTATACAACATTCAATGTGAACAGTAAGTACAGCTCAATGTAAAGGCTTACTTACAGCGAGGAGTAAATATAGAGGTTAAAGAAAAAAGATACAACAGAGAACAGCAAGCAGGTGAAGCACAGATTTCTAAAATGCAATATCTCAGCAGATGAAAACCTATGAAACACGTGGTTCCTTATGTCTGGCCAGGAGTCAGGTACACATATGAATTCTATTTAAGTGGAAGAGGTGCTGTCCAATCAGGTAAAGTTTTTAGTTTACAAACCGGTTTTGCAATGTTAGTCTCACCACACAGAGGAGGTCTAAGTACTGTTCAGGCGAGCTGCATGCTACAAATGGGCCTCAGCTGTCAATCTGCATGTAAGGGATGGATATTTACAATGCACAGTCCATTTACTCAACTGGGCAGCACTGGGAAAATATGGAAATCTACTGCAGCAGATCAGGTAGTCTTAAAGCAACAGAGACTAAGTCAGTTATTACCATTGACCTGTAATAAGTAGGTGTATCTGAAGACATTATGTCTATACATACCTTTAAATTTTTGCAGCTTTTCATGAGATATTTGACATCATATATTACTGGAAAAAACAGTCGAAGAATTTCAAAGAAGTCCAGCTCAACCTCAGGCAAGTTTGAATTAGTCAGTATCTTTATTAGATAGCCAAAGTCATACCCACTGTAATTAAACCGATAGACAAAATACATTAGGCCATCTAGTGAAATCTCCAATTTAAATCAGGAAAAAAACAGTTTTCAGTTAATTTCAGTTGTGTTTATGTCATTGCTTAACCCTTTAACTGCCATCAGTGCATGACAAACTTTCCCGTTGGAAGCCCCACCGCTTTTTTGCATCGTCACTCTGCTTTACCGTCACTGGGATTATATTTTTAATCCAAGTGATGTTTAGATCACTTTTGTCTTTTAAACTTTTTATTTTCAAGGGACAACTGTAACGAACTAGATGCAAATCAAAATAAAAGAACATAGAAAGGGTCCAGTTTTGTTTTCGAACAAAAAAAACAAGAACGACAATATAAACATCTATGATGAAAAAGTGAAGATGTGGGGGCAGGAGTGAGGCTACATGGGAGGGAGTGTGACATGTAGTCAATAAGGAGACTGCAGGGGTAGGAAGTGGAGGAGCCACCATATTACTAAGAGCTACAGGACAGATAGATGGCCAGGGAGTAGATGAGGTGTGCTTGGCCTTTCTTGAAAGAGCCAGGCAGCCCAAACCCATGTGCAAAGATCCAGCTTATCATGAAGGCAACAGGTAATATTTTCCATACATGTGACATGCCATATCTGTTTTTTTTAAATAAAGAAATGTTTTAGTGAGCCACTATAATGGATTTTGCAGCAGCCAGAATGTGGGAGTTAAGTTTTACCAACTGAGTAGATAAGTCTTCGGGGGATAGCCTAAGTGTCATATCCAAAGTTATTCACTTTATATTATTTTGTGACTTATAACGTTGACTAGCATATCAATTATTTACCTTCAGTAGAAGTCTGGGTTATGTTTTATATATATATATATATATATATATATATATATATATATATATATATATATATATATATATATATATATATATATATATACATATACACACACACATACACACACATGTATATATACTCATATACTCAAAAATATACACTAAAATACACATGAGGATGCACTTATTTCTTAGTAAAGAGAAAATCAGAACATTGGAAGCTGTGCAATTTCCATTACTACAAAATAACATCCATAGTTATCCAATATAATGAACAGACAAGCACCAGCAGTGACAAAGTGCAAAATTTAATAGAAAAAACAATAAAACATTACATGGCAGGGCGTATTACTGTAATTCATTTTTCTATTAGATGGGCACAAGGATCTTTCATTTCTCCATGTGTCTAGGTAGGGAGTGTGTGTCCAGAAGGATACCCAATAAGTATTTACATGTGAGCCAGGATGAACCCTGTGGGAGCTGGTTCCAGCCAATGCTCAATCTATGCAGGGGGCTTAAGTGTTGACGTGGATTCTACATCGGTGGCATTAAAATGGTTAAAGCGTACATGTCTTGTAGTTTTAAGAGATCAAAGATTAATAGTACAGACTGAGATAAAGCATAACTGTAATGTTCAGTTATTAACACAAACACAGCCAATCCTATAGGATAAGAACAACTATAAAACTGCCTCTTTGTAGTTCCCACTGCCAGGCCTTAGGCATTATATAATCCTTTCAGCTTTCCTCACCTCTGTGCCGAGCAAATTTTGCCATTTTTGGGGCTGGTTACATTCAAACATCAATACGAGTCATTTGTTTATGCAGTACCCACAAAAATTATACGGAGATGTTGCCTATAGCAACCAATCAGATTCTAGCTGTCATTTTGTAGAATGTACTAAATAAATGGTAACTAGAATCTGATTGGTTGCTATAGACAACATCTCCACTTTTTCAAAACCTCAGTTTAGTAAATATACCCCTTTGAGTTGTCAGAAAATAGTTTGCTTATACATTCTGTCATTCTGTCACCGCAAAGAAAATCAACTCAAAATGGGCAAAAAAAGTGATTCGAGTTTCCTTTTTTTATTGAAATTGAACCAAAACCAGACGTGTGCATTTTTATTCTAAACACCACCAAGAAAAACTTTTGTGGTCTGGCTTTTTCCATGATAAAATCTGCACTTAAAAATGATAATGCATTTTTTCATTTAGGGGAATTTTGGAAGTGGGGAGGCAGAAGGTAATGTCTTGGGTGGGGGTGGGGGTGGTGAGTGGCAGTTCGAGAGGATATGTGGGGGAATTTTAGGATGAGTGATGTATACATTCCAAAGTTGTTTCTAGCCTTTGAGGTATATCAGGTTGCCTATCACTGCTCTATAGCCATGTGTCATAAATGCGCACGTGTAAGCAGAAGTATTACGGACTTTTGGTTTTGTAATCCGTCTAATGATCCTACTCTATCCAAGAAGATTAAAATTAAGTCATTTAACAAGAACATGACTGAAAAGCATGTGGAGCAGTGGACAGCAGGGAGTAAACACCACTAGAGAAGTCAGTGCAGATCACAGAACACCATTAAATGTAGCAACAGGGAAGTAATAATGCAGAATTT
Organism: Mixophyes fleayi; assembly: GCF_038048845.1. Lineage (NCBI taxonomy): Eukaryota > Metazoa > Chordata > Amphibia > Anura > Limnodynastidae > Mixophyes > Mixophyes fleayi. The sequence goes on from NC_134402.1 coordinate 70,606,663, forward strand.
CAGACTGGTCACAGAGTAATGACTATACAGCTGCAAATTTAAATTTATGGTAAAAGAAAGTGCAAGCTACAAATAAGATATTCAGCACTCGTGGATTAAAGGATTATTATCCGTTACCTTTTCTTGTACATAGCACAGCTATTCGCCTATTAACTTTCTCACTGTTCAGTCAAAGTATCAAAGTCAGGAAGAGATTATCAAACACGCACAGATGATCCAATGCTGCTAACAATTCTAACAATAGATTAATAGAACTTTCTGACATGAAAATGTTCCTGAAACTAAATAGCAGTGTCAAAGTACATTAATAATGTCACCTTAAGTGGGGCTTGGGATGTCTCAGCCAGTGAATAAAGAGCACAGAGGTGTAATTAGAAAATACAGTAATGTGGGATTATTTTCTAAGAATTTAAAAGAAATGAACACTTAAAAGCTTGGAGGTCACCATGACCTATAAACAATGGAGGAACATTAAAACTGATGCACAGAAAAATTGGAGAGAGAGATAGATTTAGAGAAGAGAGGAAAAAAAAGAGAGAAAAAAAAAAAGAGCGCGAGCAAGAGAGAGCGCAAGCAAGAGAGAGAAAGAGAGAGAAAATGTGAATTCTATAACACAACCTGAACGCAAACACGAAGAACAAGAAAACAGATGAAAAGGAGCTAAACAGGGAATGTGTCCAGTGGCCTCATGGATTTGGAGAAAAGGATTTTACATAAGTACTAAAATCTCACTTTCTCTGACAACCTATCATCATCATTTATTTATATGGCACAGGCAAATTCTGTAGTGCTTTGAACAATGAGGATCAAACACAGTAATAAAATAATACTGGCTAATACAGAAAGACACATGAGTAAGCAGGCCCTGCCCACAATCCCATGGGGGACACTGGGGTACAATGGGGATGTCCCAAAACTGTGCCTTAATAGTTTGCAAAACCTAGCAACCAAAAGAAGTATCTCTGGACACAAAAGTGTTTTGGTAAACGTGTGCACTGACGACCATGTGGCTACTAGCTCAGGATGTACCCACTGAACCTGTGAAATGAGCAGTTATGCCCCTGGAACAGATTGACCCAACGCTAGTGTAAGCCTGATAGGTCACAGACTTAATCCACCTGGTGAGAAGATTGTTTAGAGGCAGGACAGCCTTTCTTCTGCGCATCATACAGAACCCAGATATCATCCGAACGGTGCATCATCCTTGGTTCTCTGAATGAAGATCTGCGGGTCCAGCCCATCTAACAAGCTGTTCCCAGCCTCGGACCTATCCTGACAAAGAGCTGGAACCACAATTTTGTGGTTCAGGTGAAATCTGCAAACAATTTGGTTGGAACGATGATTTCATCCTGAGCACCGCCCTATCCTCATGGAACACCAGGAAGGGAGATCTGCAAGGCAAGGCCCACAATTGTGACACCTTACGAGCTGTAGAGATTGCCAACAGGAAAGCAGTCTTCCAGGATAAATATTTTAAGCACTTCCTTGAGAAATGTTTGGATCTGTCTGAGAGACCCTTAGCTCTTAGGATAGCGGCTTCAATAGCCATACTGCTACAGCTAGCCCTACTAAATGTTGATGCTAGAATGGGCCTCGAGAGAGATGGTCTGGTCGCAACAGAAGTCTCCACGGAGAAGCTTCCAGCATGCCGATCAGGCCAGAGTGCCTGGGGCCACAAGGATTGTGTGAACTACTTCTCTTTTGAACCTTTTTTAGGCCCCACTAGAACATAGCTACTGGAGAAAAGAGGTAGATGAGAGGGATGTTCCAAGCACCCACCATGACCTCGGGGTCTCTGGACCTGGTCCCATAGTCCTTCACCTTGTGGATCAACTGAGACGCCTTCAGATCGATGTCTGGTTGTCCCCACAGATCCACAAGCTGCTTTGGATGAACGTCCTGGCGGCTTACATAGTCTGTCTCCCAGTTGTCTCCTCTGAGAATAAACACCACTATGATGACCTGAATGTTTATTTCGGCCCATTGCCTGATGCGAGTGGTAAATGCGCTACTGCCGTGGCGTTTCACCTTTGTAGCTTTTCCTAGAATGGGCTGTTCCTTTAGCAGTGCCTTTAGTACTGCTCTCGGCTCCAGAATATTTACCAAGAGCTTGGACACATACGGTGTCCACCGACCCTGTAAATGCTGTTGGATGACGAATGCCCCTCTCAGCCCAGAAGGCTGGCATCTATCGTCAGAAGGATCCTGTCCCAAATGGTGAATGGATGTCCACTGGTGAGGTTGTTGTTCTTCAGCCACCACAACATGGACAGACTTAGTGTGGGTTACAGTGCAACCAGGTATAAAAAAAAATGCTACCAGTTAATAAATCTTAATAGCACATGGAAAAATAAGAAAATAACCCCCTTTACGGGTGGGCGTGGCCTGGTGGATCATGGAATAGGTTGTGTGTGCCGGAGCTCCCCAGCCTAACTACCAGTTTTAATATCCTGAATCGCTCTTCTGTATAACTGACCTGTCCGGTTCTGTGGCGGAGGTCTCCCTGCCGTCTCTGATCCAAGTAGAAAGTGTGGTGGAGGATCAGAAGGGCTGTCGCTGGGTCCGGAGCTGTACAGAGGCTGGGAGTGTGGTGATCAAAAGGAGCAGACTCACATACCTGGCGGGGTTTGTGTCGGGGACTTCAGTGCCGAGAAGCGCACATAATTGCCTGTCTCTTGAGTTGGTCACTGGAGGCGAGAAGAGCGGACATCTGGAGGCTTGCTGGGTATGTGTACGGGTGTTCCCGCCACAGTGCAGAGTGCGGCGCCATCTTGGATGTCTATGTGTGTGGAGAGCAGACTTGTATGCAGCTCCATACTGCTGCGGATGCCCTGGGACTGCTGGAGCTTGCTTGTGAAAAAGTTCAGGAACACATATCTGGTGAAGTGAAGAAGGAATAGTGGGTCATTGGATCCTGTGTTGTGGTTTCCCGCTCTGGGCTGTTTATTTGCAGTATATGTATTTGACTCAATATTGCAGAGGCCATACTCTTTTCTGAGAACCTGAGCCTGGACACAAATTCAGCTGGGGCCTAAATGATTCATTTTTGATCTTCCCCTGCGGTACGAGTAACCTGTATACAACCCTATATTACACCTACTGATATTTACATAAGGGGTGTCACTATGGGTAAACACTCTACAAGTAATACTTCTGCTAGCAGGCTGGAGAAATATGCTCGTTCTAACCCTGCTACAGCTTCGGGAGGAGCTCCTGCATCTGAGCTGCAGGTACCCCAGTCTTCCAAAGATGCAGACTCGCCTGCTGATTCTACTCTTCAGGAGGTCCTGAAAGCTATCGCTGCCTCTGAAAAGAAGGTAATGGACAAAATTGGAGAGGTGCAGGTTGATTTGTCATTGATGCGGTAGGATTTTCAGAAAATTCGGGAACTTGTGTCGGAGACGGAGGCCCACATCTCTATACTTGAAGATACTACAGTTCCTTTACTGCCGAAAGTTGCTGGTTTGGAGGTTCAGATGGTGTCGGTTAAACAGAAGATGTCAGATATGGAGGGTTGCCTCAGACGCAGTAATATTAGGCTGGTGGGTCTCCCTGAGAAGGCAGAGGGGGATGATCCGGAGACATTCTTGGAGAATTGGATGATCCAGTTATTCGGCAGAGAGGAGTTCACGGCCCAGTTTGCGGTGGAGAGGGCACATCGGATCCTGACTCAGAGACCGCCTCCTGGTGCACAGCTTTCATTGCCAAGATGTTACATTATAAGGATCGGGATGCTATCCTGCGCCTGGCTCGGATTAAGGGCCCCTTGATGTACCAAAACCAAAGAGTAGCTGTATTTCCTGATTTCTCGGTGGATGTACAGAAAAGCAGAGCTCAATTTATACAGGTGAAATGCAATTGCCATATGCTATGCTTTTCCCGGCAAGATTAAGGGTGATTGCGGATGGAACTACCCTTTTCTTTGGATCATCGTCAGAGGCGACGCACTGGTTGGATTGGAGAGCTCTTAGTGGTCTTCGTCCGGATTGAAGATGCTCCTGGTGACGTATTGATCTCCTGGACTGAGATGATGCTATTAAAGATTGTGTGCCTTTGATAGATATAATGTTTGATATATGCTCCGTTAAAATATTTCACTTTGATTTATGTTTATATATAACTGAAATGTTTTGATTAATATTGCAGTTATTTGGATGCTTCCGAAAATGTTAATTATAAAGTGATATTATTTGAAACTGTTGGATCTTATAGTTGGTGCTAATGGATCGGTTGGGTATGGAGGGTCAGAGGAGTACTAGGGTGAACTTGTGGGCAGGGGGGCTTCCCTTGCTTAAAGGGTCACGGTCTCCCTCTCCTTTTTTCGGTACATACGGGTGTTTCCATAAGTACGCGGAGATAGTTGTGTGTGCTGTTTAAGGAGATGTGGGGTAGTTGTAGAGGGATCCAGGTATGTCTAAGTTGGGGGTGGATATACGAGGAGGGGGGTTGTATGAATAGGGTAGGGAGTGGTAGGTTTTTTCAATGCAGTGTCAAGTGTTGTGCTTTTTCTTTATGCAAACATTTTCAGATGTTGAGATTGACTGTTTTGATATATACTAATGTGGTTGACTGGTGGCTGGGTGTCTGCCTGGGTTGGAGGGGTTTGATTTATATGTGGAAATGGCTCATGTGTATTCCCTGGTGTTATGGCGACTGGGAAGATGAATAGGGGGGTCTATTAAAATCCTGACTTGGAATGTTTGTGGCCTAAATGATAAAATTAAACGGTCTTTGGTCATATCCCAATTAAAAAAGTATGAGGCAGATGTTATATGCCTCACTGAGACTCATCTAGTGGGAGGTAAAGTGTTGGCCCTTAAGAAACCGTGGGTTGGATGGGCATATAATGCTACTCACACAGGTCATTCTAGAGGGGTATCTCTCCTTATACGTGAAAAAGTAAACTTTATTTTGGAAATGGTGGAATCGGACCTATTAGGTAGATATCTTTTTGTAAGGGGCATTTTTGATTCTAAACGTATAAACTTGCTGCCAGTTTATGTCCCGCCCCCTTATAGTGGTGAAGTTTTAAAAAAATGCAGTGACGATCTCTCTTTCTCCTGACACTCCTGTGATTTGCTGTGGGGATTTCAATAATGTGTTGGATTCTAATGTTGATAGGTGGAGGGAGGTGGGGGATACTACACGTCAGAAAAATCGAAATTTGCTGATCTGGTGGAAGAGATGGGTTTGGTGGACGTGTGGCGTCTGAGACATACGGTAGAGGTCTGTTTCTCATGTTATTCCACTTCGTATACCTTCTCCCGAATTGATTTAGGACTTGTATCAAAGGGTTTGTTGCCGGCTGTCTCGGATGCTGCATATTTACCAAGAGGGATTTCAGATCATTCTCCGTTGGTACTAACAGTAAAGCTTAATGTTTCTCGAGGTCAAGCGTTTTGGAGACTTAACCCCTTTTGGTTGGCATTATTGCAGGATGGAAATACTTTAGAATCTCAATGGGAAGGGTACTTTGCTACTAATGTGGATACAGCGGCTCCACCTCTTGTTTGGGATTCATTCAAGGCGTTTTTAAGAGGTTCCCTAATTAGAAGTATCAATTGTTTTAAAAGACTAGGTTAAGAGGTGATGGACTAGAAAAAGAGGTTGTGCGGTTGGAGGAGGTGTATCTCTCTTCTCATATGGCTTCTGACAGGCTGGCTTGGTTAGCGGTACAGAGAGAATGGTCAGATTACTTCCTAGATAAATCAAGACGTAAGTTGTTATTTGCTAAACATACTCAATACTTTAAAGTGGATAAATGTGGCAGTTTTTTGGCGTATTTAGCTAGATCAGAGAGGGCGGCGACTGTAGTGGCGGGAATTACAGATACTTTGGGTATTGTGCATACCTTGACCGAATACATCAGTGATGTTTTTTATGTATATTTTAAAGATGCTTATGCGTCTAGAGCTGAATACTCAGATTCTGATTTAGACACGTACCTGGCGGCTGTTTCCTTGCCTGAGCTAAGCGCAGATAGTAGAGAAAGTTTGGACTTGTCAATCACTGATGAGGAGATTGTAGCTGCGATATCCTCGTTTCCAAATGGTAGGGCTCCAGGCATAGACGGGATACCCATAGAGCTGTATAAGCATTTGGGGTTTTTTGTGCCTCGCTTGCAAGACATGTTTACAAGTTTTAGAGATCAGGGGTCTGTATCTCCGTCTATGTCTGAGGCTCTTATAGTCCTTATCCCTAAAACGGGAAAGGACCCCTTGTTCCCGGAATCATACAGACCTATATTAATACTGACAACAGATATTAAGATATTGGCAAAAATGTTGGCATCACGTTTGAGTCGGGTGATTGGTGAGATTGTGCACTCTGACCAAACTGGTTTTATGCCGGGAAAATCTACAGCTATAAATTTGCGTAGGCTTTTTTGTCATCTGCAGTTGCCCTACCCTGCGGAGGAGGAGGCGGTGGTGGTATCGTTAGATGCTGCTAGGGCCTTTGACTCTGTGGAGTGGAGGTACTTGTGGGCGGTGCTGTTGAAATTTGGGTTTGGATCGGTTTTTGTTCAGTGGGTACGATTACTGTACTCTTGTCCTACAGCTAGAGTCTGTGTGAATGGTTTTGTGTCTCGTCAATTTGTCATGGGCAGAGGTACCAGACAGGGGTGCCCTCTGTCCCCCACTCTGTTTGCGCTGGCCATAGAGCCGTTGGCATGTGCTGTTAGGATGCAGTCAGATATTACTGGATTGAAGATGGGCTGCAGGACGGACACGATTGCCCTTTACGCAGATGATATGCTGCTTTTTTGTCCAGCCCCGATAGGTCACTACCTGCGCTTATCCGAGTGGTCACAGTCTTCGGTAGGTACTCTGGGCTTTTGATCAACTGGGATAAATCTAGTGCAACTCCGATAAAGGGTATTTGCCCTACAGGTCAAATCTTACAGACTCCTCTTAAATGGACTCCAGTATTTAAAATATCATGGTATCTGGATTTCTGGTGATATGGGTCAATATATCCAGCATAATGTCCAGCCTCAGATTGACTATCTTAAGAGCCGGATCGGGGTATGGAAACAGCTGCCATTAACGATCACAGGTAGAATTAATCTGGTCAAAATGATAATTCAACCAAAGTTTCTGTATGTTTTGCAGCAGTCGCCGATATATATCCCTCATAGTATATTCCGTTATGTTGAGCGTCTCATGGCTTCTTTGGTGTGAGCAGGCAAAAGAGCAAGAGTTAAGCTTACCACTCTATATCGTTCTCGAGGGTCGGGGTCTGGCTTTGCCGAATCTGCGGCTTTATTATTTTTCTTCTCAGCTGGCACATATTGAGGTATGGTTCCGGTCGCGGATGGGTGTGGATTTGCATGATTTTCTAGTCTCTGGGACAGGCTCTAAACATACACGGGCGCAGTTTCTTTTGGCTGGTAGAAAGTTTGGGGATGATCCCCTTTATTGATACAGGCCATGAAGGTCTGGCGATTTTCATCCCGGATTGGGGGTGGATTGGACTTGGATCCATGCACTCCACTTTGGGATAATTTGGATTTTGGAGAGCTGGTTAGGATGGAGGGAGCTGGAGCTTGGAGAATTTACAATATAATACATATTGGACAATTGTATGAGAATGGGATACTATATTCATTTGAGCAATTACGGGGATTACATGAGCTGCCTAGGGGGTTACTTTTATAGGTATTTGCAGTTAAGACACGCTCTAGCCTCACAGTTTTGGGGAGCTGCCCCGAGTTTCAATTCAGATTCTTTGAGGGTGCAACTGTCAAGGTTGGGCCAGAGGCGGCAAATTTCATTTCTGTATTCATTATTGGTGGAAGGATCTGGTGTGGGGGGCTTGCCGGAGCTGCGATGCAGGTGGGGGGGGGGGGGGGGGGGGGGGGGGGGAGTCTCGGGCAAATTAGTGATATGGCATGGGATATTGTGTTGTGTAGCCCGAAACAGGTCACTGCATCGGTTAAATTTCGTCAGGTTCAGTTTTTTCTGCTGCACAGAGCGTATCTTACTCCTCTTCGGCTTTCTAAATTTAATAGGGGTCAGGTGGTTTTGTGTCCTAAGTGTGGGAGTGAGAAAGGGAACTTTTGGCATATCCTCTGGGAATGTACATTGGTTTCATGCTTTTGGGGAGAGGTGGAGAATTGTATTAAACAGTTGGAGGTGGGAGTATCTGCCTTGACGCCAAAACTATGTATATTTGGTTTGGGTTTGGACAAAAACACCCATAGGTTTATTAGATTGCTCATTAATACGATACTTATGCTGGCAAAAGTGGATGGCACCGGAAGGCCCGACTTTGAGTAGCTGGATTGACCTTGTTAACGATACAGTCAGCCATGAGAGGTTCATGTACACCAGTAGGAACCTAGTTGATAAATATGAAAGAATATGGTACAGGTGGAGAATATCCCCATATGTTACAGAAGGATTGAGGGAGGTAGAGCTCTCCTAATGCAATGCTCGGATCAGACATCCAGCCACCTCCTTTATTATTAAGGTTAATGATTTGTATTTTGTATTAATACTACTGTGTTATTATCTCATTGCATCTTGAAATTTTGAATAATGTGCATAACCTGGTTTGAAAATCTGAACTACAATGCATTTGGACTGTGCTGTGTATGAATATTTGACACTGCTTGTATCACTATGTGGGTTTTAGTTGTTGTTCTAGCCTAATGTTTTGGTCTTTTTTTGCTGTTAAAGTGTAAAAAGAGTAAAAAATGCAATAAAATGTTACCCGATTTAAATAACCCCCTTTACAGCTTGATCGATACAGAATGGTATAGAAGGGAAAGGAGACAATCAAGGCTTTGTCTTTCCAGAGATCTCTGCAGCTGCTGACACTCATACTGCCGAGTTCATCATCATCATCTATGTATAGAGCGCCACTAATTCCGCAGCGGTGTACAGAGAACTCACTCACATCCTTCCCTGCCCCATTGGAGCTTACAGTCTAAATTCCCTAACATACACACACACAGACCAAGAGAGACAATATAATAGCAGCCAATTAACCTACTAGTATATTTTTGGACTGTGGGAGGAAACCCACGCAAACACGGGGAGAACATACAAACTCCACACAGATAAGGCCATGGTTGGGAATCAAACTCATGACCAAAGTGGTGTGAAACAGAAGTACTAACCACTAAGCCACCGTGCGGGCTTGCAAGAGTGGTAAGCCCTCCAAAAGAGGAGGTATTATGAGTAGAAGGACCTCACTCTATGATGCCAGGAATGGGGGAGCTCTGTCCAATGGGAGGGCCACATAAATGCTCCTAGAACTGCATGGGGTGGCCAAAATAGCGGCCCCTGCTTCTTAGGTACCTTACCTATTTAATAAAAAACTCCCTCCCTCCATGGAGAGAAGCTTTACCTTCTCCCGACGAGCGCCACTGTCAATTGTCTGTTAAGCGCAACAGTGAAGGAGCTGGGAACCACGGCTGCTGCCAGTGTCGGTGATGACCGGGTTCCAGCAGTGGCTCTCTCTAGACAAGTGCACTGCCAATGTAATTATGTGTAGCAGAAAAGATTAATGATAATAATTAAAAATGGTGGGTGCTATTAAGCAGCCCCAGAAAACTAAACTGAGTATTGTGTGGTCAGTAGAGGTACAGTGGGGGGGGACGGGACGTTCATCCATTGAAGAATCATTTAAAGTGCCAGAGCTTCTCTCACCCACATCTATACCTCATTGTACTCCAGTGTCCCCAAGAGGATGTCAGAGACAAGGTGCCAAAACCCAAAACAGCCATAGCAATTAACTGCAGCCTCTAGTAGAAGTTATAAAATTAAGATACAGCAGTGAAATCATGGCTGTTCTGACAAATGTTTACAGCAACAGTGATGTGTATGACTTAAGGTCTCCAAGCAATCATCAGTGCAGAGAACGCCCATAAGTTCCAAAATCAGGGACATGTCTGCATGGAAGCTTGTGCACAATACATAGATGAACATTTAGCACTTGGTTGCACACCACTTACCTGTGGAAAGAAAGCCACTTTACTCCTTCACAAAGCACCACTCCAGAGGTCATGAACAACTCTGCAAAATAGTGAGTTTCAATACCCTCCTCCTCATGTTTCTTAAACTGGATACCAGATGAGGTGAGCAGCTCTATGGAGTCCTGTGCATACATGTCTTCCCTGGACAGAAAAGCATGCAATAAGCCATGGGGACAAGCTGTGCCCCACCCTTCATACCCAATGCTTATGTATGAAACACATTCAAGTAAACATTGAATGGAGGTCACGTAACCCACACTTTTATAGGTCATAGGAAGGCAATAAAAAGGCTACAAACAAGATAAAGGGCTAGATTTACTAAGCTACGAGTTTGAAAAAGTGGGGATGTTGCCTATAGCAACCAATCAGATTCTAGCTGTCATTTTGTAGAAGGTACTAAATATATGAAAGCTAGAATCTGATTGGTTGCTATAGGCAACATCCCCACTTTTTAAAACCCGCAGCTTAGTAAATCTAGCCCTAAGTGTCAAAACACCAAGGTGACTTCAAATATTATTATTATCCTTTATTTATAATGTGTCAACATATTATGCGGCAATTTGCAGAGACTGTTTTTTAATTCATTCACATCAGTCACTGCCCCGGGGGCTTACAGTCTATTTTTGTACCACACACACTAACACTGTTTATGGACCATGGGAGCAAACCTCATCATTTATATTACTTTTATAATAAAGCAGCAAACCTGATGTGGTCATTGGCTAATGTGAAGAATAACTGTAGGAATAAATATATTCCTACAATTGGTTAGTGCTTTTTAGTAATTAATTTTCTACAATCGGTTAATTTGTAACTATGTTTTGTGCGGATAAAATTAATAAAGCATGCTTGATTTAAAAAAATAAAAATAAAAAAATATATACATTTGTTGTATGGTACTTATGCTAAACAAATGTGAGTTACTGTGATGTAGGGAATGGAAGCTTTAATGTTTATGTCATGTGCCTAATTAGATCGAACAATTACTTGCGACCTATTGAACCATACAACCACACAGAAGCAAATTATAAGGATACACTTAAATACATACACAAAACAGATATGGGGGTGAATGTATTAAACAGCGGATTTGTCAAATTAGCGATTTTGATGGCCAAACCAAGAAGTTAATAAAAAAGAAGCAGACCTATGTCTCATGGGTAAAGGTATAGACTATGCATACACACACAGTGTACTGTAAAACTGGTGGTTTCCAGCATAGAACACTCTCCAAATATCCCTCACAATTTTACATTCCTATACAATAATACTAATATCAGTAGAGTCTGCAATGTATACTGGTCACCTATATGGGTTCTGAACAGTTTTATTGAGCAGGGAAGGTCAATGTGCTGGTACAATAGAAAGGGGCCATTTGTGGTATAATGTGTGGTGTCACTGATAGGGTTAATGTGCAAAGGACAAAAGAGTCTGCAGCGAGGGGCTCACGCTGCCTTGATTACCAAACAACTTGTCCTGTAACTTTATACTACAATGGGTCAATGAGGGAAACTGCAGCCCATACAGAACTATCCATCAGCTTGTGATATACATTATAATGCACCCATCTACCCACAATGCAGCCTTGTTGGCTGAGCCTATATATGTGAAACTGCAGCCCATCAATTCACTGCATGCAACTGACAGGTACACGTTAAAGCAGGAGATGGACTCTGACGTGCTTGTCACATTACTTATTATAATAACCTAACTTGAGTTTGCTCATTCCTATCCCAGAGTACAAGAATAGGAGGTCGCCATATGCTTCTCTGCAAAACCATGTGGATTCTGGTCTAAACAGTGCTTGAAGTGCAAATGTAGTAACATATATACACAGATCATAGTCTGAAATAAGCAGCTCACATGACCATGACCATTAGGAAGAAGTAACCCAATGTTACACAATGTAGCAGGCTACACATACCAGTTTTTAGGAAGTTTGAAGGAAGTCAAGAATTCAAACGCAGGTACTTGCTGCTGTATCACCATTTCTTTCTAGCAGACTCCTGACACACTTCAATTACACTGGTTATTTCCTGCTTCATGAATAAGGAAACTGAGATGCTGGTAGAATTCAATGTGTCACCCAGGAGAGTAAACCGTAGAATGCTGGGCTCAGAACGCCAACATCAAACGGTGCTCTGTTCCCTCCTCCACCAGCCCCATCCCCAGGTCACTGGTGTATAGGGCAGGAGTAGCAATTAACATGTTTATCAATAAACACAATTCTACCAGTCTGCCTGCTTAAAGATTTGATTGGAAACTAACCATGGTACTTACGTTAAATTAAATTTAAAATTAAATTGCCACGTTGAGGTTCCTGGTGGGTATTCTCCTTGTTCGTTCATAAATGTTAGCCCAAGCTGAATTATCTTTAGTAAATCCACATTACATCGTAGAAGTTGGTACTGATAGTCAGCATTGCTCCTGAACTCGCCTATTGGTCTCGCGACTACCCCTGGAAACTCCGTGTCCTGGAGGAAAGAAATATCAAAAGAGGAATACAAAGTGAGAAGATGCTTAATAAATCAAATACAAAAATTTTCCTACTGCATGTATGTAACACGTAAGTTACACAAGAATATTCCATTACAAGGCTTTGTCCACAGGGAAATATATATTATATTTTAGTATAGTGCTTTTGTTCTTTCTTCTCAGTATCTGGGACTGTATAAAATTGACAAATGATGCAGACATAATTTTTCTGGCAATTTATGTGGTATGTTTAAATGCACGTCGTTTTGAGTCACATGGAATTCTATGGAGATACACATCATTAGCAATTTCAATACATACAAAACGCCTTTAACTTCATGAAAAATGTATGTGTAGGTCGTAATAAGATTCCTTGAGACGTGTTCTCCAAGCTGTAATCCAGCTTACTTAATGCACTAACTTCAGTACTTGGAAGAGATACAGAAAACCCCTTATACAAACAACTTTCTAATGTATTTACGTAATACTAGCAAAGTGGGCAAAAAATACATTAAAGGACAAGGATTACCTAGAACACATCAAGTAACTGGGAGTGGATGGCAGGGTTTTTTGACCCCTACAAGAGCTATATATAGAGGGACTCCCAAACTGATACATACAGTACAATCGCCTTAAGGTAGGGTAGGTAAGATAGACAGCACTTGTTCAAGATTGGCCTTGTCCTTAAGGATATTATTAGTTCAAATGGAGCCCAAGTTGTTTCCAGTATTGCAACACTAGATATAACTGTCCCTTTTCATTAACATATGACCCATGAAATACCATCCTGTGGAAGGTTCACCAAATTAGCAGGGACAACATACACAAACTTGAATTATTACAATGAAATGCATACAGAACAATGGCTAGATTAGAGCAGTCACAATCCCTAAACATACCATTGCAACATAATTATACTTGCGTATAACTTGACGGATTCTCTTCATCTGTTCATCCAGGTTGCAGGCCCAGACTTCGCAGATCCGCTGGCTGTGGTCCACGGTCGCTGCTGGCATAGTGGTTATGGGGGAGGGGCTCAGAGGCAGGCATCAAAATGTTGCACGTGGCTGCTAAACAGTTTCATAGGTGGAGGGGAGCACTCTGTCTGCCAAGCTGGAAGGAGAACAGAATTTTTTATTTTGCTTCGAGTTTGAAATTGCTATAAAAAGGTGTTACTGAAATATGTATAACATAGCATCTATGGGGCGCAAGGAAAAATGAGCGGATATTTCAGTAAAAATATCCGCCGTGAAGTGTCTCCGGAATGGTCACGAGACACTTTTGAATTCTGAACTAATTGAATTCCCCCCTTAGTGTTTTATAATTATTATCATCAAAAATATTTGGTGCTTAAATAAAGGGAGTTTATACTACAGTATAATCTTACAATTTAAACAAAATTGAGCTTTATTTTTCTTTACAAAAGACAAACGGTTTCCCCAATATTCTGGTTTGCAGGTAACGGACAACTTTACCATGATTCCTGATGACAAGCAGCAGGATAACACGTGTGTGTACCTGTCTCACATTCAACGGGCGCCACATCAGCACATATTTACCAGTTACATTCTCAGTTATATTTTCAGGTTGCCTAGACAACCCATCACTTGTTAGGGCTCACAGTGAGTTGGTAAGTACAGTCATAGGGGTATCATTTACAGCAAGCCAGAAATGTCACACACTAATGCAGGCCTGTCAGAGACGAGTGCTACTGACTGCTCCAACTGTCATTGAAATGTGGACCTTTTAAAAAAAAAAAAAAATTAGATCCATTTATATTATATAACATCTGCTTTATCACTGTTAATATGAAATTGCTTATTGGTTGCTATGATTAAATGGTCATCATTCAGGGGTGACACGCCTGCTCTGAAGCAACAGAAAGAGCAGCAACCACATTGGCTATTTTATAGATGGTTACAGATGAGTAGAATTCATTTTGATGCAATAGTACTCAGTTTAGACACGTCACTTTCTATGTAAGCTACAAATTCTGCATTATAACAGCAGCTAAGTAAAGAGGATTTCCACTGCAAAAAAACAGTTTTGACTTGTAAACTCAAGTATTAGTGACTGCGAGACTGATAGTCACTTGCAACACGTAGTGGTCGGGAGGGGTTGTAACATGCTTCCAAATGTGACTCTATGGTGAGCATTCTCCAGACAGGAAAGTCACAAGTAACAGTCAATCACAGCGAGTACAGAGCTGCCAACTACGTTCAGAAGCCCTATTGTTAAAGGAAGCCCTGGAGCTTCTTGGAGCACAGTCTGATCAGTCTCCCGCTAGACCGTAGACTAAAAGTTACTGGATTTATCACTAGATTGTTGGTTTCAGATCACTAGACTCCCCCATTCTAAACCCTGATTATATGCTGGTTATTTCTAGACAGAAATGATGGTTAAATATACCAACATTTCTGTACAGTGGTGCACATGTAACCACAAAATATTGTCCTGTTCTAACATTATCGGGTTTTCATAAATGTAGATTTCTTTGGTAAAATTTGGTCACAGAGGGTCAACATATACTTGCATCCTGCAATGTACATGGAATACTAACTAGGGAAGGCACACCTCAGATATGTGAAAAAATTGTCAGCAACAAAGGATTAATACCAACTTGAGACTCTCTTTTAAATCCATAATAGCATACTCAATTTTGGACTTGTAAAGACTGTCACATACATAAAAACAAAATTTTTGTTGATATGTATTAAAATAAAATATAAAAAGCGAAATATAAAAAATTCGGGGTATGAGACAAGCTCAGAGGTATTTTAAATACATGACATGTCAATATACGTATATGACAATATATAACATGTCAATATATGTATATGACATGTCAATATATGTATATGACAATACATGACATGTCAATATATGTATATGACAATACATGACATGTCAATATATGTATATGACAATACATGACATGTCAATATACGTATATGACAATACATGACATGTCAATATACGTATATGACAATACATGACATGTCAATATATGTATATGACAATACATGACATGTCAATATACGTATATGACAATACATGACATGTCAATATATGTATATGACAATATATGACATGTCAATATATGTATATGACAATATATGACATGTCAATATATGTATATGACAATATATAACATGTAATTCGTAAGGCTGTATCCCTGGTGTGGTCTAATATAAGAATTTAATATGTAGCAAAATATATGGTATTCTTGATAATTGTAACAGTACATCGGGACAGCTCTGTATGAAATTCTTGGAGACCACAATACTGATAGTGAAATCTAGTCCTTGAAGAAGTGGCTCTTTCATATATTTATGTGGGTAAGAACTAAGCGATGATGTTACATCACGCTCATAGACGCTGGTGGTATATATAGTAATATAAGTGGCAGAGTGTCACTTTATGGGGGCTAGAAAGTTGGAGGGAGAGATTCAGAATCCTGATGGCAAAGTTCTGAACAACGGCTGGAATATGTCTCTGTTCAGTATATCTTCACAGGCAGCAATGGAAAAAGAAATATTTAACTTTTTTTGTTGAAAAAACATGATCATCATTTATTTATATAGCACCAGCAAACTCTGTAGTGCTTTAATGATGATGCACAAAATACATAAGTTGGTGTAGTGTTTATGGTACCAAATGGTCTATTGTAGCAGGACAGAGCCTATGCTGGAATCTCTAAATGGTCATTCAAAGTTGCTAGAACAGGAAGTGCTCACTTCAAAATCCATACAAGAAAATAAAGCACTATACAGTGTATAATGGCTGGGTGTACTACCCTATAATGTACTTTATGCTCTTTTATTGTCAGCACATTGAGTGCCCCTCATTTAAAAAACTATTCCCTTGTTTGCTGCAGCACGTGACTATTATACTGTACTATCACCTTTATTAGTATCCTGGCAGCAATGCCTAGAGAATAGGAAACAGTGGCAAGAATCAATGGATCAATCTCAGTAACCCTGGATGTTCCTATACAGGTCAGATGTACAAACTTATATTATTAAAATGAAAATGTATGCCTTCATTCCTAGACCCTAAAACTAGGAGTTATTAGTTGGGAAAACCAAGCATATATTCCACCTTTTTATGATCAATTAGCTTCTCTAGAAGGCAATTTCAGTGGTAGCTATAAAGGGGCAAACACAGGATTTCTAGATGGGGGCTGCCAAATGCTGGATTTCGGAACAAAGTCAGAAAAAAAATAATTCCCGCAATAACCTTGCAACACTTTTTTGCAGTCAGATTGTTTTAATGTAAAAAAACAAGTTAGGTTGAGTCACAAAGTTTGATATTTCATAAAGATAAGATGTTATCCAATAACAACCAGTAATTGATATCAGTGGCCAGTGGGAGTGGGTTAGGCTCTAGTGAAGGAGGAGGGTTTTCATAGAACACTACAAGATTTGAAGGCTGGGAGAAAGTAGATCAAGTAAGGGAGGAAATTCCAGAGGTGGATCGTGGCACTTCGGAGGTCTTGTAGTTGGGGAGGTGGCTTGGTGCAAATCTGAGAATATATAAATATATATATATATATATATAGCCTTTGCTAGATCCTTACGGGTGTGTGAATTTAGTGTGGATCTGCCTTTTGTGTATATTTAAACTGACCATAACTGATTATTTATAAAGAGTAAAGTATAAGTTCTCTTCTCCAATACAGACAGCTGACGTTGCTCCAACATCTTTAGGATAGCGAGTTCTCTGTACAGCGCTGTGGAATTAGTGCCGCTATATAAATAGATGGTGATGATAGGGTCCTAGATCGTGTCTAATCAACAGGTAATAATTATCCCATGTCTGTCTGTGCACCAGTGTTAAAACGGACTATCTGAATGTGCTTTTTTAATACATGTATGCTGTTATTTTCACGGCTTGTTTTTTTAAGAATTGTATTGCTAGCGTGTGCTGTGAATTAGTGGGGGCTGATTGATGTTACTGATCACATGTGTTTAACCATATATAATGAGTGTCCTATGGCTGCATTAGCTAGTGTGTCCAGTTCTAAGTGTATTAGAATTATATAGCTTAATTCTGAGTTAAATCGAGGATAAAAATGAGAAGAACATATTACCCAATACTACTGCCACAGAAGGTCATAATCCTACTGTTCTGAGGTGCTTTTGTTATTTGATATTTAATTTATAGTTTGCCTAATAATTTATGACTGTCTTTGTATTGTGCTAATAGTGGAGGTTTATTCACTAATTGAACAGGCAGAGGCTGTGCCCAGCTAGTGTGCATACACTGCTTTGTATAGCAAAACAAAAATTACACAAGACTTGAGAACAATTGGAGAACAGCTGGTAAACATTCTACCAGAAGCCACTGCTACATGAGGACAACATTCAGCATTCACCTGCAACTCCATATTTTACTCCTGAAGGCTACAAGCGTCATATCTAATGAACGTTGTTTTGAACTCTGAACTTATTTCCTTCCCACCTCAAGAACTTTTTTTATCTGTCACTTTATTTCACTGCAGCATCCCCTCTATTTAATCAGCCTGCTGTTCCAATTGCCTGGCCATTCCCTCCCCCTGTAGTTTCAGTCTTCTAGTGTTCAATCATTGTATTTTCAAGCCTATTCAAAGCTTTGCCTGTCATCACAAGTATGAGGAGTTGTAACGGAGTCTGAACTGGATTTGGACTGGACCTTGGTCCTCTCTCCTATTTCATGACTCTGCAAGGTCTCAATACTATATCTCCTGTACGTTATTACTCTCCATTCTACAATTCCTCCCACTCCCCCACATGGTTTCCCACATCATTACTCCATACTACAGACCCAAGCATATTCCGACTGTCCGCTGTCGCTCCCCCCTCCACCACATATCACCCTGTCCCCTCCGAACATCCAATCCCATCAACCTAACTCCCATCCTTCCTCTTACCTGCCAGAGTCCTGCACACTCTGGAATGCAAGATCTGACTGCAACAAACTCACTCCATTCAGGATCTCTTCCTCTCCTACTCCTCTAATCTCTTGGTCCTTAGAGAAACATGGATCTCCCCCTCTCATACTGCTTCCCCTACTCCACTCTTTCACAGGGGGCTCTCCTTCTTCCACACTCCCTGTTCTGGGGACCGTCAAGGAGGTGGTGAAGGTGTCCTACTGTCTCCTGACTACACCTTCAGCGTTATTCCCCCTGAACTCTCCCTCTACTTCTCCTCCATTGATGCTCACTCCATCCACCTCTTCTCCCCCCTCTCCACCTTCGTGTTGCTGTCAACTAACGTCCCCCTGGCCCTTCTTGACAACTTTGCTGCCTGGGTTTTCCATTTACTCTCTTCTGATCTTCCCATTATTATCATTGGGGATTTTAACATCCCTACTGACTCTTCTATTGCAACTGCTGCCTCTAAACTCCTAACTCTCACTTCATCCTATGACCTCTCCCAATGGACAACTTCGTCACCCACCATGATGATGGACCTAGTGTTCTCCCATCTCTGTGACATCTCCAATTCTCTGACCTCCCCCTTTCTGACCACAATCTCCTTTCCACTATCCTCTCTTTACCACCTGACCACCCTCCCACCCAAAATCACTTGAACACTCCGTTCCATCAACACTGACCCCATCATCTTTGTGCCCTTCCTCTAACCTATACTTGCTCTTATTTCTTCCCTATCATGTCCCAATGCTGCTGTCTCTTTACAACACCACACTCTGTTTCCCTTGATACTGCAGCCCCAGTCACCTTCCTTTGAAGGTGGCTGGGACTGCAGTATCAAGGGGATAAAAAACAATCAAAACCTCAATCATGGCACTCCTCTCTTACTCGTCTCCTCCAAAAGTGCTCCTCTAAACCCCAATTTAGAAAATCCTGCTTCATTGCTGACTTCATCCACTTTAAATTCATTCTTTCTTCCTACTATTCTGCCCTCTCTATTTCCAAATCATATCCAGTCCCTCAACAAATCATGTCACTTCCTCCTCCATAACATCATGAAAATCCGTCCCTTCCTCCTCAGGAAGCTGCCAAAATCCTTGTCCATTCATTCACTCATCATTTCTTATCTCGAATATTGCAACCTCCTTCTCACTGGCCTTCTTGACTCTCACATTTTTTACCTTCAAACCATACAGAATTCTGCAGCTAGGCTCATCTTCCTCTCCTCTGCCTAAATCCCTTCATTAGCTCCCTATCCATTTCAGAATTCAGTTGAAGCTCTTTACCCTCACTTCCAAAGCCCTTACCAACACTTTTCCCCCCCTTACATCTCTGACATTGTCTCGAGGTACATACCAACCCGGCCACTCCGCTCTGCCACTAACCTCTGCCTCAATTCACCTCTCATTACTTCCTCCCGTGCTCGCCTCCAAGACTTTGGAACTCCCTACCCCATCTCCCTTGACTCTCCCCCAACCTTCAGTCCTCCAAAAGCTCACTCAAAACTCACCTTTTCAAGCTTGTCTATCCTACAATCTCCTAACCATTCTATCCATCACCTCCTCTTGCTAGCCTGCCATTTCCATCTTTTCACAGTTGGTCCTACTGTCTCCCACCACCACTCACTCTAAAATGTAAGCTCTCGCAGGCAGGCACTCTACCTACTGTCCCATGTCTGTCTACTGTCCGACTCCCTTGTTCGTCCTGTCACATATTTTGCTGCACTCTGTGTGAGTCCGCATAGCATTACTCCCACTCATATGTACTACTTATATGTATCCGGCGCTACAGAATCTGTGGCGCCTTATAAATAAATAGTAATAAAAATAAGTGTCAAAAAGCTAAGAGACTGCAGTAATTTGAGCTACTGTGACATCACTATCTCTGAAACAGTTTAAAGAAGCACGAGCAGGCATGGCCATTAATGCAAATGGATGAATGAGAGCATAGGGGGAATTTTAGTTAAGTATAGACACCTCAATTATTTCATAGAAATTATTTAGCTCGGTAATATCTTTGATATATGTTAATGTCAAATAGAAATCAGTTGACGATATCTGATAAGATACACTAGTTAAATAAACACCCAAAACTTGTGAAAAGATTGAATCAGCATCACACAATCATACAAAAAACGCCAAGTCCACTGTCACATGCCAAGGAAAAGTTAAGAATTTCCTTATTCATCATTACAAGCCTTTCCTTGTGGTCTTGTAGTGTAAAAGATCTAGAAGGCAACGATGAAACTAAACTAAAACCAAAATACAAGCAATGTTATATTCAAGTTTTCAGAAAGTGTAGTATGTATTTAACCAGATAAAAAGGTGGAAAAAAATATCCACTGTAGCAACCACTAATGCTATGTATTTATTTGATGATCTAAATGAGTAATACAGATGGTTATACAGGCTTCCACAGACACATAGCAATGTTTAGTGAGCAACTACTAAATGATTATGTAAGCAAAATAAGATGTTCTGCTAGGTAAAGGGAAGTGCAGGTCACCAATCTACCTCAGAATAATTGTTTAATGTTTCACTTCATTGGTATGATGATAAAGTCCAATATATTGCTAAAGAAGTACACAATTGTAATAATCTGTTTAATTGTATCTCCTAAAAAAATGTCTGTCATGTATGTTTTATTGAACATCATTGCTTTCTCTACATAAAGAAATAAAAGTCACTTTCTCACATGCAGAATACATTAATCTATAACACATAACTTGGTGTTGTGTGTCAAATGATGAACAAAACTCTTCTTGGTGAGAGACCAACCAAAGCACTCACATTCCACAATGAAACAAACATATAAGGGGCACTTAACCAAATTATCCTTTCATGCTGTCATGCTGACTTACAAAGAAATTTTAAAATTATGCACAGATTTTAGGCTCAAAAATAGGAAAAATTATGATCATTAAATATGCTATTTTTCATTATTGTATTCTTTTATCATGGCATTCTAGTTTATATTGCAATGCTAAGAAACACTACTTATCTTTAATGATCCATATTGTCAGACAGGCATGACTATTTCCAGTATGACATATACCAATTTCAAAGCTTTCAGTGAGAGGTGACGTATTTAGATCTTAAGATCACTTTATGTAAACTAAACCAAAACGAAATGTACATGAGTAGTAATCCCTGTTACATCACACAGGAACCTGCAGGTGATTCAGGCAGATAAATGAACTTGTAAGTGCCCTGTTCTATATGTCATCTCTCCCACCATGTAATGCTGCAGGCTAAACACAGCTCATAGGGTCGTCTGATTCACTATTGTACATGGCAGTCACAGTCCCCCTGCAGCCAGTACAGGAGACCATGGACTGGGTACTATGTACTGACACATGTGGTGAAGGGATGTACACGACTCACCCCTTACCTCCTGCTATGTCTGCTGATCAAAAAATATGTCTCCCCGAGTTCAGCTCGGCGTCACGGCCGGTGTCTATGAGGTCACAGAGGATCTCCTAGTCATAGTGCGTCACTAGCGCGACAGCCAGCAACTGCAGCTGAGCCGCTCCTCCGCTCAGGCGCCCGTTGATGACGTCCGCTGCCAACCAAGGCCCATGGTTCCGCCCTCCGGCCGTGTGTCGTCATGATGACGGAGGAGAATTGTCGCACGGTGCGACCTGAGTACGGCAGCTGGCTGGACGACAGTATACTCTGTACAGTATGGTGTGACCGGCACTGTGAGCACATAGATCCTCCCGTGTCACTGACTCCCCCCTGGGCCATCACTGACCGGCCTGGTGGTGATGTGCCCGGGACATTAAGGTCTCCTGACCCCGCTGATGGGATAATCCCCGATCCGCCTCCTGTCTGATCCCACCTGACAACAACAACACCCCCCCCCTCCCTGCCAGCACAGATTACCGGCACCATGAGCTGGCTGTTCCAGTCTAAAGGCTCCAGACCTCTGCCGCCTCTCACCAGTCTCCAGCAGCAGAAGCAGCGGCAGATCGAGTCCCTGAAGGCATGTCATGGCAGGTGAGTGCCCTCCTGTATGGGACATGAACTCTCTGTAGTGTGAGTGTCCTCCTGTATGGGACATAAACTCTCTGTAGTGTGAGTGCCCTCCTGTACGGGACATGAACTCTGTAGTGTGAGTGCTCTCCTGTACGGGGCAAGAACTCTGTAGTGTGAGTGCCCTCCTGTACGGGGCAAGAACTCTCTGTAGCGTGAGTGTCCTCCTGTACGGGGCAAGAACTCTCTGTAGCGAGAGTGTCCTCCTGTACGGGGCATGGACTCTCTGTAGCGAGAGTGCCCTCCTGTACGGGGCATGGACTCTCTGTAGCGAGAGTGCCCTCCTGTACGGGGCATGGACTCTCTGTAGCGAGAGTGCCCTCCTGTACGGGGCATGGACTCTCTGTAGCGAGAGTGCCCTCCTGTACGGGGCATGGACTCTCTGTAGCGAGAGTGCCCTCCTGTACGGGGCATGGACTCTCTGTAGCGAGAGTGCCCTCCTGTACGGGGCATGGACTCTCTGTAGCGAGAGTGCCCTCCTGTACGGGGCATGGACTCTCTGTAGCGAGAGTGCCCTCCTGTACGGGGCATGGACTCTCTGTAGCGAGAGTGCCCTCCTGTACGGGGCATGGACTCTCTGTAGCGAGAGTGCCCTCCTGTACGGGGCATGGACTCTCTGTAGCGAGAGTGCCCTCCTGTACGGGGCATGGACTCTCTGTAGCGAGAGTGCCCTCCTGTACGGGGCATGGACTCTCTGTAGCGAGAGTGCCCTCCTGTACGGGGCATGGACTCTCTGTAGCGAGAGTGCCCTCCTGTACGGGGCATGGACTCTCTGTAGCGAGAGTGCCCTCCTGTACGGGGCATGGACTCTCTGTAGCGAGAGTGCCCTCCTGTACGGGGCATGGACTCTCTGTAGCGAGAGTGCCCTCCTGTACGGGGCATGGACTCTCTGTAGCGAGAGTGCCCTCCTGTACGGGGCATGGACTCTCTGTAGCGAGAGTGCCCTCCTGTACGGGGCATGGACTCTCTAGCGAGAGTGCCCTCCTGTACGGGGCATGGACTCTCTGTAGTGTGAGTGCCCTCCTGTACGGGGCATGGACTCTCTGTAGTGTGAGTGCCCTCCTGTAAGGGGCATGGACTCTCTGTAGTGTGAGTGCCCTCCTGTAAGGGACATGGACTCTCTGTAGTGTGAGTGCCCTCCTGTAAGGGACATGGACTCTCTGTAGTGTGAGTGCCCTCCTGTAAGGGACATGGACTCTCTGTAGTGTGAGTGCCCTCCTGTAAGGGACATAGACTCTCTGTAGTGTGAGTGCCCTCCTGTAAGGGACATGGACTCTCTGTAGTGTGAGTGCCCTCCTGTAAGGGACATGGACTCTCTGTAGTGTGAGTGCCCTCCTGTAAGGGACATGGACTCTCTGTAGTGTGAGTGCCCTCCTGTAAGGGACATGGACTCTCTGTAGTGTGAGTGCCCTCCTGTAAGGGACATGGACTCTCTGTAGTGTGAGTGCCCTCCTGTAAGGGACATGGACTCTCTGTAGTGTGAGTGCCCTCCTGTACGGGGCATGGACTCTCTGTAGTGAGAGTGCCCTCCTGTACGGGGCATGGACTCTCTGTAGTGCGAGTGCTATCAACAATATGAACTAGTGCTTAATAGGGCACACTGCTTTATGTAACCAGGAGGTAATAATAACTATAGGACATTGGTACAGTCCTGTGGAAGTCCCTGCCTCACTGGATATTATAAAAAAAAGTTGTATAATGCAGTACACGTGTTAATGAAACATTTTGGGTTTGCACATTGCTATTTGTATGCCCAATATTTGAATTCAGAACCTTATCTGCAGCAGTTTGCTTTTGTGTTGTTTTCATCAGTTTGACATATGATCTGTCATGCTCTGTCATACTGTCTGCTCCTCTTAAGAATGGGTTAAAGTCTATGTTGCGCAATGATATTATTTGTCATGTTTAAATGCTTACAGTAATAGTCCTGAGAGGAGTTTGAACTATACTTTGAAAATAGCATTTGCCTTTGTTCTTGTGCAGTAAAGCTTTTTGCAACTTTATATAGCTTCCTGGAAAATAAAACCTTCCTATCTCCCATTGTGTGAAGCGGTTGTCTACCAGCGGCCTTTTAGTATGTTTTCAGGTACAGAAATGTCATATAAACTCTTGAACTTTTGCTGGTTTTATTCTATGACTGTTTGACTTCCTTAAAAACTTTATTTACACATACAAAACAGTCTTATTGTAGCATTTTTATTATAGCCATTTTTCTTTTTCTTCAGTTGTGTTCTCATGTATCCCATTGGATTCTCTTGCAAATGGATAAGCATCTAAAAATGTGTTGTCATATATGTTACTGTAAAGTCTGTTCATAACCCCATTGTTTTTATTATTATTTCCCCTGTCTTCCCTGATTTTCCAATGTCTGTACTAGTTTTCTTGAGAATTGTTTCATAGCGCACTTATAGCTGCAAATTTTTTGACTTTATGTTAGAATAGTTCTGCCAACTTTTCCATCCAAAATGAACCGTAGTAAATCTTTTAGGAAATGAACAAGCTTTGTCGCATGTTCTTATGGGTTTTAGTTACAAAAAAAACCAGTTCTATGCTTGTTACAATATCAGTCATGCTTTGAAAAAGACAAACATTTTACCAAATATACCATGGAATACTCAGTTTTGTTATTTTTATAGGAAACTCTAATTAGGTGAGTTAGATTGTATTACAAGAAGAACATGATTTTGTAAACCAAATAAAAGTGGAAGCTGTCATTCCTTTAGCAAACAAAGTAATGAGTGTACATTACATGTTTGCTAACAGGGTATAAGGATGTCCTACTTGGATCAAAGGCATCTTTACAATATTGTAGGATTTGGAGTAATTGCTACAACAGTGTGACTGCTTCATGTGATAGATTAGTCATTGTAAGATCCACTAGGGCAGGGAGGTGCTTGTTATTTTCTCAATGCCGACTCTTCAGCATTCCACTTTCTGTCTTTCTTTCTTCCTCTTTTAAAAAAAATATTCAGACCAAAACGCTTTTTTACAGTCCCAAGTTAAAACAGGCTGTAAATGTAAAATCTTTTAAAGAATCTATATCTTAAAATCATTTTAAACGTCATTGATATAGGGCCTATTTCATTATTTTTTAAAAACATTATGAAAAACTTGTTATTGTTGCTTTCAGTGTTTGCATATATATTATTGTTGCTGTAGCTGTCTATGTCTGTTGTGCCCATATATCTATATTTGTGGCGACCAGGATAAGTGTTTGAGGCTACTGTTATTGGCTGTGTTTTACTACAGATTACAATGGGTTTTATATTCCTATCAGAAGCTCCCTGGTTGGTTCTATATCTCATGTATGTGCTTTAGGTCACAAATTCAAGAATTGACATCTTTCATGATGATAATATACATAACTTTATGGACTTAATGAGCCATTTGAACTTTGACTGGCTTCAAAGGCCATGGGCAGAATAAGTCCCAGGCTTCCTCTTACCTGTGTGTACCTCTCTCTCTGTGCAGCAGGGGGCAATAGAGGCAATTTTTGTGACCTGACTAATGCATATGGGATCACAGTGGACCCCAGCGCTGCGGAATCAGTGACGCTATATAAATAAATGATGATGATGACCCCTCCACCAGCTCTCTGTGCAGTTTTAAATGCGGCACTGTTTGCCTTTGTCGTAGGGAATCGCCCCCTATCTTTTCTGTTACAGTTTTGTAAGGAAACAATACAATAATCTGAAAATATTATAAATTATATTGTACAACTAGAAAACAAATGTAACTGATAAAACTAAACGTTACCCATAAAAAGTAAACATGGGAAAAGTGAATTTTGTCTAGTACAAATTTTCAAACACTAATAAGTAAAACGTTGTTTTATACTTTAGTCTAAAGTGACCATGAACCCTATAAGACAGCTTTTCAATGCAGATCAGCTGTACAGGTTAGAAGTAGTAGTTGGGACCATTACTAAATAATCTTGTTTTGCTTGTCCAGCTTACAAATAATAGGCGAGTAATAGAAAAAGTAGAAATTGGGGTCATTACATTGTACTGACCAGTCCCATATTCTGGGTCAAGTCAACGAAAATGTGGCACCAGCAATATCACTCCCCCTGTAACAATATTTGGAGATTGAAAAAGAGTCTGGTCTCGTGTGTGCTGTTCAGCTGTGTCGTCCTATGATCAGGACTTTTCTTGTTTCCCAGTGATATGACTCAGTGCTGCTCTGTATCCAATGCAGAGAGGGCAAGGGACATGTACACCTGGATTATATAATGTTATGGCAGACAAGACAGAAAGATACAGCAGTACAATTAGTAAAAGTTGCAGGAGGGTATATACAGCTACCAACTCTGTAAAACATTGCTGTGCTGTATCAAGGTGACAGAGAACAAGTATTTATGTGTGCCTTACAAAAACCCATTGTTTCCTTCTGTCTGTAACTGATGGTTGTTTATCTGGTGACTATTATTATTATTTTGAGGGATGATGGTGATATATCATTTATGCATTGCCTTGAATTACTTTGTTTTATAGCTTGTATTCAGTTTCTAATGCCATCTAGTCGCTCTTAACTCCTAAGCTCTTTCTGCAAGGTTTTCCTTCCCCATTACATTTATTGTAAGTTGTTGGTTATATTCACTTTATCTGTTTTTACACTTGTAGCCTTTTCTTTACTTTTTTCTTATGGAAGGCACTGTGTATCTTTTTGGTGGTATATAATACAAGCTTACATATGTATCACTTATATAATACATAGGTCATACACTGGTCCTTAATTTATATATTTTTTTTCATCCTGTACAGTATTTCTGAGATTCAGAAAGATGTGGAATATAGACTACCAGTTACTGTCAAAAACCTGACCATCAACATAAATATGTAAGTAGCGCTCTCAGTTCTCTTGTTTACAAATGTTCTCTAATTATTTGGGATCTGAATTAACTGATTAGAATTGGTGAAAAGGTTGTAAACATGTATTGTGGTAATAGCTCCAACAGGTAAGGCACCTGTCTGTATTATTAAAAAGCTAGACACTTTATTGGGGTCATTGCTTTTTCCACAAACTAATGATAACTGTCCCAGAAATGATGCTGGTAACTTGGATCTGACATTGCCATCAACAAGACCTGAGGAGTAAACAGCAGAGATCTCTAAAATTCCGCACGCTTGGGGCATATTTAGAAAAAGAGAATCGTTAAGATGATTAAGGATTCCATAGTCCGAATTACAGGATTTGCAAACAAGTTCTCTTTTTACTCGTGAATATTTTGTAATTCATCACATGTACATTTTACTAATTCAGCTCATTTTCCTTTTTTTCTAATACTTTCTGTTTTCATTGCAGTTTGCTTCCTCAGCAATTTCCTCAAGACAAACCTGTCATCACTGTCTATCCACCGATTAGACATCATCTAGTAGACCAGCAAGGCACTAATATCACATGTCCTTTAGTAAATAACGTATGTTATTCTTATTCTTATATTTAGAGCTTTAAATCATTTTGTGCTCTGATGTATTGTAGTTTGATTGGTTCTTTCTTGGAGATACTTTTTTGTCTTTTACTTGTGAAAACATACAGGTAGTGGACTAAAGATAGATACACATCACCATCACCATTTATTTATATAGCGCCACTGATTCTGCAGCGCTGTACAGAGAACTTATTCACATCAGTCCCTGCCCCATTGGAGCTTACAGTCTAAATTCCCTAACATACACACAGACACACAGACTAGGGTCAATTCTGATAGCAGCCAATTAACCTACTAGTATGTTTTTTGTTTTTTTTTTTTTGGAGTGTGGGAGGAAACCGGAGTATCTGGAGGAAACCCACGCAAACACGGGGAGAACATACAAACTCCTCACAGATAAGGCCATGGTGGGGAATTGTGAGGCAGAAGTGCTAACCACTTAGCCACCAAGAATATTGATGATATGTTGGTGGTTGTTGAGGCGCATTTCACGGGAGCTTCTAACTTGATTTCACAATCAGCCATGCCCAAGGGGATGTCTGCTGCAACTTATCTTTACCACATGTTGTAACATTACTTTCCTAATGGGCTGGTTATTTTTCAAGGATGACCGTGCCCCCATTGACAGGGCACAAATGGTTGCCTAGTGGTTGGTTGAACACAGCAATGATGTTATCCATCCATGGCCTTCTCAGTCACAAGATCTGAACCCAATTGAGCATTTACTAGAGATTCTGGAATGATATGCTGTTTTCCACCACTCCTCAACCAGACATCAGTTGAGCAACTCTCTTGTGGCAGAATGGTGCTGCATCCCTACTGCACACTCCAGACATTGGTAGACTCAGTGCCACAGCTTATACAGACCATACCGGCCAACACTCTTTTACGTGACATTATATTTGTGTGTTCATTTTTTCCCCACTACCTGTATATCTGAAGGAACTACTTTGATATTTATATATGTTTTGTTTAAAATGGCTCATTAATACTTCATGTAGTTGACGACACTTATGAAGAAAATCTTTTTATTCTCAAGCTGCTTTTTAGTAAATGAATCCCTAGGCCACACTGCTGTTAGCCAGCAGTAAAGGTTTACTACTTAGATGAAAAAATTATCTGCGGAAATATAAAATGTTGACTTTACTACAAAAAAACCCTAATTCTAGAACAGGTCGCAATAATAAAAGGCTGGATAGATGAACGTTGTTTCATATACTGGAGTATGACACATCAGTCTTTTCCACACCCAGTTAACAGAAGTCTTACATCATTACACTCCAATACGCTACAGTTTGACCTGGTTTTGTACGGGTCATGTAAGGTGACTGATTATAATGCAGACTTTTAAGCACAGTGTTCAATCACTTAGGGGATGTAATGAAGAAAGACTTGGAAAGTATATAAAAGCTGTTTTCGATTCTCCATTCATTACTATGTATAAGCACATTAGTTATTAAGCTCCCAATTTAAAATCGGCATTATCATTGCTCATGTAGATGCCTTATAAATGGATTAAATGTGGTATATACTGTCTACTACAGGCAAAATGATTCATTTGGAGCCCAAAATATGCTTTATGTTGTTCTACAAAGTAAATGACTTATTCCTGAAGTGCCGTGATCATTTTTTTTTTCTTACTACTATCAAAATCCAGCTAAATATTGGGCCCACCAGATTACATTTTGCTGACTCCATTTCCTAACTCTTGTGTTGAGTGGCTCTTCTGCGTCACCTGACCCTGCCTTATTCCTAGCCCAGGGGGTCCGTTCAGTGCTAGCTGACCGTTTATACTGACTATATCCACGTTAATATAATGGACATAATGCATTAATTATTCCCATATATCCCATGTGGTGCCCTCCATTTAATAATTTTGAGAACTACTAAAGGGGCTTATCTCAAACATGTTATTTGCTTAATTGTGCCTAGCAGGTGAGAACTTATGTACTAGACTTTTAAGTGAACACTCTGTACAGGCCTTTATCAAGCCAGGGCTGTGTCTACTTTCTCTTTGTCTTTTATCTGTAATGTCTTTGTTCTTTTATGGACCTGACCACGCCTCTTATGGCATCATACCTTGCCCTCACAAGTATCCCCGGCCACTATGCCACACCTCCATACTGTAACATTGCCAGTGTATTATCACATGTGGGTTTGTGTGTAAATAGTTGTCAAACAATGGTCACTGTACTGAATGATGACGTCTGCAAGCGGACTTGGTATCACCATCATAGGATCTAGGTGAAGTCTTGTAACAAGAATAGCTCTAAACATTCATCCCTAATATTTACATTTGAAAAATGCAAGGGGGAAATATAACATTTGGGGCTAGAGTATATTTAAGCACATTTCTGGCTGATGATTTTATACAGTTTTATGGTGAATGTTCCATTTCAATGTGTGGTCCTGTGATTTTGTTATATAGGACTGTTTTTTTTTTTGGGGGGGGGTGGGGTTCAAAAAAACTTTTTGATTAGTCCTATCAACTTCTGTCCTACATTAAACATTTCAAAATCCCCTAATGATGTTCTCTTTCCTTAGTTCACTATGCACTCTGATCTTGGTAAAATAGTACAGAATTTGCTAGAAGAGTTTTGGAAGAACCCTCCATCACCGGCTCCGACATCTGGCCCATTTCCATAGTAAGTTTATGTAGTGTAATATCGGTGTCTGTGCAGAACCTAGCTAACACTGGGAATGGGGGACTGATTTGATGACAAACGCTAGCAATATGTAGTCATTCTCATCAGTCTCTGGCCCAGTGATGCTCACAGTCTTAGTTCTCTACCACACACATACACACTACACTAGTGACCATTTTGTCAGCAACCATTTAACCTACCAATAGGTTTTTGGAGTGTGGGAGGAAACGGTCACAAGCGCGAGGGACACATACAAACTACGCACAGTGCCAGAATTAAACCCTTGGCCCTCAGCACTACGCGCCATCAATGCTAACCGCTCTGCCTCCATGCAGCCCATAATTATGTGTTTAGCTTAAAGCATGATTCCAACCAAAAGCTTTAAAATATATTTGTATGCAGTTTGATGAGATAAACAAAGCTTACTTGCCTGACTCGGCAGTCTCCCCGATGAGTGTAACAGCCTCACGCCATGATCCACTGTCTTCTTCCTACTCTGGAGAGGGTATCAATGTCCTTCCCTGTGAAGTTCCCATTCACATACATAGGAGGGGGCGTAGACACCCGCTCAGGCCGTGTGGATTATGTCTTGGAATCATTAGTGCATGAGGGACTAAGGTAGATCCCACAAGTAGAGCAGTCATCATCATCATCATCATCATCATCATCATTTATATAGCGCCACTGATTCCGCAGCACTTTACAGAGAACTCGCATCAGTCAGCCATTCTGATCAGCTCATGAGCCATAAATGTGTCATGTTATGTATTTATTTCATGGAGGTTACCTCCGCTGCAGCCACATACTTTACATAAGGGAAACATGTCTTTTTATGGCCTTTTCATGTAAACTGTCTCTTTAAACTATGTCAGGTGAACCAGCCCAGTGTGTTTATATCCTGGTCTATTTATGTCCGCTACACTAGGAATAGAAGATTGATGTTAATCCCATGGTTCCTGTGGAGTACAAAGCTCCGTTACATCTGTACTTAGCCTGTTGATAACCTTATCTGCAGCTTAACATCTTTTGTATTGTAATAGGATTTTAGGGTAACTATGTGTTAAACCGGTGTACCCTACAGTGCACTCCTGAGAGGGATGTTAGTGAACATGTACATGGATGTTTATTGTCAGAGTGTACAGATGTATAATATTGATGATAGATAATGATTCATCCGGTGAACCAGATTTTACTTTCACTTTCTGTTATGTCATGTAAACATGTGCTGCTATAATAAAGGTTTCTAATAATAGCTTCTCCCCTCTATAGGGAGGAAGAACACACAGACATAAACAGAAAAAAATGACAGTTCACTAACACAACAAATGTACTACATTTGGTGACCTCTAATGTACACAAGGGGATTGGGTACGAATTTCCGATGCTGAATCTGTCGCATCAAAATATCAATATTAAACAAGCACAAGACAGTTATACCAAATAAACAAAAACACTAATTAAGCTGCAAGCTACCCTCTCCCCCTACCAAGACACATGGAAACTTGTGCTGGTACCCGGGGAACCCTGCAGCAATACAGCCGTCAGCACACAAAGGGTTAAAACCTGAAAAGAAAAACAGCAGCTGGCAGCACAATCTGATTGGGGAGGGGGCACGTTTTTTTTGTTTTGTTTGTTATGTTATATAGCTGCTGGATCAGCCGGAGTTGCTCATTTAATGTCAACATTGTGACTGTCGACAAACACAGTGTCTACATTTTTAAGCATGTAGACAGAATGAATCTGTTGACAGCCTAACTGTCGACAGATTCAGTGTCTAAAATATGACTACCATCGATACCTGGATACAAAATACTTTATTATATGTGTGGGCTTTAATAAAATAAATATTTTTTGTATTGATGCAAATTTTCCCAGATGCAATGCCAATAAAATGCAAATATATGTATTGCATTATGCCAAGATCAGAAAGCTTGATTTGCCAAAGTAAAAAAAATAAAATAAAAATCACTGCATACATTAACGTGAGATCTGATCTGGCCACGTGAGGTTATACATTGGCACAGAGATCTGGCAGCGGAAAGGTTGCTCTTGGCATTAGGGAATAGGGTTTGTTATAGAGCAAGAATCTAGATTATTTCAAATAGTAATTATTTTGTTTAAAAATGTAATTTTTTGCATCTGCAAAGTAGACAGTAGTACCTGCTAGGCTAGTCTAGTGGATGGAGCATGGATGCAGACTTAGGGCTAGATTTACTAAGCTGCGGGTTTGAAAAAGTGGGGATGTTGCCTATAGCAACCAATCAGATTCTAGTTGTCATTTTCTAGAATGTACTAAATAAATGAAAGCTAGAATCTGATTGGTTGCTATAGGCAACATCCCCACATTTTTAAACCCGCAGCTTAGTAAATCTAGCCCTTAGACTGAGATAGCCCTGGTCACAAAGGCAGGGTTAATTAATAGGGATCTCTCACTATGTATCTAAGCTAAAGACAACTATGGTGATTGAGAATTGAGAGCACTTTCTCTTGCAGCTTGTACAGCAATCCTGCAGGGCTCCCTCCTTACCCTCATTCTGGGTTTCCATTTCTTCCATCGTTTCCCACGCAAGAAACCAATCGGTCAGTGCCAGTCGGTGAAACTGTTTCTTCAAGCTACAACGCTGCCAAAGCCGCTGCCCCTTCCTACGGCCTGATTACTGATTTGCCTCTACCTGTCCCCACCTCTGAAGTGAGTATGTTAATGGACTGGATGTATGTTTATGGAGACTGTATAGTGTAGCTTTGTATTGCTAATGTCATGTGTTTATGTATTTAGGTGGGAATAAACGGCTTCACATATAAGATGCCTGATCTCCCTGATACCTTTCTGGAACTCTCAGAATTAAGGTAATTTTTTTTAGAAATCAGGAAAAGCATTTTATGCGTAGATTGTATAATATGTCTTGTCTGTAAGTGTGTTTGTTTATTAATGAACTAGATTTGATCCGTTCTGGGGATGCAGGCAGCATTTTCACAGCTGACTATTAAACTTTTCTGTGTCAGAAGCACACGATTATAAAACACCTTTGTGACACCAACCTTAGTCTAGTATCGGATGTCCTTTCATTTGAAAGAGAATTTTTTTTTTATTTTTTTTTTTTTTTTAAATAAACCAGTCCTCTTTTAAGATAGGATTTATTTGGGGTTTATAGAATCTGAATTGTATGAATTGTAGCCTCACACTGGGATGTTTTGGGGGGATAATCATGCCCATTTGGAACTTGTGGAGTGTAACAGCCGACTATTCATTGCATTGGCCTCTCTGCATTAGATCACACACAGACTGCGCCGTTACAACAGACAGAGCCACATTTACACATTTGTTGGAAGCGCCAGTGACCAGGTAGCTGGGATTTCCTTGTAACAGAACTCCCTTCACAGTGAGGGAGGGGGGATCACATACTCCTAATGGTGTTCTGCTCACAGGCTGGCATATTAGTGTGCCAAGGTGGAGGTACATGCTAGTGTGCTAGGGGCA
This sequence comes from Mixophyes fleayi, assembly GCF_038048845.1. Taxonomy (NCBI): domain Eukaryota; kingdom Metazoa; phylum Chordata; class Amphibia; order Anura; family Limnodynastidae; genus Mixophyes; species Mixophyes fleayi. The sequence goes on from NC_134402.1 coordinate 70,640,622, forward strand.
TACTTTAGTGTCTGTTAGCATGGCGTGGCCTCATTCCCCCAATTTTCGCCATATTAGTAGAAAAACCACCATATCACATGACATGCACACCACAAATTAGAACCATAGCTACAGTAACCAATAGAAACATAGAGGTATAAAAACATTCAAAAGTTTTATCACAAACATTTTCCCACTGAAGAACTTAGAAACATTGAGAAAACGTGTCAAGGAAAATGCACAAATAATGCTCAATAGAGGAAAGCCACAAACATGGCAGTAAACAAGCCTGCATCGTAACTCCTTGTGTGGGGACAGCACTAGCGTACCATTTACATTGTGTTATATGTACAAGAAAATAGATGTATGTAGGGTCTGGGGCCCCAGTGCTCAGTGTGCCCGTCTGTCACTAAATGTCTTTAATTAAATCTCTTTGCTGTGATGCACTTTTTGTCACACGCCCTTGATTTTCCCTGTGGGGCAATTGCTATAGAGCACATGTGGGCAATGTTTACTACTAAGTAGAGAGCAGAACTCTTGAAGTGTATCTCTTGAATGAATACTAAGTCTGCCTTATCAGTATGGGAAGAATGAAGTCCCTGGGACCTCTTTTCAGGCACATTAAGGCCCTTCACGTCGATAGAACAAATCCTTAGGGCGTGTCTAGGGGCAGGTGATGTGTCTATGGAATGTAGACATTTAGGAGGATGGTAAAGAGGGTGTCGCGTGGTCCCTGGGGATCGAGGGAGGGGGCAAGAAAGAGTATGGGAGGAAGTGACATATAATCAAAGAAAATAGTGTAATGAAACAATGGCTGCACCTGGCTACCATGATGTTGTGATCCTTAGATCTGGTGCCAGGTATGAGAGAATCTGGAGGTGGTATGAATAAGGTTGAGGTGATGGCAACCTCCACTAAATGGAGATATATAAGTTTAACAGTTAAACAGTAAAAACAGTGCAACTAGCAAGATAAGTCTGCATCAAACAAGATGAATGAGACGATCAGAAGTAACCTGAACAGGAAATAGACTAAATTACCATAATAATAATTGGTATGTAGATTGGTTATTCCTGTGGCACTATAGAAAATCCCTGAGACACAGATCTGAGGAAAAGGTTCAAGAGTCATTCATCAGATTGCAAGATGAAGCGGCTTTGGGTCTCCTACCCGGTTGAAGGACCTGTTGCTATCTTTCTTGTTGCGTAAGAGACTGTGGGATTAATCTGCTGAAGCTATCTCGCCACTCCTGTAGAGAGTCTTGGGGTAAATCCAAAGCTGAGCTGAAATTATCAGGATCTGTGGCATCTGTAAGCAGCGCTTGCTTGTCATTACATGTTGCATGTAGGCTAATGGGAAATCCCCACCTATATTTAATAGTGCGATTGTGTAGCTCACCCGTCAGCGGGCGGAGAATCCTTCTGTGCTGCATGGTGTGCCAGGAGAGGTCCTCCTAAATTTTGGATCCGGTGCCCATCGAAGTCTATACCATCAAGACTTCTAATTTTCTGCAGTATATCTTCGCTCGTGAATGGTAATGTAGTCTGCAGATAATGTTGCGAGGCTTCTGTTTTGAGGGCTTTGGTACGTAGAGCCCTATTTCCTCTGTCAAAGATTATCTGGGAGTTGGGATCTTGCCCCTGAACTTCACATCTACTATGCTATGGGGGGGGGGGGTATATTTTCTAGGATGCCCCTGATGATAAAGTTATTGTAGCGACCTCTATTATCAAGGTTATCCACTCTTGTTATCCACTCTGTCTTGCCTGGAGATCATTTAATTCAGATGGCTGGTGTAACACAGATTCCTGAAGCTTGGCAACATATTTATTCGAGGTGTCTCTGCTGTCTTCCAAAGATGTAAGCATATCAGCCAAATGTGAGATGTTACACGGCAAGGTGAAGTCAAACAGGAGTCAACCAACCCGCGGAGGGTACAAACAAAGGATTTGGAAACGCCGGTTTATCTGATTTGATAAACTATGAATAGTGATATGGTATTGAGAAAAGATGTTCCACTTGTAGAATGCAATTACTCAAGTAAGATGTCATAATACAAATGGCCACCGAGTGGCAATGTGATCTCACAATCCATTCTTTATGAGCAAAAGTACACAAGTCTCAATACAGGTTGTTAGTAGAAGTGTGTTGCAGGTAGAGATAGTAAGACAGCACTCCCTGAAGTCCAGCTACAATGTGTCAAGCAGTGTTTATGTGAGTCGAGTAAACACTTAGTAATCAGAAGTAAAGTCACATAAACCAGAGAGTAGCGACAGCAAAACCCCAAAACGGCGCAGCGTCTTCTGGCAAACTGACTCCAGACCACCTCCCAATAGATCCACTGGCTATGGTCACCAATCACTGCAAGCTGGCACAACACACCATATACACCTCTCATCTTGGGCTGATTCCTTACATTATATGATGAACAGGCCAAGACCTTAAGGGAAATATTCTCAGAAAGGGATTACAACAGTGAGGGGGTAGACAAGGCATATGAGGAAGTCCGGGAGACAGACAGGAAAATTCTTCTTGAACCCACAGCCAAAAAAGAAAACACGGGCAACTTGAATCCGCCACACAATTTAGCCAAAATCCCAGGGAATTAGAGAGGTATATCCAGAAGCACTGGAACATATTACTGATGGATGACTCAGTGAGGGAAATTTTGCCAAAAAATTAACGAAAATTATTTCTAGGAAGTCAAACTCCCTAAACACCAAACTTGTAAAATGCTGCAGCCCCACCAACACTAGGGATAGCAAACCAGAAACCTGGCTGAAAGAAAATAGTGAAGGCTTTTTCTTCTGTACTAGATGCCTGGTCTGTAAAATCACTGGGCAAAGCGGAACAACACCCATTACTAGTTTTCAATCTACTGTAACAAGAGAATCCCATAAGATCCGAGGCAGGCTAACATGTGACAGCACAGGGGTTGTCTATTTGTTAGAGTGCCCATGTGGGCGCCAGTATGTCGGCCGGACTATCTGCATTTTACACGTAAGGATCGCAGACCATCTGCGGAACATTAGAAACCAATTAGAAAATCATAGCATGTCTGACCACTTTTCAAAATGCCGTGATCATAATCTATCTACCCTCACGTTCCTGGGAATCTGCAAAGTCCATAAGCCACGGAGAGGGGGAGACTTTATTGCACACATTTCAAAAGAGGACGCCAGGTGGATTTGTTCTGTTTTATTTTCTTAATGCCTGAAGTATATCGGTTTGTCAGTTTCAGCCCATGCATTATATGACCACTAGGTGCACTCCATATGCACTAGCCGGCACATACCATTAGTGTCTGAATATATATATATATATATATATTTATTTATTGTCCAGAATAAAAAATCCACGTTGCGATTTTTACAACAAATTGCCTGTGAACATACACAAGTTCATTGCAAGTATTATCAGAACATTTTTTAAAATGCAGAATAGCCTGAAATGCACAATAACGTAATATTTGGGCATTTAGGTGACAGACTCCGTTCACCCTTTCCATACATATGGATGCTTATATAATATCATCCTGTGACACGATTTATTCAAAACCTCAATTATCTCCTTCTTTTGCATTCATGCTGGTATGTCAATATTATTCTGTGTTACAATGAAATGTGATTCATTACCCTATGATTCATTGTTTGATGAATGAACTTTCTATGTCACTGTTTTCTATTTACAATATTCCATCAAACTCTAGGGAAATTGTATTTGGATCAATATCTATATTTTTTAATTGTACAATTGAGAACTTTTCATTGAACCTGCAGTCTGCAACTACAAATAAGTCTACAAGATCCAGCTGCTTTACCTTGCCACGAATTACATTAATTAGTCTCGGACTACCTGCAATCATGGCTGTCCTACATAAACATCGTTATGGACAACCAGTATGCACACAAACATCCCTGAGGAAGCCCACACTCATCTATGAGGGGCAAAACGCGTTGGTTAACAACCAATTATTATACTTTTTGGAACATCCGCGAACCCGATGTCAACCACATATCTTTATTGAGAGGCTGCTATACTCGCTCATACAGCTGCCTGTACGCCTTATGGATATACAGCACCAGCCGCACTATCGCCAAATGAGCTGGCTTACACCAAGGCGGTTTGCGCATGCGCACCCTCCGTAGCTACACATCTCTTTTAGGGCCAGAAGCGAAAGCATCCACAAGTACTACAAACTGTGTTTACCACTATCGAACTAATTTACTTTTTGACTTTGATATAGATTATCTTGAATCACTGGATATTATCATATTGAGAACTTCCATTTGGATCATTTTTATCTTTATGTGACATACCATTCAGCCTCTATTTCCATATAGGCTGATAGACCTTGTTTGTTAATCAGCCACACTTTTTTTATTTTTTCTGCCTAATATAACTTTTATTTATGTTCTGGCCAGAACTGATGCATGTATTTATCATGACCTAACCTTTCATGATTAATGATCATCTACTTATTTTAAACAACCAATTTTGCTTCACACCACTACCACAGTTATACATAATCTCCATGCGCCCAAGAACCTCTGTATCACATTTATCTTTGGAGGGTGGGGACTCCCCCCTCATTACCACATAGGTTCTTCCAAGTGGCTGCATACACATACGCAAGGAAGCGTAGCATCACCCACAACTTCTGTCTATCAATCTGGCAAATGCACCAGAGTCTCCTCGGTAGCAGCACTGATCTCCGCTCTGCTCCATGTGCTCTGGGGCACAACAGAGCTGCATTTGGGCTCGCTCATATTGTCGCGCAGAGCGAGTTGCCCTTGATAGCACCAGATCCTCACATGCAGCATGAAGGGGAAGAGTGTGATCTCGGAGATAGTGTTCGGAGGTTGATCTGCTCTGGTGCACTCTACATCTGTATTGGCTGCATATGTAGATGCTGCAGCTCCACTCTCTTTTCAAGATGTTAGTTCCCTTGGAGGGAACACAATTGGTGGGGGCAACTCGCCACTCACTTGCAAGGTAGGCTGTTGAAGGGCACAGTGACCATCAGTGGCAGTCCATATAGAAATAACAGACACTGCCTTATGACAGCGAACAGTCCCAGAAACAATTGTGGCCCATGCGAAGAGTAGCCCAAATCTTGATATTGGGTTCCAATGTACTGTCCTGGCCAGTAATAGGGCAAAAAAGGACACCAGGGGTGCAGGATCTCCACACCAATGCGCTGTACCCAATTTGGGGAAGGGGAGTCCCGATGCACTTTGATTAGCACTTGAAACTTGCGACTGCACAGAATGGCTTCCAAACTGCGCCCCCTATTCTGACACCTTTCTGTCGTAGCCAGCATGAACTTTATCAGCAATTTGTGCTACAGTAGCTCTTCTGTGGGATTGGACCAGTCGGGCTAGTCTTCACTCCCCACACGCATCAATGGGCCTTGGGGGCCCACGACCCTGTTGCTGATTTACCATTATCCTTCCTTGGACCACTTTTGGTAGGTGCTAACCACTGCATACCAGGAACACCCCACAAGACCTGCCGCTTTTGGAGATGCTCTGACCCGGTCATCTAGCCATCACAATTTTGGTCCTTGTCAAAGTAGCTCGGACCCTTACACTTGCCCTTTTTTTCCTGCTTCCAACATATCAACTTCAAGAACTGACTGTTCACTTGCTGCCCTAATGTATCCCACACCTTGACAGGTGCCATTGATACAAAATAATCAATGTTATTCACTTCACTTGTCAGTGATTGTAATGCTTGGCTGATCAGTGTATATGTGATGCCTGTTAGTGCATTAGGTATCCATGGCTTCACTTAGACAATTAATAATTGAAATTCATGAAGCATTACCTGTATTCATAAGCCACTGTTTTCTAATGAATTCCTTGGCTGAGTTCTCATGAATTTTGCTTCAGCCTATAAAACTGCTTCCCTACACTGCATGTAGGTGATTATTGCTCTCTAAAACTATCCTTCCAAGATAATATTTCTATTCAAATATTCAATCCTCCTTCAATTGGCATATTGAGAGAAAGAAGCCCGATATGGTAAGAAATCTATTTTTAAAAGAACGGCAAATTGGTCCTCACGCAATGCATTTTGTAGAAGGCCTGGTCAGAATATCAATCACCAAACTTCATCCTAACTAAACAACTCATACAAACATCACTGGTTTTATTGCCAAATAAGTAAAAGATATCTTTGTCTCCATGTTGGATTCTGTGAGTTCTAGTTTTGTAATATTAAGAAGTTTTTTTTCACCAGTTTTTACGCCAGCAAAGATGCAAGATGCTATTTTTTTCCCCAATAATACCAGAGACACCCACTTGATGGTAGATGTCGAGGTAGGAGGCAGGGTTACACATTTTTTAGCAGACTGGAGAACCACAACAGATGAGTGGATACATTCTACGATACAGCACGGTTACAGACTGGAGTCGGTCATTGTAAAGTTCCAGAATTACAGAAAGGGAAAGCTTTTTATTCAGATTTTCGTAATAAAAAAGAACAGCGAAGACTTTCGGAATATACTAGATCTAAGAGGCCTCAACAAACCTATCAAACCCAGGAGATTCTAGATGGAGTCAGTGAGAACCATCGTCGGTGCAATGTAGATAGGAACCTTCCTTACATCAGTAGTTCTAAATGACGCATAGACGCATATGTACATATTTCAGTTTACCAAGCACATAAAAAATGTCATTGATTTGCGATGTTCAACCATCGCTATACATACAAGTGTCTCCCCTTTGGCTAGCTGACATGACCAAGAACTTTCACCAAAATTCTAGTTGTAGCCATGGTGAAACTGAGAAAGGAGGGCATATCTGTGTGGCCTTACCTAAAAGACATTGTCTAAACGTCTTGCACCCATGAATGGGCATTGAAAAAAACAAATATTTCACAAACTAGTAGAAGGGTGAGGCTGTCTGCAAATGGACCTCATGGCAACATTACAAAATGCTAAGACAGGGAGGTTTTTTGCCAAGTACTGTATATGGACAAAGAAGCAGAGGCCGTGGATGCCTTTTTGGTAAAATGGCAGCTCAGTCTGGGCTATATGTTTCTACCAATGCCCATGATCCCTCAAGTGCTAAAGAATAAGGAGGGACATGATAACAGTAATAGCAGTATTATCCTTTTTGGCCCTGCAGATCTTGGGTTCCTTAGGTATTACAGCTAGCGTTAGTGAAACCGTAATTCCTTCCACTACAGCTAGATCTGATCCTTCAAGGTCTGATAAACCATCCAAACCCAAAGCTCTGGAGACTAGCGGCATGGCTACTGAGAGGAGACACTTGAAATGCCAAGGTTTTTATGCAAGGAAAAAGTCATCATCCAAGGCATATTATAGAATCTGGGTTTGTTTTTTGGAAATGCTGCTCTGATAAACAGTTTTCACAAAAGTCCACCCATAGGTACTGTGCTTGAATTCCTGCAAGATGGGCTTGACAAAGGACTTGCAATTAATAGCCTAAAGGTCCTGCTCTTGGGGCATTGTTACACAGAAGGTTGGCTGAAAATAAGTGTACAGTTTATGCAGGCGTCAAGGAGAATAAGACACTTTTATCGCTCTCATTTGACTTCATGGGATTTGAACCTGGTATTGGAGGCCCTAACAGAATCACCTTTTGAACCTTTACATGAGCTTCCGATGAAATACTTGAAGGTAATTTTTATAGTAGCATTTACCTTAACCAGGAGGATTTCAGTGCTACAAGCTCTCTGGGAAGGGGAGACTTTTCTGATTACGCATGAGAATAAGGTTGTATTAAGATCCAGGCCAATATTCCTGCCAAAAGTACTCTCGCAATTCCATATCAATCAAGAAATTGTTCTACCCTCACTATGTCTAAAACCCAAAAACTCAAAAGAAAGGAGATTTCCTTATTTGGCCTTGGTCCGTGTCATTAAAATTTTATTTGAGGAGGACACAGAAATTTAGTAATTCAAAGCAGCTCTTTGTATTCATCAGCGGCAGGTTAAAATAACACATTAGAGAGGCATACACAGTGAAAAAAAGCGTGTATTCACCAAGAAATATCGTGGTTTCGTGGGCAGTTATGGAATCTGCTTCTATGGAAGGGTTATGTGTTACCGCAGTCTGGTCCTCCAAACATACTTTCACCAAACACTGTTGTCTTAATGTCCAAATTTCAGCAGTTGCCCCAAGTTCGGAACAAAGGTGTAAAGTTATATATATATATAATTTATAGTGAACCGGTTTCCTTGAATCCTCCATGGCAGCATGCTGCCAGCCCTAACTTTTTGTTGTTGTTTCTAATATGGTATTAAGATATTTTTTCAGCTTAGGAAAAACCAGAAGACAGAGGAGTGAAACGTGGCCCTGTATACCCTCCAAGTGTGTCTTCTTTCATGTCCTGACTCACCTGCAAGGGGGAATTAACTCCATAGTGTATGCTGCTATGGAGGAGTAAATGAAACCAGTTTAGCACGTAATAGTATGTCAAACATCTGTGCTGTAATCGGACTCCTTTCTGTTTTATATTGCAGCGTGTCTCAGCTCACAGAAATGATTGAACAAGAGGATGTTCTTCTGGAGCAGTTTGTGAATCTACCACAGTTTAAACAAGTCATAGCAGATAAAGATGCCCTAGTCACAAACATTGCAAAACTAGCAAGTAAGACTTATTAGACCTATATTCCCAACAGTTGTATTTTGGGCATGATGAGCTCTGTTAAGACCTGTTGGTTTCTCTTCAGAAAAGAATCTTCAGCTGGAGCCCATTCTAGAATCAAAGCGGCAGGCGTTATTAGACAAGGTGAGTGTGCCCAAACTGACATCTGATGAACTGTATTATTGGTTCTTTTATTCTATTCATGCTTTGTGTTCTTTCACAGTATGAACTCCTCACACAAATGAAAGCCGTGTTTGAAAAGAAGTTGCAAAGACAACATGAGCTGAGTGAGGTATTTTTGCTGGTTAAATTATCTATATGCAAATCATAGAGTTGTCTAACTAGACAAAGATGTGATCAACCTGACACAAATGAAAGTGTGATTACTGTCTTCTTATTTCAGTATAAAAGGACAAATATATTATTTGTCATTTTCCTGCACTTGCGATCTTGCTCTACCCCCATTTTTTAGACATAATTTCTAACAATTGAATCAATTGTTTCAACCTTATTTAAATCAAAACTGATTTTTTATTCTAGAATCTTATAGGCTCAGTTGTATGACATAATAGATGGCATTTGTCAAAACGGGCAAACTGCAAAAAGTACTGTAACCCATAGCAACAACATTTTTGCATTCTGTATATCAAATATTTACCATTGTGTTTGTTTGTTTTTGTGATTTATATCATTATCACTTAGTTACAGCAGATGATAATGGAATTAGTCAGGTTTAGCATTGTAACCGGTCGCTGACAACATTATTAAACCTTAGAAGCCACCACCATAGGATGATTGTTATGCCAGGCTTTGAAGTCTACCACTATAGACAATAGTTTTACACAGTTTGTTTATTAGTTTACTATGTTTGTCCCCAATTGTAAAGCGCTACGGAATATGCGATCTCACACTTCGTATGCTATCACCATAAATCCCAAGACCACTGCTAAGATCTTCTGTGATCCGGGGGACCTCTGTTCACATACAGGAAGTGATCATGTGTCCTTCTCTGGTATTGCTGTGCGCTTTACAAAACAAAGTCACTGCATTCCTGGTGACATTACTGGGGTTTACTGCAGTAATCCATCGCCATTTGACAGGGAGAGAGCAGGGTTAGGTCACACTGGCTATATCAGCGCAGGGACAGAGCAATAATTGGACACATTATTGTTTCTATTCAATACCATTCTAATCTTAATACCAGTTGTTACAGCAGTAAGAGGAGGATAGAGGAGCGTTTTTGTTCAATTTCTGGCACTCCAAGTGCTTTTGGGGTGTTCCCCATTCTTTTGCATTAATTGTTCTGGCTGTCAAAAGTCAGATTTGTCAGCAGTATAAAAAACAATTTGTAGCACTACAAGTGCTTTGGCCTCATTATAATGGATTCAAAGCAGTCCACATATGAGCATAATCAGCAACCAGGTTCTGTCACCAGTCCTGATGGTAGTGTTCCCAGTACGTCATCTGGGAAAGGCGATGTCAAACTACATAGTCTTTTGAAATCAGGCAAAAAAACACACACCCAAAAAAAATTTACCGTGTTGAAGCGAAAAAGAAGTGTAACTGAGGAAAAGTTAACTGCCGATAACAAAAAAAAATAATTGACAACATGCCATTCTACACACGCAGTGGCAAAGAGAGAATGAGGCCTTCGCCTTTCTCTATTAGTGGCAGATCCAAAAATGTTACAGAGCCTACAAGTGGTGCACAACTACTATTACGCGTCAAATTCGAGCTGCAAGATAACAGTAAGGCAGTAGAGGATAATGTTTGCTCTGAATCACAAATGACACCAATCCCTGTGGAGAGTCCATCCAACAGTGGGATGTCTAATCGTGAGCATTATGTTAGTGTACCCATAAAGAGGGGCCCTTTCAGCAGTTCTGCTGATGTGTACCTGAACAGCCCGAGTGTAGCCGGTGATGCACAAATTAAGGATGCCACTTTGGAATTAGAAGAGGACAAGGGCGCTAATGAGGATGTTGGTGATTATGATGCAGACAGATACCAAATTGCCTTTCTCAATTTCTATTTATATTCTAGACTATATAACGGCTGAATAGTTTTCTATTTTACTCCTAGTGGAGAGGGGATCTGATGCAGACAGATACCAAACTGCCTTTGTCCATTTCTTTGTATATTCTAATTCTACAGTCTATGCAGGCTGCTTTTTTTTCTATTCAACTACAAGTGGAGGGCGGGGGGCTATAGAGACAGAAACCAAACTGCCTTTGTCCATTTCTTTAGATATTTTTTACACCCTACGTTTCTAGTTATACACCCCAAAGACGATGGCTGCATTGCCAATAGGCTAATATGGAGAGGAAGGCAATCAGGTTCGTGTGCAGAATTAAGGACGGCCTACCAGGGATTAAACTGTTTTCTTCCTAATTTATTAGCTTTAGAATTACCTTACTTATCCAAAAAAACAGGTGAAGCACTAAATTTGGTTACTTTATGTCCAAAAACATTGATTTTTCAACAAAATAGCAAAACAAAACCAAACATAACCAAAACACGCAATGGCGGTTTGGCAAAACCAAAACACGACGGTAATCCAGATCCAAAAACAAAACCAAAACACGGGGGTCAGTGAGCATCTCTAATAATAAGGAAGATGGTGCAGGTCTGACAAGTTACCTTCCTCCGTTAATCAGAGGCCCATCCATTAGCACATATCAGTGGGCAGGGGACAATATACAGCAGTTGTACCCAGTTGATAAAGCTTAGCCCAAAATCCAAACTCCTCCAAGTAGTTAAAAAAAAAAAAAAGGCCACTCCATGGAGTCAAAGATCATTGCTGCATCCAGGGAGATTAGCACCCGGCTGACAACACGGTCTTGGGTAGTCATGAAGCCGGTATATGCTGTATATGTATAGATGGCGGTTGATTTGCCAGTTGTATAAGGGGTTAATAATAGATAGGATTGTTTTATTAGGGTGCTGGGGCAATATTTTAACCAGACACTTACCGTTGGACTGTAATGGTAAGATACCAGTTAGATTGTGTCCTTCCCAGCCTTGTGCACACCACTATTAGGGCCTTTCTCATGGATATGGTAAACTATTAGAATCAAATGCAATACTGCAAGTGTTAAACAAAGATTCTGGAATATATTTTGTAGAATTGTGTTAGACGGCCATATGTATCGCATGTATCCCACCTCCTCTACCATGATACAAGCCTCTAGCTGGCCCATGGTATTTATCAAGCATCTTTTCAAATATTGTGTTTAAAATCTTCAAGCAATATTCCCAGAATGTACAGGAACCAGGTCAGCAGTAGGGGGTCAGAATTTACAGGTCAATGAATGAAAATATATCTGTCTTGGGGAGAGGGGGGGTTAAGTTGCTGCAACTGGAATTTTACCATCTTTGCAATAATCAGAGATACACCCTTCAAATATTGTGTGTGGGGTAAATAGCACATCTAGCGGAACCAAGGAGATTCCAGGGCCCTCTCCCCAAGACAGATATATTTTCATTCATTGACCTGTAAATTCTGACCCCCTACTGCTGACCTGGTTCCTGTACATTCTGGGAATATTGCTTGAAGATTTTAAACACAATATTTGACGATGGCTATGTCTAGGTTATTTTGTCTGAAGATAGGATAAGACTAGAAACATTTTGATCATGCCATCACACATCCTGGATTAGTAGCTTGTGATCAGCCATTGACCTATAGCATCTACGGAATCAATATTGTGTAAGTGTGAGGAACTGAATGTACAGATTGTACCTAAGTGTAAAATGTGTGATATGGAAGCAATTTCTTCTAGATATATACAAACCCCTCTGCCAACCCTGCTCTTTAGATTAAAAACACTGTCCATTTTATCCTCTTAGTGAGACACACAGATCTATCTTTGTAATGGTGATTTAGTGACACAGGTAATCCTATTAACAGTAAACCTAACGTTTTGTCCACAATATACAGAAAGCTGCTCCCCCTACATTAAGTGTTACATACATAAGTCTGCTGGTTTGTTAATGGGACAGAGATAGAACATGCATTTCCTCCTTGGTTGTGCAGAAAGAAGAAAATTTGAACTAGTTTATTCATGCAGTCACAACTTATGATAGCTCAGCAGTGTGAGCTAAAGACGCTTTCAAGTAACTATCAAGGGTTTGTTGATGAAAGCAAAGATCAAGGGCCAACCACAGAATGAGATGAACCTGCCCCATTCAGTGAGCATGGAGTAAAAAGACCATGTTTAAGAGGTATGATAAGACTGGTTGTCAGACCCATCAGGCAACTAAACTAGATGGCAAGATTGCTTAAACCCCAGGGCATTCCTGCAAAAGGTCAAGGGTTCCATCAAAGCTTACCAATCAAGTTAGAAATGGAAACCAACAGATCCACATTCCTACCTTCTGCAGCCTTAAGGCTCAACACAGACGTCAGGTTATATTGGTCAGCCAGGTGCTGATGTGGTTTGATCATTGGGGCCTGAATCTCATTCATTTATGCTTCCCTTGGAGAGACTCTCCTCCATCTGGCTAATATTGTTTTGGCCTTGAAAATGCCACCGTGTCAATGGTACTTTTCAAGAGTCTCTCTCTTTTCAGTGATGTGTTTTTGACTGACCTGCTCTTTTAGCAGGGCTGTGCATGTTAGAAGCATGGTGTACAGATACTGTAAAGGTGTTTAACACTGGAGGGATTAATAACAACTTGCACAGCGTAAAGATATGTCATACTGCAAATTTGTGCATACCATAAGTAGTAAAGCAAAATTAAACATATATAGAGTCAAAAAGTCCTTGAAAAATATTAATATATCCAAGTCCTTATGTAGTAAAGTTCAGTTAGCAGGAAGATATATTTAGTCCAATCTCCAGTAGATAAAATTGTAACAGTTCTTGCATGGCATCAGTGTTTATTCATGTTTCTGTTATACTGTACGCATCTATATGCTAGATTTAGGATTGCACCTATCTTATGATGTGTGCTACTCAAAGTACAGATGTGGAAACACAAGTGTGCAGATGCAATAACGATAGCCTTTTGCCTTGTTCTGATTGATTTTGGTCTTGTGGTTGTGTACTGACAAAACTTGTTTCATACGTAACACAAACCATTGCTAGTTATCCCATCACCCGTGCAGATATGTATGTTTCTTCCCTTCAGAGCTGCAGTTTGAGTGCTCTGCAGGCCAGGCTAAAAGTGGCTGCTCATGAAGCAGAAGAGGAGTCTGACAGTATTGCAGAAAACTTCCTTGAGGGAAAAACAGAAATGGACGATTTTCTGAATCTGTTCATGGAGAAAAGAACAGTAAGTATTGTAGATGAGGTGAACATGTAACGTTGTATGCATCCATTGTGTATTGTATCCACCTTGCTGTATGAGAGGGGGACAGAAGCAAAGCATGCACATTTATGAACCATAGAATGGTGTAGCAGAGCTGACCTCACACAGCTACATATTACAATGGATAGAAAGGGAGACATTCATCTATGCAGAGGTTACATATAGTTATTACCTCATTATACAGCCATTTAAACATGTTTGTGCTTGGGGCATTATACAATTATGCAAATGTATATTGAGCTGATTAGCCACCCACAGTATCTTGTTTGCTTTAAATATAAATGGTTGAACTGACATGTTAGTGAGCCCTTTTACTTTTCCAGTTAAATAGTGTTTTGCTTCCTATCTCCCACAGTGCTGCCACAGTAGAAGAGCCAAAGAAGAGAAACTGCAACAGTCCATAACTGTGCACAGCCAATACCATGCTCCGCTATAGGTACAGTAACACAATACCATGCTCCGCTATAGGTACAGTAACACAATACCATGCTCCGCTATAGGTACAGTAACGCAATACCATGCTCCGCTATAGGTACAGTAACACCATACCATGCTCCGCTATAGGTACAGTAACACCATACCATGCTCCGCTATAGGTACAGTAACACCATACCATGCTCTGCTATAGGTACAGTAACACCATGCTCTGCTATAGGTACAGTAACGCAATACCATGCTCCGCTATAGGTACAGTAACGCAATACCATGCTCCGCTATAGGTACAGTAACACCATACCATGCTCCGCTATAGGTACAGTAACGCAATACCATGCTCCGCTATAGGTACAGTAACACCATACCATGCTCCGCTATAGGTACAGTAACACCATACCATGCTCCGCTATAGGTACAGTAACGCAATACCATGCTCCGCTATAGGTACAGTAACACCATACCATGCTCTGCTATAGGTACAGTAACACCATACCATGCTCTGCTATAGGTACAGTAACGCAATACCATGCTCTGCTATAGGTACAGTAACGCAATACCATGCTCCGCTATAGGTACAGTAACGCCATACCATGCTCTGCTATAGGTACAGTAATGCCATACCATGCTCTGCTTTAGGTACAGTAACGCAATACCATGCTCTGCTATAGGTACAGTAACGCAATACCAGTCTCCGCTATAGGTACAGTAACGCAATACCAGTCTCCGCTATAGGTACGGTAACGCAATGCCAGTCTCCGCTATAGGTACGGTAACGCAATGCCAGGGTCCGATGTGGGCACGGTAACGCAGTTCCGGGCTCCGCTGTAGCTACGGTAACGCAGTGCCGGGCTCCGCTGTAGCTACGGTAACGCAGTGCCGGGCTCCGCTGTAGCTACGGTAACGCAGTGCCGGGCTCTGCTGTGGCTACGGTAACGCAGTGCCGGGCTCCGCTGTGGCTACGGTAGCGCAGTGCCGGGCTCCGCTGTGGCTACGGTAGCGCAGTGCCGGGCTCCGCTGTGGCTACGGTAGCGCAGTGCCGGGCTCCGCTGTGGCTACGGTAGCGCAGTGCCGGGCTCCGCTGTGGCTACGGTAGCGCAGTGCCGGGCTCCGCTGTGGCTACGGTAGCGCAGTGCCGGGCTCCGCTGTGGCTACGGTAGCGCAGTGCCGGGCTCCGCTGTGGCTACGGTAGCGCAGTGCCGGGCTCCGCTGTGGCTACGGTAGCGCAGTGCCGGGCTCCGCTGTGGCTACGGTAGCGCAGTGCCGGGCTCCGCTGTGGCTACGGTAGCGCAGTGCCGGGCTCCGCTGTGGCTACGGTAGCGCAGTGCCGGGCTCCGCTGTGGCTACGGTAGCGCAGTGCCGGGCTCCGCTGTGGCTACGGTAGCGCAGTGCCGGGCTCCGCTGTAGCTACGGTAGTGCCGGGCTCCGCTGTAGCTACGGTAACGCAGTGCCGGGCTCCGCTGTAGCTACGGTAGCGCAGGGCCAGGCACTCTGTTACAAAGAAAGTTTCTTGTGTTTTTTTTTTTTTCTATTCTTCATTAACTTTCAGTCACCAAACCTGAAAGACGTTTCTTATTTTTGTATATTTCTTTGCTTTCACAAAGTGAAGTATAATTTGCTACTGAGAAACTAGAAGATTTATGAAATATGGATTTTGACTTTCATGGAATTAGCAGTTAAATAGCTTTCTGTGGTATGAAGGATAGCTACAAGCTGCCTTCAACACCAGTTTATCTCCGTAGCTGTAAGAGTAGCATTGATGCTCAGATGAGACTTTGGAGAAATCACAGCTTTTCAGAACAGTTTTTAGCTTTTCAGTTGTAAAGCAGCGAGTCTCAATATTTTCTCCTGTAACACTTTTCAGGGCATATTTAAATGCAAAATTTTCCCTTTGTATTAAAACAGAAAATGTTATATACTTTCCAAGAACCGGGTACTAGAAACCATGTTACCCCTCTAAGGGGCAGATTCAATTCAGTGTAAGGTGTCGCTGGGGGTCGCCTCAATATCTGGATGTGCACATTGCTGCCTGTTACGATAAGGTATCTCCAGGTCAACAGAGCGCCACGAAAAATGACCGGAGATTTCAGCCTAAACATCACCTCGATGTGTCTCTGCAGACTGTCCTGGAGACACATTGCGCTGAATTTTATCTCCCCCTAAGAGCATATAAGAGCATATATATCTATATACATAGAGAGAAAGAAAAGATATTTTATATATATATTTTAGATATTAAAATGTGATTTGTAACACATTAGTTTTGATGAGTAAACTTTACCACATTATTACCAATGAGCATTCAGGCAATGCCAGGAAGGATGCAGGTTTCTTAAGTAGGAGTTTGTCACTTACGGTCTGGAATCAAAATCTACACATATTGCTTTAGTATATGTAAAATGGCTACAGTGTATATTTAGACGCATATTTATAAACCCCACATTTAGGCTAAATTCACAAGTTTGCTGTAGATGTGAAAGGGCTTCCAGTCATGTAGCTCAATTACTAAATATATTAAGAATATGTATTCTACTAAATAATTTCATTTTATGTTTCACAGTTGATTATTTATAAATGTCTATTTGCTGCTGAATTCTCTTACTGACAGCCTATGCCATTGTTTATATCGTTCATTTATTTATTGGCTTTCAGTCACATTTTACGTGTCCTGTACTATGTGACCACGTCTGTGTAACGTCCTCCATTCTCAGTGACTAATGCCACCATGGAAACCTACACAAACTGCTGCTATCATTTATATTTCAAGCTATTGTTTGTACAATACATATCCCCATATAGTAGAGTAGCCCCCCTAACATGCACCACTATAGGTACAGTGTTACATCACCATATGCACCACTATAGGCTAGTGATGTGCTGTGCACCACCGTAGGTACAGTGTTACTTTACCATATGCACCACTATAGGCTAGTTATGTGCTGTGCACCACCATAGGTACAGTGTTACTTTACCATATGCACCACTATAGGCTAGTGATGTGCTGTGCACCACCGTAGGTACAGTGTTACATTACCATATGCACCACTATAGGCTAGTGATGTGCTGTGCACCACCGTAGGTACAGTGTTTCATTACCATATGCACCACTATAGGCTAGTGATGTGCTGTGCACCGCCATAGGTACAGTGTTACATTACCATATGCACCACTATAGAGCTAGTGATGTGCTGTGCACCGCCATAGGTACAGTGTTACATTACCATATGCACCACTATAGAGCTAGTGATGTGCTGTGCACCGCTATAGGTACAGTGTTACATTACATAATTACATTAAATAGTGCTGATATTTTATTACAAGGTATTGTTCTATGCAGGGGCCAGACTCCCAACCAAGCTCAATACAATTGTAATCTTACCAACCACATCTGCACACTGGGAATGAGGACTGTGCAAGCTAGAGAGCTGGGTGATTTCTATAGGTAGCCCCAGGTCTATAGTTGGAAGGACACTAACTTCTGTAAGTAGGTTAGAGTTGGGGGAAAGTAGGTAAAGTAAGAATAATATCTGTTCATCACTGTATGGTAGCAGTCATCATGGTGTAACAGAGCTGTATTAGGATGTCAGTGTCTTTGTTCTCTTTGCTGGAAGCATATTTGTGTGTGACTCATGTGTTGCCAGTATCCTGGCCTGTGAACACTGCGCATTCTAGGATCAGCATTAAGATAATCTTCAGATTTAAACAGGTGCCAAAAGGAACACGTGTAGGAGCATGGTCCTTATCTGGAATAATCTCCAAGAACTACTTCACCATACATACATACATACAGAACATTAAATTGGATTGGTTTCTTCAACAGCAACCACAAAGTTGTCCAACAGCTGCACAGGCAGCTGAATAGAGGTTCCAGAAATAAACAATTATTATCCTCTTACAGTGTAAATTCTGGAGATTCCATACAAAACAGAGCTATTGATTTTTTTTATTTTCTCATTTAGTTCTGTCGGAGCATCTTCAGAACTGCTCCATTATTCATGTATGAATTAGAGACGCAGGGGTGGATTTACTAAACCTTCCAAAAAGGAAAAGTGGAGGTGTTGCCCATAGCAACCAATCAGAATCTAGCTTTAGTTTTCTACTAAATTAATGATCGCTAGCATCTGGTTGCTATGGGCAATACCTCCACGTTTCCTTTTTGGAAGGTTTAGTAAATCTACCCCGTAGTCATTAAAAAAAAAAAATTGTTGTTAGACATGTTTTACCACTCTAATTTTGGACATGTTTTGACTGCTTTTTGCTTCCTCCCGGGTTAAAGCACCGGGGTAATTTTACCTGTGTATCATCTTACTGTATCCTCTGTAAGAGACCCGACTCATAAGTGGAATGCCCCTATAGAGAACAAGGCAAAATGAGAAGTGGATGAACTTGCATCAGCGTTACAGTAAAGAGTGTTCCAAATACTAATTCTAACAGCGAAAGAGTGAAATTGTAGTCATTCAAAACAGATAACATAAAAATATAAATTACTGTACATGGCCTTTAAATATGTAAAATTCTAAATTACCCTTTAAGGGACAGCATAATAAACAAACTGTGAAAACGTTGACCACACAGGAAATATTTGTGAAAATACCCCTATTTGACTGCTGTGCGTATATTCACACCCCCTTTGTGGTTTCGTAAAACACATGTCTTGTGTGAGCATCTACAGAATTGCCGTCAGCCCTACTACCACTGTCTGACTGCTCTCATAATTAGTGTTACTTTTTCTCTTAAAATACTGCTCTTTGTTATATCCTCATCTATGTCTTATATATATATATATATATATAATAAGATTAAGGGGTAATCATGAGCCACACATTGCACTGTATTATTACACTTATATTTGCAGTCATATAAACGATTTTTCTGTATAAAGAGCAATTAGATGGTGTAAAAAGCATTGTACTGGCTGACTCCACTGGAGACTTGTAAAGATGTTGTCTTAGAGGGGACAATAACCCACTAGACTTGCGGTATTCTTTACATATCTGTTCCTGGAAATCCAATATTTATTCATTTGGGCACAGTATGTGAAAATGTTGCGCCCTGCCGGTTCCACCATCAACCAGCTTGAAGCAGTAAGCTATAGTTGATCTGTACAAATGGGAAACCTTCCCAGAAAATTGAAACACAACGTTGTGCTGCTTGTCTGACGCTTTCCCAGCTTGTAAATAATATTTCACTTAGTTGATATTAACATAAAACAGATTTGATGAAAAGTAAGCTGTATCATTCAAAAGGGTAATAAACGAGTGTACAGATTATTATTATCTTAGATTAATTGTGAATTGTTTCTTTCTCCCTTTAGGTCATTTGAAACGGATGATGGTAAAGATTGGTGACTGTACTCCAGGAAGCACATTTTTGTATTTATGATTGGAAGATGGAGACTAGCATAACTTGATTGTATTATGTTCCATTGATAGACTATTGCTAGAGTCTGTTTTTGTACAATTTAACTTTCATTTATTTACTACATGTTCATTTCACTTCAACCTGAGAAACTATCTGCTGTAATTATACTTCTAATATATATTTTTTACTTTCTGTTACCCATATTGGACTGATTTATATTAAATACTTATTTACTGTGACACCAGCCTTTTATTTTGTAAGATTACAACATCCCTAACTGACCTTAACAAGCACTTGCTGTCATTTCACCTTATTTCTGAGATGTGTGCAGTGGCTCAGAAACAGCATGTGCACAATGATAGTAAAGCATGTTTTATATCCAGCTGTACATGTATGAAACATGAGTAATAAACACTTTTCACACTAATTATTTAGTGATAATCTAGTACTGCGGAGAGGAGAACTGTTTTGTCTTCAATTAGTCACGTGCATTTGCTTTGAAGAAGGAAAAGTATTTACCGTGGACCCTTCAGTCTTGGAAACAAATGGTGTTTTCAAAAACATGTTTAAATGGTCTAGATAACTGTTTAAAACACACAGCAACGTTCTAGCCTCATAAAGCACAGGGCAGGAGCCACTGGTAGAAGGATACCGGAACTACCAACTTACTCTTCTGGCCCTGGGTAGAAATTATCAGCCATGCAAGAGTTAAGGGCCAGCTAAAATGTAACCACCTAAAAATATGTATCTAGGAGTTTTTTTTAAATAGGTTGGTTATTTAAAGGAGACTTATAAATGCATAGTTGGGGTCCATTGTACCTCTGATAAATCGCACACCTATCAGCCTTTTCTGAATATCCAGTCTCCTCTGGTTACACCTGTTCAAGGGAGAGGTCCCTAAGACCAGACCAGAGCCCCAAGATAATTTTACTTCCTTTTGCACTGTGCTCCTAGTGACACCACACACATTTTTTAAAAATGGGTCAAATCACGCTTCTGTGTTTGGCAGTCAGAAGGGCGAGTAAGGGTTTGGTGGATGCTGGAAGAACGTTACCTACCTGACTGCATTATGTCAACTGTGAAGTTTGATGGAGGAGGTATAATGGTATGGGGCTGTTTTTCAGGGTTTGGGCTAGGCCACTTATCTCCAGTGAAGGGCAATCTTAATGCTTCAGCATAACAAGCCATTTTGGACAATGCTATGCTTCCAACTTTGTGGCAACAGTTTGGGGTAGGTCCTTTTCTATTGCAATATGACTGTGCCCCAGTGCACAAAGCAAGGACTACAAAGACATGGTTTGATGAGTTCAGTGTGGAAGAACTTGACTGGCCCACATAGAGCCCTGACCTCAACCCCATCTACCATCTTTGTAATCAATTGGAACGGAGATAGCGAGCCAGGTCTTCTCGTCCAACATCAGTGCCTGACCTCATAAATGCTCTACAGAATGAATGGGCACAAATTCCCCCAGAAACACTCTGTCTTGTGGAAAGCCTACCAGGAATAGTGGAAGCTGTTATTGCTGCAAAAGGGGAAACAACTCCATATTAAAGTATATGTATTTGGATACAATGTTATTACAGTCCCTGTTAGTGTAATTGTCAAGCGTCTGAATACTTTTGCCCATATACTGTGTGTGTGTGTGTATACATGCATACACATACACACGTGTATGTATATATCTCTATCTCTTCTGGTGTTGTAAAACTACAACTCCCATCAAGCCCTGCTAGCAATTAGTTGGTTATCTACTGGCAAAGCTGGCTGGGACTTGTAGTTTCACAAAACCTGGAGAGCCACAGGTTGACCAGGCCTGGTCCAGGTACATGTGCTGCCACCTGGAGGTGATTTTGGTCTTAGGTGTTTATCAACATAGAGCATGTGGATCAACATTGTATTATGCAGAAATCTTGTTGTATTAACTTTATATAACATTTCTATTCTCCTAGATACACAGATGAGATTGTTCCCTACTGATCTTGGATATTCTATTCATTGAATGCCGCATTGTATTACTTTATGACTTTGTCATAACCCTGACAGACATGGCTGAAATGGCACTTTTTTTTTAAAAAAAAAAATTCTCACAAACTACTTCTATACTACTAAATATTTGTATGTGTATACACTATAAAAGTCATTCTGAAACATTTTTTGAGAAATGAAGTTCCTTTCTTTTTCTGCCTTCAAATCTCTTGCCTAAGACAGCTGCCTATAGGTGTTTTTGTAATAAGCTGTTCAAATTCAGTAAGAATTCTCTGCAGTGACCGGATACTAGTGACTATGCCCAGACCAAAAGCTGGTCGCTTCTTAGTCGATTTTCACATATTCCCATGTGCAAACTTACTATTATCATGAGTCAGCAATTCCTACTAATAGGATGTTCTAGGCAAATGGCCATAGTCCAAAGTGTGCACTGCGGCTCCCAGGGGTGCAGCGGCCAGGAAGAGAAAAATAAAACAAAAACAACTTACCAATTCGGCGGCGCCCGAGACCCAGCATCCTCCCTTCTCACTGAATGTCGGGCGTGACGTCATCATGCCCGACATTCAGTGACGAGCAGCAGGAGAGAGGAGGATGCTGGGTCCCGGGCGCCGCCGAATTGGTAAGTTGGTTTTTTTTGGGGGTTTATTCTTCCCTCTTCCTGGCCCCCAGGATCTAGAGGGGCGGCAGAGTGTGTGGAGATGGAGGGCACAGTGTGAGCTGTAAATTATTCTTTGACAGAAATATAATTGAAAAAAAATATATAAAAATATTATTTTTCCTTGGATTTATGTGTATTTTCTTTTTGCATACAACTAAATACTTATTACGTTTTTTGACCCAACTACTTATAAAACGGGACTGCTCTAATTATTTTGGAGGGCTGCCTTGAAAAAAAATTATGGAGACTAAGGGTGCCACAAACTGAAAAAGTTTGGGAACCACTGGCATAGTGCACATTGTAGCAATCTGTGTCAGTGAACAAATCCTAACATAACATTTGTCAACGGACAGATTATTTGTTGGATAAGTGCTGAAAACAATGCTAAGGAATGGCATAGACATAAGCATGTCCTCATTTGTAACATTGTTACAAGCACGTTCTCACAGCCTCTGTCCAGCATAGTGTGTGGTGTACTAATGACTGCAGACTACCAGCATTAAAGCGCATATGGGGGCCTATTTATTAAGACTTAAATCAGGCACGAACTGCTTTTTCTGCATGGTTTAGGTAACATTTTTTATCAGAAGCCTAACGCACGAGATATAATAGAAATCGCCTGCTTTAGGCTAAGTTTTGCATTAAACCGCATTCCTTATAATTTTTAATGGCCAATTTAACAAGCTTCAAAAAGCCTAGCTTTTCGGAGCTTGACCCCAATGGCTAGCGCTGCCATTCTACTCTATGCGGAGAGCAGCCTTCCTGCACTCCCCTATGTTATGAAATATGGTTCTGCACAGTAAAGACTCCGGGTCAGAACCCAGCGATGTTGGGGAAGAGAAGTCATAGTCGGTGGGACAGCTTCCTATCGGATACGCTGTCCTTGGATCATTTTTTTTTAATAAACGGGCGCGTTACATCATCCCTTCCCATTGCGATAAGGGAGGATACTTACCGGGGAATTGCAGCCATTAATAAATAGGCCCCTCTATGTTCTTAAAGATTGTGTAATATTAACACCCAAATGTAAAACTTTAAAAGCATAAAAATAGTTTGGGGCAGTATAAGGTGAAAATGAGAAAAAACATACAATACATGTGTTTAAAAAAATATTTTACTTACACATTACAGAGTAATCTACATTTTGTACTCACTGTGTGTTGATATAGTCACAATTAATTCAGTTATATTGCTTGCTAACATTTTTATAATATCTGAAACACAAATCAATTTATTTATATAAATAAAAAGGACACGAATATGCATTAAAATAAATAAATAAAATATATCATGACACTTAAATATTTCCCACAAACAAATAACCAAGGCTACAATAAATAATGAATACACAGTAGCAGTTTTTGCATGAACACTTCCTCAGACGTGGTGTCACACAGGCACTTTCCCAGCTTCAGAACTGCTCATGCCCCATTTAGTTTTATAGCAGCTGGAAGCGCGCAGCGTTTGTTTGGTTTTACATCTCACAGCTTATAATGAGCGCTTAAATATAATTCTTTTTATTCTTAGAAGTACATTTTTTCAAATTGGAGGATTAAAAGTGCCTGCATGACACCACTAATGCTGTGGCTGCCATATTCAGCGCACTGGAATCAGAACAAAATGGCAACCCTGCGTCTACTCTGGCCTTCATGTGGCAACTACTAGCTGGTTTTTGTTCTGTCGTGGCACTATATAGCATGTAAATGTTTACATAGAAATCTTAGAGGCTTGTCAGAACTATTAGAGCATTGGTTACAGCAGCAAAGACAAGTGAGAGGGTCCATTTTGTTAACCTTATAATTCATGCAGCTAACACTATATTAGCAGCTTAGGTAAACACTGAAAATGTCAAGGACACCCCCATTTATATACACAGCGATCACATTATAGGGTGGTTAAATACAATAGCCGTTTATAGCCAAGATAAATCAAGGATGGGATAATTAGCTCAGTGTAGTATATGATCTATGTTTAATGTGACATGAAATCTACAAGTACCTTTACTGTCATCTGTGTAATATATTCAGAGTGCATGCTGGGAAACATTGTGTTGGAAGCACTTTGGAAGAGAACTATGGCTCCCGTATCCCACTTACGTGCATTGATTCAAGTACACAGCACCCAGCTAACTTGCAAACAGAATAGTTGAAATGTGTGGATCACAAATTCCCCAGGAAATACAGTGTTCACATAGGCATAAATTCATCCTGAATACACCACTACATTTTATAGTAATCATTTCAATTTATTCTCTTATTTTAAGAGTACTAAAAGGGTGCTTTGCAAAATATTGCTACAAAATTTTAAAATGGTAAAATAACAAAAACATTATAGCCAAACATCTCAAAAAAATACTAATTACTGCTTTTTACTAATGTTTACTGCTGGGTATATGAAGTATAACGTTTGATTGACCTCTAGACAGATGCAATGGGGGGCATTTAAGAAAAATTGAGCCTGTAATTTTCTTAATACAGTTTAGAAAATGAGAGCACTTTTGAATGGTGCACAGGTAACCTTAAAAAAAAAAAAAGCTGCTAGGACCCAAATTCAGCAGTTTGTACAGTTTTCCATTGTGGGAGAAATATAAACACATCTACATGTGTGGAATTAGATTACTCACAAAATAATGCTGCAATGTAATCATCTACAGGTATTCTTGCTTAGTACATTCTTCAGTATACATCATGCACTTTGGTCACATTAAAACATTGTTCTTTAAAACATTATTACCTTTAACAAACAAGGAGAACTCTCATATCTACAAGGTTCTTTGTTCAAAAAGGAAGCAAGAATTCTATCACATTCAAAATCTGGCTAGACTGGGTGCCATACCATTGGAGTCTTAGGGGTAAATGTATCAATCAGAGGTTACTTAAAACCGCAGATTTTCAGTCCTTTGCCGTCATTTTTTTAAACCGCAATAAAAAGGTAATAAAATTGCCATTTTAAGAAAGTGACGGCACACCTTAAAGAATCGACAGTTTTAAACAGAAATTGATACACTTACCCCAGGGTCTTGTTTCATTTCAAGGCTTCTTCCACGTGGATGTTACGAGTAACAAATATCCTCTATACAGCGCTGCGGAATTGGTGGCGCTATATAAATAAATGATGATGATGCTTTTCTCAGGCGTTTTAGCTTCGTATAGAAGCATGAAAAATGGTTGGTATTTTGTTTCCAACTTCTTCATGCTCCAATAAGGTCAACGTGCTAGAAATCATGTCTATGTAACCTACCAGATAAGGCGGCAACACCGTAGCTCCCATACTTGTCAGTATATAGACATATGCAAATAAATTTGATTCTCTGGAGAAAAAAAACAAAAAACTTTTATCCATATTTTTTTTCTTTACTAAGCATTTATAGAAAAAATAATTTAACATAAAGTATATATAATTTTGTATATTTTCTGGTATTAATGCTGCAGTTCACATCTCTATAACATGACAGAGCGTGAGCACCTTATATCCTCTTATTCCAGGCATGTTAATATTACATAGATTATTGGATGTAAGACATGTGGAACGTTGTCCTTACAGTCCCCACTCGATCCCCTTCCAATGGTAACAATCCACTACGTCGCATCCTCTCATAATTATTGTAAATGAACTGCAGCCAGTATGTTCCCATGTGTATGGAGAGTGCTATGCAGCAAGCTCAGGACTGATTGCCTTTATAAGTACATATTTGTCACATGTAACAGGATATAGTCTTTATGTACATTGTCTACAATCTACGTACCTCTTGGAATACACATCATGCACCTTCCTAAAATATGTATTAAATTACTACAGTTGTTTATATTTGCAATAAAGCCCTGAAATAATTCTATTTGTTTGCACACAGCTCCCCAGAGCTTGAGGGCCCATATTGAGAACGTTCCCGGACACACAATTTCAAAGAGCAGCACAATTTGCAGTTTAATCACATAATTATATTTATCTAATTCACAGAGGCTGATGCGGAAAGTCCTTTTTGGAACCCCTTGCTCAGTGCATATATAGCAGCCCACATTTAAGTGACTAAAAAGTAATCACTACCCGTTGACGGTTTTTACAGTTTATATCCTAAATCATGGCATCAAATTTTTTTTTTTTTACACTAATCTACACCAAATACACTAACACCAGAGTATATATTTTTCTTTATTAATTATAAATGAACAGTTATGTATATAGTGATCATATTAAAGCAGTGCTTATAGGCAGAGCCGTAACTTAGAATTCTAGCGCCTGGGGCGAGAAGGACAAATGCCGCCCCCCTAGCTCTCAATTTTAACCAAATTAACCTAAAATATTCCTAAATTGCGCCCCCCTTCAGTGTTGCGCCCTGGGCGGTCGTCCCTGTCGCACAGCCCTAGTTACGGCCCTGCTTATAGGGAATATTTAATTATTCATGTCAGACACTGCTTCAGTCATTATTCCCTACCACACAGCTAGCAGGGTTATTTTGTAATAAGCCAATTAACCTACCAGTATCTCTTTGGAGTGTGGGAGGAAAACCACGCCGACACAGGGAGACTATATACACCCCACACAGATAGGGGCCTGGTTGGAACTAAACCTATGGCTGCAGCACACTGAGGAGCAATGTGACCACTGCGAGGAGAGGTTACTGAAAAGCATAACTTAGGGCATTTATATAAGATATGGAAGGCTTAACATCCCTTGAGCACTGTAAAGTCTGTCATAAGGAAACAGAGAGAATATGGCACAGCTGTGATCTGTAGAGCACAGACCATTCTCCAGAAGTGGACAATTGTGTGACAATAGGCCCCAGCTGTAACTGTAGCTAAAAGTGCTTCTACCAAGTATTAAAACAATGGATGTGAATACACATGCAATAAATTACATGCTTGGGGGAAGGGGGGCTGTATCTGTAACATTGTGGGGATCAGTGGTAAGTGTTCCCAAATAAATCCACTTTGACTCCGTGATGTAAGAAAATGAAGTGTGAAGAATGTCACAGGGGATGAACACATTTTATAGCCACTGTCTACCAAACATTAGAACAATAATTAGTGAGGTAAAAACCATAGGCGACGGCCATGATGGAGGGGGCACTGAGGAGGAAGACGTGAGAAGGAAGGTAGAGCACAATGGCCATGTTCTATCCTTACTATGTAATGTTATAATGGTATAGCTGTAGGATGCTCTGAATGCAGTAGAAGGGGGTGGCTAACGTATTACTTTGCAGCAGTTTCTTCTATAGGCAATATAGTACAAAGGGAGACAACAGTGCTCCTCACATGGGAACCTCTTATACCGTCTTGCTAAATGACTGCCTATGTTTTGCCTTCTAGATATCATTCTAACCCTTATGAAAATATTGCAGAATCTTCTTCTCTCTGACAATCTTTCGAGCTTTGCAACTCTTACACCGGTCTTTTGGATTTGATCCTTAGCTCGTTTATTCTTTTTATCAAAATTTAAACCGGCAATGGTTTTAAAGGCAAAACTTGCCTTTAGATAAATTGCTGTTTTAAATGTGGCTGGCGAAGTCACCATATGTCAGCAGTTTGCTAGAATCAAAGATTAATACATTTACTCTGTGAAGTGTGTTGGAGCAGGACTGTATATCGGACAGAGATCATTACCACCAGCCAGGTGGTTTTATCTGTAACCCAATACTCATTTTCTCTAGAATGAAATGGATTAAATGCCAGTGAACATATAGATTCACAATTTGTATCAAAGCTGAATTATATTGTACCTGTTTATAATAAGAAGGTAAACTAGTTGGATACCTGCTTATAACAACAAGGACTTTCAGAAAGAAAACTAAATTGAGAAGAAGCATCCTCACTAGCAGACTAGGTGATCAGTGCATTCATACTGCAGAGGTCTAAGTACTGTATATAGGGAGGGACATCATATGCTCTGGTTTGCATCACTGTAAATCCTAACAAATGCAAATTACATTGTAGATGCAGATTTATTTACTAACATGGATCTGTGCTTGTTTTACTGGGTTTGAAAATACATAGGAAAACCAGGGTGTTTGTTACATACGAAACAAACAAGTCACAAGGGTGTCCTAGTGTTCAATTCTTAAATAAGGGTACACTTTTACATAGCTTATGAATGATCTAGACATGGTTTCCAGTCTCCTGCACTTCCTAATGTGTGAACCTATGTGAGTGATGCTTTTCGTTACAGCATATTAGCCTTAAATAACATTGCACATCTCCCTATAAATAAATATAAACACTTAATATAATAAAGGGTTACGAAGACATTTAGGCGTTCAGGAACACTGCTTCATCCGAATCAGGATCCTTTCCACTGTCCTCGCTGGGTAACGATTCTCCACCACTTGGAGACCTGCAGCTCAAGTCCTCCACCCCGGACTCCTGGTCACTATTGGTAGATAGGTCAGGGTCAGAGCTCTTCAAGTGGTCCTGGGTTAGGATGAGGGCAGAGTCCTCCTCGCCCTGAGAAGGGCTGCGGGAAGGGAACAGCTTCATGTTGCTGCTGTAATCCTGGGGAGTGTTGGCCGGAGAGTGTTTG
The DNA here is from genome assembly GCF_038048845.1 of Mixophyes fleayi. NCBI lineage: Eukaryota > Metazoa > Chordata > Amphibia > Anura > Limnodynastidae > Mixophyes > Mixophyes fleayi. The sequence goes on from NC_134402.1 coordinate 70,669,483, forward strand.
GTGATACATATCTGGAAGTTATGGTCTCTTTGATGGTCACTGAGCTTCTTATTTGTTTTATTGGTCTGCTGTGTTTCCAGTTTAGCTAATCTCTAAAGGGAGAATTGTTACACAAGAAAACAATTACATCATTTAAACACTTCTAGATTTCATAATGCCCGAACACAAGAAAAGAGTTGTGCTATTTTTTTCCCCATAAATGTTTATAAAATATCAGAAGCACGTATGAAGCAGTCAGTAGATAGTCCTGTCTGAAAGATCCACTTGTTGTCACTAGATCAGGCCTGGCTAACATGTGGCTCCCCAGGTATTGTGAAACTACAATTCCCAGCATGCCCCGCTGGCTATCGACTGGTAAAGCATGCTGGGGCTTGTAGTTTCACAACACCTAGAGAGCCACAGATTGGCCAGGCCTGCACTAGCTGTTGCGACTTAAACAATGATTGCATAGTCAAAATTATGCGCCATTCAGGTGGGCTGAGAACTGCACCAGTGCATTAAATATGGACGGAAATCAATGACCAGGCAACATCTTCAAAACGTGCTGTAAAATTAAACTGCTAAAACTTTGCATAATAGTCTGCTAGAGAAAAACACATGTGCATTTTGTATGTACGGCTTTGCTATGGTGTCACTTTAGTTGGAGGTGGCTTGCTGGAAAAGGGGTTTTGGCATTACACGAAATAAGTGTGGTACGGAAAGATGTGGGTGAGGTTTGGGTGGATTGAGGGCATGACCCAATTTGTACAAATTGTTGGGAAGCAGAAGTATGATGACAATTTGACTAAGCGTCTCCATGGATATCTACAGCATTACCAACACTGGTAGACTATAACTAGGGCCTACATCAACTAGGTACATCCATATGACAGCAATGTTTAAGGAGTTCAAACAACAAGTTAGATAGATGTGCCACTGGGGTGCACAGATATATATATATATATATATATATATATGGTATATTGACGCACTGTTGTAATGACTCGCAATGCCTGGTGTCTGGTCAACTCTATATACAGCCCTGCATGCATAGTTATTATACAACATTTCATGTCTACCACCACTATATTTCATTTAATTCAAATTGCCTGCTTTTTTGTATTTCGTGAAGTGCCATTCTTTTCCCCCATTGTGGATGGCAAATAATATTTTGCTTGAGTTTGTTGTTGTATTTAGTTTGTTTATTAAAAGGGACAAATCTGAATAAATCTCACTGCTAAGAAATTACTTTCAGTTTAGTTCCCTTTAAATCAGATTTGATAATGGAATATCAATGCTAAATCCCATTGTATTATTCCTTGGCAGGGATGATGTCACAAACTAAACCTTATCCTTATAAGAAGTTATTATGGTCAGTAAGATACCATGGAATATTAGCACTTGTACATTATGATAGTGGCTTAGGAAAGACAAGGCTGATGCAAGTAACAAGTCTATGTGCAAAATGACAAAGGCATGTCACTATCAGTAGATAGACAGCTCTCAGTAGGTAATTGCATATAAACATATCTTTATACGTCTTTATGGATGTTGACCTGTCACCATATAACAAGCACGTGCCAGTTTATAAAACAAAACAGCTCACACCACAGCAGACCATTACTGGAACGAACGCCTCCTTGTCAAAATGCAAGAAAGTCTTATAAATCTACAAATATTCACATTTAGTAATAAGATATATGCCAGTAACAACGCTGGCTGGTGTCAGAGCTCATTCTCCGCTCAATATGAACGACAGACACTGTTCTGGCTTAACCTGCTAATGCACTAAACAGTAAACACTGAAGATCTGCAGATCTGAGCTGTAATCCTTTGGTTCCATATATTGACCAACACAATGGTCTTCATTTCAAGCAGTGGTTATTATATATACAATGCTATACCTTTTCCATGAACTCCAGTTCCTCCTCTAGTTGCTGGGTCTCTTCTTTTACTGCCTGAAGAAAGTCAGTGACGGACTGTCGAGGCTGCATGCCCTTTTCAAAGCGGTTGTACAGACCTCTCCAGAACCTGCAAAACGCGGTCAGCAAGGTATAAGCAGGTAAAGTGCTCTGAAACAGAAATGAAGTCTAATCCAATCAGAGACAGCTAACCATCCCCTCCTGCTCATCCTGGGACTCATGCAGGATTTCCATTGTGTCTGAAAAAGAGACATTCTACACAGTATATGGGGCTGGACGCATCATTACAGTTTGTAAGTAGGGGTTGAGCAGCCGCAACAAATGTGGTCTTTGACAGATGTGTCTGCGCACAAGTCTACATCGGTGGCATTTACTATACCACGACCTTATTGTGCTATGCCTACGCTTGCACGCCCCTCTTCTCTCCTGATCCACCTCTATAAGCGTAAGAAGCAGTATACGCAAGACTGACTGCATGCAGGCTCAAGCATGAGTCTTGTTTGCGGACATACACAGTATTGACAATTGCATTTTCTGCTACTCAAGTAGACTTCCGTCCAACCTTATATCTATCTCTAGTTGCCAAGAAGAGTGGGGGTAGCAGTACTCAAAAAAATAAAGTTATTATTAAAAATGTTTCTTTTTATTTCCAACCTACTGGTTTCGCCAGATACCAATGGGAACAGTTTCCCTTTAATCATAATGACTTAAAACTTAGCCATAGGTTTGAAGATGCCGTCTTCAGTCCAGAGAAGGAATCTGTCCAATCAACAGGCAAGATGCCAGGTGACGTGCTAAGGTGATGGCAGGTGATCAGAATTCATTGCCAATACATCTGGACCTTTTATCCAGATAACTGAATGCTGTAACTACAACCATTTGTTTGTAAAACTTTGAGTCCATTTTACTAGTAGAGATATAGTCGGCAACTTGAATATATTCACATTATAAGTCCACTAAGTTAATGTATTAATTTTGAGACCAAATACGGTTGTTGTAGAATTAACTTACCATAAACTTCTGTATGTTTTTATAGTGTGTAAACAGGTCCAACAATTACAAACTATTGCTTCTAGCACTACCATACACATTAGCGTAACTACATCTAAACCATAACATTAAACTGACAGGATCAGGGCACAATATTTTCATTCATACAAAAAACATAAAAGTAAAGAAGATAAAAAAATACCCCAACACTTACTTGAAATTACATGGCGCAGTCTTTGGATGCAGCGTTCCCTTGGACTGACTGTCATCAGCTCTATACAGCGGGTTTGTGTAATCCAACTGTTGTTTCCACAAGTAAGACCAAAGGGAGTACGTTTTCTCCCGAATTCTAATAGATATCAATTATACAAAAATACATTAATGCCCTCTTAGGCTCCATAGCGTGACATCGACTTTACATTGGATCCATTTAGCAATTAAATATTTACAACATTTAAGTGGCCGACCCAATGTAAAACTTGTGCAATACAGCAATTGTTGATAGTAAACATGGCCATGACTCAGTAACACACAATGGTGCCAAGCATGGCAACAATCTCTGATGAGATATTAGAGTGTTCCCTACAACGGATCTCCGCTGCTTATTCATCATGCACACTTAAATACACTCTCCCTTCAGCACCTGAAGCTTGCTGACTACATCTAGACTACAAGTGGCCAGCAGAAGCAGGTTGTCAGGTATAAATATGCTTCATATAAGGTTCTAACAGCTGTGGTATCCGCCATACCTGATATTCAGCAACTTACATGGAAATATACATAAGGCACCCGCTGTTCCCTCACCTCAGTTCTCTCCTCTCCTTCTGGCAGTTGCAGAGGAAGTTTCCATACTGACAAGAGTATATATGATGATGAATGTGGACCAAGAACCGCTCATTAAATTCAAATGCACACGGGAACTGTTCCATCAGCTGCCAAACGCATTCCAGAAACTGATCCATAACTGGCGATACTTCTTTTGGGTCACCATCCAAATTCCCGTACCTGAAATAAAGGTTTTGCCAAAACGCAATATATTTTAAAAGACAAAAGTGACAACACTGGTGCGTGGGAAATAGGTCAGATATTTCTGTTTACTGTCTAAATCGGTGATGGGCAAACTATAAACAATGGGGGCTGCATGGGCCCCTAACCTTCAAAAAGGGCCACACATCACCCTTAATCTCAGTTAGAAGTTTAAAAAATACATTTAATCAAAGAAAGGCACCAATCTGTACATATCAGCAGGCATTTTATACAAGTGCTACAAGCTGTAACAAACAAATCTGACAAAGCAGGAAGGAGCTGGGGCCGCAGGTGAAGGCTCAGAGGGCCGTTTACGGCCCTAGGGCCACCTGGTGTCCATCACCGATATAAATACTACTAGGGAAATGACAGAATAGACTGGTATGAAACACAACACTCTGTTCTACATATTATACATGGTTTCTAATACGTTTTATTAAGGACGTTGTTTTGTTGTATATTTGTTCACTTGCTGAATACTACATTGAATAAATGGATTTTGTGAGTTTTCCTATATGTTGGAGAAGTTTCTATGTTTAGAGAGTCTGTTGCAGGAATTTGGGCCCTTAAGCTGAAAAGAATATTTCCCCAATTTTTGTATATGCAAACCCAGGGAGTTCTATTTTCTCCCCACTAAGTGTTGGTCACAGCTCAAAGCACAAAAGAGAACACACACGGCCAGACAGCCCTGTTTACTTACAGCAGTGAAGATTCAAAAATGCCTTTTTTCTCTTAAACTGACATTTTACAATGCTGCACTGAGCTATGGGAAACAAGTTGGCCATTTCTCATATATAATACTGGTGACACAGTGCCCACATCATTACATACAACTTCACCTGTCCCATCCATGTATGTTTTTTAACTATACTTCATTTAAAACGTGCAGAAGTGCTCTGTGTCAGTACAGCATACTATGTACCGTAGAGTCATGTGACATCACAATACAACATTACCATTATACATCCGGGGGACTGTACAACAGCAGTGTGTACCTGTCCGAGGATCATGGGACGCTCACATCCTACCCTGGGACAACCTCCTCAATCAGGTACGTTATGCTGCTGTGTAGTTCCTCAGCTTCAGCTGGGAGTTACCTTCCCCTTTAAGAATAACGCTGGGTACACACTACAGGGCTTTCAGCTGATTATCGGGCCAATCACAAGGTAAGCGACTGTTCAAACCGATATCACATTAGTGTGTACACTGCAAGAATCAACGATTATCATTTCAAAGCTCATCATATCGTTTCATTCATTCTTAAACCGGACAAAAAAATGTCGTTCAACGGAACAATGTTGTTACAATTCTGCAGTGTGTATGCACTCAGGACCGACAGTGTCCATAGATCCTATGGAGTGTGCAGAGTCACAGTCTTTTCAGCCAATAGTTATGACAGATTTGACGGTAAATGTAGTAAAACGTGTTTAGTGTGCACACATAAAACGCCATGCTGAGCGGGACTTTTTTTTTTCCCGTCGTTGGCAAAATTGTTAGAGATATCTTATCAGGAGAAATTTTCTGTAGTGTATACCCAACCTAACATCCACTACTTGTGTTTTTAATAAACATTACCTGTGATTAAATTTGTGACCAAACGAAATCCAGTCTTTTTCAATCAATACCTATTGGTAATTAAAGAAATATTAAAACAAATTAGAATCTACATTGAAATGAGCACTAAAATCACTACAGCGAATAAGCTCCAGTGGCTCAATGTTGTAATGAAACCTCGTACCATAAACCCTTTGATGGTTCTGTAATATGGGTCAAGCAGTAGACTTGCTACAGAACAGACCTGGGCTGTGCGGTCCCATCCATCAGAACAGTGGACAAGTACACTGGTCCCCTCCTCGGACACTGCCTGAGAGAACAACACAAATGTATTGTAACAATCTCACTGGAGGTGGTCAAAATGCATTTTACATTACCTGGTAACTTTACAGTGGGAGAGATGGTTAAACACATACAGTATCTTTAAATAGTGTTATACCCACAGCTGTATCAACCATATACAGCAGTGATTCCTAAACTCAGTTCTCAGGAACCCCGAACAGTGCATGTTTTCCATATCTCCTTGCTGGAGCACAGGTGTATTCATTACTGACTGATACATTGTAACAGATCCACAGGGAGGTATCATTATGTCAGTCAGTAATGAATACACCTGTGCTCCAGCAAGGAGATATAGAAAACATGCACTGTTAGGGGTCCCTGAGGACGGAGTTTGGGAAATACGGATATATAGTCACTTCCACAGGGCAGCAGATAAATAGTATCATGTTCATGCTTTTATAGGATGTATTTCTTCTCTTGTTTTTGTTTTATATGGTTAATTGGTTCTATTATTGGTCTGGTTAAAGCTGGATACATTTTGGGAAAGTGACACGAATATGTGACATACAGAACTGGGTATACAATGGTAAGGCTGTAAAACATCTAAATACCTTCGCAATGAAGATGCCAGCATCCAGTATGGTTTTGATGTGCTTTAACCATCCAGAGGCTTCTAGTCCCCAAAGGAACTCACCCATAGAAGGAGATCGAAGTTCAGAAACTGAAATTGAAAAGGTTTAGATTAGCTCAGTTCTTTTACCAGATTATGGACAAGTCCCAAAAGAAAGAAAACAAAATATTTAACGTCACCTGTTAATAGAATCATAAATGACAAAACATTAAATACATAAATACATTTTACAGTTGCTCGAATGCAAACACATGTTCTAGCATGCATACCCAGCTTTCATCACCAGTAATCAGCACTTATACCCAACCTGTAGCTGGTGCAAGTGAAACGACAGAGACAAGTACCTTAGAGATGCCTAGGGCTTGAATCAGACACTGCTGAGTGGGCTAGAGCTTGACACGCTCTTAGTGTACACGGACTAGGTGCATACACCCAGTCCGCTTACTGTTCCGCCCATGAAATCGTAGGCTGTAGTAGGGGCTCTTTGCGCTCGAAGATGAATTAGACATTGCTGTGGTCACTGGTGTATGGTTAGGTTCTGGGCATGCGCATATCGATTTTACACAAAATACGGTACGTATCTGGATTTACATTATTTAATGAATCAGGCCCATTATGTACAGAAAATTTCTTCCGTTGTGATATTGTTAATGATTTTACCAATAACTGAAAGTTCTGATGAACATGCCGATGTGTACACACCTACACAATTTACCTTCAGATCTGTGACCTTCATTGGTCATGACCATCTGCTGAAAACATTGTGAATCTACAGACTCTATAGAGATCTGCCTACACTGCTGGCCTTGAGCGTGTACACACTTCCACATTTGTCCAACATCATTCCATTGTTGATCATTCTTTTCAAGAAGTTTATAAAATCAAACAATATGATGTGTGCGATAAAACATGATTGTGGGAGCATACACACTAATGCGATATCGGACCTAACAGTCGCTTATTGTGTGATTGGCGATAATTGGTTGTAGTGTGTAACCAGCTTTAGTCACTAAGGAGAGCAAAGCATAAAAAAAGAGCAACTTTGCACCCGGGCAAAACCATGTTGCATTGGAGGTCGGAGAGGTAAATTTAAAATGTGGACACATATTTACAGATGGGGTAGGGTATGTCCTAGATCAGGGGTAGGCAACCTGCGGCTCTCCAGGTGTTGTGAAACTACAAGTCCCAGCATGCTTTGCCAGTAGATAACCAGCAGATAGGTGGCAAGGCATGCTGGGATTTGTAGTTTCACAACACCTGGAGAGCCACAGGTTGCCTACCCCTGTCCTAGATCATTGATGGCTTAACCTGTGACACTCCAGGTGTTGTGAAACTACAAGCCCCAGCATGCTTTGCCAGCTATCAGCTAGTTATCTACTGGCAAAGCATGCTGGGGCTTGTAGTTTCACAACACCTGGAGTGTCACAGGTTAGCCATCACTGTCCTAGATCAACTTTAAATTGCAGTGTAAATATAAGCTATCAAGTATGTGTGTGCCACATGAAAAAACAGCCAGTATTTTCCTTATGTGCAAAATAAACTAATTTGCACCCCTGGCATTGTAACATAGTTTGTCCCAAAGAACATTTACTCCTTTTTTTTTGCCTTACTTTACTTAATGACTCAGGTCCTATGTGTTCAATTTCCTCGCAGAGGGAGAGAATGACAGCTTAAACCAAAACTCAAGAGATGTATTTAATATTTTGGTGCAATACTAAAGATATGCAGTAACCCATAGCAACCAACAGAATGTTTGATTCTCTAAAATAACAGCTATAATCAGCTCTAATCTCACTGTTTTTATGGGTTATAGCATGTGTGTACATTACAGTGTTATTAAATAAACTCTTTTGTTTTGCTATCTGCACTAATCCAAGACAGGACTTCTGTTTTTTAACACTCCTTTTAAAAGGTAATATCTACAAAATATATATCACAATACTATCTGTGTCCATCTGCTTTCTCAAAGAAAATAAACCTTACATGTATGTAGAATATATCTGAAACATGTTTATGCACCGGTTATACTAGTGCTCAGTTGATGAACAACAAAAAGCTTGGAGAAATATATTTGGTGCAGAATTTATACCCACTGCATCTATCCTTTATTGCTGCTCATTTGCAGGTTTAAAAATATGAATAAACCATTTAAGTAAAATTGTGTGCTGAGAAGTCCTGGAGGCAGGAGTGAGAGGTGGTTATCAAAGTTGAGGAGAGGCGCAGGTCAGGGGCTGATTGGGGAGGAAGAGGGACGAGATCAGAGATGTAAAGAGGGGAGGAGTTTGTAAGAGTGAGTAATATGCATTTAATTCCTCAGGTAATGGTTAGCCAGTGTAGGTATTGGAGGTATTGAATGTGGAGCGGCGAGAGAGGAAGATTAGTCCTACCCAGCATTTAGGATAGATTGATTGTAGAGGGGAAAAACCACATAACAGAAGTTTGCAGTAGTCCAGGGCAGAGATAATGATGGCATGGATAAAGGTTTGTTCATATTCAGAGTGAGAAAGGATGTGCAGACTGTAGCTGAGAGCGGAGTCGAGGATGACACGAAACGATGGGTTTGGAGAACGGGGAGAGTGATGTTGTGAGGAGAACTATTATGAGGGGTAGCGACACTACTAGTAGGGAGACGATGTTGAGCTTAGTTAACTTAAAAAACTAAAATAAAAGAAGAGAGGTCAGGAGAGGAAAGGTAGGTTTAGGTGTAGTGTAGAGGTTTTATTTTCACTTCTTTTTCCTAAAAAATACCCATTTGTTTTTCACTTGAATTTTGTAAGTTTGGAGGTCACATTAAAAAGGTGGAAAAAGTTCTGACATAATTTATCTTGACTTCAGATAAATGAACACACTGGTAAGTTATTTGGCTTTGCCCTTTATTAGCCATGGTATTTGTATGTGTGTGCCCATGATATTTATATTTATCCCTCTCTGAAGTCCAACATTTGTCTCTGCTGTAAATAATTATGATATTCCTCTCAAAATAAGTAATTTTCCAATATAATATAGTGCCCTATTGAGAAACACTAGATACAGTGTTAGCTATTGTATCAGGATTCCTTCAAAAATCTAAATACAAAACTTTTTGGAACTTGACAGGTGGCTCCAAGGTTAAATACCATTCATAATCGGGAACACTCCTCAACTTTGTTTTTAAACAAAGGTCAGAAACACAATTGCCCAGGAAGCAGGAAGTTACTAGAATTAAATTCCGCAGGTACAACAAATACTGTTGTATATTATGTTTAGAATATTTTTAGATGGAGAGCACTTCTGACAGATTTACCCAGAATTCTAGACTAAGGACACAATGGTTAGTGGTCTTAGGGAATAAAACATTCACATAACATAAAAATAAGTAACAATGCATAACTGTGACGTGGTAAATATAAAGCTTCCGCAAAATAATATCTGAAAGAGAAGTGTCAAGCTGTGAGAAGAGGAGATCTTAAGACTTCAGAAAGATACATTAAGATGAAATGATAATCTACGAGATGACGTCTTTCCAGGAACCTCATCTCTTTCTAGGATATTTATAAAAAAAAAAAATGTAAGAATATTCCACCATTCACAAAAACTGGTCTACAATATTCTAGGATATGGTAACATTTGACTGTATCAATTTATATTGCAAATGGGGACATAGATATTGCAGCAAATGTAGTCACAATTTCTATTGCATAAATATCTTTGGCACCTCAAAAGTGGGGAAGATTTCAGTTTGTCAATGTTTAAGTCTGAAGTCTCAAGATCACTCAGGGCAGAGCCCAGGGTCACTTAATCCATTGTAGAATTTCCAGCAGCTATAGAGTACGACACTTATTTTCTCAAACATATATGTAATTCATTCATGTTTATCTGGTCTGAATTTCACTGGAGATCTAAAATGAAAGTGAACTACTGTGACCTGTTTATCTTACAATCCAAAGGTTACTGACGCACTTGATCTAAATTTAGTGCCAAACTCCTGCTTGATCCACTTTCTCTCCAGATCATTTTACTTGCACTTATCAGATGTCTTACTATTCTGGAAACAGTAACACAAATCTGGAGGCAACGTATGATAATGGTGGAGACATATGACACATAATCCAAAGCAAAGCTCTGGAAATAAAAACAAGGCATTGAAGGAGACTACAACTATTCTACTATTAAGATATGACTACAGAAACAATTACAGAAGAAATGAATTCCACTGGTGGACATCAGATTATTTCCTTTTTCTGACCACCAGTGGATACACCACCCTATGCCACTTCATGCCGACAGCATGGCCTGGAGGGGTGAGATAGTTTCCTACATAGGTAGTAACTGTCTGTGTAACACTGTTGGGTGGCAGCTTTCCCAGTATAATATAATTCCCCCTTAAGGGGTGTTTCGCTTTCCTGCCATTGGGGGACACTGCAACAATGAGGTATAGTAGATGGATTTGGAGGGCACTTTTAAATCTTAAAATATTGAAGGACATCTCCTCTCCTACTATGTCCCTCTAATGGGAGTCATCTTCAGTTTTAGTTAAGTGCCCCTAGAAGCAGGGCTTTGTTCCTATTACTTGGGACTATAAGTCTGTGTCATTTTTAATATAATATAATATAATATAATATATATATATATATATATATATATATTACAAACAAACACATACATCACTCATGGACGCCTTCCAGGGAGTAGATAACCCATGGGCTCTCTCTACTTGAGTAGCCTAGGGCTTCCCTCAACTCTGCCAGCACGGCACTCCTATACTATCCACTATGGAGGATGCTTCTAAGAAATCAGTGCGACTGGACACTGGAGGGACAGGAGGTGTATTTAAGTGTATGTTGCCTCATCCCTTAGCAAAGAGCAGCTCAGCATATGCAGAGTATGACTCGGCCTGAGGACGGCAGCCAAAGCAGATCTCCCTAGCAACAAGCAGATCTTTTCTTCTAAAGAGTACAGCTCAGCATTAGGGAACTCAGTCAACGCCCATTATAGAACCTGCCACATTTGGTTCCCAGAGGAAAAGGTAGCAGACATTTTCTCTCATGCAGGTTAACTGCTTAAGGGACAATTTATTTGTAATCAGTGTGTGCATTAACACACATGTTAATGGTGTATGTTATTCTCTCTCAGTATTTTCATTTTCACAAAACTGTTTGAGAAAGGGAACACGCAGGGTGCAAGATGGAGAGCCGTGATCAGCGCTTCTCTGCGACTGCATCTATGGAGGAACCAGCTTAGGCTCAGTCACTGACGCCATCCATAACCTACCTCACACAAAGAGGTAGGTGTACATTTTCCTTCTCAAAGCTCAACACACATACCTTCTTTGCAGCTGGTGCCGAGTCCTAGTGGGGCTTCCCAGACTAGGGTGAGCCCACTAAGGGTCTGGCTAGGGCTGCTTCATCACTGGAAGGTCTCCTTAGCTCCCCCAGAAGAAAATAGGAAAGCGCCATATTCCTGAAACAATACAGGCCATCGTTTCTAACTCTGATCTCTTCAAGGAGTCTGAGGGGAAGGACGCTTCTAGTGTAGCAGAAGGCTCCAGTATACATGGCTTAGTCCAGGGGGTTTGGCAGACTTTAGCCTTGGTAGCACCTGAATGTGCAGATTATTTCAACCTCATTTTACCAGACAGGCGAAACAGATGTACTGTTTTACACAGTCTCCTCTACCTGACACAAAGTTCCAATTACCAGAAAAATTTATTTAAACTTCTCCCCTTAACCTCGGAAGAGTCTTTTTATGGTGGACTTTCCCCAAGTTAGATCCTCCCATTGCCCGACTCGCTAGAACGACTACTATACCGGGGAGCAGCCTCACTCTGGGTCAGTGCGTTTATAAAATGTAATTTTCTTCTTAGATTTGCACATGCAGCAGCAGGAATTGTGTTCAGACCAATCAGGTCACTCACTCCATGGCTCAGATAGGGGTGGCACAATTGGCTACGAGTCTCCACTAGATTAGGCCTAGAGCTGATTGTTACTACTGGCTGAACATTTTTAGGATGCTAAACCTCAGGCATCTTTGGATGCAGTTTCTGTCACCCTTGGGATTTCTGCACTCATAATAGTGACCAGGATTCCTTGGGGTTATGTTCCTAGGTGGCAGATGCAGAATCTAAACAAAGTTATTACAGTTTCCGGTATCAATCTTTTGGTTACGAACTGGAGCAGCTCTTTAATGTATCCACAGGACTCGGTATTGCAGAAAGGAATGCCTGAACCCCAGCAGGGCAATCAGAAAGCAACAGGACCAAAGCAGGAAAACATAGAAAGCAGCAGCAACAACAGGTCAGGACGGTCACAGGAACTTCAGGATACCCAAGGCTGAGAACAAGAACTGAAACAGGATCATTACCAGGACCACTCAGACTGGAAACCCAATGTAGGGCTAGGCACAAAATGAACCAATAATATCCGATGTTTGAGGAGTCCTTATTGAGGCCTGGAGATTGCTGGGAAATTCTTGCAGATGGACTTGTTAGAATGGAAAACACAGACCAGAAAGAAGAGACAGTGAACATTGGAGAACATGGAGAGATACTTCCACAAATCCTGCCCAAATAGCCCAAAGGAGCAGGCACTGAAATTCAGGGATACAGAGTTCAAAACCCCAAGCTGAACCTTCCAAACTGCCTCAGTTGTGCCAGCCACATATCAAAATTATGTCAAGTTGTTCTAAAAGGTTTTTATGGAAATCTCTCTGCCACTCCTTGCCCCACCACAAAGTCATGTCTGCACTACTCAGAACAGTCACTGATCAGAGTGATGAATTATCAATTTGTGCTACCTCCTTCAGTGACTGTATGAGGAACGTACTGTTCTGAAGTAACTATGAGAAGCAGACCAAAGGCAGAGATACTGTAGGCCATGAGACAAGGTGGGAATCTTAACAAGGGTCTCACCCTTACTCATGATAGAAACAATCATATATTATATATATCTACATACACACACACACACTAAAACAGCAACTCAGATTACAATTACAATGTTTTAAATACAGTAGAATGTAAAGAGTATTTATCCTGGAGACCAAAACAATTTCAGAAGTATTGCACAGTTCCACAATGTAATGCTACCAAGGTGTCTATATTTCAGGAAATGGCAATTCTGTGTATTATGGACTAGTTATGCACATCCACCACATAAATGCTCCATCCAATTAAGGAATACATCACAAACATAAGACAACAACAGGGAAGCTTTACCTTCCAGCATCTTCTGCAGACTGTTCCTCATCACGTGAATGTTCTCAATGCCAATGAACTGAAACTTGATATCCGAGTAGTTATCTTCATTCTCATAGCCTTTCCCCGCTGCTCGGTTTGCCATTGCATTCAGCTGGAAACAGGGTCATATAATTGTATTCTTCAATAACAGTGGAGTCGTGAAAACATGGAGTAGAACCTCGTTTACCAATGGTGTTAAATTAAAAACATAGTTATGTATGAGAAAAGATGTGTCTGCAGTGTTGCGTTTCCAGGTCTGCGTTTTGTGTCGCACACACCAACCATGCATGCAAGTTTGCAACTCAAAATACAGTCCTGGAACCAATCATCACTATTAACCCTAAATCTTGCACCTGGTTTATGTACTCTGCAAGGGCCACAAGTGCAAGACCTGAGACTAAATACAGATCAAAGTTGTGTACATCGATTTTGACCCAAGACACATCTTTACGTTGCATAAATGCATTTATGCAGTTGCAATGCACTTAAATCAGGACCATTTAACATTAAACTGAAGATAAGGAGCTGCTTTATGGCACATCCTGGGCATGTTAATTTAGCAAAAGTGGGCGTGGCTTTATATTAAGACAAAAATAACATCACTTTGATAAAAACAATTAAATGAACACTAAGAAAATGACGTACAAAAAAGTTACTTTAAAATGGAAGTTAAATAGGGTGTGAATTTTTTTCAGCCTCAAACCTTTATAAATTACATTTTACTTCAAAAGCCTTTATTAGCAGCTCTGAGGGCACATTCTATACATAGCACATTGCAGTTCATCTTATGTGGCAGCACTGTTACCAGATTTAGAGATTATACTTTTTTATTGGAGATAAATGGCAACAAACTTTTACAGATGTTACACTATTCAGAACATATCTCCACTGTAGCTTTAAACATAGGGCATATTCAATTAGCTTTTGGATTCGCGGTAACGCGCCGGAACAGCCGCGAAACGTAATACACGGTACCGCAATAACGTGGATTTTCCTTCGCAGCCCATAGGGTTGCGAACGAAAATCCGCGTTAATGCGGTACCGTAATACCCGCAAGAACGCGCACTTTTCGCGGCAACGCGCGTTACCGCGAATCAAAAAGCTAATTGAATATGCCCCTAAGAGTCATATTTATAGATGTCTTGAGTTTATATATTTTTGTTTCAAATTACACAGTCATAGTTTTTGGCATTTTAAATAATAATTTTAAACATTGTATTTTTGTTTTTAAATAAGGTTTCAAAATGTTTAAATAATATTGCTGCTGACCCTGTATGACTAAGCCCTTCATTTAGAGTCGCAGTACAGTCCACAGTCAATCTCTCTCTTTCTTACTAAAATGTTATTCTAATGAATCTTTTGCATTTTAATTATTCTGCTTCAATTAATATTAATTTATAATGCCTACAGAAAAGGAGGATGCATCTTTTAATAAGCACAACCTTAAATATTCGGCTGCACGGCACATACTTGGTACCCATCTTGTGTATGTACAGAATTTGCCCTTCATAAGTACCGTATTTAAAAAGAACTGTAAGCCAAACTCCTGATGCATCTCACATAGCATAGCGAAGGTGTATTCCCACATGCCCGTGAATGCCCTTGGTCTGCCTCTAGAAATGTAAAGGGCCGCAAGCATCAGATACAGGCATCTGAAAACACGGCCATACGTTGTGCCCATGCAGTGAGACACATTTTGCATCGGAAGCATAATTGCCCTCGTGTCCAACTCTAATTCAGGCCATTATTGTGTAATTGTTCTGTACTGAAAAATAGGGACATTTCCAAATCTTTCCAACCTGGGACTGTATTTGGAAATAATGGACAGTTGGCATCAATGTTACCATGTGAGTAAAACACACATAAATTTCCCTGCCCATAAATGATAGATTTAAATGTATGGCTATGGAAAGTCATTCAGTGTTGTGTTGAGCAGTAAATGTAAAGCTTTTATATGAATCCTGTGGTGGCTTACATTTGCACAGTGCCTGCCTTAAACACTAGGTGGCAGTACCTCCTATCAAACAAGTAATGCCAGCAGGAACAGGAGTAGGAGTAGAGGTGAGCAACATTGTCACAACTTTTCCACAGAATATTTCCCTCACTCTCCTTTTTGGAGTGAAATTTTGTGTTTAGCAGACTGAATTCGACCTTCAGTCTGCCCAGTCCCATCCCAGCCACACTGCACCATACAGCAAAATGATCATTATTCCACGTTTATTTATAAACAATAAAGTCCACAAAATGCAAATGTACAAATTTAGTGCAAAATGCCAATCCACAGACCGGTGAAGCAAAATCGGAACTCAAGGACTACATCATTGGAAGCTGTATCTCTAAGCAACAGCCTGTTCCACATCCCTGGCTTTCAATTTGTGTAGAATTTTGAGCCATATGGTATCACAGTGGTTAACATTGCTACTTCGCAGCACTTGGGCCATGTGGGTTCTTACCGGGGACCTATCTGTGTGGAGTTTGTGCGCTTCAGTTTGCCCCTGAGTGATCCGGTCTCCTCCATATATATGTTTGGTTAATTTGTCAGAACCCAAATAACCTATCAATGCGCCCGTGTGGTAGGTAATATAGATCGTAAGCTCCATTGTGATAGGGGCTGAAGTGAATGATTAAATATTTTCTTTAAAGCGCTGTGTAATATGCAAGCACTAAATCATTTTATAGATAAATAATAATTTAGCCACAAATGTACTCATCTCTAGATAAGAGTGAAGTACAGAAACTGTAATGGTCACAAGTCACATCAGTAGTTCCACCACTATAGCTGAGCTGATCATGGTCATGTCTTGTGCACATAGTTATAGGGAATGTAGTTGAAAAGTTGACAGTCATAATATTGATAGGTTCGTAATAAATAAAAAGAAGTAAACAATGAGAAAAAACAATTGAAAAAAACAAAAAACGCACACGGCGTGCCCCCTTCACCCAAACAATATAACCACTTTAGCAGGGAAACCAGCAGCGTGGGGTCCCTCTGCCATAATGCCAAACCTGCTTCAGGCCGGTCAGCACGGGGCTGGATTTCCTAGGGAAATTGGGTCAGCAAAAGAAAAAAAAAAAAAGAAAAGAAAAAATTGCCCCCCCTAGCCCTGTGCCGATAGCACTAGGGTTCTTCCCATACCCCTAGGGCGGTAGGTGTGGGGTAATTATAATGATTTCAATTATAAAATCCATTTGTTCCTGGTGCACTTTTGGTCCCAGCGTGCCCAGGCTGCCATGAAGTGTGTGGCTGTCAGGGCATGTTGGCACCTGGTGAACAACAAGTGCCAGCATGTCCTGACACTCAGGGTCTGCTGGGATCTGTAGTGCACAAAAGGAAAAAAGTAAATAAAACACAGACACCAGTGTAACAATAATTATATTTGAAATAAAAACACCTCTACGCTACCCAAAGAGTGAAGGCCAGCAACAGTAGTCCAATAGACAATAACACCCAGATAAGGAAGCAAAACCTATTATTGACATCCAAGTGATGTCAGGCCTGGACCTAAAGTGGTGTTGTCATCAGGTTGAATCAGGGCCAGTAATGTCAAAGCAACTCAATGATGGCAGCATCAGGTTTTGTTTATCATTCTTTTACAACAATGGCCATACAGCCAACAACTGCAGAAGGCGGCTTCTGTTCTGTCCAGACACTTGTTAGGACAGGTATAAAGCAGATGTTCAGCAGGTTTCACAGACCGCACAGATGAGTTCTCTCTGTTTGGCATCAGGCCAAACAATCCTCATCCAATTAAGACACAGTCCTAAATAAGTGGGATGGGCTTTGACTGACCAATGGAGTGGGGAGTTAATGCAGTACGTTTTACAAGAGCTGCATTGGAAAGTCAATTTATTTCACATTCATGAATGAAAATGTAACTTTTGTGGTTTAGTGCCCCTTCCAGTACCATTTGTTTACATATATATTTCATTTACTATTATATTTAAGTAAAACATTCAAGATACTCACTTTTGGTCTGGTGTCAACAACATAAAGGAAATCACTTCCTGGATTTGTTTTCTTTATAGCCTGCAGCATCTGTTCATCCTCAAGACACCGAGCACTGAAGCCTGACAGCGGCTGACTGCTGCGACATATGGAGGCCTACAAGGAAATAAGCAGAGAAAACAAAATAAAAACAATTTATATAAAGAGTATATACATGAACTTTCCTTATTCGCAATGATTCCTCTTGGATACTATTTCAATTGCCCAGGGATGTATATAGGTAAACTATGAGCAAATTATTATTAGCGTCTAAGGACCTGAGTCATTAAGGAACGTATCTGCCAGTTTTGTGCTTTTCATTCGCAAACATCACGCTGCGCATACTGTGAACAGGACGATACACAACAGAACGCAGCCACGTCCGCTCTGAGCGAACACAACTAGTACTACAGCCTACGATTTAGGGGAGCGGATGCGGTGGGGAACTGGCGGATTCACGCAAGCAATATACAGTAAGGGCGATCCCTGCAGCCACGTCCAAGTCAAACTTAGGCGCACACAGGGCCGGATTAACCCGAGGTCTAACTGGGCTATAGCCCAGGGGCCTCGGGCATCCAGGGGGCCCTTCAAAGTCTGTAGCAGCATTATTGATCGGTCTGGGGACGGGGGCGCCTCCAGCCCGATCAATGCTGCTGAGCACTGTCAGTCCAGTCCTCCGTCCCCGGCGCTCAGTACTATGCTTACTGAGGAGATCTCACGAGTGAACTCTCGCGAGATCTCCTCAGTAAGGAGCTTACAGCGCGCTGGGGACGGAGGACTGAACTGACAGGTAAGCGCTTTGGGGGGGGGGGCCCTCACGGGGGACTGGGGCGGCGGGCGGCTCACAATGGGGGCCTCACGGTCGAATGGAGGCGCCCTTAGCCCAGGGGCCTCCATTCCCTTAATCCGGCCCTGGGCGCACACAAAAGTACGCTGGTTTTCTGCCATATCTCTTGCTCCAACTGGGGTGCTACTTTAAGTTCCAAATACTAGCGCTGAAGGCTGTGTATGTATGCGGAAACATGTGTTTGCCATCAGGAAAAACTGTAACAATGTATTTTATGTCCAGTATGTATTAAGGACCGCACCAATAACTGTTTTTCCAAGGGAAAAAAAAACAAAACACTTTTAAAAAATTTCCATCTATAATCATAAATGACTATTATTGATAGGTAACAATTGCTTAATATTTTTTTTATTCTGTGAGTTCTTGAGATGTTATATTACACATAGGTATTGTACATATCCTGCAGTGTCTGGTCTAGTAGAACACAGTAAAACTACACCCGTAGCCATCACCACACGTATTATTAGATCCGTTTCTTGTTGACTTCGGGAGTATGTAGAGATCAGTTCTGTGCAGTTTATGCGCTCAGTATGCTGCCTTAATGCCTTTAGGCCCTAAGTGTTTTGAAGTAAAACAATTATCTGGTCAGGGATTACTGGGCTTATCTATATATTTTGCTTAATGCGGAGTTAGACTTTAAGCAGCACAAAAATTAATATGAGGGAATGGTACGAGCTCCTTCATGTCACCTACATATAAATACAGACCAAAGATTCTGCTCTCCAGGTAATAACACCTGCAGGTTTCTAAGGTGTCAAGACTACTGTATATACGATCTTCATTATCATTTATTTGTAAGGAAGCAAAGAAGAGTAGTCGCACTGTGGCATTTAGGATGATTCTAGGGGTGAAAGACAGGTGAAGGGAAGTTCAGGTAGCAGGAGGTTGTAATAGTCAAGATGGGGGATAAATCTTTTATAATCTTCTGTGTCCTCCCCATCTATGCATGGGCACAAATGAAGACCCTCTTGTTTTACTTCCTCTATTTTGGCATTTTACCATGCAATCTGTTCTCGATTACCCCAGTATTGTTGTATATGGTACTCCTCATCTTCTCAACTGTGTCATGTCATATTTACATGATGTCATGTAATATTATGTTATATTACATTTATCATGTTACCTTATGCTGTGTTCGGTGTCATATAAAATAATAATAATAATAATAATAATAAGATACTGGATCAAGGTTTTGGTAACGTCCTGAGTGAGAAAGGGGCATGTTCTGACGATGTTTTGAATGAGTAGGTGACAGGACAGCACCAGGAACTGGATGTGTAAAGTGAGGCTCTGGACAGAGTCGAGAACGATATGAAGGCGGATTGTGATGCTGTAACCAGGACTAAAGGGGTAAGATGAGGAGTTCTGTTTTGGACATGTTGAACTTTAGGTATAAATGGCAGAGAGATGTGATAATAGAGAAGTGGGCAACGGAGGAGAGGTAGCTTATAAAGCTTATAAGGTCACTGAGAGAAGTAGTATAAAGAGGGAAAAGCAGAGGCCCAGGAACAGAGCCTTGATGGACCCCAAAAGATAGAAGTGAAGGGAAGGATATATCAGTAGCAGAGACACTGAAGGAGTGTTCAGAAAAGTTGGAGGTGAAGGATACGTGTGGATGGGGTTCTATTAAAAAAAGGTCTCAAATATTAACAATTCCCCCAGGTTTCCCTATAAGACTGAGGACAACAGGACAGTACAAAGTGTACACACACTTACATTGTTGTCTTGGCAGTAATAGGACAGAGTGGGAAAGCGGCCCCTGCTCCTGAATTTGGAGCTCCCTACGATGATTGGCACACTGGCAGATTTTGGTACGTAGAGTTCAGTCGGATACGAGTCACACACCTGAAAGAGACACAGAGTATAAAATATTCTTGTCTGTATGCTGGTAGCCAATCATTACATTATATTCTAAGCAATGAAAAAAAAGTGATCACTTTCCCTTATTGAGTTGCAATCATGGGACTAGCATGTTTGGCTTTACTGGAAATGATTTCTAAATAGAAGTAATTCTGAGGATAGTCCAGTCTATGCCTTGTGTGTGGTTCTCATGCAGACTATTGTCCAGCAAACAGATTGCAACTTTGCACAATACCAAAGACAAGACAAATACCCAGTGGTGGAAATACCATAACTGCAGTGGGTGCCACCACTAAGGGTCAGGAGGTGAGGGCGGCCCGGCAATGGCCCACACTCGCAGCAAAGCCCTCAGAAGGGCGGAGCCTGTGATGTCATGCTCCATCCTTGCTGTTCACTGATAGAAACGGATTGTCTTCACTTACACGATAGTCCCGATTGGCATCACTGAGCTGCCAAAGGCTCTTGGGGACCCCCATTCGAATGTATTCCTCACTCAGGTCAATTAGCCTCCAGCCTTCCTCTCGCTCAGCCTTGTCCAGTTTTGGATTAAAAGAAAAGCAATAGAGCTCTTCATATTTGACTGGAAACAAAACAAAACATGAAGTTATTAAAAAAAAAAAACACAATATAAATCTCATTAATGAAATAAACAGTTTTCTGTTTTTTTTGTGGCAAAAGCAACAAAACCATAATTTTTACATCAGTTCTGTACATATACAATAACGATGAGACAAAGTCCATGTAATAGTGTGTAAGGACAAAGCTAAACGCCATTTAGTGTGATAAGGAGTTCGTTTTATCAGCACAGTTTCAGCTGATTTAAAGGACAAGTCCACCTCTGTGTTCGTTAAGCATAATTGTCCATAAGGTCTATTTTGCAAAGTCCCTTCCTATCTTTTGGTTAAATACACCATCTAACTACAGAATTTAACGGTACCTATATCTGAAGATTCTGCTCTTTGATGGGCAGTATAGTTTAAAGTAGAGATGAGCCTACCCGAACGTTGCCGATCCAAGTCGGATCCAAAACAGATCCGGGTATTGGCGCCAAATTCAAATCTGAAACTGAGGCTCTGACTCATAATCCCGTTGTCGAATCTCGCGATACTCGGATCCTATAAATTTCCCGCTAGTCGCCGCCATCTTCACTCAGGCATTGATCAGGGTAGAGGGAGGGTGTGTTAGGTGGTCCTCTGTCCTGGTAGATCTCGTGCTGTTCAGTTCTGTGCTGTGCTGTTTAGTTCTGTGCTGTGCTGTGCTGTGCTGTGCTGTGCTCAGTCCAGTGGTGCTGTGTGCTGTGCTCTGTCCTTCTGAGGTCAGTGGTGCTGCTGGGTCCTGTGCTGTGTCCTGTTCAGTCCAGTGGTGCTGTGTCCTGTGCTCTGTGCTTCTAAGGGCATAGTTATTTCCCCAATATTCCCCTGTGTTTAAAAAAATAAAAAAAACTAATTTAATTTTTTTTTAATTACCACAAAATTTGCACAACCAATCCTGCAGTATAAGCCCATTGGTACTGCAATATTACCAAGTTCACACATTCAGCAGTAAAAGTCCAGTGGTACTGCAATATTACAAAGTTCACACATTCTGCAGTATCAGTCCAGTGGTGCTGTGTCCTGTGCTCTGTCCTGCTGAGTTCCGTAGTGCTGCTGGGTCCTGTGCTGTGTCCTGTTCAGTCCAGTGGTGCCCTGTGCTTCTAAGGGCATAGTTATTTCCCCATTATTCCCAAGTTTTTAAAAAATAAAAAAAAAGTTATAAAAAAAAATTAAAATAAAAAAAAAAAAAAAAAAGTAACTATAACCAAATTTGCAAAACCAATCCAGCAGTATAAGTCCATTGGTACTGCAATATTACCAAGTTCACACATTCTGCAGTATCTTGTGCTACATATAATGGAGACCAAAAAGTTGGAGGATAAAGTAGGGAAAGATCAAGACCCACTTCCTCCTAATGCTGAAGCTGCTGCCACTAGTCATGACATAGACGATGAAATGCCATCAACGTCGTCTTCCAAGCCCGATGCCCAATCTTGTAGTAAAATCCAAAAAGCCCAAGTTAAGAAAAAGTAGCAAAAAGAGAAACTTAAAATCATCTGAGGAGAAACGTAAAGTTGCCATTATGCCATTTACGACACGGAGTGGCAAGGAACGGCTTAGGCCCTGGCCCGTGTTCATGACTAGTGGTTCAGCTTCACCCACGGATCTTATCCCTCCTCCTCCCCCCCCCCCTCCAAAAAATTTAAGAGAGTTATGCTGTCAGCAACAAAACAGCAAACAACTCTGCCTTCTAAAGAGAAATTATCACAAATCCTCAAGGCGAGTCCAAGGGTGTTGGTGGTTGTCAAGCCTGACCTTCCCATTTGTGTACGGGAAGAGGTGGCTCGGGAGGAGGCTATTGATGATGTAGCTGGCGCTGTGGAGGAACTTGATGATGAGGATGGTGATGTGGTTATTGTAAATGAGGCACCAGGGGGGGAAACAGCTGATGTCCATGGGATGAAAAAGCCCATCGTCATGCCTGGTCAGAAGACCAAAAAATGCACCTCTTCGGTCTGGAGTTATTTTTATCCAAATCCAAACAACCAATGTATGGCCATATGTAGCTTATGTAAAGCTCAAATAAGCAGGGGTAAGGATCTTGCCCACCTAGGAACATCCTCCCTTATACGTCACCTGAATAACCTTCATAGTTCAGTGGTTAGTTCAGGAACAGGGGCTAGGACCCTCATCGGTACAGGGACACCTAAATCCCGTGGTCCAGTTGGATACACACCAGCAACACCCTCCTCGTCAACTTCCTCCACAATCTCCATCAGATTCAGTCCTGCAGCCCAAGTCAGCAGCCAGACTGAGTCCTCCTCAATACGGGATTCATCCGAGGAATCCTGCAGCGGTACGCCTACTACTGCCACTGCTGCTGTTGCTGCTGTTAGTCGGTCATCTTCCCAGAGGGGAAGTCGTAAGACCGCTAAGTCTTTCACAAAACAATTGACCGTCCAACAGTCGTTTGCCATGACCACAAAATACGATAGTAGTCCCCCTTTTGCAAAGCGTATAACTGCGGCTGTAACTGCAATGTTGGTGTTAGACGTGCGCCCGGTGTCCGCCATCAGTGGAGTGGGATTTAGAGGGTTGATGGAGGTATTGTGTCCCCAGTACCAAATCCCGTCGAGATTCCACTTCACTAGGCAGGCGATACCAAAAATGTACAGAGAAGTACGATCAAGTGTCCTCAGTGCTCTAAAAAATGCGGTTGTACCCACTGTCCACTTAACCACGGACATGTGGACAAGTGGTTCTGGGCAAACGAAGGACTATATGACTGTGACAGCCCACTGGGTAGATGCATCCCCTTCCGCAGCAACAGCAACAGCTGCATCAGTAGCAGCATCTACAAAATAGCTGCTCATGCAAAGGCAGGCAACATTGTGTATTACAGGCTTTAATAAGAGGCACAACGCTGACAACATATTAGAGAAACTGAGGGAAATTATCTCCCAGTGGCTTACCCCACTAAGACTCTCATGGGGATTTGTGGTGTCAGACAATGCCAGTAACATTGTGCGGGCATTAAATATGGGCAATTTCCAGCAAGTCCCATGTTTTGCCCACACCATTAATTTGGTGGTGCAGCATTACCTCAAGAGTGATAGGGGTGTGCAGGAGATGCTTGCGGTGGCGCGCAAAATTGCTGGACACTTTCGGCATTCAGCCAGTGCCTACCGCAGACTAGAGGCACATCAAAAAAGCATGAACCTGCCCTGCCATCACCTCAAACAAGAGGTTGTGACGCGCTGGAACTCCACCCTCTATATGCTGCAGAGGATGGAGGAGCAGCAAAAGGCCATTCAGGCCTACACAGCCACCTACAACATAGGCAAAGGAGTGGGGATGCGCCTCAGTCAAGCGCAGTGGAGACTGATTTCCGTGTTGTGCAAGGTTCTGCAGCCATTTGAACTTGCCACACGAGAAGTCAGTTCCGACACTGCCAGCTTGAGTCAGGTCATTCCCCTGATCAGGCTGTTGCAGAAGCAGCTGGAGAAAGTGAGGGAGGAGCTGGTAAGCCATTGCGATTACACCAAGCATGTAGCTCTTGTGGATGTAGCCCTTCGTATGCTTTGCCAGGATCAGAGGGTGGTCACTCTTTTAAAGTCAGAGGAATACATTCTGGCCACCGTGCTCGATCCTCGGTTTAAAGCGTATGTTGTGTCTCTGTTTCCGGCGGACACAAGTCTACAGCGGTGCAAAGACCTGCTGGTCAGGAGATTGTCCTCTGAAGAGGACCGTGACATGCCAACAGCTCCACCCTCATTTTCTTCCACATCTATGGCTGCGAGGAAAAAGCTCAGTTTTCCCAAAAGAGGCGCTGGCGTGGATGCTGATAACATCTGGTCCGGACTGAAGGACCTGCCAACCATTGCAGACATGTCTACTCTCGCTGCATTGGATGCTGTCACAATAGAAAAAATTGTGGATGATTACTTTGCTGACACCATCCAAGTAGACATGTCAGACAGTCCATATTGTTACTGGCAGGAAAAAAAGGCAGTTTGGAAGCCCCTGTACAAACTGGCTCTATTTTACCTGAGTTGTCCCCCCTCCAGTGTGTACTCGGAAAGAGTTTTTAGTGCAGCGGGGAACCTGGTCAGTGAGCGGCGAAGGAGGTTGCTTCCTCATAACGTTGAAAAAATGATGTTTATAAAAATGAATAATCAATTCCTCAATGAAGTACAGCACTGCCCTCCAGATAGTACAGAGGGACCTGTGGTTGTGAAGTCCAGCGAGGACGAATTGATAATGTGTGATGAGGAGGAAGTACACACTGTAGGGGGAGAGGAATCAGAGGTTGAGGATGAGGACGACATCTTGCCTCAGTAGAGCCTGTTTAGTCTGTACAGGGAGAGATGAATAGCTTTTTTGGTGTGGGGGCCCAAACAAACCGATCATTTCAGCCAAAGTTGTTTGGTAGGCCCTGTCGCTGAAATGATTGGTTTGTTAAAGTGTGCATGTCCTATTTCAACAACATAAGGGTGGGTGTGAGGGCCCAAGGACAATTCCATCTTGGAACTTTTTTTTTTTGCATTATATGACCAATCAACAGTCGTTTGCCATGTTCAAAATGTAAAACCAAATTTAAACAAATTCAAGAAATTAAACCAAAAGTAAAATGCCCTGTCATAATTTAAAACAAGAGGTATTGACGTGCTCTAAAACTACTGTATTGTTGTTTATATTTTATAAACACTACACTTGAAAGCTTGAGTCTTTCAATGAAAAAGTAACTGTCCATTACACGAATATTTGCAACAGGGACAATTTTAGGGTTAAGAAAGTCAACTAATAACACTTCGACGCTGTCTGTCTTTATAAACACTACACTTGGAAGTTGGAGGAGGTATTGTGGCCCCGGCACCAAATTTACTACCGGGGCCACTCCACTGTGCAGTCCATATTTAGGTGTATCAGATATTAAACAACGGTGACAGTTGATGCCCAATTTTTTAATTATATTGTTGGCGCTGTAAAAAATTGTGTTCCGGGCTCACCACACTACGCAGTCCATACCCTTTTTTGGTGGAATTCTGACCCGTGGAGGTTTTTTTTAATTATATTGTGGCCTCGGTACCAAATTGTGTACCGGGGCCACCACACTACGCAGTCAAGATAGATAGATGCGTATCATAGATAAAGTACATTCAGTGGTGTGGGGCAAATTGAAAAATATTCAAAATGCACTGACATTATCAAAAACAAGAGGTTTTCAGACGCTGAAACTCCAACATGTATATGATGGAGAGGATGGAGGAGCAGCCGTATGTGCAGTGTAATGCAGACCTGTTGAAGGTTTTTTTATATATTTTATTGTGGTGCCCAGTGCCCACTACTCTATGCAGTCCAGATACTATTTTTGGGTGTAATTCTGACCTGTTGAAGGTTTTTTATATATTATATTGGGGTGGCCAGTGGCCAGTCCTCTATGCAGTCCAGATACTTGTTTGGTGGAATTCAGAACAGTTGAGGGTTTTATTATTATATTGTGGGGACCACTCTATACCACACTATTTAATACTTTAATTCTATTACTAATTCCCATAAAGAGGAACTGCCGCTTCTATTTAATACTTTAATTCTATTAGTAGTTACCATAAAGAGGAACAAAATAAACCAATTTTACCAAAAGTATAATATAACTTACAAACACTACACTTGAAAGATGGTGCCTTTAAATGAAAAAGTCAGTCTTCATTGCACGACTATGTGCAACAGGGACAGTTTTTTGGTTTACAAAGTCAACCAATAACACTTCGACCCTGTCTGTCTTTAACATACTTGATGGGATCTCAATGACGAATGGTCTGTACCATGTTTGGAGGAGGTATTGTGGCCCCGGTACCAAATTGGGTACCGGGGCCACTCCACTATGCAGTCCAGATAGAGGTGTATCAGATATTAAACAACGTTGACTGTTGCTGCAAAAATTTTAAATAATATTGTGGGGAACACTACACTACGCAGTCCATAAACTTTTTGGGTGGAATTCAGACCTGTGTAGGGTTTTTTAATAATATTGTGGTGACCCACTCCTCTACGCAGTCCAGGTACATTATTGGTGCGAATCATACAAGTTGATGGTTTTCTTATTATATATATTGTGGTGACCCACTCCTCTACGCAGTCCAGGTACATTATTGGAGCGAATCATACAAGTTCAGGGTTTTTAATTTATATCGTGGTGACCCACTCCTCTACGCAGTCCAGGTACATTATTGGAGCGAATCATACAAGTTCAGTGTTTTTAATTTATACTGTGGTGACCCACTCCTCTACGCAGTCCAGGTACATTATTGGTGCGAATCATACAAGTTGATGGTTTTCTTATTATATATATTGTGGTGACCCACTCCTCTACGCAGTCCAGGTACATTATTGGAGCGAATCATACAAGTTCAGGGTTTTTAATTTATATTGTGGTGACCCACTCCTCTACGCAGTCCAGGTACATTATTGGAGCGAATCATACAAGTTCAGGGTTTTTAATTTATATTGTGGTGACCCACTCCTCTACGCAGTCCAGGTACATTATTGGTGCGAATCATACAAGTTCAGGGTTTTTAATTTATATTGTGGTGACTCACTCCTCTACGCAGTCCAGGTACATGTTTTGGTGCGATTAAAACCAGTTGATGGTTTTCTTATTATATTGTGGGGACCACTCCACTACGCAGTCCAGAAAGATAGCTCGTTGCAACGTTTTGGACTAAGAACTATATTGTGAGGTGTTCAGAATACACGGTAAATTAGTGGAAATGCTTGTTATTGAATGTTATTGAGGTCAATAATAGCGTAGGAGTGAAAATAAGCCCAAAAAATTGATTTTTTTACTTTTTATGCTTTTTTCAAAAAAAAATCCGAATCCAAAACCTTAAATCCGAACCAAAACCTTTCGGCAGGTGTTTTGCGAAACAAATCCGAACCCAAAATATCGAGAAAATCCGGATCCAAAACACAAAACACGAGACCTCAAAAGTCGCCCGTGCACATCCCTAGTTTAAAGTTGGTGCATACTTCTGGCCACCACCACATGTCACTTGGCTGATGTCAGCAGGTATGACATCACTGGCATGAATCCCTTTCTCAGCTGGCGGTTCCCAACCTGCTCACACTAAGTTCTTGGACCTACTATGCAACTAGTTTTTTTATCTGCTATTTCCAAAGATGTAGAAAGCTATTCCGTAAACGTATAAACAATGTAAAAAGTATCATATTTAATGAAGAAATTCAATAAGTTATGTTATTCAAAATTAAAGGTAATCAAGAACTTGGACTAATGTATCTCAAAGGGGTATATTTACTAAACTGCGGATTTGAAAAAGTGGAGTTGTTGCCTATAGCAACAATCAGTTACTAGTTATTTATTTAGCACATTCTACAAAATGATAGAGTCTGATTGGTTGCTATAGCTAACATCTTCACTTTTTCAGACCTGCAGTTTAGTAATATACCCCTAAGAGTTGGCCTGCCATTGTTTAACAAATATAAAGGGAATTAAGCATACCATTTTTTTATTTTAAACATAACAATATACCTTTCAATTAGATTTAAAATTAAAATAAAGTGTACTATAAGGACTGAGAGAATCTAATGTTTTTCTCCTCATTATTACAATCTCCCAACATCCTGTTGGAGTCATAAAGATGCCTTCTGTATAAAGTCTGTGGTTTATCCAATCCTCTAATGTTACAGCCATGCTTATAAGGTAGTTATCCAATCAGAAATCTGGCACACACTTCCCCGCATAGCTAATTCTTAGTACAGCACATTCTATTTCCAGCCAGAAATTACCATGTGACATGGCGCACACAAACATGTGTATGTCTAATTTTGGTGCAAACAGTTTGTCAATCCAGGCTACACATGTGGCTCACTAGGATGCCAAGTAGACAAGTTATACGCTAAAAATGTTCATCCTTCTATCTCCATTCATACATTACCTGGTCGTGAGAGTCTGGCTAATGATATGTAGATATCATGACAGTCTCTTTCCTGGGGGATGATGAGTTGAATAACCTGGAAGTTTTTGCAGCGGAGAAGCAAAGGGCAGCCTGAAGCGGTTGTCGCTTGTTTTTCGATGGCAGAAATCTGGCTGTGAAGAATCTATTGATATGTTAAAAAGAAAACAAATCATAGATATTACTATAGCTCCGCCTTTATCAACAGAACAATTTTATTTTTTTTTAGTACACATGTTTTGTTTCACAATGTGTGTGTATGCTGACACTACTGTCTGTCTGTGGCGAAGGGGAAAAGATGTCTGGCAGGACATATGGGAAGGGCAGGGTTTGCCGGATGAGCCTGGGATAATTAGAATGTGTGCAACTATTTGCACCTCTACTCAGAGCTCATTCTAATTCACCAATGTCTCAAGCCAACAAACTCCTGCTCTGACCAATGGTTTATGCTGATAGCATCTTCCAGGAACACTCCCCAACAAGGGTCCTTCCCCTGACTTTTGTCCCATACAGGCTCACACTTTATGACTATTTCAGTGCACTTTTCACACCATCTTCATTCTCCAATGATTTCTCAAGCTCTTACATTTTAATTCATACTTCACTCAGGCAACAGAATCTGTTCCCAATTTGCCCACAAACTGTGATAGATACAGCTCTTGGCAGAACAGTTGGATCACAAGTAGGAAAGGTAGTGTGGTTGGCCAATGACTGCAATCCTCAAACTGCATCGCCAAAAATTACTTGTAGCGTTGGTGGATCATCCGCAATATTATTCCTGGCAACCGGACAGGAACTACATGTCCCAGCATGCACAGCAAAAAAAAAAACCTGCAGTGGGAGAGACAGCGTCAGGAGGGATTGGAGATGTTGAGCAGGAGAAAAGCAGCGCCCTAATCCTGACTGCAGCGGTGAGATAGGAGAAAGAGAGAGACTGACAGGAGAGCCCTGTCAGCCTCTAATGAACAAAAGCTCTGAGGAGTGCCGGCCAGGAGAGGCATCTGAGGAGCTGCCAGTCGCTGAGAACCCAGTGACTAAGTGGGACTGACGGGAAAGAGGACCCAGTCAGTCCTGTCAGCGGAAGAGAGTGTTAGATTTATCTGGCCTGTCATTAGCAAAACAACTGCAGAGTCCTGTGGGAAACAGCTGCCTGGTCCTATGAGAGATTCAGCTGAAAATTCCTGTGAGAAGATCTGACAATCATCCATTTTTTGGTTTTATAATTTATGTACTGGGACTAAGCATTGTATTTTTCTGCTATAAGGTAGATAGGGAACAGGTGAAGAGACCAGAAGTCTAATTGAAACCCTTTTGCCAGACTGAAATTTGTCTTTCAAGGGTTAGTGTTAGGGAAAGACAGTTAGGGAGTAAAACTTGAGATAAATAGTGAGAATTTGCCACAGACTATAGAATTTACCTCAGTCGTTGTAACAAGCCGCAGCGCTCCATTTGCACCCTGGCTGTCATAGCAACAGCCGGTACGTCGCTTCCTCTCTTCAGTCCCGGCCATCACCATGGCAACGATCGGAACGCTTTCTAATCAGCGCCACGACCGGCAACGCTGGGCAGCCGGACACATTAGGTAAACAATAGCCTGTGGGCTAATTACTTGAATTTATTAATTAACCAGCCCCTGGAGTGTATTGTTGGGCATGGCTCTGATTGGCTGCTTGCTGTATTTAAGGCAGGGAGGGCATAGCCTCCCTGCCGGTTATAGCATCTCTTTGCGGAATTGCTGACCTGCTGTGCTTTTGTACCTTGTGTATTCTGCTTATATCCTGGATTGACCCATCATTGTGACCTCTTTCTTGCTAATTGGGCCTTGCCTGTTTTCTGATTGCCCTGACCTCTAGACCTGTTTCTTGAATTCTCCTTTGTGCCGCCAGCCCTGCCCTTATTGCCTGTCTCTGACCATCCTATCTGCTACGGACCCCTTGACCTCGGCCCGCCTTCTGACTACCCGCCATCGTCTGGATTTCCTTCACTTTCCCATCCGCTGTATGACAAGACCCGCCAGCCTAACGGGCGTGTGAAGTTTATCATATCGGAGTATTGTGAAGCTATAGTCACCTTCGGGACAGTGCTTTTGTAATAATCGAGGAAAGAGGGAAACGTGTACATATGTTACGTTACGTTATCACTAAAGTTGGAGCCAACACACTTTAAAATCTGAGTTTGCCGAATAGTGAATGTTTAACAAAGTCTCACAATGTGGAATAATATAGGTCTTGCTAAAGTTGAAGTAAAACAGACAGCCGTGACATCATCATTGGACATTTGTACTTGTGTTGCTGTTAGCAGAGGAGATCCGTTTCATCATTACCCGGAAAAGACCACTTAATTGCATCCTTCAGGCTAATGTATATGTTGATTTGTGATCTGTTATGCTTATTGAATTATATGTTATTGAAGTGAAAAGCGTAGTTGTGTTAAGGTTATTGCTATTTGTAGAGGTAGCCCTTAAAAACAGAGGTACCTCTTAGTAAGTGTAGATAGTAGTTGAGGTATTGCACTGCATTGTAGTATATCTATTGT
Organism: Mixophyes fleayi; assembly: GCF_038048845.1. NCBI lineage: Eukaryota > Metazoa > Chordata > Amphibia > Anura > Limnodynastidae > Mixophyes > Mixophyes fleayi. The sequence goes on from NC_134402.1 coordinate 70,700,813, forward strand.
AAACTTTTTATAGTGGACCACTTTTGGTAAGCAGAACTGGCGCTGTGGGATGAAGTTATTTCTTCAAAGTCTAACTTCCAAAGGAGAATCTTATTTTTGCTATAAGAAGAGTCTGCATGGACATAAAAAAAATATTTTGTGCTTCACCTATAAAAGTGCCGGTGTGGCTTTCAAATACCAAACTGCTTATTACCGGGTTTTTTTCTGCTGTGTGCGCCTGTGGGTTATTAGTAGGGGGCAGAGGGGTTCTTGGTCTCCGTCTGATGTTGCTTGTCCAGAACACTACCCATGGAAGTACCTACTGCACTCAGACCAAGGTGTAGGCACTGCGCTACGTGAGAGAAGATAAAGGAGATCGCTGCAGAGAGGACACACTCAGTCTACACAACCCAAACCCCCACTTGAGTTAGGTGACAGGAGGGGTGTTGCATACTCATTGGTTTTGATCAGATCTTTAGCAGGTGTGTAACATTTTGAGGTGCATAATTAGCTCTTAAGAATATTACATATATTGACCAGCATCATCAATAGGACATCAAGATCGTTCACTAAGGTATGGAGCCCATGGCTCTCATTTTTTCAGACTTATCCCCCTTTCACTTGACTCTACATTTACACATGTCCGTCCTCCTCCCGTAAACCCCTCTCTTTCTCTTTTCTTCTCTCTTTCCTTTCCTGTTCTCTACTGTACTAGTCTCCCTCCTTTTTTCCTCCTGCGTCATGCCACTCTCTGTCGAGGCATTTCGCTCCCTCCCTTATTTCTTTAAAAATCCTTGGTCAACTGCCACACACGCATATTGTTGCACTGATTATTTATATCTTTATACTGATTTTATATTTTGTTACCTGCTTCTATTGCTTGTTTTTTTTACTGACAGTGCATGTCGGTTCTGTTTGTTACTTGACCATTCAAAAATAAAAAAAAATAAAAAAAAGAATATTACATATATGTATTGTGGAAAACTGTTCATTTAATCATAGCTTTGTGTGCAATGTATAGATCATTAGGCAGAGAGCACTTTTGCATTGTATCTAATGCAGAGAGCACAGCACCTTTAGGTCATATCCCACATCAACAACAATAAACCACTCTAAATGATTATATAAAATACATGATTTTAAAAAAGCACTAAGGTATAGTGAAACGAAAGAAAACCCCAGCAATGTATTCTCTAAAAGTAGGAGGTTATGTAAAGCAAAAAAAGAGTCAAAATACAATTATCTGAAAGCAGAAAACCCTTTTAAATGCAACCAACTCATTTCGTAGTATTGCAGTAATATATTAGAAAAATATTTGTTTTTTGTAAAACCTTAGTCCATCACCATGTTAACGTACCCAAGTTTCCTTGCGGGTTTCTGAGATATTTTCAACAAAAATGACATGAGTTGCTGTGAGATACAGGGTTCCTAAGCCTGCCTTCCTAGAAGATATCCGGTCTAGTAGGCGTACATTTTCCACCTTCAACAATAAACAAAAGAACAGTTAAAGTAAATATAACAATATAATGCACCATATATTTTTAAATCGATTTTAAATATTTTTCTCAAAGAAGAAAGGGATAGGGTACAGAAGAGAGAAAGGGGGGATGGGGTAGAGCAAAATAACTGTACCATATTTTATAGACATTCACATCAGTAAGAAACTATGAGACAAACAATGATAAATATTATTAAAAATATATGTAATTCATTCCTGGGTGTGCCTCTATACTCTAGAAATACAGTATTCTGCTCTCCAAACATGTATGGGACATAGGAATCCAAATCCATAGCATGGAATTAAGCACTGTGGGTACCTCTCTGTCGTTCCCAGGAAGTACCATGAAGCCTTTAACCAATTCAGTGGGAGATGTGCACAGACTTTGTCACTCCCCAAATACAGAACCAAACACATTACTTACATATCCCAGATTTACGAGGTGGCATGGTAACCTCCTATTCTCAGTGTGGAAAGAGAGAGGCATCACCTCAATTGTCTGATAGACACCGTATACTTATGCACAAGCGGTATACACATTTGGCAGTATTAGCCTTGAACCTCCCGCATTCCTACAAGTACAGTGTTTTATTAGTGGGAGATCTTTTCAGAATTCTTTGGATTCGTTTTGGTTGTTAATAAAAAAAATTCCCCCGACACAAAGATTGATCATGGCAAAATGAGGTTTGCCCCAATGGCTGCAACACTTCCCAGCACTATCAGCAGAAAAGCTTGTGACGGCGCTCATGGTATCCTGCCAACACTGATGTAATCATTGTGCAGATCACAGAAGAGTGCGAACGCTCTCACGTTCATGTTTAATCATGCTAAAGCACATTGTATTGTAGGATTTGGTTTTATAAACTTCCTAAAAATCTCTAAAAATCTCTATAAACAATAGAACGATGTCGGGCAAACGTGGAAGTGTGTACGCATGCACGACTAGCAGCATAGGCTGATCTCTGTAGAGTTTACACAATCACGATATTTTCAGCAGATGGTTATAAGATATGCAGATCTCAGATCTGAAGATAAATCATATAGGTGTGTACACATAAATCTGCATGATCATCGGGACATTAAGTCGCTGGTAAAGTCGTTCCAGAAATTGTATCTGAAGACATTTTCAATAGTGTGTACCCAGCTGTACTGGAGATTAGCACAGCAGCTATACAAGCTATCCTGTATGCATGGATGAGACGCCTACACTCACCTGCTTAAAGATAAACTACTCCATGCCTTCATCATTTTTTAATTGTATAGTGCCAGCATATTCCTTAGAGTTTTACAATTGGGAACAAACACAGTAATAAAACAATACAGACGGAGGTAAGAAGTACCTGCTCACAAGCTTACAATCTATAGGACAATGGAGATCAATACATGAGATTAAGTACCACATATTACATACTGGTCCAGCCAGAATGCAAAGGTAAAAAGTGCTTAGTGAGCTATATGAGCAGTCATACCACAAAATTGGTCAGAGGGTTGTTGTCTTGTGTGAACTGTATAAAGGTTGGTAATAGGGTACCCTAGGGAGGTTAAAGGGTGGTTGAGGAATTTTATAAACTTGTCTGAAGAGATGAGTTTTCAGAGAACACCTGAAAGTTTAATAACTAGAGGAAAGTCTTATTGTGCAAGGAAGGGCATTCCACAAAGTGGGTGCAGGGCGGAAAAAGTTCTGTGAGCAAAAATAGGGAACAGATAATGAGAACAGATGACAGATGCAGATCTTGTGCAGAGTGGAGTTGGGATATATTGAGCCACAAGTGAGATCTATGTTGGTGCAGTGTTGTTGATTTTATACAGGGGTATATTAATAAATGTTTCTTATTCAAGTTTAATGGCTTTTTAATAACTATTTGATTGAAGCAATATAATCCACAGCAAATCACACTACAACATGTCTCATGGATTGTTTAAGGGATAGAGTTTACAAGCATACATTAGCGGATATCAGAAGTCAGGGAGATGTTCAAAGACCACATAATGGCACAAAATCACTAAGCACTGATTCATGTTCTTACACAACCTGCACGCAACTTGTATGTAAAAAAACGAAAACGGAACCTGAGTGTAGTTCCGACCGTACTCAAATACAAGCCGATCTCAATATACGTTTCAATTTGAATCTGGGTGTAACTATGTTCTGCCTAAACTTTACTTGTTGTATGTAAACAAACAGAACAAAGTGCAGGATACACACATGCAAATGTGCAACATAAGTCCCATCAGAACGCAAGCAAAAATTCTATAAAATAAATTAACAATAAAATCTGTGCTTTAAAAAAAAAGTTCCCTTTTCTTTTTTACATTAAATACATAGATCAGAATATTTTTAATGTGTACAACAGTACAAGCATTTTTATACTTTGTCTGTCAGCAGCTAGCAAAGAACATTTGTATGCATGTAACATACATGTAGTTTTTAATACAAAAAAAAAAAAAAATAAATAAAAAAAAAAAAAAAAATAAAAAAAAAAAATCGATGATAGTCATCACTATTCACTATCAATCGGCACTTACACCTGCCCTGGTCTGTAGCTGGTGCAAATTATGCTGCTACAATAACCACAGTTTAGAGCAATTTGAATCAGGACTTGAATCAGCTGCATCTGCGTCAGAACATCCTCAGTGCGCCCTCACTGTACATTGCCTGCTTAGTACTTACATCCACCCCTTCCTATCCCCATTCTGCCCTACATAGTCAGTCGTAACTGTCATTTGCATTCGTACATAAATTGCATGCAATTGCGTTCATTGGCGTAAGGTCTGTTTCTGAGGCCCTAAGGGTTTTCCTAAAGGGTATGCTTCTACTAAAAACATGCCCCAGCCTCTACCTACACCACTTCCCTTCTGCAGGCAGAATGGCTTTATTTACTAATAGAAGTTCTATTTAACTTTAGAAAGAAGGAGAATGTGAGGGAGAGGAGAGGGTGAGAGAGCAGTGGGAACCACAAGTTCAGGGCACTCAAACTCACAAGTCTGACAAATATAGAACATAAAACAGACTGTATGTTCCTCTCTCTGTCTTGCAAACAACAAAATAAAGACAATTATTCCAGGGATCTTCCCCAAGGACAGTATGTGGGCCTAGCCAGTATGTTTAATACTTTTTGTTTGTTATCAGTAATGCTTAATACTGACTATACATATGGATATGTACTTGTGAATAACAGCATCCCCATTGTCCAGACTACCACACCCATAGATTATACCATAGGGCAACAGATGTAGTATTGTATTAATTTGTTCCATAAAACCACCAAGTGAGGTAACAGCAATGCAGTGTATATTGCTCCAGGTTTTCCTATGTAATACCGCTTTCATACTGCCGCCCCGGCAATATCCCGGGTTTTTCAAGCCGCGTTTTTGCCAGGGCTCGGAGCGTCCCAGCTCAGAAACACCATTCATACTACACCTCGGACCCGGGAATTTCCCGGGTTGACCCCATTCATACTGCACAAGTCTGTGCCCTGGCAATTTGTGGGAGTCATCACTAGAGCAGTTTTCATTGGCTGAAAAATGGTGACTTTTTCAGTGAAATAAAAGCAATTTTCTCCAACAAACTCCGATTCTGCTTCAGCTTGATCTGCACTCCACCATCCACCATTTCTCCTAAACTCCTTCTCGAATCTTCCACGGGCTCCCACCGATGACATCATCCTCCAGAGACAGGCAGACAGCCAATCAGCTTGTTTTCTGTGCAACCCGGGTTGAAAAACCCGGGTTGCACCATTCATAGTGCAGGCAACCCGGGTCCGACCCGGGAATTACCCCTCGAAAAATCCCGGGTTGAAGACCCGGGTTTTTAGACCCGGGATTTTTGACTTGTACCATTCATACTGCACCAAGACCCGGGTCGTTTGAGCTCGCCCCGGCAAAAACCCGGTATTTTGGTGCAGTATGAATGGGGTATCACTGAAGACTTAAGGCGACAGTCTGCATTCAGGTAAATTTATCCACACCAGCTGCAATATCACAATGAACATCAGGGTCCAATATTTCTAACCTGTATGACCCTAAAACATGCCCTTCCAGCTATAAACTGGTTGTCTAAGGGCAAAGCATGCTGGGACTTGTAGTTTCACAACACCTGGAGGGCCACAGGTTGGACAGGCCTGGTTTAAATGTATAAGTGGAAAATCTATTAACAAAATATGAGATTTAATGTACTAGCTTTATTCTGTGACTGGAGTGTACCTTTTATAAATAATAGTACAAAATAGAACTAAATAGCCTTCAGCAGCCATTACAAGAATCATACCATAAATATTTTCGCAAATGCTTATTATGAATTTCCTCTCTGTGCAAATTTTATAAAAATAACAAACCATTATCATGTCATGCCAGATATATTTTTATCCCAGAGATATTGGACATGTAGGGCAACAACCAAAGACGGAACTAGCGAGCTGTGAGCCCCAGTGCAGGGAGGCAGAGAAGTGGGAACCAGGGCCCCGACCTTCTGCATCTGCCATGCAGCGGGCCCATTATCGCCATGGGCGCCGGAGCACGCCACTGCTGCACCAATGATAGTTCTGCCACTGGCAACAACACCCAACAGGATATGGTCAATTTTTCGATGGCGGAAATGTCGGCTGTTATCCTGTTGACAAGATAATGTTGGCAGGCTGAATGCCGACACTTCCATTTTGGTGATAGCTTCAAAATGTCGACAACCACTATGCAGACATTAAAAGATCAATGCCGCCAGGTCCAGCTGTATAGCTGCCGGGTGTCGCTGGCATTGCTCTTATGATGTTGGTATTGTGAGTGTCGACAATCACACTGTCGACATTTTGAAGCGGTCACGTTGACAATACGTACCCAACCCAACTATTGTGATAACTTCCTCCAGGGAATGTTGCTCAGTATTTAGTTGACAGATGTAACCATAGATTATGCACTATGACTCAAGAAATGTAACATTTTCTAAAAACCGACAAAGACAAGAGAGACAATCAGAAATATCTGACATGACTAAAAATAAAAAGTTGTTGAAAAATTTTGCCAGTAATATTTTGTGTTTGGAAATCATACATATATCAATTCAAAGTGACCTTGCGGCCATATCACCTGAATGATAATTATAGCTGTGAAAATTATCTCCTGAAGCCTTGTAGGGAAATCGGCTGAATGATTTTACTTATAGGCCCGGTAAGAAGAAATGAATAGCTACATAGGTGCTATGTAATGTAAAGTGTCTGTTTGCTGCACAGAAGACAGCCCTGGCCTACCCTCATTGTCACCCCTCAGCTGTACAAAATAAAAGTGGTCCATGCAGCAGTGCCAAGTGCCCTACTGTCTATACAACTTGTTATAAAACAAATTATAGTTGCTACCACACAACCCAGCTTAATATTTAGGACTGTAAGCAATGGCATGGAAAACTTGTGTTACCATGCAATTGGCTCATCAGGCTTAATGCACCTAATCTTGTTATATCATCTCCTAATACAATGAAAAACACATCACTCCCCAAGACAATAAGGACATTACATAGATCAGAAAACAGGAACTGGACAAATGAAGACACGGGATAAGGATCTACAATAAATAGGGCCACAACCTGAAACAATGCATGTTATTTAGTTTCTAGAATTTAAATTTCTGAATGGTGTTTTAGTGATTACATTATATGATATAACTATATATATATATATATATATATATATATATATATATATATATATATATATATTTATTTATTTATTTTTTTTAAAAAAAACACATACAAAAATGTCCACAATATCCTTGGAGTGAATATATAATAACACGCAATATAACTGAAAACGGCAGTAATGTCTGCAAAAGAAAAGGTAAGATTGCAAATGATCCCTTGAGTGACAAGCTGATTGTATTAGCATCATCACAATCCCTGATTAAGGCAGGGCCTGCATCACTGCTGAGAGCATGCACTGCATCAACGTGTGTCCATATGTAGAGAATAATAATATTAATAAAAGACAGCAAACGGTATTTTCCCGCATCATGTCAGGGTGCAGCTGCTGTGACAGCACCGCCTGTAATGGAGAAGCACGAAAACAAGGAGACTCTGGCTAGATGGAGGGATGGATGAGTTACTGTTATGTTGGATACATGGTTGCAACATGCAAAGTCCGAGGATAATATCCCCGCTATGCCTCTCACATCACACCCGTGACACTAACCTTTGGCAGCCTGATGTGCTCCATGTTGTACTCCAGCCGGTGTTGGTCAATACAGGAGGATGGAGGAGGCCATTGGCTGCTCCCCCGGGGGTGACGTGCAGAGTATGTGGATGTGAATGTGTCAGGGACCGGCTCCTCCCCTCCAGGTGCTGCCTGTGCTGCACATACACAGCTCTGCCGTATACACAGCGCTGCTTTAACCCTTACTGGATGGAGACAAGATCGCTCCCAGCTGCCAGCTGCTATCACATATTATACTGTGCACACTGTGTACGGCTTTATTCTGTTATGTGTAAGGATTCATAGGCAGGCTCAGGTATCCAGGTGTAAATAAATTACCCATTGTCACCACTTTTTATAAAGGTTCTACACATTTATATGCACATAACAACAGAGGTGATTTATTCTCCAATAGTCACTAAACTAAAGACAAACCCAACATTGCTGCCTACATGTACTTATAATATGCACTTTCAGTTGTGGGGGTATGACACAGTAAACTAAATCATAATTTAGTCTGCTTGCATCCTTCCTGCCCAAGTTATTACCTATATATGTGACTCCTATATTGGGCTGGTTGGGCAGGGAGCATCTGCTCCCCCGGGTCGGTCCCATAATGGGCTACATTTGGCTGGGTCACCTGCATTTTTTTTCCTTTAAAATTTTCCTAAAAGACTGCAAGTGGAATCTTGTACCCCCAGGCTAAAATTTGCCAGCCCTCCCCTGTCCCATATACAGTAGCACATAGAGTTGATATAAATTGGAAAGTATAGTGTGATATCATATAACACATCCACATAAGTTGCAATCTTTATACATCTAAAATTGGGACATTAAAGATATATTTGTGCAACAATCAATAAAAGTAAAAAATATGTGATTGTAACACTATGGTATATGGTGTGACCTCAGCGTTATTAAAGCATTTGCCATAAATATCTCAGCAAATCCCAGCAATATTTCAGTGTATCTCAACATATTTCAGAAATGCATTCTCACATGTCAGTAATATAAGAGCACATCTAACAAGATCCCAAAAAATCTTAGAATATAAAATTACAGGCCTCCATATCATTTTTGTATCTTGCGTAGCAACTGCCATATATGAAACATCACCTAGTCATGCATTATGTTAATTCTTCTAAAAGTACATTTTAGTCTTTGTAAAAAGGAGCAGAACGCTCTATTTACAAAGATACACCAGTAACTGTCCATTGTGTAGCTGTAATATTTTTCTTATTTGGCCAGACATTGGGTTTATACTAAATAGCTCAAAACCACAATTTTTAGTTGTTTAACATTTTATACAAAAATTATATATGAGTTATTGGGGGATGTATCCTGTGCTGCTGTACCTCACCCAATCATTCTTATGCAGTGAAATTGTTGCACAAACCTCAATACAAATGTATCCCAACACTTTGCTTTGCAAATTACTATATCCAGCTGTATATCATTCAATTAATTTGTGTATATTGTGTCATTGCTGTTGATTAGAGATGGGCGGGCTCGGTTCCCCGAGATCAGAACCCACCCGAACTTTGCCTATCCGAGTACCAAACCGAGCAGGCTCGGTACTCTCCCGCCCGGAATCGAAATCGAGGCAAAACTTCATTGTGACGTTGTCGGATCTCGGGGCTCGGTTCTCGCGATATTTGAAATGCATAAATACCCGCCTCCACAGCAATCCATCACCATTTGACAGAGGGAGAGAGCAGGGTTAGGTCACAGGCTGTATTAGAGCAGGAACAGAGCAATAATTGCATACCTTATTCTTTCAATTATTATTGAAATTCTGCTACCAATTCTATTAGCAATTGTTAGAGCAGGAAGAGAGGAGGACAGAGGAGGCATTTTTTTCCAATATTTTGCACTACAAGTGCTTTGGGGTGTCCCATATTCCCTAGTGTGAAACAATAATTTTTCTGGCTGCAAAAAGTCATATTTTGCAGCACTATCTATAGAATATTTTGAACTACAAGTGCTTTGGGGTGTCCCATATTCCCCAGTGTGAAACAATAAATTTTCTGGCTGCAAAAAGTCATATTTTGCAGCACTATCTATTGAATATTTTGCACTACAAGTGCTTTGGGGTGTCCCATATTCCCCAGTGTGAAACAATAAATTTTCTGGCTGCAAAAAGTCATATTTTGCAGCACTATCTATAGAATATTTTGCACTACAAGTGCTTTGGGGTGTCCCATATTCCCCAGTGTGAAACAATAATTTTTCTGGCTGCAAAAAGTAATATCTAGCAGCAGTATCTATAGAATATTTTGCACTACAAGTGCTTTGGGTTGTCCCATATTCCCCAGTGTGAAACAATAATTTTTCTGGCTGTAAAAAGTCATATCTAGCAACACTATCTATTAAATATTTTGCACAAAAAGTGCTTTGGCCTCATTAAAATGGATTCAAAGCAGTCCACATATGAGCAGGATCAGCAAGCAGGTGCTGATGGTAGTGCAAGGGGGGGGCCTGTCATAGAGGGGTAAAACAAAATGAGGGGGGGGCTGTCATATAGGGGTTAGAAAAATGAGGGGGGGGCCTGTCATAGAGGGGTTAAAAAAGGAGGGGGGCCTGTCATAGAGGGGTTAAAAAAACAAGGGGAATGCATGTCATAGAGGGGTTAAAAAAATGAGGGGGGCTGTCATTGAGGGGTTAAAAAATGAGGAGGGGCCTGTCACAGAGGGGTTAAAAAAACGAGGGGGGGTCTGTCATAGAGGGGTTAAAAAAGAGCATATTGATTTTGATGTGTTAGCCACGCCCCAATGGCGCATTTTCCACGCCACCAAATGCATGACCACACATCCGAAAATTTTTACCATACTCGACTATAAGGGGGGCCCCATTCATTTGTTGTACCGGGGCCCTGAATTCCTCTTGGCAGCCCTGAGGATGCTGCAGACAGTTACCAAATTACCTTTCCCAATTTCTATTTATATTCTACAGTCTATAACGGCTGAATAGTTTTCTATTTTACTCCTAGTGGAGAGGGGGTCTGATGCAGACAGATAGCAAACTGCCTTTGTCCATTTCTTTTTATATTCTACAGTCTATGCAGGCTGCTTTTTTTCTATTTAACTACAAGTGGAGGGGGGGGGGGGGTCATAGACAGCCACCAAACTACCTTTGTCCATTTAGTTTTATATTGTACAGTCTATGCAGGCCGTCTTCTTTTCTATTTAACTACAAGTCAAGGGGGGGGGGGGTCATAGACAGCCACCAAACTACCTTTGTCTATTTTGTTTTATATTGTTCAGTCTATGCAGGCTGCTTTTTTTCTATTTAAGTACAAGTGGAGGGGGGGGGGGGGGGCTGATGCAGACTGACACCAAACTGCCTTTGTCCATTTCTATTTATATTCTACAGTCTATAACGGCTGAATAGTTTTCTATTTTACTACTAGTGGAGAGGGAGTCTGATGCAGACAGAAACCAAACTGCCTTTCTCCATTTTTATTTAACGTACAGTCAATGCAGGCTGATTTTTTTCTATTTAACTACAAGTAGAGGGTGTAATATACACCCAAAGACGATGGCTACATTGCCAATAGTCAAAGATGGAGGGGGAAGACAACCAGGTTTGTCTGTATAATTTGCAGGCAAGTGTTAGAATTAAGGACGGCCTACCTGGGATTAAACAGTTTTTTTCATAATTTATTAGCTTTAGAATTACCTCACTTATCCAAAAAACTGGTGGAGCACTAAATTAGGTTATTTTAGACCACAAAAATGGTATTTTTTTCAAAAATAGCAAAACAAAATAAAAACCAAAACACGCAAGGGCGGTTTTGCCAAAACCAAAACCAAAACACGAAGGTAATCCAGATACAAAACTAAAACCAAAACTAAAACACTGGGGTCAGTGACCATCTCTATTTTTGATAGACAGTGGCCTGGATTCAGTAAACACTGGAAGCACCAGCGCTATTTGTAGTTATGTTGGCATAACAGACTTCTTGTAGCTCTTCTCTCTCTGCTGATTGTGATAGCTCATAAGCCTTGAAGTAGCTAAATTGATGCATTATCCTAGTCTACTGACGTTTTATGTGTGGTCAGCATAATCCGTTCCTTGATGTACAATGACATCCCTTGGAGCTTGTCCTGCTGCAGGACAAGGTCTAAATCCGGCTCTGGTCCTGCACATGGTTTAAGTCGTAATGACAAGCAAAGCCATAAGTTAAGCGACCTTATATGCAGGTGATAGGGTTACCGTCTGGTGCTTACGCTCTCGGTGTGAAGTGCACTGCAGATCCCAGCCAATAGGATGTCCATGGGAGTGTACCTGAGAAAATAGCTCCTCCCAAGGCATGCTGGGTCCTCTTTCTCTGCTGGAAGGAAGCAAACAGAATCAGGCTCAGTAGCTCATCTTATAAGTGTCGCTGTCCCTATTCAATTCTTTTTTCCCCCCTTTTACCTGCAGCGTGTTTTTCTCTCATTCACATTATTTAGCTTTACTTCACTCGCTTTCCTGCCCCTTAATAGTTTCCATATACTTTTGTTTCCTATTATTTCATACTCCTTTTCTTTCTCTTTGTCTTTTATTTTCCCCTACATTTACCCCCCTTTATTTCCTTCCCTACTCCCCTAGAATATGCCCCGTCCCCTCAGAGTGGTTACCCCCCACCCGTTATTCCGATGGGGCTCCCTCTCCCCCCTGTCTGATGCCCCCCATAGCACAGCCGCAGCCCCCGCCAGCCAGTGTGTGGGCACCTGTCGGGGAACTGCGACTCCCTTCCCCTCTTAGCCTGCGGCGACTGAGACCCGCAGGAGCTCTATGCGATACAGCCGTGCGCTTGGCCTGGCGGCCCGACATGGTGGATGGCTTAGTGGTTGGCACTTCTGCCTCACTGTACTAGGGTCATGAGTTTGATTCCCGACCATGGCCTTATCTATGTAATATATCTATGTTTGTATGTTCTCCCCGTGTTTGTGTGGGTTTCCTCCGGGTGTTCCGGTTTCCACCCACAATCCAAAAACATACTAGTAGGTTAATTGCCTGCTATAAAAATTTACCCTAGTCTGCGTGTGTATATCTGTTAGGGAATATAGACTGTAGAAGAGACTGTGAGCTCTATTGGGGCAGGGACTGATGTGAGTGAGTTCTATGTACAGCGCTGCGGAATTAGTGGCGCTATATAAATGAATAAATGATTATGATGATGATGATGAATTAGACTATCATCCAATCTCCAAGCCTTAAAGCATGCGTTTAAAACAAATCTTTTCATTCAAGCCTACCAGCCCTCCACCTAATTCTCCCGCCTCCACATCCCCCACCTCTGCACCCCTACTCAGTTTTACCCTACTTGTGTCCACCCATCCCCTGTAGGATGTAAGCACTGCTAGTGTTTTCCTTACATAATTATGTAATTTTGTAGGTTGTAATTATGCCCTTTTGTAAATGTGCTTTTTGTAGTTATATCATTTTGTCCTGATGTTATGTACGGATCTGTGGAACCCTGCGGTGCCTTATAAATAAAAGATAATAATGAATAATAATAAATCATTAACTATCATTGGCATACCAGAGGCTTGATAAGTATATTGGATGGCTTTGGTGAAGTCCAAAATGTTATGAGGGAGGTGATTCTCACTGTAGGGTAACAACAGGGGCAGGCTGGTCTGGGGGGCAGGGTGGCATCTGCCCCCAGGGCCGGTCCCATAGTGGGCTACCTTGGGCTGGGTCGCTGGGTCACCTGCATTTTTTTTACTTTTAAAATGTTCTTAATAGGCTGCTGAGTCGAGTCTTGACGTCTGGGCTAAATTTTGCCAACCCTCCCCTTGGTAATGAATACGTCCAACTAGGGTCTTAAGTGTGCCAAGTCACATCATTAAGGAAGTTAACACTGGAGGTCTCTGTGTTAGCCCAGCGCTCCATACATCAACTCTTAGAACAAGTTTTAGAGGTCTTCACCTATAGCAGTCGCCTTTCCCGTAGAGCAAGTCTTGCTCACAGGTACTCAGATGCCCCAAGGTCTTAAACTCTGAGTAGAGTCTGGGGGAGATGTATGTGGGGGGCAGACGTGTGTTTTCTACACTAAGTGTTTTTCTCACAAAGTGTTTAGAAAATACAGTTAAACAAGACAGTTTAACAAGCATTGAACAACAATTGAGGACCTCTAGAAATTGCTAGAGATGCTCAGTTCTCAGAGAACCGAGCCCACCCGAACTTCGCTGATTCGAGTACTGAGTCGAGCCGGCTCAGTACTTTCGCACGCCATCGGAAGTGAAAACGACCAAAACGCCTTTGTTGCTTCATCGGCTCTCGCGAGTTTTGGACTCTATAAGTACCGCCCTCCGCGGCGATCCAGCGCCATTTCACAGAGAGTCACAGAAGAGGTAGCACGGTTCTTGGAAGTCTCTTGTGCAGTTAGGAAGTGTCATATCTATAACAGAAAGAGGAGGGGGTGGCAGTTTTCTTAAAAGTCTCCAGTGACATTCTACTGAGTTATAGGACACACAGAAACAGGAGAGGTCCATTGCTCCATTGCTAATTGTCATTGCTGAAATAGAAATAGTAGGGCTGGCAGTGTTCTTCAAAAACTGCAGTCACATTGTACTGTGTTATATAGCTAACACATAAACAGGAGATGTCCATTGCTAATTGTCATTGCCAAAATTTAAATAATAGGGCTGGCAGTGTTCTTCATAATCTGCAGTCACATTCTACTGTGTTATCAAAATGGATTCACAGCAGTACACAGAAGTTCAGGACCACCAGCAGCTGCTGGCACAAGTCATGATGATAGTAATCCTTCTACGTCTTCTGCTAAAGCCTATGTTAAAGTACATAAAGACAACCGTTTTATTAACAAAGAACAATGTTGCTTGCAGAAGTAATGTAAGCATGGATGTCTAAATAGACGTGTATATCTATTCCTCAAACTTTCCACTTGCTGCTGATTCTTCAGTATTGCACAAAGTGTTTGTAATCTGCACTTTACGTCAAAGGTACCTAACTATATTTTAATTTTTTGGTAATTGGGGCTGATTCGAAGCTTAGTGATAATCTTGCTTTTTGCGGTGAATTTCAATGGCTCTTTTTAGTGCATTGTCTAGAACAAGTTCCGATATACTCATGTCAGAGTGATCACAGCCAATTTTTTGACACCTAGAGGTGTATTTTGTTTTCAATCAGCCTTTCAATTGCTTCTCTCTCATATGTGTGACCACATACTTTGTTTTTCACTGGATTCACCATCTCCAACTGTGTTATAGGAGTGCTCTGGGTGACGGCAATCTCCTCGTCTTCATCTTCCAAAGCTTACTCTGCAGGGGTCGGTGACACACCCATTTGTTTTCTCAGGTCTCTTAGGTGTTCTTTAAACTGGACATTTTTATCATCCTGCCTCAGGGCCTCCTCTGTACTCTTCTGAAGCGCAGTGTATCTCTCGTGTACAGGCTCTCTTAAATCCGGGATCTCATCCGGTGGGTCACATTTTAACTTAAGTACGGTATCCTCAACTGAGTCTGTATATTGGTTTAAATTTCTGTTCAATGCAGCATATTCCAACATGAGGTATTCCATGCTGCCCACATGTTCCATTTCACAGTCTGTCTGAAGCAGATCTAATGCCACTCCAGGTGTAATATCCATTCCTGTGTCTACAAAAGTTTGGCAGTTCTTCAGGGATGAGAGCGAGGTATCCACAGAGGAGAAAGAGATTAAAGATGTAGCACGAGCAAACATGGTTTAATAGGTTCATTGACAGCACTGGCAGCTTAAGGCAGCTAAGCTATTGGTAGCTTGTTTTGTGGGGGGCCAAATAAACCAAGCACTTCAGCCACAAAAGTGGCACTGCTTGTCACTGGAGTGCTTGGTTTGTTAAACTGTACATGTCCTTTTCAATATCTTATATAAGGGTTAGTGGGAGGGCCCAAGGACAATTACATCTTCACCACTTTTCTTTTCTGCTGCTGCTGTGTGGCAATGTTTCCTAGATTTGCTATGAACTGCTGTGTGTTTGTGTCGTTGCTCTGTCACTTAGCATCCAGCCAGGTCGCTGCAGTCTTTGTCCGAAAGTGTATGGAAATAATATTGTGACCTGTGAGGTGGTCAAAATTAGTGTTATTGAGGTTAATAATAATGTATGAACAAAAATAGCCAAATTATGTGATTTTAGCTGTTTTTATAAAAAATACAGATCCAAAACCAAAACACGTGAGGGCAGTTTTACCAAAACCAAAACACGGGGGTCAGTGAGGATCTCTAGAAATAATCTACATCTGCAGCATCTTTACTCTGGTACTTCTGATTGCACAGGACATTATAACTAGGTAATTCTTTTAATTCCTGTATTTGTTGCTTTTTTCCTTCCTTCATGGCATTATTTTTAGAACTATATCCTCCTTCATCCTTCCTGCAACACACACCTCTGTCCACATTGCCCCTTCATAACTTCACTCACCTCTAGTTAACACTCATGAACTGTTTTCCTATTTAAATTCAATAATTATAACAGCCTCACCCTGTCGCCAGAAACTAAAAGGACTCATATCTTACAATCATCTTTCCTATCTTTCTTCCTCCCTGCTTCTATTAGCTGGTGATATATCACCTAATCCAGGTCCCCCACATGCATATATCTGAGCGCTACCGAAAGCCAGCAAACCGCAAACGCATCACCTGTCTCCCCTCTCTTCCAAAAGTCCTTTAAATGTGCCCTTAGGAATGCACGCTCTGTTTGTAACAAACTTACCTCCATACATGACCTCTTCCTCTCAAACAACATCAACCTTCTAGCAATAACAGAAACATGGCCCATGCAATCAGACACTGCCTCACCTGCAGTCCTTTCACATGGTGGTCTCCATTTCAGACACACTCCCAGACCCAGAGGCAGACAAGGAGGGGGGGTTGGACTACTTCTCTCCCCACAGGGTACATTCACAGTTCTACCAAATGTCCCATCACTCACGTTCACATCTTTCGAGTACGTACTGTTAGGATTTTTAACTAGAGATGGTCACTGACCCCCGTGTTTTGGTTTTGGATTCGGTTTTGGATCTGGATTACCGTCGTGTTTTGGTTTTGGTTTTGGTTTTGCAAAACCGCCATTGCGTGTTTTGGTTTTGGTTTTGGTTTTGTTTGGTTTTGTTTTGCTATTTTTTGGGAAAATCCATGTTTTTGGGCCTAAATTAACCCAATTTAGTGCTCCAACTGTTTTAGAGACAAGTAATCTAATTGTTGAGGTAATAAATCATCCAAAAAAACAGTTTAATTCTTCGTTGGTAGGCCTATTCTACACACAAAACAGATTGTCTTCCTCTCCATCTATGCATATTGGCAATGCAGCCATCGTCTTTGAATGTATATTACACCCTACACTTATAGTTAAATATGTAAAGAAATGGAAAAAGCCAGTTTGCTTTCTGTCTCTCTAGGCCCCCCTCCACTTGTATAAAATACTAAAAAATTCAGCCATTATAGACTGTACAATATTAATTGACATGGAGAAAGACAGTTTGGGGTCACTCTGTCTCTCTAGGCCCCCCTCCACTTGTATAAAATACTAAAAAATTCAGCCATTATAGACTGTACAATATTAATTGACATGGAGAAAGACAGTTTGGGGTCACTCTGTCTCTCTAGGCCCCCCTCCACTTGTATAAAATACCAAAAAATTCAGCCATTATAGACTGTACAATATTAATTGACATGGAGAAAGCCAGTTTGTTTTCTGTCTCTCTAGGCCCCCCTCCACTTGTATAAAATACTAAAAAATTCAGCCATTATAGACTGTACAATATTAATTGACATGGAGAAAGACAGTTTGGGGTCACTCTGTCTCTCTAGGCCCCCCTCCACTTGTATAAAATACCAAAAAATTCAGCCATTATAGACTGTACAATATTAATTGACATGGAGAAAGCCAGTTTGGTTTCTGTCTCTCTAGGCCCCCCTCCACTTGTATAAAATACTAAAAAATTCAGCCATTATAGACTGTACAATATTAATTGACATGGAGAAAGACAGTTTGGGGTCACTCTGTCTCTCTAGGCCCCCCTCCACTTGTATAAAATACCAAAAAATTCAGCCATTATAGACTGTACAATATTAATTGACATGGAGAAAGCCAGTTTGGTTTCTGTCTCTCTAGGCCCCCCTCCACTTGTATAAAATACTAAAAAATTCAGCCATTATAGACTGTACAATATTATGAAAAATGGACAAAGCCAGTTTAGGGTCACTCTGTCTATGACACCCTACCCTTAAGGATAAATTGCCCTAACAGCAGCCTTTCAAGATGGTATGTGATATGGAAATGCCACAAGTCCCTTTCCTCTTTGGGGGTAGATTGCACCCTACACTTACATAGAAAGTTTTAAAAAGATGTTATCGGCATCATCTTCAGCTTCATCCTCACCCTCATCAGTGTGTACGTCATCATCACAGACTATCAATTCATCGCCGCTTGAATCCGCCATTAGAGAACAGTCAGTGCTTGGATGTCTTGGATGGTGAAGGCCTTCCTCGTGGAAGATGTAGTTCATTTTTATAAACATCATTTTCTCCACATTTTTGGGAAGTAACCTTCTACGGCGATCACTGACTAAGTTCCCTGCTGTGCTGAACACTCGTTCAGAGTACACACTGGAGGGTGGGCAGCTTAGGTATTGCAAAGCAAGTTTGTACATGGGTTTCCAAATGGCTTGCTTTTCTTCCCAGTAAGGAAAGGGACTGTCTGACATTTCCATATCAACTACCTCTTGAAAGTAATCCTCCACCATCCTTTGCATGTTTATACTCATATTGGATGGACTTATGGGCAAAGTGACACTTTTTTTTGAAGAATCCTTCAAACCAGCCCAGATGTTAAATTGTTCTCGTCTGCCCCCTGTGTCTTCCCTGCTTCTTTTTTGGAAATTTAATTTTTTACGAGCAACAGCTTGAGAAAGTGAAGGAGGACACGTCGTCAAGCCGAGGCCCAGTTCAGCGGCCAACTTGCTGAGCAATAGCTCCTTGCAAAAGTTCACATCTCGCTCATTTACAAGTAAAGACTCAATGTAGGTTTTAAACCTTGGATCAAGCACAGTGGCCAAAACGTACTGATCCGAGTTCAAGATCTTAATAACTCAAGGATCATTGTGAAGCGAATTAAGTACTTGATCGACAAGGCCAACATACTTTGCTGAATTGCTTGCTTTCAGCTCCTCCTTCATTTTCTCAAGCTGCTTTTCCAATAGTCTAATTAAAGGAATGACTTGGCTCAAACTAGCAGAGTCTGCACTGACCTCACATGTCACAACTTCAAATGGTTTCAGCACCTTGCACAGCACTGAAAGGATTCCCCACTGTGCAAGAGTGAAATACATCCCCCCTCCTTTCCCAATGTCATGACTTGTGCAATATGCTTGGATGGCTTTGCGCTGTTCCTCCATCCTCTGAAGCATGTACAGGGTGGAATTCCACCGAGTTACCACCTCTTGCTTAAGTTGGTGGCAGGGCAAGTTAAACTGCTCTTGGAGCTGCTGTAATCTCCTACATGCTGTGGCTGAATGCCTGAAATGGCCTGAAATTTTACGGGCCACCGAAAGCATCTCCTGCACCTCACGGTTATTTCGTAGGAAGCTCTGCACCACCAAGTTGATGGTGTGAGCAAAACAGGGAATATGTTGGAAATCACCCAGCTGTAATGCTCGCACTATATTGTTGGCGTTATCTGAAATGACATACCCTGGGGAGAGTCCGAGTGGTATAAGCCATGCATCAATCACATCTCTCAGTTTGCGTAACAAATTGTCAGCCGTATGCCTGTTAGTGAAGCCGGTGATACAAAGAGTGGCCTGCCTGTGACAAATGTTACGTAGTGGTGTACATGCTGCTGCTGTTCCTGCTGGTGAAGGTGAATGACCAACCCAGTGGGCTGTCACAGTCATATAGTCTTTGGTTTGGCCACTTCCACTTGTCCACATATCTGTGGTTAAGTGAACAGTGGGCAGAATGGCATTTTTCAGCGCAATCTCTACATTTTTACACACTTTTTGGTATAGTTGTGGAATAGCTTTACGGGAGAAATGGTGTCGCGATGGAATTCTGTAACGCGGACACAAAACCTCAATTAACTGTGAAAAACCAGCTGCGTTTATTGTGGAGATTGGACGCAGATCTAACACTAACATTGCAGCCATGGCGTCTGTGATTCGCTTGGCGACTGGGTGACTGCTGTCATATTTGCTTCCCCTCGCAAATGATTGTTTCACAGTTAATTGCTGAAATGTAGGACTGCTCATTTTATTCACCTGCCTCTGGGA
The DNA here is from genome assembly GCF_038048845.1 of Mixophyes fleayi. Taxonomy (NCBI): domain Eukaryota; kingdom Metazoa; phylum Chordata; class Amphibia; order Anura; family Limnodynastidae; genus Mixophyes; species Mixophyes fleayi. Next base: position 70,720,723 of record NC_134402.1, read on the forward strand.
TGACGATTCACCCCCAGCAGCAGCAACAGCAGCAGCAGGACTAACGCTTTCTTCAGAGGAATCAATAATAGTGCCGGAGTCATCCAGCCTTAAGTGGGATGCCGGGCTAACTCCGAGCGCTACTGAGGATATTGATGAGGATGGTGTGGTGGGTGTATTTTGTAGCCGTCGGTATGTCGGTGAGCGGAGGGTCTTAGCTGATGAGGGAGTGCTTGTATTCTTTTGGGAAGAACTTTCAGCTTTTCCCAACACTTTGCCATGAACTCTCGTTAAATGGCGTAACATAGACGAGGTTCCAAGATGGTTAAGGTCCCTCCCTCGACTGACTGTGGCTTCACATACACTACAAATGGCTATACAATTGTTGTCTGGATTTGGGTAGAAATAATTCCACACATAAGAAGTGGATTTTTTTGTTTTATGCCCAGGCATGACAATGGCCTTTTTCTTGTCACGTGCCAGAACTGCTGCCACTGGTGCAGGACTTACACAAACAACCTCATCCTCATCAACATCCTCATTAGCGCCCTCGTCGCCTACACAAATCTCCCCCTCATCCTCTTCTAATTCCAAAGTGGCATCCTCAATTTGGGTATCACCGGCTACACTCGGGCTATTAAGGCACACATCAGCAGAATGCTCACGATTAGACATCCCACTGTTGGATGGACTCTCCACAGGGATTGTTGTCATTTGTGAATCAGAGCAAATATTCTCCTGTAATGCCTCACTGGTATCTTGCAGCTCAGCTTTGACGCGTAACAGTAGTTGTGCACCAATTGTAGCCTGGGTAACTTTTTGGGATCTGCCACTAATAGCCAAAGGTGAAGGCCTCATTCTCTCTTTGCCACTGCGTGTGTAGAATGGCATGCTTGCAATTTTTTTTTTATCGTCACTTAACTTTTGCTCAGTTACACTTCTTTTTCGCTTCAATACAGTAAATTTTTTTTTGGTTTTTGTTTTTTGCACTAATTTGAAAACACTCTGTTGTTTGACATCGCCTTGGCCAGATGACGTACTGGGAACACTAACATCAGGACTGGTGACAGAACCTGGTTGCTCATTTAGATCATATGTGGACTGCTTTGAATCCATTCTGAGCGCAAACCACTGAGGAGTGCTAAAAATTATTGAGTAGATACTGCTGACAGATATGACTTTTGACAGCCAGAAATATTAATGCACAATTAGGGAGGACACCCCAAAAACACTGAGGAGTGCTAAAAATTATTGAGTAGATACTGCTGACAGATATGACTTTTGACAGCCAGAAATATTAATGCACAATTAGGGAGGACACCCCAAAAACACTGAGGAGTGCTAAAAATTATTGAGTAGATACTGCTGACAGATATGACTTTTGACAGCCAGAAATATTAATGCACAATTAGGGAGGACACCCCAAAAACACTGAGGAGTGCTACAAATTATTGAGTAGATACTGCTGACAGATATGACTTTTGACAGCCAGAAATATTAATGCACAATTAGGGAGGACACCCCAAAAACACTGAGGAGTGCTAAAAATTATTGAGTAGATACTGCTGACAGATATGACTTTTGACAGCCAGAAATATTAATGCACAATTAGGGAGGACACCCCAAAAACACTGAGGAGTGCTACAAATTATTGAGTAGATACTGCTGACAGATATGACTTTTGACAGCCAGAAATATTAATGCACAATTAGGGAGGACACCCCAAAAACACTGAGGAGTGCTAAAAATTATTGAGTAGATACTGCTGACAGATATGACTTTTGACAGCCAGAAATATTAATGCACAATTAGGGAGGACACCCCAAAAACACTGAGGAGTGCTAAAAATTATTGAGTAGATACTGCTGACAGATATGACTTTTGACAGCCAGAAATATTAATGCACAATTAGGGAGGACACCCCAAAAACACTGAGGAGTGCTACAAATTATTGAGTAGATACTGCTGACAGATATGACTTTTGACAGCCAGAAATATTAATGCACAATTAGGGAGGACACCCCAAAAACACTGAGGAGTGCTAAAAATTATTGAGTAGATACTGCTGACAGATATGACTTTTGACAGCCAGAAATATTAATGCACAATTAGGGAGGACACCCCAAAAACACTGAGGAGTGCTAAAAATTATTGAGTAGATACTGCTGACAGATATGACTTTTGACAGCCAGAAATATTAATGCACAATTAGGGAGGACACCCCAAAAACACTGAGGAGTGCTAAAAATTATTGAGTAGATACTGCTGACAGATATGACTTTTGACAGCCAGAAATATTAATGCACAATTAGGGAGGACACCCCAAAAACACTGAGGAGTGCTAAAAATTATTGAGTAGATACTGCTGACAGATATGACTTTTGACAGCCAGAAATATTAATGCACAATTAGGGAGGACACCCCAAAAACACTGAGGAGTGCTACAAATTATTGAGTAGATACTGCTGACAGATATGACTTTTGACAGCCAGAAATATTAATGCACAATTAGGGAGGACACCCCAAAAACACTGAGGAGTGCTACAAATTATTGAGTAGATACTGCTGACAGATATGACTTTTGACAGCCAGAAATATTAATGCACAATTAGGGAGGACACCCCAAAAACACTGAGGAGTGCTAAAAATTATTGAGTAGATACTGCTGACAGATATGACTTTTGACAGCCAGAAATATTAATGCACAATTAGGGAGGACACCCCAAAAACACTGAGGAGTGCTACAAATTATTGAGTAGATACTGCTGACAGATATGACTTTTGACAGCCAGAAATATTAATGCACAATTAGGGAGGACACCCCAAAAACACTGAGGAGTGCTAAAAATTATTGAGTAGATACTGCTGACAGATATGACTTTTGACAGCCAGAAATATTAATGCACAATTAGGGAGGACACCCCAAAAACACTGAGGAGTGCTACAAATTATTGAGTAGATACTGCTGACAGATATGACTTTTGACAGCCAGAAATATTAATGCACAATTAGGGAGGACACCCCAAAAACACTGAGGAGTGCTAAAAATTATTGAGTAGATACTGCTGACAGATATGACTTTTGACAGCCAGAAATATTAATGCACAATTAGGGAGGACACCCCAAAAACACTGAGGAGTGCTAAAAATTATTGAGTAGATACTGCTGACAGATATGACTTTTGACAGCCAGAAATATTAATGCACAATTAGGGAGGACACCCCAAAAACACTGAGGAGTGCTACAAATTATTGAGTAGATACTGCTGACAGATATGACTTTTGACAGCCAGAAATATTAATGCACAATTAGGGAGGACACCCCAAAAACACTGAGGAGTGCTAAAAATTATTGAGTAGATACTGCTGACAGATATGACTTTTGACAGCCAGAAATATTAATGCACAATTAGGGAGGACACCCCAAAAACACTGAGGTGTGCTACAAATTATTTAGTAGATACTGCTGACAGATATGACTTTTGACAGCCAGAAATATTAATGCACAATTATGGGGGACACCCCAAAAGCGCTGGGGAGTGCCAAATATGAAGAAAAAATAATAAACCTCTATCCTCCTCTCTGCACTAGCGATTTTGGTTAGAGCAATTGCAAGAACAATATGGTATTCTCTGTCCCTGCTCTAATTAGCCTATGACTACACCCTGCTCTCTCCCTCTGTCAAATGGCGATGGATTGCTGTGGAGGCGTGTATTTATAAAGTTGAAGTATCGCGAGAACCGAGTCCCGAGATCCGACGACGTCACAATGACGTTCGGCCTCGATTTGGATTCGGAATGGGCGGGAGAGTACCGAGCTGCTCAGCTCGGTACTCGGATACCCAAAGTTCGGGTGGGTTCGGTTCTCGGAGAACCGGACCCGCCCATCTCTATTTTTAACCCACTCTCTATGCGTGTTGCTTCATCTATCGCTCCCCTGGTCCACACCAACAATTTATTGAACACTCCTCTGCATGACTCCCTCACTTCTTATCTTCTGACATCTCCACCATCATCATGGGTGATTTCAACATCCCTATTGCTAATCCACGTTCCAATGCTGCTTCAAAACTGCTTTCTCTAACCTCCTCACTTGACCTCTCCCAGTGGATTGAACCTGCTACTCATCAGGATGGCCACTGTCTTGATCTTGATTTCTCTATACTGTGCTCAGGTTCTAATTTCCTTAACACTCATTTCCCCCTCTCGGATCATCACCTTATTAGTTACTCGCTCACTCTTAGTTCTTTAACCTCCCTGCTGTCAAACTCTTTCAAGCCTCCTCATATCCGCAGGAATATTAATTCTGTTGCTTTTCAACAGTTTTCCACCTCCCTCCAACACCTTCTCTCCCCAATTTCTACATTCACCTCCCCTGATATGGCAGTTCCTCATTTTCACCATACACTAGCAACTGCCCTAGAGCAAGTGGCTCCAGCGACTCTTCATACTCCGTGTAGACTGCATTGTCAACCGTGGCACACTAAAGTAACACGAAATCTACAAAAACGTTCCGTAAATCTGAACGTCATTGGCATAAATCTTGTACCTCTAATGATTTCATCACATATACTGGTATCTACCACTCCTATAGAAATGCTCTGGACACTGCTAAACAAGCATACTTCCAATCTCATCTCATCTATGCCCAAGCTTCTAACCCCAAAAACCTTTTTAACACATTTAAATCTATTCTCAATCCTCCCACCCTAAACCCTGCCCCAACTACCACCAGTGCCCAGGATCTTGCTTCCTATTTCCAGGACAAGATTGTTAAGATCAGACTTGAAATGGTATCGTCTCCCTCGACTGGCAATCAGCTCAGTTGCTTCCCAGCATCCTCTGACACCCTCTCTTCAGTTGATCCCACAAGTTTCTACTCTCTTCTTATCTTCCTACTCTACCTCCTGTCCTCTTGATCCTATACCCTCCCAAATTGGTAGGTCCTTGTCTCGTGTGCTCATTCCACCTCTAACTAAAGTCTGTAAGCTGTCTCTCTCTACTGGTATCTTTCCATCACTATTCAAGCACGTAGTGATTACTCCTATTCTAAAAAACTACATTCTGACCCAAACACTCTCTCAAATTACCGCACCATCTCTCGGCTCCCATGCCCCTCCAAACTTCTCAAGAAAGTTGCCTACACTCGCCTCACACGTTTCTTTTCTGCAAACAACCTATTGGATCCTCTTCAATCAGGCTTTCGCTCTCAACACTTCACAGAGACTGCGCTGAGCAAGGTTGTCAATGATCTGATCACAGCTAAAACTAAAGATGATTACTCTGTTCTAATTCTCCTGGATCTCTCTGCTGTATTCGACACTGTTGACCACTCTCTCCTCATACAGACTCTACAATTCCTTGTTCTTCAAGACACTGTCCTATCCTGTTCTCATCCTACCTATCTAATTGCTCTTTCAGTGTTAATTTCTCTGGAACAACCTTCACTCTGCTTCCTTTATCAGTTGGAGTACCAAAATGCTCAGTCCTAGGTCCTTTGCTATTCTCTATCTACATCACTTCCCTCGGAAAACTAATAAGCTCCTTTGGATTTCAGTATCATCTCTATGCAGATGATACACAAATGTATCTTTCCTCTCCTGATCTCTCACCACCTGTGTTGTCTTGCGTTACTGACTGTCTTTCTGCCATTTCATCTTGGATGTCCTCTCGCCAACTCAAACTCAATCTTTCAAAAACAGAATTAATAATATGCCCAGTCAACAATAGAAGCTTACTGCCTGACATTTCTATTTCTGTTGACAACATGACCATAAATCTCACCCCGCAAGCTCGCTGCCTAGGTGTAATCCTTGACTCGCAACTATCCTTTGTTGCCCACATCAACTCTATATTTACATCATGCTGCATACATCTAAAAAACCTTTCCAGAATACGTACATATCTCACACAAGACACTGCAAAAACGTTAATTCATGCACTCATCATCTCCCGCATCGACTATTGTAATTTCCTCCTTACTGGTCTTCCCAAAATCAGACTCGAGCCCCTACAATCTATTTTGCACACAGCGGCTAGATTGATTTTCCTTGCATATCGTTTTACAAATGTTGAGTTACTCTGTCAGTGTCTACATTGGTTGCCTATTTTTCAACGAATCCAATATAAAATTCTTCTACTAACATACAAGGCCATCAACAAAATTGCACAGAAATACATCTCCTAACTTGTCTCAAAATATCTCCTAACTCGACACCTCCATTCTGCACAAGATCTGCGTCTCTCTTCCACTCTCATCACTTCCTCCCATTCTCGGTTACAAGACTTTTTTCAGGCTGAACCCACTTTATGGAATTCACTCTCTCGCACCACAAGACTTTGTTCTAGTCTTCAAACCTTCAAGCGTTGTCTGAAAACCCACCTTTTCAGATAAGCTTATAATATTCCTCTACCACCCTCTTAATTGCGCTAGGTTACCCTATAACACAGCTAACACAAGACAACAACCCTCTGACCAACATAGTTTTGTGACTGAGCATACAGCCCACTAAATACTTTGTAACTTTTGCATTCTAGCTGGACAAATATTCAATATGATGTAGCACTTACCCTTGTGTATCAAACCATTGTCCCATAGATTGTAAGCTTGTGAGCAGGACCTTCTTACCTCTACATATGTATGTGTTACCCAGTATTGTTTTATTACTGTTTGTTCCTAATTGTAAAGCGCTATGGAATCTGCTGGCGCTATATAAATAAATAAATGATGATGATGATAGAGCTTATGTTTGAAAAGCGCAGTGCAGGTGGTTGGAGGATACCTGAAGACAGGACAGAATCCCAAGTAGTCCTGGGAGACAGTCAGAGAAACAGAGTCCAGAGACCAGACAGCGATCAAGGCAACAAGTAGGCTAACAGAGATCGGTACCCAGGCAGAGGTCAAGGTCACAGGCGAACAAGCAGTATCCAGAAGTCAGGCAGCAGTCAGGGTCACAAGCGAACAGGCAGAATCCAGTAATCAGGCTGAGGTCAGGGCAACAGACAGACAAGCAAGATCCAGTAAACAGGCCAAGGGTCACAACGATATATCAAACAGCAGTGAACCAGAGTATCCACAGGAACACAGAAAGGAACAGAGGAGCAGGTCAGCAACAGACAGGAATCCAGGCTAAAAACAGCAGTGAGGTTAAGCCCTCCCTGCCTTATAAACACGAGGGAGCCAATGAACAGAGGAAGCCACAGGGGTGGCAATCAGCCTCAGGAGGCTGTACTTAGGTCCTGGATGCGTACACGCGGCGATGGATGTCAGAAGCATCCCAGCTGTTGCCCTAGTGACAGTTGGGGTACATGGGAGGAAGTGATGTCCTGTTGCCATGGCGACAGCCGGGATGCGAGACCCTTGCAGACAGTGAGCACTGATGGCTAACGGTGATGCCGTAGCTCGTGACAATCTGCAGGCATTTCAGTATCCCTTAAACTAAAGCAAAAGGGACCACATTCTATTGAAGAAGTATGTTTGTACCTAGTGCATTTAATAAAAGTAATTTGTTTAAAATTGGTATCCTTTAAACCTGATGATCAGACAGGATCTGATCATCAGGTAAAATATGAAAACTTTAGTGCGCTTAGTACTTTCATTTTTCAGCATGGAGCTATGACTTTCCATTCTGGATCCTGTTTTTTTCCTGGGGCCCTTGCTGAAAGCAAGCATACTATACATACCAGTTCTACTTCCACTGAAGTGCAGTATCCCATAAAGTCAGCCATTCTTTGAAAGTCATGCAGTTTACATCCTTACCGTATCTTGTACTGTAAAGCAAACTTTTTTTTTTCCTGCTGACCTAACTTATCTTACTAGCCATACTATCAAGAAATCCCTGCCCTTCCACAATGTTCTGCCCAAGAAGAAGCACTAGAAATGCATATTCCTTAACAGCAAACTGATTTATGATGTTGCATTGGTATTTGTGATTCCAAGTTCTAGAGGTCTGCTAAGTAAATTATCATTTTGGAAACCATGTAATTCTGTGCCTATATGAGCAGATCCTTGCACTCTGTCTGACTGCTGAATAAATGTATATATTTCCAACATCCATCAGGAAGCAAAATTGTATGATTTCATTGAAGCTGCTTGGGAATGCCAGTTGTCTTGTACAAATTGCAGTATGTATGGGTATATGGGTGTATTAAATTCAGCAACCACACGCTATTTGCTGGGCAAAAGTCCTGTTTGCTCCATATAATGCTGTTTACATTAGCACATAACAATTACATTTATGTTAGCTTTGTAGGATAAGGAACAATAAATAATATGATTAATTCTATAGATTGTAAGCTTGCAACTATAAATTTGTTCCCAACTGCAAAGCGCTATGGAATATGCTGACGCTACACAGATAAATGTTAATAAATGGTAATAAATATAAAGTAGGGTCTCCTGTTTGCCCGGGTGCTTGTGGTAATGCCTTGTCCTTATTTCCTACCTTGTGCTACTCATTGGTAAACTACCCGGCAGTAGCCCAGGCTCTCTCCCCACCATGCAGTTTTTATAACAGTAGCTGAAGTGTAGAGACAGCAGGTAGAGTAGTGTACAGACAGCAGTGTTGAAATTAAAATTAATATAATCTTATGATTGTATAAAGAAACGAGGATGCTTTATGTAAATGCATCCTTTCATCTTTCTTCTCTCCAGCAAAATAGCTTAGTTACAGCAAGTTAGTTTTAGTTCACAGTTAAATTACTTCACATGACAGTAATCACCCTATTATCTGACAGGTTGTAGTCCCTCGCTTGACTCAGGAGCTAACTCTCTCTTAGTAGAGTGGTATGTCTCTCTCTCACTCTGCTCCTTCTATGCTGCAGGGGGCTCACATGCTCACAGGTTTGCCTTCATCACATGTACAGGAAACAATTAAATGTATTACTGTGGTTACTCCCTGGGTGCTTCTCAAAACAAAGATCCCCGCCCTCCACACACATGCAGTTGGGGTAGCGGAATTCTACTCCAACCTTACACAAGGACAGTTTATATCCTTGGAACTTCTGTCTCGATGTCCAGATGTTCACTGGACCTTACCCCTTGGGGACACAAAAATCTAATTTTAAACTATTGGGTCCCACCACAACACTGACCACACACCATTGAGTGTCAAGCATGACAAGGGACGTGGCACTCCCATCTTACCCCTTTGAGTGCATTACATTAGTTTAAATTAAAATTTCATAGCATTAAATCAAATGAAACATAAAGCGAAAGGCCTATTTTTTATATCTCTTCTGTAGGGTTAGTGCTCAATATCATAGTGTTATGTTCGTATTGTTGCTATTAATAAATATTGTCTGATGTTATTAATGTGGTTTCAAAGCACAAAAGAGATTTAATAGCAAAATTTAGCAGAACACAATAATAACACAAAGTACAACCGACACATACGCTGTGCAACCCTGGTTCTAGGAACAGTCAGTCAATCCTGATGTATGTTGGCAAAGAGTGTGTCTGTTCCTGAATCAGAGGCTGTTTTTATGTTGTAAAGTTTAGAAAAAAATACTGATGATGTCACAAAATATACACAGATAACATTAAGAGGGTTCTTCATTGGTCCAAGGTTAACGATGTTCCAGTAGACTGCTGGTCATAGGTCAGTTCATTTGATCTTCTCCCAAAGGAGGGGGCTGCTCACTCCAACTGTTGCCTACGTGTCTTCCCGCCAAAGATCTAGTTTAAACTGACCCATAAGAAAAGGGCTTTTGAGTATAAATCTCATATTTTGGTGCAGCACGGTGGCTAACTGGTTAGCACTTCTCCCTTACAGCACTGGGGTCATGAGTTCAATTTCCCATCATGGCCTTATCTGTGAAGAGTTTGTATGTTCTCCTCGTGTTTGCGTGGGTTTCCTCTGGGTGTTTCGGTTTCCTCCCACACTCCAAAAACATACTAGTAGGTTAATTGGCTGCTAACAGAATTGACCCTAGTCTGTGTGTGTATGTTGTGGAAGTTAGACTATAAGCCCCAATGGGGCAGGGATTGATGTGAGTAAGTTCTCTGTAGAGCACTGCGGAATTAGTGGCGCTATATAAATAAATGGTGGTGATGATGATGATGATATTTATCATAACTAGCAACCACTAGATGCGATCGCTACTCTGTCAAAACCAGGTTACTGCTGGTGAAATATGCTTTAATATGAGACCAAACTCTTTATATTTTAGAGGACCAGAATCATAAATACCTTTATTGTGATATTATCTGTGTATAAATAACCTTTAATTATTTTATTAAATAATCGAATGTGAATTGGAACTTTAACAAAGTGTGTACTATTTACAAGTGAGAGTGTGAATGTAAGTGTGTGTGTTGGTCATTATACGTGGCATACTAATCACAATCGAATGGTAAACCAATATTAATTAATTTAGCCAACGTAATCCAATTATTTCACTACCACAGGCCTCCCTTTGACATTGCACAAAACTATCACCTAATTATACTTTCTATCTCAAAATTGTAATGCAATTCTTCATTAACCGTGGTACCTGTACTTCTCATTATCATAACATTCTCATTTTCAGTATTCACCTCAGTAGAACGCTTTCCACACTTCAACATAGTAGGAACACACCTGACACATAAGTCAATTACTATAATGACACAAAATATAAGAATAAGGAGCTTACCTATACTAGCAATAATTTCTTGTATCCATTCCCCCAGACCTGAGAACCATTTTGCTGGGTTTAACCACAAGAACCATCCTGCTACGTTTTCTCCTATTTCATACAATGAAGAATTTTGGTTCTTCCAGAATTCCCATTTTAACTGTAAGATTTCATCCATCTTCTGGTCAATTACTTCTTTAAGGTCATCTGTATTATTGGTGATGTATGTGCATCACCTAACACCAAATTGGGTAGCTAATGACGCACAATATCCACCAGTAATAGATGTAAGATAATTTAACACCAACCTATGTTGAACTAACTCCTTTTTGTAAGCCTGTAGCTCCCATATACTTGAACGTGTCATCATACATCTCAGTAATATTGTTAATCAATTTAGCCAGGTTATGTACATGCATAAAATTTAGAGTTCCCACGTGGTTTTGGTAGGGTCTAATGTGACCATAATTTGAAATCCTATAGCTTCAGCAATTAACTTTTTAGCTAACAGGTTCTTCACCTGGAATCGTGTTTCTTTTCCCACTGTGTTCATACTGTACGTGTAAGTATGGAGGTGAAGTCGTTCTATGGATATCAGTCATTTCATTATGTGTTAGAGTCATACCCTCAGGAACCAATTTACCTAGAAAACATAGAAAACATATACCTCTGGAACTCAGAGTTAACCATGTGTAAGCCCTTCTCCCACAAATAAAATACACATCATCTGGAAGGATATAAGGCACAGTACGAATAGTTATAACATTACACAAAGTTTGGACAAAACTCCCCATGCCTAGCATCTCCATTTGTTTAAGGCAGGTTTCGGCATGTATGACATTCTGACAATAACCCAAAGGAACTTTCCCAATCAATACCCTATTATGTTTGTTGAGATGCCCTCTTCTATGGTGTCCTTCATTATTTCTTATTATCGGTATTCTAGCGAATCTCCCATCAATACTGGTGTGGCAAACTATTGTCTGATCAGGTAGTTCAGCATCCCAATTCTCAAGCTTCTTTGCATGTGAAAAATTCAAGCACAGCATTGACCAATCTACTGAGTATTGGCAAATCTTCAAACTAGGGGACCTAGTGGTATTGTATCTCCCTTCTAGTGGTCTCCCTCCCCATAATTCAAGGACCTCAGAGATGTCTAGTGGGAACGGTACTTTTCCTACATTATGTTGTCCCTCAGGCACATGAGAGCACACCCAACATTCAGTTTGGTTTAAGACCTTACCCACAAAGAAGTGATAATCATCTAAGCGGTGTTCGCCCAAATCCAAATTTCTACTGGACTGGCACCGCTGGCTGCACCTCTCTTCAATTAGGGAGTCACAATACTTACAGATACAATATTCTTAAGACAATAGCGCCTCACACTGTCTCCAAGCTCCTGTTAGGAACTCCCAAGCCAGTACAATGAAACTCGGGGTCTACTCTGAAGGCCCGGTGTTCGCTGGAGCCCCTAGTGGTGGGGACAGACATGGCCGCGGGCCGACAGAGGGTCTAGTAACGTATACTGACTTAAGGAGAACCCAGGAGTGGAGTCATTGGCGGACAGTAGCGGGCAGGAAAACCAAGGTCAGAGGTCACAAGCACAGGTTCGAAATCCAGGGACAAGCGAAAGGTCAGGAGCACTAGCGGAGGAGCAGAATCCGGCTTTCAGGCAAATGTTCAGGGTCAGAAGCGTAGGTTCAGTGGTCCAGAAACAAGCAAAGGTCATACACTGGAAGTCAATCAAAGGTAATAATCACCAAGCAGAGAGAGAACAAGCAGGCAGCAGAACTGAGGACAGGACGCTATAACCAGCAGTGAGGCTGCAGACCTCACTGCCTTAAATACCAGTAACAGCTCTGATATCACATGAGCAGGTTCTGATAGCCACAACTAATTAGCCCACAGGCTTGTGAGCGCTCCTGCACATGCGCCCGACTGTCCCCAGCTGCCGGGACGTAGCGCTACTTCTGCTGGCGTCCGACCGTTGCCTTGGCAACGGTCGGGTGGTTTCCCGGAAGTGACGTCCTGGTCGCCATAGCGACGGCCGTGACGCCTACAAGAGGAAGGTAAGAGTCGCGGCCGTGCCCGCGGCCGCCGCGACTGCTGACAGCTCCAGAGTTAGCAGAGTTTCATTACCCCTAAATTGAAAAAGGCAACAGGCTGTACTAATTGTTCTTACAAATTCTCCTTCATTTCCAACTCATCAGTATCACTACCGGACTCAGTCTCTATCATCTTCCCACTGATCTGTTAAACAACCTGAGCGTAAGAAATTGCAGATAATGACATATTCCCCACGTTCAACATTGTGACTATTAGTGTCTGGCATACCAAGTGACAGTATTTTGAGTTTCTGTTGCTGCTGTCTTAGCTGCTTGCTCATCTTTATGTGGTATTTAACAGTCACTTCATTGTTGCATTTTAAATCATCCTGTGGACCTATGATCAAATGAGCTTGTCGGCCAAAAAGCATCTCAATGGGGGACAAATTAAGATGTGCTCTTGGAGTGGTTCTGATGCTATGGAGGGCTAGTGGCAAAGCTTCTGGCCATGCCAATTCAGTTTCAGCCATTACCTTACTCATTTTGTTCTTAATGGTACTGTTTACCCTTTCCACCTTCCCACTGGCTTGTGGTTGGTAGGGACTATGAAGTTTGCTATCAATTCCCAATGGTTTACACATGATATCACCAGTAAAATGAGTACCCTTATCACTTTATATAATTCCAGGGATACCATATCTGCATGCAAATTCCTGAACAATTGCTTTAGCAGTAAAAACAGCAATATTAGTGTCAGCTGGAAATGCCTCAGTAGATTTCTGCAAGGTGGCAATTGGATGAAGTCAATTTGTATCACCTGGAAAGATCCATCTGTAGGAGAGAAATGGGATTTCAACGTTGGTAGTCTTTCCGATATTTTTCCTCAAACAAGTAAGACAAGTCATTGCCTTCTTACTAGCTTGAGAAGAAAAGACTGGTGCACACCAGTATGCTCCAATCAGTTTACACATACCTTCTTTACCCAGATGAGTCAGACCGTGTACTGCCTCAGTTAGGTCTAAGTAATATGCTCTGGGAGCCACGGGCCTACCTTGTCCATCTCTCCAGAGTCCAGAGGACTCTTGTCCTTTGCCTTCCAAACTGTCTTTTCCTGTGGGGAACACAATCCTTGCATTTCAATTAATTTTGGTGTGTTTGTCGTTTGGAAAACCATCATCTTGTCAGTTGAAATGTTTACAGATAAACCTTCTGTCTACTTGGCAGCTTTGTCTGCCCTACTATTACCCACAGATACCGGGACTTCTGCATATCTGTGGGCTTGGCACTTGATGATGGGTACCACCTTTGGTAATTGTATTGCTGTCAAAAGTTATTTTATGTGCTGTGAGTGTGCTACTAGTGTGTCTGCCACTGTCATAAAGTTTCTAAGACGACAGAGGGCCCTGAAGTCATGCACCACCCCAAAAGCGTACATAGAATTGTGCACTGTAGTATGCTACCGGTGTGCTAGCGTCACCATGTTTCTGTGTCAAAACACCTGCTGCACAGCCATCAGCTTCTGTACAATAGAACTCAAAAGGTTTTTCATAATCAGGTCTCCCAAGGCAGGTGCTTTAGTCAGACTCTCTTTAAGGTTAAAGAATGCTTGCTCTGACTCCTCTGTATGTGTAACACGCTCAGGCTTTGAGGATGAGTCTAACACTTGCAATGGCAAGGCCAGAAAAGGAAAACCTGGGATCCATGATCTACAATACCGACACATCCCTTAGAAGGAATTGATCTGCTGTTGGTTCTGCGGCAGTGTCATGTCTTGTATGGCCTGGATTCTGTCCATTATCAGGTGTCTTAGCCCCTGGGTGAGACAGTGTTCCAAGTATTTGACCTTGGTCTGACATGGCTGTAATTTTTCCTTTGCAACCTTGTGTCCTGTTTGTGAGAGATAAAGCATCAACACTTTAGTATCAGACACTGATGACATAAACGAATCAGAACACAGCAACAATTTGTCAACATATTGAATTAGGACACACCCATTGCTTGGCTGGAAGGATTGTAAACAGTCATGTAAGGCCTGGGAGAAAATACTGGGACTGTTAATGAACCCCTGAGGTGATCTTGTAACTAGATACTGACAGTCAGGATGACAGTCAGGATGAAGAGGAACAGAAAACAAAGCAGAACAAAGATAATTACCGTAAAATGACTGGCAGATGGTGGAATCTGCATAAGGATGACCGCTGGGTCGGGTGCTATGGGGAATCATCATCATCATCATCATCATTTATTTATATAGCGCCACTAATTCCGTAGCGCTGTACAGAGAACTCATTCACATCAGTCCCTGCCCCATTGGAGCTTACAGTCTAAATTCCCTAATATAGACACACACTCACACACATAGACATATACAGACAGAGAGAGAGGGTCAATTTTTGATAGCAGCCAATTAACCTACCAGTATGTTTTTTGGAGTGTGGGAGGAAACCGGAGCACCCGGAGGAAACCCACGCAAACGCAGGGAGAACATACAAACTCCACACAGATAAGGCCATGGTCGGGAATTGAACTCATGACCCCAGTGCTGCGAAGCACAAGTGCTAACCACTAGGCCACTGTGCTGCCCACATCTAATCTGTAACCCCTCCATCTAATCTAATCTGTAACCCCTCCCCCCACTTTTCTTCACTGGGACAATTGGACTGTTAGCTGTGCTGGATGTACGAATTAAAATTCCTTGTTGCAACAGCCTTTCAATTACAGGATACACCTCTAATTCCAGCTCCGATTTTAATGGGTACTGTGGTATTTTTGGAGCTTGCCTGCCATTTTTTAAATGAACCATTACAGGGGCTATATTTGCCATCAATCCAGTGTCCTGTCCATCTTTGGTCCATAGGGAATCCGCTATTTGTGATGACATTTCCTCTACCTGAGATGGACTTTGTTCTAAACAGTAGAGTGCAGCATTAGCCTTTGTGTGGTGTCCAGTATGTCCTGCGCTCCTTTTCCTTGCTTGCGTGGCACTTCTTGTATATTAATGGCACGGGCAATAGCTGAAATAACAGTGGGTACGTCATCTTCTCCAGAAACATTACCTTGCATACCACTCAATTGTATATGTTATTGTTATCATTTTTGGCATCGGTTCTACTTTTCCCCTCCTCGTATATGGCGGCGGGGGGGCTTCTCTCCGCTTTGCAATGCTACCGTCTGCTACGCATGCGCCCTCGTGCCACATACTCCCTTCCTGTTGCCACAGTTTTAAATAGTCATTGTGTTTGATTCTCAGTTTTAGTGATTTTATCAAACAAATTTATCTCTAACAGTACTCAATACCTCTTGATCAATGCTACCAACTTTAGGAAAGGGCTTCACATTCAATGGTCATCTTGACCCATTTATCATAGTACCCCGTTGCATACTCACCATATTTCACACTCATAATATACTTCGCTGAACCAATCGGCCCTTGCTTTACCTGTACATCGGCCATCTCTCGCGTTTGTTTAGCACCCATGTGGAAACAAAATCCTCAACACTTTGCAGTGCAAAACTCCCGCAAGAGATTTGTGGTGGCCATGGATGAATTTTGTAAGCTGCGTTCACTCACTTCTTCTCAACTAGGTACAACTTAATACTTCATGAGATGCCAAGCGTACATAGCGAGAACCCTAACAGAGTCACTTATCTGGGAGAACGGAAATATCAATGTTTTAGTGCCCGTGTGGAAGTGGACTCCTCAACGCTTCGCATACCCTTGTTTTCATGTCTAAATTTATTTTGTCTGCCTTGTATGTCCTTGTTTTATGTATTTCCTATATTAGTTACTGTTAAATTAACCTATTATTAAATGAGAGAATTGTATTACAATTTTGTGTGTTATTCCGTTCAAACCTTCATGATATCATGGGTGTAGGTTTTATGCCCATTTTAGCCCCCAACTCATACTTGCCTACTTTCTCACAACATGCGTGAGACTCATGAATTTTGGGACATCCTCCTGGACTCCTGGTAGAGTAGACCACCTTTCCATCATCCCGCCTCTCCATGATATTCTTCTATCAATGCCCCAGTTTAGATCTCCTTGTAAGGATGACACACCTTATATACAGACTTCATAATTTTATGACATCTGAAGACATAAGGCCAATCATATTGTATTTGTTTATCTTGAAATTGGTCATTTCATTTTTCCATCTGAATAGTCATTGAAAGTAGACATTATTTATAGCTCTCTTTGTGCTGCAGATAATTTCTTTTTCCCAGGATGAAAGATTATTCTTTTATTTTATTTTTCCACACTAACACTGAAAAATATTACTCATTGCAGTGATGCAGATTAGTCAGTGTGAAGTGGAAGGACAGATGTAGTGAACCTTCACTTAATTTTCTGGGAAAATCTCTCCCTTTATTAATGGTATACATTCACTTCCTCTACTGGGAATGTGAAGGGTTAGCCTACATGCATTAGGGATATCCTAATGGGACTTGTAACCATTTTATAACAAGCAAAGAAATGGCAATTCTGAACAACAATATTTAATAGATTTTGTAGCCAGTACAAATATAAATCAAAATAAATAAATATATATATATATATATATGGCAAATGTTGTTCCTTACCGTTATAAATATAGACACAAATAACACAAACAAATGTTGTAAAAAGTTTGCAAGTGACTGTTTTGTGTACGTGACTATTCCTACTTACTAGATTTTCCTCATTTCTTGGGCTTGTTTGACTTGGTTTATTTAGGTTTTTTGGGTGTCAGTTACCATTTATAACAACCTTTGCTATTCCAAATTGACTCGATTTTCGATCCATCCGTTTTATTTGCACTTAGTGTTAAATTAATAGGAATATACTAATTAATTTAAGCAGCAAAGTGTAACTGCAATGCCCCCTAAAAGGTAAATGTCTGCTGTGGGAGTAACTGCACAGCAAGGAGCAGCAAAAAGACGAAGGGCGGAGCGAGATAAAGCAACAAACTATGACTGATGATCAAAAAGAACACAAATGTTATTGTCAATGCCATGCAAATATGATTGCTCAGCAAACTGCCCGTCACAGAGAAAACAATTGGAGAGCGAACAGGACAAAGGTAATATCACGTCAACGCCTACAAAGTCAGCAAACAAGATGCCACTTCATTCTTGATGTCGGTGGCTTTGATGAAACAAATATTAATGCTCATAACTGTGGCCCCATGAACAGTATTTGTGAATTTTCCCACGCTAAGCATTTTGCGGCTCAATGCTGCCACAAAGGTAGAGTAAAATTGGGTGCAATAAGGTCTGCTTCTGTTATTGAGCCTTAATGAAAGGACAGCATGAACATTACAAAAAAACACTCTTATATTTTTCCGTCATTTTGACGTGCTTTTACATAGTTTACTGTAAAGGAACATAGTAGATGTGTAGAACCACTATGCCCCTAGCAATTGGCGCTGGCTAAACCCTGGCAAAGATTGTAACGGTAACTTTGATCTTTACCAGGGACCACCTCAAGCAGGGCCGTCTCTTCCATTGGGCACGATGGGCAGGTGCCCGGGGGCCCTGCAGGCAAGGGGGGCCCGTCCGAATCCTAAAAAAAAAAAAAATACTTACCTTGCGGTCACATCAGCGGTGATCCGGCTCCCTCCCTGGTCCCCTCTTCCGTGCTGTGCTCGCAGTGAATGCTGGGCGTGATGTCATGCCCAGCATTCACTGCAACCACAGCACGGAAGAGGGCAGAAGAGACTCAGCGGCGCGGAAAAAAGAAGAGGATCGGACTTAAGGTAAGTTAAGGGGGCCCCTATATATATATATATATATATATATATATATATATATATATATGTAAAAAAAGTGATTTTATATATATATATATATATATATAATCACATTTTTTTTTACATACATATATATATTTTTTACACACACACACTATATATATATATATATATATTTATTTATTTATTTATTTTTTAGGGGCCCGGTACACTGCATTGCCCGGGGGCCCATAAAGTTGTTAAGGTGGCCCTGACCTCAAGAGAGCTATGTTCTTTGCTTTGCGTAACACTGGCCCAAGGATAGTTGTACTAGGATAATGCCGACAGACAGAAGAATGAAGAATACAAGCCAGAGTCAGGGTAGGCAGCTCAGGTGCAAAATAAGAACCCAATCAGGGACAGAAGCCAACGATTGTTCTGGCACAAGTATCGCTGAATATTTAATCTCCAACCTGAGCACAATGCCAGAGCACCTGTAATGCATGTATTGAGCAGCCAGCGGGGATACAAACAAAACTTGTTTCAGCATGAAATCAAGAGTCAGCAATAATGTGAATATCACCAAACTCACGGAATCCAGAGCAGCAATGATTTTTCTAAGTACAAAGATTACTGATGCTGAATCTGAGGCAAGTGAAGCTCCGGAACCACAGCAGTGCAGATGGTAAACAGCCAACTTAGAATTTTGTATCTACAGGGAACACTCATGAAGATGTATGGGTGCGATACAAAGAGAATCTGTCCCACCGGAATACACTTCGGTGTTTGACACTGTGGGTAAAATACTGGGGTTACAGCTGAGTACAAGATGATGATGATGATAGTATGCAATAAGTTAAACGGAGGTGTTGGCACTGATGCCTGTTCTCCCACTTCACTTTTGGATATTTGACTGTTTTTATTGTATTACTAACTATGTGTCTAGAAATGCTCTTTTATATGCACATAATAAAAATATTGCCATAGTTCCATCACTCTCATGATTAATTTAAGGCATAGCTAGGGCTTAACCGAGAAGTATTCTAGGAGCAAAACAAATACGTTTAAAATAATAAAGGCATTGTCCTAAAGTGGTAGTAGTTCTTTGACGTTATATGTTATTCTATCAACCATCCACATTTACAGACAGACCTACAATCCTGCAAAAATAGGCACAGATTCTGGTGGCATATCACCGGAATGTGGGTGACTGTCTATGGGTGCACTATTCACACAACTCTGTACATTTGTGCAAATAGAAAAGCTCTGAATGTTTTGCACATTCATACATTAACTTTAGCATCTCAAGATAGCCATTAAATAATACTAATTAAAGCATAGAGGTAATCATCATCATCATCATTTATTTATATAGCGCCAACATATACCGTAGCGCTTTACAATTGGGGACAAACACAGTAAACGAATAAACAAACTGGGTAAAACAGACAAAGAGGTGAGACTGCCCTGCTCGCAAGCTTACAATTAAACTACACATAATAATACACATGTGTATTCTGAAAGTCTTTCATTTGTGTTCTCAAGATTTGTAATTTATACGTGCCTGGCCGCCTGACTCTCAGCATATGGGAGAGAAAAATGAGCTTATGAAACATGCCAAGTTATTTTTAAACTGTCTAAAGTAAATACAGCATATGACTTTTTCTGGAAGTGACTGCAGGATCTGACTACAACTACAAAGTTTGAATTAAAGCATATTTGTAAGCAATCACACATGCATCTGAAATGATAACCCCCTCTTCTTGATATGCTCTTAGATGTTGGCACAGCCTGTGAGAACGGAGCAGTTCCTATGCAGGATTGGATTTGCTGTGACAGACATGCTGCTGGAACAGATGTCCATGATAATTTGGGAGTGTTTTATGTTTTGGTTAAGTATTTATAAAGCTCACAATTAGGGATGATATTTTGGGAAACGCACTTTTTTTATTCTCCAAGGGCTAAATATAATACACGCAGCAGCCATTATGTATACATATTACAACAGAGAACAGATGGGAGCATAATGCAGTGAGAGTCACAACGACCAAGAGGTCATGCTGTGAAATGGGAAAAAATTGATAGATTTGACTGATAGCATAGGTATTATATGGCTGATTTCCAGGGCCAGTCCTGTTTTTGTAATCCTGTAATAGTGTGCTTTTGGGCATAACAGATAAAGGGGTATATTTACTTAACTGCGGGTTTGAAAAATAGAGATGTTGCCTATAGCAACCAATCAGATTCTAGCTGTCATCTTGTAGAATGTACTAGATAAATGATAACTAGAATCTGATTGGCTGCTATAGACAACATCTCCACTTTTTCAAACCCACAGTTTAGTAAATATGCCCCCAAGGGATAAATGTATCAAGCTGAGAGTTTTCCGGCAGGTTTGAAAATTGGAGATGTTGCCTATAGCAACCAATCAGATTCTAGCTGTCATTTTGTAGAATGTACTAAATTAATGATAGCTATAATCTGATTTGTTTTTCAAAACTGCCGGAAAACTCTCAGCTTGATACATTTACCCTCAGGTTTCAGTGAGTAGCAGATGTGTTCGCTTGATAACAGAAACACGTTATTTTAGTCAAGCTGTGTAGCAGTTCACATACCAGAAATATCCTACTCTGCCCTAATGAGTATCAATACGAACAAAACCGTCAGCTGGTTGGATTATTGTTAAGGTAAATTGTGTATTGGCAATAGCGCAGGTAATCTATTTTAATGAATACAATAACTGTGTCTAGGAACTGCATGAAAATGGATAGTTTATTTTTAAATAGTGCCTCAGGGGGTGTCAGTGAGCAATCCCCCAATTTTTTATTCTCATTTTTTAATAGAAAGTCAGGGTCCTTGAAGGCCCCTCCTCTGGTCTTCTGAGAGTAAGCGGAGGCCGTTGCATGTGCAGTAAAGCACCGTTTAAGCCTTCAGTTCTAAATAGGCTGCCCTGGAGTTAGTTTGGGCATTGGTATTGTCATATAGCACGTCTGCCCTGTCACTAGTATTACCTACTCATTGTGCTGCCACTGAAAGGGTTGCATGCAGCATTAATCTCCTATTAACCTGTGTAGTCATACTTAGCTTGTGCTCTGGCTGCTTTTAATTAACTGAACTCAAATTATCTGCCAAACTCCAGACTATCAGCACCCAGAGCACTAATAACCTATGATAGGGCAGGTTACTGACAACTCCAGACTATCAGCACCCAGAGCACTTATAACCTATGACAGGGCAGGTTACTAACAAATAACTCCTAACTATCAGCTATAGTTGCCAATTCCACTTATAACAAGCGGAAATGGGCTTCTTTTTTGGTGAAGTTGCGGGGTTTATTTCACTGCCGCGGGTAGCTTGTTTTTGGGCTTGGACACATTCTCCAAGTCCTCAGGCTGCATAATCGTTTTTTTCCTCTGTTACCATTTTGTGATTTGTGCATTCAGTTTTGTTTTTTTGTGGCAGGTTGTGTAGCGAGTTCCTTCAATGAAGTGGCGCTTTGTGGGTGGGCGGAGTCAGAGGAGGACATGGAATAAATCACAGGAAGACGGATCTACAGCAACCTACTGAAATAAGTGCTGTGAGTCAGACACACGATCGCTGCACTTATAGCAGGTAACACTGCTATATAACACCCTCCCCTCCCATTCAGTAAGCTGCTCATGTCAGAAGACTGCTTTTACTGTTATATCATGGGGCTATGTGGGATAGACATACCAGTGTCCTAAATTACAGCATTTGCTTTTTCATTTGCCATATCAGTGTATAAATGTGTCCTGTTGTGTTTTATAAAGGTTTTCGAAATGGAGATTCAGTGTAGAAATTCGTTTTATAGAAAAGGACAGTCCCCTGTAAGTTGGGCTTTTTAGGATTGGTTTGGGATTGTTTTTCACTAAGCGGTTGCTTGTTTTTCATTTCAGCACTATCAGCACTCAGAGCACTAATAGCCTATGACAGAGCAGGTTACTGACAACTCCAGACTATCAGCACCCAGAGCACTAATAACCAATGAGAGGGCAGGTTACTAACAACTCCTGACTATCAGCATTCAGAGCACTTATAACCTATGACAAGCTGTTACTAACAAACAACTCCCGACTATCCGCACCCAGAGCATTAATTACCTATGACAGGGCAGGTTACTGACAACTAGAGATGCTCAGGCTCGGTTCCCCGGGAACCAAACACACCCGAACATAGCAGATCCGAGTACCGAGCCGGCTACTTTCGCGTCCTTTCGGAATTGAAAACAAGGCAAAACGTCATTGTTACGTTGTCGGAGCTCAGATCTTGAGAGTTTTGGATTCTATAAGTACCGCCTTTCTCCGTGATCTAGCGCCATTTCACAGAGGGACACAGAAGGGGTAGCACAGTCTGTAGAGCAGTTGGGCAGCATCATAGGTAGAATAGAAAGAGGAGGGGTAGCAGTGTTCTTCAAAGTCTACAGTGACATTCAGGAGATTTCCATTGCTAATTGTCATTGTTGAAATAGAATTAATAATAGGTCTGGCAGGCTTGGTCTTCTAAATCTGCAGTTCCATAATGTACAGTGTTATATAGGTAACACAGAAAGAGGAGAGCTTCATTTCTCCATTGCAAATTGTCATTGCTGAAATACAAATACTAGGGCTGGAAGGTTTAGTCTTCTGAATTTGCATTCAAATTGTACGGTGTTATATAGGTTACACACAAAGAAGAGAGCTCTATTGCTCCATTGCTAATTGTCATTGCTGAAATACAAATACTAGGGCTGGCAGGCTTGGTCTTCTAAATCTGCAGTCACATTGTACTGTGTTATATAGGTAAAATACAAAGAGGAGAGCTCCATTGCTAATTGTTATTGCTGAAATAGAAATAATAGGGCTGGCGGTCTTGGTCTAAATCTGCAGTTACATTTTACTGTACCATAGCCCACATTTAGAAACAGGAGAGGTTCAGTGCTGAAGCAGAAATTGTAATAATAGGGCTGTCAGTGTTCTTAAAAGTCTCCAGTGATATTCTACTGTGCCATAGCTCATACAGAAACCCTCCTGTGGCATTGTTCTTGTGACTTTCCAGTCTCAGTCATGATGATACTAATCCCTCTACCTCATGTGCTAAAGTCTATGTTCAAGTGCATAGTGGTTTTAAGTCAGGGAAACAAAAATGCAAAAAACACCTCTCTAATAAAGGTGAAAGATTACTGTAGAAAAACATAAAATTGCCAACATGCCATTCTACCCAAAATATTACCAAGCATACCAGCATCAGCTAGCTCCCTTCTCTCAGCTAGATCTCAGCACCTGCAATCTACACTGCAGGGCCGGACTGGGACTAAAAATCAGCCCTGGCATTTAAATTACACAGGCCCACCTGAGGCCCAGCAGGAAAGAAATTGTGTGCCGCCGCTCAGCGGTGGCGCTGAAAAGGGCGTGGCCACATTGTGTTGTGGGTGTGGCCAACATGGGGCATTGATACATACATTAATACATTATAATAAAACATTACATTTATCACGCCCTCCCATCCACATTACGCCTTCCCCCCAGGCACATTATGACACCCCCAGCCCACTGTACTTATCTATGCTTCTGGTGCTGCTGACATCCATCAGGGTGGGAACTTCCTATAGAGTGAGCAGGGAAGCTCTTAGTCTCACGAGATTACCACATCTTGTGAGACTTAGTGCTCCTCGGCTTGCTCTGCAGGCTGTGTCCTATCCAGGTACTGGGAGCAGCTATCCGCTCCCTCCTCCTAACCAGAGCTGGATTAACGCTCGGGGGGCCTGGGGTATTTAAGACAGGGGGCCCCTATTATGTAACATGGTTATCATATTAGACAAAATGTTAGACAAATACACAGGCAATACTGAGTGCAATACTTTTAGTTGCCCGCAGCTCTGCCTTCACAAGCAGTACAGTGTGAAGCGGGACTTACCTCCCAACTGTCCTTGTAGTCGGACGAAATCTCACTAAACGAGACAGTCACCAAAATTCGGGAATTCCCCACCAGTGTTCTTGTCACTTTTACCACCTGTGGCTGCTGGTGTCTTTAGTAGCTGCTTGTCTGGATCCTCGAATGCTGGAGGCCCTATTTTGAAAAAAAAATGGGTACATGTAATTTAGAAACTTCCAACCAGCCCTGGGGGTAAATGTATCAATATGCGGGTTCTTCAACACCCGCGCGTTCAGCCTCTTCCGCGATTAAATTTCAAGCGGCGCTGCATTGTAAAGGGAAGTTAACCCTTTACAATGCAGCGCCGCTTGAAATTTAATCGCGGAAGAGGCTGAACACGTGGGTGTTGAAGAACCCGTATATTGATACATTTACCCCCTGGTGTTTAATCAATGCAACCCATGTTTTATAATTAGGCGTCCCTCCAGTCTAAACATTAAAATACTAGCATTCACGTTTAATAAACCTATATACCTCCCTCCAAACAGCCCCAACAATAAATTACATTGCATTTATGTTTAAGAAATATACCTATTTCCCGCAACAATCACTGCCATTAAATAATTCCTATTCACATTTAATAAATAGACGTTATTTTTTTCCCAAACAGCCCCACTTTCAATTAATAGCCCCCAAATCATATTATGCCACAATAGTGCCCCAGTTTGTACATTAGTACGTCCAAATGATATTATACCACAATACTGCCCCCAGTTGATATTATGCCACAATAGTGCCCCCAAATCATATTATGCCACAGAGTGAACATATTAACACCACTAAATTATATTTGTATACACTGTGAGTTTATATATTCATTAGGAATAATTATGGACTATACAGTATCCCCCCCCTGTTTTCTGTGTGGCATCCTTTCTCTTCCTCCCGTGTGGCATCTCCCCCCTCTGAGTGGCATCCTCCTGTCTCTTCTCCCCCCCTTAGTGGCATCCTGTCTACTGGGTGGCATCCTGATGCTTATCCCCCCCCCCCTCATCCCCTGAGTGGCATCCTGTCTCTTATCCCCATCCCCTGAGTGGCATCCTGTCTCTTATCCCCCCCCCCTCATCCCCTGAGTGGCATCCTGTCTCTAATACCCCCCATCCCCTGAGTGGCATCCTGTCTCTAATACCCCCCATCCCCTGAGTGGCATACTGTCTCCTATTTCCCCCCCCCACTGGTATACTGTCTCTTATTCCCTTCCCCCCCTCCCGAGTGGCATACTGTCTCCTATCCCCCCCCCCCAGTGGTATACTGTCTCTTATTCCCTTCCCCCCCTCCCGAGTGGCATACTGTCTCTTATTCCCCCCCCCAGTGGCATCCTTTCACTTCTCCCCGTTTTCTATGTGACATCCTCCCTCCTCTCCACATTTTCTATGTGACATCCTACCTCCTCTCCCTGTTTTCTATGTACAATCCTCCTCCCCCCCCCTTTACTGTACTCGCCTTCATGTCTCTACTCGTTTCCGCTGTCTTCTGCATTTTTCTGCTTTCTTCTGCTGTCCGCTCCTCAGACAGCTGCAGGACCCGGCCAGGACATGTGCAGCGCTGCGCGCGGCACATTTCATTTGGTGGCTGGTCCCTGGGGAGGACCCAGCCACAAGGAAGCCTGTCAGTGACAGGCTGTACTAAACTGACTGCCCTGGATGCGATCATGTGAGTATAAAAATACTCACATGATAGCTGCGCAGGGGACCGGACCGCCCCAACTGACCATCGGCCCTTCTGGCAAATGCCAGAAGTGCCAGATGGCCAGTCCAGCCCTGCTACACTGTCATCATATTCACCCTCATCAGTGTGTACATCATCCTCAAACAATACTAATTCATCACCGCTGGAATCTCAGAAGTCTGTGCACTTTGATGTAATTGCCGGTAATGGCCTTCCGCATGGAATTTGTAGTTCATTTTACAGAAGAGCTGAAACGATTTTTGTGCAATTCTGTTAAACCAAACCAAATGTTAAAATGTTTTGCAGACTCATCTGCATCACCACTGGGTGTCTTGGGAAATCTAAGTTTTTTCCTAGCAGCAATTTCCAGTGAAACTGAAGAAGGAGACATCATTGTGTCATGTACCACTTGAGCTTGAGCTTGCTGACCAGGAGCTCATTGCATCTCTTGAGATCTGGGTCAGTTGGAAAAAAGAGAAGACATACCTCTTAAACCTAGGATCAAGCACAGGTGCCAAAATATAATGATGTAATGATGTTGATAACTCTTGGATCCTGGCGAAGCGAAAAAAGTACTTAATCTACAAGTACAACATAATTAGCGGAATTGCTTTGTTTTATTTCCTCCTTCAATTTCTCTTGCTGCTTGTCACGGGCACTAGGAGTCTTTACCCAGGGATCACCAGGTGATAGGCTTACCAGAGCAGTATAGGTGGTAATATGGTACTCTGGTAGCAGGGTGATCACGGAACAGGAAATAGCAGATGATAAGATGCTCAGGAAAGTCTATGACTAGCAGCACTGGCAATATGGAGGTAGTAATACACGAGGAACTGTATGGACAAAGGACACGTGAAGGTAGTCAGTGGTCTGCGGTAGCAAGTTGTACCACTGCTATAGTGAGCAGGAATGTCCAACAGAAACGAGGAGGTGATGAGAGTCAGCGGTCTGCGGATAGCAAGTTGTACCGCTGTCTGAGTGAAGGAATGGAATCCAAGTGGAGGTATCCGGGGAGTCAGTGGTCTGCGTTAGCAAGTTGTACCACTGCTATGTGAGAGGATACTGGAGCAGGTGAAACTGGAAACAGGGGTCAGTGGTCTGCCACTAGCAAGTTGTACCACTGAATATATATGTGAGGAGGTGCACGGGGAGAGACTGCAACACAATATATACACAGGCACCTTGACTTTGATCCACAGTAATATGCACAATATAAATGTATAGATGACTGAACAACACTGCCAATATAGAAAGTCTCTTGAAGTAATCCAGCATGAGATAACACAGTCAATGATGGCAATAGACTCAGCGGATAGTACACTCCAGAGGAGAACCAACACAGTCCAGCAAGGTATGCAATACACAGCACAGTCAATGGGAAGTATGCATACCGTGGTTCAGGAGAAGGCAGTCAGACAGGAGTGCAGAGATACCTGAACGGCAGGAGGCCGGCAGGATGCAAAGTCCCTGGATGGGTGAAGCGGTGGTCTAGCAGGTGCAGCGCACAGGTAGGTAGACCAGCAGGGAACCCAGGAAGGCGTGGAGAGCGGATCAGCAGTAGATGGATGCGTAGCGCTGAGAAGTAACAGCAGCGGGTCTCTGCGGGAACACGGAGGTAGCCAATAGCAACCAGCAGGTGCAGTAACGATGGGACACCGGAGCAGAGTTGAACTGGAACAGTTGATCACGGAGAGTAGCGGGTAGCAATAGTGGCAGCAGACTCAGGGAAACACGGGAGAGTTGACAAGGCTGAAGACTGAAGCGCACAGAGGCGGCGGATAGGAATCAGCTAAACAGTCACGATGAAACACAGACGGGTTGCAGGTTGAAGACTGTAGTGCACGGAGGCAGCGGATAGGAATCAGCGAGCAGTCACGATGATGAAACACAGACGAGTTGCAGGTTGAAGACTGTAGTGCACGGAGGCAGCGGATAGGAATCAGCCAAACAGTCACGATGATGAAACATAGACGAGTTGCAGGTTGAAGCCTGTAGTGCACGGAGGCAGCGGATAGGAATCAGCTGGCAGTCACAATCATGAACAGGTGAGTGGATGTGAATGAAAGACTGTAGTGCACGGAGGCAGCGGATAGGCATCAGCTAACAGTCCCAATGATACAAGGTAGAGTTGAAGTGGTTAGAAGACTGTAGTGCACGGAGGCAGCGGATAGGAATCAGCTCACAGTCACGATGATACAGTAGATGGTAGAAGTGGTATGGGAACCACAGTAGTAGAAGTGGTTTGGAAACCACAGAGGTAGAAGTGGTTTGGAAACCACAGGAATCAGCTGGGCTGAATAAACGAGGAAACACAGGAACACCTTCAGAGACTCATGGGGAATGAGACTCCAAGATCAGGCAACGTGGTGTTGACCACAGGTGCTTAATATAGGGAGGTTGCCTGATCTGCCAATTAAGTTAAAGGAACATACACAGAAGGTATAGAAAGGGCTGCGCATGCGCAGTCCCTCAGGATGGAGGACGGCCACGGTTCCTAAATGTCCGGGAAGAAGCACTCACAGTCCGGTGAGTGACACTGCTTTTCAAAAAGTCTAATTAGGGGAATCACTTCCATCACGACACCATTTTACTAGAAAAGCTATTCCTCACCTCTACCAGAAGGTTCATAAAAATGTAATTATTGGGCTACAAAATGTATTTCTACCCACTGTACACTTAACCACAGATATGGGGACAAGCGGAACTGGGCAAACTAAAGATTATATGACTGTGACAGCCCACTGGGTTGGTGATTCGCTTTCACCAGCAGGAGCAGCAGCATGTACCCAAGTACGTCACATTTTTCAGAAGTAGGCTTCTCTGTGCATCAGCGACTTCAGTAAGAGGCATACAGCTGACAATCTGTTACAAAAAGTAAGGGATGTCATTGCAACATGGCTTATCCTGCTTGGACTCTTCTGAGGATATGTGATTTCTGATAACAGCGGGGAAGGGGGGGGGGAATTCCATCACATTTCCTGTTTTGCTCACACAATCAACTTGGTGTTACAGGTCTTTTAAAAAATGACAATGACATGCAGGAGATGCTGTTTGTGTCCCGAAAAATTTAGGGTCATTTTCGGGATTCTGCAACAGTATGTAGGAGAATGCAACAGCTGCAAGAAGACTAGCATTTGAGGGGAATGTACTTTAGTCCAGCGAAGTAGTCACCTGGGAAGAGAGTGCAGACACGGTTAACTTGAGTCAAGTGATTGCCTTAATTATACTTTTTGAGAAGCAGCTAGAGAAATTTTACAGATGAAATAAAAGTAAGTAAAATCTGCTAACTATATTTTAATTGTAGATTAAGTATTTAATTCGCTTCGCATGGATCCAAGAGCTATCAACATCTTGTAATGGCGTCTACTCCTTCAGTTTCTCTGGCAACTGCTTCTCGGAAAAAACTTAGCTTTCCCAAGACACCCAGTGGTGATGCAGATGAGTCAGCACAACATTTTGATATTTGCTTTGCTCTAAAAGAATTGCCCAAAAATCGTGACAGCTCGGCCATAAAATGAACTACAAATTCCATGCGGAAGGCCATTATCGGCAATTACATCAAAGTACACAGACGTCTATGATGGTGGATTCCAGCGGGGATGAATTAGTATTGTTTGAGGAAGATGTACACAATGATGAGGGTGAATATGATGACAGTGTAGATTGCAGCAGGTGCTGAAATCTAGCTAAGAGAAGGGAGCTACCTGATGCTGGTATGCCTGGTAATATTTTGGGTAGAATGGTATCTTGCCATTTTTATGTTTTTCTACAATAAACTTTCACCTTTTTTAGAGAGTTGTTTTTTTTTTTTTAAAAAAAGGTACAAGCTTTTTATTTACATTTTTGTTTCCCTGACTTAAAACCACTATGCACTTCAACATAGGCTTTAGCACATGAGTTAGAGGGATTAGTATCATCATGACTGAGACTAAAGAGTCACACCAACAATGTCACCCCTCCTGTTTCTATATGAGCTATGGCACAATACAATGTCACAGAGACTTGAAGAACACTGACAGCCTTATTATTACAATTTCTGTTTCAGCCACCTCTCCTGTTTCTGAGTGGGCTATGGTACAATAAAATGTAACTGCAGATTTAGCCCAAGCCAGGCAGGCCTATATTTTCTATTTCAGCAATGACAATTAGCAATGGAGAAATGGACCTCTTCACTTTGGGTGCTACCTATATAACGCAGTAGAATTTGCCTGCAAATTCTACAGACAAACCTGCTTGTACTCCTCTTTATTTTCGACTCTTAGCAATTGAGCACTCGTCTTTGGGTGTATATTAGCCCCTACACTTATCAGTGCAAATTCAGAAAAATACAGTTTAATCCCTGCTAGGCCCTCCCTAAAAAATACAGTGCTATATTAGAATTTCAGCAGTCAGAAAAGACAGCTTTTTTAGAAGGGGGGATATGACACTCCAAACACTTTGTAGTGCAAATTCAGAAATATACAGTGCTGCTATATTACAGTTTCAGCACTCAGCAAATACAGCTTTTTTAGAATGGGGGATATGACACCCCAAACACTTTGTAGTGCAAATTCTTAAAAATGCCTGCTCTATACTGCTCTATTCCTGCTCTATTCTGTGACCTAACCCTTCTCTGTCCCTCTTTCAAATGGCGCTAGATCGCCGTGGAGGCGGGTATTTATTCATTCTAAAACTCGCGAGATCCGAGATCCGACGACATCACAATGACGTTTTGCCTCGTTTTGGAAACTGAATAGGCGCGAGAGTACTCGGATCCACGAAGTTCGGGTGGGTTCAGTTTCAAGGAAACCGAGCCCGCCCATCTCTAAACATAAATACACTGCAGTAGGTTACATAAATGCACTGCATTAGGTTACATACATATATACACTGCAGTAGGTTACATAAATGCACTGCAGTAGGTTACATAAATACACTGCAGTAGGTTACATAAATATACTGCAGTAAGTTACATAAATACACTGCAGTAGGTTACATAAATGCACTGCATTAGGTTACATATATACACTGCAGTAGGTTACATAAATACACTGCAGTAGGTTACATAAATATACTGCAGTAAGTTACATAAACACACTGCAGTAGGTTACATAAATGCACTGCATTAGGTTACATATATACACTGCAGTAGGTTACATAAATACACTGCAGTAGGTTACATAAATACACTGCAGTAGGTTACATAAATACACTGCAGTAGGTTACATAAATATACTGCAGTAAGTTACATAAATACACTGCAGTAGGTTACATAAATATACTGCAGTAAGTTACATAAATACACTGCAGGTTACATAAATACACTGCATTAGGTTACATATATACACTGCAGTAGGTTACATAAATACACTGCAGTAGATTACATAAATACACTGCATTAGGTTATGCCTGTTTCTGAGTCCAGTACATTTCCAGAGTCAATAGCTGAAATGTATAACAGTGTAACACAGAGTAAATGCTTGTAAGAAGGTAGCACCACCTACAGTATATTTAACTAAACCTGAATATTTTGTGCTGTTTTGTTCTCCCAGAGTGGCTTGTGCTTCCACTGATGACATTAGAGCTAACAAAGACTCATATCCAAAAGCAGGCAGCTATACGAAACAATTATTTTAGCAGCTAAGGTCCCTTCCCACTTACAACAGAAGACACATCCAGCAGAGAGGTATGTGTTTGTTAAGGGTCTTAAATCAAATACTCTGTTTACAATTGCTTTTATTTTCCTACCCAATACAGGTCAGTTTGCAACCTTACAAAACTTACATGAATTGAAAACTTTTTTAGGGAGGTATTCTGCTGGTGGGTGGAGATTTTAATTTCACAATGGAACTTCCCCTTAATGCTTCCAGTGGTAGAGCTACAGTGCCTGTTATGTCTGAAATTCTTATTGCATGATTTACCCCTAATTGACAGATGGAAAGCGCTAAATCCAACTGAGATTACTTACACCTTCTTTTCACATCCGTAGCAGGTTTGCAGTAGTAAATATAGCATTTTGGCTATACACCATCAGCTGCACTTAGATTCAGGTCTAACTGTTGGATCTATGGGATGGTCAGATCATTTACCTGCATTTGTGCTTTCACCTTCCATCCCTTCTAAAAGGGGAATGAACATATAAGTCCATCACTATGACAAGACCACTTGTCCCAGTTCTTTCTAGTGAAAAAAATCTCACAGTAATTTTTTAGAGAATAATTCTTCTGATGTAGGTCCTAATTCTGTCTGGGAAGCACATACATTCATGATAAATGGGAGCTTAGCGAAAACACAGAGCTAAGAAGAGGCAGAGTGTGTAGTTGATGGTTGTTATGGAACTATATATACAGTAGATTTAAAGTTGCATATGCAACTCAAAATATTGCTCTAGAAACATAAGTTTACGGACTCATTTTTACGGTTAACTCTAAAGCAGAGCCAATATGTATAGGTCAAAAGGTGCAATAAAATGCTCTCCAGTGGGTAAATGTATCAAGCTGAGAGTTTTCCAGCGGGTTTGAAAAACCAATCAGATTCTAGTTATCATTTATTTAGTACATTCTACAAAATGACAGCTAGAATCTGATTGGTTGCTATAGGCAACATCTCCACTTTTCAAACCCACCATAAAAATCTCAGCTTGATGCATTTACCCCCTGGGGGCTGTAACAAAAGCAACAGCAAACTTATGTAAGACAAATTGAAGATACCTGAGGTAACATGCAGATATTGACTCTCACTATTAAAGTCAAAGTCCTGCAACCACAAAGATTTAGTTCAAGAGCTGACAGTCTTAGAAAGTCTTCAATTACTCCCTGACTTATTCTAAATGGAATCACAGTCTAATTCAGTCATAGTTACTCACTATCAAACAATTCCCTGCATAAATGTAGCACTATAAAAACCAAGTCTGACACGTGAATTATTTAAGAACACAAAGACAGAATGTTATTAAATTGATTTTAATATGACAAAAAGTCACAATGCTTATTGATTAAAAATGGTGATAAATTGACATACAGAAAAAATAAATGTAAAACTGTTTTCTTAAAAAAACCCAGATACAAACACAGAGTATTTAAGGCATCTGAACCTGCAGTCAGGTGTCTGTTCTTTGTGTGTCAAACCCTGACAGTGCACAGACTTAGCTCCCTTTGCTCCTGCTGCTTTAGCTTGCTGTTCCAGTGATTTCCTGGTTGCTCTTCAGTGCCTCTCATCCATAACCATCACCTCCTCATGTTCAGCTCGCTGTTCCAGTGATTCCCTGGTTACATCGTCTTAGGATCTGGTCTTCAAATGGACCCCGAGAAGATTCGAGCCATCTTGTACTGGCCCCTTCCATCTGGTCTCAAATCAATTCAGCGTTTTTTGGGGGTTTGCAAATTATTATAGACAGTTCATTCTGAATTATTTCACCATCCTCGCTCCTATTTTTGCCCTTATTCGAAAGGGAGCTAACACCAAAGTTTGTCCACCAGGACGGCTGGAGGCTTTCACTTTTCTCAAAGAAGCTGTCACTCACCGGACTGTTAGTTCCTCTAGTTCTAGACATGGGTCTCTCTCTCTCTTGCTGGCGCCTGTCTTGCGCCGCGGCCGTCCGCCCATCTTGACCAGAGGTTTGCGCATGTGCAGACCTACAGACTGTTAAAACCTTGTTTCTATCCTCATTGGATAATTAATTACTCCTCACTACTTAAGACACCTGTTGCCTGTTCTTGGTCCTCATTCTGTTGAGATACCAAGGAGTTTCCTGTTCCTGCCTATGGTACCTGTTTGCTGTGGACGCTACCTGCACCTGGACAAGTCTCTACTCCACACAAGTGGTAATACATGCCAGCTGCAGACCGTTCCACGCAACCTCGTATTTTACCTGCTCCTGGACAAGTCTTCAATCCACATAAGTGGTAATACATGCCAGCCCCAGACCGTTCCATGTTACCTCGTATCTTACCTGCTCCTGGACAAGTCTTCATTCCACATCAGTGGTAATACCTGCCAGCCGCAGACCGCTCCATGCTACCTCGTATCTTACCTGCTCCTGGACAAGTCTTCACTCCACATCGGTGGTAATACCAGCCAGCCGCAGACCGCTCCATGCTACCTCGTATCTTACCTGCTCCTGGACAAGTCTTCACTCCACATCAGTGGTAATGCCTGTCAGCCGCAGACCGCTCCATGTTACCTCGTACCTTACCTGCTCCTGGACAAGTCTTCACTCCACATCAGTGGTAATGCCTGTCAGCCGCAGATTGCTCCACGCTACTTGTATCTTGCCTGCTTCTGGACAAGTCTTCACTTCACATCAGTGATAATACCTGCCAGCCACAGACTGCTTCAGGCTACCTTGTATTCTACCTGCCCCTGGACAAGCCTTCACTTCATGCTAGTGGTAATACCTGCCAGGTGCAGCTTACTCTAATTACTTCATATGTTACCTATTTTCGGGACTGAGTTCTATTGTGCCTCTGTAGAATAGCTGCGAGTCGCTGACTCTTCTACTACTGTATGATTGGCTGCTCGCATAGACTTTCTTCAGTTGTCAAGCATCTGCCTGTCTTATACTACCTGCGTGCTAAGCACTTGGAACTCTCTCCTCCTATTATTACTGCTCATCATTCTGCCGAGTTACTATTGTTTCTACTGCTCAGAGACTATATATATATATATATATATATATATATATATATATATATATATATAAAAATCATTGACATTCCTTCTTCCATTTAGTTTAAGTAGTGTCGTGTATCTATTGTGCTTAGCTGTACCGTATATTCACCATACTCCCCAGGGGCCGCGACCTGCACAGTGGAAGCCACTAAAACCCATACTTCCTTGCGGGACTTCCTGGAGAAGACCAGCCACTGTGTTAGACTCCGCGCCTCTGGTGAGTAAGGCTGCATCTGGTGAATTCTGGGTAAAACTCCTAGTGCCTGTGACAGAAGCGTTTTCCTCTGCTCCTATTCTCAGACAATCGGATGTTTTCCTTCCTTTTTTCTTAGAGGGTGATGTCCCCCTGCTGTAGGTGTTGGAGCAGTGCATTCGCAATCCATCTCAAATAAACTCCTACCTTGTGCTTTCTATTCCCGCAAGTCCTTACCCTGGGCAGAGTTTGCCCACAGCAACCTGTTTCATGAATCCACATCCACATCTTTGTGGTCTACGTTTCAGCCGTCCCTCCCACTCAGTTTTCTGCAGTAGAGCTCTCCAGCATGACTTCTCTTCCATCTGGTCCCAGGTTGTAACCTGCCACAGAAAATCTTCGGATGGATATAAACCTGAACCTGCATTCAGGTGCCTGTTCTTTGTGTGTCAAACCCCGACAGTGCGCAGACATGGCTCCCTTTGCTCCTGCTGCTTCAGCTTGCTGTTCCAGTGATTTCCTGGTTGCTGTTCAGTGCCTCTCATCCACAATAATCACCTCCTTGTGTTCAGCTCGCTGTTCCAGTGATTCCTCAGTTGCTGTTCAGTGCTAGTCATCCTCTGTTATCACTTCATTATGTTCAGTCCGCTGTTCTAATGATTCATCAGTTGCTGTTCAGTGCTACTCATCCTCAGATATCACTTCATCATGTTCAGTCCGCTGTTCCAGTGATTCCTCAGTTGCTGTTCAGTGCTACTCATCCTCAGACATCACTTCCAGGGGCGCACGGAGGATTGTCGGGGGGGGGGGGTTTCTTCCCGCCGACCCAAAAAAAACCAAAAAAACCAAGAGAGCAGCAGCTCCGTTTTGCCAGCGCTGTCCTATACAGCAGCCGCGGCGCTGTCTAAGAAGCGTCTGCGGTGGTGCTATATACAATACAGCACCGCCGCGGACGCTTCTGTTGTATAGGACAGAGGCCACTTAGTTAGCACAGGGGGGGTTTCTAGAGACTCAGAAACACCCCCTGCGTGCGCTACTGACTTCATCTTGTTCAGTCCGCTGTTCCAGTGATTCCTCAGTTGCTGTTCAGTGCTTCTCATCCACAGACATGACTTCCTTGTGTTCAGTTTGCTGTTTCAGTGATTTCTTAGTTGCTGTTCAGTACCACTCAACTACAGCTATCTCCTCCTCAAGTCTGTTCACCTCTCTGCGGTTTTCTCACTGCAGAATTTCTTCAACTTCTGTGTTCTCCATATGGATCTCGTCTGATGCTCTCCTTGAGGGCCGTGGGGGCAGTGGCTGCAAAGCCCATACCTCCTTGCGGGGGTTCCTCTGGTGAAGACAACCTGTCCCATTTAAACTCCATGGCTCTGAGTAGAGTAGTACCTAGTTAGACAGACCTGGGGATCCTATATTTCAGTTTCGGATCGTGACAAAAATTGTGTTCAATAAACATCTACTACCATAAGTTAAGACATGGGGGCAATTGAGTACTTTAGAACATATTGCATTCCTTGGAAAGGGGACTGATATAAGCAAAGACCTTGTGAAGAATGTTCTAGGTCTTTATTACCCAGTCTGATATTGCCATAACAAAACCAAAGACAATTTTTGTTTTAGTTGGCTATCGAAACATAT
Organism: Mixophyes fleayi; assembly: GCF_038048845.1. Taxonomy (NCBI): domain Eukaryota; kingdom Metazoa; phylum Chordata; class Amphibia; order Anura; family Limnodynastidae; genus Mixophyes; species Mixophyes fleayi. The sequence goes on from NC_134402.1 coordinate 70,757,152, forward strand.
CTAGTATTTTTATGCCCAACTAACTCTACAAAATAGTGTTCTTAAACCACCTCCCTTACTACATATGGTCCATAATCTCTATCAAACTGGATGCTACCTTACATATCTTGTCTAAGTAGAATGACAGTTATACCCAAGCTGCTTTATCTCTTCCAAACTTCTCCTTACTGGTGCCTGTGTTATGGGAGAATGCTGTAACTGACTTTGTTTGGCTTGGTTCATGTCAGTTTTGACCACTTGTCCCCTGTTTATACATGAATGGCTGGATTACGCACAAACATATTTGACGCCTTGCAGAACATACACATGAAATCACAAATATTGTAATGTCATTTCATCTGGATTTTGCAATTCTTCCACTTTTAGGGCATTAGAAGATAAAATGGTCCAAGAGCCCTGGGTTTGAAATAGTTAATGTTCTGACTGGCAAAGTGTGACCTTTGACCTGAGAAGACACTGATGCTAAACCTTCCCCTTTCCCCCTTAATGTCTCACCCCTGACCTTCGCCCATCACAATTTACTAGACAGCTACACGCTAGTTTTACAACTACCCCTTCCTGTCACAACCAGACAGATAATGGGCAGGGGAAAGTGACTGACATTAGCTTCCTATTGGTCAATGCATTCATACCCTTCCTGGGCTGCAGGCACAGCCCCAGTCTTTACCAAGACTACGTGCACATCCTGAGGGGTGGAAACCAAGAAGTTGCATCTGAGGATTCCTCTCAGCAGCTATGCTCATGACTGATCCCTTCCTTTTGTGAATTCATCTGTCTTCTTAATTGTCCTTATAGCGTAATACAATATATTTAAGAGCATAACAAATACTTTTGTATATGCTTTATTTTGTTGTTGTTTTTTGTACACTTTATTTATGTAGATTTTTAGTTACTTTATTTATGTACTCCTATTTGTAGTAAGCTTTCTTTTCAATAAATAAAAAAAAATGATAATTGATTAAAAAAACGGCATATTGGATCAACGAGTATTCTAAGCTGTGGCTCTTTAATTGTACTTTGCTCTCTGTGACACCAACGTCTGTCTCTGCATTTTAGCTATCATGTGTAAATACTCAGTCCAGGTCAAGTTTACTGAATGACAGTGAAATATTTCATATGTAGCAAGACTAGATAAGACATTGCTCATAATAGAAAATGGAGAAACTGTTCAAAAACTCAAGGCAATGACTATACATTAAACACAGCTGCAGAGTTCTTGTTTTGTTTTTTAACCTAGGAGAAGAATCTTCTGTGGGTCGGGTGGGAGGGGAGGCTGTAAATAGCATTATGTCACTTTTAGAAACCAAGCAGTCATTCCTTCCTTGTGTGTGTAATAGGGGGAGTCAGACAAGGTATACACAAACACCCCCCCCCCCCCCCACACACACACAAACAACCCCCCCTCCACACACACACACAAACAACCCCCCTCCACACACACACACACACACACACACAAACACACACACACATATATATATATATATATATATATATATATATATATAAAATAAAAGGTTTCCAACAATATACTTAAAGTAAAAGCACACAATCCTATCCTTTTACTTTCCGTTATCATCTATGTTATATCCATATTTAGATCATTGTATATTTATAGCTGCTACCAAAGTGTTTGTAAACCTGCTGGTAGAGTTTTCCATTCACTAGACTACTGTTGTCCCTCTCTGATAATTATAAGATGTTAAATGGCTATTATACCCCCTCCTTCAGAACTGCAAAATGCCAGCCTGGGTTAAGAGAAAATGTTCAGGAGGGGTTGGGGCCATGCCGCACCATGAGAGCAATCGTCATAGTAACTCACAGCCTTATTGGGCACGATATACGGCCTCCCACAGGTATTGTGTATTTCCTTGCAGAGTGAAGGTGAGTATACCATTGACTGACATTGCGTAAACTGGTATGAATGGTCTGCTTAAGTTCTTCTATGTAAGGTTTGTTTAATTATTTTATTAAAAATATGATTTATTTTTTTTAAACTAAGCATACACATTTAATAAATAGACCTATCTCCCTGCCCCCAAACAGCACCGACAATAAAGTAATAGCATTTACATTTAAAAAATATACCTATTTTCTACAAGTATCCCTAATACTAAATCGTTTGTATTCACTTTTAATTAGTAGCCCTCCCATCAACCCACCTTAAATTATTAGACCCCACTATTAAATTAAATAGCCCCACAACCAGCACACAAATAAATTAATAACATCCACCATTAAATAATTATCCCCTACCCTCTCTCCACCCTTACATTAATAGCCCACTAATATGAGGCCCTCTGAGATCAGGCGGAATGACCAGATTGCCTAAACGATTATACCATTGGATTTCGTGTTTCTAAATAAGATTTGATGCTGCAGAAAAGAAACAGTGTCAATCTTTTATATGTAAACAAAGATAAAATATTGCACGTTAATTTCCTTTCTGTTGAATGATGTTCACATCTAACAAGCGCACATAACAGTTTTATTGGACACTTTACATAAACCGCAAATGAAATCTGGTTTGTCAACCTTTGCTTTAGAGACTATATCAGTTGCTCAACCTTGTAGGCTTGCCAAGTTCCTCTACATTCTTACATTGATCCTGATGATTGCTTGTACACTCACACACCCCTTGTACACACCCCTCACACACCTCCTGTATGCCTCTAATCAGAAGACAACCAGCTGGGACAGACTTGTTTTAGGCAAACGTAGACTGCCTTTTATAGTACCTGCTGCTCACCATTGTAAATCACAGGCTTAAACTGACATTATTATGATTATTCTGAATGTGAGTGACAGTGTGTTGTAAATTAATGTCTGAGAAGCAGGTGATCCCGTTCTATGATCTGTTTTCTATCATGTGAGAAAATGCATTTGTGTTTGTCCGCACTATACACATGTGAATAATTATTCACTGTGCGTAATATATTTCCTGTGCACCATATGGAGATGCTGAATGTTACAAGGAATAAAATAGCAAATCAGACAGGGAGCGATGATTTTGTTTGCCAAATAAAATGGATAAAAAAAGGAGAACATCTGCAAATGTTTTACATAAATGTCTGCTAGACAGAAAGACGAGGGGGGATTTAGTCCGCACTTCCAAATTTGTCAAATATATGAAAAGTTGCATCACCCCTGTGACTGACTTTACATAATATAGGACAAGAATACAGGAGCATACCTTACACACTAAAGACAAACTAATCACAATAAGAATCGTGTGTGGGACTATGTCATACTGCTATATAATATAATGTCTGAGATAAACATGAGGTTCTTAGTGCACATTCTGATTAAATTGTGAATGCCTATCTACCGCAACATGGTGACATCATTCAGATGGGTGACGACACTACAATTAATTTCTATATGAGGGTACATACCTCTCTCTGTTACATCTGCCTACAGGCTATATGTCATGTGCAAGCTAATTTTTAGGCGTATCAATCTGCAAATATGTGTTTGTGAATTAATTCCTAGAAATAGTGTGACATGGCTCAGAGGAGCTGTTTAAATCAATGTGTTTTGTTTATGTTAAACTACCCAGAGTTGGGCTGGTAGATAGGAGCCTGGATCCATTGTAGCACCTTGTATCATTTATGGCAGGTCGCAAAAGGGAAAAGCCGTTGAAAATATCTCTTTCAGGACAGTGAGATAAAACACCTCTGGGAAGCCTCAGACATGCCGACTGCAGAGACAGGGTTATATGTGAATGACAAATTCAAGCTGAATAGGGTCATAGGAAAATATAATTTAATTTTCTCTAATATCATACTTACCAGAGTCATGTGTGGTATGCAGATGAAGAGAAACTTATGACCTGTTGTGTGGAGGTAAAATCATGTTTGTAAGCCATACTGGTGAAAAGTTAGGACAGGGTAACAAAAACCTGACTTAAAAGGTGTTTCTCCAGGAGAGTCATAAAACTCTAATTTGCATTCTCACAGACCTTTTTGTTCTGACATCACAGCTTGGTTTTAACACTGCACTGTTACTCTAAGAAATTGTTCACTTTAGGGAGTCAATCTGATATTGAAGAGTGTCCAATTTTCCTGCTTCTCCCACCACCAGAAACTTGATTATATGTGAGTTATCGATTCTGTGTTTTATCCTTTTTATTTTATAAGAAACAATAAAACTCTTTTATTAACTGTTTTATATTAAGCATTGTGGATGTATTTTCCATATTAAATTACACTTAAGTTCAAGTCTCTGTGTTCTTACAAATTCACGCGACAGTTTGGTGAAGATGCTACATGATTGAAATGAGGAGAACATTGTGATTTATGTTCTCCCTAGAATAATTCTAGGGAGAACCAAAGGCTTCCTAAATAACAGTGTCAGCTCTTCATAAAAAAATCTTGGTGGTGGCATAGCTGGTAACGGCAAAGCTAGTGTGTGGCATAGATAGGGAAGGATTTAATCATTTTAGACAGACCAGGTGGTTGTTTTTGGTTAACCCTGTGTCACACACTCGTCACGCTGGCTCAGGTGAGTGTTGTTCGTGACACTATAGATAATGCTGGTTCAACCCAGCTGAAAGTTACTATAATTATAAAAACAATGGGTAGGGTGCTGGGACAAGGTGAAAGTAGTCACAGCCTTCAAAGTGTACAACAGAAAAAAAGAAGGATTTACACAGCCCTACAGGACATGCTAGATATCACCATCAGTAACCTGTAGGTAGATGCAATAGAGGTGTGTTGCCTGTTATAGATATGAATTGTTAATATAGGCACCCATCTGAATGAGGTCACCTAGTCGCAGCAGATTACTTCAGAATTTACATTATATAGCAACATTACACTGTATAATACACACAGTTGTAATAAGTCTTTAGTGTCTGAATATTTGCTAAACTTAAAAGTTTTGATGAAAATATGAACTAATACCTCATGTTTTCATTCTGCTAGATACACACAGATATGTAGTGTTATGGATAAGCTCTGACAACAACAGTCTTATTGTTTTGTACACATATATGGACATTTATATTGCCACGCAGCTGGTACCATGTATGATATGGGATATAACGAGTGCGGGCTTATTTCTTCTCTACATATGAAACCTACCTATGCCAGTTATTTCTCATGATGTTAGTCAGCCATCAATGTGATATTACAGTTTACTTAAATAACCATTTTTTTTTCTTTTAAAACTATGGGGAAAGCTTTTTTCATTTGCCAACCAAGTCCTCTGGTAGGGTGGCCAGAAATGATCATATAAATGATTATGTCTGGTCTTTAGAGACCTCTTTCCAATATGGTAGCTCCAAGATCCAATGGTGGATTAAGACGATGCTGTGCTCTGGGCTGCCCAACCACCTCTCACTCTATCCTTGTCACATTTACCCCTACCACTCCTTCTCAGATATACACCACAATACCCCACATCACATATGCCCCTCAACATCTCTCCCCTTGTCATATATACCACTCACTCTCCCCTTGTTAATTACGTCCTCCAGCCTCCCTACCATCATGATGTGTGCGTTACCACACTGCCCTTGTCCCCCCTTGTCATGTATCCCCATGTCATGTATCCCCTACCTTCACTGCCTCTCTCATTCCTTCCTTCCACCACCACTACAACCACCACATCCTCACCCCACAGGTTCTTTCCCACCTACTGCATTGTACATGGAGGGAGGCTCTATACTTCCTCATAGCAGCTCACACTGCTGCTCCATATAGGAAACTGTGCAGAGCGCCAGTGACTACCACTAATGACATCACCAGAACTCTGTACCGATCCCACACATGTTATAGCGCAGTGCAGCTCTCTGACCTCTCTTCCAACAGACCTCTGTTTCCTCCTGGTGCTCCAGTTTCCTCCCACACTCCAAAAACATACTAGTAGGTTATCTGGCTGCTGTCAAATTGACCTTAGTCTCTCTCGGTCTGTTTGTATGTTAGGGGACTTAGACTGTAAGCTCCAATGGGGCAGGGACTGGTGTGAGTGAGTTCTCTGATGAGGCGGATGAAGATGATGAAAAGACACTGCAGAGGGATAAAATCTGTGGGAGTGTCCGATGGAGGAGAGGAGACTCCCAATGGAATGCCTTTCCTCCTACCCTGCATAATATTACAGTCCCCTGCTGGTACCCTAGGGTAGATGGGGTTAGAGCCGTGAGTCCCTCTATCTCTTTGGGCCATCAGAACCGTCTTTGTTTCATTTGTCACGTGTGTTACACTGGTGTATGTGCACATACCCTGTTTATTGCTTTCCCCCAGTTCCTTATATGAATGCAGACACAGGACTGACAGCATGATGAGAAGAGAAAGTCAGAGCTAGCAGTAAGGATCATCATCATCAGCAGCAGCTATTTATATAGCGCCACTAATTCCGCAGCGCTGTTCAGAGAACTCACTCACATCAATCCCTGCCCCATTGGAGCTTACAGTCTAAATTCCATAACATACACACAGACAGACAGAGAGAGACTAGGGTCAATTTTGAAAGCAGCCAATTAACCTACTAGTATGTTTTTGGAATGTGGGAGGAAACCGGAGCACCCGGAGGAAATCCATGCCGGTATATAATGCAAACAGGTCTCACAGCTTCTGTGCGATCAGATAATATGTGAAGGGGAGTAGCAAAATAGCAGGTGGTGTCCAAAGATGGGTAATTCTTTTAACTTACTACTGTATCCCAGATGTAAAAAGTGTGACTTTATATCACATCACTCATTCTGGAAATGTGTAATAATGAACAGCAAAACAGTAAGTGCAGGCAAAAAAAGGATCATCTCATACAAAAGGCTTGTTTATAATGAGGATATGCATTTAAACTGATATGAGATTCCACATTAATAATAATAATAATAATAATAATAATAATAATATTAATAATAATAATCGTAATATTAATAAGTTTAGTATGCATTAGTCCAGCTGCTGGTTTACTTATCTGTTACTTTTGTATTTGTATTTGGTGAGGTTAATGGTCTGATAGTTCCAGGAAACTTCATTTTCTGTTTACCCTCTGGTCAAATCTAAAGCAAGCTGCAGAATCATGCAACAACCAAGCAAAGCTGCACAATTAGTGATGTACAAATGACATCTGTATACTGGTGACAATGCACGAGCAATATTACAGGAAACTCAAAACTAATATTAAAAACAAAAGGATGTTTTGTTTTCTTTTCTAATTAATTAACCTACTAGTATTTAGGTCACGTAGTAAGTACTTCAAGTAAATATATACAAAATTACAAGCACCCCTCCATGTACAAATGAAACCAAGGGTAAAACTCAGATGCTGTAAGAATGATGCATACTGTGGGTATGGGTAGCAACTTTTATAGGGTGTGGGGACCTTCTGCTGCAGTCCTAAAGACTGACAATACTCCACAATGTAACAACAGACTAGTAAGAGTTGTAAGATTTAGGGCCTGATCCATCATGGAATGCAAAACGAACGTAATGTGCTTTTTAATAAAAAAAACAAAACAAAAATAAACGCACATATATTGGGCATACACAGATCCGTATTCAACAAGGAGCAGATCTCAAGATACGTATATTGATAAATACGGGTCTAGGTCCGCTCTGCTCTAACAGACAAGATACTGCAGGATACGTATAATACATAGGTGGAATATAAAATCATAAAAAAACACAAACAAAAAAAAAACTATTCAATAAACGTCGCCTGTTAATAATACAGTCAAAAACATTTTTTTTCTCCATAAAATACATTTATGATGATGTTATGAATGTCTACTGTACATAAAAAGCATTTTTACAGTTACTCCTGATTGCAAAGAAATCTTCTATCATGTCAGACCTGTAGCTGGGGCAAGTGATATGAATGCAAATCATGTAACTTTGAGATGTCCAAAGCTTGAATCGGACACTGCTGCGCGCTCTCGAGCTTGGCACAACCTTACTGTACATTGACTATGTGTATACGCCCAGTCCCCTCTCCGTTCCACCCCTGAAATCGTAGGCTGTAGATAGGGTACTTTGCGCTTGAAGATGAAGTGGACATTGCTGAATTCACAGGCGTATGCTCTGGTTATGGGCACGCGCGGTGCAATTTTACGCAAAGTACAGCATGTATCGGCATTGACACTTCATTCTTAGGAGCATATTCAATTGTCCGCGGGATTGACGAAAATCCCGCGGTCCACGCAGGATTACCGTTATTACAGTAATCATGTGTGGAAAAAACGTTAATACGGTAATTTACTCGCTGGATTTCAGCTCGCAGCTCAGGGAGCTGCGAGCTGAAATCCAGCGAGAGATTACCGTATTAACGGTAATAGTTTTTCCGCGCTCGAACCCGCGGACAATTGAATACCCCCCTTAAACTTTATCTTGACAAGTATCCATTGCAGTTCTTAGTATCCACACTTTCAAAACATGCAGTTATCTGTAGACAAGCACCGTGCATAGAACCGCAATTGTCACTGATAAAGACACATTACTAATATCTGATCATGCACAGCATGGCTGTGTGGTGAGCAGCTATTTAACAGTTAAATGAAAGCTAAGCTTAATAACTATTTTTTTTTAAGTTCAATGATATTATAAATGTGTTTAATAAATCTCCTACTATACATTACATACCATAAGCCTATTAAGTCCCTCTACTTGCACTTAATCAATCGAACCTAGGGGTACATTTTTCAAGCTGCCAGTTTCCAACAGGTTTAAAAAGTGGAGATGTTGCCTATAGCAACCAATTAGATTGTAGTTATTTATTTAGTACATTCTTCAAAATGTCAGCTAGAATTTGATTGGTTGCTATAGGCACCATCTCCACTTTTCAAACCTGCAGGGAACTCACAGCTTGATAAATTTACCCCCTAATCTTGTATTGTAAATCACAGGTTATTCTACTTTACATGGCAGTATATCTCACTGTACAATAATTTATTGCATGGATTACATGGTTTACCATGTGGAACAAGACAAAAGGTGGCACTGCTTGTGAGTTTACAATCTATAGCCAGTATGATACATTATTAATATAAATGTGTTTACTTACTAAAGAAAAAAAACATGCTTGTTACTTAAGTTGTTTAACAACTTCAAGAAATCATTGTTAGAGCTATCTGCTGGCTTTGAGTTCTAAAGGATGCAATGATTTTGATAGTTTGGCTATTAAACATTACACAACATAGATAATAAGCCCAGTGTAAGCCGTTTTACAATGTGTTATGTACACAGTATTATGATGTAGCAATTAATTATTTTACTTAGACTCTTTAAATAAACTCCTGTAATAAAATATAAAATTAATTAAAGAATTTTAGCAAACCATTCAGTTTGATTAACGCAGGAACAATGTAGCATTTTTATATAACAAATAATTACTGATTCCACATTCTCTGAGTCCTGGAGACTTTGTATTAGGAAATGTAAAAACAAACTATTGCAAAAAGAAGATATATTGCAACAAGAGACAGGCAGGGCGCCTCAATGTGTATTATCAATTGTATAATATAAATAGGTGTAATATGTTATTATCTTGCTCCTGAGGAAGTCCCGTTTTTATCGGGACGAAACGCGTCGAGCCTTACCTTGTCAGTGTTTATCTGCAATCCTTGATGTAAGTGCATCGTTTACCCCTTTTTATTAAAGTACTATTGTATTCTTATACCATACCTTTCCTTGTCATTATCGCCGCCAATGAACGAGGCTGGGATGGAAATATTATACATCTGACTACAAAGAAGCAACTTTATGCCGCTACCCTGAGACCATCTGGTACGCAGTTATAATCTTATATATGGTTGTTTCACATGGGTGTCCCATATATTATATTTATCTTCACTCTGGGCTTATGCGCTTCTTTATGATAAGGAAGTCCAGTATTAATAGGTGGTATATATGTCCACAAGTGGTGTGTTTTTTATTGCTTGACAATACTACTCCATGTTGCCTTTCTTTCTGCATTGTCCGATATTCGAACAACTGGGAGGAACAGCCCATGAGCAGGATCTCCCATTCTTGATTAGACGACCTACTATTACCTCACGGTACGCAACATATTACACCTATTTATATTATACAATTGATAATACACATTGAGGCGCCCTGCCTGTCTCTTGTTGCAGTGTTTCCATTTCCGGACTAACCATCTGGCTGCAGGACATCGTGGCTGCCGCTCATACTCGAGCTAACTACACATCTGGAACTTTCCTTTGGATACTGTATTTCTAATTGATATTAATATCATTGCTATTACGTTGTGGTTATTAGCGCCATTATATATCAATCTGTTGGTTTGTATATATGTAAATATATACAGATGTGTGTGATTAATATATATATATATATATATATATATATACATATACAAGTTAACCCGTGCATGATACTCATGCATTCTAGTCAAATCAAGCTACTTAAGGTGTTAAAAAGGTTCTTGTCATGCATTTGGGGCTTGCCCAGGCCTCCTCAGGGGAAGAGCGTTACTTCCCCACGCAAGCGCCCTTTTTTAACGTGGTTTTGTCCACATGTCACCACCTCATCATTATTCTCCATTACCTCATTCTTCATGTTTATCGCCACATCTATCCAGATGTCTATCCAGACACAGGGATCTCTCTCAGCGGTCCTGAGTATCACACTCCTCTCGGTCTGTCACCCCCGGCAACCACCAACCACTCCCCACTGTCACCCCCGGCAACCACCAACCACTCCCAACTGTCACTTCTCCTTCAAGAAATATATATATATATTAACAAATTAAAAACATCTTAGTATACCAGATTTCAGCCCTTTCTGAGTTTTCTTTTCCACACACACTAAGAATTTAGTAGGTCAGTGTATAACTCCGCCCAGCAGGTGGCACTGCAGCTTGGTTTTTTTTTCACACACACACACACACACACACACACACACACACACACACACACACACACACACACAGAGAATAACACACACCACTAGGCTTTTATATTATAGATATATATATATATATATATATATATATATATATTACATATTTGTTTACATGCACTGTATCATCATCATCACCATCCCATATATGAGCATATCTCAAGATTAAGTCCTAGCATCTGGATAGGTGAGAGATTTACACAATGTCTTGGTGCAGTTGTTTAATTCTCTGCAAGTTTATTAGCATCTATGAACAGTATATTTGCATTAAACCTGTCAGATAAGATTGTTTTTAATAAAGTTGGCACTTCTTGAAACAAAAGCTTCACAGAGAACAGATATTTCTCCCTCTTGCTAAAATGTTATGTCAGCTTGGTAAGTACTTTTGTTACATTTTATTACACCTCCCTGCTCTTATAATGACACCTCCTATTTATTAAGCTGTGATTACCAGTAATGATATTTATTACTAATTTAATACACTGTATACCAATAATGTGGGGCCAAAATGTAAAACAATATTCAGCTGCCCATTATTGCAGTGAGAGCGACAAAATAAGAAAGCCCCAGGGCTTAAATCACGAAAGTGTGAGACTGACTTTAAATATAATAACCTCTCTCTGAATGGGCACAGTGGGGATGGGGAAACAATAAATTAAAGCCCGCCTGCCCAGGGCTAGGGTTTTTTCCTGGCCCCAAATGAAGTGACACGAATCAAGGACAATATTTTTTTCATTTATTATTTTCCCAACTGGACTACACTGGAAAATGAAAGGGTCAAAATATGCTGTGGATTACATGTAATGGAATGTAAGGAGCAGGGATTCAAATGACCACACATAGAAGAAGTCTGTAGGTACCTAGTGATTTTTAATGGCTCATATGACATTAAATGTCACCTCCAGGTATACTTTTATTATACTCATACAAAAGGAGGAGAGAGGAAAATGTGTAACGGGGGCACTCACTGGATACATTTTAAATTTACTTATAAACTTATTTACTTATAAGTACATTTTAAATTTATTATAATAAGGTTAGATAGCGCAAGACTCAGATCGATATAAAATTTATTACAAATACATGTGCATCAAAAAATGATAAGCAATTGCTACAATATATTCTGGTTAGGTGAATACAATATTAGAGGAGACCTGACAGTCGCGAGACTAAGTCAGTAACATGGTATCATTATGAGTATCATAGTGAAAGTATGTATATATCACTAGAACAGTAACACTTGAGATATGTAAAATGTGTCACACATAAACATAAAACCTGGTTTAAAGAGCTTTTAGACACTGACAGGTGTCATGAATATCATGGAGATTACCTACTAGGAGTTAAATGGTGTGGTGATTATCGCTATGCAAAAGGTTATAGATCTCATCAGAGAGCATCTACTGATATGTTTTCCTCAGAGGCGATGATATCATCGCCTCTGAGGAAACGGCAAGTCAGTGCCGAGAAACGCGTCAGGCAGAGTACACCTATCCATTGGAGACCTGAAGACTTGGAGACTTGGAGACGTGGCAGAAAAATACTATCTTCTTTCCCATACCCCGGGGTTGGATTAAGTTCATTCTGCTTGCTAACCACATATTGATCTCTGCATTTCATTTGAAATGGATGCCGACATGGCTTAATCTGCAGACAGAGGACACTGATTTCAATGTGATTACTTACCACTGTCTACGATCCATCTCAATGGACGCTAACACGCTGGAAACCGCGGCTGGAGGACATTGAGCCCGACATGCAGCGTGCTACACCTTTATACTTACTTGGACTTGACCGTCGTCATATGACACTCTGAGGAGATTTATTGTATAGAGGTGCACATTTAAACCAGTCTGGAAATCAACCTAATGAGACTGACTTCTTAACGGAAGCCCTCTGCGATTCCTCTGAATTCACATCCCAATCAATGCTCTAATTGGAGACTATCTAAGCACGTTTTTACTTATTGGAATTACCTGTTTATCGTTACTGTTCACTGTATGTTGTTACCCGCTCAGTAGATGCTCTCTGATGAGATCTATAACCTTTTGCATAGCGATAATCACCACACCATTTAACTCCTAGTAGCTAATCTCCATGATATTCATGACACCTGTCAGTGTCTAAAAGCTCTTTAAACCAGGTTTTATGTTTATGTGTGACACATTTTACATATCTCAAGTGTTACTGTTCTAGTGATATATACATACTTTCACTATGATACTCATAATGATACCATGTTACTGACTTAGTCTCGCGACTGGCAGGTCTCCTCTAATATTGTATTCACCTAACCAGAATATATTGTAGCAATTGCTTATCATTTTTTGATGCACATGTATTTGTAATAAATTTTATATCGATCTGAGTCTTGCGCTATCTAACCTTATTATAATAGTCTTTATACCTTTGACGGGTCCAGATTCCGTTTAGATAGCTGCATCTTGATCGACCAATATAGGGTAACTAGTGCCCCATTTATGTGTATTTGTTTTGATATTGTATCATTTTAAATTTATCCAGTGAGTGCCCCCGTTACACATTATCTGCTCTCCTCCTCTTGCATGATAATGATGTTGTATATGTGGGGGGCAGGGGAGGGCTGACAAATTTCAGTCCGGGGGGCAAGACCCGACTCAGCAGCCTATTTTAAAGGAAGTAAAATGCAGGTGGCCCAGTGACCCAGCCCAAGGTAACCCACTATGGGACTGGCCTGGGGGGCAGATGCCCCCCCTGCCCCCCCAGCCCAGCCTGCCCCTGGTGGGGGGGGGGGGAAACCTTCCCCTTAATATCTTGGACACATCAGATTTATAGCACATAAATATGTACATAAGTACAATACTAAGGGGATAGTAGAATTACCCAGTGCAATATATAGATGTTTGATACTTTTATTATACTCCTGGTACCTATCTGTCATCAGGGGGCCTGGTTAGCTCCAGCCAGATAAGCCCCTACCCCCAACTAGTACCAGGGGTGTCACAACCGGTAGGGATAGAGGAGAGCCTGTACAGTCTGCTCACGTTGGTACTACCTCCTAGAAGGCACGGAGTCTAACGGAGAGGGAGGTTTCCGCCCGAGGCTCCCGCAAGGGAGCTTGGACTTCGCTGCTCCCAGACCGCGGTTATCCTAGGAGATGATAAGCAAAACTGTAGTGAGAACTAAGACTATAACTGAGGATACCACGGATGAGAAGAATCAGGATAACTGAGGACCTAGGAGAAAGTTTCCCTGGGAAACAGCAGAGCCAATATACTGGGTAACAGTATGCTGACTACACAGGTGGCTGGTAGCAATGGTCTGCAGAGCGATCACCACAAGGATAGTGGAGTAGCCACAGAAGCCGTGATGATCTGCGGATCGATGTGCTGGAGACTCAGAGAACAGATAGCAATAATCAGCAGAGCCAGGGTGCTGGACGCCTGAACAGCAGGAGAGACCTGAAGATCTGGCAACAAACACAGGTAAGAGGTGTGTTTAAATAGTGAAGCCTTGCATCTGATTGGCTGGAAGGAATGAATGGGAATACTGCCGGTTCGCACATGCACCGAACAGCTGAGAAGATGGCGCCACGCCAGGAGAGCCACGGCGTCCGTCCCGGAGAAGTACAACTGCTAGAAATAAAGTGAGTAGTAGCGTGGAGTCCGTCAATCAGCGGTTCTGATGTGTGACAAAGGAAGGTGGGTTACAGACCCGCAGCCATCTTATTGTCTTACATCACATACTAGACTAGTACCAAAGTATGACAAATTAGGGCCCCCAGCAGTAGGGTGCACCCCATCACTATTTTACCCACAGTCAGAAGGAGTGGGCAGATAAATCTATGTTTAATCAAACCAAGGAAACTGCTTAGCAACAGCAGCTCTTTACAGAATCACAAGGGGCAGCGATGGTTGAGTAGTACTATTTCACTATGACCTGCCCACAAACATAGAGCCATGGTCTTCTAACAAATTAATAAATTAATTAGTCCAATAGGTGCCTGGCATGCTGGTTCCATTGACTGCTATTATGGGGTTATACCAGTGGTGGAAGTGGGGGTATATATGATGGTATGCCATACTGCCACTTCTCACACTGCCTTCATAGTTACACTATCAAATTCCAGTCACTTACATCACCATTACATTTTTCATACCGCCACTTCTAAATATCCTCTTCCATCACTGGATTATACTATATATTGCCATGGTAAATCAATACATATAAAAATTCTGAAGCTATACTGTAAGAAACATAGAATTTGATGGCAGATAAGAACCACTTGGTCCATCTAGTCTGCCCATTTTTTAACCTATGCTAACCTAAAACACTATTTGATCCTTTATTCTTTGTAAGGATATCCTTATGGGTTGTGTACTATTTTATGATGCTGGATATCCTGACACTATTTACCCCGGCAGGATTACAGCAAAGCCCGCATCGCCGACTCACTGGAAACACAGGCAGCTTGGATGGCAGATTTTACTAAATTGCAGCAGCTGAAGAGCTCGGCAGCGTCCGATAACGTCACAATGAAGCGACACACTGTCATCTGAGCTCTTAAGGTATTCATTTAAGGAGGCGCCGTCTATACAAGGTTCTTCACTAAGCCATGTACATTGTACAGAAGGCACCACCTTAAGAGCTTGGATAACAGTGCTCACTGGTCTGTCATTGCTTGCCTCTTCCTTGCTTCCACTTTTGTGCAGTGGGACTACATCCAGCTCTTTTCCAGTCCTCTGGAATTACTCCTGTAGCTAGTGACTGGTTGAATAATTCTGTTAATGGTGTTACCAGCACCCCTTTATTCTCTTTTAGTATCCTTGGATGTATCCCATCTGGCCCCATTGATTTATCCACTTTCAGTTTTGAGAGTTATGCTATGACTCGCTCCTCTGTAAATGTATCTATCTCATTTTTATTAATATACTTGCAACATAACTGTGGCCCCTTCCCTTCTATTTCTATAGTGAACACTGTGCAAATATAATTATTAAGATGATCTGCTATTACCTTGTCTCCCTCAACAAGACTCTCACTCTCTGAGCCTGATTCATTAAGGAAAGTTAAGCAAAAATAAGCAAGTAAGGCAAAACCATGTTGCATTGCAGGGGGAGGTAAATTTAAAATGTGATGGCAGATTTATATTTGGTGTAGGACATGTCCTAGATCAATTTTAGATTTCAGTGTACAAATAAGTTATCAAATATTTGTGTGCTACATGAAAAAACAGCCAGTATTTTCCTTATGTGCAAAATAATAAATTAATTTGCACCTCTTGCATTGCAACATGGTTTTGTCCAGAAAGCTTGAGCAAGAAAACTTACTCAATTTTTTGCTTCATTTTCCTTAATGAATCAGTCTTTAGTCTTATTATTCCTTCTTTTATCTTTCTCCTTTCACTTATAGACCTAAAAAAATGTTTTGCCCCCTTTACCTACAGACTCTCTTCAGCTTGTGCCTTTGCACATCTAATTACCTTCTTTGTCTTCTTTTGTCTAACAAGATACATCTGTCCTCATTATTCTGGGTCTGCTTATATTTTCTAAAGGCCATTTTTTTTTTCATAATTTTGCTACTGTTTTTGCACACCACACTGGCTTCCTTTTCCATGTGCTTTTCCTAACCCTTTTGATACAAAGATCAGTTGCTTTTAGTATTGCAATTTGTAATTTATCCCACCACTCCTGCACTCCTTTCAAGTTCTTCCACTTTACCAAAGAATCACTTACACATTTTCCCATCTCTACAAAGTCAGCCTTCCTAAAATCTAACACCTTTGATTTTGTGTGGTATGAGTCGGTCTCTGTCTTTATACTAATCCATACTGCATCAAATCTCAGCCTGCAGTTTAGATGTCTCCTCATGCAAAACAAAGAAAATTGTTTGCAGATTGGACTGCAGCTGAGTTTCCAGAATGCCTCCTGCAAAACAAATGCATTACATCCACTGCACTGCACTAGACCAAACATTGTATCACATGTTAATGGTAGCGTCAATATTTGTGTACCTGTTACTGCATTCTAATTCACCTGATTGTGCTTGAAACTCACAGTTCACTTAAGGATGCAAGCTGTTTTACTTTAGGATGTATGCTATTGCAATGAGCTATCTCCAATAAATCTTCAGCCTATTTATATAGCAAAATACTGTATTTTGTACTATCACTCTGTGTCCTACATATCGAAGCAAGTCATCACATTGGTCCGAAACATTATTGCTGCTTTGAGAACAAGGCATAACTAAATAAAAGTGTTGTGTAGCTAATGTGACATGGCCTAAACATTTGTAGTGCCAATTTATGTGGCACAATTTGTCCTAATTTTGCTTCATAAATATGGTAACACTGCGTTCTAATGCATACTTGATGCTGATACACTTTAAACATGAAATGGTGTGGAAATAAGTATTACCCTACCAGGGGCTGGCTGGCAGACTTTAGCCCGTGGGGCAAACACATAACACTGGCCCATAAGTATCGGCCCATCCTTAACGGGTGGTTTTCGGTACAATATACATATTTATCAATATAAAAAGAGGCAATTTTAGTGTGCTTAACCCAGCGATACTTTATTACTATAAATGATTAATCTTAAATAATGGAAACAATTAATGCATCAAATACAAACCTCACTTTATATTGCATTTTTATTTTATATGTTCCTTCTTCCCTTTTTTTTTCTCTCTTTTTTTTTATATATACTTGGCTGATTATAATGGGGTATAAATCATATTATAGCAATCGATCATATAATAATATTCTATTACAGAATTAAACGCAAGGGCTGATTTTTCAAAATGCAAAAAGTCCTTGTGCTTTAAAAACCTGATGTGTTTTCCAGCAAAAGGGCTTGTTTTTGCTTCACCCTATATAATAATAGGGTTATTATTTGTTTTAGGTTTAAGAGGGGTGGTACTGGTAGGAAGAGCAGAGCACTAGGTGTCAATCTGACACCCAGGCCCAGAGCTGGTTTAAGGCTCTGGGGGGCCCGGGGTACTTTAGACAGGGGGCCCCTGTGATATATCATGGTTATCACTTTAGACAATACACAGGCAAAACTGTGTGCACTACTGTTAGTTGCACGTAGCTCTGCCTTCACAAACAGCACAGTGTGAAGCAGGACATACCTCCCAACTGTCCTTAAGTCGGACCAAATCCTGACTAAGCGAGACAGTCACCCAAATTCAGGACTGTCCCACCAGATTCAGGACAGTTGGTAGAATGTCCTGCTCATTCCTACCTGTTCTTGTCACTTTCACCATCTGTGGCTACTGGTGTCTTTAGATCAGTTGCTGCTTGTCTGGATCCTGGAATGTTGGGGGCCCTATTTTGACAAAAAATGGGTACATGAAATTTAGAAAACTCCAACCAATAACATTATTCACATTTAATAAATAAACCTATTTCCCTCCCTTCAAACAGTCCCAGCAATAAATCAAATAGCATTTACGTTTAATAAATATAACCATTTTCCACAACCATCCCAGGCATTAAATAATTCATAATCACATTTAATAAATAGCCCTCATTTTCCCCAAACAGCGCCACATTCAATTAATAGGTCCCAAACCACCCCAGCATTCAATTAAAGGTCCAATCACCCCATCTTAACTTCATAGTCCCCACTATTAAATTAAATTGCCCGACCATCACCCCACAAAAAAAATAGCACCCATAATTAGCCCCCACCTACACTCCACCATTATATTAAGACCACCTTCCCTCACATATTATATTACTATACTGGCCCCCTCACACACACCTTATATTAATATATTGGCCCCCTCACTCACGCACAATATACTGCCCCACACACACAATATACTGCCCCCTCACCAACACATAATATACTGGCCCCTCACTCAATATACTGCCCCCTCACAGAATATACTGGCCCTTCACTCACACACAATATACTGGCCCCTCACTCACACACAATATACCGTACTGGCCCCTCGCACAATATACTGGCCCTTCACTCACAACAATATACTGGCCCTTCACTCACAACAATATACTGCCCCCTCACTCACACATAATATGCTGCCCCCTCACTCACACACAATATACGGCCACCTCACTTACACACAATATACTGCCCCCTCACTCACACACAATATACTGGCCCCTCACTCACACACAATATACTGGCCCCTCACTCACACACAACATACTGGCCCCTCACTCGCACATAATATACTGGCCTCATACTCACACAATATACTGCCACACACATACACACAATATACTGCCACACACACATACACACGTACACACATACATACATACATGCCTACATACATACTATATTAATATACCCCCCCCCCTCCGCACTTACCTTGTTTCATCCGCGCACTCTGCAGTCTTCTGACATGGGATGGCACCTATCACCTGGTGCGCATCCAATATGACAGCAATAGCCGGCCACAATTAGTGGAACAGAGGGAGGGATCTGCGGCCAATGGAAGAAGTTGGCTGGTCCCGGAAGAGAGGCCAGCCACCAAGTAATAGAGATTAGGGATCGCACCAGCCTAAAATTTCAGTGTACAAATAAGCTATCAAGTATTTGTGTGCTACATGAAAAAACAGTCAGTATTTAACTTATGTGCAAAACAGAAAACTAGTTTGCACCCCTTGCATTGTAACATGGTTTTGTCCAGGAGACTGAAATAAGATATCTCTTCATTTAAGATCCTTAATGAATCAAGCCCCTATTGACTGTTCTCACACAGTGAATCTAATTGCTTACACTGGCCAGACAATCAAAACTGTGGGTATGGCCACGTTTCACTCCATAGGTGTCTCACTGCAGTTTCATATTTTGGATAGTAATGTCAAACTTTTGCTAGGTCTCCTGGACAGTATAAAACTGGGTTTAATAACATTAAGTGCTGCTGTGCAAGTGCTGCAACAGGATATTCACGAATCAAGAGAATTTGCTGATCTATTCGATTCTGAGACCATTGGAAATCTTCCTGTCACATATCACATGCATCTTTATGAGACTGTTCCTATTACACAGTGTGCTCCCAGAAGGGTGTCTTTGGCCATAAAAGATAAGGTGATAGCGGAAATAATTTGTATGACAGCCAGAGCCGTAACTAGACATTTTAGTGCCCTGGGTGAAACAGAACACTGGTTCCCCCTTCTCCCTTCCCCACAATGTACCTTTATAAGAGTAGATGCTGTCTTTCAGTTGTTAAGCATCGCCGGTGTCTTCTGCCTGCTGCTGTCTTATGCTCCGTTGCTGCTTAGACGGATCCTGGAATATTGGGGTCCTGTTTGAAAAAGAGATTGTTATTACTCACCTCCTGGAAAGTTGAGCAGTGAGTGAAGAATCATAGGTCTCCCTCCCCACAACCAGACAGAGATTAAATCTGCAGCTTTTTCCTCCTCCTTCCACCCAATCAGCTCCAGAATTTAATTAATAGCATTTACATATCTATTTCCCTTCATATAGCCCCAACATCAAATTGATAGCATCTATGTTTAATAAATAATCCTCCCCCAACCAGTCCAACATTAAATTATTAACATTCCCATTTAGTAAACAGACATACCCCACGCATCAGCCCATACATTAAATTAGTAGCATTCCCATGTAATTAATAGACCTATTTCACCCCTACCATTAAATTAATAGCATCCCCATTTAATAAACCAAATTATTCCTCACCATATCCAACATTAAATTAAAAGCCTCCATATTTAACAAACAGACTGTCAGGATTCACTAGGATGAGTGGGATCCTTCTGTTCTGCCTGGGATTGGTGGTACTTCACCCAGAGGCGCAGAATCTAGCAAAGTGGAAGGTTTTCACCATAGGTTCACGCAAGGGAATTTGGGTTTGGCAGCTTCCACCCTGCAGGTCGCGGCCCTCTAGGGGAGTTCCCAGTGAGCAGTGATAGAGAACCGAGTACAGAGAAGAATGTAGGCACTAGATAACCACAAATGAGTAGAATTACTAAGTGATGCTCAGTGATAGTCCACAGAGAGATAGTAGGTGATTTGCAGCAGCACGCTTGGAGAGATGGTAGCGATGATCTGCAGTAGTTACCACTAACGAGTGGAGCAGGCAATAGGTGATTTGCAGCAGCACACTTGGTGAGATGATAGCGATGCTCTGTCGTAGTTACCACTAACGAGTGGGGCAGGTTCTAGGTGAGTTGCAGCAATACATTTAGAGAGATGACAGCGATGATCTGCAATAGTTACCACTAATGAGTGGAGCAGGTAATAGGTGATTGCAGCAGCACGCTTGGAGAGATGACAGCAATAAACTGCAGGAGTTACCACTAAAGAGTGGGGCAGGTTCTAGGTGAGTTGCAGCAATACACTTGGATAGATGGTAGCGATGATCTGCAGTAGTTTCCACTAACGAGTGGAGCAGGTAATAGGTGATTGCTGCAGCACGCTTGGAGAGATGACAGCAATAAACTGCAGGGGTTACCACTAAAGAGTGGAGCAGGTAATAGGTGAGTTGCACAGTAGAGTGCATGAGCTGCTTCTAGGCCAGGAGTCTGATGAGAAGAACCAGCACTAAGAGGTTCTGGGAGGAGCCTTATAAACGAGAGATAACCAATGGATGAGCGGGACAGGTGAACACAGGTGAGATGATCACCTGCTCATGTTCAGAGCCGATTGCCGGGCTGACAGCCGGGGAAGAAGCAGGGAATGAAGAATGAATGATACTTAGGTTAACGGGTGGCAGCCGTGGGTGAGCGGCATGTGACACAGACTGTCACCAGCCCCGACATAAAATTATTAACATTTCCATTTAGTACAAATGTCTATCTCCCCCACCAGTCCCACAATCCAATTATGGCTTACAAATTTCCCCATATTTAATAATAATAATTATTATTATATAATTAATATATTTATTATATAATTAATCCTTTACTGATTTTTACATTACTTACATTTTCATAGTATGCATCATGAATTTATGTACTCCAAAGCAGCCCCCCCCTTCTCCCTCTATTCTCTCCAGACCCCCCCCCCCCCCCCACCTCCGGACTCCCTCTTTACCAGACCCTTCACTCCTCCTCACCAGACCCCTCACTCCTTCTCTCCAGACCCTTCCATTCACTCCAGACACCCTCCTCACCAGACCCCTCACGTATTCTCTCCAGACCCCCCCATTCACTCCAGACACCTTCCTCTCCAGCCCTTGCTCCTGCCCTCTCCAGACTCCTCATCCCATTGTCTCCAGCCACCGCTTCTCACCAGAACTGCAGTATTTTACTTACCTGAGCTTCTCTTCTTTCTGTCATCATTTTCCTGTGTCATTCTTCCTTCTGTGCTGACTTCTCATCGCCTGTGTTCTGACAGTCCCCTGACGTCATTATTTGTACGTCAGGATGTTGCAGGAGCAGGAAGTTGGCACCCTCTTCCTTGCGCTGGCCAGTAGCTGTCTTTCAATGGGCAAAGTAGCAGCACCGCAGGACTAGATTGCCACTTCATTGGTGGGGATGTGATATATAACAGGTGGGCGGGTGTTGCACCCCCACTAGGCCTTGTGCCCTGGGCGGTCGCATCGGCCGCACCACCCACCTTGCGGCTCTGGTAACAGAATTTGGTGTCATTGCTCTAGTGGTAGAAGCCATCCTGTGGGTGTCGCCCATGGTTGTTGCAGTTAAAAAGGATGGTTCAAAACGCATCTGCATTGACCCTGTAAATCTGAATAGAGCTCTGATGAGACTGCATCACCCCCTAAGGACCGTGGAGCTAGTCATAGCCGATATGCCAAATGTACAGATATTCACCACTCTGGATACCAAGTGCGGGTTCTGGCAGATCACATTGGACAAAGAGTTACCTTGTCCAGAGGTGACATTTATGTCACCTCTGGACAAGGTAACTCCATTGGATCACTTCACTGCCAGCACAGATACCATAGGTCATTCCAGTGAAGTGTTCCAATGGAGCACCTCTTTGAGGGATACCCTTGTGAAATCATCATTGATGACATCCTCTTGTGGGATCGCACCATGGAGGAACATGATTTGCGCCTCTGCAAAGTCCTCCACAGGATTTGTGAAATCAACATGCGGTTAAACCCTGAAAGTGTTGTTTTAAAGTTACTGAGGTCCCATATGTTGGCCACCTTGTAACGTCAGAGGGTGTCAAGATGGTTCCAGCCAAGACACGGGCCATCCAGTAAATGCCCAACCCCACAGACAAGCTGGGTTTGCAGCAATTTTTAGGTATGACAAATTACCTTTCAAAGTTTCTGCCAGCTTTTGCACAATGATGTTGAATGCTGTTGGTTGGGCTTTCATGCTGTTGCTATTGCTCGCCTCAAGGTTATGCCCAGTGTGCCAGTTCTTTGATGTACATGTGCCTCTGGTCATCTCTGCTGATGCTTCCCACCATGGTTTTGGTGCTGTCTATTTGCAGGGCAAAAAATCAGTTATGGGTCCAGACACCTTACAAACACTGAGTCATGGTACGCTCAGATTGAAAAGAAACTGCATGCCCTTGTCTTTCACTGTCAATAGTTCCACGAGTTCATCTATGGACATTTAGTCATGGTTGAAACAGATCACCAACCACTGATCATTATTCTCCGCAAACCTATGCCCCATGCTTTGGCTCAAGCTCCAAAGGAACCATCTCAATGTGGTGTACAAGCGTGGAAAGGACCTCCGCGTAGCTGAAGCTTTATCACATGCTCACCATCTGGACTCAGGTGTCCCTGATGCTGACGATGACATGGATGTTATGGAGTTCGATGTCCTCTCCTCCCGGCGCATGGAAGAGCTGCTTGATGTTACACACAGTGATGTCCTTTGCCAACGGTTGTCACATGTCGTCCTGCGTGGCTGACCAACTTCCTCCAGAGAATGACCTCAAGTCATTCTTTGCTTCCCGAGACCAGTTAACTGTCTCAGAGGTCCGCAGTTTGTAATCCCATATGCTCTCCAAGGATTTTATGCACAGAAGGCCGACTAGGGGCACCCCGTGCGGAAGGCCACTTTGTGACGGGCTAAGGATGGATTGTATTGGCCCTCTATGGCTGTTGTCATTGAGCAGGTAGTATCTACTTGTGCCCATCGTGCCAAAGAACCGTTCACACTCCATAAGGTACCTGACCTCCCTTGGTATATTGTTGCTGCAGATATTTTTGTGTGGAGGGGAAAAGAGCACCTTGGGCTAGTGGACTCATATTCTGGTTGGTACGAAATATCTTCCTAAACTGACGAGTGCCACAGTCATTAACTGCTCACTGACAACGCAATGCAGCTCATGAGTAGGGATTTCCAGTCCTTCACCAATGAATGAGACATCTCACATGTCACTAGCAGTCTGTACTATCCACAATCTAATACACTAGCAGAAAGGACAGTACGCTCTGCAGAGCACCTGTTAGTCAAATGCTACAGAGATGGTTCAGATGTATTCTTGGCGCTCCTTAATTTAAGTAATACCCCAAGGGATTAGCTCCCTTCTCCTTGTCAATGCCTTCTGTCCAGATGCACTCGCACTATCATTCCTACCACCAAAGCGAAGCTTAAACCAACCATTGAGAACAATGCACGGAGTGCTCTGGTTACGGCTCAAAGCTAATCAAGACAAAACCTCTCATCAGCTGAAACCGCTGTCACAAGGGCAGATCGCCCATATCCAGACCCTAGTCGGGTTTGACAGAGTCAGGACTGTGAAAGGAATCTACAACAGGCCCCACAGCTATGTGGAGCAATCCGACGGTGCTTTGTATGAGCACAACAGGCGACACCTCTTAGGGGTGTGTGAGCCAGCATCTCCACCCCATGGAATACCGACTGAGGGTATCAGAATACCTATCAATGTAGACAATGGGTCTTCTGAAGAAGCATCTATTGCAATGCAGGACAGTCTTATACCCCTGACCAATAGTGAGCACAGCACCCCAAACACGAACACTCATAATCTCAACGATTCATTGTCAGAAAATCAAGTTAGTTCAAATCTAGACACTAAATCAGTGGACCTTGCTAACACTGAATCGGTCCCCACAACATCCAACTCTGATAATAATCAGTCTTTTTTAGGATTGAGCCCCCCAAGGAGATACTGCAACATATAATTACCCCAATCCCACACACAAAGAAAAAATTAGAGCTTGTAGAAGAGGCTTCAGGGGAGGTCAAAAGGCAAATAAACCATAACATCAACCCAACTCACTCCAGTGAATGAGGAGCGTGAATCTATCTTAAATATTTTAAGATATGCGACACCAAGGACATCATTTACCTCCTTGAATGTCCATGTCATTTACAATATATAGGAAGGACTATTAAATCATTGCATTGCATGGGACAGCACAGTGGCTAAGTGGTTAGCACTTCTGCCTCCCAGCACTGCGGTCATGAGTTCAATTCCAGACCATGGCCTTATCTGTGTGAAGTTTGTATGTTCTCCTCGCGTTTCCTCTGGGTACTCCGGTTTCCTCCAGACTTCAAAAACATACTAGTAGGTTAATTGGCTGCTATCAAATTGACACTAGTCTCTCTCTCTGTGTGATAGAGAATTTAGACTGTAAGCTACAATGGAGCAGGGACTGATGTGAATGAGTTCTTTGTACAGCGCTGCGGAATTAGTGGCATTAAATAAATAAATGGTGATGATGATGTACGCCTTAACCAACACACAAGAAACATCAAGAAAGGCCTGGAGACACACAGTGTCTTAGAACACTACAAAGTGAAACACAATAAAGATCCCGTTTTTTTTATAATTAATGGCTATTAAAACAGTCAAAAGGGACTGGAGGGGAGGTGATATCA
Organism: Mixophyes fleayi; assembly: GCF_038048845.1. Taxonomy (NCBI): domain Eukaryota; kingdom Metazoa; phylum Chordata; class Amphibia; order Anura; family Limnodynastidae; genus Mixophyes; species Mixophyes fleayi. The sequence goes on from NC_134402.1 coordinate 70,782,772, forward strand.
TTAAGAGAATTAACAAGGAAGAAATAAAACATATTTTCGAATTTCAAACATTGGCCCCCAATGGATTAAAAATAAAATTTGAGATATTAGGATGCATTTAGAGGCAGAGGGAGAGATTAAGACCAATCTCTGGAACCTACAGTCAAACCACCTTTCCATCAGCCCAAACCCTTCCGATCTTGAATGCGAAATGAGGTGAGCCAAGTTAGTACCCTGCCTGAATAGGACAGGGGAACACCTGTTACTGTAGGTGACCGGAGCAATAGGAGTCTATGGACCACTGATTAAGCCCTCCGCTTACTGAATGTTTTTCTCAACCAAGGATGCCAATTATACAGATAACATCTATCCCCCATTTTTTTTTACTTATTTGCAAGGACTAGATATATGGAACATGCTTTATTACTAGATCTTAATGGTAACATAGCATTTATGCAGAACTTTGTGGTATTATCATTTTGACATTTTGTAAGTTTATTATTTTTTGTATATATTTTTTTATCTTTATTTTTATTTCTTATTTTTATTATTTTTTATATTTATATTTATTTTTAATTTATACAATTTGTTTGATTGCAAACCCTTAAAATCTATATTGTACTTTCAACTATATGTATGACATAATTGTAATCCAAGGTGGAGTGTTTTATGATTCCCTTATTATGTATGCAAAACACCTAAAATACGATGACCAATCTCGGCTATTTGAACCATCTATTGCCGGTATTTAAGACACAAACATTAGGTATTACCAAGATATCCCTTGAAAAAGTCACAAGTGTGACGAAACCGGTCGGGACACGTTACAGCGCTAAACAGGAAGCAGGAAGAAGTGGGCGTTCCACAGTGGAACGCACGCCATCACTACTTCGTAAAAGAGAGTTTCTTCTCCTTTTCTTCAACAAGCGGCGAAAACCAAGGCCTGGCTACCTCATCAGGATTTATCCTAAGGGAACACCAGCCTCCGTTTCAGCCATACCGCAAGTACTGTGGGCAACAGTGCGCTCAGAATTCTCTTCAGTTTCATATAGGTCAGAACTTTTTACTATCTAAAATTTGTGACATTCAGTGTGTTTTAGACACAATATAAGGTCGGGAACTTTAATTTGAGAACTTTGAGAATGTGGAATAGACTTTGTTTAGGAATTCAACAATTCAATATCTAGGCATATTTGAACTTTTTTTTGTTTGCAATTATCCTGGGTTTGATTCAAAATCATGATATGTGTTATTGTATGCATTTTTCATACTCTATTGTTATTCTATATGTATTTTGCCAACATTATAGTAGATTAAAAGTACCATTTTATTTAAGATTGGTATACTTCATACAATACAAATTGATAATTTTTCATGTTTCTGCTCATTAGCACTGGTTCTCCAATATTTTTTTTATGTCTCTTATGCAAGATTGGATCACCTTGCAATTTAGAATCTAGCTGCTTAGACAGAACATAAAGATTTCTTTTTGGTTAGTGCGCAGTTCTATTGCTATTCAATAGCAAGCCCTGTTCAACACAAGACACATCACTACCCCCTTTATTCATCACAAGGTCTGGTAGAATCTCTAGGCCTAATACTAAATTCCAGGACTTTGTTATGTAACTCTCGGTATTAGCAGTTCATGTTTTCATGTTCATGTACCTGTTTAGTTTGTTCTAAAAAAAAAAAAAGGTGGATGTAAATGTATGCTATGTGTGGTTGGCGGAAGTGACATCACTGCCATCCACTTGCTATTCGGGAAGTGCTGGCTGACAGGAAATAACTAGCATCCATCTTCAGTTTTCAGTAGATACCACACAGTAAAGACATGTTCTCACAGTTCTCCAGCCTCTTCTTCTTGATCTGAACTCAGTTTTACACACATTCTTAATGCCATAAAATGCCAAATCGCTCTCTCTTGGAAAATCCCAGAGCCACCTTCTCTCCCATTGATTGTTAACTGCGTATGGCAAGTTTACCATATGAAATAAATTACGAGCATCCTTCGCCGTGCCCCGGTCAAATTCAATTGTGTTTGGAGTCCTTGGACTGAGTATTACGGGACCTTTCCCCCTTGTCGATCTAAGGCTTCTCTCTCCCCTTCCATTTTCTTTTTATCTTAATTTTTTTAGCCTACTCTTTCATTCCCTTCCTTGAATAGTGACTTATCCCATCCTCCCTTTCTTCTCTTTCTCTCTCTACTTTCTCATTATTTTACTGTCTTTTTCTACATTGTACTTTTTATACAGATATGTTCTCTTTTTTTTTTCTTGACCACTTTTCTGTATGTTTTTCCCCTGTGTAAAACCCAATAAAAATGTCTATTTGATAAAAAATAAATATCTATATAAATGATAAAAAAAAGAATAGCAGTTCTTGCAGAATGCACAAAACTTATTTTTCTACACCTTTGGTGGGGAATGTGGTTGATCGATGGCCATATATGGAGGGGCAGGCTGGGCTGGAGGGCAAGGGGCATCTTCTCCCCAGACTGGTCCCACAGTGAGCTACCTTGGGCTGGATCACTGGGCCACCTGCATTGTTTCTCCTAATAGGCTGCTGAGCCGAGTCTGCCCCCCGGGCTAAAATTTGCCAATCCTCCCCTGCATATACACCCTTCATGTGCGATACCGCAAGATAGTCTGTTATAGAATGGCTATGTTTTCTCCACTATCCAACCATAGGTTAAAGTAGTTCTTGGCCTGCATCAACACATTATGCTGCTGGTATGGTCTTTTCTATAAAGGCCACTTGTGATACTCCTGAAATCTGTTATCTTGCATACCACATCTACACATTTTTTATTTTTAGAGAGAGATATATAGTGACCCTAAAATACTTGTTGCTGGCATGCAATAAAATAAAACATGACATAAATTAAATAAAAGATAAGCAAGGCCTCTTGCCCATATTCAGTTTGAGAAAACTCCAAGACAGCAAACAATTTGCAGCTGGTTAGTTTTAAAGCGTGATATGAAGTGAAAGCAGAATTGAAAGATTCCAAGTATTGCATCATAGGCATAAATGTTTTGCATTTGGAGTACAGACCCTAAGGCTTTTCACTGCACCTTTGTAGGTCGACCTAAGCTAAGCACAAACACTCATCTGTGCTCTGAGAAAAAGATTCCTGTTGGGTGTGTGCATATATTCACAAGTCCAGAAAGCCTGACAGTAACACAGTGCCCTGTGCACACTGTTCTAACAACTCAGTAGTGTCCAAGATATATATATAAGAGGCTAAACTCATGGGTAATCAAGAATTACATATGTTTTGCCAGCAACATCGAAAAAGAACTTCAGCTGTAACTGCCAGATGCACAAAAAAAGACCAGTCACTAACTAAATAAGATTTGTTTAATTTAGCCCTTAGCAACATCATAAAGCAAGAAGGGCGAATATTTTGAGTGATGAAATCCAGAGTTAAAATTAGAAGTAGAATTAAATTTGTCTTTTTGAATAAATATTTATAATGGACGATTGTATGTAAAAGAGTTAGTTTGTGACCCTACTGCCATACACTTGTGATGGGGTTTGTAGCTAATAGGGTGTCAGAAATGACATAACTGTCAAGTTTCCTGAACCACTCATGCGCTCACTGTACAAGTCACATTTATTGTTTTGGAAGTGCAGTGTGTAAACAGTGATGTCATGCAGGATATTCCCAGGTCCAGCTGAGCACTGTGATTGATCTGTGATCTTCCTAGATTACGGTAGTGCTTACCACCAACATGACGCATGATAAAGCTGTTAGAGGTGAAAGAAAAGATTGGCTTTGCGATTTGGAAAGAAATCCACAAGAAAACATATCTTTTCTCTGCCAGGTATATAAATAATTAAACTAGACAGTACAGGAAAGGCAGAACTAGCCAGCTATGGACCCCGGTGCACAGAAGCTAATTCCCTGTGCAGCGGGCCCCATTATCTCCGTGGGCACCGCACCTACTGCACCAATGGTAGTTCCGCCACTGCAGGGCGGACTCTGCATATCACATAAAAGGGGCATCTTACCATGGGGACTATGTATCCCAAGTACTTGCATGTGAAGTGCAGTAACTTTGCTGTGTCACTTTCAATGGACTGTACTGCTGATCTTTGTCGTACTGTTTTAGTTACCCTGGAGACTGCGCACTAAGCACATTACTCAGCGTTGTTGTGCTTTAGGATTCTGTATATCAGGGCTAGCTCAAGGGCAAAGCCAGTGAGACGATTGCCTCAGGCCCCAAGTGTGAATGTCCCAATGATTTAAAAAAAAAATAAAAAAATAATACAGCTACAGTTGCTTTTTTATGTAAAATATGGCAGGAAAGATGCTAATACATTGTATTTAGACAGATTAAGTTAAGATAAGCACATAGCGAAAGCTAGCATTAATCAATAAGGAAAACAAACCATTTAGCACTTGTAATCATAGCACTTGGACATACATACTCTGCCTGCTTGCCATGAATATTGACTCATTGACTCATTTATTTGGGGAGGTACCAGGGTAGATTTGGAGAGGTGCATTGATTATGTGAATACTAATACATTCATGTATACATGTAATAATTTGTGTGAGGTGTTTTTAGATCTTTGCAATAAATTCAAGGTTCCAATCTGACCTTCCATACTCGCTTCCAAGAGGTGGGTGGAAACACATATTTGAATGCAAGGAGTGGGCATAAAGAATTCTGGCTAAAACTGATACGCAAAAATAGACTTTTGCATATAAAACATAATTGTACTTGGGATAGTGACTATGAATGAGAGGCCTCCATTTTTCTAGAGATATTGTTGCAGAAGGGATGATCCTCCCTTCTTCTTGAGCTCAAGAAACAAAGGGATGGGGTAGATAGGGTGGAACTGTTCGAGATGTGTAAAGAATGTGATCCCCTATTCTCACTAAGTTTCATTTCAGGGTTCAATAGAGATGTGATGACACCAGAACATTAGGGTAGGTACCCAGAGGGAAGTCATGGTATCTAGTTAGCTAATAAAGTATATTAAACTTAACTTAGCGTTAGCTAACAACAAATATTATACTTTAAATCAAACCCCAAGTACTCACCACACTTCAAATAACACTCCTAGTACATCTAAACCTTAACAACTATATAAATGAATAGAAAGTTCCTAGTACAGAACAAGCTATGCAAAATCATCTCCTAGCCGAGCTGTAGTTCTCCCAAGTGGCCCTGATGCAGTTGCCAGGACAACCAAAAGGAACGTAAACCAGTAGGCTAAAAGTACCACAGTGCCAGGCCAAGCTGCTAAGCAATACTTAATAACCACTATACCTTATCTGCTACAGTCTATGGAGATTTTCATCTGGCCAAGCTGCTTGTTTAAACATCCTGATTCAGTTATTGTGGAGATACAAGGGTGGTACACCAATATGGAGGGTGTACCTTACTTTGGGCCAAGTTGTCAGTTCCTATACCTCTCAATATACCAGGTCCTGACCAAGCTGTAGTCAAATGGAGTGGCGCTGCGGCTGTTGCAGGAGCAACAAAGCCTTCGAGCCCACAAGACCCTCCAGAAGATCAACTACCGGCCAAGCTATAGCAATGATTCAGTCCCGGTCAAGTTGTTTAGCCCATAGACTTCTATATTGACTAGAGGCCAAGTTGTTGCAGCAAACCTCTTCTTACTTGCTGGTCCTGGCCACTCTCCCAAAGCTTGGTAGGGATGCAAACTATTCATACCTTGCGAGAACGTGTACATGAACATCAAGGGCCTGATTCATTAAGGGACGCAACACGATCATATTGTTAGCTTTTATTTTATTTTTTGTAAAAAGGGCACATAAATCTGGAACACGCAGGTCTATAAAGATACGTCTGTCGATGAATACAGGTCTAGGTCACAGACAATACACTGCAGGCTACGTATAATACATATGTGGAAGATAAAGTTCCAAAAGAAAACTATTCAATTATTGTCACCTATCAATATAGTCATTAATAATAAAAAACATAAACATAAAAAAAAATCTTTTTAATTTTTCATAAAATACTGTATATTTATAATGATGTTAGTAATGTCTACTGTAAATAACAGGCATTGTGTATCTGGTGCAACTGATACAACAGAACAATATGTACCTTTGAGATGACCAAAGCTTGAATCAGACGCTGCTGCCTGAGCTTGGCACGTTCTTACTGCACATTGACTACTTGCATGCGCCCCAGGCCCCTCCCGGCTCCGCCCATGACATCATAGGCTGTAGTAAGGGTCCTTTGTGCTGGCAGATGAATTAGATGTTGGTGTGTTCTCTGACGTATGGTTTGTTTCTGACCATGTGAAGAGTGATTTTACACAAAATATGGCACTTATCCGCATTTACAAGCCTTAAAGTATCAGTCCCCTAATGTTTATTATAAATGGAAGCACAACTACGCAATATACTAACATTTCTTAGAAGTACTTCATGCAGATCCAATTTATTTAAAATTCTGTTGAATTGAACAGGTCCCTGTATAGAATGGAGCAGGGGACCCATCTGTGAGTTTGAGGAGAAGAGAGATGGAATTATATATTGAATAACTTAATAACCCAAAGATTTTTAACGTTCTTCCTGTGTTTGTGTAGGTTTCCTCCCACAATTCAAAAACATACCTGTAGGTTAATTAGCTGCTATCAAATTGACCCTAGTCTGTCTGTGTATTATGGAATTTAGACTGTAAGCTCTATTAGGGCAGGGACTGTTGTGAGTGAGTTCTCTGTACAGCGCTGCGGAATTAGCGGTGCTATATAAATAAATGATGATGACAGTTTAATTATCATTTTAACTTTATTGTGTTTGTGGAAAATTAATGTTTCAATAAAGTATAAAAAATGTTTTAGTTATATTTTTGTAAAGAGATTTAGTATGTTCCGACACAATAAAATGCTATTGGGTTTTTATATGTTCTATATGGTTTATATGTGCAATATGTTCTTGTGGGGGGAAGGGTGCTTTAAGCATCAGATAGAGATATATCACACTTATGAATGCACCTGTAAAGGGCATATAAACATGTAAGGGTGCAATATGAAACAAACACAGATGCCAGAGGAAGGAAGATTTTCCAAAACGAGTAGCAGAGAACGTCAGGGCTAACCCATTTTATGCCTGTAACCAACATGGAAATTATAAGTGTGATTCCTAAATTGAATAAAAAAAAGTGCTGCTGAATGCACTTGATCTGTTGAGGATATTCTCCCTTTTCAAGAGCTCTGTCTTCATCTACATTATTGGTGAAAACTACTGTGGCAGTGGAGGGATTATTCCCAGTCCCAGCAGCAGCAGGATCATCTATTTCCCATATACAGGGGGGCAAACCTTCTAACCATAATTGGTTATTTGGAACATATTTATTTCATATATACAGGGGGGCAATCCTTCTTCTAACCATAATTGGTTATTTGGTACTTATCTATTTCACATATACAGGGGGGGGCAATCCTTCTTCTAACCATAATTGGTTATTTGGAACGTATCTATTTCATATATACAGGGGGGCAATCCTTCTTCTAAGCATAATCGGTTATTTGAAACATATCTATTTTAAATCACAACTATTTTTTGTAAGTGGTAAAAAAAATCAATTACTGGGGAAGGTCCGATGGACGTGATAATATCTAATATCACTTGTATCTAGCATACAGGTGAGAGTTATTTAGAGAAAGTGATCCCAGCATGGTAACATGTGACCAGTGGACTGGGAAATATATTCTTTTATAAAAGTTTGGAAGCTAAATAGTAACTTTGCTTTAAATTAAAACTGTTACAAGTACATGTCATATGGCAACTAAATTTTTAGAAATTATAGTCAATCGACGTTTCTGATTTAAATTATCCAAACCGCTACACAAAAATTGTTCATTTGTATTCACAAACACACACAAGCATCTTACCAGACTTTCAGGTATAATTTATGTTAAAAAATGTAACATTATATAGTGCGTTATTATAAATATTGGAGCCAACAAGTTAGTTTTTTGAGCCAGTAGAAGAGTTCCTTGATAAATACCTGTAAATATAAATATGTGTATGCACTAAATACGTGTCTCTGCAAAATTCCTGTACTGTCTAACATGCATGGGAGATAATCATCTACTGCATATATTAAAAATAGGTAACAAAAATAGGTAACGAGGCCAGGGCCAGTAGAGACATTGTACCTTTGGCACTCATCTAGATGCTGTGGTGGCAAATTCTAGTACCCTATGACTTCCTTACATTCTGTGACCATGTCTGTTACAAACAATAGCAAGTCTGGTTACCCACTAACACCGGTGAAGTGAGCCTGTGTAAATGGAGCCTGGTCAGCTCTGCTATGCCGTAACACCTGACGGCAGGCGCAAACACAGGGTAATTGGTCTTTTTAACGCCAGGGCCTTATTGTGCCCGTTTCATGTACTACCATTGTTGCCTTGCTGTCTTTATCTGATAAGACGTACCCCTATATACGTGTGCTAAAATCCCACACACAGACACACTTTATCTGCCACACTCCAACTTTATACTGAAAAAGTACTGTATTTCCTTATTAGACATTTGTTTAGAGGGGAAGAAAAGTAGAATGGAGAATTAAAGGGCCACTTATGGCTGCTTGCTGTGTGTGTAATGAAAATCACTTACCCCCCATAATTGTCTTTGTTCAAAGATAGAACATGTGTATACAGACATTTCTATTTTTATGCACACAAGACAAATAAATCATTTTTAAAGTGTCCCTTTAAACTCTCAAAGTACAATGAAAACACACAAAAAATAATATATATATATATATATATATATATATATATATATATACCATTGGAATCATTTTAGGGAAGCACAGTTTTGGTTGCTGACAGATTAATATTGCACAAGATGAGGAAGATAGATCTACATGGTATGGGGAATTCAACGCCGTAGCCTTTAGGCTAAACTCTGCCCTAGAAATGTGCAAAATTTCACACCTGAATGTGGAAGCAGGCGAATATTCCGCTGAACAATTTAGAACATTTTGATCATCTCGACTATTTATGCCTGTTGCTACCTTACATCTAAAAATAGAAGTGGTAAGTGGGTAATATAAGTACAATACCGCTGTCAGGATCTTTACTGCAGCTTTTACAGTGACACATTACACAACTAACACATTACACATATAAGCAATGTATAAAATAATATAAGTATAATATGTGCTCCCCTTACAGAATCAGGTGTAAAGAAACTGGGATTTTAGAGTACATAACGGTCACTTACTGTGTAATATGTTGACAGGCAGTGTATTTAATTTTGTGGTACACACCCACTTTCTGTAAAGACTCACCATGACCATTTGCATGATTGTGTGCCCAGAGTGGAATACACTGGTAAAAGTAAAAACATCACTTTTAACATATCTCCCAACTGTCCTGATTTAGGCAGGGTATTCCCAATTCTAGTGGACTTTTATCCTGACTACTGGAATGTTGCTGTTCTGTATGTCCCACTTATTGCCATGCTACACAGCACAACAGCAGTGAACAAGTGAGTAGAGTCTGGAAGAACTTGTGATATAGACCAATGGATTCCAATAGCTGGAGTATATACTAAATGCCTTGACCAATGGTCAACAGTCACTGCCCCTGTATAGGTAGGGTAGTTTCCACGGCTAGTATGTGGTAGATAGAAGGATTTTTCCAGGCCAGAGATTGAGAACCAGAAGAATTCAGACAATGCCAGTCGATAAGAGCCAGAATTGTCAGACAACATAAAGGTCAGGCAAAGTAATCAGTCCAACAGAGAATTACAGAAACTCTGGTTCATAGAAACCAAGCTCAATTAACTGGAAACAATCAAATGATATGATCATTTTATACTTTTCAAGCACAGCTACGTGATCTTTTGGGATCTATATGTTGATATATTTGGTGCAATAGAATACATATTACCAACACTCTTTATATTTTCATAACTAGTTGTTGTCCTGCCAGAATCTTTCATAAAGACGGCTGGTTGCTTGTTGCTGTCGTGTGTGAGAAACATCACAACTGAAACACTATGCAGAGGAAAACATCACCCATGTGAGAGAACATCAAGTCTGTGGTCCCCATAGCAACCATAATATTTTAGAGAACGAATGTGAGTGAAGGATTCGGCCTAAGCGTACATGCCAAGATACCACAACACGCAGAATACTCCGGTAGATAAAATAACATAGTCAGGGACTATGCTAGAAAGGATCCTGACAGGATGCCAGCAGCAATACAGAGGTGTTTTAAAGGAACAGGGGCACCTTTACCAAGGGTTTCCAGTTCAGTGGTTTAGAAGAAGAAACGGCTTCTAGGAACCTCCTTCTCCTGTTTGCATTAAAAAAAAGTGATAACAGTCTGCAGTCTTAGACCCATTTTTGTGGGGATTTTACAATGTCTTAATGAACTTTGGCTTCAACAAAATGGCCACAGCAATTGTTCCCACTTTTGGCTATAGTGTTACTGTGACTTTAGGGAAAGCCAGAATAAAAGTAGTAAAAGTAAGTTGCTTGTGATACCCTGCAGCTGCTGCTAAGAGCGATGTGAAGCACTGGGTGAGTAACTGTAACACTAATTGTACATTTTTATATTCAATTGGATGTGAATGGTAGATTAGTATTCATTTTGTGGTACTACTTTACAAGGTTAGATTATATTATTTCGGTAAAATGGTCAACAATAATTTGTTTAAAGGAGATTAATATTAATTTGGAAATCCTGTGTTTGCCCGTGGGGGAGGGAAGGTATTGGGAGTGATGTTAGGGCCACCCTAGCACTTCAGAAGAAACAGAGTACATCAAAAAATGACATGGCCATGCTATCTTTTCCTAGGGCAGTGATGATGTCCACACTGTGCACAGATTGTCCTGAATAACATATTTAAAATGTTGTGAAATATATTTTTAGTGGTCAATTTTGGACCATCCCTCTAATTAATTTTAACCTTTTAAATTTCCTCTTAAAATGCTGCTTGTTGGAGTTACTCCCCCCTCAGAATTGTATGTAAGGAATGTTAACACACCCCTACTGCACTATGCCTACACCTGCCTGCCAACTAACTCCTCCCATTCCACCTTGTTAGGTGTAGAGAGCTGCAGAGTGGAGATATATCTCAGTCAGGGGCAGGCTGGGCTGGGGGGCATCTGCCCCCTGGACCAGTCCCTTAGTGGGCTATCTTGAGCTGGGTCACTGGGCCACCTGCATTTTTCCCTTTAAAATAGGATGCTAAGTCGAGTTTTGCCCCCCGGGCTAAACTTTGCCAGCCCTCCCCTGATCTCAGTCTGTGAGTAGACTGTGACATAGGATACATGACCCCCTAAATGTGCAATCCCCACTGCTTGAAGCTCATTTAAATATTCAGTTTCACGTAGCTACCTTTAGCATGTGGTTACAGAGTGAGGCACATTCTTGCGCCCAACCAGCATTTAGGAAGGATTGACCCAACTCATCACATCATATGGGGAAATAATTTGCCCCCACCCGCTATCTTGACACTAAAAGCCAGCACCACAATTGCATAAATAGGCACATGACATCCCAGAATATCAGTGCTCTGCAGGCTGCACTTTTGCAGCTTCGCAGATGACCCCATATTGTATCTCAATAGCAATAATAAAAAAAACTATCTCTAATCATTTTGAGGTACTTTCCCATCCTATAAAGTATTTACAAGAAGTGTTTTGTATAGCATTGGAAGTCACTAGCATAAGTTTTCAAAGTAATACAAATACATAAGTACATTCAGTCCAGTTGTGAAGAGTTTGTTGATATTGACTTTCAGGAATGAAGATTTTTCCAGTGCTAGAAGCCAGATAGTCTCCTATTCCTTGTACAGACCTAACTTCTAGGCCAATGAAATACATTTAATGCATCTGCCAAATGAGAAACATACGGGAGGTATTAATAGGAATGACAGCTCCAGTCTGCTAAAAGGAATTCCTATTGACTATAATGATAGCAAATTAAACTTTTCTGTATGTTTTAAAAAAACTTAGATCTATGAATAATATCTATCACACACTTATTGCTAAGATACTTGTTCATGTTTTACATGTGGAATAACGTGGAATGACAGTTGTTTCCTATGGAGTAACAGCTGTTTTATACGTCATGTCAATGCAGAAATGTCAATAAAAAGTTGCATTTGTCTCATTAAAACACCCCTATTTCTCCCAGATCTCCTAATCCCACACACTTTGTATATTTGCTCCCCTACACCTGTACCCCACTACACAAGTGTCATCATTTTGAATGATGGCAGAAACTATGGAATGACAGCTGTTTTATACACCACCTTAATGCAGAATTGTCAATAAAACTGCTGGTGTTTCATAGAAAACACCCCTATTTCTATCTCATACCCTAATCTCACACCCTAACTCCTTTGCATATGTGCTCTCCCATACCTATAACCCACTACACAAGTGACATAATGTGGAATAATGGCTGATCACTATGGAACAACAGCTGTTTTATAACCTTTGTCGATGCAGAAATTACAATAAAACTGCTGGTGTTTCATGGAAAACGCCTTTCTCTCAAATCCCCTAAACCCACACACTAAATAGTTGACAAATGCGCTCTCCCATACCTGTACCCCACTAACTAAGTCACACAGGGCTCAATTTATTGTGAAGACTTTCTATCACAGCCTATCGCTGCAATAGGAAATCGGTAGCCATACAATTTAGGTTGACAGTGACCGGCAGCGGTAAGAGGTGTCTTAGTGCTCATCAGGCCAGTTTGGCATTAATCTGAGAAGCACAGACTTGGGGGTATATTTACTAAACTGCAGGTTTGAAAAAGTGGAGATGTTGCCTATAGCAACCAATCAGATTCATGTTAACATTTATTTAGCACATTCAACAAAATGACAGCTAGAACCTGATTGGTTACTATAGGCAACATCTCCACTTTTTTAAACTCGCAGTAGTTTCTCAATTGCTAGATTTAGGCTGGGTACACACTACTGTGATTTCAGCCAATTATCAGGCCAATCAGGCGATAAACGACCTGTGGGCCTGATATCACAGTAGTGTGTACTCTGCAAAGAGGAACGATTATTGAACAAGATTTTAAAACTGAACTAAAATTCTCGTTCAACGATGGAACAATGTTGTTCCAATTCTGCAGTGTGTATGCACTCACGGCTGTCTGCCCAGAGAGAGAGTTACCAGTGTTCCATTAACGACGACTTAGATGCTGGGATATCGCCTCTTTCCTGCATTGCTGGTAATGAAACTGCTGTAGGTTGGAAAAGAATAAATTTGTTATGTCTCTTTATTGCAGAGATCCCATTCATTTGTTGTGTTGTGCACACAGATCGTACATAAATCCGCCTTTAGTGGGTAATGGGACAGTTGCCTCTTGATTCTAATATCCTGGTCAAAATCTCTGATTTCTTCTGCTTTAACCTCTTGATAAATTAAGAAGAGCTGTGATGGCTATTCTTTATTGACGAAAGCTGTTTCTTCCAGATTTTTGGCTCATCGCAGCTTAGTAAATACGCGGGCCAGATCCGGCCCACTTAGAGGTTCTATCCGGCCCACCAATATTTAAAAAATGTCATTAAAATATGCATAAAATTATTAGGGCCGACCCTGTGTGTCAGAACCTTCATTTTTATGCCTTCCCAGCTATTTCTTCCATTACACTTCATCCTCCTTCCTAAAAGGACACTTCGTATGTCAATCACTCAAACACCTGCCGGGCCATTAATGGCTGAAAGTCATGTGAGAAGAGATGGGCTGGGCCATACACTAAGGCGGATTTCGATTGGCTGCTGTGTTGTCAGTTAGTGGCTCACCAGAGAGACGGATCTGCAACAACCTGCTGTAATAAGTGCTGTGTCTGTACAATCGCTGCACTTATAGAGGTAACACTGCTATATAACACCCTCACGTCCCATTCAAAACATTTGTATTATAGAGTTTTTTAATAAATTATACTGGCCCGCCTAAAGTTTTCCTTTTTTATTTGGCCTGCTCCTGAAAAAGTTTGCCCATCACTGCCTTAGGGGGCAAGGACACATGTGAATGACTACATCTTCTCTGTACAGCGCTGCCTAATATGGTGGTGCTATATAAACATATGATAATAATAATACTTCACATCACCTGAGCGTGGACCAGCGAAGCAGGAAGTTAACCCTTACCGCTCTGGGTGAGTTTAAAATAGTGTAATTTTCTGCAATTTACCATTAAAATCTTGCCAAGGCACTTTAGCAATGCTCCACTGTGTTTGGTGAGATTTTAATGGTAAATTGCAGCTATAGGTGATTTTCTATCATCTTTATAAATCTTCACAGACGATCCCGCGTATTTAAAAAAAGTGTGTGGATCTGTCCGAAAGCAGTAGCTCTATAGAAGGAAATGGCGAAATACCCATGTATTCAGCTTCTATCTTGTGTCTACTGGGTTAGATGCCATGACTTAACACTTAATGTACCCTTCTTTCCCACCCAGTGATCTCCCTATGACCCTGATGTACCTATGCATAATGCTGTACATGACTCTGATTTGTCATATGTTGTCTGAGACCTGTATTGTTTTTATTACTGTGAAAATAAATAAAATATTGCTAATAACTAAAAGAAGTATTGAATGCACATCATTGTGGACCTACTTAAGGTGTTGGCATTTTAAGAGCCCCCCGGGAATACTTCTTTCTTTATTATCTATTCATGCTTCACATATGTAACATTGATAATTTTGCCTCTGCTGCGTAGACATTACAGCTGCTTCAATGATATAACAAAGCTGTACTTTTTACTGCAGCTATAATCCATAACCGCCAGAGGAGGGCGGGGCATGCTACTGGGTGTGGCAAGTCATCAGGGGCGTGCCTGGTGCACCTCATCCCACCACCTCTGCGGGACATACCTCCTGACTGCCAGGACTGCGTAGAACGGCTGGTAAGTCTCCCAATATCAGAGGACAGCTTGGAGCATTGTAATTTCTTTTATTTAATTTTAGATAAGGATTTGCTTTTCACTTTGGATTTTTGCATATACCAATAAGTATACTAAATACATGTCAGGATTTTAGAAGTACATAATCAGATGTCCCATTCAGTTGTTTCATCTATATGTGTTTCTCAAACGCAAAAAAAAAAGGTGTTTGATCATGGTCATCAGATTACCTTCACACAAACTGATAAGCATAGGATTTCCGGAGCCACGTAATCACTTTTTATCATTTTGCTGTGCTGAGAATTTACCTTTTCAGTTTACTTTATAGAAGAGGTTAATGCACATCTACACACTCGTTCAGTGGAACTGAAAAGAGACATCAACTCTGAAAAGGTTATTATTATTATCGTAGATTTGTAAGGCGCCACAGTGCTCTGCAGCGCCATTCAGTAGGGAAAACAGTACACACATAAAACAGGGGCATACAAGGTAGACAAAAAAATAATGCATAGAGCATTGGAGTGAACTATAGAGCTTATGTAGTTTATTTCTATTGTTTTTGCAAAAGATAGAAGATAATCTTGTATTATAACTGAAGCATTTACCATGTCTTCTTCTGAAACTGCTTATTTGTGTGGCAACATACAGACGTATGTATGACAGGAGCATTCCAGATTCTCTGTAAAAGAGACTTAAAGGAAAAACCCAAAAAATCTTTCAGGAGCCGTGGGCTCCGACGCACATCTGTACAATTAGTTGTTCCTGCTGCTGCTGTGGGGCGAATTATAACTGGTTTTAGAGTTGCCAGTTCTGACCTTTGCAAGACTCAGACTATCCTTTGGATTGTTGCCTGTCCCAACCTTTAGTTTCGATCTAACCATTCTCTGGATTGCCGACGGCCCTGACCTTTCAACTGGATATTGACCATTTATGGTTTGCCACCAACGAGAACTCTTCTTGGATTTTATTCCAGGCTGGAGTACCTGCACTTCCTTGTATTTTATTCCTCTGGACAGTAGTTTTGATTATTGTCTTAAATATTTTCCTGTGTCATTCAGAAGGCAAATAAAATAGCTGTCATTCCATAGTAACCAGCCCTCATTGCACACTATGACACTTGTGTAGTGGGTTACAGGGGTGGGGGAGCGCATAGGCAAAGGGGATGTGAGAGAAATAGGAGCATTTTTCATGTAACAGTTTTCTGCAGTGACATGGTTTAAAACAGCTGTCATTCCATAGTAATCAGCCGGTATCCAACATTATGACACTTGTGTAGTGGGGTACAGTTATAGTGGAGCACATATGCAAAGGATATATGGTGTGATATTAGGAGATCTGGGAGAAATAGTGGGGTGTTTATGAGAGAAGAGAAGAGTGTCCCTTAGACTAAACGCAGTTAAAATCATGCAGGTGAGTGACTTGCCAAAGAACCTATGATATGTGGATTCCTGGAATTTCAGCCAATAGGAGCAGGAAGGGGATGGGACTTATACACAGTTATAAGTCTGTGCTCAGAGGTTACAGTCCTTCCTGCTTCCGGATTCCTCCCGCCCTCCCTGCAATTCTGAGATATCTTGTATGGTTATTGGTTAGAGTAGGAGAGCAGTGCAGTCTGTAACTGTGCATATGGTGCTCGGTGATCTTGTCATAGGTTACTACCCCTCTGTGGTTATGGTGTCATACCATGGTTGGTCCGTTTGTTAGGAGGACCTTTGGGCCAGTTTGTATGGTTTATACTGGCGGAGTTAATTAGGGGGCGTAGTCTTGCCGTTGGACTTGATCTTAGCACCGGCCAATAGATAAGGTATGATCCTGGGTTGGTGGTACTATGGTCTGACCTTTCCACCTTATTGGTTTTGCGTTCCTGACTGCCCTGCTCTCGTCCGCCTTACAGTCCTATTAGTTTAAATATAAATAAATACCGTCATTCATTCCAACTTTAATTTGGTGTCCGTGTCTTTATTTGGTTTGGTAAAAGGTAATGCCACAAGTGTGTTATTTGGGGAAAACTTTCCTGCTATGCATTTAAACGTAACTTTTTACTAATATTTCTGCATTGACATGGGCATTATAAAATAATTATCATTCCATAGTAATCAGCCATCGTTCCACATTATGACACTTGTGAGTGGGGTACGGCTATGGTGAATCGCCTTGGCAAAGGATTTAGGGTGTGGGAATAGGGGATGAGAGAAATATGGGTATTTCCATGAAACGCTAGCAGTGTTATTGACATTTCTGCACTCGGGTGGCTTATAAAACAGCCATCATTCCATGTCATTCCACATGTTAAGCATGACCAAATACTTTTGCAATAACTGTGTGGAAGATATAATTCATAGTTGTAAGATTTTTTTAAGTATTCATAAAAGTTCAGTTTGCTATCATTATAGTCAATGGACATTCATTTAGCAGACTGGAGTTGTCATTCCTTTTAGTACCTCCCAAAAAATACACACCATTTAAGGCGGAACCCTGTGTTGCTCATTTCTCTGTTTGTCATTGGCCCCTCGTTCCATGCTGGCTGTCAGACACCCGACACCCTCTAGCTCTCTGCTCTCTGCAGTCCCTGTGTAACGTGGTTCCTGTCTCCAGCCAGATCAAGTTTACTAGGATTCCTGCACGGATCCTTTGCACTAGAGAGAGAAGAGACTTTAGAGAGTGGAGGACACTCCCCAAACTGTAAGTGCTGTTATTAGGTTCTTTTACTATGTTCTTTGCATCTTCCTTATTATATCTTAATGCATTCCTGGCATTGAAAGGGTGTGTGCAGTGAAAGAGTTCCCTCAGACATATGGGATGAACTCATGTGAACCTACATGCACTACATACAGACTGATTGTGCTGTATTTGGGTTTTGTCCAACTCTTGTACTGTATGTATGTCTTGAGTTTACCTGCAGTAGAAGGTTTAGTGCTGGGTGCACTGTACTGTTCTGTCACTAACCCAGAGGAGAGGAGGTGGTGGGGAGGGGTACACTGTTCTGTCAGAGAGTGGGGAGGGTTACACTGTACTGTCACTGACATAGAGAGTGGGGTGAGATACACTGTACTGTCACTGACATAGAGAGTGGGGTGAGATACACTATAATGTCACTGACATAGAGAGTGGGGTGATATACACTGTTCTGTCACTGACATAGAGAGTGAGGTGGGTTACACTGTACTGTCACTGACATAGAGAGTGGGGTGAGATATACTGTTCTGCCAGAGAGTGGGGAGGGTTACACTGTACTGTCACTGACATAGAGAGTGGGGAGGGTTACACTGTTTTGTCACTGACATAGAGAGTGGTGTGAGATACACTGTTCTGTCACTGACATAGAGAGTGAGGTGGGTTACACTGTTCTGTCACTGACATAGAGAGTGGGGTGAGATACACTGTTCTGTCACTGACATAGAGAGTGGGGAGGGTTACACTGTTTTATCACTGACATAGAGAGTGGGGTGAGATACACTGTACTGTCACTGACATAGAGAGTGGGGTGAGGTACACTGTTCTGCCAGAGAGTGGAGAGGGTTACACTGTACTGTCACTGACATAGAGAGTGGGGTGAGATACACCGTTCTGTCACTGACATAGAGAGTGGGGAGGGTTACACTGTTCTGTCACTGACATAGAGAGTGGGGTGAGATATACTGTTCTGCCAGAGAGTGGGGAGGGTTACACTGTACTGTCACTGACATAGAGAGTGGGGTGAGATACACCGTTCTGTCACTGACACAGAGAGTGGGGAGGGTTACACTGTACTGTCACTGACATAGAGAGTGGAGAGGGTTACACTACTCTGTCACTGACATAGAGAGTGAGGTGGGATACACTGTTCTGTCACTGACATAGAGAGTGGAGAGGGTTACACTACTCTGTCACTGACATAGAGAGTGAGGTGGGATACACTGTTCTGTCACTGACATAGAGAGTGGGGTGGGATACACTGTTATGTCACTGACACAGAGAGTGGGGTGGGATCAGGGCCGGATTAACCATAGGGCTAACTGGGCTACAGCCCAGGGGCCTATGGCATCCCGGGGGCCCTTGAAAGTGCTCAGCAGCAGTATTGATCATTCGGGGGCGGGGGCGCCCCCGGCGTGATCAGTGCTGCTGAGCACTTTCACTGCAGTACTTCTCCGGCGCGCTGTAGTCTCATTACTGAGGAGATCTCGTGAGTCTCACTCTCACGAGATCTCCTCAGTAAAGAGCGTACAGCGCGCCGGAGAAGGATGTAAGTGCCAGTACTGTCACTGACCCAGGGAGTGAGGTGGGATACACTGTACTGTCACTGACCCAGAGAGTGAGGTGGGATACACTGTACTGTCACTGACCCAGAGAGTGAGGTGGGATACACTGTACTGTCACTGACCCAGGGAGTGAGGTGGGATACACTGTACTGTCACTGACCCAGGGAGTGAGGTGGGATACACTGTACTGTCACTGACCCAGAGAGTGAGGTGGGATACACTGTACTGTCACTGACCCAGAGAGTGAGGTGGGATACACTGTACTGTCACTGACCCAGAGAGTGAGGTGGGATACACTGTTCTGTCACTGACCCAGAGAGTTGTGTTGGATACACTGTACTGTCACTGACCCAGAGAGTGAGGTGGGATACACTGTACTGTCACTGACCCAGAGAGTGAGGTGGGATACACTGTACTGTCACTGACCCAGGGAGTGAGGTGGGATACACTGTACTGTCACTGACCCAGGGAGTGAGGTGGGATACACTGTACTGTCACTGACCCAGAGAGTGAGGTGGGATACACTGTACTGTCACTGACCCAGAGAGTGAGGTGGGATACACTGTACTGTCACTGACCCAGAGAGTGAGGTGGGATACACTGTTCTGTCACTGACCCAGAGAGTTGTGTTGGATACACTGTACTGTCACTGACCCAGGGAGTGAGGTGGGATACACTGTACTGTCACTGACCCAGAGAGTGAGGTGGGATACACTGTACTGTCACTGACCCAGGGAGTGAGGTGGGATACACTGTACTGTCACTGACCCAGGGAGTGAGGTGGGATACACTGTACTGTCACTGACCCAGAGAGTGAGGTGGGATACACTGTACTGTCACTGACCCAGAGAGTGAGGTGGGATACACTGTACTGTCACTGACCCAGAGAGTGAGGTGGGATACACTGTACTGTCACTGACCCAGGGAGTGAGGTGGGATACACTGTACTGTCACTGACCCAGAGAGTGAGGTGGGATACACTGTACTGTCACTGACCCAAAGACTGAGGTGGGATACACTGTACTGTCACTGACCCAGGGAGTGAGGTGGGATACACTGTACTGTCACTGACCCAGAGAGTGAGGTGGGATACACTGTACTGTCACTGACCCAGAGAGTGAGGTGGGATACACTGTTCTGTCACTGACCCAGAGAGTGAGGTGGGATACACTGTACTGTCACTGACCCATGGAGTGAGGTGGCATACACTGTACTGTCACTGACCCAGAGAGTGAGGTGGGATACACTGTACTGTCACTGACCCAGGGAGTGAGGTGGGATACACTGTACTGTCACTGACCCAGGGAGTGAGGTGGGATACAATGTTCTGTCACTGACCCAGAGAGTTGTGTTGGATACACTGTTCTGTCACTGGCCCAGAGAGCTAGTGGGATAGGTTACTGACCTACTTATTCTTGTGACAGAAAAAAAGGAAGCATAATATAACCATTGGCTGTCATAGTGGCTTCTGGCTCAAGAGGTTCTGCAGCTGCTGTTTGCCATCCTGAATTAATTGGGAATTATCATGAGCAATTATCTTGTTATCAGTGAAACGTCAATAATTTACACGGGTAGAAAAATGCAGAATCTGCCTTTTATTAATATACGTTAAGTTCACGGGAATAGGTAACGCATACATTTAAAGCTATATGTGCATCCTTTTTAAATGCAGAATTCATTAAATGGTTAAATCCTTTTACAAAGATGCATCTTAAAATTTTAAATGACATTGCATTGACCTACTGTGGGGTGTTTACCTGACACAAGAAATACGCATGGTAAAAATACATATTTTGTGCACCTGTGAAAGAACATGTGTCTGGACTTATTACCATCCACATAGAATATACAATGTCAGATATGGTAATTTGTGTAAAGAACGGTTCAGAACTGTTCACTGTAATAAGCAAATATATAACATAAAAACATAGTTATGTTACATAATAATATTTGTTTCCTTTTCATAAAATAAATCAAGTGCAACTGACTATACGTGTACATATTTGTTTGCTTACTGTATTATTTATGTAAAGGACTCAATTTTACAATGTTAATTTATGTTAAGCAAATATATATGGGTTTAGTATTGAGCAATTTAATGTATACCAGACGTCAGTTTAATATATCAGCACGCACAGGTCAGGCTCGTTCACGAATATGGTACCTATAGCACAAAAATACTATAATAATTCCATAGCAACCAGTCAGATAATAGCATTGATTATCCTGGTACAAAGTAACAGTATGGTCTGCCTCACTGTTATATCGTTTCTTGAAGATCATTGTGGTCTGATGGACAAAGCTCAGAGCTGGTAATTATGGTAGGTTAAAAAATGACTGCTAGTTCCTATATTAGTGTTTAAAACATTACCTGGTTCCTAACGGGTAATGAGTTATGTTACATGATTTTGTTGACCATTTAATTATTGCATTAGAATATTTGTATGTGCAGAATACATGACCCCTTCCAATCATCATCATCATCATCTATATAGCGCCACTGATTCTGCAGCGCTGTACAGAGAACTCACATCAGTCCCTCCACCATTGGAGCTTACAGTCTAAATTCCCTAACATACATACACAGACAGAGAGAGAGAGAAATGAGGGTCAATTTTTGATAGCAGCCAATTAACCTATTAATATGTTTTTGGAGTGTGGGAGGAAACCGGAGCACCCGGAGGAAACCCACGCAAACACAGGGAGAACATACAAACTCCACACAGATAAGGCCATGGTCAGGAATCAAACTCATGACCCCAGCTGTGAGGCAGAAGTGTTAACCACTAAGCCACAATATGTGCTATTCCTCACAGCACGCAACCTACACTTGGGGGTCAATGTATCAAGCCAAGAGTTTTCCGGCAGGTTTGAAAAGTGGAGATGTTGCCTATAGCAACCAATCAGATTCTAGCTATCATTTTGTAGAATGTACTAAATAAATGATAGCTAGAATCTGATTGGTTTTTCAAACCCGCTGGAAAACTCTCAGCTTGATACATTTACCCCTTGATCTAGTCTGATCAGAGCCAATTGCTGATTGGTTGCTTTGTGTTGTTGCACTTGTGCATACATATACATGATTTTTGACTATGAGAAAGTACACTGTTACCTTTTAAATTTTCTTTCACTAGATATTCTTTGTTTTTTCTCTTTTCTTACCTACTCCAGTGAGCGTTTTTTTACTGTTTATTTAATCATGGAAAGTGAATATAGTTATATTTATTAGAGTTTCCAGAGCTTTTACAATGAACATATTTTGTCACAGACATTGCTCAAGTATTCATAACAGTTTATAATGTAAACGGGCTTGGGAACAGAAGAAACATCACAAAGATACATCTCCGCACAACTTTCCAATTTTGAAAGCAACTGGTTGCATCAGTAGTTGATGGGACATTTATTTTTAAAAAGTGTTTAAATATAAACTGTGCAGTGATTCTCTCATCTTGCCCATCATACACATGTGTTACTGGATAGGTGCCACACCATTAGCTAGAGATGAGATCCTGTGATTGCGCTTGGATCAAGATAGTGGCAATACAGCTGTCTCATATTGCAGCACAGTGAAAGTGACAAGACATGGAAGGTGAGGAGACACTGATAACTGAACCCAAAAAACCGGATTGTGCTGCAATTCACAATGCTTGAGGGCTTAGACGGCCCAGTCCTCTTCAGAGCTCCATACAGGTCTACTGGACAGCACTGGAGAGGACTGGACAGGTTGTCGGTCTGGCTCATCTTGTGTAGCTACATATGTTTGTGTTAAATTCATGATCACTTATTGTACGTTTCTGGTGCTTGTCTACAGTCACTTAAATTTAATCCTAACTCCTCTGCTGCCTCAGGCAACACTGTTCTCATACCATACACAAAACTATGTATTCATTTATTTTAGAGCACTATAAGCTGTAAGAGATGGAAACACATGTAATACACACAAATACACTGATTTATCCACCGCCTCATGTACACATAGGTGCACACCCACATTCTGGCTCCCAGAAAAGTGTTCTGCGCATTGTTGATGAAGAAAAACATTACATCAGGTCCAGTCTGTCATCGCTTTAAGACCCCTTCATTCATTTCAGTGTTTACATTTTCCTTTTGAGATGATGCTTGGTTAGGCGGCCTCATGTATGTCTTCAGTAACTTATGAGAGTAAGGGACGTCATATTTATAACATGTAACTATTGTATATTTGTACATTCTTGTTTTTATTACATTGGGAGAAATGTGCCATTAACTGTACTTACCCATATAAAGAGCGCCTCAAAAGTGTAAAACGCTGAGAAGGAATGCTTCTAATCATTTAGAGAATTGTTAAGCCGCTTAAACGGAACACAGACAATCCTTTATGGAATGTACTCAGTAGCTGAATGCCCATAGTTTTGGCTGTTTCTCAGGTTACCATGACAGATATTTTATCGATGCTCCAGGAATATTTTTTACGGCCAGAGGATTCTCCAGGAAATTTCTCTTCAGGTTTAAACCAAAAAGTTTGGGCTTAAATATTTGACAGGACTCATAGCATATTTGTAGAATAAAGGTTTTTGCATTTACTTCTATTTTAACATTTTCTATGTAGGGGAATATATGTTTGTAAAAGTGTTTCCTGTGTCTGAATAAATCAATTTGATTGGAATGCATTGGTATGGGCTGTATTAGAATTTCATGCTGCCCCAACATTCTATGTCTGTGAATCGGATAAAGGGGAGTGGTTGCGTCACAATGTAGGTGCACTTATTAAACCCTTGGCCACAACCAACCTCCCCTAGATACACTCCTGCATTGTCACCTGGCACCCATTCATGATTGTTCTGCAGAACAGCGGTGATCGGCCAAACTCCTGACTTGTGGGACAGTCCATTAGACAGTCCGTTAGATTTGGGACCTAAATCCAGAAAGTTGGGAGCCATTGTTTTGTGGAATGGATTGTTTAGTGCTTTCTTCTTCTTTAGTTAAAGCTTACGAACAGAAGGCCAGTATGCTGACAGTCTGTGTCACTATCTATATTCTCAGTTGCTCATATATTGACACTCTGTCTACTCTCAGACACTTACCAAATTAGTCCTGGCATATCGACCCATTCATGCCTTAACCGCATTGTAATAGGCTGTGCCTCTTTCACCAAATTGTAACTATGCGTTCCTGAAAGACATTTATGAAAGTTGTTGCAAAAGAAAAAGGTGCTTTCATTTTCCAAACGGCACTACACAAATTACATTTAGAATATGGATGGTTGCAGAGCCAGAGAAATGAACCTGAAAAGCATCAAAATCAAGCTGACATTTCAAATGTCACATTGTTTTTTTTTAGACATGGGCATGCTTCTACACAGCCAATTATATGTATGAAGATCCAGAACATATCTTCACATTGGTTGTTAAGGCAACCTCCCTCAACAAGCTTGTTTTTTTTTTATTATTGAAAGCATGATACGGTGCAAAAAAAAAAACAACTGAAAACACAGACGTGCAAACCAAAATGTGCACATGGGTGCTGAAGTTCAGGCCCACCTCTCTTTGTTGGGAATGGTCTTCAGACAGGTCCCTTTTACATTGGGTTCCGCTGGAGCCCCACACCCCCCTTCTTTCTTGCCAGCTTGGAGATTTTCGGGGAGATGGCACTCTTCGGACCCCACCCCCATCCACCCACGAAACCCCAGTCCATGTGTGGTGCCCAGGATCTCAATTCCACAACAATCATAAATAAAACATAAATAAAAAAGTTCAGTGGGCAAAGGTTGGAGAAAGAATAAATGAATTAATAGTGCCCTGAATCACAACCACAGCCTTTCATCCAGTGCTATAAAGAAACACCCTCAACAAGCCTGAACGTTACACAGCATTAGAGGGGAGATACAGACTAGCCTATGCTGCACTACTATATTCTCCTCCCTTCCCCCACTGTCTGATGCCACTAGCGACTTCCTCAGGAGAGGACAGATTGGATCTCCAATAGGCTGATCATCCATTAGGACCCATTTCACCCAGTACAAGATTCTTTGCTCCTGTTTTTCCCCACTTGTTTTCCTAATGCAGTAACTGGGTAGGTAGGTAGGAACCTGGTTGCCTGCAGGCTGTTGTGCATGCTCTGTCAGCCAAAGTCAAAGTGTAAGTCAAAGCTAACATTGTGACAAGATAGTTTAATTTAGTTCTATTAGTATTAGTGATAACACCCATTTTGCAATCTCTGTGGAATAAAATAGTTCCATCAATCAACAGCAAAGCATTTTCTACCAGGTGAAATGGATCTTAAAGCGTTATGATTAAGACTTATGGTTAAGACTTTTAATTTGTCATTCTAATAATCCCACAGTAACCAGCTGATGGTGTTCAGTGGAGGTTGTTAGCTACAGTAATCTGACGTTTGCTATTGATTTATGTTGTGCAGCTGTACCTATAGATAGGTCATACAGAGAGGAGATGAAAGTGGACAGGCACATGAAAACTTACTCAGGTCAAGTCTTTCTCTCTACCTTCAACTAAGATATTATTATTATTATTAATAATAATAATAATAATAATAATAATAATAAAAGTAACACTCCTGTTTGATAAAGATGTCATCTTTATTTCACTAGTGATTTCTATACCCAGGTAAATTAAATCTGTTAGTTAAATGTATTGCAAAATATCTTAGACTAACAAGCAGAGTCAGTCATACATGATCTGTGCAGCCTAAGTCCTCTGAATCCCAACATGATTCACAATGCTTCTCTACTGAATTCTCATTATACGTTAAACACAGTATATAGGTAACAAAACTCCTATTGTATGTCCACTCCTGATAATATTTATTACAAAAATGTGGAAAATAGTCAAAAAGTGCAAATGCATGAAGTATATTGATCCTACTATAAACACTGAGGAGGTCATTTATGATTGTTGGAATGAAAGAATAATAGTATCTGATTATTGTGCCACTTTCACCATTTGGAATATTTGTGGTATTAAGTTAGTTTGCCTATTTTAAAAATGTTGGCTAGTGCCACAGCACTGACAAATGCCATGATGAGTCAAGTTTCTTCTCCAGTAGTAAATGTAACTTTAATGAAACTGTGACAGTGTTTTTGCAAAACAGCTCCAATGTCTCCATTTATTCTTAAATTGGATGTAGTTAAGTTTATTAGTATAATTTTTACAATGCATAATAATCCAAGTATATATACTTATAGTCAAGAGTGTAAATACAAAGCTAATTTGTTGTCTCATTGCCACGTTTTATGTGGGTTGTGTTATAAACCTCTTAGTTAAAACTGTTTAAATTGGTCCATATGGGAAGGTTCAACCATGCATTAATTTTAAGGTTGTTTAAACACGGCAAGTTATCTTTGTTGATTTTTCTGTGTAATAACAGATGGCTTGCACTTAGTTAAGTGAACCGAACAAGAAAAGAGCAATATCTGCACTTAATAACAGTTGAGGTTGCACAATTTTCAACAACGGTGTAGATGAAGTGAAATCTCTCGATGTACCAAGCATGTTGTGACTTATTGATGCTGCACACAAGTGCATTGAAGAGCTGCATTGTGTAAATACATATCCGTCTACATCCATTTCATATAGGAAGCTAAATCACTTAGGGCTCGTGCTTACTTTATGTTTCATTGCTCTATGAGTCTGTTATAACTATATAGTTTCCACAGACTGAACAGCGAATGCCTGATGTCAGTAATATATCTGTACTGTATGTTGTTGTTAGGTACACTTCAGAAATAAAGTATGAATTTTCATGAATAATAACAATGTTAACATCACTAATATTAAAATAGTGGGGTTGTTTTTATAAACCAGGGTGTTATCTTTTGTCAGTCAGGGCTCAAATTAAATCTGTATATCAGGTTTGTGACCCATTGTTTAATTTCTCATTGATAATGTATTTCATTTTTGTTACTTTTGTCTACAAACTTATTATATTATATTTTAGGATAATGAATATGAAGCGGAATACTTATGCAAAATAATATTAATAAACATGATAGATAAGTACCATATTACTTGAAAGTACCCAGTAGTTTTGGCAAGAGCTTATTGGGGACCAGTCATAAAAAGCTTGGTGAACCATGTTTTGGGTCCAGACCAATAGGTTAAAGGGGAATGCCATCCAGCTGTACATTTATCTTCCAGCTAAGAGGTAGATTTATTAATCCTTCTAAAAAGCAAAGATGTAAATGTTGGACATTGCAACCAATCAGATTCTACCTCTCATTTTCCAGTATGTACTTGATGAATGAAAGCTACAATCTGGTTTCTATGGAAAACACTTTTTCTTTTTAGAAGGTTTGATAAATCTACCCCTAAGTCTTCCACTTGAAACCAAGTGGTAGACAAACAGGCCCGTATAAGACCATCCATGGTACAGTTGACATAATCCCTCTCTTCTTTTTTTTTAATGGGTGTCAGCGTAGTCAGCCAGTCACAAAACGGTAAGAACAGAGCCAGTACTGTCATCTGCACCATGGAGACATTTGCCTTTTTAAAGTGACAATTTAGATTAAAGAAACATTTGCAGCTGAGTGTAGTTCCTCTTTTAGAATCCGTCAGTACCCATGCAATAGTTAGTAACTTATGTCTCATTTATTTTTTTGTTTTATTGACTTATTATAATTTATAGGTAGCATGAAACAGGGGCGGATGTACACATTTATTTCAGGGGACGACAGTTTATAGGTTAATCCAGATTCTCCCCCTCTCCAGTCACGACTCCTTCCTCTCTCCAGTCCCTCCTCTGGTAGGCCCTGTGCCCTACAACACTGTGTCACACAAATTAATATATTTTAGGATACAAGCCGGTCAGGTTTATTCTTTGTTTTATTTTAAGTAAAACATTAAATAGCTATAAAATCACAACAATAAGAGCAACAGATATATGTCTACCCCATCATAACACTGTTCCCCCTTCATCACAATGTTCCATCTTCATCACACTGTGCTCCATTATAACATTCTGTCTCATCATAAAACTCTGCCAATTCATTACACAGTTCCCTCTTCATCAAACTGCTCACTCTTCTCCGCACTGCTCACCCTTCATCATACTGTGCCCCTTCATCATACTGTGCCCCTTCATCATACTGTGCCCCTTCATCACACTGCTCCCCCTTTATCAAACTGCTCCCCCTTCTTCACACAGTTCCCCCTTCATCACACTGCTCCCCCTTAATCACACAGCTCCCCCTACATCACACTGCTCCCCTTTCTTTACACAGTTCCCCCTTCATTATACTGCTCCCCTTCATCACTCGGCTACCTTCATCACACTGCACCCCCTTCATTACACTGCGGCCCCCTTCATCACACTGTGCCCCTTCATCACACAGTTCCCCCTTCATTATACTGCTCCCCTTCATCACACTGGGCCACCTTCACACAGTTCCCTCTTCTTCACACAATGTCCCGTTTTTTTCACACAGTTTCCCCTTCATCACAATGGGCCCCCTTCATCCCACTGGACCCCCTTCATATTAATGCTGCCTCTTTCATCACACAGTTCCCCCTTCATCACACTGGGCCCCTTCTTCACACAGTGCCTCCTTCTTCACACTGTGTCCCTTCATCACACTGTGTCCCTTCATCACACTGTGTCCCTTCATCACACTGTGTCCCTTCATCACACTGTGACACTTCATAACACCGCTCCATCACACTGTGACCCTTCATCACACTGCACCGCTGCATCACACTGCTCCCCTTCATCACACTGAGCCCCCTTATTCACACAGTTCCCCCTTCATCACACAGATGCCCATTCATCACATAGTTTTCCCTACATCACACTGCACCCCCCTCATCAAACTGCTCCCCCTTCTTCACACCGCTCCCCCTTCTTTACACAGTTCCCCTTCTTCACATACTTCCCCCTTCATCACACTGGGCCCCCTTCATCACACTGCTCACCCTTCTTCACACAGTTCCCCCTTCATCCACTGGGCCCCCTTCATCACACTGCTCCTCCGTAATCACACTGTTCCCCCTTCATCACACTGGACCCCCTTCATATCAATGCTGCCCCTTTCATAACACAGTTCCCCCTTCATCACACTGGGCCCCTTCTTCACACAGTGCCCCTTTCTTCACACAGTTCCCCAGTCATCATACAGTTCCCCCTTTAATACACTGCTCCTCTTCATCACACTGGGCCACTTCTTCACACAGTGCCCTCTTCTTCACACTGTGTCTGTTCATTACACTGCTCCCCTTCATCACACTGCTCCACTGCATCACACTGCTCCCCTTCATCACACTGCTCCCCCTTCTTCACACAGTTCCCCCTTCATCCACTGGGCCCCCTTCATCAAACTGCTCCCAATTTTTCACACTGCTCCTCGTTCTTCACACTGCTCCCCCTTCTTCACACAGTTCCCCCTTCTTCACACAGTTCCCCATTCATCACACTGCTTCCTTCATCACACTGGGCCACCTTCTTCACACAGTTCCCACTTCATCACAATGGCACCCTTCATCACACAGTCCCCCCCTTTATTTCACTGCTGCCCCTTTCATCACACAGTCCCCCCTTCATCACAAAGTTCCCCCTTCATCACACTGCTCCCCTTCATCACACTGGGCCCCTTCTTCACACAGTTCCTCCTTCTTCACACAGTTCCTCCTTCTTCACACAGGTCTCCCTTCTTCACACAGTTTGCCCTTCATCACAGTGGTCCCCCTTCTTCACACAGTTCTCCCTTCATCACAGAGTTCCCCTTCATTACACTGCTCCCCTTCATCACACTCAGCCACCTTCTTCACACAGTTCCCCCTTCTTCACACAATTCGTCCTTCTTCACACAGTCCCCCCTTCATCACAATGGGCCCCCTTCATCCCACTGAACACCCTTTATTTCACTACTGCCCCTTTCATCACACACTTCCCCCTTCATCACACAGTACCCCCTTCATCACACTGCTCCCCTTCATCACACTGGGCCCCCTTTTCACACTGTGTCTTTATCACAATGTGTCCCTTTTCACACTGTGCCTTCTTATCACACTCTCCTCTCTTTCACACTTTGCCCTCCTATCACAATGTGCCCCCTTATCACACTGCTGCCCCTTTTCATATTATGCCCCATTTTCACACTGATGCCCCTTTTGATACTGTGCCCCCCTATCACATTGCAGCCCCTTTTCATAGTGCTGCCCCTTTCCACACTGTGTCCCTTCATCACACTGTGACCCTTCATCACACTGCTCCGCTGCATCACACTGCTCCCCTTCATCATACTGAGCCCTCTTCTTCACAAAGTTCCCCCTTCTTCACACAGTTCCCCATTCATCACATAGTTTTCCCTTCATAACACTGGGCCCCTTCTTCACACAGTTCCTCCTTCTTCACACAGTTTCTCCTTCTTCACACAGGTCTCCCTTCATCACACTGCTGCCTCCTTCATCACACAGTTTCTACTGCATCTTACTGCTGCCCCCTTCATCACACTGCCCCTTTATCACACTGTGTCCCTTCATCACACAGTTCCCCCTTCATCACAGTGGTCCCACTTCATCACACAGTTCCCCTTCATTACACTGCTCCCTTTCATCACACTGTGCCCCCTTCATCACACTCAGCCACCTTCTTCACACAGTTCCCCCTCCTTCACACAATTTGTCCCTCTTCACACAGTCCCCCCTTCATCACAATGGGCCCCCTTCATCACACTGAACACCCTTCAGTTCACTACTGCCCCTTTCATCACACAGGTCCCCCTTCATCACACTTCTCCCCTTCATCACACTGGGCCCCCTTTTCACACTGTGCCCTTATCACAGTGTGCCCCTTTTCACACTGTGCCTTCATATCACACTGTCCCCCCTTTCACACTTTGCCCTCCTATCACAATGTGCCCCCTTATCACACTGCTGCCCCTTTTCACATTATGCCCCATTTTCACACTGATGCTCCTTTTGATACTGTGCCCTCCTATCACATTGCAGTCCCTTTTCACACTGCTGCCTCTATTACACTGCATCATATATTTCTTTGCTTACCTTCTTTCCTTATGTCTTCTTTCTTCTGTCTTCTCTTTGGGATGTGATGATGACATCACACCCACCAGTCAGTAGGAAGAAGGGAGGTGGGTGGAGGGAGTAGAGAGGTGGGAGGAAGGCAGAGGGAGCAGGACAGTGTGTTCCATCACACTGAAGGTAGCAGTGTGCTGCCCCAGCCCCTTCCCCCCCGCCCTCCCCCCCTTGGCTTGACATTATCTTTTAGTGGTCTGGTATATATAATTTCAGATAGTCTGGGATGACCCCTGGAAAATGGCTTGTGCAGTTTGTCATTGTGTGAAATAATAAATATCTGTGACTAGAGGGGGAAAACACAGAAATGGATTGAGGCTTGGAATACCTCTACTTGGACTTAGCACAGTGATGGGAACATTTTGAACCAGAGAAGTGGATCATATTTAGGAAGTTAAATTAGTGACCTAGTGACCAGAATAATCAGTGGATTTTAATTGGCAGGGAACAAGTCATCTGCACATGCCATTATCCAGAAGTTACTTCTTAGCAAAGTGATTTAGATGTCAGAGTTGGTGGATAAACAGGAACAGAATGTTGTGTGTTTTCATCTATTGTTCTTGTCTGGCCCATCAGTCTGTTTGTATCTGTAATCAATAAATTCTCTACAGATTAATGAATTTCCGATATTTAGTTTTGCACATGATATCGAGCCATTGACCAAAAAGTGGGGAGGAATGCTTATTGAGGAGAAGTAAGGATATAACTTATTTCTGTTGGCTTTATAAAGAAGTGTTAGAATTAGCACACAAAGATGTTGGATGCTGTCTACTGCGCACAAACATCACTTTCCCCTGGCTGATAATAGTCTGGTGGTCAGAAGCCTTTATATTTCGTTCCTAGCCCTGTGACCATTGCACTCATTAACCAGTGATGTCACATAATGATGTCACCAGGAATTTTCCTAGCTGAAAGAAGGCATAGGAAGACTTGTTGTACTCTATCTTGACTGTCATCACTGTTAGAGCCTGTATAAATTGTCTCTCATAGTACCTGGCAGAGGTGAGATTTGGGAGGGGTGATATGCCCAAAATTAACAATGGCAAACATTGGGCCAATTTGAGGTATCCTAGTTGTGTAAAAGGAAAAAAGGAGAGTAGCGCTACAGAGTAGGTCTGTATTAGAGCAAAAAGTATTGTGTTTCAATTTTATTGATAAGCTATTAGAAACATATATCATATAAAAAGAAACAGGTCGTTAAAAAAATCAAATTGTCTCCATGTCATTTTTTTATATGTCAATATCCCTCCACTTGTAATTACAGAACAGTCGGCAATGAAAACTCATCAGAAAGTCCCATCTAGATGCACATAATTGCTATCCTTAAAGGCTAATTGTTCTGCCCAGTAAATCAAATATCTGAGAACACATACAGTTAATCCGAACGTCTGGGTCCCTTTCAAAGCAAATGGATTCATGACAGACAATTTACCTTGTGCAGATAAAAGTCCCCAGCCTCCACTGGGGTCTAACTGTGTGTTATCTGGTCGCCTTCTCTATTTGAGGAGATAATAATATGTCCAAGTAGCAGGAATAAATAGCGGAGGTCACATTGTAGTGAATTCCTAATAGCAATCTTTAGTCAATGTTCATGTTTCTTCTCCAATTAGT
The DNA here is from genome assembly GCF_038048845.1 of Mixophyes fleayi. Lineage (NCBI taxonomy): Eukaryota > Metazoa > Chordata > Amphibia > Anura > Limnodynastidae > Mixophyes > Mixophyes fleayi. The sequence continues at coordinate 70,815,501 of NC_134402.1, forward strand.
AGATTTCATCACAAGTATAACATCCTTCTAGTTGTGTTTTTTCTTCACACATCCTCAAGCACATTTTGAAAAGAGAGAAATCATAAGCTTGTGTTGTATACCATGGGGCACATTAATCCGTCTTCCTCCTCAGTGGATACAGTGGGAGGGGGTAATTTATGGTCTATACGGGAGCACAAGGTATATTGGAGTATGTGATCTGACCTTCTGTTAAGCTGATGTTTGTCTTGTCAGGGTTCTCTGTTGTGTGGAAATTAGAGACAGGTAACACAACAGTCCCCCTTTGCTTACACCATAGTATGAGCTCTTGTTCTTTCCCTTAAAAGTTTCTTCCAGTTTCCACTGGGTTGGAATAGTTAAAGCTTGTGGAACATTCTGTTACATTCATGTTTGTACTATGAGTGTTAATACAGTGTACATTAATCTTGTTCTGGCAAATCTTATGACACAAACCATGTAATGTGCATCTGTTTTACTCCTGTATTTGGGATTTATATTTTGCAATACACCAGATGGAGTGATGTTACTGCTATAAATATATTTTATTTAATCTCCTTTTCCTGTTGTAGATTTCATGCTGAACACACATATTACAGAGCATAATACAGAATATTACAGAACATTTTTAAGATCATCATTCATTGTTGTTTTCCTACTTTTCTATCAGACATTTACATTTTTTAAACATGTATTAGGGTGTAGAAAACCCCCCAAAAAGCTTGTGCGGTCCTACCAATTCAATAATAATGATTATTAAACACAACAGTTATAATAAAAACATATGAAGTATACTGCTTCTCCCACAAGGTCCTCAGCCACCAACCGGACCTCAGTGAGACACCTACCCCAGAGAATAGTGAGAGCGCATGTACTGTAGTATACTCTATCTCTCACTTCATGGCTCGAATTCAGGCATAAAGGTCTGTTGATTTAAGTCATCAAAAATGATGCAAGCAAGTTATGTAAGCTTGGCAGCACTGCGGTGCTTCATCGATCCCTTTGGTTACATAGACGTCAACTAGGTCTATTTAATCTAGGATATGTTTGTTGAATTTAGCACATCAGTCTTTCTGACAGTGAGTTAAGTTAGCCCAGGTTAAGTCAGGGAGAAATTTGGTGATAAATTTAGGAATAGACATATATCTCTCAGATGAAATGGGTCACAGTGACATTTGTATTCTTGGATATGTATTTAAAAGTTGTGACCATTGTACACAGCCCAAAAATGCACATAATATCCAGCCAGCTGGCATTAATGTAGCGATGATTCAATCGGCAATGAGATCGAGGCACAGGATAAGGCTGGAACTCATGGGAAATATGGAAATGACAGATTGTCTCTGTTCGCTGCAGATCTGTGACACGGAGAGGGCATCAGAGTGGATGGTAGTCTTGCTTTGCTGATGTCACTAACGTTGCTTATACACTTTGGGCCTGATTCATGTTGTCAGTTTGTATAGTGTATCTTGCATGTAACAGCTCAGCGCATAAAGAAGCCCTTACGCCAGTTAACGCAATTGCATGCAATTCATATCTGAACGAAGATGACATTTTGTACTGCCTACGGTTTGAGAGGCAGAATGGGTGAGGGAAGGGGCGGACTAACATTGACTATGTATAGTGTTCCGACGTGGATGCGGCCGGTTTCTCATAAGTACGCTGGATTTCAGCCTTATCATTTGCACCCACTACAGTGCTGGTGTAAATACCGACTGATAGTGATGACGGTCACAGTGTAGTCTTTGTTTAAAGAACTACACATTGGTCCTGATTCATTAAGGAAAGAAAAGCAAAAAAAAATAGTAACTTTTCACCTTGGCAAAACCATGTTGCATGGAGAGGGAGGTAAATTTAAAATGTGATGACCGATTTATAATTAGGGCAGGGCATGTCAAAGATCAGTGATGGGCAAACTTTTTCAGGAGCGGGCCAAATAAAAAAGAAAAACTTTAGGCGGGCCAATATAATTTATTAAAAAACTCAAATATCGAAATATATAATACAAATGTTTTGAATGGGACGGGAGGGTGTTATATAGCAGTGTTAGCTCTAGAAGTGCAGCGATCGTACAGACACAGCACTTATTTCAGCAGATTGTTGCAGATCCGTCTTTCTGGTGAGCCACTAACTGACAACACAGCAGCCAATCAAAATCCGCATAAGTATATGGCCCAGCCCATCTCTTCTCACATGACTTTCAGCCATTAGGGGGCGGGCAGGTGTTTGAGTGATTGACATACGAAGTGTCCTTTTAGGAAGGAGGATGAAGTGTAATGGAGGAAATAGCTGGGAAGGCATAAAAATGAAGGTTCTGACACACAGGGCCGGCCCTAATAATTTTATGCATATTTTAATGAAATTTTTTAAAATATTGGCGGGCCGGATAGAACCTCTAAGTGGGCCGTAGTTTGCCCATCACTGTCCTAGATCAACTTCAAATGTCAGTGTAAAAATAAAGCTATAAAGTATTTGTGCCCTACATGAGCAAAACAGACAGTATTTATCTTATGTGCAAAATAATAAACTAATTTGCACCCCTTGCATCGTAGCATAGTTTTGTCCAGGAGAAAACATACTCATTTTTACTGCCTTTATTTCCTTAATGAATCAGGCGCATTTAAAGCATCTTGATTTATGCATTGAATGTAACAAAAAAAAAATCTTGGAAAATCCATATTTATATTAATGATTATATTGTTAATAGTTCTTAATTTACCTTATAATAGAATTTTTTTATGCGTTCTGATGTGACTTTATATTGCACATACGCTTGTGAGTATACTGCAGCCAGTACTTTCTGTCTACAACGACAAATACTGCGTAGGCAGAGTGTACTTACACCCAGATTCAAACGAAAATGTATAAGATATATATATATATATCTAATATTTAGCATTCTAGTGATCGCTGAGACCACATAGAGCATCCATGTAGCCGCCACACAATAAAGAGATCATGCCCCCCCCAAAGCTGCTCTAATTTTTAAAATGCCCCTCAGGACTTTTACATACCCCTTCAGCTATTTTCTTCACCTCCCTCTCCCTGCAGCTATTTTCCTCACTCTCCCCTGCAGCCATATCCCCCTCCCCTCACTCACTTACCTCATCATAGAAGTCTTCCACTTCCATGACAAGCAGCCTGCAGGATCTCCACTTGCCTGTCAGTGCAGGGGCAGAGAAGGCTTAGTCTAGTCTCGTGAGATGTGGAAATCTCGCAGGACTTGACCAAAAGCTCCTTGGCTCCAGTGCCAGGCAGCTAACAGCATCGGACTTGCTGTCAGGCTGCCTGTCTGCAATGTGACAGTCAGAGCCGCCCCCTTTGGACCAGAGGTGGCCCTGTTGATGCCAGACAGCTATGGATCACATAATTGAACAAAAAAAAAAAAAAAATACCGGCAGCGCCACGCAGATCCCCACCCACCCCCGGGACCCAGCGCCCCAGGCTTCAGCCTGATCAGCCTAATGGTTGATCAGGCCCTAGAAATCCCATATACTACACTGATGAGCCTTCAAAAAATGATAAACAGCCTATCTGTATTATGAGATACTGGTTCATCACTGTGTCATACTCTGAAATTCCATTGGTTAAAGAATTGACTCAGAGAGTTGTCATCTATAAACTCTGAATTTCTGCAGCATATACACCAGCCGACTAGCTATTAACTACATTGATAGCAATATCTATTATTATTATTTATGAAGACGAGTTATGAAAATTAAATCAATTAAAAAAACAATTATAGATATATTTTTGGGTAAAGACCTATAATGCGGCTAATCATATTGATCTCACCACCCACAGCCTTGTATTGTCTTGCCTAAGGCATACACCCTATGGAATGAAAACATTGAAACAAATAACTAAACAGCACCTACATTCCTTAATGCAGAACTTGTGTTGACCCCATTCAACTTTAACCGTCAAGTTATTTAGGGATAAGTTTACTTGTTTTATGTCAACAACTATCTCACAGCTTCTGGCCCACATAGTATTATTAAAATAGATTGGTTTTAAGGATAGAAAACAATGTAGACATTATGTTTTACATTTTCCTATTTTTATCTGAATGGGAATAAACATCAGAGAAGGTTCTAAATCTCTCAGCTCTGCCCTATTGTACTAATATCCCAACGCAAACAAGAAACGTCTGCATAAATAAATACAGGTAAGTGGAGAATGCTACATCTGTACACTCCCCTGCAGTGCTGTTTAAATGACTTGATCTTTTCAGGCCCGAGTATCCTTTTGACCCAGATCTTATCAGCTCATTTAGGTATCAGTTGCACAAAGAATTTTCAAAATATTTTATGTTTTCTTCCTATCGTTAAGGATATCTGTTTGGTTTCCCCTTATAGTAGACACAAGACTCATGCTGTCATTTTGTCGCTGCTTTCTTTTGCCCAGTACTAATTAATAAGTCTCCCAGCAGAGACGTCCAGTGTAAGAATTTGTTTCAAGAATGAGCTTGAGATTTAGAGTTGTGAAGGAAATAGCAGATGTAGTCCATTGTTCTTTTTTAATATTCTTGGCACTAGGTTTGACACCCTGCGATTATGTTATCCATATGTTTTAGGTCTGTGCTTCCTAAGCTCTCTGTGCTGTTTAATGGAACATAGCTTGTAGTAGACTATGGATTTCTAGCTCTGGTAATAAATGAAAAATAAATGACACGTAATTAACCTAAATGGTAAATCTGTTTTATCCCTAAGGTAAAGGTCACTTTCACTTTATAAAGGTAAAAAAGCAATGGTAATGTGGAATAAATGCTGCAGTATTGTTGTGTAGAATATGGAGCACATTTACCGGCATTTTGCCTGAAATTTACCAAAGCTTTTATATTTGTTTTATATTAGGAGAGTAGATCCAGGTTTAGATAATTGAAGCATCTAGGCAACAACATTTGTTGTCCCAAAGTACCACCTCAGCCACTAACCACATTCTTTATATAGAAGATTGACAGTCATTATTATAGAGTAGATTAAATGTGAATATCTCCCCACCACAGATAAACCAACATGATTTGATTTTTTTTCATATATTGCCATCACTTGTGCTTTATAAGGGTATTGCAGAGATCATTTATAATTGAATATTTGGGACATCTGCAATTCTCTAGTCAACAGGAATACCCCTCTATTTTTAAGAATACAGACCCTGCTACTATGGGTATTAATACTGATTTCTAACAATTATTATTATTTCTACTTTAATTCTTGGGGTTTTTTTTATTAATAAAAAGAAAATGTACAAATCTTAAAATAATTTTTTTTATGAGGTGCAGTACCTTTTATAAACAGCAATTGTCACTGCTTCTGTTGTGTACAACAGTTGCACTGTATATTTCCTATCCATTATTGTTATTATTATTTATTTATAAGGTGCCACAGATTCCATAGCGCTGGATACAGAAGCAAGTAATAAATAGATGAGGTAATACACGTAAGTAGCACAGATGAGTGTGAGTAATGCTATGGGGACTCACACAGAATGCAGCAAAAGACATGACAGGATGTACGAGGGAGTCAGACAGTAGACAGACATGGGACAATAGGTAGAGAGGACCCACCTGCGAGAGCTTACATTCTAGAGGGAGGGGGGTGAGAGACAGTAGGACCAACTGGGACAAAGTAGAGATAGCAGGCGAGGAAGAAGAGGTGCAGAGGAGGAGACGGATAGAATGGTTAGGAGGTGGTAGGAGAGGTAAGCTTGGAAAGGTAAGTTTTGAGTGAGCAGGGTAGGGAGTTCCAAAGATTGGGGGCAGCACAGCAGAAGCCTTTGAGATGAGCATGGGAGGAGGTAATGAGAGGTAAATTGAGGCAGAAGTCAGAGCGGAGCGGCCAGATAGGTATATACCTCAAGGTCAGAGATGTAAGGGGGAACATTTTTGGTAAGGGCTTTGAAAGTGAATGTAAGGAGCTTGAACTGAATTCTGAAATGGATAGGGAGCCAATGAATGGATTTACGCAGTGGAGTAGTGGATGAGATGCGACAGAAGAGGGAGGTGAGCCTAGCCGCAGCATTCTGTATGGATGGAAGGTCAAAAAAGTGAGAGACAGGAATGTTGTTGATGGAACACAGCGTGCAAGCAAGTTTGGGGGGGAGAGGGGGGCAAGAGGTAAAGAGAGGGTAAAGGAAAGGATATTGTGGTCGGAGAGGGGAACGACAGAAGTTGGAGATGTCACAGAGATGGGAGAACACTAGGTCCAGGGATGACCATCACAAAAGGTGTCAGAAATGTTCCATTGGGTTGAGAGAGGCCCTAGGAGGAAGTGAGAGAAGAGAGGAAATGGGAAAGTTATCAAGAAATTGGGAGGAAGGGCCAAGGGGACAAAAGATGATGGCAACACGAAGGTGGAGTGTGGTAGAAGGAGAGACCCCCAGGGGAGAGTGCAGCAGTATCATTTTTTTAGTGTATTAGTGTACTTTTAAATGCCCAAGAGATTTCTTGGAACTGTATTGTGTCTTCTCTTATTCCTCCTCCTTCATCGCTGCTGCTGTTTTACTCCATTGTATTCCTATTAAGAGAAGAGGAAATATTTCACATAAGTGAAAAACATGGATAAAATGGATTTTCAAAGAAGGAGTATTTGTATGACGGATTTTAATGTATTTCCACTGTTTTAGTGATTATCAAATGCTCTTATCTACTATATCAGCTATAAGCGAAATAAACTCAGGGGGTCATCAGGTCACGTGGTCCGCTTCCACGTGCACATTTATGTACTAGTGACAGGCATACCTTTCCCACACTACACATGTCTAGACTAATATGGACCTACTAATGCTGATAGAAAGCTGACATCCAGACAAATTAGTTCCATGATCATGAGCCAAACCATTCTAAAGATTTATCCAAATAGTGGCAGTAGCCAACTCGCTTCCAGTTTAATACACCTCCTAATCTCCCAGTGAACTCCCCTTTGAACTAAGTTTCAGGCCATCAGCTGTGTTAGAAATACTCTGAAGTTTGTTTTCAGGTTTAAGTGAGGGCACCATATTGTATGAACACACGCTCATTTGTTCTGGATGCTGCCTCTATGGACTTCAACATTTTTCAGATGATAGTATTTCTATGCATATTTGGGCATTGGTTTATTCCCTGATGTTTTTTAGATGCCTAAGGCTTGTCCTGTTTCATAGCATTCAAGTGACCTTGTTCATCCATCAAGGGAACATTTCCACTTCCATTATAAAATGTGTTTCATGTCAATATTCTCTATTTGTATTTTTTTTTTAGATTTTATTATATAACCTATAATGTAAGAATGTTATGTTGTTATGTGAGGGGATATTACTTAAAATGTAATATTTCTATGATTGAAAATTCAGCAAAATTTATGGATAACATATAGTATATATTATGCAAATAAAAAAGACCTTTATCTGGTGAAACCCCCCCCCCCCCCCCGCCAACTGTTTTTGCCATTAGTAGGGCTTTTTGCTCTTTAGATTGTATTCAAATCCCTCTTCTCCCATTGTATTTAAAAAAGAGAAGAATTTCCCATTTGATGACAAACACAGAAGAATTTTCCATTACATTACTACAAAGAAAACAATATATTTTATATTAAAGTGGTGAACGAGGGGTTTCATTGAGTGTTTTATTCAATTAAACTTTATTTTAAAATCTTTGTCTTGTTATTTTTTGCTATTGTGGAACTATATGTACCAGCATGCATTGGCAGGAACTGTCGGAATGGGCAAGATGTAGCTTACGGATTAACAAGCAGCAGCATGTCACTTCAGGCAAAGACTGCCAATTCATGCTGGGACGTGTAGTTCCACAATAGCCAGCAGTAGCTCCACACTCATCTGGGCAAAAAACAGATGAGGAATTAGAGCTACTCAAAGATGCACAGAGAACGTTTAGTTTGTTTGAAATGGATGATACTTTGTGCGCGATAAATTGAACTGGTTTTAAAAAAGTGTGCTATTTGTGTGTGAGTGAAATGTTCTATATATTGTGTTGGATGGAATCAGCCCCTTAATATGAAAATCTGGACATGTTCCATATATTGTGTTGGATGAAATCAGCCCCTTAATATGAAGATCTGGACCATCACACAAAGCTACGTCAATGGCTGAATGATAAAGTATGTTGGAACAATAAGTGATTAGGGACATCTGCGTTGTAAGTCACTGTGTACTCTGTGTTCATGCCAATATCCCATGTGACAAACTGAGGTTCATAGAAATCAGTCTACACTTTTTTGTGAATCCTTTTGTGAGAGTATGTGATTGTTTTGAATAATACTCATGATTTGGTGTGTGTTTCTAAAATTATATCATATCAAACAATAGTGTTAAAATGTTTATCCACAAATATAGCAAATATTTAAATCTTGACAGGGACACCTTTTTAATAAAATGACACATAAGACCATTTCCTTTACACAACTAGTGGAAAGAAGAATATTTACTCTAGTACCTGAGCTTGAGCTAGATATACATCATTATTCCTCTAGGCACACAGCCTTTGGTGCCATAAACCAGTGATGGGCAGCAGGCGGCCTTAGAGATGCATTTGTCCCTCCGAGTGTTCACCTGTAGTCTCCCGCTCCATTCTGCTTTATTGATAGCTTTGTTTGCAATAGTTTTGTTTACAATGCCTGCTATAATGTTATTGCAGATAGGTGTCTCTTTCTTTGTTCACATGTATTGTTTTATCTTATTACTGAGATTAAGGGCATTGTCGGGGCCTTTTGAAGGTTAGAGGGCTGCCCATGCGACCCCTGAAGAGTATCAGGTTGCTCATCACTATCCGAACTCAAGCAGTCGTCATACCTGATCTGTAGAGGATATTCTCTACCTTCAATAGTGCTGTCACTGAGTAGAATATAACGGAACTGTCTCTCTCATCAGAGTACACAGTACTGTCTCTGAGCAATAGGTTATTTTGGGCTGCTGTCTGTTAGTCGTCTTGTTACTGACCTGGATTGTCTTTTGACAATCCCTGTCAGTTGTGACCCTGGTTTTCTTGACATTGAATTTATGCTGTGTGCCCTGACTTTTGGCCTGTCTTTACCTACTTTTGTGTCTCACCTTGGCTTCTGGACTGTCATGTGTAAGCTGCTGCCTAGTGGAGTCATCCCGGGCAGTGTCCCGTCAAAAAGTTAGTCAACTCATTGCAGGGTTCCCAGATGAAAATTGGACACTTGTTTGACCTCTTATCACGCATACAGAACTTTTATTACACATGCAGAACTTTTATCACACATGCCTCTTATCACGCATGCAGAACTCCTATCACGCATGCAGAACTCTTATCACACATGCAGAACTCTTATCACGCATGCAGAACTTTTATCACACATGCAGAACTCTTATCACGCATAGAGAACTCTTATCACGCGCACAGAACTCTTATCACGCATGCACTTCAACAGCCTGTGACATATCGACAAAGGAAAAATGAATGAAAACAATTAAAGAATCAGAAAGATAATACATTAAAGTAGAGGAACCGAAGAAAGAGATCCTAACATGCATTATAGACTGAAGTTGATGTGAGATTGTATTACGCAGTCGTCATGTTATATTTGTATCAACAGTTACATACTTGTTAACCTTAATAACATAATATTTGTATTCTTTTTGAGAGTTAATATTTTGAAATAGTCTGAAAGATTTCTTTGACTGCGTTTGATCCATTCATTACGTATTCATTGTTTGGCATATTGCTTTGCACGTAAGAAGACCAAATGTTTTGTAAATTGTATCTTGTTTACAGTCAATGATTTCTTGCCCAGATTTCATTAGTTTTGCAATCAACTTTGAATACGCGTCAGCAAGAGTCATTGGCCTGATCCGCCAATTTCTTTCAACCGCTTCTAATGATTTATGGAGCCCTTATATTTAAACATGGTTTTAGTCAAGTGAAGAGGTTTGGGTGAGAATTTAGGTATACAAACTCTGCACAGACTCAAGTGTTACAAATACAGAGTGTAGCTGTAGGACAATAATGACCTAGGAGCCAGTGTTAGAAAGAGAGTGGTTAAATAGTTAATTTTGACTTCTAGAAGGAATGGGTAATACTAGAGTAATATAATGGCAGCAATTACATTCCATGTTTATATTTGTATTCCTGGATTGGGTTGAGATCACCAATATATTTCCGTTGAGTTAAGTTTTTGAACTGTTGCTGTAAGTATATAAGCTACTTATAGTAAAGTATTTTTTTTTGAATGGCAATTAAATGTATTGACCTATAAACTGGTATTATCCATAACCTATTTGTTCCTCTAGTTTACTTTCTATGCTATTGACTTGCAAACTTATTTTTATAACATCTCCAGAGATCTGCAGAACTTGGCTATGTTCTAATTATCCCCTTGATGGACACACAGCGATCAGTTTTGAAATGCATAATATACTCTTCAAATCCAAGGAAATTCCTAAAACTTTATATATTTGTTCTTCTTACCTCCTTACCATCTGTTCATTTAAAGCTTGCCCCATTGGTGTGTTTATGGTAAGTTAAATACCTCTTGTGGTAGTTTTGGCCATGCACGACTTAATTCTACAATCTGGCCATCCACATTGGCTGCAAATTTGGTCATATAGCAATCAGACCAATAGTCCGTTTGTGTGGCCATTGATTCTCCTTAGCTTATATAATGGTGTGGTCATAATTTAGCACTAGCTGAACTAAAATATATTGCATTGCAGTTAAAATGTCAGTATACTTGTGTTTCTTGGGTTTTTCAATTGATGTTTTGTTTAATCTCTCTATTTGGAAGTACACAGAGACCTTAGATTACGTCTTTGAGAACTTGTGATGTGCTTTCACTATTGAATGCCTTTTATATATCTTAGGTGTGGTCATTGAGGCATTTGTCTTTCCATATACCTCTCAATATACAGACCCCTTCTCTTGCATAACCAAATCCCTAATGACACGCTAAAGGGAGTATCAAATAGGAAAAAACTGAAATTAAAAATATCAGTTCCATCTATCCACTATCTCCCTGCTAGAATATTTTAGATGCTCACACTGCAGTGTAGTTTTGGTCAGCAGATCATTCTCTCAGAACCTCCCATTGGAGTGCTGTAGTGCTGATTTTTTTTTTTGTGGTCACTATGTTTGAAAGAGAGACATCCTACTCCACATGATATATTCTGCAGACGGACAGAGCCAAGGATCTCACTAAGCTGGATACAACCTCATGATAGGATTTCAGTCGCTCTTTCTGTTCATTTCACTGCAAATCTAGACGTTTAGTAACATTTGAATTCTGAATCGGAAAAAGATCCTCTATAGGTCTCTAGGTGAGTATCACTTCTTAAAGTTCTATTTTTTTTTTTGTAGCTTTAAGTTAACACATTGCTTTTATGATACTTTTGTTTTGTATTTTTTATTTATTATTATTTATTTTCTTATTTATTTTTGTTTTTCACATTTTGCAAATTGTTACTCAATTTACAATCAGTCTTGAATGGAAAACAACTAAAATTAACTAATTTTAAAGGTGTATCAACTGAGAGAGTACAGCAAATCACTTTTTAAAATACTTTTTTATGTGAAAATGCTAAAACTTTAGAGAAACACAGAGCGTCCATTACAAGTTGTGAGGTGTAAAAGTGCTACATTTGTACAACTGTGATAAAAATTGTTATAAAAATTATGAATGAGCGTTTCTGAAACTGGTTAACACTAGCAGGAAAACACATGTGTACTGCCTCCCTTATCCAGCCCGTCAATAATGAGCGGGGTGTGTCAAAATATGATTGTGTTAAGAATTCTTTCAATAAATAGTTCATAATAATTCTTGTTTAAGTAATAGTTGTCTGGTGGGATTAGAAAGAGTCAGTCTGCCCATAAACCTGTCGTAGCAACAACCCGTAATCATTTTGTGTACATTGTTGCAATGTTTGTTGTACTATCAGTATGCCCTAGCAGCCTAAGACCATAATCTAGTGTGACAATAGATAACTATATTGAAATCAATCGTATAATAATAAAAAAATAAAAAAATTAAGAAGTATAAAGCAAGATTCTATAGAAAATACTACCTCATGGGGAATGTGTAAAACTGCTCTGTGTTCCTTATCTTAACCGAACATTTTTATTTCTTACACAAGTGCCTCTGTTTACAGTATACTACATGTGTATTAATTGTCACACTATTGCTTGCTTTTTCCCTCTGCGTACAGAAAGTGTTCTGTAATGAAAACCTTATGACAGCAAAATAAGCCGAGGGAGGAATGGTTAACAGTACATTAGTGTCACTATCGCACCAACTCACGTTGAGCTTTGAATCCACTTGTCACCCAAATAATCTTTTTAAAGAGTTAAATTATGGAATGAAAGTATTCAGTCATCGCTCTGATACATTCTGCTCATCCCAAGAGTTGAGGGTCAAGTTTAGTTTGCTTCGAATTTTTTTCTGTACACCTACCTTTCATGAGAACATGGGTAAATGTTTAACCAAAATGACAGCTTTCCAGTTCTCTTGATTTCATGTGACAATCTGTTCACTCTAATATTCTATGGATAGCGCCACTAACTTATACAGGATTTACAACTTGTGCTTGGCATTAATGGGATTTTCAGTAACTTTATGTAGACTATGTTTAGACTGTCACAAGCAAACAGCCTGAACTGATAGTAACTATTGAATAGTAAATCACCAGTAAAGAATTTTATGAGAGATCGATCTGGGAGTATCTTTACAAGATCAATATATAAACTTTTTACCAGCTCTGAGTATGTCGAATTTACAATATGGGCCCTTGCTAAACAGGAAACACCCCCTTAAATATTCCTTTTCCACACCTTGAATCTGATATAAATACTCTGGAAGTACAAAACAAAATCACTTTTTCGTATGTGTGTTCATAACTAGATGTACTGATGCGTCTAGCCTGCACTCAGCACGGAACACTCCCAATCTGCAAATCAATGCACCTCCCTGATAAAACAGGTGAATTCATGCAAATATATGCACAATAGATCTCATTTAGAGTCGGACGCAATGTGCGTCTAAGACATGCAGGAGTGGGAGTGTGCCACAGCTTGGTAGGGTATTACGAGTGGCAAGCAACCCCATTTGCGTCCCACTCTTAATACCCTACCATGCTGCGAGTAGTTCCTGCAGCTAGCTAGCTGCTTGCACCACCTAATTCCTGCCACACGTTTTCAGCTCTTTTTTGACGTGTGTTGTGTCTGCACCTTATTGCATCTAGGATTTATTTACAGGATCACACCTTCACAATTCCACGTTCCGTCCTTTCACTCGTAGTAAGCCACAAGTGTTAATTGCGTCCAAGATGCAGACGGATATGGTGCTTGCTGCACATGCGTGATAGTGTTTTTTTGGTTGATGCGCCTAAAACGGACTTTGCATCCAACTCTAAATGAGGCCCAATATGTTTGTGTTGCAGGAAGCTCACGGTTTGCACCTTCCTAAGTGACCTGTGCTGTGTGCTGCTGTTAATGTTATAATGCTCTGATTAGCTACAGACTGTTCTAGCCCAGCCCACTTCACAGCTGGATGCTCACAAGCATGTAAGACATCAAGGACGACACTATGTGTTCTGACCCTAGTTAAATGCACCTACTTAAATAATACTTCTCTTGAGCGCGGCTACATCTTGCCTTAATTATAGCGTCTGCTAACTATTTTTCTAGTACGTTCTTACATTATATTCACCCGAACTCCAGTGTTTGACATGTTTGCATAGGTCGCAGATGGTTGTCTATTATTATTAACCTGTACAGCACCAGCACACCCCAGAGTGCGATACACTGGTATGTGTTTAGTAATAGTGCATATATTTGGCGAGCAAGAGAAACCTTCTGAGAAATGATTCCACATTGTAACGTGTAACGTGACTGAGTTTCAAATCCTTGGTTTTCGTATCATTTGAATGTATTGGACACAAATATAATACTGTGCTGAGAGCCTGAAATCTGTCCTAGACTTGGGCGATTTCCAGGACCTGCTATAGGTTACATTTTGGCAGATTTCCTGTTTTGCGTTTGTCCTGGTATCACCCATATGTCGTCAGTTCCCAGCCACACGAATTAGAGGGAACAGAGCAATCCCTTTTTCCCTGGGCACACGTTTGGTGTTGTGCACATATTGTAACGGTGACAGCATCTAGAGAGAGGTAATCCAGTCAGTGTACTGGGACTACAGAGAAAGGACATCCTATTAGTACTGGTGAAACAGACTGTGACAGTGACAGATTAATATAAAGTTAGGTTTGATCAGCTGACAGAGTTATACATGTGTATATATTTCACATGCCGCTGTGGCTGGAACAGCAATCATTACTGGATGGTAAATATTTTCCTGGGCTGCAATATACATAAATGTTCCTTGTGAAATAGATTTTTCAATATAGAGTATTGTCAATTTTACCTAATTTGGTTCCCCAACGGTTAGTCGTAGAATTGCCTCCAATTCCAAGTTTATGACTGAAATGATGGAGTCAGCATTCTGGTTGTTTAATGGGTTACCACTTGTGATGATGAATTTGTACTAGTGGAAGCTGTATTTATTCATTATTACTTTAACGTGTTAACAAGTATTATTAAATGTGACGAGAATTTCAGTGATTAATGTCTTAGGCGTAAATTTATCAAGCTGCGAGTTTCCGGCGGGTTTGAAAAGTAGAGATGTTGCCTATTGCAACCAATCAGATTGTAGTTATCATACATTTAGTACATTCTACAAAGTGATAGCTAGAATCTGATTGGTTGTTATAGATGACATCTCTGCTTTTCAATCCCGCCGGTAACTCACAGCTGGATACATTTACCCTTTAGACTCCTTTATACCTAGGCATGTGATACTTTAAAATAAAATAAGATATGGCATAAACACAAATAAAACATGGGCGTAGATTGTTAATTCAAGAAGCAAAGTTTGTAACATTAATTTCCCCAAGAACAGAAAGCCTATGGGCGCTTGGCAGTAATGTTCAATGAGAATTGATACAAGTGTATTTGTATGTATTATTTGATTTAAGTGTATTTGACTAATCCAACAGTGGTACCTTTCATATTTGTTTATTGGTAGTCATAAGTGAATACACTCTATTGTGCTTTAATTGTACATCTTAAAAGCACAAAAAAGTATCACCAAACACATTTAAATAGGCAGAAACCAAGTATTATTTCTTCTTTGTTTCAAAAACTCCAAGATATTTGATCAAATTAAGGACATCTGCTCCAGAAAGATATGTTTCAAAATATTGGTTAGAATCCTTATGAATGAATGTTTTAAGGAAACGTGTTGAATTTTTTTTTGTGGTCCTTTAATATCACAACTGATGTCCGGTCCCACTTAGTGTATATTAAGTCATGTAGGTGTTTTATCACCTGTACAGGCATATTATTTAGCAATCATTCCACACTGGGTTTTGTTCCTTGTTGTACTATTGCTTGGCCGATCAGGTGGAGCTGTAGTATTTTACACAGTGTTGATTTACACCCACAGGCGTCTTGCTCATGTCCATAGAATTGTTCTTTTATTGTACTTGAGAAATGTAAATAAAAGTGGAATACATTTTCTGTAAATAGCACATGGTAGGAACCTGTACAAGGTTTAAAATAACAATCTGTTTTATTCTTCGTAGTAAAAATGATTATTTTTCTAGTAGTGTACTTCCTCACCACATTGTCTTGTTGCTCCCTGCTGTGTACACATCCTACAAGAACGATACCTTTATGTACTACTCCTGTGCTACTGGAGGTTGTGTATGCTTGTGTTAAAGCATTTCAAAAAGTTGTTAGGAGGGAATCATAACTCTAATAATCTCCCTGACTTCTGATAGAGAAAACAAATTTCCCAGGAACAACTTCCTGCCAGAAGGGGGGCAGAGACATGGGCGTGTCATCAATCACACTCCACCCCGATAAAAACACCTAGTTGTTTGTACATATTGACAAGAGCAGGGCGCGATATCGCGCAATTTTCACTGCAATCGCGTTACCAAGCACCGCCCACTTCTTCTTTTCTTAACTTGTCTCCAGAACTCTAAGAAGAAAAATAGGAAAGGTGGGCAAGTACAGGTGAGAAGGGCTGACGTGTGCAGTCATGTGATCACATTAGTCTAAAAGTGTTATTATGCCACAGGCACTGTACAATCTCCAGACCCTCAAATTTCACTTACCCCTAGTGTCACGGGGCAACCGTTTTTGTATGTGGAAGGCTTCAGGGCCATATGCACAAAATATGAGCTGCTTATTGAGGCTCAGTCCACATATATGTCGGTCTTTGCTCAGTGATGGGGAATGATGAGTGTGTAGTGATTCTTCTTTTATTGCACACTAGTACAGGATGCCCACTATGGAAGACCTTTGGCATTTTTCACAAAGGGGTGAATTTATCGAGCTGCGAGTTTGTAAAAGTAGAGATAGTGGTGATAGTGGTCATTTTGTAGAATGTACTAAATAAATGCTAACTATAATCTGATTGGTTGCTGTAGGCAATATCTCCACTTTTTAAAAAACGCAGCTTGATAAAATTACCTCCAAGTGTTCACACCTCACAGCATTGAATGTTTTGGAATTGGAACACGGCACCTCCAAGCGGGAGGTGTGACCATGTCACATTGGGGGAGTGCCACATCCCCTGGAGGTATGCCGGATGTTTTTGAAACACTAGCTCAACCCTTTCTCCTCCCTTAAATATATCCCTGCATTACCGTATGCACCAATGACAGGTGCACATGGCTCCCGTTCATTGCTGCTCAATTCTGTCACAAAGTTATTCCCTGTTTCCGGAACGTTAGTAGACTACTCAGGAAAATAGTGATTGTGGCATCCTATATATATATATATATATATATATATATATATATATATATATATATATATAGATATATATTTATATATAGAGCAAAACAGAAGGGATGGGGCGCCACATAGTATAATACTGTATTTCTAGAGGTACTAATACAGTGACTGTTCCACAAGCCCAGAAATGACAATCTCCACGTGAATATACTGGAGTATCAGTGTACAATAACAGAGTTTTCAAAGATCAGTGAGATAGATGGAAATACATAGAGCAATCACCACTCTAAAAAGCACCACCACCTTATATTTGCAATGTGCGTACCAGATATAGAAGCTTTATAGCTTATCTGTTTATACACAATTTAAAGCGCCAACACCTTATGCATATTGTATATGCGTACCAGAGAATTTGTTTTTAAAGCTTATCTGTATCGTTTGCAGCAAGCAGCTTCCATCAAACAGGACATCTGTGTTGGTCTCAATATTAGAAAGAAAGAGCCATCATGGTGTAGTATATTAAAATACAAATTTAATACAGTAAGAACCTTAAGGTATCAAACTCACATGGTATATATATATATATATATATATATATATATATATATATATATATATAACTTAATTTAATAGCCAAAAACAAGTATGTTGTATATTTTATGGCACAAGCAAATCTCAGGTCTCATTCGTGCCCCTTTTTCAAAATGATGGGCCAGCTTAATACCTCACCACCTTCCCCAGTATCAGCCACACACAGACAAATCACTCTGCACTTCTCCCTACATTCACTGTATGACATAACATTTTTGATTGAGGCGCTTACAAGGGTTGCAGTTTTTAAGCACAGATTATGTGGATGTTTGGGATAACATTGTCCTCCGGAGTTGCCTTGATTCACGTTATAGCTACAGACATGATTTATGGGAGGTAAGGTCACAGCTATTTACAGTTAGTGGTTCATCCAATCACCTATAGCTCTCTACCTCCACCCCCAGAAGGGGACAAGCAAACACATGATGTGAAAGAGGTTTTGTAAGGCTTAGAAACCGCTCTTATTTGCAAACACTGCACAGTTCATTGCTGACAGAAGAGTCGTTTGTAGTGTTTTATCATTAAATAATGATCTTTATATACAAATACATTCAAATATAAATGCTCCAAATTGGGCTTCAATATAAGATGCATACATTTACCAATGGGGTATACAGTTTAGTTTGCATTTACTTAATACAATGATCATACTTTAATATTTTATGTAATGTTTCTGAATCAAGGAAGCAAACTAGTGGCTTCACCCTTGTGACTTGTGAATAGTTATTTTATACACCTTGTGAATAGTTATTTTACTTATTTACTTGTGTACTTGTTAAAACTTGTTTAAAAAATCTGCAAGATTCCCATCCGTAGATTAAAGCTGTCCATACACAGTCCTGTGAGCGGATCACTGTCCGATATGGTTATACATGTAGATACATACATCAAGGATCTGGCATTATCTGTGTGGAGTTTGTATGTTCTCCCCGTGTTTGCATGGGTTTCCTCCGGGTGCTCCGGTTTCCTCCCACACGCCAAAAACATACTAGTAGGTTAATTGGCTGCTATCAAAATTGACCCTAGTCTCTCTCTCTCTGTTTGTCTGTGTGTGTATGTTAGGGAATTTAGACTGTAAGCTCCAGTGGGGCAGGGACTGATGTGAATGAGTTCTCTGTACAGCGCTGCGGAATCAGTGGCGCTATATAAATAAATGGTGATGATGATGATGATGATCTGGGCATTGCCAGTTCATGTCAAACAGCGTGATCTTACACAATAAATGTGTAAAGACTCTGCACAGGTGACACTTGTATTGAGAGGTGTCATTTAATTAACAGATGGAAAACACAGAGTCCGTCACTATCCTATTCATTTACTGTTCATCTCACATGACATTTGATATATCCCAATTGGATGCTGATCAGGATCGGCTGTCTTTGCGGCTTGTAACAACCTAATTGGCCCCTAAAAAAGCTTTAAAAATAAATAATTTGAATATAATGTGAAAATTGGCCAGTTTATTAAGTTGTATCACCTCCACTCACTAAAGAGTGTAACATTTGCAGAAACTGATTCCTCATTGATTCACACTCAGTGGTTCATTGGATGGTGCTAAGCCTGGAATTAATATGGACAGTCTATTTTTTCCAAAGAGCGAAACAGACACAACCTGTTAGAAGCCCTGTTTTATATTTTTGTAATAATGTTATCACTAACTCTCAATTTGTAGGGAGCAGAAATCTATACTATATAGGCCAGTGCTGGGCAAAAGCTGGTCCATGGGCAAACATTTGCGGCACCCAACCAACTGCTCCCGTTCTGACTGTTCTATAAAGTAGAGAATAAGGCTGAATAGGACAGATGACTTCCTCGTCATGTGACCTCCGCTGTACAATGCAGGGAGGTTATGCAGCACTCCGGAGGAGGTAGAGGGAGCACAGTACGCGTTCATTCGTTCGTTCGTTCCTTCCTTCCTTCCTTCCTCTGCAGGCAGGAGGTTGAAAAGTAGGTTGGAGAAAAAACTGTAAAAATGGGGGGAGGTGTGAGAACCGTGTCAGGTGTGATGTATATGTTGGGGAAGAGTTATTGCCATGTGAGGGATACGTGATGGGCATGTAGAGGAAGAGTGATTAGCATGTGGGGGAAGAGTGAATGACATGTGGGGGATATGTGATGGGCATGTGAGGGAGGTGTGATGGGCATGTGAGGAGAAGAGTAACTGGCATGTGTGTTAGGTGTGATGGGCATATGGTGGAGGTCTGATGGTCTTTGGGGGGGTCTTGGGGTATGTTGGGAGGTTTAAGTGGCATTTTGGAAGACTGATGGGCACGTGAGGGATATGCGGGGATGTCTGAGGAGCATTTGGGGATATCTGACTGGCATGTTAGGGGCATGTGCAGAGGTCACAGTGGCATGTGGGGAATTTTTTTGTACATGCGAGATCTGAGGACTTGCAGGACGATCTGAGGGCATGTGGTGGAGCTTTGGTGTACATGAGGGCATGTGATGTTTTCGTGCCAAGGTTATTTTCAGGTAGTTTTTCATCCTTAAGATTGCCTGTTATAGGAGATTGGAGTAATGCTGTATATTGTGGGTACTGGAGCTGTACTGTATATTGTGGGAAGTGGAGCTGTACTGTTAAATATGGGCATATCTGTACAGTTTACTGGAGAATATAGGAGCTGTATATTGGTGTTATTATGCAAATTGGGAATATGAGAATTGTACTGTGTGGAAGTGTATGGGAGCTGCATTGGTTAAGGTCTGTGGTGTGGTGTGCTCTATGATGGGTACAACCATATTTTCAAAGACTTTTTTTACAGCAAAAAAATAAATAATAATAATTCCAGTAGGTTTGTGATTTGCTAGAGAGGGTGTTTGGCACAATAAAAAAGTACAGGACCAAAAATGTTCTGACATTATTCCATCGTCCAGTAACTTATTTAGTCTGGTTTAAAAACCAAATCAAACCATACAACGTGCATTGGAACGATAATCGTCCATGCGATCTGTGGCCGAATGTTCGTTTATCGTGTAATTGGCCCGCCCAATAGTCAGTTGAAAAGCATGTAGTGTGCACCCAGACATAGAAAGAGTGAGATAGTGATGATGCCACCATATAGATTATTCTAGAGATCACAGTTGGAATACTGTTTTCAGTTCTAGAAGCAATATCTCTAGAAGGGCATAATTAAATTAGAGAAGCAACAAAGGGCAGCTTAAGTGGTGCATGGTCTACAAGGGGTGTAGCCTACCAGAAAAGGCCTGACATTACAAGAAAGAGACAGAGAAACCGAATTTGTCCATTTTGTGCTTTAGGAAATATTTGGGTTATATCAATTACGCTATAAGATGTCTGGCAGGCAGTATGCTTGCATGTAGACTCCTAAGCTGTTGTTAGATGCACATTACTCATACATACCTTTTAGAGTCTCCATGACTTCAGGAGAGTTATAAGGGATACGGTGTAGCAACAGCTGAAGACTCATACTCTGCACCATGGCATTTATCTATTATTAACTTTAAATCCCAGGCAGTGGGATGATTGTACAGAACAGTATATAGTAATGCATACCTGCCAACAGTCCTGATTTTCACAGGACAGTCCTGATTTCTAGTTGTCATTAAGTGTGAATGAGCTACTGGAAAAGTGGCCTCACTTGAAATGGTAGGGCATTGTCGGAGTGGTTTGGGCAGTCCAGGGGTGTCGTCTACCCCAGTTTTCCAATACGGACAGTTGTGAGGTGTGTTAGTGCAGAACATTTCAAGGCAACATATTGTGTGACAGTATATTAAATAGTGGCATGAAACAAGGTGTGTTAGGGCCATACGTACTTGACCACAGTTAAGCACTTGGATTACCGCACCCAGGACACGTTACCATGCAGTAGTGGTCACGTTACCCTGCAGTAGTAGTCACGTTACCCTGCAGTAGTGGTTTCCTCTGCAGTGCAGGGCATTTCACCTCTCCCCAATCTATGACTCTTCCCTCTTTGTTATAATTACATGTGTAGATTGTGATGAGGATACACATATACTATATGGAATGGGAACTATTTACATTCATCTAACATGCTTGCAGCTATTTCTCACACTCACTACTTACTTACTTACTATGCATGAGGATATATAAAGCTGTTACATAATTGTAATCATGTATTTACTTGCACAACTGTGCTACATGCTTGTGTCATCTCTAAAGCTGGGTATACACCTATGCAATCTTACTTCAGTTGCAATTTTTGTAACGATTTCATCAACGATTGAAAGTCCAGATGAGCATGCGGATTTATGTGTACACACCTACACAATGTACCTTCAGATATGTTATATTCATCTCTCATAACCATCTGCTGAAAAATGATTGTGACTGTAGACTCTATAGAGCTGTCTGCCTACACTGCTGGCCGTGAGTGCATACACACTTCCACATTACCTGACATTGTTCCATCATTGATCGTGATTTTTAGGAAATTTAGAAAACCAAATGAACAGATGCCATGCGTTTTGGTCCAATAAAACATGAACGTGGGAGCGTACACATTCTTGCAATGTCTGAACAAATGTTCGTTTATTGTGTGACCTACATGATAATTGCATAGATGTGTACCCAGCTTTACACTTAAGGCTCAGTAGTAGGAATGAGACTCAGTGGCGCACGCAGGGGGGGTTTCTGAGTCTCTAGAAACCCCCCCCTGCGCTAACTAAGTGGCCACTGTCCTATACAGCAGCCGCGGCGCTGTCAAAGCCGCGGCTGCTGTATAGGACAGCGCTGGCGAAACGGAGCTGCTGCGCATTTATAGGCTGGTCCAATATTCTTGGTTCCTAGTGAACTAGAATGCTGGATGCTTAAAATTGTATCCTCTATAGCAAGGGCGTCCAACCTTTTAGCTTCCCTGGGCCACATTGGCAGACGACGAGTTGGTTTGGGCCGCAGATAAGATACACTAACAATAACGATAGCTGATCATCCAAAAAACCATAGAAAACATAGTTAACATATATATATATATATATATATATATATATATATATATATATATATATATATATAGAGAAAAAAAGTGATATATATATATATATCACTTTTTTTTCAAATCCCCCTATACTTACCTTTCAATCGCCCTGTTCAAAAAATCCTCTCTAGTTATTATACTATAATCACTTTTTGTATTGTTTCGATGCAATATCATTTAAGCCGGGCATTGTATATCAGGGTGCCCTGACCAGGCCTGCGGTACCTGACGTATACACCACTGTGACCCCAAATTGTGACCTGTTTTGCTAATTACACCACTATGTTAGTTAAGGGATAACAACTTATAATGGGCCAGAGAGAATAATATATAATGCCCCATTAGTAATACAAGTAGAACTATGTAGCAGGGAGATAAGGTCCATGATGCTCCAGGACCAGGTGACTTTTATTCACTTGTCATCGTCCCTTGAAATACTAAAAAAAATCCCCCTTAACTTACCTTTTAATCGGCTTGTTCTCCTGTCTTCTTCTCTTCTTTTCTCCAATTCTGTGCTGCTGATTGTTCTTCTCGCGCGGGTGTCTCCTCTGTGCTGCGCTCCGCAATGGATGTTGGGCGTGATTACATCACGCCCGACATTCACTGCAAGCGCCGCACGGAGGAGGAGACAAGGGAGGGAGCCGGAGTACCAGCTGACGAGGATTTTTTTTTTCCATTAAGAGCGCTGCCCCCTTGCCACAACCAAAACTCCTTCTGGGCCACATTTACAGGCGTGCTGGGCCGCATGTGGCCCGCAGGCCGCGGGTTGGACAACCCTGCGCTACAGTGTGTGGGCAATGTATATACATTACTTCACTTTAAAAGCACACAATATTGGGAATATTATAATATATTCAGCCCTCCCCTTGTTTGCGCATAGTTCACATTTTCTGAGCAGGCACTGTTTTTATTTTTCAGTAAATTAAATCCACTTAAAATGTATTTGTTTCCATAAACAAGTACAATACTGTATAAATCCTTTACTCTTACTATCAGTACTTTCAGTGATTTTTCCTTGAGAGGCTTACCTTTGCAAAAACAATAAATTCTGTGTATCATTAAGTATAATCTTAGTGATGGAACGGCCAAAAGTTATGTGAGCAAGAAAACATTGAAACAAGTCAGATTTGACTATGAAACATGTAATTCTATTCATTTTGTTTGTAACAACAAATCCTTTTGTAGATTTAAACATATGCTATTTGACGTTACTACTGAGGCCAAAATTTGATTCATTAATTGCTTGACTTGTAGAGACAATGGGCTAGATTTACTAAGCTGCGGGTTTGAAAAAGTGGGGATGTTGCCTATAGCAACCAATCAGATTCTAGCTTTCATTTATTTACTACCTTCTACAAAATGACAGCTAGAATCTGATTGGTTGCTATAGGCAACATCCCCACTTTTTCAAACCCGCAGCTTAGTAAATATACCCCAATGTCTATAAAATAATAATTAACCCTTCTGAAATGAAGAAGTGTACTGTTTGTCTTTATGTTCACGCATCTACACAATGCATTTCATACAGTTATAGTACACATTTTAGCTTGTTGTTTAGTGAAATAAAGTTGAATGTTGCAATATAGTTTTATTGCATAAAGACCCCGCCACCACTATCAAGCGCTTCTGAACTCTCAACTTTTCTAGCTGAAAAAGTGCTGGAGATAAAGCACCCAGGTGACACCACTTAGGCCCACCTTATTTTAGAAAAATATGTATATAGTGACCACACATCACTTACCAGTTTTCTCTTTTCTTCATGTTTAGAGAGAAGAAGCCATCATGGTGCCCTGTGGACCGGCGCTGTCGTTTGTTCGATGTATACTTCGCAGGAAGATTGTAACATTGGACAGTCTAGAAGATTCCAAGCTATGCCGCTGCCTTTCTACTGTGGACCTGATCGCTCTTGGAGTCGGAAGTACTCTTGGAGCTGGGGTCTATGTTCTTGCTGGGGAAGTAGCCAAGTCAAACTCTGGACCTAGCATTGTGATTTCCTTCCTTATTGCAGCATTGGCTTCTGTAATGGCAGGCCTCTGCTACGCAGAATTCGGAGCCCGGGTTCCAAAAACTGGCTCAGCTTACCTGTACACATATGTCACGGTTGGGGAACTCTGGGCTTTTATTACAGGCTGGAATCTTATTTTATCATATGTCATAGGTAAGTACATTTCACAATGTAAAGATTTTTTTAAAAGCCATCACTGTATAGAATGGGCTAGTTCCAAATTTAGCTGTTGCGCTTCCTTACATGTATTTTCATAGCTGGTCTGCTGTGATACTGATATATACTAAAAATGAATATATGTTTAAAAAGCTTGTAAATTATTCCGTGGAGTGAACATTGTGGGCCTGATTCATTAAGGAATATAAAGCAAAACATTAAGAGTAACTTTGCACCTTGTCAAAACCATGTTGCATTGGAATGGGAGGTAAATTTAAAATGGGGACAGATTTATAGTTGGGGTAATGCATGTTCTAGATCAACTTTATATTTCAGTGTACAAATAAAACTATCAAGTATTTGTGTGCTTCATGAAAAATTAGTATTTATCTTATGTGCAAAATAATAAACTAATTTGCACCCCTTACATTGTAACATGGTTTTATCCTCCTTGTGCTTTGATTGTAAAAATATCAAATCAGCTATTATTCACAGGAGTGTATACATACCTTCTTTGCATGGAGGAAGGTTATCCAAATAATTTCAAATACTAGTCATTTGAATGTATGCTGGGCATACACTGAAAAATTCATTGAAATGAATGGGCCATTAAAATAAATGGGAAAGCTCAGCAAGTAAATAAAAAATATCAAGCAGTATACCTTCCCTTCAAATCTTCAATCAGTCCCAGCTCTTTGAAGATTTGGGGAGAACGCTAAAACTTGGGGAGTGATGTTTTCAGTATGACAGTGCTTGTATGGCTCCCTTGTAGCGGAAAGCATTCAAGGTTTGTCCTTGAACCGCCATAGTCCAAA
This sequence comes from Mixophyes fleayi, assembly GCF_038048845.1. Lineage (NCBI taxonomy): Eukaryota > Metazoa > Chordata > Amphibia > Anura > Limnodynastidae > Mixophyes > Mixophyes fleayi. The sequence continues at coordinate 70,840,773 of NC_134402.1, forward strand.
GAGAAATAAAATATTTTCTTCTGATTTAGTTCAACGGGGAAGGTAATTAAAAATCCCTGTCTGCACTAGACAATGAAAGCAGGGAGTGCCTGGAACTTCTATTTTGCTACCAGCGAGTCACACTTGCCTTGCGATTGGCTGCTGGTAAAGGAGTCACTTTAATCCCACATGAAGAGACTAATTTAATCTCTATTGATGTGGGAGGGAAAACAATTAACAATGCTGTGGAGATCTGTTCATTTTAGTGGGCCCATTCATTTTATTGGGGGTTTCTGCATGTAGTGCACACAGTGAAAAGCCAATTGATATACATGGTTCATTGTATTAAATGAGAAAAGCTATGATATTTTCATGGTGAAGCTGGTAAATCACATTTTTGGAAATGAATCAAATTTTCTGCAATTTGCTTGATTTTGAAATATAATCACTGGCAGATTAGAGCAATGCGCCATGAATTCAAAGGGTTTTTTTGGGCGATTCATGGCGATTTTAATAGATTTAAAACAAGTGAAAAAATTTAATAAGTATTCAGAATCTAGAAAAAAATAGTAGTCTTTCTGGGCAAACTTCATGCATGAAAAGATCCCTCTTAAAACTGCACAAACACCTATTAAATGTTTTTTACTGATGTGCACCTACCCCTAGCTAGTACCCTGGGGCAGGGGAGGGCTGGCAAATTTTGGCCCGTGGAGCAAGGCTCGTCTCAGCAGCCTATTAGGAACATTTTAAAGGCAAAAAGAGCAGGTGGCCCAGTGACCCAGCCGAAAAATGGGTAATGAGGGGGTGAGAACAAGAGGACAAATCACAAACTGAAATCTCTTTATTGAGGCTTTTGATTGGTCCTCCTGCTCACACACACGTGTGATTTTCATCTACGACTGTAAGAGGAAATAAAAGAACCTTCCCCCCCCCGTGCTCCAGGAAGAAAGGAGAGGGGAGAGGGGGCGTCAGTAAAACTTGTTCTGTAGGGGATAATACTGCGTTAAACAGATTGTAAGATGACATAGAAGTAGTTTTTTATTAGGTGTATTTTATAGGTATGAGAAATTTATATTTGTGTTGATTTGTTGAGCTGTAGTTTTCTTGATGGTGTTTCTCTGCTGTAAGGCACACTTATGTTTTTTTCATCTTGTGGACCACAAAGCAAATCAGCAATCAGTTCTTTAGCTACAAAAAAAAAATATCAGAACTCAAATACCAAGAGATACAAACCCGAAACTTCATTCTCCAATGCTGTCTCCTTACAGGCACCTCCAGTGTAGCGCGGGCATGGAGTGGCACATTTGATGAACTGCTGGGGAAGCAGATTGGTCACTTTTTTAGAACCTATTTCAGAATGAATTCCCCTGGCCTGGCTGAATACCCTGACTTTTTTGCCGTTTGTCTTATATTGCTTTTGTCAGGTAAGAATGTAAAAAGAAAATGATGAACATGAAAAGAAATATATATACAGCATAAATGATTGCAAATGACACTTCATAGTGTACTAATAGAAAATATAAGTATAAAATAGTAGATAGATATGAAATAAAAAATGGGTGAAGCAGAAATATATGTAATTCTGAAGAACAGAATGAATGTGAATTGTTCAACATGAAAAGATTTGATCTTAGGCATGTATTTCTTTTGAAATCTAATGCATTTGTGCATTGTATTTTGGTGTACTGTACTTTACCCTTATATTCTATGCAGCAATCCATAGATTTCACAAAACCGATTCAAAGTCTGCGCAACAAATGGCCATTTGTGAGGTTACACACCTTTGTACCTGTGGGTCCCAATTTCTGAATGAAGTATTAGACAAACAGTTTGGGCTTCCTTTAGAATTAGGAGCAAAGCAAGAAAATAGGAGAAAATGTGCTCCTGTACAAACCATGGGCAAATGTGTTTATTTTGTCATGTACGCAGGGGAATACTGGCTGCTTCTGCATGTGGCATACAGACACTAGACAGCTTTATTTTTACACTGTAATTTAGAGTTGAGCTAGGACATGTCCCCTCCCAGTTCTAAATCTGTTCACACATTTTACACCCCCCCTGTACTGCAACATGGTTTTGCCAAGATGCAAATTTGCTTCTCCTTCTGCTATGCTCACAACTCTATATGTGTCCCCTATATGTACTGAATAAAATGTTGTTTTGCTTGAAGTACAAGCAACTGATTGTAGACTCACAATTATAGCCAGGCTTGTGGAGATCTACCATCAAATGGATTATCAAATTCAAGCTGTCATTGCTGAGAAACGCATTATTTTGCGTCATTAAGACATGAAAAACAAAGATTACAGATAGTTTGTTCTTTTTCCAGAAAGAATTGTTCTGTGTGATATTGAAATCCAATGAAAGGTTGTAGCACATGATCTTATGAAGTTAATTCACATGGCATAAAATGCTGTTGCCTTAATCTCCTGATAATGAGGAGAATGATTATGTTTGAAATGTTGAGTTTATAACTTCTGTCAGTGTATTTCGTAATTAGAATCTATTTGCAATATATAAATCCATAGTGGTATATTTAAATAAAATCAAGTAAAGGGTTGTGTATTGAAAGAAGATCTCTGCTCACCTGTTAATAGCTATATTCCCAGACCCCAGCTAGCACTCTATTGACATGTTAGGATTTGTCATTTCTGCTGCCACAGAGCAGATGCCACAGAATTCTGCTTGTCTTCATTCAAGTGAATGTCAACCTAAAGTTATGCTTACATTCAGTCTGATTCATTGGGTCTTTGCGCTTATTTGCTCCATCCACTCCCTATCAGCCATCCACAATCTATGTGGAAGCAGCAGGCAGCAAAACACAACATAATGAGTGGATGCTTGGTTGGGTGCTTAAAAAGGTACATTTAGGAGTTTTTTGTGTTGGTGTATAAAGCAGGTATAGCTTTGAGTGAAAAATAATATTGACTACTTGTCGTCTTAGTTCTGCACAAACTTTTAATTCCTGAAGTGACACAGATTCTATAAACTTGAACGTTATAATTTCTGTGATTTCTGTTATTGCACATTTAGGAAAAGTGCTCAAGGATGTGACTTGCTGTACTTATTCCCTGTCTAATGCTTCCAGTAGGGACTTTTTCTGTAGAATTATTACATACTTTAAGTGACAGTGCCTGAGATTGTGCAGCTTCAGTCCCATCAGGTTCAACAAGTGTATAATCATCACCCTCATCACCATCAGCAAGGACAACAATGCCATATCTACAGTTAACATATTTTATTTTTGGGACCGCCTTCTGGTTTTCCGGTGCCTTACTATATGTTGGATCAAGGCCAACATTACAAGCATTGTTCCCTGGTCACCTCAACTGACCGGTTATACACATACTACACACATGACCCATGCCATGTTATCCTTGTGACTGTATACAAATTACAAACCAACATCTTTTGGCTTCCAATGGTGACTTTTATCTTTTACATAATGCATGGCTTCTAATTTTTGAGTTAGAAACTTCATTGCCGCTTGTTTGTAAGGACGTAGGTGATGGAGAACTAGCAGACTTAGCACTGTCTGATATTTTTGTTTTCACTTAGCCAGTGCTAAATTACACTTTTCAAAATGTTATTGGGTTTTTTCGGGGTGAATGTTGTGATTGTTTTTCTCTACATCATCATGTACTAAAATCAAAACACCTTCACAAGCAGATTCTGAAAATTGATTGTCTAATGTGATTTCCTTTATTGAGGCTATGTCACTAGAGACACATATTGTTTTGCATTGGGCACAAATAACACATTTAACAATATATTTTTTCATTCTAAATAAGTTGGACGAGAATGAGGATGCATCAGAACTACTTTTCTTTGCTTTGTTAACACTGGTGCTAGCATTTCTCCTTTCCTTGTACAATGTAGGATGAGTATATTTGGCCATTTTTTTCCCTTGCCAGATTTAGGTTTATCACTTGTTGTTCTCATCTGGTCATCGTTGAGCATGGACGAGAGTAAATGTTCATTGTCATCGTCCCGCTGAGGATGACTGTCACTTCACAGTGTCACTGTCTCATCCTCATCTGGTCATCGTTGAGCATGGGACGAGAGTAAATGTTCATTGTCATCGTCCTGCTGAGGATGACTGTCACTTCACATTGTTACTGTCTCATTCTCATCTGGTCATCGTTGAGCATGGGACAAGAGTAAATGTTCATCATCATCGTCCCGCTGAGGATGACTGTCACTTCACATTGTCACTGTCTCATCCTCATCTGGTCATCGTTGAGCATGGGACGAGAGTAAATGTTCATTGTCATCGTCCTGCTGAGGATGACTGTCACTTCACAGTGTCACTGTCTCATCGTCATCTGGTCATCGTTGAGCATGGGACGAGAGTAAATGTTCATTGTCATCGTCCCGCTGAGGATGACTGTCACTTCACATTGTTACTGTCTCATCCTCATCTGGTCATCGTTGAGCATGGGATGAGAGTAAATGTTCATTGTCATCGTCCTGCTGAGGATGACTGTCACTTCAGTGTCACTGTCTCATCCTCATCTGGTCATCGTTGAGCATGGGACGAGAATAAATGTTCATTTTCATCGTCCCGCTGAGGATGACTGTCACTTCACATTGTTACTGTCTCATCCTCATCTGGTCATCGTTGAGCATGGGACGAGGGTAAATGTTCATCATCACCGTCCCGCTGAGGATGACTGTCACTTCGCATTGTTACTGTCTCATCCTCATATGGTCATCGTTGAGCATGGGACGAGAGTAAATGTTCATTGTCATCGTCCCGCTCAGGATGACTCACTTCGCAATGTTACTGTCTCATCCTCATCTGGTCATCTGGTCATCGTTGAGCATGGGCCGTGAGTAAATGTTCATGGTCATCGTCCCGCTGAGGATGACTGTCACATCGCAGTGTTGCTGTCTCATCCTCATCTGGTCATCGTTGAGCATGGAACGAGGGTAAATGTTCATCCTCATCGTCCTGCTTAGAATGACTGTCACATCGCAGTGTTGCTGTCTCATCCTCATCTGGTCATCGTTGAGCATGGAACGAGGGTAAATGTTCATCCTCATCGTCCTGCTGAGGATGACTGTCACTTCGCAGTGTTACTGTCTCATGCTGCTCATCCTCATGTGGAATAGTTGCTGCCACTTAATTATAATTTCAGGTGTGTGCCAAAATGACACGATTTTCAGCAAATCATGTCATCGGGGCCCCCATCCCACCTACTTCACTGAAAAATTGTGCAGGATGCTGGAGGGTGGCCTACACTCCCGGGAATCCAGGAGAACAACCTGAAATTTGGGAACATCCCGGACATTCCAGGAGAGTAGGCAATGTTGTTATGTACTAAGTATGCCCAGAACAGAAATGAAGAAGTAGATGAAGTATAGAATGGCCAGATGCCAAGCTGCTGATAGGTCACAGCTAACATCACAAGTCAAAGTCACAAATAGTATCATTCACAGATGTGTAATCCAGGAAGAATTAGTGCAAGAGGTGCTTGCCTTTTATACGGCAATAGACATATGACATTTGTTGATTCTTGTTGATTGGCCTTATTCTCCAGGGAGAGTAAATAAATTGCGAATTGATTGTTGATTTATATTTGGACGAACAAATAGATTTGCAAATTGATTATTGATTTATATTTGGATGAATTTCAGAATTGGCCAAATCAGTTCACCCATCTATACTTGTTGGATGTGGCAGGAGAAATGACCATTGACGAGCACTGGGGGAATGAGTTGTTTTACGCACTTAAAAACAGTGATTACAGTTTAATTTCCCTTCATGTTTGCTTAGCAAAGGTCTTGTCTCTTTTTAAACTGCTATAATGCTAGCTGAATCTGTTCCCTACCTCTTTATTGTTCACAATGTCACTGGAATTAAGGAAAAAGGAGAGTGTGCCAAGAATAGGTTATGCATGAAATTTTAACCCATGTTAAAAGCACTGTATATCCGGGGGAGTGGATGGATGCACATTTGCTAAGGATATGGGGAGCAGAGTGGGCCGCTGAGAGTATGGAGTCTAAGCTATGACAAATCGTAGTAAGTATTAAAATAAGTTGGCAGCTGGGAGAGGATGGAAAGGACCAATGAGGACACACTGCAAAAAGATGGGAAATAACCTCTATGGCCTGGTCAGGTGACTGTATATGCTAGACTTAGTTTTATGTTATCCCTCTGTGCAGGCTATAATCTAAGGTCTTGTGTCTGCCACCTCTTTACCTACTTATGAGGAAAGGAAGTGAATCAATGGCAGCTATACTGAATGTGAGAGCTCTGCTAACAGACTTAATTGCATCATCATACAAACTAGCTAAAGTCCTAAAGAAAAAATATTTTAAAACATTTAAGGCCTGATTCATTAAGGATCTTAAATGAAGAGGATTCTTATTTCAGTGTCCTGGACAAAACCATGTTACATTGCAAGGGCTGCAAATGAGTGTTCTGTTTTGCACATAAGTTACTGCCTGTTTTTTCATGTAGCACACACATATCAACTTTAAATTTCAGTGTACAAATAAGCTATCAAGTATTTGTGTGCTACATGAAAAAACAGGCAGTATTTAACTTATGCGCAAAACAGAATACTAATTTGCGCCCCTTGCATTGTAACATGGTTTTGTCCAGGAGACTGAAATAAGAATCCTCTTCATTTAAGATCCTTAATGAATCAGGCCCTTATTCCTTAATATTTGCATTAGACAAATATAAAGGGAAAAACATAGTTTCAGAGTCAAATTAAGCAATAGCTGTAGCGTTTACTGAGAAATTACCTTACTTGTCTCAGTTAGCTCAGATCAAAACACATGATAGTGATGGCATAGGTGTGCTGGAAACTTTCTATTAGTGTATGTCTTTGTGTTTTTTTACTTTCTAGGTTTGTTGTCATTTGGAGTGAAAGAATCTGCCTGGGTGAACAAGGTGTTCACAGCAGTAAATGTTCTAGTTCTCTTGTTTGTCATGATTGCTGGATTTGTGAAAGGAGATCCTCAAAACTGGAAGATAACAGAATCATTTCTCCAGAATATCTCTGCTCCACCAGGGTAAGACCTACATTCAAACCGTTTGTCATTTTCTCTGATATCATTTATTATGACAACCACACTTCCCTGGCCTTCTCTGTCATGTAGACCCCATCCTAACATCCTATCATAACCTCATGCAAATTTACTTGGTCTTCTCTGCCATGTAAACTTCTTCCCAACCTCCCATCCCAACCTCATGCACACTTCCCTGGTCTTCTCTTTCCCGTAGACCTCATCCTAACCTCCCAGCCCAACCTCATGCACACTTCCCTGGTCTTCTCTTTTCCGTAGACCTCATCCTAACCTCCCATCCCAACCTCATACACACTTCCCTGGTCTTCTCTTTTCCGTAGACCTCATCCTAACCTCCCATCCCAACCTCATGCACACTTCCCTGGTCTTCTCTTTTCCGTAGACCTCATCCTAACCTCCCATCCCAACCTCATACACACTTCCCTGGTCTTCTCTTTTCCGTAGACCTCATCCTAACCTCCCATCCCAACCTCATGCACACTTCCCTGGTCTTCTCTTTTCCGTAGACCTTATCCTAACCTCCCATCCCAATCTCATACACACTACCCTGGCCTTCTCTGTCATGTAGACCTCATCCTAACATCCTATCATAACCTCATGCACACTTCCCTGGTCTTCTCTGTCATGTAGACCTCATGCTAACCTGCCATCCCAACCTCATGCACAGTTCCCTGATCTTCTCTGTCACATAGACTTCATCCTAGCTTTTCATCACAACCTCAAGCACACTTCCTCTGTCTTCTCTGTGATGTAGGCCTCATCCTAACCTCCCATCACAACCTCATGAACTCCCATTAGTAATAGTTGTCTGTGGACTTCCCAGATATATATGGGTTATCACAGCTGAATTCTGGTTCCTGTGTCTCTAGCGTGTGGACCTCTTATTAGCATTTCAAAGATTAGCTTTCACAAGTTGTCACAAATTAGCCAAATGTATCCAGTATGTCAAACAATATATCTAATATATGAGTTGTTCACATTGGTGTCCCAACTGGTCTGTGAAATGCTAGAAGTGCTATGACACACACACACACACACACACACACACACACACATATTATATAAAAATTAAAAGTCACTGAGGAGTGCTGTGACCATATAAAAGCATGATGTTGGTCACAGAAATCTACAGTAGGGAGTACATTATTCCTTATAATATGCAAGTTTTCATAATGAGCACTGAAGTGATTACTTTAGAACTCACCGATTTATAAGCAGTGACATCAGAAGTAGCTTTTTACACAGATATTATTAAACGCCAAAGGCTGAATCCACCACACATGTCCAACCTAAATGTTAAACTTGTTAGAATAATAATAACCTTAAATAATAGTACCTCAAATAACCACAAGGACACATATTTAAATTGGCATACTAAGGTCACAGTTTATTTAGACCTGTAGAACTTGAAGATGGTGGGACAGAAAGAGAGTGCAGGCAGCTATCAGTCAATACCAAACCTTATGCACAACCTTATAGGGATGGCCAGCCAGCCCATGAGTCCCAGCGCAACCTTAAGGCATCAGAAAAACTTCACCCCCTCTGGCCTCACGGGTACGCTTCCTGAAACGATACCCAGGGCACCTGCAGAGGTGAATCCTTAAAGAAACAAGATCGAATCGGGAAGACTCCTGCGGCCAAGCTAAAGATAAACAACTGCGCACTGTATTAACCGCTGCCTGCACCACTTTCTGGCCTACTGTGCCTTCTCTGAATGCAAAGAGAAAGTAAGGTTAATGATCAAACAAATACATGACAAAGAGCAACATAAAACACATAAGGGAGGGAGGGAGGGTGTCTCCACGAAGAAAGTGCTGACGATTTCCTGTGTGACTACACTAAGCTCGATGGAGCTCCACCCAAGCCCCCCTATTGGTCAACTAAGTCTCTGTAAATGAACCCCTAAGGTTCCTAAACGTGCAGCTCCTACAGCCTGTTGTTTAATTTCCCTCTTCCCCATTCAGGTCTTCACTCCAAATTACATGAGTTTATACTCCTGGGATGCATTGTGTGATGTATTAACATCACTAATAGAATATTAGAAGTTACAAGGCTTACAGGCTAATTACTTTTAAACAGGCCATGGAACGCTGAGGTGTCTTCTAATATCCTTTTTATTTATGATATGTGTTATTTTGTTGCATATATGAGATGATCCCGCTGTATTGTGTGTTCACTGTCATTTATCATGGAACTCTATTATGTGCCACAAGGGACATTACTAATATTTAAATAACAACAACACTAAATGCCAAATATAAGTAATAACAACACTAAATGCCAAATATAAGTAATAACAACACTAAGCACCAAATATAAGTAACAACAACACTAAACACCAAATATAAGTAACAACAGCACTAAACGCCAAATATAAGTAACAACAACACTAAACACCTGTCACTCACCGGACTGTGAGTGCTTCTTCCCGGACATTTAGGAACCGTGGCCGTCCTCCATCCTGAGGGACTGCGCATGCGCAGCCCTTTCCATACCTCCAGTGTATGTTCCTTTAACTAAATTGGCAGATCAGGCAACACTCCCTATATTAAGCACCTGTGGTCAACACCACGTTGCCTGATCTTGGAGTCTCATTCCCCATGAGTCTCTGAAGGTGTCCTGTGTTTCCTCGTTTACTCAGCCCAGCTGATTCCTGTGGTTTCCAAACCACTTCTACCTCTGTGGTTTCCAAACCACTTCTACTACTGTGGTTCCCATACCACTTCTACCATCTACTGTATCATCGTGACTGTGAGCTGATTCCTATCCGCTGCCTCCGTGCACTACAGTCTTCTAATCACTTCAACTCTACCATGTATCATTGGGACTGTTAGCTGATGCCTATCCGCTGCCTCCGTGCACTACAGTCTTTCATTCACATCCACTCACCTGTTCATGATTGTGACTGCCAGCTGATTCCTATCCGCTGCCTCCGTGCACTACAGGCTTCAACCTGCAACTCGTCTGTGTTTCATCATCGTGACTGTTTGGCTGATTCCTATCCGCTGCCTCCGTGCACTACAGTCTTCAACCTGCAACTCGTCGGTGTTTCATCATCGTGACTGCTAGCTGATTCCTATCCGCTGCCTCCGTGCACTACAGTCTTCAACCTGCAACCCGTCTGTGTTTCATCGTGACTGTTTAGCTGATTCCTATCCGCTGCCTCTGTGCGCTTCAGTCTTCAGCCCTTGTCAACTCTCCCGTGTTTCCTTGAGTCTGCTGCCACTATTGCTACCCGCTACTCTCCGTGATCAACTGTTCCAGTTCATCTCTGCTCCGGTGTCCCATCGTTACTGCACCTGCTGGTTGCTATTGGCTACCTCCGTGTTCCCGCAGAGACCCGCTGCTGTTACTTCTCAGCGCTACTCATCCATCTACTGCTGATCCGCTCTCCACGCCTTCCTGTGTTCCCTGCTGGTCTACCTACCTGTGCGCTGCACCTGCTAGACCACCGCTTCACCCATCCAGGGACTTTGGATCCTGCCGGCCTCCTGCCCTTCAGGTATCTCTGCACTCCTGTCTGACTGCCTTCTCCTGAACCACGGTATGCATACTTCCCATTGACTGTGCTGTGTATTGCATACCTTGCTGGACTGTGTTGGTTCTCCTCTGGAGTGTACTATCCGCTGAGTCTATTGCCATCATTGACTGTGTGGTTCTCCTCTGGAGTGTACTATCTGCTGACTCTATTGCCATCATTGACTGTGTTATCTCATGCTGGATTACTTCAAGAGACTTTCTATATTGGCAGTGTTGTTCAGTCATTTATACATTTATATTGTGCATATTACTGTGGATCAAAGTCAAGGTGCCCGTGTATATATTGTGTTGCAGTCTCTCCCCGTGCACCTCCTCACATATATATTCAGTGGTACAACTTGCTAGTGGCAGACCACTGACTCCTGTTTACAGTTTCACCTGTTCCAGTATCCTCTCACATAGCAGTGGTACAACTTGCTAACGCAGACCACTGACTCCCCGGATACCTCCACTTGGATTCCATTCCTTCACTCAGACAGCGGTACAACTTGCTATCCGCAGACCGCTGACTCTCATCACCTCCTCGTTTCTGTTGGACATTCCTCCTCATTATAGCAGTGGTACAACTTGCTACCGCAGACCACTGACTACCTTCACGTGTCCTTTGTCCATACAGTTCCTCGTGTATTACTACCTCCATATTGCCAGTGCTGCTAGTCATAGACTTTCCTGAGCATCTCATCATCTGCTATTTCCTGTTCCGTGATCACCCTGCTACCAGAGTACCATATTACCACCTATACTGCTCTGGTAAGCCTATCACCTGGTGATCCCTGGGTAAAGACTCCTAGTGCCCGTGACAACACCAAATATAAGTAACAACAACACTAAACACCAAATATAAGTAAAAACAACACTAAACGCCAAATATAAGTAACAACAACACTAAACGCCAAATATAAGTAACAACAACACTAAACGCCAAATATAAGTAACAACAACACTAAACGCCAAATATAAGTAACAACAACACTAAACGCCAAATATAAGTAACAACAACACAAAACACCAAATATAAGTAACAACAACACTAAACGCCAGATATAAGTAACAACGACACTAAACGCCAAATATAATTAATAACAGCACTAAGCACCAAAAATAGAGACATAGTAATTGCCACAGATTTGCATGTAACTTAACAATCATAAGAAATATAAAAGCATATTGTATTTTTGCATTGCAGCAACTTATATGTTGCTTTGAATCATGTTATATGCTAAGCTGAGCACACCAAGTGCTGTATAATAAATACTTTCATATATTTTCCTCTCAGCAATTTTGTGTCATATGAAAATGTGACAAGTAAACACGGTGCTGGAGGCTTCATGCCATATGGAATGACTGGGATGCTGGCTGGTGCTGCTACTTGCTTCTATGCCTTCGTTGGATTTGACTGCATTGCAACAACTGGTAAGAACTAGTGTGCACACTACCTTTAAATAGACAACTGAAGACTTGATAGGCCTTGTGCATGAAGCTGTCTGTAATACAGCACAGGCTAGAAAGTCATTTTTTACACGTTAGAAGGAATGTCTGGTGTGCTACAAACAGAGCAAGACTTGTGTATGGCTATGTAGTAGCAATGCTAATGAGGTTTATTTAAAGATTACGCATATGTTAGCCTTTTCTATAATGCTTAATTGTTTATATTAAATTATGTGTATTAAGCAGAGATTTTGGGTATCATTTAAATGAGAGTAAAATGGAAAAAGATGAAATTTGCACCTTGGCAGAATGTTGCACTGCAGGGTGGACAAATATAAAATGTGCAGACAGACTTAGAGCTGGGAGGGGGCTTGTTCTAGCTCAGCTTCTAATTGCAGTTTAAAAATAAAGACGTCCAGTGTTTTTGTACTACATGCAAAGGCAGCCAGTATATTCCCTGCATGCAAAAAAATAACTAAATGCATTTGCACCCCTCGCTTTGCAACATGTTCTGTCCAGGAGCAAACCTGCACCTTTTGTGCTTTGCTACTAACTCTAAATGAGGCCATGACAAAAAAAAAACCTTTGCCCTAAATGTTGAATTTCCAATACATTACAATTGTATGGTTGCTAATGTTCCTGAAAATGTTATTTTTATATAATGTCATTTCCCCATGCCACCCATGCTATTTTGAGATAAGAATTAATATAATGTTCTTTACTAGACACACTTATCATTTTTGGACATTCATGCACTCACCTTACATCTGCCTTGCTGCAGCTTATATATAGAAGCATGGAATTGGCCAGCAGAAGCACTTGGCCCATCTAGTCTGCCCATTTGTTAACCTATGGTAACCTCAAACTCTATTTGATCCTCCGTTCTCTGTAAGGATATCCTTATATCTATCCCACGCATGTTTAATTTATTCTGCCATTCCCTGCTTCCTTCTTCCCTTGGCTTCCGAGTGCTCTAGTGATTCTTACCATACTGTGCTATTCTCTGTCAGCACACTTCAGTGCTCTGAACTATCACAGCTTGGGCACATTATAGTAAGCCAGTGAATGGAGATCCCGGGGAAGGCAGAATTGGGGTTATCTGCAGCCAGACATTGCACGCTGCAACAGCCCAATAAGTGAGTATTGCTAGCAAGGACTAAAATATGTCTTCTTATCTCTAGATAGGGTGCTGGATGGAGCAATGCAACATTGTAGTGGAGATACCCTTTAACATTGTATAACTAATCTGGTGACAATATTCTGGTGATATTAGTCTGGTGACAATTCTATAGTCTGATGACAGTTTTCTGCCTTGAATGATATACCCTTTGCTGTGTAAGTTATATATTGCACGTTGGTGACAGAGGTGTGATATGAGGAGGGGAATATAGAGTCAATCAGAAAGCCACAGACTGAGAATTGGACAATAGTGGAGCGGGGTCCTCCAACAGCACAGAGTAATAATGAGTAATGATGTGAGCTGCTCTCACGCTGATGCTGGGAGATAGTGGTGTCAAATCCACTTCTGTATTAAACAAAGTTCATACATCCAACTTGTATAGGTTTAGGAATATAATAATATATGTCACTTTTAGTGCTACAATGTTTCATCTGACAATATTAAGATGACTTCAACATATTCATCATCATCATCATCACCATTGATTTATATAGCGCCACTAATTCCGCAGCGCTGTACAGAGAACTCACTCACATCAGTCCCTGCCCCATTGGGGCTTACAGTCTAAATTCCCAAACATACACACACACACACACACACAGACAAACAGACACAGACTAGGGTCAATTTTTTGGCAGCCAATTAACCTACCAGTATGTTTTTTTGGAGTGTGGGAGGAAACCGGAGCACCAGGAGGAAACCCACACAAACACGGGGAGAACATACAAACTCCTCACAGATAAGGCCATGGTCAGGAATTGAACTCATGACCCCAGTGCTGTGAGGCAGAAGTGCTAACCACTACGCCACCGTGCTGCCCATAGTGTATGATTTACTGAAAAACCCCAGATAGGCTATTGTTGTATAGACTTTGCATTTTATTGTTAACTTTTACCCCACTCAAGTTTGTAATTCACGTTTGTTTGTAAGTAAGTTAATATAGGCTTATTTATACAACACACAAACACACATCATGTAACAGTAACTCTGCTGTACCATTAAAAATCTGTCTTGGAATGTTTTATTCAACAATAACATGTTATACAGTGCTCATATCTTCTAAAGATGGACCTCAAGTAAAATTAGTGATTACTGTGTCTTTCTCACCCGCCCTTTGTTCTGTTTGTTTGCAGGGGAGGAAGTCAGAAACCCACAGAGAGCAATACCCATTGGAATCGTGACCTCCCTGCTGGTGTGCTTTATGGCCTATTTTGGTGTGTCAGCAGCTCTGACATTAATGATGCCATATTACTTATTAGATGAGAAAAGTCCTCTTCCAGTTGCATTTGAGTATGTTGGCTGGGGACCTGCTAAATACGTTGTGGCTGTTGGGTCACTCTGCGCGCTCTCAACCAGGTAAATATCTAAAATTTGTCCAAGCCTACACACAAATCTTTGCTCTGAAGTAGTGTGTTGTGCTACTAATCTGCTTCACTCTACCAGATGCAGCACAGCTTCCATCTCTTAGAGTGAATTTATTCTGTAGAGCCCACCACCCTTTTCATTCCTGGAATTGTAGCAACAACCATTCTGTTCATTGAGAAAATGTTTATCTATACAGATCTGCCAGCTGTTTGATTTGGTGATGGTGCATTGTATTGTCTTTAGGACAAACCAGCGGTGACTTAAGCTAGGTACACACTACATGTCTTTCACCCGATTATCATGCCAATCACATGATAAACGACTGTTAGGTCCGATATTGAATTAGTGTGTACGCTCCAACAATCTTTTTTTTATTGTACCAAAGCACACCGTATCATTTCATTTCATTTTATAACTGGACTAAAAATCTCTATAAACGATGGAAGGATGACGGGCAGTGTGTGCATTCACAACCAGCAGTGTCCATAGATCTCCATCGAGTTTACAGAGTCACAATCTCTTCAGCCGATGGTTATGGCAGATGAAGAGCACAGATCTGAAGGTATATCGTGTAAGTCTGTACACATGACTGATCGGGACTCCCAGTCGTGATATCTTTAACGATTTTGTCAACATGAGGAGAAATTTTCTGTAGTGTGTACCTAGCTTAACACAATTATTCGCTATTGGAGTGCTTACAAATGGTATTTGCTGATGAGTGGTTACATGTAGACTCCTGTTAAGGAAATTACGGACACAAATTAATGTTTTTTAGAGAGCATGTACTATTTTATAGAGGTATATACAGATCTGTTTCTGTAAGGGAAAATGTACTGTTGTAAATGTATCAAACATGCCTATCTTAAAATACATGTATGGATCAAATGAAATTGCAGTTTACATTCACGTCTGTTGCTACACAGGTGCATAGTCTAAACAGTATATTCAGGGCACCTTCCTTTAGAGCAGCACTGTAACTTACCACCAGGTATATTCTCTGGACAATGGTGCATTAAAATGTAATCATTCTGTTAGACTGTATACCCTTTTTATAGCACCAGTCTCAATATAATGCCAGTATAGGCCTCACACCAATAGCTTTTCACAATGCAAAGGGTGCAAATTAGTATTTTGTTTTGCACATAAGTTAAATACTGACTGTTTTTTCATGTAGCACACAAATATCAACTTTAAATTTCAGTGTACAAATAAGCTATCAAGTATTTGTGTGCTACATGAAAAAACAGTCAGTATTTAACTTATATGCAAAACAGAATACTAATTTGCACCCCTTGCATTGTAAAATGGTTTTGTCCAGGAGACTGAAATAAGAAGTTTCTCAAGTTAAGATCCTTAATGAATCAGGCATGGTATCTCTGGGTGACATCATTCACCTGCCCCAGCAAAAGCTTTTTGTTAAATAGAGCAAAAGAAGGTCTTCTATTGATTCGTTAAGCAGTGATAGAAAAACGTCACCTATTTTTTTATAAATAGACCCCACAGTCTCTGGAATGAAAGCTGTCATTAAAGTAAAGTGAACTATATAATCTACATAATCAATTTAATTTTATACATAGTGAGTATGTACATTTGGAATGCATAAAATAGTTCAAAATGTTCTGTGCATGTGTTTGCAATACGTACACTGTAAACTGCATATCATTTGGATTCTGATAACTCTTTTTACTGAATGTGCTTCTGCTGTAACAAGAGCAGTAAATTGAGAAAACATTCTGCATTAATTACAATGAGTGATGATGTTTTACACCAAATATGCTTCTCCCACAGGGCTTCTTCTCTCACCTGTTTGATCATTCCAGTTATTGCTCTGTCTAAATCAGGTTTTCTCAACGTTTGTCCTCAACTATCCCCTACCCAAGAGTCTTTTTTTTTCCAATCACTTAAGCTGGGTACACACTCCAGAAAATTTCATCAGATGAGTTTTCTGTTACGATTTTAACAATTGAAAGCATACATGCCAATCTTTAGGATCTCCCCTCCAGGAGATTCCAATGGATAGACCCTGTTGGCAAGTACAGGTGGAGGGGAATGGCAGAGCGGATCGTGTCATTAGACCCACCTCTTCCCCCCTGACAATCAGATTCCGTGACTCGCAGGAGAATACAGCAGATGCGAGAGGTAACCCTGTTCTCCCGGAAGTCTGGGAGTGCTCCTACAAATTTGTGAGTGTAGGCGACTCTGCTGAATGTACCGATGAGCCTGTCGATGCATTCGTACCCACCTACACAAAGTAACGTCAGATCTGTAATTTCCATCTCTCATTGCACACAAACATAGAGACACACAAACATCCAGGAAGATATATATATTTTTTATATATTTTGTAATCGGGGTAGGGGTACAGGTGACATCTCCAGGGGTAGATGGTAGTATGCAGCAGCAGAGGTCACAAGGTCCAAGGTACAACTGGCCTCAGCCAGTTTTATTAAGCAGAAAAAAAGAAAACTTCAAAAGAAACATCTAAACGTATGTCATTCCTGACTATCAAACTAAACAAAAGCATAAGAGGTTCCAGCACATATAGTTACCTACAACCAATGTCAGGCTTTCTGTTTTAGAGACTCTGCAGTTCCTTCCCCCAGGTAGAGCAGAGACTGAGCCTGATCTGACATCCTTTTAAACACCTCTCACAGGTGCAACCATTAATCAGTCTGATGTCAGACTGGCAGAAAAAAGACCCGGATTGGACCTTGTAAATAGAGCCCATCCTTCTCTATCCATTTACGCCCCAGGGACCCCTACCTGCTTTTCCTTAAAGCTGAACACACTCTTTTGGGAAGCTTCTTCCCACACAAGATAATCTCCCTGGGCTTTTAAAAACAGGTAGGTCAGAAACCTGGGACAAACATCTGTCCACAAACAGTATTCCAGTGTTTTTGTCACAATCTATAGATATATATAAATAGATGGTAGAACAGGCAAAATAATTATACATACAGGTATATAATATAGAATTCAAGAAATGGACGCATAGCACGTCAGTAAATAAATGAGACTTAATTGAGAATATGTATTTATACGTGTCATGTTTTATACACTCGTAGTCAGGAACAATTAGATGACAGATGAGCATGTAAAGAATGTTTATTGATTCCTTATAAAAGATCACAATTTCCATATGCTCACGTTGTACACTTAGACAACAAAGCACGTTAGAGACAACATCATAGATTTAAACATACATGCCCACAAAGGCGTCGCTGTTAGAGGACCTATCGGCAGAATTGTTGGACAGACGGTTGCGAGTAGGTACACACTGCAGAATTTGCACATCATTGTTCCATTAGATCATGATATTTAGGGAGTTTATAAAATCATATCAAACGAACGTTTATGATGTGATCTATGTGATAATTGCATCATATTTCTGTAGTGTATACCCAGCTTTAGAGTAGCGTATTATGCTGCAAGGAACTGCATAGCTCGCGGATTCCTACTTAGACATTGCACTGAATGTCTAGGTTTCAGCTTCCCCACACTCCCCTGCAAGCTATAAGAAATTATGTATATGTTTTACATTATAATAATGTGTTATATTGTGATATAACACATATATGTTATACTACAATGTGCTATCATAGTATAATACTTTATGTTATAGCTGGCATGGTACAAGGAATGAGGAAGCTGGAACACAGGGATTCTGTCAGATGCTATAAGTATAATATTTTACAGCCAGGAACCAGAGAACTGTGCAGAGAGATCAGTGGTAATGCTCAGCTCTGCACCACGGTTACAATTAAATTATTTATCTTGTAGTAAAATCAGTTACTCTAGGGTTAAACTTAATGGAGACCATTTATGAAGCGGACCACAAAGCGCCTTGGTTTTGCAGCGGTATACATGGATGGCGCCCATGCACCTGCTGCAGGAGCCCATGCACCTCGGCTGAAATCTAGGAGAACTTGTGCAAATTGAGGCCCATGGCGGCTCCATAGCCGGTGGTGTAATGTGCAGAAGACCTTTTGCGCTTTGCAAATAACCTTCCATGTTTGGGGATACTTGAGGCCAGAGTTGATATATTCTGCTCTAGACCAGCACAATGATGTACATTGCCCCCTGCATGCTTTGTGAAATGTATAAAACTTTGGGAATTCACATCTTCACGGTATGACTGAAAACTGTTAACAGAGAATTATACAGTTGATGACATTTGCCTACAAATAACATGGGTGTCGGTCTAGGTCTAACATTCTTTAATTCTCTGTAATGCCAAGGCTTTGTTTACTATGGTGGTGGCTTATTGACTGTAATTACCATTTAATTCCTGTCTCACAATCTTGCATGACCGGTGTTTCGCTTTGTTGCATGTGTTTGACTTTTATTCAGTCTGCTCGGATCCATTTTCCCAATGCCTCGTGTAATCTATGCTATGGCGGAGGATGGGTTGCTTTTCAAATCTCTAGCTCAGATCAGTCCAAGGACGAAGACCCCTGTAATTGCCACCCTCTCATCTGGTGCAGTGGCAGGTGAGATCAATCAGGAGTAAACCTTTAATGACAAAGAAATGGGAACATTTTTTATGTACATTGTACAAATAATGGTGACATCATATTTTATTTGAATGTTTGTTTCAAATCCCCAAATCTTTTTTCCTTACATGTTCTTTAAATCATTTCATATCCTGAACCCACTTTTAAAATCTTCTTTATTCTTTTATCATTGCATCATTATTAAACCATGTACCCTTGAGAACGACATTTACTTAAACTTTACCAATCTTTAAGTAATGGATCTAAGTTAATGAAACACCTATTTAAGAATCAAGGGTAAATGTGTTTTTTGTAACCAGTCTTGTTTTGAAGACGTCACACTTTCTGCTTGCTGACTTTACGCCTTTGTAGCTCTTTAGCGCTAAAAGCAACTTTTCAACATCCATCATTTTTCTATTCTAGCCTGCTGGGCTCTATGTTTCCTCTTCCCCGAATTCTGTTTGCCATGGCAAGAGACGGTTTACTATTTAGATTTCTTTCCACCGTGAGTGAACGGCAGTCTCCAGTCGCTGCCACGTTGACAGCTGGTGTAACCTCTGGTAAGATGTGGGAAAAAAAAAAAAAAGAGGAGATGGCTCATGGCATTTGCATGCAATTGTATTGATGGGATCTGCTGTGTAGCTTACGCTGCATGTGTGTCAGGGGTGTTAATTTAAGAGGTAAAAGAAAACTGTTTTGCAATTTTGTTTTGGAGTTGTATTGAGTATTCAAAAATCAATAATAATCCTAAACTTGAAAATACTCTTTGAATCTTTTTATGAATTTGAGGTTTTTAGAATAAATAAAAAAAATGTACATGTGCATGAATGAAGTGAGTTAATATTAGTGTCACACGTGTAGCTGTTAAAGTGTATCTGTCACCTGTTTGCTGTGGAGGCAGATTGTGGCTAAGACCTATATTAACGAGAATGTAGTCCAGGAACTAGTGACATCGCTGAGTTCCGAGGCATTTTGTGATGTCACTAGTTCACAAAACGGTTGCTTCCCTTGTGTGAAGCATACTCCCGGAATGTCCGGGAGACTCCCGAGAGAGTAGGACACTCTCCCTGATATCTCCACTACTTCTTTTTAAGAGGCCAAACAGGGGCCTTGATGACGCGTTGATGACATCACTGCCTAGCGTGGATGGGACCGTGACATCATGAATCGCGTTGTCGCACACCAACACTTGCCCTTTAGACCCCCCCCCCCCCAGCAGCAGATACACTTTAACATATTTCATTTAACTGCAAACTTGTAGACTGTAACACATTTATTGTCATTTCCTTTCCTCTCTTCATATCACCAAGGTCTGTCCTTCCAACAACAGAATAATGTCTCCTATAAATAGAGAAGAGATAATTTATTGCCACAAATTAGTTCAAGCCTTTGGCCTAATATTTCTATTTCCATTGAATCATTTTCCAACTGTTTATTTGTTTTATTGTGTTAGTTTTGGTTTTATTCAAACCATTGAAGCCAAGAACTTGGAGTTTGTATAGGCACTCCTGAAAATCGCTCAGCTGAAATGCTGCTCCCATTCCACATATCTGACAACAGAGGAGTGGCAGTAATGAATAGAGAGACAGAGCCTGCAATAATTTTATAAGACATGCTGCGAAACAGTTTCTGTAGTTATACATTATTTATAGGTCATGACAATTAATTTAGTGGATTCTAGAAGCAAAGGGTATATAGGAAATATGGTGTTTACAGAATCAAACTGTACTCAGCCTCATGAGTGTGTGCCATGGGTGTGGTCCACCATGTTAAGAGGAGTTTAGTATGGTTGGCAGGGTGTAATATTTTTGCTGATGTTCGCTATAACTTTCAGCTAGTATTCCATATTTTGTTTTGCAAATTCATTTGATTGGAGAGGAGAAAAAGATACAGTAAATGCTGTTGAGCGTTGCAAGTTTGTATTTTGCAGATGGTAAATGTTTACAATAATGCCCAACAGGCTGTTTGACTTTGTCATTCACGATTAGCTCACAACACACTGCTATAATTCTATGATGTCCAGCACACACCCAAAGTCTCCAAGACCTGGGTATAAAATATTCTGTCAACAGCAATCTATGATGCGTAAGATTTACATTTTTGTAGTTTTTTTTAATACATTTTTTTTAATCTACTATGGGGCTGATTCAAGACGTATTTTCCGTGATTAAAAAGACAACACAACGTTTGCGTAGTTCCACCGATGTTCAACTCCAAGTGTTTCTTAAGATGTATTACAATGTGAATACAGGTATAAGTACTTTAGGTATAAACAGTGCTCACGTTCCATGAGTGAAGACACAAACACAGAGAGAAGTAGTTTTGTTTGGATCATTTGCATTATATTTACTACATGTGTATTTACAATGAATCAAAACGCACATAGCTGTTATATAATCATAAATTAAAACAAGTAGTAACAATAAAATAACCAACCAATTAAAAAAAGTTTACTATATTTTTCTTCAATATAAAGCATATGTTTGAGGGTTTTTTTTTATTTAATCTATTATTTTAAACGAAATAAATAACTGCACTGTGTAGAGTGCATACAATGCGTGTTGAAAATAAATCTTCAATGCATACAGTCTTTCTGTGATCGCTACTGAGACGCATGCATGAAAGGTAGGAAACAAAGGCAAAGGTTTCACATTCCTCCTAAGCAGCGAATAAATGATGCACTCACCCAATCAGAATGGGAGAGGTATTGTCGTGTTGATCATCACCGTCATCTGGCATTTACACCTGCACTGTAGCAAATGCAAAAGATACAGCTGAAGGCTTCCATACTTATGTTAAACACAGGATTTGAATTAGCTGCATATGTGTGAACACACCCGTACTGAATATGGCTTTACTTAGTCGCCCCTGCAGTCACTATTCCACCTCTGAAGTTGTAAAGGGTTGTAAGTGTCAGATGATGTGTGAGGATATGATTTCTGTACAATTGCGCAAGTTTGGTTTTGTAGCCATGTGCTGTGTGCATTCACCCAAGATACGCTCCGCAACCGAGTGAAAGTCCGGACTTGAGTCAGGTCCTATGTGTCTCAGAAGAAAAATCATTGCTTTATCAATAGTTTCTGCTTGTATTCCATAGTTCTAAAGCTTTTGTCACACACACAAATATTCACAAGTGAGCAGGCATCATATAATCAAATACTATTTTGATTAGAAACACAAATCTACCTAAACAAATGTAAACTATAATTACATTTTATGCAAGAAAACAGGCAGTTTACAGCTAGTTTTATTAATGATGATGGTAGGAAATAAGTGCAGATTTTCCCAGCAAAACATAGAACAAAGTCCTTGACTGTCCAGCTCGTACCAGACAAGCATTTCTCTAACAGTGAGTGGGCTTTGAGCATGCTCTTGTAGATCTGTATAACCCCCATTCCCCATGATTAGATCCAAGTGTTTGTTGAATTGTCTGAACCTTCATAAAGGACTGGAAGCTGAAGACAGTTAATAGACTTGTTAGGCGAAAATCTGGAATGATATTCTGAGTGGCTGTCCCAGAAAACACACTGCCACTCACTCCAGGGGGTAAGTTTATCAAGCCGCCGGGTTTGAAAAAGTGGAGATGTTGTCTGTAACAAACAGATTCTAGCTGTCATTTGTAGAATGTACTAAATAAATGATGACTAGAATGTTATTGGTTGCTATAGGCAACATCTCTTTATCAAACCCGCAGCTTGATAAATTTACCCCAGGACTCCCTTTCCAGCTATCCAAAACTAATAAAAACCCATTTTGTTGCCTCCACAGACAATAAGTCCTCAAAATCAGTAATCTGGGCATACACCCCTCCTAACACTCCTCCAGTATTATTCATCTCACTATATATAGCGGAAGCCATGAATTTGTATCTGTATATATGATATATGACAATGAAGCTTTAAAAGAAGCTTGAAGAGTTCCTATAAATATGTCACGGACACTTCCAGCCAGAGACCAGGAGTTCCACAGTCGTGACACAGGGAAAGAAATCGTTCTCCACACTCATCAACTCTTAATGCTGTGTATATGGTTTGTTCTCATTAGGCAATGACACGTGTGTTAAGGGAAGTATGTATGGATTGATGTCATTTGTACTGTGCATATTGAGTTTTTTAAGTATTTAAGAACACAATTCCATCTATCATCTATATCAGTGATCGGCAACCTGATACACTACAGGGACTACATGAGCGACCCCCTAAAACCTTCAAAAGGGTCCATAATTACCATAATCTCAGTAATCACATAAATCAATACATTTTCTCAACAAGAGAGACCCTTATCTGTAATAACATATTAGCTGGCATTTTAAACAAGTGTTACAAACTATAACACACACATTTACCAATAAATCAGGAAGGAGCTGGCAGCCAGTGACTTGGAGGACCGCATGCAGCCTTGAGGCCACCTGTTGCCCATCACTGATCTATATGATACAACTCCGCATGAGACCCATCTAATTGTTAATTGTGTTAGAATGTCAACTCTAAAGGCTAAAATTGTCCTTTCAGAAGCTGCAAAAATATGGACACATAGCAGATGACTTTTGCACAAGTGGCCTATTTAATCTTTGGGGAATTGCTTCCATACAAAGGCTTTCCATGACCATGTGTGGGATTGTGCTCTGAGATGGAATTGTGCATGCTGGCAAACGCTACAGGAAGGTAGTGGTTAGCACTTCTGCCTCACAGCACTGGGGTCATGAGTTCAATTCCCGACCATGTCCTTATCTGTGTGGAGTTTGTATGTTCTCCCCGTGTTTGCGTGGGTTTCCTCCTGGGTCCTCCGGTTTCCTCCCACACTCCAAAAACATACTAGTAGGTTAATTGGCTGCTATAAAAAAAATAAAAAAATTGACCCTAGTCTCTCTCTGTGTGTGTGTGTGTGTGTGTATGTATGTTAGGAAATTTAAACTGTAAGCTCCAATGGGACAGGGACTGATGTGAATGAGAACAGCGCTGCGGAATCAGTGGCGCTATATAAAATAAATGTTGAATGGTGATTATAATAAGGCGGTATTGGCACTCTTCATTTTATCTTTTACATTTCTACATTTTACTAATGTAATTACTTTCCGCTTTCCCACATAACTTGCGTGTGGAAGGTCTAGAAAGCCCCATTGAAGATTTTGGCTGACGCCCATTCTCTAGCACCAATGAGAACATGGGAAAAATAAGTTACTTTGCGGGGCTGAAAAAACTTTGCTGCAGCCACTAAACAAGAACAGCTGCATTAATGCGCTATCCCTACCCTGTGAAGCCGATTCTGTAATGTAGAACCAACTTGTAATGGTGGTGGATGGGTGTGGGCCTGTGGAAGGGCCAATAATTATCATTATTTATTTTTATAGCGCCAACAACTTCCGTAGTGCTTTACAAACGGGAACACATACAGTAATAAAACAATACTGGGTAATACAGACAGAGAGAGCGGTAAGAATGCCCCGCTCGCAGCTTACATACAATCTATGGGCAAGTAGCTTGACCGGGTAGCTGCCATCTTTATTCGCTAATCTATACAAGCAGGTGCCATTGTGCAAGGCCAGGCGTATGGCATCACAAAAGTTGAGTTTGCTCTGGTTGTCCAGTTTTTTGCAGCTTCATAAATGCCACATTTAATGTATAACTACAGTTGTAATATTTTAATGGCTGGAGTCGATTTTAGTTTCTTATTTGACCTTACTAATATTTTTTTTTTTTTTGGCTTTCCTTGTAGCTATAATGGCGTTTCTGTTTGACCTGAAAGCTCTGGTTGACATGATGTCCATTGGAACACTCCTGGCCTACTCCCTTGTGGCAGCCTGTGTTCTCATCCTCCGGTACAGTGCATTCCATTCTGGCAACTTGACAATTGTCATATTTCCTTTATAACTAAGGCTAGGTTTTTTTGTATCTTAATACAGCACACTTTCTAATCAGATGTTTTCTTCCACTTTCACTGATTCTATTAGAAATATATTATATATAATCCTTTGTTAAAAAAGGGTTTATGTTTTGCATTATATATAGATCATATTTCAGTAGAAGAGGGACCTAAGTTATTTCCTATAACTGTAAACTCTGTATTCTGTATCCAGTTTGAGGAATGTGAAATGTTACATTGAATTCTTGGCTGAGGCTTAATGATTTTTCTTAGACTTCATTTGATGATATGTTAGAAACTTCAATAGAGCAGCTTGTAATTGTGGAATGTTTAACGTGGCTTTCCACTGTCAACTTGTGTTTTAAATCCCTCCCCCTTCCTCACATTAGTTTTTCCCAGGAGAGGAACCCTGGCTGTTTGCTCAAATATCCACAGGGTCAAAAAACTATATTTAGTGGGGACCTCTTCTGGCAGTCTTCATAATGATCTCTAAGCTAGAACGACGTTCCTTTGAACAAAGCATTTCTCACACTCTTGTTTTTTTCAGTAAGAGTGAAATTATTTTGCTTCTAATATATGATTTAATGGTAATTGTGCTGCTTTGTAGCAATTTATGAAAATTCATTATTTCCAAATGCTTTATTACAATTCATTTATAAGAAATAAATGTATCCATCCTTCATTTGGCCTCTGCATTTGGGAATACTCACTGATATTTCCTAACAATTTACATTTAATCAATAAATTCTAAGTATTCAAAGTATTTTGGTATGAGGGGAGGGGTTAGATTAGTTCTAAGGGCCCTGGATCTGAAACTCATGATGATTATTATGATTATGCTATTATATACCTTTATATGCTGCAGGTTATTTTAGACATTGTATTATTTGCCGATACTGGCGTTAAAGCTTAACTTACAGCTTCACAAGGCCTGTCTTGGGGTATACATGCATATGTGACCCAGCTAGCCAATTTGTGAATGCACAATGGACGCAGAGACTTGGAGATATATTTACTAAACTGCGGGTTTGAAAAAGTGGAGATGTTGCCCATAGCAACCAATCAGATGCTAGCTGTCACTTTGCAGTAAAAAGTAGATAAAAATATTTTTTAAATAAATATATATATTTTTAAAACAATTGCCTAATGAAAAAAGAAATGCTTTATTCCAAAAATTATCATGAGATAGGGACAGCAAAAGAAGGATTGCGACGGTTAAATATGTGAATATTATCACTTGCAGTTTCCTCCGGCAATAGCAGTGGGATAAATGTAAAAAAAGCCCTGTGTCCACGAATTTACCCTTGTGCCAGGCACATTATAAAAAAAATATGCAATGTATATTATATAAAATACAATGGTGCTGTATGGGAAGACTCATTACGAACATAGTACACTATAATGCTCGGAGGCTTTGAGAACACACTTCTAGGTTCTGTTTACGATATACGTAACATGGTTTTTCAATACCTATATACAAGCTCTAAGTTATTTAATTTTTTTCAAGTGTGTCGCTCGTTCCCTAGTGAATTCCAGATTTAAACATTTATTTAATTGCTCTTACAGCTACCTAGTGATAAAAGTATACCTACCCCAATAATAATAGCAGCTAAATAAATACATAAATAAAACAAAGGCTGATTTGAGCTATAGGAAATAACAACGAAAAAGCTATTTTAATCACATTTAATAATTCATATCCTGACCTCTCTGTTGCTTGGTATCAAGGCTTTTATATAATGAATTATTGCCAAATATGTTGTTTTGTTCTTTAACTTTAGTTGCTAATAATATTATGTATTATCTTTCATTAGACTGCAGTAGTTAGTGAATAGTAACTATCTTATGTAAGAGTTGGCTTAGGTAGTTGCCTGGTTCTTTCAAATAAACAAAATCTGTCAGTGTCTCACATTAAGTGCGTTGGGTGTGGGATTGGGATTTTTGGCATTCAGTGCCTTGATGAGTCAGAATTATTATGATGCTTGGAAAATATTACATAAAATGGATCTCTGGTCTTAACTATATAAAGTGTTATCTATGCCTAAACTTTAGGTGACGTACTAAACCAATAACTGTGAAAAAGTGGAAAATAAATCAAATTCCATTTCTCTAGTGACATTATTGGCCTCACTTAGAGTTGGCGGCAAAATTGCAAGCCAAATATATGCTTAAAAAAACCCGCTGCAATATTGCAGTTGTACGTTGTATTTTGCATGTATTTTAAGATATATGCAACCTTGCAATCTAGTGTATAGATACGTCCATGACCAAAATGTAGCTATTATCTTCACCAAGGTATAAAATTACACCATAGCTATGGAACATACAAACATACACATACTAAAAGACATATATTAAGGATTTGTGTAAGTCAAAATCGTATGCGTCTTCGCACAGTTTCTGTGCTCAATTTACCTGTTAACGTCTCTGACCCAAAGTGCAATTGGCTGCAACATACATCCGGTTTTATTATTATTAGAAAAATACATCAACTTTTTGGATATCGCTAATGGTTCCGTTTTTCTCTGCTCACTGCCAGATGACAGTCAAAGTGTGGATTAGGGGCGTGTCTGGATTTAGACTAGTACTAGCCACACCCCACATATATATCTGTATCTATGTATATATTATATATATTATATTAAGTTCAATTTCCATATATCACTTTCTATATAGGTACCAGCCCGGCTTAGGTTATGAGAAACCTAAATGTGCTCCTGCTAAAGAAATGCTGTCTGCATCAGAAAGAGAGTCAATGACGAACGAGTCACAAATCAATATCCTACAGGAACCGGGATTCAGTTTTCACTCTCTGCTATATCCCGCCAGCGTGCCAACGGAACAGTCCGCCTCTGTGGTTAGCTATCTAGTGGGACTGCTGGGTAAGACAGCATTGTGTGTTTGAAATGGCAATAACTGTACGTTCCACTGGGAAATCTCTCTCATGCTGCCCTTACTCAAATATCATTTGGAAAGACAAGCGGTGGGATCGAGTATAGCCACAAAAAATATATACATGTGGGACATATTAAATGCTGTGTATATCTTTTTGTTTAACAGTTAAAAGGGTTTTCCCCTATAATTTACTGGGGTGTACATACCATTCTGCAACTTTTACTCAATATATTGCTTTGCCTTTATTTTTCCTGCCATGGAGTATGACGCTACCCTGTACTTTAAATAAAAATGTATCCACATGAAATCTCCTCCTTCCATCTCTTTTCTACCGCCCCCACAACTCAACGCTCCTCTCCCTCCAGCCACCACCTCTTATGCTCCTTCCGCCCCATTACATGTGACGAAGTCCATTCTCTTCTATTATCCTCTCTCTCTCTCTCTCTCCACCTGCCCCCTAGATCCCATCCACTCTCACCTTACTCACATCTTCAATCTATCCCTCTCCACTGGCATCTTACCCTCATCCTTTAAATATGCTCTTGTGTCACCCATTCTTAAAAACCCAATTTTGACCCCACCTCACTCTCTAACTACCACCTCATCTCTCTTCTCCCCTTTGTCTTCAAAATACTTGATCAGCTTGTCTACAAACATCTCACCAGCTACCTCTCTGACAACTCCCTCCTTGATCCTCTCCAGTTTGGCCTCTAGTATCACTTCTATGCCAACGCCACCCAACTCTACCTCTCATCTTCTGATCTCTCCACTTCTTTCTTCTATCAGGTGTCCAGTTGCCTCTTCACCATCTCCTCCTGGATGTCTTTATGCCTTTTCAAACTTAACATCGGCCAAAACTGAACTTATTGTCTTCACTCCCTCAAGACTCTCCTCTCTTCCTGACTTCTCAGTCACTGTTGACAACACCACTATCTCCTCTATTCCCCAGTTCCGCTGCCTGGTTGTCATTCTAGACTCCTCCCTCCCCTTCGCCCCTCACATCCTATCTCTTCCCCAATCCTGTTGCTTCCAGCTCCGCAACATCTCTCATATCAGACCCTTCCTCTCCCTTGATGCCACCAAAACTCTTATCCACTCACTGATCATTTCTCACCTTGACTACTGCAACCTTCTCCTTACTGGCCTCCCTCGCTCCCATCTCGCTCCTCTTCGATCTATACTTAATGCTGCAGCAAGACTTCTTTTCCTCTCTTTCTGTTCCCCTCTCTGCCAAGCCTTACACTGGCCCCCCTTCCCCTACAGAATCCTCTTCAACCTCCTCACCGTCACATACAAGCCCTTTCCAACTCCACTGCTTCCTACATCTCCAACTTCATCTCCATACATGCTCCCTCCTGCCCTCTCTGGTTGGCCAATGACAGTCGCCTACCCCTCTGGTTACCACATCTCACTCCTGAATCCAATATTTCTCTCATGCTGCTACCCACCGCTGGACGATCTCCTTCATTCTATCAGATTTTATTATATAGATATTTAGGAGATATATTTTATCTACCTGCCTAGCCTGCAAAGCTTCAAACTGTCCTTGAAATCCCACCTGTTCATTAAAGTGTACCATTCCTCCGCTTAATCATTACACTGCGTAGTATACCTCACCCTCCTTCATCTCTCCTACTCTCGCTCCTTGCCCTAAGATCCCGTTACACTGATTCACTCCCATGTTTCAACCATTTGTTTCCCCTTTCCCTTTAGATTGTAAGCTCTAGTGAGCAGGGCCCTCTTCCTTCTTGTTCTCATTACCTATAACTTTTGCTCACCAGCTACACTCTTTGCCCCTTGACGCCACTCCTCTATTGTCTTCACACCTCATTCGGGGGCTCTGATTTTGTTAGTTGCGCCCAT
The DNA here is from genome assembly GCF_038048845.1 of Mixophyes fleayi. Taxonomy (NCBI): domain Eukaryota; kingdom Metazoa; phylum Chordata; class Amphibia; order Anura; family Limnodynastidae; genus Mixophyes; species Mixophyes fleayi. Next base: position 70,870,419 of record NC_134402.1, read on the forward strand.
GCTAATGGGCACAGCTTTCAGCTTGCACTGAATATACCCCTTGCACCCCATTACCCTTCTAGTCTAACAAAAGCTGTGTTAGGAGTTATAATGTTATTTGTTTACTGTATTGCACTGTAATACCATGTACTGTCTTGTTGTTTGCCCTCTGTATGGCGTTGTGGAGCTTGTGCCGTACTAAAAATAAAGGTTAATAATATTAATAATAATCTACCTAATAGTATTTTGTCATGTTCAAGGGCAACAAAAAACAACAACCCTGTCTAGATAGAGTAAATGATTGGTAAAAAATGCAGAGCCACAAATAAAAAGCAATTTATTTATTTCCAGGACAGTACAGAATGTACAGACCATTGAATCAATTTTATCTGAAGGTGGAAATACATTTAAAGTGGACCTATCATGAATTTCCATTTTGTGATTCAGTAGTAGATCAATAAATATCGCTTTATTGTACTAGCTGTTTATTCTAAAACATCCTTTTGTAGTTGTTTCATTGTACGTCCTTTATCTGTCAACTAATCACAGCTACATTTAGTGGAAAGTGCTTGTGAGAGCAAAGGCCGTAACATCATAATGTCTTTCCAATGAACATGTCTATAACCTCTATTCCATCATCCCTGTGATAGGAATAAATATAACAACCTTTTCTAGCAGGGATCACGTTTTAAAGGTTTGACTTCAAAATCAGGATTCCTGACAAAAACTCTGAACACAGTTGCACGCAAATTGTGTTTTAAGAAAGAGCGCAGAGATTGAGCATAGTTCTGACCGCTGTCAAATCCAAGAGTATCTCAACATACGTTTCATTTTGAGTCTGGGTGGAAGTACGCTCTGCCTGAACGGTACTTGCTGTATGTAGACAGACACAACAGACTGCAAGCGTATGTATAATATAAGGTCACATCAGAACGCATACAAAATGTGTCATTTAAACTATAAGAGTAACTCTTAACAGTATAATCATTAAATATTTATTTTACATTTTTCTTCTTAATTTTTGTTTACATTACATACATAAATAAAGATGCTTGCAGTGCATACTATACATACTATGGGCCTGATTCATTAAAGAAAGCAAGTAAAAAAAATGAATATGTTTTCTCCTGGACAAAACCATGTTACAATGCAAGGGGTGCAAATTAGTTTATTATTTTGTGCATAAGTTAAATACTATCTGTTTTATCATGTAGCACACAAATACTTGAGAGCTTTATTTTTACCCAAAATTTAAAGTTCATCTAGGACATGCCCTATCCAACTATAAATCCTCCATCATATTTTAAATTGAGCTCCCCCTGCAATGCAACATGGTTTTGCCAAGTTATTCATTTTTTTTGCTATACATTCCTTAATGAATCAGGCCCAATGTGGTTTTATAGTCTATATTACTCACAAACTCATGCTCTGTGCTAGCAAGTGGCACCCATACATCTACTTTTTCAATCAAAGACTATGCCAGGTCAATCTTTACTATCAGTCTGCATTTACACCAGCCCTGTAGTGGTTGCAAATGATATGGGTGAAACCAAGAATACATATGAGACACCCAGGACTTGAGTCTGCCCCATATCTCTGCCAGAAACCCCTTACTGTGCATGGTCTACGTTAGTCCTTCCCCCCACCTGTTCCACCTCTCAATTTATAGGCAGACATAAGTGTCACTTGCTCTCAGACATGAATTGCATGCACTTGGAGTCATTGGCGTAAGGTCCGTTTGTGAGCCCAGTGCGGAATCATGCAGGATATGGCACACAAATGGACATATGTCCGAAAATAAACCAGGCTCATCATTGTCAGACCTTCACAATTGCAATGAATGAGTTGTATTGTGTGACATTTTTCTCTAGTCTGCAAGATGTGAGTCCTTTACATTGTAGTTTCATGTCGAGTCAAATTGTCTGCAGATTTGTGTAGTATCGGAAAAGTATGTGGCTACATATGTATTCATGTTACTGTCCACCGGTGTTCCCTCTAAGCTGAGAAATCTGGAAAAGGTAGAGTTAAACCTGTATTTTACTAGGAAACATCCTGCAGATTGTAAATGCAAACCTTTCAGGTGGAGCCCTCATTAGAGTGACCTTTTAACTCTTTCCTTTCCAGATTGCTTAGCTTAGAGCAGGCCTGTCCAACCTGCGGCCCTGCAGGTGTTGTGAAACTACAAGTCCCAGCATGCCCTTCCAGCTATCAACTGGTTGTCTACCGGCAAAGCATGCTGGGGCTTGTAGTTTCAAAACACCTGGAGGGCCGCAGCTTGGACAGGCCTGGCTTAGAGGGAACACTGCTGTCCACAAGACATCATTCATTCCGTCATTTCACATTAGTTCACCAAACAATGGAATTATTCAATTATTGGACCACTCGATTATATAAGATGGTTTGCATTTAAAGTAGAAAAATTAAAATGGAATCATTTAAACTTTGTATGTGATCTATAGGTATGTAATGCACTAAATGTCTTTTTTGTCTGATCTAGAAAAGTGACATATAAGCTTCTTTAATTCTAAGTTTAATATTTGGTGTGGTAATACAATATAATCAATTCAGCTACATCTGTCAAAAGAAAGAAGTGAATAAGTAATACAATAATGATTATTTTCTCCTCTTTTTTGCAGCATTAATTATTTGTGCATTAAGCGTCCTGGGAACTTATGCAATCCAAGCAATAAGTAATGTGGAAGCGTGGAGTATCGCCCTTCTCACGGTCTTCATCATACTCATTGTCTTGATTGTCTTAATCATCTGGAGACAACCTCAGAACCAGCACAAAGTTGCTTTTATGGTAAACATGACTTGGGTTCTGCTCAGCATGTGCATGTGTTAGCCTCCTATTACTAGCCATCAAAGGCCCTATGTGATAATGATTTAGGCCATTGCTGGAGGACACCTAGGTGACAAGGTGGTAGACATTATCTTGGCCCACTGACACACTAGGTGGGACAAGGAAGACCCCTCAAATGCAGTGGAGTTATCTGGGTTCCATCACTTAGGATCCAGTTGTTTGGATCAGTGTTGTTGTAATTCACTTCATTTCAGCACTGCTTATTAGGGCACCATTTATTCTGCCCTCGTTAATTTGTTTCTCAAACCTGAATTCTTAACCCCAGTCCCTAACCCAAGTCAATTCCTGTCTCCAATCCATATCCCCAGTCTTTTAAACAACTCCCTAACTCCTGTTCACAATTTGTAATCTAACACCAGCCCCACTATATATATTTTTCATTAAGTTGCAGACTAAAGAACAGAATCAATACAAACTGATGCTCTACTGTCTAATTCTAACTTGGCAGCCAAATAAACTAGAGCCCATATGGCCTGGTGCCCAATTGATTTGCATCCCAAATGAACTGGCATGGAAATGAGCTGGCACTAATATGAACTGGATCATGGAGCCCAGGTGATGTGGCGCCCAAAATGACTTGAGCCCAAATGACTTGGGGCCTGATTCATTAAGGATCTTAACTTAAGAAACTTGATAGCTTATTTTTACACTAAAATTTAAAGTTGATATTTGTGTGCTACATGAAAAAACAGTCAGTATTTAACTTATGTGCAAAACAGAATACTAATTTGCACCCCTTGCATTGTAACATGGTTTTGTCCAGGAGACTTAAATAAGAAGTTTCTTAAGTTAAGATCCTTAATGAAATAGGCCCTTGGTGTCCAACTGAACTGAAGTCACAATTACCTGATACCCATATGTACTGGAGACCAAATATGTGAACACAAATTATATGTTTTGAGAGGAATGCAGCAAAGCTGTACTTTGTGAGTTAGTCGTGCAGTATACGTCTCAGACATTTACTGACAATGTAGCAGGTTACACCCAGTATGCTGACATGTTTATATACATTATGTTATTTCTGTCCCTTTTCCGAGTAATGCAAAGTGTGTAATACTGTTTATTCCTCTGCTATAGGTTCCACTCTTACCGTATCTGCCAGTTGTTAGTGTCCTGGTAAATGTTTACCTAATGGTACAGCTAAGCGGTGACACCTGGATAAGATTTACTGTTTGGATGTGTCTTGGTAAGTCACATTAAGATTCAAATCATAAGAATTATTTTATTATGAAGATATAATATTAACTCACTATGTATTTCCATCAAATATAAATGATTACTAAAATTAACGATCTTAACACTCCAAATAAAAAATATTTATCCAAGTGATAAACTAATAATACTGACTTACTCTCATTAATTCTATAATATCTATGTTTGCATACTGGTAGCTACACTATCAGGGGAGGGCTGGCAAATTTTAGCCCGGGGGGAAAGACTCGATTTAACAGCATAAAAATGCAGGTGCCCCAGTACCCAGCCCCTTGTAGCCCACTATGGTACCGGCCCCGGGGGGCAGATGCCCCCCCCCTGCCCTGCATCCCAGCCTGCCCTGTACACTACTGGAGCAGTGCTGTGTGTGCTTTCAGCAGTTAAGGCATTTTATCACAATAGTCATGTTCTGCTATTTTCGATTTAATGGGGAGCTGTAAACATATAAAACGTATACTGACATTCATTGCTAAAAGGGCAGTTTATACAGTAACCCAAAGTCAGTGACTTGAAAGATACATATGGTAGCCATAAATGGACAGGACTATTAAACTGATACATTTCTGGTGGGCAGTTGAAACTAAAGAAGACAGTGCAGTCTTTTAGATATTTTTTTTAGTTTTTGTTCTTTCTTAAATGGGGCACAGTATATTAAATAACTTGTAGACAGAGATGGACACTTTCATATATGAAACCTATCATACCACCATTTTTAGCAGTTTAAGCATTTCTTCAACATTCTTCCTTCCACTAAATTAAACATTTTTGATCTGTAACAAACACTGTGCAAAGAAATGATCTAGTATTGTTCTAGCACCTTCCCTGCCTGTATACCAGCAAATAGAGTCCTTAATGTGTATACTGTGATATTAGAGAGCGTTGCATTGTTTAATACAATTTTTCTATATACCACTGTTGTTTTGTAGGTTTCCTGATTTACTTTGCTTACGGCATAAGAAATAGCCTTGAAGGAAAACCCAAAAAACATAGCGAGGAGGAGGAAGAGGAGGACGATGACTCTGACAACAGTGGGACTGATGAGAAAACACTAGGAAAACAGAACGAGGAAGAAAATGCGAAAGAAAGTGATCATTTTATATTGCGTGAAAGGACAAGTGAATGCTAGTGATAGCCAACTTCTCGAGAGGATATGCGATGCTTCAGCACTGTGCCCAAAGTGCTGGAATGCTGACAGATCACACCAGGACAGAGCTCTGTGCTATAGATCTATGAGTTCTCCTAAAAACAACTTGTAACTATGTTTTCCATGTCTCCTAAACAAAGTGAGTTGTTTTGAGGTCTTGCTGCTAAATAGCTTTATTTTGTATCTACATGTCTTACTGTGCAACAGCTTCTCAGTGATTGAATATAAGGTAAAACGTATGGCCGACCAGAACCTGAAAGAGAAAAAAGATAAATATTTTTTTTACCTTTTTTTAAATGGGCAGTAGGCCACATTCCTTACGCCCCTTTTTATCTGACTAAAATATGAAATGCAACATATGTATTTTATTTTTTTTACAAAAAAAACCAAAACCCTGCGATCATGAAATCAGCAAACATTTCTCAGAAGAGTTTCTCATAATTCTGGACTTTTCAAAATGAAATATATTGCGTGAGGAAACTTGCCTAATCTTGTGGGCAAATCCATGAGCAATGTAAGACAGTCCTCTATCATCCCACACAGTAAGCTACTGAGAAGGATTTAATGCGGTTTGTCTGTAGTGGATGGTTGTTAATTCGGTATCTGTATAAAACGGTTGTAAAATGTTAACAAATCGTTTTTGTAATAACTCACTGAAAATAGAACAATGTGTTGTATCCTATAGCAGCCAATAGTCAAACATTTTTTATAAGTCTGACCTGATCTAGCTATTATCTTATTGGTCTCTATGGCTTATAGTCCATTTTTGCTATAAGCTACATGTTGTTAAATTAATATTGTGGTGATCACATATGCATTTTGCCAGTAATTGCTGCATGTGTGGCCCCAATACCACCGCAATACTCGGGAATGAACCTATCATAGGGGGTCTTCAATGAACATTAAATGGGGTTGGACGTTGACTGCTGTCATCTTCCTACCGTGCTAACAGGCACCAGAAAAGTTGGAGAAGTGAATATATAGGCTACAGTCTCATTAGTTTTGGTTCAGTCCACAATATGACTGCCTGCACTGTGTGCAGGCAACAGGTACACCTTCAGAACCCCATAAACTATTATCATCCTTCAAGGAAATCCTTCGACTACCCCTTAGTAAAAGGAATCAACTGCTCCCTCTGATTTTAATGTTTAGTAGCACATGGTATTATTTTTCCATACTGTCATAGTGTGTTGTGCTACTCTAGTATTGTTTATATGATCTTGTACAGTCTGTAGTGTTATTTAGACTAAAATAGTTTTTTTTTAGTAAAGTAAGATAAACACTGTGTTGGCCAATAACATTCTGCAGGTCTGGGGAGCTTACGGACACTTAATTAGTGACCTATATATCTATACATTGATACATAGTCTAACACTGTTACATTAATAGCTTAAAGCACTAATTACTTTATTACAGAAGTTTTACTAACTCTTCTATATATTGTGTATTTCATACCATGTGCTCAATCTGTAAGAAGCGTGCTTTTATATACCGGTAAAACCAATGTTTATCTTTTTGTATAAATTTGTATATTTGGTATCTTTGTTATTTTGAAATTGTCCCTTTTATTTACCTTTTCTTATTTTTCCGTTTCGGTTTATTTGCAGGGATAGATCATTGGCCCTTAAAAAAGTAGTGATGGCTTGGTATCAGTTCATAAGTATGAATGATTAAAAATATAAAACTCAGATATTGATCTAAAGAGAGATAACTAAATAATACGTCAGTTATAAAGAACAGACATGACTGATGGAAGCTCCCTATGAGTCAGTAGTCTGAGGGCATCTGAGACTGATAAATGGTGGATAACAGTTATAGCCAAATTACTGTAGTAATACTAAGTAATGACACTAGTGTATGTTCTAATATTTAAGAAATAAGTATTAAAGTAACATAAACCAGTGCTGTACATTTTTGTCTATAGGCTATATAAAATGCAATTAATGTGAGTATTATTAAATACAAGAAAATTGTATTAACATTGTCTAGTTTGTAAAAAGCAAGTCACTGTGTAGTGTCATGTAAAATTATTTGAATTATTTTAAATACACCTATGTATCCTGGGTGTGGGTTAAGTAAAATTAAAGTATTGACCATATATTTTATTTAGGTTATGCTGTGATGTTGTAGAACGTGATTAATGCAGTTTACAAATTTCAGTGACTTCAGCTTCAGTTAAATCTATTTAGCGAACGTCTTTATTTTATAATAAAATGTGCCCACATTAATACTTTCCATAACAGGGAAAAATGCGATTATAGGTTAACATCCAATACAAAGTTGTTTTTCCCCATTAGAATCACTCAAGCAGTCTATCTTTATTATGTGTCACTTTGTGTGTTTAAATTGGTTCTATATCAAAATGAGCAAGAAATGGGCTTTCCATAAGTGTGTCTGGGAGGTCTTAAATATGTATTGTATAGGTCGAGATTTGGTTTCTGCTAACTCGGAGGCTGTGTAGAAATCCATATCCTTTTGTTTTGTGAAAAATGCTCTGTGACCCCCTGGTAAACAGAGAGTACACCCCCTATAGGCACCTTATTACCTTGAATCTTATTTAAATAACCACCCAGCCTTTTGTGTTGCATTTCTGGCCTAGTCAGCAGGAAACACTATGATTTGACCATATACCACATGTAAAATCTACATCTGGGGCTTATTGGGCACATTTCTACAAGTAGGACAAATGCCATTAGCTTTGCAGGAGGTGCATTTTTGCACTTTTGTAAATGACCCTTATTGAAAGTAATTGCCCACTTTCCCGGAATGTCCAAGAGTCTCCTGAATTTCTAGGACAGAGGTGTCCAAGCTCAGTCCTCAAGGGCTACCAACAGGTCATGTTTTCTGGATTTTTGTCTGTAGAAACAGGTGTGATAATTACTGACCCAGTCAAATAGATTAACTTACCTGTGCATGAGTAAAGAATTCCTGAAAACATGACCTGTTGGTAGCCCTTGAGGACTGAGTTTGGACACCTCTGTTCTAGGAGATCTCTTGGACTCCTTAGAGAGCAGTGCAACCTCCATCATCTGCCCACTTCTCTAGTGAAGTTCGGGGGTGGAACTTAATGAGGTGAGTCACAACGAATCACATCTTGATGGCCTCGCTGTTGTAGGCTGAAAATTGTGGTGCTGAGAAGCGTTTAACATGGTTTATACCGCCCCCCACCCTCGGTCTCAGTGGCGTGATCTCCCCTCCAGGATCTACTGGAGACCAGATAGTAAAGTTTGTCAAGTAAGTCTTATTATCTGTTGGATTTGTATCATTTAAACAGAATTACCACAAAGGCAGTTTTTTTAATTTGAGCAATGGTGATGTAGTCAAATTATTTACTTAAATGACAGTGAGAAACATTTTCTTGTACGGTCTATTTGAAAAATTTAGAAAAAAAATCACTATTTTAGGAGTGATTTACAGTTGACCCTACTATATGCCTGTGTGCTGATGTGTATATATGGGCCTACACACTTTGTTTCCATTTCTGTGCATCCTTACAATTAGCAAATAGATGCACCCAGAGCAAGTACGAGGCTATCATCATCAAAACTGCACACATCTTGGGCCTGAGTCATTAAGGAGAGCAAAGCAAAAAAATGGAGTAACTTTGCACCTTGGCAAACCCATGTTGCATTGGAGGGGGAGCTACATTTAAAATGTGGGGAAAGACTTATAGTTGGGATAGGGCATGTTCTAGATCAACTTTAAATTTTAGTGTGAAAATAAAGTTGCCAAATATTTATGTGCTATATGACAAAAAATCCAGTATTTTCCTTATGTGCTAGATAATAAACGAATTTGCACCGCTTTGCATTGTAACATGGTTTGCCCAGTGCACTTAAATCCAGCTCCTAATAACCCCCTTACTATTAAACACATCCCAGAATAAAATGGACATAGGCAAAGGTAATAAAACGATTTTGGGCTTTGATGAGTTCCCTCTCTGTCTTTACTACACATACATACAATCCACTCATAGCCGAAGTAAGACATTGTTAATTTTGTAAATGTGTCACAATGCAGTGTGTATTATAATTATTTAACATAATTATCCACCTTTACATGACTTTCATTAATGGTTTTTTACATGCCCACCTAATGTTTATATAACTTGCCCTCAGAAATGAAATAGCTCTGTGTTGTATCCTGGGCACATTAAAAGAAACAATTATTCTGATGATATAAGGATGTAATTGATGGCACAGACAACACCACATATATACAATTATTTACTCTAACAATGTTACAAGGCATGCATAAGCCAATAAATGGATATTTCTTGAAGATAGAAACCAATATAAGGCAGGGTTAGGGCTTTACAAATAAATCAAGCTGTGAAAAAAGCAAGAGTAAAATAGTCTGTAAAGTATTAATAATGCACTCCTCATACTCATAATACTACACACAAAATGAACCTTACCACCTGGTACAAAATGTTCCCAAACTTCCAACTTCATTTATTATTGCAGATACCTGGCCTGAATTGATGTTTAAATATGCACCTTTATTAAAGAAAATGTTGTCAAACCATTTGTCTGCTGCTGACTGAACAGTGTTTGTGCTGCTTGCTGGTAAACTACAACCCTGGACAAAGCACGTTACATATCATACTTGTCCACTCTGTTCAGAAGTTACGCAAACTGAGGCAGCTCTAAGCTGTGTTGTGACTGATAAAAAAAAACATTAAAAACTGATATTCATTATTCTATCATTTACAAAAATGTCAAAATGCCAAATGTTTTCAACAATTACATGTCACTATCAGGCAACATCAAAACAACAGCGAATCAGTCTCCATTGAGCTTATAGCTGCCACTGGTTCAGCAACAACACTTGTGATGTTTGCCCCGTATTTGTGAGCCTCTGTTTCGTTGACCAAACCACATCATATAAACAGTGCTATTATTTATGCATACTTTAGAAGACCATATTAATATGTGATATTATTATTAATATTATTATACTGTATTTAAGACAAAAAGGCCTATTTAAGATAAAATGAACATATATTTTGTAATTAGTATTAAAGTAAATTGACATGTATATATGATTATTGTTTAGTACAAACAATATTTTGTGAGTTATCTTGCATGAGACATGTTTTGGAAGTCCTCTTTTTCCAGCATTCACCTTTTTAAACTAACAGAATTATTTATGTTATTAAGAGTCTTCCACTGACAATTTCATGTGGAAATGGGTGTTTTTATATTCAGGGCAACAGTGTTGTGGAGACTGTACAGATACCCTATCCCATAATAAGATAACACAGGGATTTCATGTAAGGATACTAAATGTGTTCTAAAATCAATTCAGTGGAAAATCTTTATTGTCATGTAAATATAAACTAGATAAGATAGTAATCCCATTGCTTCCCCCAAATGTAGAAACCCTTCATTGCTGCAGTTATTGTTGTTATTATATATATATATATATATATATATATATATATATATATATATATATATATATATATACACATATATCTTTAGATGCTGGGATTTGTAGTGGTTTTTTTTTGCATTGTATTAGGAAGATATAGGAGTTACATTTTGTGTTAAGTATGGTCAAATATTATTTTAATTTTAATAACTGAATGTTTTCTTTATGCACAAGAGCAATGTGATATGTGCTCCGACTCTAGTCACTGTCTAACAATTGTGAGTTAGTATAATTAGCATTAATTTTAAAATGTAAGCCTTATGTGGCAATTAATGCACTCTTAGGGGCATATTCAATTAGGTTTCCGGTCCGCGGTAACGTGAAAAGTGAGCAGTATTGACGGTAGTCTGCTACCGCAATAACGCAGATTTTCCCAAGCAACCCTATGGGGTGCGCACGAAAATCCACGTTATTGCGGTATTGTGGATTGACTTTGGGGACCGGAAACCAAATTGAATAGTAAAGCAAAAAAAATGAGTAACTTTGCACCTGGGCAAAACCATCTTGTATTGGAGGGGAAGCCAAATTTAAAATATGGGGACAGATTCATAATTGGGAAAGGGCATGTCCTAGATCAACTCTAAATTTCAGTGTAAACATAAAGCTATCAAGTATTTGTGTGCTACATTAAAAAACAGCCAGTATTTAACTAATGTGCAAAATAATCAACTAAAATGCACCCATTGCATTGTACCATGGTTTTGTCCAGGAGAAAACTTACAAATTTTTTTTGCCTTACTTTCCTTAATGAATCAGGCCCTATATGTTTAATTTTCATGTCTCTCAGAAGAGCCAGTTGCTCTATGAAAGTGTTGCGTTACGCTGTCATTGTACCATAGCTCTTGTTGTCAAGCCTCGTGTGGAGTCCTTTTAAAAGAAGACCCTATAATAGAATACACTGGATGTTGTATTTAGAAACTGTTCAAGCTGTTCCTATTGACACTCAGTGTAGCTGTAGAGTTGTAGCGATAATGTGTTTTTACTCTTCTCTCACTAAAGCTAGGTACACACTACACAGTTTTCATCCAATAATCGGCTAAACCAGCCGACGTACGACCGCTCGTTCAAAAGTTGGGTCAGTGTGTGTAGTGACACGATGGTCGAAAGTCTGCCCAAATGGACGATTGTCGTCTCATTTGATTGGTCGTACCGTTTAATATTTTCGTTCCAATCTCGTTTCCGTTGTGTAGTGTGTATAAACTTCCGACCGATCCACAACAGTGAGTACGAAATTACAGTCAATGCTCACGACAACATGGCTGTAAAAAGTCGCTAAAGGGACGTCCGCTCTTCCCTTTATCGTCCTAAACAAGGCTAGTGGATGTGCAGTCCATGGACCGAGCGATCGGAACATTGATCGCATGTAAAATCGATCGGCATAAAAAGTTGGTGGAAAATTCTGTAGTGTGTACCCAGCTTAAGTGAAGTAGCTGTTAAAGGAGTATAAATCTCCCACCATGGACAGTCTGTCACCTATGTGATAAAATATTTTCTATGTAATAATTCTTGGATGTTAGCTGACACCTGTCACATGTATGTGAGAATAACACATCACACAGTACCAGGTCACAAGTAATTAAGTAATTAATAACTGCACAATTCAATACATAATATGCTAAGAAATTCTCCAAATTCTCTATAATGCTGTACAAATACAGCTTACTGGGTCAATTTACTTAAGCTCTCTTACCATATAGTTTCATACAAATACATTTCAAGTTATAATATGACTGATTTTTTTTCTTTGCTGAATTAAGTTTCATTAACCTATGTGGAAAGTTCAGAATTAAAGATTTTTCTTTTTAATTTTCTTTCTCTAAACAATTTACCTACTGTAATGTTCTACTGTATGTATGCATATATATAAGCTGCCCCCTCAAAACTGTATTAATGCTTTACCTTAGAATAAAACACAATTATTATCTTTTGTTGTTTAATGCTTATGTATGATACTTACCTGTATCAAATTTACAATTTGCAATGCTTAAATAACGTTTGATACTAGGGAAATGTAATGCACTCTTTGGGGTACATTTACTAAACTGCGGGTTTGAAAAAGTGGAGATGTTGCCTATAGCAACCAATCAGTTTCTAGCTATCATTTTGTAGAATGTATTAAATAAATGATAACTAGAATCTGATTGGTTGCTACAGGCAACATCTCCACTTTTTCAAACCCGCAGTTTAGTAAATCTAGCCCTTTATCTTGGTATCTACTGCGCTGTTGCTATATTTACACCCTATAGATACAGACATTACTTCATTGTAGAAGTGTACATGTCACCTACACATAGTTGAGACAGCCATTTTGTGGCCTGATCCAACATTTATAACAGTGCAGCCTGTAAATACACTATGAATTGAGGTGTATTGTGCGATCTACACCTGAATTGATAAGTTGCACGACAACAAGATGGCTGCCTCCAGAGTGTGTCAGCAGGAAGTATACTTATACGTATGGCAGGGTGGGCAATTTCTGCATTCCAGTCTCTGCTATACTACAACTCCCAAAATGACCTGACAAACAAAGGCGTCATGGAGGTCAGTAGTAGCTCTAGTGCTGGGATGTGCCTAGTTTCTTCAAGTGCAGTGGGACCTCAAAAACATCACTGCCATTTTCTGTGGCCTATCCATAATGATGTCACTGAGAGGTCACATTCCACATAGTTTGCTATCTGTTGTAATTTGTACCGTGGATTGAGGGCATGGAGAGACTACTGTTTATGGACTATATGTTTGCATGATAGGATTTATTTTTTTTACAACTACCTGCTGTTTTTCCATAGATCTCAATTCATTCACAACATGTGAGATACAAACAGGCGTCATCATTTTCATCTGTTTTTAAATGTACCGGTATGTGTTTTTCCATATTGTAGTATATGCTTTATACAATATTGTACACTGTCTGTATTTTTTACTATATATAAAATCTGAGGAAAAAAAAAATGACTGTCTGTATTTTGCCTGGAAAGACTCTTCTTTGTAGACACCTAGATAGTCCTTTAGGAGTGTGTTATAATCAAGCAGGGTTTACGTATATCACACTTAATACTGCTGTGTAGTAAAGTTTCCACGCCATCTAAGATGGGGAGTGCACCAATTACATTTCATCATGGATTTGGATTATTGTGCTAATTATAAAATATTACCCACATCTATACGTTAAGTAAATAACGGAATAAGAAATGTATACATATTAATTTGCTGTGTGTTTTACTGGACAGTGCATGGATTTGTATGAGAAAATGTTGTCCACACCAGAGTGAGCTTACTATGGGGAGTACAATTCTCACGACAAGCGCATTAATGCGCTATCATAACCTGCAAAAATGAGATTTTGTTTTGCAAGAAAAAATAATTATCATTACCCTTTATTTATATAGCACTAACATGGTGCGCAGAGACTGTGGGAGAAAATCAACACATACACAGGGAAATCATACAAACACCACAAAGTGTTCTGATTGGAATAGAACCCATGACACGATTACTCTTCTGCACAAATGGAAATCAGTATGCCCCTGTGCCACTCGTGAGAGGAAGAAGGAACGGAGATTGTCACATTCACTGGAGTGCTACAGAGTTGTTAGCCACATAAATGGACATGTATTATGCATCACCTCAGGAAATACGTCAGCTTTAGAAGTTATTAAAAAAAGAAAAACAAATGTGTGTGTGGTGTGTTTTATATATTGTGACCGGGTATGGGGGCAGGTACCATCTCCTGGGGTAGATGGTGTTTATAGCAGCCCAGAGACTTCACACAAGTCAAAAGGTTTTGAGCAACTAGTGTCAGTTTTATTAAACAGAAAAGCAAAGAAAATTTTAAAATAATCACATTGCTGTCCGGCTCTAACTAAATGTAGGTTACCTTGACTAAAATCTAAGACGAAACAAAAGAGGTTTCAGCGCAGTAACTTACAGGCTGATAGCGGGCTTTCTCTCACAGAGACTCTGCAGCCCTTGTTCCCAGGCAAAGAGACTGCATGTCCAGCTTGACGGCTTTTTAAACACCTCTACACATGTGCAGTTGCAAATCTGCCTGTACTTAGGCTGGAGGGCCGAAAGACACGGAATGGGCCTGATGAATGAAGCCCGCACTCTCTTTCCATTCACAACACCAGGGACACTTACCATATTTCCCTGGTGTTTTAATGTGAACAAGGCAAAAAGCCTGGAACATATACCTCTGCATTCAGCACTTTCCCAGTGCTTCTGTCACAATATATAATGAAAGGCTGCATCTTTCACCCACTATTTACATAGGCGATCTATTTAACCCATGTCGAGGTCCCGGAAAGGCCAGGGGCTTCCTTCAAACATCTCCTCTGTTAGTTAGACCGGCGGTTCCCAAACTGTGCGCCGCGGCTCACAGGGGTGCCGCGGGCCAGCCATAGAAAAAAGAAAGAAAACAGAAACTTACCAATCCACGCGGCGCCGGGACCCAGCAGCCTCCTCTCTCCCGCAGCTGTCACTGAATATCGACGTCAGTGACAGCTGCGGGAGAGAGGAGGCGCCTGGGTCCCGGCGCCGCGCGGATTGGTAAGTTTCTGTTTTCTTTTTTTCTATGGCTGGCGCGGGGCAGAGTGAGAGGGATCGTGGCAGAGTAGGAGGGCAGAGGAGGGGGACAGAGAGCAGAGGAGGAGGGCAGAGGAGGGGGACAGAGGGCAAAGGAGGAGGACAGAGAGCAGAGGAGAGGGACACAGGGCAGAGGAGGGGGACAGAGAGCAGAGGAGAAGGGAGGGCAGAGGAGGGGGACAGAGTGGAGAGGAGGGGGACAGCGTGACAGAGGGCAGGGGAGGAGGGCAGAGGAGGGGGACAGCGTGACAGGGCAGAGGAGGGGGACAGAGGGCAGAGGAGGGGGACAGCGTGACAGAGGAGGGGGACAGCGTGACAGAGGAGGGGGACAGTGTGACAGAGGGCAGGGGAGGGGGACAGAGGGCAGAGGAGGGGGACAGAGGCAGAGGAAGGGGACAGCGTGACAGAGGGCAGAGGAGGGGGACAGAGGGCAGAAGAGGGGGTCAGAGGGCAGAGGAGGGGGACAGCGTGACAGAGAGCAGAGGAGGGGGACAGCGTGACAGGGCAGAGGAGGGGGGCTGCGTGACAGAGGGCATAGGAGGGGGACAGAGGGCAGAGGAGGGGACAGGGGCAGAGGAGGGGGACAGCATGACAGAGCAGAGGAAGGGGACAGCGTGACAGAGAGCAGAGGAGGGGGACAGCGTGACAGAGGGCAGAGGAGGGGGACAGCGTGACAGAGGGCAGGGGAGGAGGACAGCGTGACAGAGGGCAGAGGAGGGGGACAGAGAGCAGAGGAGGAGGGCAGAGGAGGGGGACAGAGAGCAGAGGAGGGGGACAGAGGGCAGAGGAGGGTGCCTTGAAAAAATTTGGAGACTCTAAGGGTGCTGCGAACTGCAAAAGTTTGGGAACCACTGAGTTAGACTGTGGTTTTAATTGTCTATCCCTTTCCCCTGCAACAGTTGATCCAGTGACTTCTATTTAAGAGTATTATTGCAACAACCTGCCTGCACCTTTCAGCCTGCATCTTAAGTATGTCATGTCAAATGTGAAGTTGTTTCTGGAGGATGTTCTGGATTTGGACCACTCTGCAACTTCAAGGATTCTACCAGGTCTCAAGCACTACATCTCCTGCATTGAGATCTACTGCTCTTCCTCAGTCTCTCTTTATTCATACCATTCTTCTAATCCACACTCTTCTACATCGCCCTATCGCATCATCAAACTACTGCCTGCTGCCTAAATTACCTTATCCATCTCCCTACCCATTACCACCACACTTCTATTCAGCTCCCTACCTCCACCTAACTCAGTGACTTACGGCAATAGTATCTAACTGTATGTTTTCCCTGTGATCATGTGGGTTTGCTCCATTTCCCCCCACACTACAAAAACATACTAGTAGGTAAATTGGCTGCTGACTAAAATGGACTATAGTGTGTGTGTGTGTGTGTGTGTGTGTGTGTGTGTGTTAAGGGCAGGACAAATATTCTCTGTACAGTGCTTAATAATATGGTGGTGCTATATAAATAGACAAATATTATTGTTTGGTTTATGAACTCTGGTTAATTTAAGTTGAATTGTAGTGGGTTATAAGTTAGAGAGAACCGGAGAACCTCTGCGGAGTTATCATTTGTAGAAAACCAGGTGGTTTTGTTGTGATTAACCCTTTGTCACCCACGTAGGATTCTCTGACTACCACCCAATTTCTCTCCACCCATTCATCTCCAGATTACAAGCTTCCACACTTCTCACTCCAAACTCGACCCACTCCAATCTGGTTTCCAGCCTCTGCACTCCACATAGACAGCCCTTACTAATGGTAGCAATAATCTTCTCTCTTAGTTCACTACCTCCCCCTACCTCCTACCTACCGCTCCTTCTCTTTTGCTACCTTTGGCTTCTCTTCTTTTGTTCTCACTTTATCCATTAGGGTTCCACAAGGCTCTATCCTCAGCCATCTGCTCATTCCCTGTACGCCTCCCATCATCATCATCATCAGCAGCTATTTACATAACGCCACTAATTCTTCAGCGCTGTACAGAAAGCTCCTTCACATCAGTCCCTGCCCCATTGGAACTTACAGTCTAAATTCCCTAACACACACACTGTGGTCACTTTTGATAGCAGCCAATTAATCTACTCCCTTGGTGAACTATTCAACTACTTCTCCAGTACCATCTCTATGCTTGATGACACCCAAACTTAACTCCACATCTCCCAGTTTCTCTTCTCTCTTTGCTGTCTCCTTGTGACTGTCACAACGTTATCTAAAGCTCAGCATGTCGAAAACAGAGCTGATATTTTGACAACCCTCTAGAGTTTCCAAGCCTCCCCACCGTTCCTTCTCCATGGACATCATTATGTTCCTCATGTCCGCTGCCTGCAAAGCATCGTCAACTTCTTCCCCTCCTTCACTCTCCACCGGTGCCAGTCATATTTCATCATCATCACCATTTATTTATATAGCGTCACTAATTTCGCAGCTCTGTACAGAGGACTCACTCACATCAGTCCCTACCCCCATTGGGGCTTACAGTCTAAATTCCCTAACACACACGGAGACAGACAGACACACACAGACTAGGGTCAATTTTGTTAGCAGCGAATTAACCTACCAGTATGTTTTTGGAGTGTGGAAGGAAACCGGAGCACCCGGAGGAAACCCACACGAACACGGGGAGAAAATGCAAACTCCTCATAGATAAGGCCATGGTCGGGAATTGAACTCATGACCCCAGTGCTGTAAGGCAGAATTGTTAACCACTTACCCATTTGTGCTGCCCAATATTTCCAAAGTTCAATATGCACAGTTAGTAATGTCGACAGTCACAATGTCGACATTAAGCGGACAATGCCGGCAGACCTGTCAGCACAAAACAGTTATTAAAAACAAACAAACAAACAGAATATAAAAACGCTTATCAACAAAATGAATATTTAGGCATTTAACCTGCTGATGTTTTCTTGTCGACAGGACAGGATAAATGTCCACATATTCAACATAGGCAATCCATACCCAAACCCTCTCCACATCCAATTCCTATCCCAAGCATGTCTCTCCACCTTCCATACATTGATTAGACCCTTTCTCACCCATGACGCTACCAAGACTTGTATCCACTCCTCCTACTCTTTGATTTGCCTCTCACCCACTTCTCCACACTTCAATCCATCCTAAATGCAATAAACACAAATCTCTGCAATCCATTGTTCTTTCATATCTATTGCAGCCAATCAAAAAGTTAACTACTATATTGTCACCCCATTCCCTATAGAATACAATTTAAACTCCTCATTGTCCCTATAAATCACTCAGCGTCTACATCTCCTACCTCATCTCACTCTGCACTCCCTTCTGCCCTCTCTACTACGCTAACTCCCACATGATACTCCCACCTCCAAGACTTCTCTGGCACTAGTTCTCATCTACTGATCACACTCCCATGTTCAATCAGATTCTCCACCAGCCTCCAATGCTTCAAATGCTCCTTAACTTAACCCATAGGCCAATCCTCTTTTTACCCACATTCTCATTCTGTGTAACACCCTCTCATTTCAGACTTGCGCCTCCTCATTAGGTTGTAAGCTCTAACAAGCAGGGCCTTCTTTCTTCTAGTCTGGTCCTACCTCTTCAACCTTTGTGTCCTTGTCTCTTGCCTCCTGCATGTTCGTTATGACACCTGTTATATATCTGACTATTCTTTAAAAAAAATTAACAAAATTTTATTGGTTTTTACAAGGCATAAATGTGAATGACAATAAGTCATTGGATGCATAGATACCTGTGTGTTGCACAGTCATAAAAAAGTCAAAAACACAATGTCAGAAGGCAAAGATAGATTCTAAACAGAGGAAACGAACCTATGCATACCGAGAGATATCCATATGTCATGTTTTTCAGGGGAGGACATACAATGGGGAGGAGGGGGCATGGAAAAGGGGGTGGGAAGGTTATTTAGACTGAATGTGAGAGTGGATGAATGATGTCAGCCAGCAAAGAGTCTCTAATATGGTGACAGTGGGTTGGAAGAGTTGAGTAAGTGGGAATATGTTGTGATTAAAAGGAGAGTAGCTCTGTAGTGATCGATCCAATGGTGACCAGAGGGCCCGGAAAGCAGTAGGGGTGTCATGAAGTGTGGTTGTTATGCTCTCCATACAGTATGTGGCCCGCACACTCTGAATAGTATTGGAGATAGTGGGTGGGGCAATGTTTTCCAGTTTGCGTCTATGAGGCATGTTGCCACATTTACTATGTGTCTGATCAACTTTTGTGGCAGGGGATATCAGGGATGGGCCTGGGTATAGTACGGAGGCAGGCATACTAACATCAGTGATTGATAGTATAAGTGAGTGGACTTATTGCCAGTAACGGCGTGTTTTTGGGCATGTCCACCATATAAGCAGCAGGGTGCCTCGCATGCCAGTGGCCCACCAACAGAGATCCGAGGAATTGGGGAAAACTGAGTGAATGTGGGAGGGGACCCAGTACCATCTATAAAATTATTTGGTGAATGTTCTCTATATCTTGACTATTACGTCTTATGCACAGTATTGTATCCTCTATGTCCGTTACTATGTTGGGGTATCTCTTTGCTGTTATATGCTCTACTTCCCACTCTGCAGATTTTTGTGGCACATTATAAATAAACAATATTAATAATTCATGACAAGGGCAGTATATAAGGAATATTACTTAACACATAAGAAAAGTCCATTTGCCATTTTCTAGGGACTAGTGCCCTTAGAAAAGTACAGCAAATCAATTTTAATAAATTGGCACTTTAATTAATTTCTTATCATTGCGATAAGATATGACAATTAATGCGAGCAGTATGGGATGGGTCATAAATAGACCCCCAAGTCAGTTAATGGTCATCATAAAAATATACACCATACCAGCCTTGAGACTCAAATCCCCAGGCCTGCTACAGTGGCTACTAAAGGGATATTGCTTAACACATACGAAAAAAACATCACAACTTCCCTGGGGCCAATGCCTTAGGGAAGTGCACTTAACTTGAAAACAATGAAAACCACTCAAGTGCTTAATGCTCCACAAAATTAATATTACTGATTGTCAAGGACCCATCATTGGATGCAAAGTTGACTACCAGCTGACCATTCCACACACCCAGACAAATGTACCCCATCCTTCCCAATGAAGCAAGTGTCTAACAACAAATGCCTAACACTCAGGCACCCATTCAACAAACTAATTTAGATACAGTCTTGTTTCTTTTTACTCCAGTTGTAGTCAAGGTTGACAGTAAAATATCATAACACCAAAACAATATAGTACAATTTCTGAATAATTCATTGAAACCCTAGGAAACCATAAAGCATCTCTCTTGATATCACAAATTATGTTATTTCCTATATAACTTGCATCAGTATGAATGAAAAGAATGTGAGAAGTACTCAGTAGTAGCCCACACCCCAACCATACGACTTACCTGATCCCAGATCATACCTCTGAATCCATACCAAGGTATGAACACTTCTGTCCTAAATAACCTACCTGTAGGTCAAACACATGCCCTCGTCTCTGCTATGTATACCTAATAATGGACAACCAGTCACATACACACTTACTTAAACTTGAAAATGACAGCAGAAATTAAAAAGTTGCCTCAACAACCTTTCCACCACTATCCTTCTCCCAGCACAAAACATAACCTAACCCTTGGGGTCCCAATTGCCAATTCTACTCCCCGTTGTCTAACCAAAACCGCTATGAGCCACTTCTGTGGCATCCCCAACCCTGGTAGAGTGCGAACCATAGTCCTTATTAAGCTAAACCATGTAAACATCTTTTTTTGAAAGTTGGCTATATATGGAGAATGGAAATGGCTGCGTGATCTACTGCCCTAGTAAAAAGGAAGAGCCATGAGGCTTATCCCCATCAAATTATAAAAACAATGAGACCCTCCACTCTAAAAAGATGCAAAACTCTTATATGTCTTGGCTGCTTTGGTGTTATAAAGACATATGTACAACACCTCATCATGGAACACCACTACCCTAAACTGCAAATTCCCCTCACTGCCACTATGGGCACTAACTCCACAACTAAACTAAAGCAGAAAACATCTTTTCTGAAATTATACATTTACCAGTCCTCATCTTGTCCACTCACCTCATATGCTTTCGTAAAATCCCTTCAATCCATCCTTTTGAAAAAACAAAATACAAAGCTGCAAGGTCTCATCCATTAACATGGAAACTAACAACCCAACCTTGAAATAACAACAACAAATCTGCTCTAAGCACTTTACCTAGTAGACTCCCAACACAACTCTCTAAATCCAACCACTTAAACCAAACTTTAGAGAAAAAGTCTCGTGTTGAGGGGTGCAAACAAAATTTTACCCAATTTGCTGACCCTTCCAAAAACAGTACATGCAAGGCATAGGATTCATCTCTATCCGAAGAGCCAGCATAGAAATATGGAATCACTGAAACTAAGACAAAAAGCATCAATGGCCCATTTCAACAAACCCAGAACATGTGTCGCCCTTATCACATTAATAGCAGGTGGAGAATCAGCTGTTACACTGTTAATTATTCTGGAAGTTTTTGTTTTATTGACTAAAAATCTACCCCAAGATTTCTACAGCAACTTTAATGAGAAACAAATATATAATACAGTTTTGGTTAATTAATCCCTATGCCAATCATCTGGCCACTTGCATATGATCCGTTTGCCTTGCAAGTCTGCTGCATACCCCAGAGATCCTGCAGCATCAGTAAACAAACTGAGGTCAGCATTAGACTGGATCTCTTGTCACCACATTAAAAACAGGAACTCTAAACTCTCAGGTTCTGCTTAAAGTCCCTAGTTAAAGGATGCCACACTCCAGCTGTAACCTGCAAAAGATCCAACCCATAGATATGATCCTACAGTGTTCAGTTTTCTGAGAAGAAATAGGCAAAATTAGACCCCGATTGCTGGTAATCTCTGAACCTCTTGAGTAAAATAGTATAGCAAAAAAATCACAGGTTTCCAAAATTCAAGTATTCAGTCTTAACCTCCAGCTTCAAATAAGTTGGAAATGTAACTGGATCACAGTATGTGATATACACCAATAAGCCACAACATTAAAACCACCTGCTTAATATTGTGCAGGTCCCCCTCGTGACGCTAAAATAGCTCTGACTATATGGACAAAAGTATTTGGCCACACCTGTTAATTATTGAATAGAAGTGTTTCAACCAGACCCGTTGCTTGAGGTGTATAAATCAAGCACCTAGCCATGCAGTCTCCATTTGCAAACATTTGTGATGCAAAATGGGTTGTTCTGAAGAGCTCAATGATTTCAAGCGTGGTACTGTGATAGGATGCCACTTTCAAATAAGACGATTTGTGACATTTCATTCCTGCTGGATATTCCACGGTCAACTGTATGTGATATTATTAGACAATGAAAGCATTTAGGAACAACAGCACTCGAAGTGGAAGACTACGTAAAATCACAAAACAGGGTCAACGACTGCTAAAGTGCAATGTGCGTAAAAGTCGCCAACGCTCTGCTGACTCCATAGTTGAAGAGTTCCAAACTTCCACTGGCATTAATGTAAGCACAAAAACTGTGCGATGGGAGCTTAATGGAATAGGTTTCCATGGGTGAGCAGCTGCATGCAAGCTTCACACCACCAAGACCAATGCCAAGCGTCAGATGGAGTGGTGTAAAGCACACCAACACTGGACTGTGGAGCAGTGGAAATGTGATCTGTGGAGTGATGAATCATGCTTCTCTGTTTGGCAGTCAGATGGGCAAGTCTTGGTTTGGCGGATGCCAGGAGAACATTACCTGCCTGACTTCATTATGCAAAATGTGAAGTTTGGTGGAGGAGGGATAATGGTATGCAGCTGTTGTTCAGAGTTTGGGCTAGGCCTATTATAGGCTGAAAGTTATATGGTTCTGTTGCAAACACACCTTAATTTTTCAAATCTAAAGTTGTTACGGTGAATAAGGATCTTTAGTATGCACTAGTATTCTGATCCAACGGCTCTATTGACGCGTTTCTCCACTAAAATTCCAGTTTCATCTAAGCAAGCTTCATCTTGCTTGCGTACAAGCCACCAACTCCTAAATTGACACAGATATAAAAAGAAACTTGGAAGGCATAATTTCAAAAGCTATCATTTTTGAAGTTTAGTCCTCTAGGATGTGCCCTGCTATATTTTGCCATCAGTGGTGGTTGTAGGCAATAGCCATGGCTAGTTTAAAATTTAACAAGGAAATGAATCCCTCGACACAAGGCAATCACCTTCCACTATCACTTTATTTAGAATCAAATGGTTTACTCAGCCATTACAACAGGTCTCCCACAGTGAATATGATCATTTCCAGACCTAACAGTAGAAATCCTTCTCACAAATTTGTACAACTCCAGTAGCCGAATCCCAGCAAGAATGTACACTGAATTATTTCAGTGTACATATGTGGCATATCATCTTGGTACCTAGAGACTCAGGATTACCCTTGTTTGAAAGAGGATAAACCCCTTCTTCAAGTGATGTGCCCCCTCAGTAGTTATTGTCTGGTGATCTGTAATTTGTAGGATTACACCGCACCAAGTGGACCATTAGTTCTCCAATAATTCTTTCACAATATTTTAAGAGGAGGGTGCACTCTCACACTCTATATAATCAATATTATTGACAAAAAAGGAGAGAGAAAAAAGTGTGTCTTAGGACAGAGGCACTCTTATGGTCAAAAACTTTAAAATGTATCATTTTATTGATTTACATTAAAATGTATATTTCATTTATTGATAGAAAATAATTTCTCGTAGCCTAATAGCGAAATATTAAAATAGAATATGAAATGTATTTACCATGTTAACAAGTACTGTTAAAAAGGTAGAAGAAAGAACTACCTTGCTGCACTGCTACTCTAAGGTATGGCTGATACTTCTTAGTGAGACCGAATATAAATCTGATTATCCGGGATGTCTGCCACCTCTGGTCATTGGCGGAACGACATCCTGTTGGTGTGATGTTCAATTATTTCAATAGTCACTATATATGGTATGGACATATTATGCGGGACCCTTAGAATGTAATGAAATATAAGGCTCAATAATCTGATTATAATTATACTTAACAGGTCCACTATCTAAGCCTGTATAAAGTTCCAGTTGGAATGGTTAATCCAATCCACATCATGTTATGACTATTGAGTGGAAGATTTTAAAATATCTAGTTCTAGAGTGTTTATGTAGCTCAATTGTTATCATTGGTAAATATATATAATATTCAATTCTTTATTCACTCTCCCTTTTAGGGATCACTTATCACTTCCCCACGTTTTAGGAACTGGTTTTCTACCTAGTACATATATGTGGATTGGATTAACCATTCCAACTGGAACTTTATAAACAGAAGCTTCTGTTGCCGTATTAATTGAGCAACATTAGCTCCGAATGAATATAACTTGTTCTAAAACATGAATATACTCCTCACCATACAGGCTTAGATAGTGGACCTGTTAAGTATAATTATAATTAGATTATTGAGCCTTATATTTCATTACATTCTAAGGGTCCCGCATAATATATCCATACCATATATAGTGACTATTGAAATAATTGAACATCACACCAACAGGATGTCGTTCCGCCAATGACCAGAGGTGGCAGACATCCCGGATAATCAGATTTATATTCGGTCTCACTAAGAAGTATCAGCAATACCTTAGAGTAGCAGCGCAGCAAGGTAGTTCTTTCTTCTACCTTTTTAACAGTACTTATTAACATGGTAAATACATTTCATATTCTATTTTAATATTTCGCTATTAGTCTGCGACAAATTATTTTCTGTAAAATAAATGAAATATACATTTTAATGTAAATCAATAAAATTATAAATTTTAAAGTTTTTGACCATTAGAGTGCCTCTGTCCTAAGACACACTTTTTTCTCTCTCCTTTTTTGTCAATAATATTGTCTGGTGATCACCAGACAATAACATGATAGAAAGGGTTAATAAGTCCAGGGATGGGGGCATTCTAATGCTTAGAACTCCATCATAGCTGTTATAAACTCGGGTAACTTTCATTTTATGCATTATATTGTCTATTTTTAAAAATGTGCTACACATTTTATTCCTACACAGGTTCCATTTGTGTAGGTGCCGCATAAACAAATTACAGATATGTATGTTGGAATGTGACCTGCCCAAAAAGGGCCAAAATAGGTTCTAGCATAGGGGTGATAAAAGCAACAAAGTCATTAAGCAAAGCTTCTCACATTTTGGAGGTTTAAAATTATTTTTGTTCTCGCAAGTTGTTATTTTCTATAAAGTAAACACTAAAGTAACCAATAGTCGATACAATAAAATTGATATCTGGGCTTCACAGTACAATCTACTTCACCTCCCGCCATCAACCAGCTGTGGTCCTCCTTCATCCCCACATCAGGTAAAGAAGTTCGCTCCCTAATTCTTTCCTCTCCACCCTCTACCTGTCCTCTTGATCCCATCCCCTCCCACCTCCTTCGCTCTCTCTCTCCTACTGCCTGCTCTTAACTCGCACACTTCTTCAACCTATCACTCTCCTCTGGCGTTGTCCCATTCTCATTCAAACACGCTCTTATCTCCCCTATCCTCAAGAAACCCAATCTTGACCCCACCTCTTTTGCTAACTACCGCCCTATCTCTCTTCTCCCATATGCCTCCAAATTACTTGAGCGGATTGTCTGCAGTCGCCTCACCAGACACCTCTCTGACAACTCCCTCCTTGACCCTCTCCAATCCGGCTACCGCACCCTCCACTCCACCGAAACAGCCCTGGCTAAAGTTACTAATGATCTCCTATCAGCCAAATCCAAGGGTCACTACTCCATACTCATCCTCCTCGACCTCTCCGCGGCCTTCGACACCATGGACCACCTTCTCCTGCTGCATACTCTTCTCTCTCTTGGCCTCTCTGGTTCTGTCCATGCCTGGTTCACCTCATACCTTGCTAACCCCTCCTTCTCTGTTTCCACGTCTGGTTCTTCCTCCGCCCCCTCCCCTCTCCCTGTTGGAGTCCCTCAGGGCTCTGTTCTTGGCCCTTTACTCTTCTAGCTCTACACTTCCTCCCTTGGGGCTCTCATATCCTCGTTCGGTCTTCAGTATCACCTATATGCTGATGATATTCAACTCTACATCTCTTCTCCTGATCTTTCCTCTTCCCTCCTCTCTCGTGTAACTGACTGCCTCTCAGCCATCTCCTCCTGGATGTCCTCACGCTTTCTTAAAATTAACATATCCAAAACTGAACTCATTGTCTTTCCCACACCTAGACTCCCTTCCCACCACAACCTCTCTATTGTTGTTAACAACTCCACCATCTCCTCTGTCACCCAACTCTGCTGCCTAGGAGTCACTCTTGACTCCTCTCTCTCTTTTGTCCCCCACATTCAATCCCTCGCCCAAGCCTGTCGCTTCCAACTCCGTAACATTGCCTGCATCCGTTCCTTCCTCTCTCAAGATGCCACCAAAACTACCATCCATGCTCTCATCATCTCCCGCCTTGACTACAGCAACCTCCTCCTTACTGGCCTCCCCTGCTCCCACCTCGCCCCCCTCCGCTCTATACTCAATGCGGCTGTATAACAGATACTGGATTCTACTACTACTAATCTTGATTAGCGCTGGCTTACCTGAGGCGCGGAGTCTAACAATCTCCCCGGTGTTCACCAAGAACCGCCGCAAGGCGGGGTGGGCTTCGCTGCCAGGAGTCGCAGGTCGCGGTCCTCAGGTTCGCCACAAGATGTAGTGCAGGGGAGTGGAGCTGAAGATGCGGAGTCAGACAAGCTGGTGCCCCCCGCCCTAAAGGTGGACTTCGGACACCTAACAGGGCTTTAGGGGAAATTTTTTATGGAATAATTTGAGGAGACGGGGAGCGTGCAGATCAGTAGCTTTAACCCAGGAGCGCTCCTCAGGGCCGTAACCTTTCCAATCCACCAAGAACTGTATGGAAGCTTGAACTTTGCGGGAATCCAGAATAGTCTTAATCTCATATTCCACTTCATCCTGGTCCACATTAGGAGGAGGAACTCTTGATGGAATGGAGAATTTGTTTGTTACCATTGGTTTTAATAAGGAGACATGAAAGACATTTGGTATGCGTTGAGAAGGCGGCAGATTCAATCTGAAAGCTACCGGATTGATGACCTCAGAAATAGCGAATGGGCCGATGAACTTGGGAGCAAATTTCTTACTGGGAACCTTTAAACGAATGTTTTGAGTGGATAGCCATACCCTGTCACCAATAGAAAAGCTTGGGCTAACTCTCCTCCTCTTATCGTAAGATCTCTTGGAACGAATGGTTGCGCTCTTTAAATTCCTCTTGGTTTGTTCCCAAATAAAAGAGAAGTTACGAAACATAGAGTCCACCGCCGGAACTTCGGAAGGTGTAATTCGTGAGAAAGTGGGTAGGCTAGGATGGCAGCCATAAAGTACAAAAAAGGGAGAGTTAGAGATGGCCTCATGAAAATGATTGTTATCGGCGAACTCGGCCCACGGGAGAAGATCCACCCAGTTATCTTGATTACTTGAGATAAAAATTCTTAAGAATTTTTCTAATTCTTGGTTGGTTCTCTCCGTAGACCCATTGGACATAGGATGATATGCGGAGGAAAAGTCAAGCTTAATTCCGGATTTATTGCAAAAGGACCTCCAAAATTTTGATATGAATTGTGATCCACGATCGGAAACAATATGTTGAGGACAGCCATGGAGGAGAAATATTTCTTTAATAAAAATATCGGCTAAGGAGGAAGAAGATGGAAGGCCTTTAAGAGCAATAAAGTGGGCTGTTTTAGAGAAGCGATCCATGACCACTAGCACCACAGTACAGGATTTGGAAGGTGGAAGGTCTGTGATAAAGTCCATTGAAATCTGTGACCACGGGTAGTCAGGAATGGGTAATGGGAGCAAACATCCATAAGGTATTTTTCAAGAGGTCTTGTGTTGAGCACATTTGGAACAAGCAGAAACAAATTTCTTCACATCCTCCCGTAAAGAAGGCCACCAGTAACTTCAGGACAACAAGTCCCAGGTCTTGCGGATGCCGGCATGCCCAGAGAAGAGAGAGTGATGAGCCCAGCTAAGGAGTTGCGTGCGCAGACGTGGCAGGATGAATGTTTTGCCCGGAGGGCAACCCTTGTCCAGGCGTGTAGTTGCCAATACTCGGCAAGGGTCTACAATGAATTTATTGTCCTCCAAAGGTTCCATATCAGCTGGATCAAAAGAGCGAGATAAGGCCTCTGCCTTCGTATTCTTGGATCCAGAGTGAAAGGTGAATTTGAAATCAAAGCGTGAGAAGAATAAGGACTATCTTGCTTGCCGAGGGTTTAGACATCGGGCAGTACGTAAGTAAAGCAAATTCTTGTGATCGGTATATATGGTGATTGGAAATTGTGCCCCTTCTAGTAGATGTCTCCATTCGGAGAGAGCCAACTTGATGGCCAGGAGCTCTTTGTCGCCAATCCCATAATTCCTCTCAGCAGGTAACAAGCGACGGGAAAAGAATCCGCAAGGATGAAGTTTGCCAGAAGGGCTCCGTTGTGACAGAACAGCTCCAGTACCAACGGAAGAGGCATCTACCTCCAGGATAAAAGGACGTGAACAATCAGGCTGTTGAAGAATGGGTGCAGACGAGAAGAGAGACTTTAATGATATAAAGGCTTGGATAGCCTCAGTGGACCATATGCTAGCATCAGCAGATTTACGGGTCAATGCAGTGATGGGAGCCACAAGACTTGACGATAGTAATTGGAGAATCCTAGGAAGCGTTGGGTAGCCTTAAGACCAGAAGGTTGAGGTCAGTCAAGTATGGCTTTCAATTCGGTGGGATCCATCTGCAGACCGGTGCCAGAAATAATATATCCCAGGAAAGGAATTTGTTTCTGCTCGAAGGTGCATTTTTCTAATTTGCAAAACAGATGATTTCTCCGGATACAAGAGAGGACCTCCAGTACATGACTGCGATGAGATACTAGATCTTGAGAAAAGATGAGGATGTCGTCCAAGTAGATGACTACGGATTGATACAAGAGATCTTGAAAGAGCTCATTCATAAAGCCCTGAAAGATAGCCGGGGCATTGCATAACCCGAAGGGCATGACCAGGTACTCAAAGTGGCCGTCACGGGTGTTGAACACAGTTCTCCATTCATCCCCCTCCTTAAGGAGTTTGAGCTCCTCTGAGATCAAGTTTAGAGAAGATGGTGGCACCCTGAATACGGTCAAACAATTCGGAAATCAGTGGCAGAGGATACCGATTTTTAATGGTAATAGCATTCAGACCTCTGTAATCTATGCAAGGGCGGAGACCCCCATCTTTCTTTTTTACGAAGAAGAAGCCAGCCCCAGCTGGGGAGGCAGACTTGCGGACGAAGCCCCTCTTTAGATTTTCTTGAACGTACTCCTCCATAGTCTTAGACTCCGGAAGGGAAAGGGGGTAAACACGGCCCCTAGGAATAGGTTTACCAGGTATAAGGTCAATGCCACAATCCCAGATTCTGTGAGGAGGAAGCCTAGTGGCCTCTTGTTGACAAAAAACATCAGAGAAGGCTTGAAATGGTTCAGGCAAAAGAGTCACAGGTAATTTTTGGGAACGTCTGGTAATATCTGGAGGGATCACTTTTTGAAGGCAGTGAGAGAAGCAGGACTGTCCCCAGGACAATATGTGACCTGATTTCCAGTCTAAGGTGGGAGAATGGAGACGAAGCCATGGAAGTCCAAGGATGACTAGGTTGGTAGATTTCTGAATTACTAGAAAAGAGATCTTTTCCCGATGAAGCGCTCCGATCTGGAGAGAGAGGGGAATAGTGCGTACCAGGATGGACACCTCAGGAATTCTTTCCCTATCAATGGCCAGCAATGAGATGGGTTGTTCCAAGGCTTGTGTGGGAATAGCGAATTGTTTAACTACTGCGGCAGAAATGAAATTTCCTACGGCTCCGGAGTCAAGAAGTGCAGACTGCGGGAAAGTCTTCTGTCCTAACTGAAGGGAAATGGGGATAGACAGGCAATCATTAGTACAAGGAACTGACTAACACTGAGAGAAGAGGCCCAACGATACAGCCCTCGAACTCGTTAGGCCCTGTCGTTTCCCGGGCGTTTAGGACAAGAACTCAGAAGATGGCCACCCTCTCCACAATAGAGACACTACTTGTTCCAAAATCTCCTCTCCCTTTTTTCGTCCGACAGGCGGGTCCTCCCCAGTTGCATTGGCTCTTTGGGAGGAAGAACAGGGGTTTGGAAGTTGGGGGTCAAGCGAATCATACTGCGCCGAAATTGTTCCTTCTCGGAACTACGCTCCTTAAAACACAAATCAACCTTGACACAGAGGGAGATGATATCATCCAGAGACGTAGGGAGTTCCCGAGATACCAGCTCATCTTTGATCCGGTCTGAAAGGCCCTGCCAGAACGTAGCTACTAGAGCCTCGTCGTTCCAGCGAAGTTCAGAGGCCATTGTTCTGAAGTGGACCGCATACTGTCCCACAGACTGGTTTCCCTGGCGAAGACGTTATAAGCCGCTAGCGGTATTAGATACCCTTCCTGGCTCATCGAATATCTTCTTGAAAGTGGACAAAAAGGTGTTGAAGTTATATAGAATGGGATCATCCCTCTCCCATAAAGGGGAAGCCCATGCTAAGGCTTGACCGGACAACAGAGAAATCAAATAGTCCACTTTTGCTTTTTCGGAAGGGAAGTTCCCGGGTAATAGCTTGAATTGTATGGAGCATTGATTTAAAAATCCTCTGCAATATTTGGGGTCCACATCGAACTTAGGTGGGTTAGGTATCCGTAACTGCGAGGAAGAAGCTGCCGCTATGGGCTGGGGTTCTGGGGCAGCCACTGCCGGCGCAGGTGGTCCGCTATCCACTAGGGTATTCTTGAAAACATTCAACCGGGTGGATAAACTATTGAGGAATTTTAAAAGTTGCTCTTGGTTAGCCTCTTGCTTATCCATCCTTCCCACTAAATGCTCCAACAGATCTTTTGCTGTGGAATCCATGGTCAGAGCAAACTGTAACAGATACTGAATTCTACTACTACTAATCTTGATTAGCGCTGGCTTACCTGAGGCACGGAGTCTAACGATCTCTCCGGTGTTCACCAAGAACCGCCGCAAGGCGGGGTGGGCTTCGCTGCCAGGAGTCGCAGGTCGCGGTCCTCAGGTTCGTCCCAAGATGTAGTGCAGCAGAGTGTAGCTGAAGATGCAGAGTCAGACAAGCCGGTTCGGTACACAGGAATGGAGTCAGGCAGAATCAGGAGGCAACTCGGAGTCCAACAAGCTGGGGTCGGTACACGGGTCACAAGAACAGAGGGATGGTCAGCAGGCCGGGTCGGTACACAGGGGTTGGAGAGCCAGGATAGTCTAACAGGCAGAGATCAGCACACAGGAAGACACAGGAGACTGGAAGACACAGCAATCCACGAAGCACAGGAGCCAGGAACAGGTAAGTGTTGCTCTGACACTCAGCGTGTGTCAGAGTGAGGTTTTTATGCTAACAGGGATTCAAAATCCCCGCTTCTGGGTTGCGGTCATGTGACCGCTGAACCCGGAAGTGCGGCATCTCTACGGAGCAGGGGGGAGCAGGTAAGTTCGTGACAGGCTGCAAGACTCATCTTCCTCTCACGCCGCTCCTCCTCTGCCTCCCCTCTCTGTCTTGCCTTACACTGGCTCCCCTTCCCCTACAGAATCCTTTTCAAGCTCCTCACCACCACTTACAAGGCTCTCTCCCAGTCTACTGCCCCTTACATCTCTAACCTCCTCTCCATTCACACTCCCGCCCGCTCCCTGCACTCGGCCAATGATCACCGCCTCTTCTCCACTCTGATCACCTCTTCCCACTCTAGAATCCAAGACTTCTCCCGCGCTGCCCCACTTCACCGGAACGACCTCTCACGCTCCATCCGCCTCTCACCCAATCTGTGCTCCTTCAAGCGGGCACTTAAAACTCACCTGTTCCTTAAGGCCTACCAACCATCCACTTAACCTCTCACCTCTTCTGTTTCTCCCTGGACCTTTTTTTCTCTCCCCTATGCTTCACTGGCTCCCTTCTGTGCCTATTTTGTTTACCCTCCCTTAGGATGTAAGCTCGTATGAGCAGGGCTCCTCTTCCCTCCTGTCTCCATACCTGTTCTTCCGCTCCATCTCTACTGTATTTTCCTGCCTGGAGTTTCTGGAATACTGGTACTTTGTGTTTATTGTTCTGTACTGTTTTTACCCTGTATAGTCTATTGTTTGTACCGTGTACGGCGCTGCGGAAACCTTGTGGCGCCTAACAAATAAACGATAATAATAATAATCTAGGCTTCCATAATATGACTAATGATGCTGACTTTGTAAAAAATACACCTGTTGAGAAGACAATGTATTGCTTGGCTGTTTGTACACCTAGATAGCAATGGCATTAATGACAAATATAGAAAAATGTGTTTTGAAAAGTATTTCCTGGGTAATACACCTATATGAGCAATGACAAATTATTTAAGTTCTGAATGATATAAAGTAGGTGGGTGAAGATATAGGCAATTTTATTAGACTCCAATAGACCGTGAGTTACTATAGGCAGGGCCTACAGAACATGGTCAGCCCGGTAAGTGAGGCAGGAGGGTGCCATACTTCCCAGAGTGCTCCACCAGCCCACCTGAGGCGCCTTCTCCCTTAACCTTCAAGTCCTCTCTCTGAACAGAGCGGGGATTGGAATAGGTGCTCGGTGCAGGGGAGCAGAACCAGGCTTCGCTGCACGTGCGCAAATTGCCGGCAGAGGGGTCCTGGAAATGCCAGCACCAGCCCTGACTATGGAGCTAGATAAGTAGAAACAGTGGAGCTGAAGATTACAATAGTCAGAGACCCAAGCTACTGATGTGAATCACAGCTCACATCTCAAGACACAGTCACAATCATAAATCGTCATCATCAACATTTATTTATATAGAGCACGCAGATTCTGAAGCGCTTTACAATTGGGAACAACCAGTAATAGAACAATACTGGGTAATACGGACAGACAGAGAGGTAAGAGGGCTCTGCTCACAAGCTGACAATCTATGAGATAATTAGTAGCATTCACAAGCGACTTCTCCTAGTGACATTTGTTGATCCATGCCGATTGTCTTCTTTACTTTCAATGCCCTGAGATTTGCCTGTAAATCATTTAGTGAAATCTGGGTGAATCTGGACGATCTGCAGTCTCTGATGTCGCTGTGTCCTGCACAGCACATCACGGTACATTCTATCCAGTAACCAGTAGAGAGCAGGCGAGTTTTACAAAGTTTAGATTTTTTTTTCTCTTTTCCAGGATTTCTTGAAACTTGATCCTTCAGAAGCCTCACTTCATGCTTTGGAAAATACAAATCAGCAGTCCACATTCCTAACTACCTTTTTTTTTACATCATCCTTTTACTGACAGCACGCTGGGACTTTTCTCCTTTAACATACTGTCTTGGGGTAAGGCTCCATTAGGGGACCCCAGCCTGCTCCCGAAATGAAGTTCTGGGTCATTTTCATCCTGATTCTTGTCCACGAAGCACTACAAAATGGTGAGTTATTTCACTGACTGTGATTAGTGCACCAGGAGCACCTTGTAGTCTAACAGTGCAGCCTTTAGGAACTCGCAGCCTGTGGGACTGGGGGAACTGCAATTGGGATAATCCTGTCAGGAAGCAAAGATAAATATATGAAATCACTGACTGAGAATGTGTTCTCTGGAATCCCCACGGCTGATGTACCTATGTATATGTCTGCATATTTGTTATATTAGATATGGATACAATTTTTATTGTTAGGTGTGATACAAGTTTATACTGTAAACCAAATGTCAGACAACGGGTACATTTGCTATTAATGTTTGTTTATTTTTCTGTTAATCACTGTTGTTAATCCACCAAGTTTCAGAGGGTAGAAGGACAGTGGACACAATAAATACACCTGTCCTTCTCACTGCATGTTATGTGTCTGCTTTTGTATTAGGTCTTTTTCTTTGCAGAATTTGCTATTTTCTTTCAAATACAAGGACAAAATTGTAATTTATAATAAATGACATAGGGGGTTATTTATCAAATAGCGCTGATATGATTATTTTATTTATATTTATGAAATATGACCGCTAGTTATCAATGTAATGCAAGTGGTGGTCAGCACCAGTGGTAGTCATCTTAAAAACAGTGACTTACGTTTACCCATTTCTGATATAAGGAGAGCCCGACAATTTAAAATGACGTCACTTTGAACCATCAATCATATTTGACAACTCTCCCAGAATATCCGGAAGACTCATGACTTCGGGTAGGTCTTCCGGACCCCTGGGATAGTAGACTTTCTCCCGCACCCTTTCCACTTCCTATTGAAGAGCATCCATGCGCCAATTTACAATTTGTGTGTTGCCATAACTGTGTGTTTGCGTAATTAGAAAATATTGATACCGGCATTTAGATTATCCACTATGTGGATTTTAAGTTCCATACTAAATTCGGTTTAGCTATTTATCAGTGGAGAATGCAGATTATTTATTGTAATTCCTAATGTGTACAATTTGCCAAAAACACACATCACAGAGACAATAAGGGACAACAAGATAATAAGCTGTGGGTGAAACAGTCACATAAATGGATTTGGGTAAAGCCTATATCTGGCATAGGATCAGAAAGCTAATCATCTAAAACCAGAGATATGACATGCACATGTTAAGGCTCCAGGCTCCATAGGAAGGTGCATGTTGCATACTTGTATTTGTTATATTACATGCACAAGGGATACATCTGAGCTAATTACAACGTAGCCTTGCAACATGTGCATTTCATAGGCGTCCGGTTTGAACTGACTGATCTAGCTAACCTACACACTAATATAGGATTGCCAGTTGTTCTTAAATTCTAAGATCAATTCTATGTTTGAAAGATTTGTCACAGGAAATTGTTCTTCTAAATATCTATATTGAACACTAATCAAGTGGATGGTACACTTCATCCTTATAAGATAGAATTCAATGCAACAACAACAAAACAAAAATAGTTTTACAAATCAGATTTTTGTGCAAACTTCTACACTCACACACTGACACCAGCAACCTCCAAGTTGAGAACAGAGTCAAGATCAAAATCAATGTTTCCTAAAAGATTTTCAATGGGTCTCTGAGCGCCACTGTTTTAAAAAGCTGGAAACCGGTTTGAGAATCTTGGGTCCAAAAGTCTTGAACAACCAAAATATTGCTTTTTAGGCTATGAAAACATAGTTGGGAGGCGGAAGCATTACACTGATGAGGTATTGCCATGGTACCATCAAAAAATTACTGAGCACATTTCTTAACTGAAGAACTCAAAGAGATCCTTCAGACCACAGTCCGCATAGCGGTCCAATAAGTTTCAAAACTGTTGAAATGATTATACTCCAATGTCAGCATATAAATG
The DNA here is from genome assembly GCF_038048845.1 of Mixophyes fleayi. Classification (NCBI taxonomy): domain Eukaryota; kingdom Metazoa; phylum Chordata; class Amphibia; order Anura; family Limnodynastidae; genus Mixophyes; species Mixophyes fleayi. The sequence goes on from NC_134402.1 coordinate 70,905,992, forward strand.
AATAGGTGTAACCCTTTAGATTGACATATCTTCACAGAATATTTCTCTTCTAATTCAGAAAATTACAAATTTATGTGTGTCTAAAATGTCAATTTCCAAAGACGATAACCAGCAGACCTCCCTCTAGCACATGTCAACATTTATTAAATGTTTAGTAAACATGTCATTATGGGGATTGTAGTGCATCAGCAACAGAGGGACCCTGGAAATTTTACTCAAATGTTGGCAAAAATGTTAATCAGAGCTGATGCTGCCATTAAGTGAACGTAGGCAGCTGCCCATGACACCAATAGTTAGGGGGCACCTAAACCACTGAATGACATAATGTCAGTCACTCAGAGATTGAATGACCCCCTGCAATGCACACGCATGAAGCACTGGTCACTGGCTTGAAGGAGAAGCAGCCAGCAGTGTCTTCCATGTGAAGCCATCGACTGCTGCTCCTCAGTGTCTGTGTTAACCTGAGAGTGTGGCCCTTGGCTATGAAGTCACAACCAAGTCTGAGGAGCCGAGGATGCTTCCATGGTAAGAATCAGTGGTAGTGGGGGTCCTGCGTCTGAAGGGAGGGGTGACCACTTCGGGCCCTCCCATGACCACCTGGGGCCCTCCATGCATAGCGCCAGCCCTCACGCTAATTTGTAATATGCGCAGAACTGAGATGCATTTGCATAATAGATGTTTAGTGTCCACATCATGCAACAAGTGAGTTTTGGATTAAAGCCTAGGCTGATTTATGACACCAAACACATGCTACAAAAGTATTTTTTTTCATGCTGGATATTGGATCATGTGTGTTTGATGTACAACCTACTGCCCCCAAAACCAACATTGCTATGTGACTTGATCATATAGGCCAACTTTTTCCCAAATTGCATAATGTGGCTCCAGACCACATGAACGAAACTCCTATTGTCCCACAGTTTGTAAGCTTGCAAGCAGAGCCTTCTTACCTTTCTGTTTGTGGCAGGGGTGTAGCATGGCATCGGCAGGTCCATAGCAAAATATGGGCCCCGCAATGCTACTGTACCCTCTCTGCTGAGCATGCGCCGGTCCGATCAGGGCTCTACTGTGCATGTCCTGGACCTGCACAGACACAGTCCTTTATTCGTTTTTATTTAAGTGTATCAGGAGTTTGAATAATGAAAAAATAAACTTTGTAAATCAAAGGCGTTTTCCACTTTAAAATACATATATTTTTATTGCCTCCGTCTTTAGAATAGTACGGGGGCTGGATTCCCAACCAAGACCTAATGATTATGACATGTGGGCAGCAGATGACAAGCTGTATATATGTACTTGTACCTTGCGCAATACAACAAATGGAAAATTATTATAAGAATATTCTAAGGAAGGGATGGAATTAATAGATTTTATTTGGAAGCAAATGACACTGTTGGAAAAAAAGTTTTTTTCTTTTTTCAAATAAAATAACTAGGAAACATGAGCTATACACATGACCTAAGAGAAATGGACCTGTCACCTACACATTAAGTATATATATATGAAATGATAACATGCTGTATAAACTATATATTTTCCACATTAACTTGCTGTTACTGAGATTTCAGTGCATGTTATATTCACAACTTGAGAGGATGACAGGAGCTATTACTGGATGACTATCAAGGATCTATGACAGTTCATCCAAATCCCATGTCGTCATACTCTAAAGGGATATCAGCTATATATGGATAGTGTTCAGTAGATACACTGTATAAAGATTGTAAGGCATATTTTTCACTACTTTTCCTAGCTAACATACCCAGCAGCTATAAATAAAAAGTTAGCTTTATAAATTACTTCAACCTTTTATTATTATTATTATTATTATTATTATTACCATTTATTTATATAGCGTCACTAATTCCGCAGCGCAGTACAGAGAAACTCACTCACATCAGTCTCTGCCCCAGGCATTAAGTATTAAGTAGTGTTTAAATTACAGACTCTTTGTCAGATGCTTTGTATTGGGAAATAGCGTGAGACTATAAATTGAAGTCTGACTTGTGGGGCAGATATATTTTTTCATGATTTAGAATTGTTGAACCCATCTACTCTGCCATACAAGAACGTTAGCAGATGTAGACATCCCAGTGACCATGTGGTAGAAAGCTGTAAGCAACTGTTCCCAGGGTACTACAGATAGTGTTTGACAGCAGATGATAAAGCATGTATTACAGATGATGAAGTATGTACTAATGAAGGGTGCCAGACTCTATCTAGCAATTAAAAGATGAACCTTACTGCACTTTGGTAGGAAGAGTAGGACAGGTACAAAACCAAGATTAATTTCAGATAACCTCAAAGGGGAATACTTCTGGGAGGCAGTTGTGCCAATGTCTGTTCTGGCGTTCTTCACTACATCATGCCCAATTAATGGGGTTGTCAACTTTTTGATGAGCCTCATTAATATAACCTGCCTCTGTGAAGTAGCTTGTTTCTTGCTGTAACACACTGCATGTATTCCAATCCATTTAGTGCTCTTCATAAGAGTTTTATGTAGCTGTGATGAGAAGACTGACGGGGGGAGTCCACCAGCTTTGTAAGCACACAATGCAATCCAGATCCTGGATTTAGGTAAGAGGGACCCCTATTTGCTACATGGGGTGGTTATATTAAATGGGTCTAAAAGTGAACAAACTCTTTGATTATTGAAAATACATAATTTACATCAACTAATTAGCTCTGGTTAATGCAATAAAAAAATAAGTGAGAAATAGCAGACCAGGCAAACATATCCCTGCTGCAATGGGGTGTGCTGATATTGTATGTCTGATATTCACTGTGAATCAAATGTAGCAGAAATGTCAGCTTTAAACAAATGGTAATAGGTTCTTAATTGAATCTGGCACATAACCTCAATGGAATATATAATTAAGGTCATGGCCAAAAGTTTTGAGAATGACACAAGTATTGGTTTTCACATAGTTTGCTGCCTTATTGTTTTTAGACCTTTTTGTCAGATGTTGCTATGGTATACTGAAGTAAAAGTACAAGCATTTCATAAGTGTCAAAGGCTTTTATTGACAATTACATTAAGTTTATGCAAAGAGTCAATATTTGCAGTGTTGACCCTTCTTTTTGAAGAACTCTTCAGTTTGTCCTGGCATGCTGTCAATCAACTTCTGGGCCACATACTGACTGATGGCCGCCCATTCTTGCCTAATCAATGCTTGGAGTTTGTAAGAAATTGTGGGTTTTTGTTTGTCCACCCGCCTCTTGAGAATTGACCACAAGGTCTCAAAGGGATTAATTTCTGGGGAGTTTTCTGGCCATGGACCCAAAATTTCAATGTTTTGATCCACAAGCTACTTAGTTATCACTTTTGCCTTATGGCAAGGTGCTCCATCATGCTGGAAAAGGTATTGTTCATCACCAAACTGTTCTTGGATGGATTGGGAGAAGTTGCTCTTGAAGGGTGTTTTGGTACTATTTTTTATTCATGGTTGTGTTCTTAGACAAAATTGTGAGTGAGCCCACTCCCTTGGCTGAGAAGCAACCCCACACATGAATGGTCTCAGGATGCTTTACTGTTTGCATGACACGTGACTGATGGAAGCGCTCACCTTTCCTTCTCCGGACAAGCGTTTTTCCAGATGCCCCAAACAATCTGAAAGGTGAATCATCACAGAAAATGACTTTACCCCAGTCCTCAGCAGTCCAATCCCTGTACCTTTTGCAGAATATCAGTCTGTCCCTGATGTTTTTCCTGTAGAGAAGTGGCTTTTTTGCTGGCCTTTTTGACACCAGGCCATCCTCCAAAAGTCTTTGGGCTAGATTTACTAAGCTGCGGGTTTGAAAAAGTGTGGATGTTGCCTATAGCAACCAATCAGATTCTAGCTGTCATTTATTTAGTTCTTTCTACAGAATGACAGCTAGAATCTGATTGGTTGCTATTAGCAACATCTCCAATTTTTCAAACTCGCAGTTTAGTAAATATACCCCTTTGCCTCACTGTGCGTGCAGATGCACTCACACCTGCCTGCTGCCATTCCTGAGCAAGCGCTGCACTGTTTTATCATTAATGCTTTTATTAACAGTTGACATTAATGCAATATTTTTTTTATTTTCTGTTCTTTTGCAAATTTATAATCCACATAGATATTGAGCGTCTTGTGTAGTAGAGCACACCAAACCAGCCCTCAATTTCAAAAGCACACGTATCTTGAGATCCGTGCCTTGATTAATTTGGGCATAGAATATTTAACACACGTTACGCCCAGAATATGTGCCTTGATGAATCAGACCCAAAGGGTCAAAATTCCAGCAAAGTTTACCTAAATTTTAAGCTAAACTCATTTAACCAGGGGTCTAGTGCCCAACAATAACATTCTACTTAAAGGAAAAATAAAGACTCCATAATGGAAAGACACACAGTATTAAACACTACATGACAGACAGACAGACATTGGTGGGCTACACCTATATATAAATGAGGTAGAGTTTGGCATAACAAAATGTATAAGTTTGTCATGATACAGAAAAAAAGCAAAAAAAAACATGCCTCACACCTGCCAACATCCCCAATTGGAATCAGGACACATTAGGCCTCTTCCACATGAGACCCAAGGTTTCCCAAACTGTGTCCAATTCAGATATCACTCATTCCTAATTGGCTATGTCCCTTTGGCCATCAAACCTGGGATGTCTCACATAAATCAGGACTAACGGCAAGTATGCATAGATTATAGATTAAGTACACGTTCTTCATCTTGGTTTAGAAAATATGACATGACAGGTGCACTTCAAAATGAACTTAGTGATGTGCCTACTTTCTCTTGTGGTCTGTCCCCATACTTCTACATCTGCAGACAGGAATTAACATGAACATAAGTCATACCTCCCAACAGTCCCCACTTAGGTGGGACAGTCCCTATTTGAGCCACACTGGGAAGGTTGAGAAGTATATCCCGCACACTGCAGCGATGAACAGGTGCAGTATGTATCCACCACCGGAGCCTGCGCCATTCAAGGATTGTATTTAAGGATGTTGGGGGTTGCCAAGCACATGAAAGCACAAGACATTTCCGGGGGATGCGGTCACAGCCCATGACGTGAGTGCGCACATTGATCCCAATTAGCCAACTTTATAGTTGGGAGACATGTAAATTACTAACATTTAAATAATAAACAGAGCAGACAAGCAGAACGTAAACATATATATATATATATATATATATATATATATATATATATATATATATATACACAATCTACCAAGCAAGAAGTGTGTACTTTAAATTGCTATTATATACCAAAAAGAGCAAACCAGCAACAAAATAAATACAAATGAAGGGATGGGGTTAAGGTAAGGAGTGAAAATGGGAATTTATGGCTACAGACTGGCTGCATTCATACCAATCTGTAAACAGGAAATGTGCTTTTTAGAGGAGGACATATTTACATAACTTGTTCTAAACTACATGGTGTATGTATTCCAATGTATGATACAGATTTTACTTTACCTAGCCCTGCTGAAGTCACAAAATACCAAAATACCAAATAACATGTTTACCTTGGGCTTGAACTGGCTATTAAAGATAACCTGTCATTTTGAATTAAGGTCCTTTTTGCATAGTGCATTAGAATCAAGTCCCCCACTGAAATAAAATTTCCCCCGCACAATATATCCAAATGCCAAATCTTAGCTGCAACTATGATCTCATGCTCGCATGCAGGAGACTGCAACCTAAAGCTTCGCCTGGAAGGGAACAGGTGTCTCCATAGTTTACATTTTGCATTTGCCTATAGTGCAGACAGAACAATCTGCATCTTGGATGGAGGAAGCAGTGTGGTGATCACTGTGTGTTCAAACACTGGGAGAGGAGTCATAAGAGGGTGAAATAATGATGAAATCTATTATGTTCACCACACGTGATGGCAAGTTAGTCACACCCTCAGAAGGCCAGAAAGTACAACACAGCAAACAGTCCAGAATATGGAGCAAAATACAGCAGATACACAATTGCACAGGAGCCAAAGACACAGAAGTGTAGATAAACTCAAACCTAGAAGAAATAAAATAAAGTACCCAGGCTTCAGAATAACAAGGTGGCAGGCTTGCATGAAGATGAAGCTGTCTCTGAGAATCAGGTTTGGACAGGGCCATCTTTTCAATTGGGCACGATGGGAAGCTGCCCAGGGGCCTCACGGGCAAGGGGGGCCCATGAGAATAAATAATCCTGCAAAAGAAAAAAACCTGCAAAAAAAACCTTCAAGGGTCACTGATCAAGTACATCTATCTATCTCTATCTATATCTGTATCTGTATACATCTATATATCTATATCCATATCTAGGGGCCCCGGTGCACTGCTTTGCCCGGCGGCCCATAATGTTGTTAAGATGGCCCTGGGTTTGGATCAGTGGTCGAAGTGAAAATTTACTAGTGGCGGTATGGAGACTTAGAAGTGGTGGTATGGAGATTCAGTAGTGGCGGTATGGAGATTTAGAAGTAGTGGTATGGAGATTTAGTAGTGGTGGTATGGATATTTAGTAGTGGTGATATGCAGATTTACTAGTGGTGGCATGGAGATTTAGAAGTGGTGGCATGGAGATTTAGAAGTGGTGGTATGGAGATTTAGAAGTGGCGGTATGGAAATTTAGTAGTGGCCTTATGGAGATTTAGTAGTGGCGGTATGGAGATTTAGTAGTGGCCTTATGGAGATTTAGTAGTGGCGGTATGGAGATTTAGTAGTGGCGGTATGGAGATTTAGAAGTGGTGGTATGGAGATTTAGTAGTGGCCTTATGGAGATTTAGTAGTGGCGGTATGGAGATTTAGAAGTGGTGGTATGGAGATTTAGTAGTGGCCTTATGGAGATTTAGTAGTGGTGGTATACAGATTTAGAAGTGGTGGTATGGAGATTTAGTAGTGGTGATATGGAGATTTAGTAGTGGTGGTATGCAGATTTACTAGTGGTGGTATGGAGATTTAGTAGTGGTGATATGCAGATTTACTAGTGGTGGCATGGAGATTTAGAAGTGGGGGTATGGAGATTTAGAAGTGGTGGTATGGAGATTTAGAAGTGGTGGTATGGAGATTCAGTAGTGGCGGTATGGAGATTTAGAAGTAGTGGTATGGAGATTTAGTAGTGGTGGTATGGATATTTAGTAGTGGTGATATGCAGATTTACTAGTGGTGGCATGGAGATTTAGAAGTGGTGGTATGGAGATTTAGAAGTGGTGGCATGGAGATTTAGAAGTGGTGGTATGGAGATTTAGAAGTGGCGGTATGGAAATTTAGTAGTGGCCTTATGGAGATTTAGTAGTGGCGGTATGGAGATTTAGTAGTGGCCTTATGGAGATTTAGTAGTGGCGGTATGGAGATTTAGTAGTGGCGGTATGGAGATTTAGTAGTGGCGGTATGGAGATTTAGTAGTGGCGGTATGGAGATTTAGAAGTGGTGGTATGGAGATTTAGTAGTGGCCTTATGGAGATTTAGTAGTGGCGGTATGGAGATTTAGAAGTGGTGGTATAAAGATTTAGTAGTGGCCTTATGGAGATTTAGTAGTGGTGGTATACAGATTTAGAAGTGGTGGTATGGAGATTTAGTAGTGGTGATATGGAGATTTAGTAGTGGTGGTATGCAGATTTACTAGTGGTGGTATGGAGATTTAGTAGTGGTGATATGCAGATTTACTAGTGGTGGCATTGAGATTTAGAAGTGGGGGTATGGAGATTTAGAAGTGGTGGTATGGAGATTTAGAAGTGGTGGTATGGAGATTTAGTAGTGGTGGTATGGAGATTTAGTAGTGGTGGTATGGAGATTTAGTAGTGGTGATATGGAGATGAAGTAGTGGTGGTATGGAGATTTAGTAGTGGTGATATGCAGATTTACTAGTGGTGGTATGGAGATTTAGTAGTGGTGGTATGCAGATTTAGTAGAGGTGGTATGGAGATTTAGAAGTGGTGGTATGGAGATTTAGAAGTGGCGGTATGGAGATTTAGAAGTGGTGGTATGGAGATTTAGTAGTGGCCTTATGGAGATTTAGTAGTGGCCTTATGGAGATTTAGTAGCGGTGGTATGGAGATTTAGAAGCGGCGGTATGGAGATTTAGAAGTGGCCTTATGGAGATTTAGTAGTGGCGGTATGGAGATTTAGAAGTGGTGGTATGGAGATTTAGTAGTGGTGGTATACAGATTTAGAAGTGGTGGTATGGAGATTTAGTAGTGGTGGTATGGAGATTTAGTAGTGGTGGTATGGAGATTTAGTAGAGGTGGTATGGAGATTTAGAAGTGGTGGTATGGAGATTTAGAAGTGGTGGTATGGAGATTTAGTAGTGGTGGTATGGAGATTTAGTAGTGGTGGTATGCAGATTTACTAGTGGTGGTATGGAGATTTAGTAGTGGTGATATGCAGATTTACTAGTGGTGGCATGGAGATTTAGAAGTGGCGGTATGGAGATTTAGAAGTGGTGGTATGGAGATTTAGAAGTGGTGGTATGGAGATTTAGTAGTGGTGGTATGGAGATTTAGTAGTGGTGATATGGAGATTTAGTAGTGGTGATATGCAGATTTACTAGTGGTGATATGGAGATTTAGTAGTGGTGGTATGGAGATTTAGTAGTGGTGATATGCAGATTTACTAGTGGTGGTATGGAGATTTAGTAGTGGTGGTATGCAGATTTAGTAGAGGTGGTATGGAGATTTAGAAGTGGTGGTATGGAGATTTAGAAGTGGCGGTATGGAGATTTAGAAGTGGTGGTATGGAGATTTAGTAGTGGCCTTATGGAGATTTAGTAGTGGCGGTATGGAGATTTAGAAGCGGCAGTATGGAGATTTAAAAGTGGCCTTATGGAGATTTAGTAGTGGCGGTATGGAGATTTAGAAGTGGTGGTATGGAGATTTAGTAGTGGCCTTATGGAGATTTAGTAGTGGTGGTATACAGATTTAGAAGTGGTGGTATGGAGATTTAGTAGTGGTGGTATGGAGATTTAGTAGAGGTGGTATGGAGATTTAGAAGTGGTGGTATGGAGATTTAGAAGTGGTGGTATGGAGATTTAGAAGTGGTGGTATGGAGATTTAGTAGTGGTGATATGCAGATTTACTAGTGGTGGCATGGAGATTTAGAAATGGCGGTATGGAGATTTAGAAGTGGTGGTATGGAGATTTAGAAGTGGTGGCATGGAGATTTAGTAGTGGTAGTATGAAGATTTAGTAGTGGTGATATGGAGATTTAGTAGTGGTGGTATGGAGATTTAGAAGTGGTGGTATGGAGATTTAGTAGTGGCCTTATGGAGATTTAGTAGTGGTGGTATACAGATTAAGAAGTGGTGGTATGGAGATTTAGTAGTGGTGGTATGGAGATTTAGTAGTGGTGGTATACAGATTTAGAAGTGGTGGTATGGAGATTTAGTAGTGGTGGTATGTGGATTTAGTAGTGGTGGTATGGAGATTTAGTAGTGGTGGTATGGAGATTTAGTAGAGGTGGTATGGAGATTTAGAAGTGGTGGTATGGAGATTTAGAAGTGGTGGTATGGAGATTTAGAAGTGGTGGTATGGAGATTTAGTAGTGGTGGTATGGATATTTAGTAGTGGTGATATGCAGATTTACTAGTGGTGGCATGGAGATTTAGAAGTGGCGGTATGGAGATTTAGAAGTGGTGGTATGGAGATTTAGTAGTGGTGGTATGGATATTTAGTAGTGGTCATATACAGATTTACTAGTGGTGGCATGGAGATTTAGAAGTGGCAGTATGGAGATTTAGAAGTGGTGGTATGGAGATTTAGAAGTGGTGGTATGGAGATTTAGTAGTGGTGGTATGGAGATTTAGTAGTGGTGGTATGCAGATTTACTAGTGGTGGTATGGAGATTTAGTAGTGGTGATATGCAGATTTACTAGTGGTGGCATGGAGATTTAGAAGTGGCGGTATGGAGATTTAGAAGTGGTGGTATGGAGATTTAGAAGTGGTGGTATGGAGATTTAGTAGTGGTGGTATGGAGATTTAGTAGTGGTGATATGGAGATTTAGTAGTGGTGATATGGAGATTTAGTAGTGGTGGTATGGAGATTTAGTAGTGGTGATATGCAGATTTACTAGTGGTGGTATGGAGATTTAGTAGTGGTGGTATGCAGATTTAGTAGAGGTGGTATGGAGATTTAGAAGTGGTGGTATGGAGATTTAGAAGTGGCGGTATGGAGATTTAGAAGTGGTGGTATGGAGATTTAGTAGTGGCCTTATGGAGATTTAGTAGTGGCGGTATGGAGATTTAGAAGCGGCAGTATGGAGATTTAAAAGTGGCCTTATGGAGATTTAGTAGTGGCGGTATGGAGATTTAGAAGTGGTGGTATGGAGATTTAGTAGTGGCCTTATGGAGATTTAGTAGTGGTGGTATACAGATTTAGAAGTGGTGGTATGGAGATTTAGTAGTGGTGGTATGGAGATTTAGTAGAGGTGGTATGGAGATTTAGAAGTGGTGGTATGGAGATTTAGAAGTGGTGGTATGGAGATTTAGAAGTGGTGGTATGGAGATTTAGTAGTGGTGATATGCAGATTTACTAGTGGTGGCATGGAGATTTAGAAATGGCGGTATGGAGATTTAGAAGTGGTGGTATGGAGATTTAGAAGTGGTGGCATGGAGATTTAGTAGTGGTAGTATGGAGATTTAGTAGTGGTGATATGGAGATTTAGTAGTGGTGGTATGGAGATTTAGAAGTGGTGGTATGGAGATTTAGTAGTGGCCTTATGGAGATTTAGTAGTGGTGGTATACAGATTAAGAAGTGGTGGTATGGAGATTTAGTAGTGGTGGTATGGAAATTTAGTAGTGGTGGTATACAGATTTAGAAGTGGTGGTATGGAGATTTAGTAGTGGTGGTATGGAGATTTAGTAGTGGTGGTATGGAGATTTAGTAGTGGTGGTATGGAGATTTAGTAGAGGTGGTATGGAGATTTAGAAGTGGTGGTATGGAGATTTAGAAGTGGTGGTATGGAGATTTAGAAGTGGTGGTATGGAGATTTAGTAGTGGTGGTATGGATATTTAGTAGTGGTGATATGCAGATTTACTAGTGGTGGCATGGAAATTTAGAAGTGGCGGTATGGAGATTTAGAAGTGGTGGTATGGAGATTTAGTAGTGGTGGTATGGATATTTAGTAGTGGTCATATACAGATTTACTAGTGGTGGCATGGAGATTTAGAAGTGGCAGTATGGAGATTTAGAAGTGGTGGTATGGAGATTTAGAAGTGGTGGTATGGAGATTTAGTAGTGGTGGTATGGAGATTTAGTAGTGGTGGTATGGAGATTTAGTAGTGGTGATATGGAGATTTAGTAGTGGTGGTATGGATATTTAGTAGTGGTGATATGCAGATTTACTAGTGGTGGCATGGAGATTTAGAAGTGGCGGTATGGAGATTTAGAAGTGGTGGTATGGAGATTTAGAAGTGGTGGTATGGAGATTTAGTAGTGGTGGTATGGAGATTTAGTAGTGGTGGTATGGAGATTTAGAAGTAGTGGTATGGAGATTTAGAAGTGGTGGTATGGAGATTTAGTAGTGGTGGTATGGAGATTTAGAAGTAGTGGTATGGAGATTTAGTAGAGGTGGTATGGAGATTTAGAAGTAGTGGTATGGAGATTTAGAAGTGGTGGTATGGAGATTTAGAAGTGGCGGTATGGAGATTTAGAAGTAGTGGCATGGAGATTTAGAAGTGGCGGTATGGAGATTTAGAAGTGGTGGTATGGAGATTTAGAAGTGGTGGTATGGAGATTTAGTAGTGGTGGTATGGAGATTTAGTAGTGGTGATATGGAGATTTAGTAGTGGTGGTATGGAGATTTAGTAGTGGTGATATGCAGATTTACTAGTGGTGGTATGGAGATTTAGTAGTGGTGGTATGCAGATTTACTAGTGGTGGTATGGAGATTTAGTAGTGGTGGTATGGAGATTTAGTAGTGGTGGTATGGAGATTTAGAAGTAGTGGTATGGAGATTTAGAAGTGGTGGTATGGAGATTTAGTAGTGGTGGTATGGAGATTTAGTAGTGGTGGTATGGAGATTTAGAAGTAGTGGTATGGAGATTTAGAAGTGGTGGTATGGAGATTTAGTAGTGGTGGTATGGAGATTTAGAAGTAGTGGTATGGAGATTTAGTAGAGGTGGTATGGAGATTTAGAAGTAGTGGTATGGAGATTTAGAAGTGGTTATATGGAGATTTAGAAGTGGCGGTATGGAGATTTAGAAGTAGTGGCATGGAGATTTAGAAGTGGCGGTATGGAGATTTAGAAGTGGTGGTATGGAGATTTAGAAGTGGTGGTATGGAGATTTAGTAGTGGTGGTATGGAGATTTAGTAGTGGTGATATGGAGATTTAGTAGTGGTGGTATGGAGATTTAGTAGTGGTGATATGCAGATTTACTAGTGGTGGTATGGAGATTTAGTAGTGGTGGTATGCAGATTTACTAGTGGTGGTATGGAGATTTAGTAGTGGTGGTATGGAGATTTAGAAGTAGTGGTATGGAGATTTAGAAGTGGTGGTATGGAGATTTAGTAGTGGTGGTATGGAGATTTAGAAGTAGTGGTATGGAGATTTAGTAGTGGTGGTATGGAGATTTAGAAGTGGTGGTATGGAGATTTAGTAGTGGTGGTATGGAGATTTAGAAGTGGTGGTATGGAGATTTAGTAGTGGCCTTATGGAGATTTAGTAGTGGTGGTATACAGATTTAGAAGTGGTGGTATGGAGATTTAGTAGTGGTGGTATGGAGATTTAGTAGAGGTGGTATGGAGATTTAGAAGTGGTGGTATGGAGATTTAGAAGTGGTGGTATGGAGATTTAGAAGTGGTGGTATGGAGATTTAGTAGTGGTGATATGCAGATTTACTAGTGGTGGCATGGAGATTTAGAAATGGCGGTATGGAGATTTAGAAGTGGTGGTATGGAGATTTAGAAGTGGTGGCATGGAGATTTAGTAGTGGTAGTATGGAGATTTAGTAGTGGTGATATGGAGATTTAGTAGTGGTGGTATGGAGATTTAGAAGTGGTGGTATGGAGATTTAGTAGTGGCCTTATGGAGATTTAGTAGTGGTGGTATACAGATTAAGAAGTGGTGGTATGGAGATTTAGTAGTGGTGGTATGGAGATTTAGTAGTGGTGGTATACAGATTTAGAAGTGGTGGTATGGAGATTTAGTAGTGGTGGTATGGAGATTTAGTAGTGGTGGTATGGAGATTTAGTAGTGGTGGTATGGAGATTTAGTAGAGGTGGTATGGAGATTTAGAAGTGGTGGTATGGAGATTTAGAAGTGGTGGTATGGAGATTTAGAAGTGGTGGTATGGAGATTTAGTAGTGGTGGTATGGATATTTAGTAGTGGTGATATGCAGATTTACTAGTGGTGGCATGGAGATTTAGAAGTGGCGGTATGGAGATTTAGAAGTGGTGGTATGGAGATTTAGTAGTGGTGGTATGGATATTTAGTAGTGGTCATATACAGATTTACTAGTGGTGGCATGGAGATTTAGAAGTGGCAGTATGGAGATTTAGAAGTGGTGGTATGGAGATTTAGAAGTGGTGGTATGGAGATTTAGTAGTGGTGGTATGGAGATTTAGTAGTGGTGGTATGGAGATTTAGTAGTGGTGATATGGAGATTTAGTAGTGGTGGTATGGATATTTAGTAGTGGTGATATGCAGATTTACTAGTGGTGGCATGGAGATTTAGAAGTGGCGGTATGGAGATTTAGAAGTGGTGGTATGGAGATTTAGAAGTGGTGGTATGGAGATTTAGTAGTGGTGGTATGGAGATTTAGTAGTGGTGGTATGGAGATTTAGAAGTAGTGGTATGGAGATTTAGAAGTGGTGGTATGGAGATTTAGTAGTGGTGGTATGGAGATTTAGAAGTAGTGGTATGGAGATTTAGTAGAGGTGGTATGGAGATTTAGAAGTAGTGGTATGGAGATTTAGAAGTGGTGGTATGGAGATTTAGAAGTGGCGGTATGGAGATTTAGAAGTGGTGGTATGGAGATTTAGAAGTGGTGGTATGGAGATTTAGTAGTGGTGGTATGGAGATTTAGTAGTGGTGATATGGAGATTTAGTAGTGGTGGTATGGAGATTTAGTAGTGGTGATATGCAGATTTACTAGTGGTGGTATGGAGATTTAGTAGTGGTGGTATGCAGATTTACTAGTGGTGGTATGGAGATTTAGTAGTGGTGGTATGGAGATTTAGTAGTGGTGGTATGGAGATTTAGAAGTAGTGGTATGGAGATTTAGAAGTGGTGGTATGGAGATTTAGTAGTGGTGGTATGGAGATTTAGTAGTGGTGGTATGGAGATTTAGAAGTAGTGGTATGGAGATTTAGAAGTGGTGGTATGGAGATTTAGTAGTGGTGGTATGGAGATTTAGAAGTAGTGGTATGGAGATTTAGTAGAGGTGGTATGGAGATTTAGAAGTAGTGGTATGGAGATTTAGAAGTGGTGGTATGGAGATTTAGAAGTGGCGGTATGGAGATTTAGAAGTAGTGGCATGGAGATTTAGAAGTGGCGGTATGGAGATTTAGAAGTGGTGGTATGGAGATTTAGAAGTGGTGGTATGGAGATTTAGTAGTGGTGGTATGGAGATTTAGTAGTGGTGATATGGAGATTTAGTAGTGGTGGTATGGAGATTTAGTAGTGGTGATATGCAGATTTACTAGTGGTGGTATGGAGATTTAGTAGTGGTGGTATGCAGATTTACTAGTGGTGGTATGGAGATTTAGAAGTGGTGGTATGGAGATTTAGAAGTAGTGGTATGGAGATTTAGAAGTGGTGGTATGGAGATTTAGTAGTGGTGGTATGGAGATTTAGAAGTAGTGGTATGGAGATTTAGTAGTGGTGGTATGGAGATTTAGAAGTGGTGGTATGGAGATTTAGTAGTGGTGGTATGGAGATTTAGAAGTAGTGGTATGGAGATTTAGAAGTAGTGGTATGGAGATTTAGAAGTGGTGGTATGGAGATTTAGAAGTGGCGGTAGGGAGATTTAGAAGTAGTGGCATGGAGATTTAGAAGTGGCGGTATGGAGATTTAGTAGTGGCCTTATGGAGATTTAGAAGTGGTGGTATGAAAAATGTAATGAAAATATAAGTGAATGGAACTTGATCGTTTTACAATGATGGCAGTGGCATACCACTGTATACACCACCACTTTCACCACTGGTGTGGATACCAGTACATGAACACATCTGGCTCTGTAAGGGTAACTGTAAAAGCTGGAAGGTGTTATGGTTTAACAATCCAGGAAAATCACAGACACCAAATAAAGCTTATGCCTGGAGAGGCAGCATGAGGGAGGGAAGGGGCAAGCAAGTGTAGGCCAAGTACAGTAATGGGTGCATCCACGTAATTGTGACTTAATCATACATGGACGCAGTCACAGATCTGCCAGTCAGGAGGCGTATCTCTTACAGGCGCTGGAGGGCTGGTGCAAAAATACATTATGATGACTGTCAGCAACACTATCTAGCTGCTTCCGATTGGATTAACCTCCAGATATTAGTGTCAGTCATTATTTCAATTAATTAGTCGCCATCTATTTGCACTAGTTAATTGTCATTTTAATATAGGCTGCAGCAAGAAATTTTAAGGGATAAACAGTGAATATAGATGTTCTGCATTTCATTTGATATATGGCATTTTATTAAATGAGATAATAATTCTCCCTTGTGTATCTGATTGTAAAAAACATAATACTGTATTAAAATATGTTTTTATTACATCATTAGAGTAATGCATTGGGTACTAACATATACGCCTAACGCTTGTCCTATACTTCCGTCAAGTGTACATACATACACTGGTACATCTGGCGTATATACTGTTCTTGTGTTGTTCACATTGTAAGATGTGTCCTGACTCACAGTTATGCTTTTTACATTTGTGCCTTTTTTACTACATAAGCCAACGGAACATTCATATCCACCTCTAATGGAGCCCCATACTGCACAAGGAACTATGATAAAAATATTTTATCTCAGAACTGACCGGTCTTCTTCAGTGTTTCTCTTGTGCCCTTTTCCAGCATGATCAAAAGAAAGAAAACATAAGAAAAAACTATATTGGCTGTTTACATTACAAAACAATTAACCAAATCAAATAATATTGTAGATTATTGTTAGTGTTAACAGATTATAAAATGTCTACTACATAATATATACTATCTTAACCTCTACAGTGGGTATGCGGATGTGCTGCATATTCCAATCAACGTTTCATTTACCAACCTTCACACGTATTTTAACAGCTGCCTGATTCCTGAGGTCTTGTGCAAATAAATATTGAGAAGCCAGATTCTACAGAGAAGACTGAACTGCAGTTCAGATCATTCGGTTATAATCATGAATTTAAATCAATTAAACTTCATTTCATTTCATATAAGCCAGTTTCTAAACAAGAATCTGAAACAGATAAAAATCACTGATCACCTGCAGTTAATTGTGTCTCCTGCAAATGAAAAGAAAGTTTCTGAATGTTCTCAAATCATCAGCTTCTTATGTTATATCATGCTTGTGGTCTTACTCTACACAGGTTAACAAACAGGTTAAAAATAAAGAAAACATGTAGGATATTAATGTAATCTGCATTTTTCAAGTTCTACTGCAGAGCTATACTAGTCCCACACTGGTCTTATCTACTGTTGTAAGATCGTCTGAAGCATCCATGTTATGGTAACATTGCCAGAATGCTCACTGACACCTTCTAGTCTAAGTGCAATCTTATGTCAGTTATAGGTTACCATGGAAACCTCTTCTTTTCAAAGATTAGATCGCTCACCTAGGAAGTTTTCTTATTAAAATAGAAATTGTGACTGTCTTTACCAGGGTCAGAACAATGCATGCAATGCTACTGTATCCTCCACACAGACATGAAGGAGATGGGGAACATGAAGAATGAATGCAACAGGTGCTTTGACCATTGATAAACACACTTCAAACACATATTTAACTTCCATATCCATTATATCTTCATTATACTTCTGATCCAAATCCCCCATGTGGTTCCTACAGATACTATCATCCTCTGACTGTAAATCTCTCCATTACCTATGAGCAAACTTAGGTCAATCCATGTCTGACCCTCAGAGAACGTCTTGGGGCCTCTTGACAAACTTCTGTGATCTGCTGCTGGTAGTGTCACTTATTCTGTTCTACAATGACTGTAATGTTGATTTTCCATGTTAGTGTCTTTTATATTTTAAAGCCACAGATGAAATACAGTTGACAAATTGTGACTAAAGCATACAGGGTTAAAGATAAATTATTTCTTAGAGAACTGTCATTAAATTGAAAAACTAATAATAGATTTCTCGAACAAAAAGAATAAAATTGAAAATTTGGTTGTCATTTCATATAACAAATGGAAAAAATAAAATGTATAATAATATCAAGGCTGATTCTTATTTTTTTCCTTTTGTGATATTAATTACTAAATTAAAAATGTATTAATGCTACTTTTATTAGTAGACTTTTTATTTCAGGTTTGTTTCCCTGTAGGTTTGCTACAATATTGTCATTGTTGACGTCAAAAAGTCAGATTTCTTTAGAGAGTTCCTATTAAGTTCCGATAAGATAACAATGTTACAGTATGGTGCAATAAGGATAGCAGCAGAGACATACAGCCAACACTCGTATATGTTTAATCCATTCACCGGGAGAACCACTGACTGCATAGTTGTGAACTGGAATATAGAAGATGACTGAAACTACGTTTACAGTAAATGTGTTTTCTATTTTCTGGTGTATCTGGCATGTGTGTTGCGACACATAAAATGAGCGACAACCAGGGTGATACACATAGCTCATGTCTGAAATATTGAATTAATCATACACAGACTGCAGGACCTAGGAAATAAATCACACAGGAAGTTTCCTATGGATTGATTTCAAAGGGATTGTCTTATTTATTTTTCCTTGGTGTTTTCTTGTATCATTACCTTATGTTTGACTGTATTATATTGTACCGGTTAGCCTCCATGAACTGGGGTGTGATCTGTTCCATCAAGAACATTGTTTGTACTGTACATCTGTTCCTCTTTCATTCCATGTGGCCAGTTGTTAAGATCTTTATGCTTTAAATATCAGTACATACCATTCTCTGTCCTCCAGACATGGCTTCCAATGAACCCTACACATTTATACATCTAGGGAAGGGAGGGGAGGGACGGAGCATGTGCTGCGATGAGGGATGTGGGAGGCAGAGCATGTGCTGTGATGAGGGAGGCGGGAACAGAGCATGTACTGTGATAAGGGAGGGGGGGAGCAGAGCATGTACTGTGATAAGGGAGGGGGGGAGCGCAGCATGTACTGTGATGAGGGAGGGGGGAGCAAAGCATGTACTGTGATGAGGGAGGGGGGAGCAAAGCATGTACTGTGATGAGGGATGTGGGGAGCAGAGCATGTACTGTGATGTGGGATGTGGGAGAGGCAAAGCATGTACTGTGATGAGGGAGGGGGGAGCATAGCATGTACTGTGATGAGGGAGGGGGGGAGCAGAGTATGTACTGTGATGAGGGAGGGGGGAGCAGAGCATGTACTGTGATGAGGGAGGGGGGGAGCAGAGCATGTACTGTGATGAGGGAGGGGGGGAGCAGAGCATGTACTGTGATGAGGGAGGGGGGAGCAGAGCATGTACTGTGATGAGGGAGGGGGGAACAGAGCATATACTGTAATGAGGGATGGGGGAGCAGAGCATGTACTGTGATGAGGGAGGGGGGAGCAAAGCATGTATTGTGATGAGGGAGGGGGGGAGCAGAGCATGTACTGTGATGATGGAGGGGGGAACAGAGCATATACTGTAATGAGGGATGGGGGGAGCAGAGCATGTACTGTGATGAGGGAGGGGGGAGCAAAGCATGTACTGTGATGAGGGATGTGGGGGACAGAGCATGTACTGTGATGAGGGATGTGGGAGAGGCAAAGCATGTACTGTGATGAGGGAGGGGGGGAGCAAAGCATGTACTGTGATGAGGGAGGGGGGGGGAAGAGCATGTACTGTGATGAGGGACGGGGATGGAGCAGAGCATGTACTGTGATGAGGGACGGGGGGAGCGGAACATTATTATTATTATTATTATTATCGTAGATTTGTACATACTGTGCTCCCCCCTCCTCACAGTAAATATTCCATCATTCCCCTACCTCATCACAGAAAATGCTCCGCTCCCTCATCTTTCATCGCAGTACTTGCCCTGCTCCCCCCCTTCCTCATAACACCTTTACTGTACACGGCTTACGTCCGTCCGCCCCTTCAATCCCCTGTTCCGCCTCTCTGTGAATGCTATTGCATTGTGATTGTTAAGGTCATTTATAGGAACTGTTTCTTGGTAATTTCTGTATAGAAATTGTCGAAGTCAGCAAATTGGGTAAAGTCATTTCAATTAATATCAAGCAAACTTGGTTGTCTTTGTCCGAAAATATGCGTAGAGCACGCTACGGCGTGGAAGGGCGTATCCAGCCGCAACACGTGGCAATAAACAGTTTTTACACTTTTATATACATTCGCATATACACTCGCACTTGTAAATAGTACACATTAATTGTAGTTGTAACACATAGTTATTTATGTTGAAATATAGTAGTGTTTATGTGTAATATTATAAGTTATATGCATGTTAGTAAAAGAAATGTGTCATGTATGGTATCATTTTAATCCCCTATTCATCAGCAGCTGTCCGGTTCATTCGGCGAATAGATTGCACATTGCATACTCTAGTTATTGATGTTAGGGAATAAACCTTTAATGTGATACTGACTATAAAATGCTAATGGACTAGTTGAAACTGGAGTCTTGGCGGGAAGAACGGAGCACATCCCCTGGAGAGATGACCCCCACCTTTGGATTCTTTCGTTTGAACTAGCCTATGATCTGCAACATCCTGGACCAATAGAAGCAAGCCACACCATCTGCATTGTTTTACTGTATTTCTGTTTGCATATAAGCAGGAGCTTTTCATCTAGTGTTCAGTCATCTTGACCACAGACTTCAGACCTGAATGACTGTTCACTGGATCCAGAGCGCCTGCGATAAGTAACGGCTGTACTTATTATTATTTCGCTTGAATTATTCTGCTACTTTTTGAGAATAAATATTTGTGCGTTGGAAACACAAATCGAGATTCGAGAATCGTTATTGAATAGCGACAAAACGTGCATAACAAAATCTATTGAGTTGTGTGCTGGTCCCTATGTTTAGTTTATGTCTCGTTATGTGCTCTTATGATGTTGTTCTTTGATATATCAACTAAAGAAATAATACTGTTGAGTTTTTTTCCTTTTTTTAAACTTTCCATTTTGAATTGGCAATTTGTACAAACAGAATAAATAAGTAAAACAAAATGTTCAACAATATAACATTAACACAATAATAACAAGACAAGACTAAGAAAAAGAACATTTTCAGTATGTCATTTGAACTGTTTTTAAATTTAGATTACAGTGGGAGGAAAGAGAAAAAAGGGGAGAAAAGAGGAAGGGCAAAAGACAGAGGGCCAAACTTAGTTTAAGCAAGAAGGTTAGTGATACACTGTGCCCACTTAGCTATTATAGTGAAGCCAGATTAAATGGTGGATTATAGTGGGAAGAGTCGATATAAAACACGATATTCAGCAACTATGTAGTGATGAGAGTGGGGGAGGCAAATGTAATCCAAGGCTCACAAATGGGGTGGAATTTATCTTCTTTCAATTGCAGTTGAAAAGTATTTTTTTACATAGAGGACCAAATTGTATTGTTAACATGTTAGAGAGAAGGTGGGAAAGGATCTTTCCAGTATTTAGCTATAAAAGATTTGGCTGCATTCAAAATTTGAGAAACAAGTTTGTTGGACTGTGGTCCTAAACCAGGGACAGGGAGGCACAAGAGAGCAGACCGGGGGGAAGGGGAGGGGGGGGGGGGGGGGGGTGTAGTCCAATATCTGTTCCAGCATTGCATGAATTTCCCTCCAGAATAGGATGATCTTCGGGCAATGCCACCAGATGTGAATACAATCACCTCTATGCCCGCAGGCCGCAGCCCCATTAGCGTAAGGGAGAAAATAGTTATTGAGGTTTTCTTTGTGTTTATATCTCATAATCTTGCCAAAATGTTAAATTACATTTGCGCACCCTCCAACAAGACTCTTTCCCCATGTTACAAACTGCTCTGCTCCTAAAACTTCCCACTTAAATTATTATTACAGTTATCTGTACTTAATTCACTAATGTAAATTAATTAAATTTAGTACAAGTAACTGCAATAGTAATTTAAGTGGGAATTTCAGGAGCATCAAATGTTATATCTGGGGAAAGGTGTTATGTTGGAGAGTCTGTATTTGAAAATCATGAGGTGTATTATGTATTCTTTTCTATACTGGTCATGTTTGGATGCCAAACATAAACTACAGACATATGAGATATTTTTGTGGAATTTTTTTTTTATTAAACGGTGGAGTTACTTCAAAATTCTCTAATCATGATATGTTACTGTACAATTCTCTAATAACAATATCTAATTTTTATGTTATTTCTCCATTAATGCCCTCCAATAAAAAAATGAAGTGGGATGGGTGCAGTAGTATCAAAATGAAATAAGGTGTCCTAATATATTCCCATAAGAATGAAAATACACCAACTTTAAAATGGTGGGGTGTTTTATGTTCGTTTAAAGGCCATATCAGTTTCAGGGGGTATATTTACTAAACTCCAGGTTTGAAAAAGTGGAGATGTTGCCTATAGCAACCAATCAGATTCTAGTTATCATTTATTTAGTACATTCTGCAAAATGACCGCTAGAATCTGATTGGTTGCTAAAGACAACATCTCCACTTTTTCAAACCCGCAGTTTAGTAAATATACCCCCAGGAATGTTAATGTTTGTTTAAAAAAAAATAAAAAATCTTACCAGGTTTGGTGATTTTTTAATCAGTTGTTAAATTCTTCTCTTTTTTTCGTGACGTGTTTGTAGCATGTAACTGCCCTTCTGTTAATATGTTTATGTGGTGTTTTACAATACTAAACGCCTCTGTACATTTTTATTTTAGTGTTTGGTCAACCTGCCGCCAAAGGTAAACGTTCGAAAGAACCTGCAGAAAATAAAATTAAACCTGCAATAAAGAAACTGAAACCCAAACTTACTAAGCTAAAGGAATCCACAGAGCCCATCTCCAAGGTTCAGTCCATAATGACACAAGTCATGGACAAAGGCCGCTTCCAGAAGCCCCCAGCAATGCTGACTATGTCAGCGGGGCAGAGCATGGAGCTGAGGTGTAAGGGAGAGAGGATAGCATGGAGCTACCCTGAGTACCTGAACACATTCAAGGACTCCAGACTCAGGTACTGGTTTATAGTTACTAACTAAACTGTGTGTTATCTCCTTGTCACGGGGCTTTGTGCTGTTTAACAATGAGCATTTATAACTGTTCTTACAGGTACTTTATACAGCATCTCTAGAATACATTACTGTTTGCCAAGTATCCAATAATTGATCATTTCCAAAATAAAGAAATTGAGCCTTAATAAAATATGAGAACCTGTGTGTACAACAGGCAAAAAAAGCTATACAAATAAACAAGTCTTGAATTTATGTTTATTAAATACAACTGAGTGTTATAAAAATGAACAACCTGTTAAAAAACACATAAAATGCCATATTAAACACTAGGTTATAATGGTTTGATCAGAAGGAAATTATAATCTCCTTCCTTTTAAAAGTAACTGGAACAGAATAATAATAATTATTAGCACCACAGTGATACATATCAATGAATTATTTAGAAACATAATAAGCTGCATAAAAACACAATAAATAATTCCATTAAATAAAGACAAACAGCAGCACAACGGTAACATGTATCAGTAAAGGAGGCACGATCTGCAACACAGCAGACATGGAGTTAGTGGTTTGCCAAAGAGACATCCAAGAACTGATAATAGAAATACGCAATGGATACTTACCAGAAGCTGTACAGTGAGCAGAGTCATTTAGAAACAACCAATAAAGCAGCTGCAGATCATGGAACAAGCACACAGGAACAGAGCTCTACACGTGTAATTAAAGCTGCTAAGTTTCTTCATGTGTACAGTGTGCAGCCCATCTGTGCAGCAGATACTGAATACGTTTATATGAGTAACAAACCCTTGGGCTGTCTGTATAGAATAATAATAAAAACAACAACAACAATAATAATAATAGATAATCCTGGTAATTCACTTAGTACTTATTACCAGCCATTGTCTCTACTTGCACTCAGTTAAAGCCTAGGGGGTAAATTTATCAAGCTGCAGGTTTGAAAAAGTGGAGATGTTGCCTATAGCAACCAATCAGTTTCTAGCTGTCATTTTTGTAGAATGTACTAAGTAAATGATAACTAGAATATGATTGGTTGCGATGGGCAACAGCTCCACTTTTTCAAACCCGCAGCTTGATAAATTTACCCCTAGATGTTCACAAATGTGGCCAAGCTTAGTAGATAGTGGTTTCTGTTCTTTGCATCCTACTGCCCTATTGCAGCCAGAGGGACCAAGTTATGACCCCCCCTACATCCAATTTGCTCATATGTGTCACTAGTTGCAGTAAGTCATAACATTAAACTTACATCACTCATTTCAACTTGTGTATATGACCCTACTTTATTCGTTCTTCAAAACTTATAACACACAGAAAACACAGGAAGATGAGGTAGAATAAAATAACTTTTAGCCATTCAGAGCATATAGAGTATTATGAAAACCTGCAGGCGCTTATAAATATTCTCTATAAAGTTAGATAGTATAGAATAGGAGAATACTTAAATTGTATGATAGTAATCCTCCAAATCTTACTTCTCACAGGTTGTTCATGTGGTCATAGAACAAAGAGAAAAGAGCAACATAGTGTAATACAATCAAAATTGTACATGGAACAATTTAACTATGTTCTTATAGGTTGAAAAAGAAGATCTCTTTTACATGTAGACGCCCCTTTTGGTGGGGTACTCACAAGAGTTAGATGAAATACAGGCCCATCAAATTGTGGTTTTCCTTTTCTTTTCATAGGATCTTTATCCGTGGGTAAATTCCATTAACATACATCATGTATATTTCACCAGCAGAGAAAAAAATATATAAAAAAATATATCTAGTGTGATGTTGTTTTGATAAAATTTATTCATATAATCACAAAGATATAAATATAAATCAATATTAAAACAAAGTGTATCTACTCCTACCAGATAAACAGAGTATTCAGGCAGTTGGTATAATTCCACAGGGCTTCCAAATTGGTCGCAGTGTAGAACAGCCGGAAATTAAACATCCATTCAATGGAGGAGATATAATAAAAAGATATAATAACATGCTCCAACATGTTTCGACCTTAACTGGTCTTTCTCAAGGTGCATAGTAAACTGATCCCTCTTGTGGGCAATTTATATTCAAACCCTCCAATAAGGGCATTATTTCACTTAAGCTGGTGACACATATTAATATTCATATATCTAAACTTCTTTATACAATTCCTCTACTTGATACATGAAAATCGCAATAAGAAGCACATAATAAATACAAAAAAACAGTTCTTTTAGAAAGAAAGAAATTGTGTTATCAGCAACATGTGCGTGTCCTCATGTAGGCATGTTTGAAGGATTTGAAAGATGTTTATATTATTGTCTGCAGTAAGGTTTTTTCTCTAATTGTGATGCACTGCAATTGTTATATGCTCCCCCCCCTGCTGGAGACCTGCCTGCACTACCGTCATCCAACAAAGGAAAAGTTTTCCCCCTTTATATATATATAAAAACTAATTTACCTGGGCTGTAAGCTCAACATTGAGGCCCACATATGCTATCAGCCTACCAGGTGTGATTGTTGATGTGTAGGAGAGGAAGTGGGAAAACTAGAATGCATGACCAGCACTTTGAGGATTAACCATGTCCAGGGTTATATGCTAGCACTACCAAACAATATCATCCTCGGAATCTAAAACGAGGCAAAACGTCATTGTTACGTCCTCAGATCTCGGGATTTTTGGATTCCTTTTTAAGATCCAACATAACAGTGGGTGGGTGGTAGGGAGGGCGGGCCCAATGACAATTCCATCTTGCACCATTTTTCTTTTCTGCCACTGCTGTGTACCAATGTGTCCTAGATGTGCTAGGAACTGCTATGTGTTTGTGTCATTGCTCTGTCACTTACCATCCAGCCAGGTCGCTGCAGTCTTTGTCCGAAAGTGTATGAAAATAATATTGTGATCTGTGAGGTGGTCAAAATTGACTGCAATCGACTTAAAATTAGTGTTATTCAGGTTAATAATAATGTAGGAACAAAAAAAGAACAAAAATATGTGATTTTAGTATATTTTAGGATTTTTTCTAAAAAATCCAAAATCAAAACAACCGAGGGCGGTTTTGCCAAAACCAAAACCAAAACACGAAGCTAATCAAGATCCAAAACCAAAACCAGTTCACGGAGGTCAGTGAGCATCTCTAGTTACTACCAATATGTGTCACTATCAATGCATTGCTCTTCTTATTTGTCACTACAAAAGGTTTTTGCCCTATCACCAACATGCCTGAGTAAGCATTTCTCACATTATTATTATGCTTTATTTATTACGTGCCAACATATTATGCAATGCTTTATTTTCAGAGGGCCACGATGCATATAAATAACATATGATAATAAGGTGGGCAACCACTGATGCACATGGTTGAGGAATAACAATTATAGCTGGTGGTGGGAATAAGTGTGTGTAAGGCAGAAGCATTACCAGCCGCCAATCATAATCCAGACATTGGTGACTGGCATTTCTGTACAGCTATCAGCGGTCTGGTTGGAATGAGGAGAGTCAGTGGGAGATGGAGACATTTATATTTATATTAACTCCACTCCCATTGTAACTAGATCAGCATCATGTCTCTCTGATACACCCCATACACCATAGCACTTAGCTGTGCCCACAGCATTGGCTCCACAGTGATGTATACCAGGCAATGCATGCTGGGAGATTTGCT
This sequence comes from Mixophyes fleayi, assembly GCF_038048845.1. Lineage (NCBI taxonomy): Eukaryota > Metazoa > Chordata > Amphibia > Anura > Limnodynastidae > Mixophyes > Mixophyes fleayi. Next base: position 70,931,910 of record NC_134402.1, read on the forward strand.
TGCAAGTTCAGGGAATATCAGTGCCAGGAAATTGTTGTCTTGCACATGATACAATGTCTGGAATAACCACGTGCTCTTATCATTCCTATGCTTCACTCCAAAAATCATGTTTTTCATGGATATTGTCCCAGTTTTCGCAGCTGTGAAGCCCTTGTCTACCCCTATCATGGCTTCTTAAATTCCTCAATAGGAGTTGTTAACTTCAAGTAAATACTCGGAAATGCACTGCAAGTCCACCAATCTCTTTGTGTTTTCTGTGGTATGTAATTAAACATTTTGGGTTGCACTGTTTCTGACATCTCTATATCCCAGGTTTTGTTACGTAACATATACTATAGGAGGAGATTAGTTTATACTTTACACTATCTTGTGCGGTGGTATCCAACCCCTTTTTCTCTCCGAATTATTGCACTGTTTAGCGACCACCTTTCGCCTTATATTCTTCTTGATACATAAATAGGTGCAGGTAACTTTAGTGAGAGCTGTGGAAACTGTATTTACCGTGGATCACCGTGGATTTTATTCCAGTGTTATCAACATGCGCCATCGGTAGCAGCAACATAGCAGGAAACTCACGTTGGACGAGAGGAGGAGATGGAATTGTTTACTTCATTTTAAAGTTGTTACTTGTGGCGTAACACATATAAAACCTATGGTGGCCTTGCACATTTACAAAGTTGAACCTTCTCACACACAGGGCTGGCATGTGCACCCTGGGATCCCTAGGCTCACACCCGTCGTGGGCACCCTCTCAACCCCTTTCCCTATAGAAGCAGCTGGCTATTGTCCTTCCATGTCAGCGACTAGCACGCAGTGCGGGGATAACGTAGTGACATCTTGTCACTCATTCAGTATCTTCGGTGACCCCTAAACACATCGCCCTAGGCGATCACCTAGGTTCCCCTAGTGTTAGCACCGGCACTGCTCACACACACCCAAAACAATGTTTTGTCAGATTGGTAATTGGTTGCCAAAGGGAATTTGGTATGGCATCAGACAGGCTGCTAGGAAAATGTAATAATTATCCCGAGCCAAAGTGTGAAAAATGATCTTGCACTATACTGGACTTAATTCATTAAGAAGAAACTCTGGAATATACGTGAATGTGTTTGCAAATTTTTTTTTAATCATCGGAGGACAAGAGGATGAAATCCTACCTTACACTTCTTTAGGCAATTAAGGGATGGCATAGAGGGCCAACCAAAGGTTTAGGGGCACATTTATCATTTATCGGCAAAAATGAGAAATAGTTATCAATCCTTATCGCATGGATAAGGATTGATCTATTTCTCAAATTTATGACAAACGGATCACAGAAACAGCAGTTCCGATAAACTGCTGTTTCTGTGATAAAAAATACATACTCACCACTGCCTCTTCGGATGTGCTGTCTCCGGATCTCCTCCTCTTCAGCTTAGTTTGTGTTCTTCATGCAACTGCGCATGTGCCGTCCAGAGACCTTGAGGCTGCGCAAAGACATCTCAAACCAGTGATATCATGTGACAGGGTGGGATCACAAAATCACTCCCTGCACATGCGCTGTCCAGCTCTGCTCTCCGGAGCAGAGCTGGACATAACCAAGAAAAAAAGTTTCACCTGCATTTCCGATAATGCGTACATTAACATAACAAGTTTTTTCGGGACTTGATAGATTGCGGCCAGAGCAGTCACCACACTGTTGAATGGTGACTGCTCGCAAAAACGATGAGGAATGCAAAGCAGCAGATATGCATGATGCACCTTTAATAAATTTGCGGAGGACACATCAGGACCTGATTTACACGGTAAGTGCTGTCGAAGTCGTATAATTGGATGAACGAAAATATATTGGTTAATACTGTTTTGCCGTGCGATTGCGATGCGTACGCCACGTAACACAGTTCCGTACGCCACCTAACACAGCGCGTGGTGCGATCGCACGGTAAAATACGCACGCACACACTCGCATTACAACATTTAGTTATCTATATAATTCATATTCATATTAGTTCCGTTACACTGTCATTTATAAACAGATAGTATTTGGTTTAATATTAGTTTATATAATATGATTATATGTACATTTTAGTGTTATTAAAGGTTTAGGTTATAGGAAAGGTGTCATGCCTGATATCATATTGATCCCCTATTCATCAGCAGCTGTCCGGTGCAGTCGGCGAAGAGATCGCACATTGCATACTTTAGTTATTGATATTAGGGAATAAACCTTTGTATGATGTTGGCTATAAAAGGAGCAGACCCCCTGGAGAGACGACCCCCACCTTTGGATTCCTTAGATTGAATCAGCCTATGACCTGTTTACCCTGGAGCCACCCTTTGTCTTGACCTATAGAAACAATCTACGTCATCTCTATTGTTCACTGTGTAACACTGTACTGTATATAATCATAGCTGCACCCCCACGGCCCTCAGTCAACTCTGACACAGTATTCTAAGCAGATATACTGTCCATTGGGTCCCGTGGATGCGCAGCGAATGCATGCAATAAGAGCGCGGTATGTATGTATCTTTTGGCATTGGCTGTACTGTACTGTATCATAATATAATAATGTATTGAATTGTTGACTATTTACATCTGCTAAAATAAATCACTTTGTGCATTAGAAACATAATACAATCGCCTATGCAATGCTTATTTGAAAACGATATAATTACTTTAATAGTGCACGATAGTGCACTACCGTGATTTCTTAAATATGCCCCTTAGTATCTCAGAATAGGAATTCGGAGTCAATAATAACAGCAGAATCAGGCACTAATCAGGTACACAGCCTCAAACATACAATCCGTTGAATAAATAGTTTGAAATTTAAAAGTTCACATTTTACTCCATTTCCCCAAAAATTTCCTTTGAACCACTTAATATAATACAGATTCCACACATTACATTCTGTAGAACTTTAGGCAACAGTGACATACTCACTGACCTGAATCTCGGACCACACTAAACAACTTTATCATTTCTCTCATTTATCAATACAGCATAAACGTATTATGCAGCAATTAATCAGGGGATTATTCAGGCATATCATCTCTTGCACCGATAGACTTTACAATCTAATTTCCCTACAGCCGTAGCACAAATACCAAAGCCAGTTTAGTCAGAGGCCATTTAATTTACCAGTATGTCTTTGGATTATGGGAGGAAACCAGAGTACCCAGAGGAAACCCACATGAACACTGAGAGAACATAACATTTTATCACGGATAGTCCCTGTTTGAACTTGAACCCTGGGCTGATAAAGAAAAAACAACTATACCACTATGCCACCCAAACATATTTTTCCGAAGCATATCTTTTCTAACCAAGTCTTATGCAGATGTGGCAATGGTTATGACCCCTACTTTTGTATAATAATATGTCTATTCTACCAAGAAACACTATAGAGCCTATAAGGTAGTACAGTCAAAAAATGATTTATTCAGAAATAAAATTATACTTACAATATCGAAACAATGTAACACTATAAAACTCACATCAACAGCCCTGCAGAGAATGTCTGTTTGAAAGCCACACGTGGAACACAAATAGACATGGATGCTTGCAGGGCATGGTGCCCATCTGTGATTTCTACAGCATTTGTGAATGGAGTGGCAAACTGGGCAGTTGCCTAAGGTCCTGTATCTCCAAGTTTTATTTTTACATTACATTTACATAAAAAAAGTGAAAAACAGCTTCAGCTGCCGACCCTCTTCCCCTCTCTCCCGCACTGTCTTCCGGCCAATATCTGCCCTTGTTCCTGTCCTACGCTGTACGTTGCTTGGCAGCTTGTAGGCCGATGGTGAAACTTGCCTGAGGAATCACTTTAGAATAGAGAAGAGAGAGTATCGGTGTGAGAGAGATCAGCAAGGGTAAGTGTTTAATTGCTATCAGATATGGCTGTGCATGATATTCTAGGCAACAGACATTGCTCTGAATATTAGACTTGGCACCAGATATGGCTTTCCATATTTGACTTGGTACAGTTATGGCCCTGTGTATTAAAATTTGTTACCAGATATGGCTCGCATATTATACCTGGCACCAAATGATGCTCAAAGTGGTTAGTATTACTGCTTTCAACCACAATGGGTTTGATACCCACCATAGCCCTATCTGTGTGAAGTTTATATGTTCTCCTTCTGTTTGTGTGACATTCCTTCAGGTTTACGTCCAGACAGTCCAAAAACTTGTGACATAAAAAGACCTGTGTGGGTCTGGAAGTGAATTTAGACTATAAGCTCCAATGAGGCAGAGGCTGTTGTGAGTGATTGTATAGAATAGCTGCTGAGCACACCCAAGATGGCTGCCTCACTCTCTGTCTCTGCTGCAATGTAAGTTACTTTGAGTTTTATTAGGAGAAAGACACTGTATAAATAAAGAATGATTACATTTTTGCCAAATAGGGCTCAAACTTGTCTTAGCATGTTATACTTGGTAGAAAATATAGATTATCTTGTATGTTTGGCACCAGATATGGTTCAACTAAAACTGCCCATGGATTCCCAGTTGAACTTAGCATATACCTCCCATTGGTCTCGATTTTAGTGGTACATCCCAACTCTCGGAACGCAAAGGGGGCGGTGCTTAACATGAAAGTGGGTGGGGTTTTTAGACATTTTATCCTTTTGGTTGGAATGGGGGTGGGGCTAATGTTGTCCCTCTTTTGGCATTCTAAATGTTGGGAAGTAGGATTTAGTGATGTTAAGGGTAAGGGGAGATGCTCTATGGCAGGCCTGTCCAACCTGCGGCCCTCCAGGTGTTGTGAAACTACAAGTCCCAGCATGCCCTTCCAGCTATCAACTGGTTGTCTACCGGCAAAGCATGCTGGGGCTTGTAGTTTCACAACACCTGGAGGGCCGCAGGTTGGCAGGCCTGCTCTATGGTTTTTGAACCAGCTTGGTTCTTTATCAGGGGGAAGCCATATCTATTCATTAAAACTAACCTCTCACTAACCCCACCGCAGGGTGTAGTCTGTCTAATGGTAAGTGCATGCACAACAGGCAGACATAGGAAGCAATATTCCTCTCCTCTGACATCACGAGTGGACGCTTTCAGCGCACTGTTCTCACAGGTCTAATATTATGTTGTTACTTCAATCGGTTACAAAGTGTCAATGCAAAATCACATACAGTTTATTGAACGTAAATGACTGGGTCTGGGAAGCAGTCTACAGGCCCCAGGCGTACCACTGCCACACCAACACTAAACGTAAATGTCCCATATTATCTTATACGCAAGACATATTCTTGGGCATTCTTCAAAATGATATATTAATAGAATCCAGAAGGCCTCAGTTATTGTATTTCTGAATTATGCCAGAGTTTGTGTTTTTAACACATTTTCTAACATTTTTTCATATGCTGAGTAGGCAGGTTCACCACATGTCATTTTAAGATCTTAGCATTTCTGAAATTCCACATTTTCACCCTTTCCCTCTGGTCAATTTTTTTCTTCTAACTTTAGAATCGTGTGTTAATTTAAAAGTGATATGTATATATTCCTGACTGTACAGTAGTTTAATAAATTGTTTATCTCCACATCATTGCAGATATTTGTTAAGACAGTTTTATGCTATAATTTACAACAGCATATATACATATGTATATTTTATTTCATAATATTTACAACAGACATAGTCAGTGCAAAATTATGTCTTTTTCTCTTGCTCAGTGAACAATATGGGGGTAATTTAGAGTTAAACATAAAAGATGCCCGTTTGCGACCTTAAATCTAGCATATAGATGCAGCTGGAAAAAATATGTGTCAAAATTTACTAACGCATTTCAAAAATTTGTGTCCCCCAAAATAAAACTCATTTCAGAGGGACGTGTTAAACCTGCTTATGCACCCCCTTAATGCACTTGCACGTGAACACCATAAGTGTTAAATCGGTGCATCTCAAAAAACTGTATCAATTTGTGCATACACAGTGTTATAAATTTTATGCAAGATCCATATTTTCACAGGACAAGTACACTTGTGTCTTACTCTAAATCACCCATCAGAGGTACAATCTATATATTAATAGCATAAGTACAACTTTTATAAGTGGCTTATTTCTATGATGCCGTTGTCTGAGCATCATATACCAAGTTAAAGGTCTCGGTGTGTATATTTGCAGAAATATTGGTGTTGTAATCGGTTGCATCATTTCAGAGTTATTTCACAAAAAAAAGAATTTGTGGGGGTTTTGTTTGTCCACCCGCCTCTTGAGGATTGACCACTCCATGGGATTAAGGTCTGGGAAGCTTCCTGGTCATAGACCCGATGTTTTGATCCCCGAGCCACTTAGTTATCAGTTTTGCCTTATGGCAAGGTGCTCCATCATGCTGGAAAAGACATTGTTTCTTACCAAACTGTTCTTGGATGGTTGGGAGAAGTTGCTCTTGGAGGATGTTTTGGTACCATTCTCTATTCATGACTGTGTTCTTAGGCAAAAGTGTGAGTGAGCCGACTCCCTTGGCTGAGAAGCAACCCCACACATGAATGGTCTCAGGATGCTTTACTGTTGGCATAACACAGGACTGATGGTAGCGCTCACCTTTCCTTCTCTGGACAAGCATTTTTCCAGATGCCCCAAACAATCTGAAAGGGGATTCATCAGAGAAAATGGCAGCAGACTTTGTGAAAAATAATATTTGTGTCATTCTCAAAACTTTTGGCCATGACTGTAGGTTGCTTGTTCCATGCCTTTTCTCCTGTTAACCCCAATGTAGTTGGGGTTAAACTCATCTCTTAAGCACATGGAGAACATACACACTCCATACATATAGGTCCCTAGTTGGAATTGAACCCATTACCCCAGTGCAATGTTAAATATTGTGCCACCCAAGTTCTACAAGCGCCAGTATATCCAAGCATTTTATGGCTTTCGTGGCTTGCTGGAACCAGTAGTGCCATATACAAAAGTGTTAAACAATATTACCACAACAGCCACCCCACAGGGGTGTTGGGAAGAGCCCCAGTGCGATCAGCACGGGGCTGGATTTTACTAAGGGAGCACCACATTTTTTTCCCAAAGAGGAATGTCAAAGGGAAATAATCAGTGCAAGATTTTATAGCGGATTAAACCTTTATGGTAATAAAAGGACACCTATGTTGAATATTAGTATGCACCGTGAAATCCTGTGATCTAGGTAAAGGAACTCTGTCAGAAGCCTGGTGCCTCTACTATATATAGACATAAAATTCCTCGGTGAACTTTAATATCCTTACAACGTATAGTACAGTCTACATTATCCTCTATATACTTTATAGCAGTGGTTGAAGTGGGGTGTATACGGTGGTATGCCATACCACCACTTCTCCTACAGCCTGCATTGTAAACTGTAAATAGTGCAAAAGAAGGAGACAGAGCCACACAGACTACAATCCCCTTTCCTACACTCCAACGACTCACTGGATCCCGAGTAGACACTATGAAGCACACCTCACTGCATGCATGTCGGTCAAACCAAGGATCACTCTCCCGTCTTCCTGCCACTGCGCCTGGAGAAGAAACCAAAAGTGAGGATCTGCTTGCACCAGGTTACAATATGTCCGAGACCACGACAAAGGGGCAGAGACACTCACTCTACGCCGCCTGCCGACACCTCTGGGCCAGAAACCGGCACTACAATTACTTGGGACTAGAAACAGTTCCGCCCAAGTACTATACTCGCCAATAGACGAGGGCCCGCTCAGAAGTAGGGAAACCTAGTAGCTATACTCACCGAGCTTCTCCCACTTCTGACTTCTGCTCGCTCGCATGCCCCCATCACCTGCAACGACAACACACAGCCTCTCACCTACACTAACCGTGGGACTATAGTGTACCAATCACAAGATATTACTAGCTAAACAACAGGCACACTGATCCTACAACAACTATGTGGTGTACTGCCAAAGACCCCCGTCCTCTTCATGGGGATGCACCAGCCGGTACTTACCTTCTTCTCAGGGGATATAAGCTAAACCCAAATCCCAGGACTTACCAAGGAGACTGTCTCCTCACTAGGGGCACTTACACAGCACCAAGGACTAGTTGCAGATGCTCGACCGGGGCCCAGCTATACCTGGCAAGACGCCTCCACTTGGAAATGTCAGTGGCCACTACCGGAACTCAGACCGGACACGCCCAATCCTGTGGTAACACTGCCTTTACTGGAACTGCCAGGTGGACCTGCCGGAACTCAGAATCATGCACCCAAGTGGAACTGAAGGAAGAACCCCCAGAACTCAAATGGGCCGTGCTGCACTGCCATTGGGGTACCCAATCACTGCCTCGGTAAGTCTGCGTGCCCAGGGAAGTACGGGTCAGGTAAACTAACATGTATCCTACACCTACCGTATGTGATGTAATTTGACTCTCTATCTGTGTCACTCACCGGACCGTAAGTGCCTCTGCGCTGGTGCGTGGTTCTCTAGCCTTCTTGCCGGCGCCTGTCCTGAGCCGCGGCCGACCGCCATCTTGATGGACTGCGCATGCGCAGCATCCAAGAACTTATGACCTTTGCTTTTAATCTAATTGGTGGATCAGGCACCTCTCCCTATTTAAGGCACCTTTGCTCATTACATCGTTGCCTGATCTTAAGTCTCATTCCCTGTGAGTCTCTGAAGGTGTCTCCTGTGTTCTGCTAGTGTCCTCAGCTTCCTGCTGATTACCTGCTCTACTCATCGGGGGTTCCCATACCCGCTACAGATTCCTGTATCCTGCTCGTGTCCTCAGCTGTCTGCTGGATTACCTGCTCTGCTCACCTGGGGTTCCCTTACACGCTACATACTCCTGTATCCTGCTCGTGTCCTCAGCTGTCTGCTGGATTACCTGCTCTGCTCACCTGCGGTTCCCATACCCGCTACAGCCATTCAGCGCTTCCGCTGTACCTGCATATCCTCGTGGACAAGCTTCTCTACTTATCAGCGGTATGCTTACTTGTTATTGACTATCAACTGTTACTTTGCATATCCGCCTAGGACAAGCTTCTCTACTCAGCAGCGGTATCCATACCCGCTATAGACTATTTGTTGTTACGCTGCATATCAGTTTGGAACAAGCTTCTTTACTCAGCAGAGATATGCATACTTGTGATTGACTATCAGTTATTATCCCGCATATCAGCCTTGTGCAAGCCTCTCTACTCAGCAGCGGTATATATACCGTTATAGACTATTAGCTGTAAACGCTGCATATCTGTTTGGAACAAATTCCTCTGTGCTCTCATTGTCTTCATACAGTTATTGACTCTTTTCATGCCTCCACTCATCCACACCTGAACAACTCCTCACTTACTAGCAGTGGTACAACTTGCTATATGCAGACCACTGATTTCTCCGCTACCTACCTGCACCTGGACAAGTCTTCTCGTCACAGCAGTGGTACAACTTGCTATACGCAGACCACTGACTTCCCCGCTACCTACCTGCACCTGGACAAGTCTTCTCATCACAGCAGTGGTACAACTTGCTGTACGCAGACCACTGACTTCCCCGCTACCTACCTGCACCTGGACAAGTCTTCCCTTCACAGCAGTGGTACAACTTGCTATCCGCAGACCACTGACTCTCCTGTTACCTTCCTTCACCGGCTCACGTCCACCCTGGTCTCCGTGGTTCAAACCTGCCTTTCCACTATAGATGCAAGTCGCTGACTCATCTACCAATATAGATGCAAGTCGCTGACTCATCTACCAATATAGCTGCAAGTCGCTGACTCATTTACCAGTATAGCTGCAAGTCACTGACTATCCTCAATTCCATTGGCATCCTCTCTCCATCTGCTGTTACATACGTTCCACTATTCACCCTGCTGCCAGAGGACCGCTGTGCAAACTCCGCCTCTCTGGTAAGCATAGCCAACTGGTGAAATCCAGGGCAAGACTCCTAGTGCCCGTGACAATCTGTTTATTCTGTGGGAGTAAACACAAAGGAGAGAGCAGGTTACAAGAGCCTACCTTTAATGGGGGCCTGACGTCTTGTACCTGGAAGAGACTACTAAACACAATCCAAACACAATACACAATGCTATATCAACACACAAGTTCAATTACATGTTAATACTGTCTAGGATGGTCTGCTCTGGTTAGCTGATAAGTCTAGTGTACAACACAACAACAGGAGCCTTCTGCTCAAACTGTTGTCCCAGGCCTATTGCCTGACGCTAGCCCTCCGTCTCACACTGCTCCTAAGGGCTTAGTGCCCTGCCTTAACTTCTTAGCAAAGGGCTCTCACGCCCACTTTATCTATAAGGACCTTGTGCCCTGCCTCTGTCTACTGGGCCTTTTGCCCCTCTTTAACTATGGGCTGTGATACCTACTCTATCTATAGGGCCTTGTGCCCTCTTTATTGGGCTTGTATGCCACTATACCTATAGGGCCTTACGGCCTCTTTATTGGGCCTTATGCCCTCTTTAACTATGGGTGTTAAGCCCAACACTTTATGGGGGCCTAGTTCCAGGCTATTCCCTGCCTATGCCTAACTGTGCCCGGGGCCTAGCGCCCAAAATGCTGAGGGGCTTGTGCCTTTATCTGAGAAAAGAATAGAGTGCGGGAGGGGGGCCCAAGAGGGATGATGCCCAGAAGGGCCTTACCTGTCTCCTAGGTCTTCGGGGATCTTCTCCTGGGATTCCCCAACAGCCGCTGCTTTTAGGCTCTGCCACCTTCCTCTATCTTGATCACGCCGGTCTTCCGATCACAGAGTAGTTCCTGAAAAGGGCTCTCTGTGTTCAATGTCTTTTCCTCGCCGTCTTCTTTCTTCTCTGCTTGACCGCACCGTTCTCCTGCTGCATAATATGCTGGCATTAAATAAATACATTGTTACTAAAGACTACATATGTCTTTAGTAACAGTGTACATAATTATAAGTCATTATTCACAAGGTGGCTCAAAAGTTGGAATTCTGATTGAAATAATAAAACTGATTACTGAGGATTCTGTTGGAATCTGCCAACAATCTTGTCAGTAAGGCTGTGATGACTCACTGATAATTTATATATTTTTACATAGTACTTTTTTAGATTTTTTTACACAAAATTACCACCAGAAAGTTGGCTATACCTTGTATACCATCTTATTGGTATTAAAATATATTTAACATTTTTTCCAGGGATTTTTTTTTAATGATTAGAAATATTCCTAAACAGCATTGAAAAGAAAGGAGGATTTTTAGAAGAATGTGTTTACGTTGCCAAAGCTTTGTACAATCTGTGAAGCCAAAGGTATAAGCAGGGGAAAGACTTTATTTGATTAAAATAATACTCCCTGGGTATAATCTGTCTACTTCTCCAGCTTTTCAGTGGTATGAAGTAAAAGCCTGTGATGTTATTTTAGTGCCAGTACCAGCTCAGACTGCAGTGGTGTGATAGCTAGGAGTATGGAGTCCAGCTTCACACAAGTGTATTATACAGAACATGTGGCTAAGATTTCAAGTTGTCTATAACAGCCAACAACATCCTGGACTGCTCTCAATTCGTAGGATTAGGTTGGCTAAAAAAGTGCAATTTACAATGGGTTATTCCTCATCCAGACACATATATATATAAATAAACCGTTTTAGACCTCTTTGAGGTTTGTTTTCTTTTAATATGCTAAAAGTATGATTCTTATAAGCATTACTTGTGACCCCTGGCAATTCATGAAAAAAAATTTTACATTCAAGAACCAAGACAGAAACAATCACAACTAGATATGCTTGGCCATGGTCCGTAGGCTTGTGTCCACACCACCTTTGTAACGTTATTGGCCAAACAAATTGGGCTGAAGACACATGGAACAATTTAACATTGACAATATATCACCATTGGTGCCCATATAATAAAGGAATCATTGATTAATTTATCGCAGGCAGCACAAGATGTTTAAAAAATGTCAACTCTTAAAGCTTGTCATGTACATTGTAATGTATTGTGGCCCATATTGTAGTATGCAAATCTTACTTGATTACACAGGATGTGAATAGGTAGTACTGCAATTCTAGCTAACGGTCCAATTAATGTGTGGTGATCTACCAACCAGGAAGCCAGACTTACTGGTGTCTCTTTACCTGTGAATCTTCACTGATCACCTGATAATTAGATCTGTTCAGTTTTGACCATGGGTACTTATTCCACTTATGGTGGTTCACCAACACTACCAAAACAGTTCATTCCTTTATCATTAAAATTGCAAAAATCCTAAAAGAAGAAACGTCCTACGGCCCCTTCTACATGATCAGATTGGATTTTATTGGGCAGAATGAAAAATTGTGTCAGCCAATACCCCCATTGTTGTCTTTAGGGTCATTGGCCATCCAAGAAGTTGTAAGTTCTAACGTCTCTTTGGGACCTGATTTACATACCAGATCAGCTGAACCTTAAACAGTTAAATTGAGATTTCAACAACTTCTGAGAGCCCAATACTTTAACCATATAAGAAGCAAAGTGATGAGATAACATATGCCTAAACTGCTTCATTTGCGTTACAATCATCCTTTTATTATACTATTTGACCCTTCTCTTACTACTTATATCCATTGCCCGCAAATAAAAAGCTTAAGGAAAAAACTGTAAATTAATATTTCTTTGTACATGATAGACAAGCAGAGTGTAAAACTCTGTAGATGCTCCCATTACGGGAAACAAAAGTTGAAGAAATAACTTAAGAAAGTGACAACCAGTTATGAAATACATCAGGTACATGAAACTATCCCACACTGCTTGTGGATGTTACATGCAGAACAAGCTGTGTACTGAACTCAGTAGATTGCCTGCATCTAAACACCAGTCACATTGCAGTGCCAAGGTCAGTGTTTGGGCAGATATTGATCTGGTGGCTATTTTTATGTACTTTTGTTTTATTGCTGTGGATGAAAATGTACATTTAACAAGAAAGCAATTACTTCACAGTACAGTTTATTTTAATGATTCATATAGGAAAATGTGAATGCTTCCTATATGCCGGTTACCCAATAACATTAAAACAATGGTAATGAAGGGCCCATGGAGGGTACAATTTACTATTAAAAGTAAATGGAGCATGCAGCATCTAAAGCTGCTGTCATGTCACTACTGGACCCATCCACAGGCTGAAGCGGAAGTGGGTACGGGGTCATTAGAATAAATAGGTTCCATCTCCATATCAGTTTGCATACGTTTATTGGTATTGAAAAATTGCTGGCAAAAGCCATTTCAATGTATCCTTTAAACTAAAGAGCCTAAAGAGCCCTGCATGTGTTTTTAGCTGTCTTAAAATTATTTTATTTTACTGTTTAAAATAGATACATCTTCCTGACCAGTTTTGCTAAGATTAAATACTAATTGCTCACAGAAACATTAGCTCTTCCTCCAAGCCTATGGAATTTGCAATGTATCAGATGATGTTCTATAGGTGTCATTTATCAGACATAGATTAACATCCAATTGCAGATAGTCACTCAGTAGTTGTTATGAAGGCGTCTTACCTGGACACAATTGTGGCAGCCAACCGTGTACCTAAAACAAACTCCCACACTCTGTCATTGAAAGATTCTTGTATAATTGCCTGACATTAAATTGCTTTATTTTAGAACTGATCTGTAAAATAATCGAGCATTTATCTACAGATAACAAAGTAGACATGAATTAAAACATTCATTTCAGATGAGTAAATGTTTTTGTCCACCCCTGTGCCGACTAGACCTGAAATATTTGTGTGACAGTTGCTATAAACCTGCTGGATGGAAGACCACACATCTTTGTGTGAATAGGGAAAGGTTAAAAGGATACATGGCACTAAAATTATTATTTTTTTCTAACTAGACTTAGGTAGAAAATAAAAATCTCTCTTCGAAGCCTGAGAATTATGTTCAAGACTAAGGCTGGCTATACACTACAGAAAAATGCAATATTATTATCGATTTTACCAACGACTGAAAAAATACAAGTCCCGATCAGCGTGTTGATTCATGTGTACACACTATACACATTTTACAAGATCTACCTTCAGGACTGTGCTCTTCATCTGTCATAACCATCTGCTGAAAAGATCATGACTCCGCACACTAGATCTATGGACACTGCCGGTAGTGAGTGCGTACACACTGCAGAATTGGAACGGCATCATTCCATCATTGAACGACATTTTTAGTCTGGTTTAAAAATCAGATGAAACAATACGATGTGCTTTGGAACCAGGGGAAGGCTGGCAAATTTTAACCCAGGGGGCCCAACTCAGCAGCCTATTTTAATGGAAAAAAAATAAATGCATGTGGCCCAGTGACCTAGCCCAGGTAGCCCCTGTCTGGAACCATAATCGTTCATTGTTGGAGAGTACACACTAATGCGATATTGGGCCGAATGGTCGTTTATCGTGTGATTGGCCCGATAATTGTGTGAAAACACTGCAGTGTGTACCCAGCTCAACCAGTTTGAAAAGTGTGAGTGGAAACACTGTTCAGTGAAAGGTTTTCAATGCATCTGATTGGGCAGTATGATTTAACAAACATCTCCAGGCTACAGGTAATAGCTTTGGGTTCAAACACTGGTTTGGTAAGTATCTTAAGTACAGCAGGAGTAGTTGATCATTAAATAAAGTAAAAACGACACCCTTAAAGAATTCCACCCACATTACTGTTCCTGCCTGATGTTTATATACGTTATATGTGGGGAGGGGGAATATTGGGCAAAAGAAAAGAGGGGCTGCAGGAGGAATATTTTGAAGAGAGAATAATTAGGTGGTGGGCAGTGGGCTGTTGGGGGTTGGGGACTGGGTGGGGTGGTGGGGTGATATGAGTACCAGGAATCCCTCACCTTATGGGATTTATTAACTGTAAGTTAGTTATTTATTCCATTCTAGAAAAATGAACCAAACGTGATTAATCACTTATCTTTATGTAGGAGGCCTGGCTAGATTCCAGTTACGGACAATGTAGTATTTGCAGTGCAGCATATATGAAGCATAAGCTTGTCTGTGTGCTTGTATATCTGCTCTATAGGTGCATATATTTTAAGTTTTGGTCAAATATCCTTTTGAATTACAAATATAGTTATTATATTATATATGTATAACAAATTCAGAACCAGAGCAAATGTTGGTAAAGACAGCCCCTAAAAATTGATGAACAAAGGGCAAATGCCCCCTTCTTGCCCTAAAGTTGGTCCTGCAGTTTGCACTGCAGCGTTGTATTGTGAATGCTGTGTCGCTGCCTCAGTGGAAAATGCTGGTACTATGCTGGAATCTGTCATAAAAGCATATTGGAGAAGAATCTCAAATGTGTATGTAACCCTTTAATGAAACAAGGTGAAATTATCACTGTATGGACCTTATTATGGATTCAAAGTATATAAAATAAATCTGTCCCTAGCTGCTCATCAGATTGATATCTGCTGCGAGTTTCACAGGAAAAAAATCACTGCCAAGTTTCTTCCGTAGCCAAATTTGTCTGGAACGTCGGTAACCTGCAGCCTGGATCTGGTCAGTGCAGATATACTCCAGATATACTGTATATTAATAGGTGTTCAGACAAAAAGTAAGTTTTTCTCCAGGTTATACATAGGAGTGCATGGGGCAACTTTCCTTTAGAAACAAGAGTAGGGGGCGAAAGTTGACTGTTGGGGGTGAGAGACTGATGTCTTTATGTGTTTACAGTACTATGAGAACAACATGGGTTACCTGTGTGTACACTGACAGTGCTGTGTGTTCACTGTTATGTCAACATTATGGGTACAGTATGGGTTTTGTTTATTGTGCACAGATTGGGCACGGTGTGTAAATTATGTGGGTGTTTCACGTACAATGTAAAGGTTTGGTTGTTGTGTACAATTTCGGTGCACTGTGTGTAGTACATTTAGCTTCATAAAAATATGGTTGGACTGCATGGGTATTAAACCTACAAAAATGACATGTTTTAGCTTCTTGGTGACGAGACAGTGGGGGTAAAGTGATCTGTTGTAAGATGGGCATATTCTGGTCTCTCAGAACATGTGACAGAAGTAATGCCACATCAGCCAGCACTGATCCTTTATTAAAACTTGTGCCAGGAACAAAATATACCAGGTGCAACAAATGGGACACAATATGATCCCTGTGTGCATAATAATCCTTCATACATCCTAGAAATTCAACTTCTAAATCCATAATGCTATAAGAGATCTATTAGCTTTGATTAACTGCAGAAGAGAAAGAAATTTTAGGTTACGGGTGACTCACATCTGTGACCACACTGACAGAATCTGGAAATCACCCTTGAGTATGTATTAGTATATTAATTAAACTTAAACTTACCAGAGCTTATTTGCAGAGCACACACTATGCTCACCATGTCTCAATGGTCCACCCAGCGCCCATCAAGGTTCACACCGCCTCTCGACTATGCCAAAAGAGTAAAAAGAAAAAACACACATAAATATTTCACTAGAAGGCTCTCTGTATTGTATGGTGGTCACTAGGATGCACTCTGTATTGTATGGTGGTCAGAAGCATGCTCTTTGTATTACATGGTGGTCCCTAGGATGCTCTCTCTATTGTTTGGCAGTAACTAGGTTGCACTCTGTATTGTATGGTGGTCACAATGATGCTCTCTGAGATGTATGATTGTTACTAAGATCCTCTCTGTATTGTATGGCAGTCACTAGGATGCTCTCTGTATTGTATGGTTGTCATTAGGAAGCTCTTGGTATTGTATGGTGGTCAGAAGCATGCTCTTTGTATTACATGGTGGTCCCTAGGATGCTCTCTCTATTCTATGTTGATCATAAGAATGCTCTTTGTATTATATGGTGGTCCCTAGGATGCACTTTGTATTGTATGGAAGTCACTATGTTAACCGTATTGTATGGTGGTCACTAGGATGGCAAGCACAGTATTATTATTATTATTATTAACCTTTATTTATAGGGTGCCACATGAGGTCCACAGCCCTGTACAGAGGGAAAACAACAAGACAGTACATGGTATAACAGTACAATACAGCAAACAAATAACACTGCAACTCTCAACACAGCTACTAGGGTGCAGGCTGAAACCTGTGCCCATCATCATCATCATTTATTTATAAAGTGCCAGCAAATTCCACAGCGCTTCACAATTGGGGGCAAACACAATAATATACAATACTGGTTAATACAGACAAAGAGGTAAGAAGGCCCCGTTCTCAAGCTTACAATCTAAGGGACAATGGGAGTTTGATACATGTCTACATATTGCATTTTGGTCCAGCCAGATTGCAAATGTAAAAGTGATTTGTATGCTATATGATCCAGTCACACAGCAATGTCAGTCAGGGGGTCAGAGGGTTGTTTTCTTGTGGGAATTGTGCAGAGGGTGGTAATAGGATAACCTAGGGAGGTTAAGAGGCTGGTTGGGGAATATTTTAAGCTTGCCTGAAGAGGTGGGTTTACAGAGAACTCTTGAAGGTTTACAGACCAGAGGAAAGTCTTACTGTGCGAGGGAGGGAATTCCACAGAGTGGGTGCAGCTCGAAAAAAGTCACTGACAGGAAGTTTTTGTTTACAAATGCCAAATTTCCCGTCAGTGGAACGCACATGCGAGAGGACATCCAAGGTGAAATGGCAGAAAGACAGTCAGTAACGCGAGACAACTCATATGGTGAGAGATCAGAAGAGGATAGATAAATTTGGGTATTATCCACATAAAAATTATTTTGAAATCCTAAAAAGCTTATTAGTTTCCCTCGAGAAGTGATAGAACAGCAGGTGACCTAGTACTGAGCCTTGTGGTACTCCAACTGATAAACAAAGTGGAGCAGAGGTGAAACCAGAGAAAATTAATACTGAAAGAGCGATTAGAAAGGTAGGATGAGAACTAGGGTAGGACAGTGTCTTGAAGACCTAGGGATTGTAGCGTTTGTATGAGAAGAGAGTGGTCATCAGTGTTAAATGCAGCAGAGGGATCCAGGAAAATTAGAAGAGAGTAATGGCGTTTAGTTTTAGCAGTGATCAAATCATTGACAACCGTACTCAATGAAGCCTCTGCGGAGTGTTGAAAACGAAAGCCTGACTGAAGAGGATCCAATAGGTTGTTTGCAGAAAGGAAACATGTCAGGCGAGTGTAGGCAATTCTCATTAGTATGGGCTCTAACAGGTTTAGAGCCAATGAACGAGGTGCAAAGACAATGGAGGAGAGGAGTCAATGGGCAGAGAGCTCAAGGAGGAGATGCGGAGTATAACTGATGAGAAAAAGTCATAGATAATGAGGACAGAAGGGAAGAAGACCCTGCTCACTAGAACTTACAATCTAAAGGGAAAGGGGCAGACAAACGGTTGACACATGGGGTGAGCCAATGTAAGGGGATCTGAGGGTAAGAAGCCAGAGTGGGAGAGATGGAGGATGAACGAGGGTGAGGTATACTACATGGGGAAATGTATATCTATAACTAATACTGGAACAGTTATCATGCAAAGCAGTATAATATTGCTTTGTCTTGCAATACATTTTTCATGGCACATTTATAGAAGTATTTTCATGTAATTTGAACTGAAAACACTGATGCTATTGTTTTCAAGTAATCACAGTTAATCAAATAATTGGTTTATTTAATCTTTGAAAGCCACCTCTGCCCACAAGAAGAGGTGAGGAGGGCTCTGGAAGGTTGAAACCTCTTGGTGTAAGGGCACACCCACCATCATGTAGGCAGATGCAATGTGATGTTGTTTATCTTCTACTGATAGGAAGACTTTAGATCTGGTGGGAGATTGACAGTGGATGAGACCCCAGTTAGAATGATCCATCTTATAATGACCGGACTTCATGTAACAGCAACCAATTCCCAGACTCAACTACTATCACATTAATGATAAGATACTACCTAATGCTGGATTAAGCAGCACCACTCATATAACTGATGCTACACACTGGTGAGCTGACTCTGCCTACTTGTGTTTGTTCCACCTACCAGATCAATGCTTTGCTTTACTTGAGTGTTTGGTCCGCCTACCATTGCATGTTGTATTAGCCTCTTCTACCACTGATGTGACTAGGGATAACAGTATGTTAAACCCACCTACTTTTGTGTTGGCCCCACCTACCGTTGATTCGGTCCTGCCTAGACGAGTCACTTTCTGAATCTATCACCGGGTCTGGTTTTTACTATAGTAGCGTGAAAGGGGTAATTACATATATATTTATATTTGCATTCATTATTGTAAGATTGAAAGGAATTAGGTCTCTTTAAATGTATTGGTATTAAATGCTGTATTTTAAATGTCTCTTTAACTTGCTTGTTGGAATATTAACAATGATTCACATATGAATCATATAGACAAGCTGGAGTCCTATGACTAATACTAAACTAATATTCTTATTAAGTGTACAAAATAATGTTTTTATCCTAAATGTTCTCAAACAAAATATTGTTTTGCTAGGCTGAAGCTTATGATGTACTGAACATGTGTGTTGTCACAATGCTGGGGCACTCGCAGGCTATTTTGGTGAGTGGAGAGTGCATCCTGGAAAGTCTTTACCGGTCCTTCCACAATATGACCACTGAATCACAGAGACTCCTTTCTGGTCTCTGAGCACGATCTTTTATCCTAGCTCTGGTTCCCTTGTTAATGGCTTCTGGGTACAGGGAGGAAGCTAACTCTGCTGGCTAGCCGATTGGCAGCCCTTGTCCCCCATGGGCTGGACAGGGACAGAAAGCTGCCCAACTCCTTCCTGGCCCCTGCTGTCATTGGCCCCATAAAGTATGGCGATAACAGGCTTGCACACTGGATCTCAAGGAAGGAGACTAATCACTGGTGATGAAAACACTGTAGTGTGTACAGAGCCTAAATTAGCTGTGGGAATCTCCCTGAATTAACCTCTTCCAGTCTTTTAGTGACATCCAGAGCTACAGACACAATAGCACTTCCTATGGGTGTTAGCAGGCCCTCTACTTGCATAGTCTCCTTAGCAGCTGCTGCAAGAGCTGGGGCAGGCTGCACTCACAGCTGGCTTTGCAGGACTGGTCTTTCCCCAGGGTGCAGCTCTTTTATTATATATTTCTATAGCATTGGTACATACATAGAGACACAGTTTAAACACATAACACATTATATTTAACATATTGATAAAGGGGAAACATGAGTGGGGTATCTGAAGGGGAGTGGGTCCCAGAGGGCTTAACTTTTAGTTGAACATAGTAAAAAAGTGGAGCTATCACTCTGTCCGCAAAGTCCTTAAATGTCCAAGTGATTCATTCAATATGTGTAATTATAAAAGCACTGTCTTTTAGTAATAAGGTGGCAGCCAATGTCTGTAAACCCTGTGGTGCGTCAGGCATAAGATCTGAAATGAAAAAGAAAGACGACTTCTAGGGCAATAATTCATTTTCAATAAGTGAAAATTAGTAGAAGGTGCAAAGTGGCCTCACACCAGTGTGGTAGTAAGTTAAACCTTATCTAAATCATTGTTGATGAATTCTCCACATCTCCTCTTTCTACCAATCAGAAAAAGACAACATGGTGCAATATGTATTGAACTGGTTTTAATAAACACAATAATTGAAGTAATAGAAACAGCTTTTCTGGTTAAATGCTCTTCACCGGGTATAACATGCAGGTGTGGGATTGCAGGTCTGTTCCCAAGGACATAATAACTGTGTTTGATGGCTCTAACATAATGATATATATTTTGTTATATTTTAATATTATAGTGGAAACTAGCCCAGGCTGTCTAGTGGTGGGGCTGGTTGAGGATTAGGGTGGAGGGGAGGGGGCATTCTGCCTGTTGCTTTATTTCTTAATGACACAGTGTACTGTGCATAGGAACTGATTTATCTGTTTAGAAGTATAGGACTCAGTTCAAGACTGTTTGTGGAGGGGGAGCTGTGCATGGCAAGGTGCACCTGTTATGTACTTCAGTGAGAGCTCCTCATCCCAACACTTCCCTCTGTCTTTGTAAGTTTCCACTTTGCAAACGTATGCACGGTGGCAGAAAATCACATGTAGTCGCACAAATCGAGGCGTATTTCCACTGCTCAGTGCCCACTTTGCCCTTCATAAATGATCTCTACTAGGTATTATAATAAAGACATATAAGGGAGTTTGATTAAACCCAACTAAACTTTGGATAATTATAATACACATTAATGACTATTGGTGTAATCATAAGAAAGTAGCTCTATATTTTGCTTTTATGAGTTTGAAATGAAATACTTTCTCCCACAGGGCTGCCAGCAAGAGGTGCAAATAGCCCATTCCAAAAAGAGAACGTACTTCTGTGTTATGCCATTTACATGCCAGTGGATCAATGTCTTCCTCAATGACAGGAGCTTGTATTTAAACAAAACTTCCACTTGCAGCCAGTCTGTTATAGCCTTGTCTGGCATCAGTGAGGACAGGTTGTTCTGTGTGCGTGTGAGAGCTGTAGAGACAGTAAATCAATGAGAGTCGTCAATCATTCTGCTCCCTGATGTAGCAAATGGTCCTTTTCAACCCTTACCCAACCTATCATAAGCATTTGTATTGGGGCTGCTGTACAAGATAAAATATTGTCCCTTTAATTATTAATTATATCAACAAACTGGAGATCCCTCATCTGGGGGCCCCTTTATCAAACATTCCCCCTGTGTTAAACCCCCGAAAACTGTTGTTGCTATGTATTATTGAAGCATCGCAGAAGATATCTCAGATATCTGCTGCTTTGCATTTCCTATCATTCTTCTGAGCACTCCCCGTAACAGTGTATGTGAAGTGCTCAGAACCACTATGTATGAAAGTCTGCTTAGAGAATTTTTTCTCTTTTTCTACATGACAATGTACGCCAGAAGCTGGCGCCATCTGAAGCTGGCGCACAGTAACATATCTGAAAACTTTTCGCAGCTGTCAGCTCTGAAGAGCAGAGCTGGACAGCGCATGTGTGGAGGGATCATGTGATCCCCCCCTGTCACTTATCGTACAGTTTGCCGTCTAGGATGTTACTGCGCATGCACCAAGTTTTCGGTCAGTGCATACGCACTAACAAAAAAGAAAAAAAAAAGAAAAGATCACCGCAGCCTTCAAAACATACTTACCTACTTTTGAAGCCAGCCGTCTGGGAGGGGGTCCATCAAGGGGTCGTGGCCACTCGGCGTGCACCGTTAGGCTCCGCCCCTGTCAATCTTGATAAATTCTAGCCAATCGCAGAAGGGGGCGGGTCCACAATGCCGCAATTTGCCCCATCCCCCGCCATCTTCATCAACGGGGAGATGCTGGATCCGGGATTTTTGCCTGCTCTGTCAGGAGTCCGGGAGAACTCCCAAAAATTCGAGTCTCCCGGATATTCCGGGAGAGTAGGCAACTATGCTTCAAAACTGAGAAAATACTGCGATGATCAGGTGAGTTACTACTCAGGGACAGCAGATTATCGGCACTGCTGTCCCTGAGAAGTTTTTTAATACATTTTCATTACTTTTCAATCCTTATCAAGGAGATAAGGAATGAAAAGTATCAAGTAAAAAAAACGAAGGGTCATAAATAGACCCCTTAAACTTTTGTAGCAGGAATATTTGTATGTTTACATAAACAGACCATTTGCAATTTTTAGTTTCCCCAAATCTACTGCCTGAGAGAAATTCCTCAGTTAGCTATATTGTGTAGGAGATACATGCATGATTAATACTGGACAAATATGATATTGCCACACTGGGCCTGGTTCATTAAGGGATGTTAAGCAAAATAAGTAAGTAGGCAAGACCATGTTGCATTGGAGGGGGGAGGTAAATTTAAAATGAGATGGCAGATTTATAGTTGGGGTAAAGCATGTCCTAGATCAACTTTAAATTGCAGTGTACTAATAATCTATCAAGTATTTTTGTGCTACATGAAAAAACAGACAGCATTTTCCTTATGTGCAAAATAAACTAATTTTTTACCCCTTGCATTGCAACATGGTTGTGTCCAGAAAACTTGAGTAAGGAAACTTACTCAATTATTTGCTTAACTTTCCTTAATGAATCAGGCCCATTATGTATAGGATGCATATATTTAGCTGTTACTATATCTACATGATGCATAGCTTTCACTGTTACTATATAAGCATGCAGCAAACATCTAGACAAATTACAGTGAAATCATGCAACATGTGTATTTTATATGTGTTTGATTTAAAATGCCTGATCTGGTAATCCTACTCTACTCAAAGAAATAATTTTAAATCACATCTTTCGCCGTACTATTGAGACTGAGCTTATTGGGGGTTTGGTGAGGACGATTTCCCAATCTTTTCATTGTCAGATCAATAAATGGTATTTATTAAATACTTTATACAGGTCACATAAAATGCATAAACGGCACACAGCCAAACATGATAAAACAGTTTGCTGTAGACTGGAGCACACAGTCTCTCCAGAAGGTCCACAGCTCCAGCACTATTTTTAGCTCTATCTGGAATCACTTGAGGACCATGAACATTTGAATGTAGTTTCTGATATCCTCACGTAAAACTCTAGGGGGCATTTGTCCATAGTCAATGTACAATGAGAGCGTGCCAATCGCGTGCCAATCTCCAGCACACACAGCAGCATCTGATCCAAGCTCTGGGCATCTCGAAAAGGGCTTTTTTCAGGAATATCTCTTGATTCAGCTACAGGTCTAGTCTAAGTGCTGATTACAAGTGATGACGGCTGAGTATGCATGTTATTACATGTGTATGTAGTCAGGAGCAACTGTACAGTAGACATTCATAACATACTAATAAATGTATTTCATGGGCGGAGATTAAAAAAGCAATACTTTTTATTTTTCAATTCCTATATTATTGACAGGTGACATTAATTGAATAGTCTTTTTTATGTGTGTGTTCTTTTGTGATTTTATATTCTACATATGTATTGGACATATCCTGCAATGTCCTGTCTAGTAGAGCAGACCTACATCCATATTCATCAAAACACATATCTTCACATCCACTCCTGGCTAAATTCGGGCATACGTATACCCGATCTACGTGCTTTCTAAAGCAAACTCTCATGGAGTGAATCAGGCACTAGAAGTGTTTCACTGCAGTTTATAAATCTGTGCACAGCCAGTTCATTAGTTGTCTCCCCAGAACTTGGCTAATGATGTCTTAGGAAAGCGTGGTATCTTGTCAAATGCAACAATTGAGGGTTGTACAATGTGGGAAACCAATTGAAATAATTCAAACTATAAGGCTTTTTAGAAAAAAACCATAAGCACCATTCAGAAATATATATATTTACAATGTTGACACACCCAGGGCTCATGTAAAGTTGGATGCATTTACATCCTGAACTTTAAGAGGAAAAGGCGTCTGCATAATAAAGTGCCTTTACTTATATATACGCTCAGTTGGCCGCATTTCACGGTGCATCCAGCTACACGACACTGCCTCGTTGTGTGTTAGTTGGTTATGTTAGGTTGCAAGCTTTAAATAAACAATATTTCCAGCTACACAACACTAACATATACGCCCCATTCACAGCAGGAGCGACAGGTGTAGCATGGAGAAAGCATAGAGATTTGACTTGACTGTATACACAGTAGAACAGTGTCTGGCTAGTGATATTAATAAATGTTGCACTTACCACGAAAAATATGATTATATATAAACACAAATACAAATTCAATAAAATTGAGTGAAATTACAATAAACACAAACATCTGTTATGTTCCCCTTTAAAAATCTGTTCCCTTTCGTAATCCAATTGGAAATATCAATTACTAATGCAATAGACGGACGCAACTTCAGACAATATTATAGGTGCACTAAGTCTTTAAGTGCTACACTGGAGAGGTGATCAGCAAACATCCAATCACAAGCGGCTAGTTAGTCATGTGACTCATTGCACCAGTCTAATAGCTCCAGCAAGGCCCCAAGTGTCAGGCACTGATTGGAAACAGACTAATCCCCTGCACCTTGGTCTTTATAGATGTGTAAAAGTGATGATTCATATTTTCTTCTATATCAAGACAGGACTTTATTCAGTCTGTTGCAGGACACAGCCACTTCCACCATAGTACATACTGGTTGCACACAGCTAGCTTTAAGAGAACACAGGAATGTCCCTCCAGCCTCCCCTCTTATGGGGCCCTCGCCACCTCATCTCATGGTATGACATGGGAGAGACTTTCATCACACAATATTGTACATTATTTGACAGAATGTAAGCACTGCAGGTTACGTGTATGTGCCTGTACTAATTACCACTGTGTTACTGTCTTCCATGTCCATTGCCCCTCCAGGCAGTCACTCAGTGTGATTAATCTGCCAGTAGCTGAAAGAGGTATGTGATGATCGTACACACATAAGCCAATCACCATGCAGGTACTACAGCCTGGGGCCCCCGGCTCTACTCGCGTATTGACGTCCCTGAAAGTATAACAGTGTACTGAAACATGGCCAGCATAGGTTAATAGACAAATGTAACAAATAGCAAAATGTTCATTTATTTAACTATTAATGAGAGAGGTAGTTGCCAAACTGTTTGTTCTTTTGAGATATAATGAAAGGTCTCATGTACATTACCAGGGAGTGCGCAGTCCACAAAACAAATCGTGAAAAGTGTTTTAAACCACTAAGGATCTGGGGCAGCACAGTGGTTAGCATTGCTGCTTCACAGCTCTGGGTTCATGAGTTCAAGTCCAACCCCTATCTGTGTGAAGTTTATTTGTTCTCACTGAGTTTCCTCCCACAGTCCAAAAACATACATAAGTTAATAGACTGCTTAAAAAATGGACGTGTGTGTGAGTTAAATGTAAAATTTCAACTTCTATGTACATGGAAAAATGAGTCTATACACTTAAATTTGAACAGTTATATTTTTGGCTGCACATATTTTAAAATATATGCAACTTTATCATTAGTGTATAGATGCATCTGTGCAAAGAAGCAGCCGCCATAATGATCAGCTCAGAAATGGGCACCAGGCCTGTGAAACGTGTTATGATATGGCTCCTTAAAGGCCTATCTGAAAGACATCTCTAAGGGGCAGCATGACTAACTTACGTCTACACTTCCTAACAGTACTGAATTTGCATGTGAACCCCCATGATTCGCCTCTTCAAGCACAGATATAAGATATGGGACTATATTTACTAAACTGTGGGTTTGAAAAAGTGGAGATGTTACCTATAGCAACCAATCAGATTCTAGTTTATTTATTTAGTACATTCTACAAAATGACAGCTGGAATCTGATTGGTCGCTATAGGCAACATCTCCACTTTTTCAATCCTGGAGGTTAATAAATATAACCATTGCTCAACTTAAAATACAATGTGTTACAGTACAGTGTAAGTTGTGCACATGCAAAGTCACATTTTTACATGGCGCTAATGGACTTACTTAAACCTCTGAATCTGACTCTTAATGGCCTTTTCTGTACCCAGCCTCATTTCCTAATCATCTCTCAGGAATGGCAGCACTCTTGTTGTACTGTACAATAAGGGCCTACCATCATTTTCTTTATTTGTTTTGTTTTTTCCATAACTAAAACCGGGTAGATCCACCACACAATACTGTCCGAGGGCAGCCAGCTTTTGTTCTGCAGCAAACAGAACCCTATTCCCAGAGCACCATATACCTGTTTACAATAATAGGCCATTATAGAAAGTACAATATCCATTCTGATTCAGCTTCTCCTCCAGGATAGTCATGATTATGTGACATCTGCTATAAGACTGGGTCCTGTTTTTTCACAATGGAAATTTTAACTAAAATGCTTATTTTTCTATTTTTTAGATTATTGGGAAAATATTAAATATAAATAGCACCCAACATTCCAACTATTGGGATAGGGATGTGACTGCCTCGCGGAGGAGGCGTCAAAAGGGGCATTACCCATCCTCACTTCCCTCCCCGTATACACTCTTGTACCCGTATACACCCTTGCACTGCCGAATACTAATGTCAGTGTGTGCTCACCTCACCTCACCTCACCTCACCTCACCTCACCTCACCTCTCTGCAGAGCAAAATCCATTTCATATCCTGATTCTCAGGAACTGGCAAAAGGCATCAAGTTATCAACCCCACAACCAGGTTCACTGCTGAGCTGACGGTACACTACCTGCTTCATGTAGATATATATGTGTATATATATGTGTGTATTTGTATATATTCTGTGCTCGCAGGGCCCCAATTTGAGTAAGCAGTAAATCCAGCTAGAATGTGCATTTTTGTAGGTGTATGTGAGGTGTACAAATGTGTATATGCCCCTATGACACGATTGGCCATTCTAGTAGAAACTACATTCCCCTATTCAAACAAAATATAATGTTATGAAGTGTCAAATACACAGGAGAGAATTATTCCCTAGAGTCCAATGGAAATGACAAGTAATCAACAGCTTCATATAAAAATAGGCTGCAGGGCTCAATATACGAGCAGCCAATCAGCAGCAGCTAGACATTGCTGCAGGTGTCATCATCATCATTGCATATCTTTACATCAGGTCACCAGTACCTGCAAAACATATGGCCCCTAAGAGGCATATCTGGAGATGTGCCAAGTCTCATTAGGTGGTATCTCCAGGGTGCGTCGTGCACCTACGTGAACACACCCGTACTGTACTCAACATGCACTTATCCCCATGTCGACTCTCCAGGCATACGGGTCTGCAGGTCTAAGATACGCACAAAACTAGACAGAGGCACATTTTGGAACGCTGCACAGTAAGTATATATCTACACCACAAAGGTTGACATGTGCGCAACCTCATTAACCTATCAGTCCCTGCTCTCATCTGCAAAATACAAGAGCAATCTTCCTCTTGCCAGGTCTCCTCTGAATTCTCACAACTTACATGCGGATGAATAGCAGATGATTATGTTCCTGTGTTTTACTATTTATCCTCCTAATGGGCGGCTGAAGAAATGGTGCTGAAGCTGTGAAACCTTACTGGTCTGGTGATGGAGTTGTGCTACCAGTTACTAAGGCGTCCTGTTGACTTGCCGTACAGCACTCGCTGTGGACTCCTCTTCTGCCCTGGCTATGCCGTGGTTGTGGCATCTGTGATCAGAGGGTACCGTAAATACTCAGGGGGTTAAACACAATGAACATGGAGTGGTCACCAGTGGTGTGCAGTGCAATGTACAATAAATTATTGGGCGCCAGACCATCTCATGGTAACAATAAAGCTTCTCCTCCCGCACAGGTCATAGTGGTTATAAGCACAATTTCTCCAAACGCCTCCAGCACATAAACTTCAGCTGATGTTATTAGTGATAATGCTCCATCACTACCCCTTCATGCACACGATCCAACAAGGATTAACGAATATCCCACTATCCAGGGATTCTCCTGGCCACAGACCACCCCTCCCCCCCATCCCTCACATGGACCCTCTCTTACTCCAGCCCCACTGCTGTGTCTCACACTGACACTTTCCAGTAGCATCCAAATATCGAGAGACTCTTTAAAGCTTGGGAACCCCCATGCAGTATTGTGCAGTTCAGGGACATTCATCCCTCAGGCAGACCTCTTACATACATCCCACTGGCCAGGGACTCTGCCTCACTTGCTTGCAACACTTTCTACACCACAGGACTCTATCATCTAATTTTCACCGTGGGGAACGACCTTCCTTCAGAGTAGCCAACTGCCTAGTTGCAGCGCCCCCCCCCCTCCCACCTCAATTTATAGGGCTTTTTCACGGGGGCTCTCTTACAGGGGGAACCTCCTCCCCTAATTAAGCTCCTGTTAGCCGGCTGCATCAGCAGTGACCCCCCCCCTCACAGTATGGGGGCCTCTACAAGGGGGCTCTTCACAGGGTCCTCTCTCACAGCATGTGTGGCTTCAACTAATATCACTCAACCCAAGGGTTAAGCCCTAAAGGTGGGGATCCCACTGTTGTTCTCTACAGGACTCTCTTCAATATGGGGCTCACTATTCCCACTACAGGGTCTTGAAATTGAGCCTCTCTACACCACCTCGCTCCCCCCTTTGTGGGATGTTATTTACAATGAGGCCCTTTTTCCCCTTTACTGGAAACTAGTAACATGTGCCCTTGTAGCACCCACCACCATTATTTGCCGGGACCACCCTCCTCCTTCCTGGGTCCCAGCTAAAAGTGCGGGAAACCAGAGCCTCCCATGTGACAGCCCTATACATGGCACTGGTGCTTCCACCATACTTGCCTACTTTTTAAACCTGTACCCCAGGAGATCCCAGAGCACAGATCATGTGACAGAGGGTAGAAGGGAGTGCCCCGCCCCTTCTAGAGAATACAGAAATTCAAGGTGCTGAATAGTGCTGGTGGGGCTTAATAAAGCAAACCCCCCCCCGCTTTTCAATGCCGTGAATTTCAGCAGTCCGGGAGGTTTGCTTACTCTTCCAGGAGTCCGGGAGGACTCCCAGAAACTCGGGAGCCTCCCGGAAATCCCGGGAGAGTAGGCATGTACGGCTTTCACGCTGTTGGCCATGCACCCATTGATGATGTGTCTGCCGGCATCATCGCAGGGGAACGCACATATGATGATGCGACAATCCCCGCCACCGGCACCCGCCCCACTGTTGCACTCTTGATAGATCTCCCCCAGTGACCACGCCTACTATCAGGAGGGGGACCACAATTAGGAACGCTACATGCGTTGCAGGGCAATCATTCAGATGTTTGCTTTATTTTTCAAATTTGTATTAAAAATAACAATTAGTGACTGGATGCTTTATGTTACAGAACCTTTCCCATACATACCTCTGCACCTGATTTTATAAATGTCCTATGTCTTTTTCTTTTTCTTTTATATGTAACATACCAAAGAAGAATTATACACCAAGGGCAGGATATAAAAGTAAATGCTGGGTTTTCACAGGAAGATTCCACCTGGTTTCTTTTGTCAAAAACAAACAAACCGGGATGTTATTTTTATACATCAAAACTATATGAGCAAACATACAAGCCAAAAACACATTATAAATGTACTGTAAATATGAGTAATTACCTCAATAGTCTGCAAACCACATGGGCCAATAAACAGGCAACGAAAGACTTATTTAGTGCCACCTGCTGGCCATAGGTGTTATAAGCAGTGGAAGACTTATATAGTACCATTTTCTGGCCATAGATGTTACTGCAGCAACTTATGCTTTTGGAGCTGTGGCTTTGCCAAATGAGGAAATGTTACGGCAGATTGGGGTGTGAGCTGGGTGGATCAGGGCATGGAAAATTCCTGAATTCATGTCCTGGAAGGTTGTGAGAAAAATAAGACTACCTAAATTTATTGGGAGCCCCAGCAGACTCTGATTCTACTGATTAAAGTACAGAGATGCTGCAAATCTGTTATTCAATATATGAGGAGCAGAAAGAAGAAAAACGAATGATACTTCCAGAATGACAGCTGACTGGTGTTTCCAATCACTATATTACTGTGACTGGCATCAATTATACAGAGCACAGTTTCCAACTCACCCCCCTAACCTCTGTATCTGTTCCTCAGCAGTGCCCTTTCAGCCAATGATAGGATTCTTGCAGCTACGCCCTTACTTGTCAATGCCGTGATAGCACTACCGAAAAAAGCAGCTCAATGCTTCAGTGGTCTCCAATAAAATGGTGCAACAAATAACAGAGTTTCCTTTATATATGCAACCATGGGAGCTTATCCTGCATTCTATATTGTTCAATTAAGACAGAGTTATCTGGAATTTTCCCAACATTTTCTTTTTGAGGATTAATGATGATTTCTGGTACTTAGGCAAGTCTTCAAATTGGAAAGCATGTATACCCAACACAACTGAAATGTAGTCACACTGCATGTCAAAAGCTATCAATGAAACCTAACACTCGTCCCTGCTGCAACTGGAGTTTGGTGTTTCTTGGGTGTTGTCAGTACCAGATTTATGGTGAATATAAGAATCAGGACTGTATTTCTTAAAAAGCAAATTCTGCTATTTTGAACACAGCATAAGAAATTTTAAAAGCAGTTAAATGGATGCCCTTAAAAATACTGTGAAATTGACATACCCTGGTAGAAAGCAGGGGCGGCCTCACAAAAATGCAAAAATTAATTTAGACTGTAAGCTCCAATGGGGCAGGGACTGATGTGAGTTCTCTGTACAGCGCTGTGAAATTAGTGGCGCTATATAAATAGCTGATGATGATGATGAATTCAGAAGTTGTTGGTTGAATCTGGGTGTGGTTTGGGTGGATCATGGGTGGAGCTTATTTTCTCCCAATTTTGATTTTTTTAACATGTTGCGAGCTATGAATTACAGCATATTTTTTCTTCTCAGACGTTCATCACACAGACAACTAATATGTTCTACTTTCGGTAGCCATAAAATTATTTTGATATAGCCACTACTACAGTTTTCCTATTCTCCAAATACTTAGTACCGTGCAAGGTGTGAAAGGTGTGTGCTGATTGGAAGGCAGCAACGGACTGGATGACTGTGGCCAGGGGCATAATTTAACATTTGTAGACCCCATAGCAATGTTTTGTAACCCCCCCAATGTACCGCCAAACGGTGAAAAACTCACATATACACTTGGGGATGTGATGTGAAATGTTGGCCCCTCCTCAGGACCCCATAGCAGCTGCACACCCTACACCTATGGTAGTTACATCCTAGGCTGGGGCATCTGTTCAATTTATTGTGGCAGCCAGTCCTGCCTCCTAATTTTCTAGGATGCAACACCACCAGAATACTAACACTGTGGAGGTATCAGTGGCTATAACACTGTCATTTTAGATCAACCTGCAACTATTTTTTTGTGTAACCTAGTATTTTGTCATTTAAATGTCCTTGCTTTTACCAAAAAAAACTCAAGTTACCAATGGATACATTTTAATGTACTGTCTATATGGAAGCTGATGGTCGGGCTACAGAATTCAGAGTGTACTATATACGCTAGCTTGAGTAACAGGTAAAAAGATATACCATAAGGCAGAGGTGCTCAAACCCAGTCCTCAAGAGCTACCGACAGGTCATATTTTCAGGATTTCTGTCTGTAGAAACAGGTGGGATAATTACCCAGGAAAATAGATAAACTCACCTGTGCATGATTAAAAAAATCCTGAAAACATGGACTGTTGGTGGCTCTTGAGAACTGAGTTTGGGTACCTCTGCAATAAGGATTATATGCAAACTATTTTCACTAAACAAATTGGCATAAGTTTACATTGGTTTTGAACATACTTATATTAAGATTCTTGTATGATTTATTACAATATTTTCACATTGGTGTGCCACAAACAAATGACCTTTGTCATCTGTGTTGGCAGACGTGTCACAACATCAAAAAATGCTATGAACCATTTGCTCTAGTGAATAAATAATGATGAGCGTATCTTCTATAAAAGGAACAGTAGGTGGCAGCATTTTACAGTTTTATGTCTGTTGAAGCTTCACTATATTTGTACTCTATTAACTGGCTCTCTCTATATGTTGCTCGTTTTCAATAACAAAATGTGAAAAAAACAAAATTAACAAAAAAAAAGCTTAAAAACGATTAATTAGTCCGTCATTAAATTGCATATATATTACTATCATGGCAAAAGAGTACCTATTTAGTACAGTCACAAGCAGACAACTATGAATCCATTTGTAAAAGCTTTTGTTGTATTACACTCAGGAATAAGACCAATCTTGTTGCTGTTTGAGGCCTCAACTGTAATATTGCCCTTCTCGCACACTGGACACCCTGGATGCTAGCATAAGCACTTATTAACCGTCGAGCATAAATGCTCATTAACTGACGCATGTCAAACATGTTCACACTTGGTATGCATTGTTACTGGCATTAGAAAACACTCTTACATGCTTCTTCTGCAGCTCTCCCGCATTAGACAGTTGCCTTATTTGCCCAATTAGAAGCACACCACTGATTATGTTATTATGGCAGATACAGCACTATAGAATGTTACGTTACTCAGTATTACAGGTAAAATGATTGATCCTTGCATACCTTCCAGTCCTTATCTTATGTACTGCACAGAGAAGAGCAATTTGTCCACCAAACTCAGGATCCGTTTACATTAGTGATTGTTAATGTGCTTTATCTGTGTTCCCCACAGTAGTAATCTGCATTTTTAGAAGCGGTAAAAAGCAAGAATCATTGTTTTCTTTTGTAAAGTATAACACATTTTCTATCTTACTGGCCCCCACTGCTGTTTTCTTTAGATT
The DNA here is from genome assembly GCF_038048845.1 of Mixophyes fleayi. NCBI lineage: Eukaryota > Metazoa > Chordata > Amphibia > Anura > Limnodynastidae > Mixophyes > Mixophyes fleayi. Next base: position 70,964,877 of record NC_134402.1, read on the forward strand.
CTACATTTCTGTTAATTTGCACTGTACATGGCACCTGCAGGATTTACATTGTTATGGAGTTCTGTGTGATCAGACAACAACAGTTTCATCTGGTCAACATAGCACTCAAATCCTTAAGGCCACAATCATTACCTTAAGTGTATTACTCATAGACACATGAGTAATACATGTGCTGGTAAATGGGATTCAGGGAAAACACATCTAGACCCAGATGTTTGAACTGACAGACATAGAGGCTGTATAGAAGCCGCGTATGTACAGCATTAACCACTTTGTAGCTCCCTTTTATTACTGTATGGGAGTGAAGGAATCTGACAATGTTCTTATAAATGTCCTTACTGGAACAGCTATATATTCATGTAAAAAAGAAAGTACACTCAGTACATAATTAACAATCATCTAGTTCTCCCCATGTCCTAAAATTTGTTAAACCTAATCCCACAAATAACCCATAAGAAGTTTTACTTGTCCATCAAAAAAATAAGCCAACATAAAGAAGCCACGTATAAAAAGTACACCCAATGATTTTGTAAAATCACCTTTAGCAGCAAAAACTATAATAGAAAATAATAAAACGTATACAGAATGTGCGTTCATCAGCCTCTTACTTTGTATTTGGGGAATTTTGACCCACTCCTACTTACAACACTGATGTTTGAGGGCATTTGTTTAATGCCAGCTCTCTTAAAGTCACTTTGATTATTTTCTTTCTCAGCCATTCAGTTGTAGATTTACTGAGGTGTGTTGTCCTGTTGCATGATTGAATATTGTCCAAGCTTCAGTTGTCATTCAGACAACCTGCATATAGAGGAGTTCAAGGTAAACTTAATGATTGCAAGGCATCCAGGTCCTGTGTCCTGAAAGCAGCCACAACTCATCGTCCCTCCACCACCATGTTTGATGGTTGGTGTGAGGTTCTTGGTTTTCACCAAAAATGGTATTTTGCATTAAAACCAAACAACCCCACTTTAGTCTCATCTGTCCAGAGCACATTGTTATACTTTTGTGTTTCATTTACTGATTCATTCTTGTGTTTTATTCATGCACCTTTGCAAACCTAAACCACACTGCAAATTTTGTAGAGAGAATAAGCTTTCTCCTGGATAAACTTCAATGAAATCAATATTTGTTCAGTCTTTTTTCTGATGACAGTTATGAACTTTGACATCTACCAGGTTGACGAAGGTCTGGAGATCCCTGGATGCAGCTTGTTTTCTTTGTGAGTTCTTCTCGGAGCATCAGACAGTCTGATCATTGGGTGACTTTGCTAGAAGGCCCAGTCCTGGGATGTGCAACTGGTAACACTGTCCTCTGTATTCTCTAGTTGTAAATAATCTTTTTCCCTGTAGAGTGATGGACTTCAGATTATACGGAATTGACTTTATAACCCTTTCCATGCTAATAAGTAGCAACAATTGATTCTCTAAGATTATTGCATTTATCTTTTCTTTTTGGCATGGTGTAAAGACTGAATGCTTCAGACCAAACTGGTCCTACTTTTATATAGAGGTGCTACATATTGTGGCTGTTGGCATTGATTGTGAATAGAACCAAATTCATTTTGCAATATGGGTCGTACTGAATTTCTAAAAAGAAGATAATGTGCTAAACAGAAGTCTTGGATTTTTACATTTCACAGACGGATTAGACATCACGAGAATACATCTTTCCATTCAATTGGCAACTTCACAAAATTAAATATTTATAACCAAGCGCTATCATCAGATTTTTGAGGCCAACTTTTCCCGCGTTCTCTCCCAAATCAAGTCAGACCGTGCTTCGTGGTCCCATCACTTTATATTTGGATAGACTAAATTAATGCAACCAAAATAAATCTACTCCCATGCATTCTAGGGAGCAGCCCTGACTTTTGTACAGTATGGGTTCATCTTGAGGCTGAAAGTCTGGGACTGCTCGCTCCTGCCTCCCTCCTCTGACTACCATGTGCTGGATGCCCGAAGAAAGTTTAATATCATCTTAGAATTTCCAACTCCCTATTGGTTTGGGATTGAACTGTCCAAGCATTTGCCCTCTCCCCATCTCCTTCCCAAATTATCCCTTTGTTTAACTCTCCAGACTTCCCTTCTGGCCTCGTCCCATCAGCTTTCTCTCTCTAGCAGAAAAATGGTGTTAGATACCTGAATAACTTGTCCTGCAATGGCTCCTTTCCCCAAATTCTCTGACATTTAAACCACATTTCATATCCCATCTAAAAATTTGTACCAGTACTTCCAATTCCAAAATAATAACACCATAGTTAAGAGCCCCCTGACTCATCACACCTTGACTACTGTTAAATCACTATGCCTGCATCAGACTTTGACTGCTGGCCTGATGTCCACAAATACTCAGAACTCACACTTTCCAGGGTGCCGATAAGGGACCCATAAGAGTTGGCCTGGGAGCGGGACCTGGGAGAGTCCCTGGATAAAGAGGACTGGGCTGCCCCTTGCCATTCCCGCAGCCACGCATCACCAAAATAAGCTTATTAGACACATTCTAGTAGCGGCCACCTGGCAACTTGCTGCTAACTGGAAACAGTCCCCCCACCCCCACCCTCCAATCAATCATTAGTAGGGTGTGGCACTTTTAGAGGCTGGAGTATATGGCTAACATCCTTAAGACCTCCTCCAAGTCCTTTAACAAGGTTTCTTTCACACTAGTTCCCCCTTTACTTAATTATCTCTCCCTTCTACTCCTTCTCATCTCTCCCTTTCTCTTTTTGACGGTTCTAGCTACGCCATTTCTCCTCCCTTACCTCTTTCTCAACTATCCAAAAATGGTTCTTATGATATTCAGGCTGATGTCTAGTTTGTAAGTTCATACCTTTGCTATTTGTATGTATACGATTGCTCTACCTGCTGAACTGTACTCTATACTTATAATATACACATTTTTCAAAAAAATGAAGATAATGGCACAGCTAGTACGTGCCACAAAGTGATACACTAATTGCAATAAGTATGTCCCATGACAATGCTCAATCAAGTTGACCATACCCACAAGATAATACTACCCCATGATCTGTGGTGTCTTTAAAATGCAGACAACCAATTCTCACCTGACTTTGCAAAGCAAAACAACTCAAATTTCTGGTGGATTTACAGTTCATATCTCCAAATGTTTGGTTTCTTTCTATAGATCTCTGGTAGTGGCATAATGCAGATCTGAATACTTACCAATCCTGACATCCTGCATTGTCTCCCTGTGGCATGCTCAAAACGAAGTACTGGGAAGCTGTCATAACCACTAAATGACTCTTAATTCATCAATTAGAGTGTTGGGACCATATAGGGTATCTGACAGTCTGACTAGTGAATGGCTGACACTATCCATAAATCATAGAAATCATTGTGCCAGATACCCAATAGCAGGCGTCTGACACATTATTATTATTATCTTTTATTTATATAGCCCCAACATATTAGGCAGCACTGTATATACACAAACATCATCACCTCGGCCGCATCTGTGCAGGCAGCACGCCCTCGGCATGGCCTCACTGCCTGAGTTTGTCCGCCCCCTTCCCCCTCCTGTTCTGTCCATCAAGTTGTAGACATTCATAAGTGTTAGTTGTGTGCAGACATGAATTGCATACAATTGCGTTCACTGGCGTCAGTCCTGTTCTGGCGCATGTGCCGAGCATTTTCACACAAGACACGACACGCAAATAGACTTATGTTTGAAGATGAACCATGCCCATGTTTATATCTATATTGACTACATAGCAATTTATAATATAAAATATATTGATAATATAAAAAAAAATGTTTTTGTTTGCAGGGCCTGATTAAGGGTTCCAGCTGCACTAGGCTAATACACCAATAGCGCCCCCTCCTCCCCAATGTATGGGCGTATACAAATACTCCTGTAACTAGACAGCTAATATTTTAGTGCCTTGGGCAAAACAGAACACTGGCACTGGCTCCCTGCGTACTTTGGAGGTGGGGGGAGGGAGTGGGGTACTGCCTCTCAGTGGTTACGCATCACCGGAGGGGATGTGTGTAGAACTTTAGAAGTACAATGCTTTTCTCCAACATGGTGCTGCACTCTCCTACCTGTTGCTGCTTTGACTACCTGGTGCTGCCGCTGGAGTCTTATGTTCTGTTGCTGCTTGGCCGGATCCTGGAATGTTGGGGCCCTGTTTGGAAAAGAAATTGTTACAATTCACCTCCTGGTAAGTTGAGCAGTGAGTGAACAATCTAGTCCTCCCTCCCCACAACCACCCGGACATTAAATCAGTAGTTTTTTCTGTTTAATAAACATGCCTCCTTCCACTCACTCAGTTCCAGAATTTAATTAATAACATTTACATGTAATAAATATGCCCATTAACCTCCAAATAGTCCAGACATTAAATTAAATTAATAGCTCCCACTATTTAATAATTAGGCCTCCTTCTCCCTAACCAGCCCAATATTAAATTAATAATATTCCCATTTAATAAACAGACATACTACCCCATCAGCCCAGACATGGAATTATTCCTCCTCACCAAATCCTACATTAAATTAATAACCACCACATTTAACAAACAGACCAATTTCACCCTTCAACAGCCCCGACATTAAATTATTAACATTCCCATTTAATACAAAGGTCTATTTCCCCACCAGCCCTGCAATCAAATGATTTTAGCTCACCCCATATTTTATAGAGATTATTATTGCTAATGAATATTTTACTGATTTACGTTTTATATTACTTATGTTTTTATAGTATGTATCATATATTTATGCACTCCAAAGAAAATCCCCACTTCTCTCCAACACTCAGCCACCTGAATTTCCCTCTATTGTCTCCAGACACCTTCTCATATTCTCTCCAGAGCCCCCTCCCCATTATCTCAAGACCTCCCTACTTTCTCCAGAGCCCCATTCTCTCCAGACCCCCTCCCCCCATTATTTCCATTCACCCCTAATCTCTCCAGTCCCCACCCCCATTCTCACCAGACCCACCCACACTTTCTCCAGGCCCCCTCCTCTCCAGACACCCTCCCCTTTCTCTCCAGCCTGCCCTCCTGTTCTCTCCAGCCCCTATAGTAATTTAATTACCTTATTGCTCCTGATCTTCTCTCTGCTTTTTCTTTGTGTATTATCTTCCTGTGTCTTCTTTCTGTATCATCTTTCATTAAGACTCCTCTTGTCACCTTTATTGGGAGAGCATCCTGACATCATGTTTACATGTCAGGAAGCTGTGGTGAGCAGGGAGCCAGTGTGCCGGCTCTCTGTTAATGGGCAAATACAGCCCTGCGATGCTGCCTGTGACATGCACCACATCAAGCTTCGGTGGCATGTAACGGACGGGCGAGTGTTGCCGTAACTAAGGCGGCCACACGGACCGCACCGCCCTAGTTATAGCCCTGTTCAAGAGTATTCTCCAGCATTCAAATCCTCTCTTACCTGTTCTTGCAGTATTAATCCTGCTGGTCTTTCTTGCTTGTTCTTACAGCCTTGTTGTTGTTTGGCTGATTTCTGGAAAGTCTGGGTCCTGTTTTGAATAAATGCAAAAATTGTATTATAATGCAAAATGCTAACAACCCCTGAATGATTAGGCCCTTTACTTCAAACACAACACTCCAGATAAAACTACCCCTAGCACAGGCATACTAACTATAGACAATAAAATATATGTTCATTTTTGTCAAAGAGCTATAAAATATATATATCAAATACAAGCTGCTCTATTTTTTAAATGCTCCGTCCGGCCATTTCATTACTCCCTTTAAGCAATATCAACTCTTCCCTTCAATCGTTTCATCAGCCTCTTCATCGCTCCCCATCAGCCTCTTCATCGCTCCCCATCAGCCGTTTCATCAACTGCAATACTACCAGTTATAATGTAGATAGGTGGCATGTGCTCTGCATTAGGTAAAGATAGGTGGCATGTGCTCTGCATTATAGATGGGTGGCATGTGCTCTGCATCAGGTATAGATGGGTGGCATGTGATCTGCATTAGGTATAGATGGGTGGCATGTGCTCTGCATTAGGTATAGATAGGTGGCATGTGCTCTGCATTAGGTATAGATAGGTGGCATGTGCTCTGCATTAGGTATAGATGGGTGGCATGTGCTCTGCATTAGGTATAGATAGGTGGCATGTGCTCTGTATTAGGTATAGATAAGTGGCATGTGCTCTGCATTAGGTATAGATAGGTGGCATGTGCTCTGCATTAGATATAGATAGGTGGCATGTGCTCTGCATTAGGTATAGATGGGTGGCATGTGCTCTGCATTAGGTATAGATAGGTGGCATGTGTTCTGAATTAGGTATAGATAGGTGGCATGTGCTCTGAATTAGGTATGGATAGGTGGCATGTGCTCTGTATTAGGTATAGATAAGTGGCATATGCTCTGTATTAGGTATAGATAGGTGGCATATGCTCTGCATTAGGTATAGGTGGGTGGCATGTGCTCTGCATTTGTAATAGATGAGTGGCATGTGCTCTGTATTAGGTATAGGTGGGTGGCATGTGCTCTGCATTTGGTATTGATGGGTGGCATGTGCTCTGCATTTGGAATAGATGGGTGGCATGTGCTTTGCATTTGGAATAGATGGGTGGCATGTGCTCTGCATTTATGAAGTCTGTGTAGGGAAAGTTATGCACTTTACACATTTGCATTTAGTGTGGGACCTTCCGCACTCCATATGGGTTTAAAAAGAAGGTGTGTGTATTTTTTTGGCAATGCCAGTGAGGAAGGGAGAGGTGGTGGGAAAGGCAATGATGGCAGAGCTGGGGAAGTTCAGAGGGAGAGTTCAGTAGAACAGAATGGGAAACCTAACTTAGTTTTAACATCCAATAGCTTCAATGTGTGTTTTTATCCTCTTATATCAACACGCTAGTAATCATTAAGTGTAACGACTTCCAAACCTCCTCCCTCCAACTCACTGAAAACAGAAAAAGGAGAGAGACATACCCTATTCCAAACCAAGGGCATTATATCATGATAAGTATAAATTATGACTTTATGATCTTTTTCTCGCTTTATTATTTCTAGCCTGAATTTAACTAATTAAAAATGACTGTAATTAGTTACCACATTATCACATACACTGCTTGTATTCTGCTTTTTTTTATAACAAATCTATACATTTTTATATGTTTGTGTAAAACAATTAATCTCATTATTTAGCTTTGGCATAACTGAAATATCCTCACAATGAGTCAGACTCTCGGTTACAGTACAGCAGTAAGTTCCTACAATTTTCCATCGAGATCTATAAGATTATGATGACAGAATGTATTGTATAAGGTTATTTATATTCCAATAGAGAATAGCTCAGGTTAAGTCCCATAAAGTAAACATGTCTGAAATAATTTGGCGAAATAAAATTTGTTACTTTGCCAGATGATATCAGACTGTATAAATAAAGGATCTCTCTGGACTTTATTTTGCAGGTGTGGTTGTAACTACAGTGTGACAGATTGTTCATGAGTAAACCATGCTCCACTCCACAGTGCAGGAACAGCAGTCCGATCATTCCATTCAGTTAACAAATTGTGGCAGCATGGTGGTTAGTGGTTAGCACTTCTGCCTTACAGCACTGGGGTCATGAGTTCAATTCCCGACCATGGCCTTATCTGTGTGGAGTTTGTATGTTCTCCACGTGTTTGCGTGGGTTTTCTCCGGATGCTCAGGTTTCCTCCCACACTCCAAAAACATACTTGTAGGTATTGCTCCAATGGGGCAGGGACTGATGTGAGTGAGTTCTCTGTACAGCGCTGCGGAATTAGTGGCGCTATATAAATAAATGGTGATGATGATGAGTAAGAATTTGACTTGCTTGTGACAACATGCCCTCCTTCAAGGCTTTGGGTGGACCACCGTTTAAATTAAATGCCATATCTAACAGCTCTATATAATATAGAAAAAAATACCCCCTAATGTAAATTCTAAGGATATTATAAGTTACAGAGGAGTTCCATTACCATGTACAAATTACAAGATTCCAGGTTATGTAAATTCAGAATAATAGGGGGTACTTTATTCCATATAATGCACAAGTTTTAATAAAAATAAATCTATTCCTTACACACATATCCACACTCACATAGACTGTCACACAGACTCACAATTACACCATACTTGGCTATAATTGAAAAATAATTTCAGGGGCAAGTAATAGGCAGGCGTGGGTCGTGATCTGCTCCCACCAAGGGGCCTTTTTACTTCACCCGTGGACATATCTAGTGCCACCCAGGGGCATTTATAATACCACCAGGTAGAAACTATAGTGCTGTGTGCAACATGCTGCCAGAGGGGGTTTGTGTATGGGTGGCACACACCAGATTCTGTATCATGTACAAGGGCAGATGGAAATCTAGCAAGGTTGCATTAAATGGGTGATGTTGCATCATCATGTGTTAAACACAAATGGGCAAGCCGACAATTTAGGGGACACAACAGGAACTTAGCCTACCCAGAGCTTCCAGGAAATCTCCCAAAGTTTCAGGAGTCTCCGGACATTCTAGGAGAGTAGTCAAACTATGAATATACGAACATAGTAAGTGACATTGTGTGTCTGTGGTCCAGTGTCTGGGAGCAGCACATGAGGATGTGAGGAGGACAGACAGAGGTGTATAGCTGACATGGAGACAGGAAGAGGAGAAGAGGCACTAGAGGAGGAGAGATGGACAGACAGGAGGGGAAGGACTGTGCAGGAACAGTTGCTGAGAATTACTGGCCAGGCCTACTCAAACTCATTGACTACCTGCTTCATGCCACTGACTCCTGCCCTACAGACACAGGATGACCAGTGTGTACACTGTACCTCACATACACAGAAGGACAGCTGGGAACCTGTTTGCAGAAATTCAAGGAGAGCCATGCATTGTGATGGTAGGTATAGCATATACGACAGGTTGAGGATCTAGTGCCTGTACCAAGTGGATGGGAATAGCAGACTGACGCTATTAGGGTGTGATAATAGGAGTAAGTGTATAGGAATTACAGAGATTGAGTGACTGTGTTAGCTTATAGGAAAAGCAGAAAGCAGTGTATGACAGGATAAGGAGATGTGATAATATACAGTTTATAGCAGTGATGTGCAGCCCTCCTGCCTTCAAAGGGGAAGCACAGAGGAAGGAGGGAGAGCACAGTGCCCTCCTTCCTCCTCCTCCGGATATGACCTTCCTGCACCGTGCTCAGATGGTCACGTCACGTTGTGATAAGATCAGAACCAGCCGGCTGGGGAGCCGCGGGTGAAGGCTCGGCAGCCTGGTGCTGGCCCAAGTGCCACCTGTTGCCCATCACTGGTTTATAGGAATAGAATAAAGGACATGGTTAATAAAAAATATAGAGAATGTTCTTTACTAGCAAAGTAAAAGCATCCAGTAAGACAAAACAACCAGTCGAGGAATAGCTGTGATTGGTGTAAAGCAGGATCATCTAATGAAATGTTTGGTTGCTGTTGGTTTTATGACATATATATGTTTGCACCACTCTAGTAAATGTCCCCCAGTGGCTGTAATGAATATATAGTAATGTGAGTTAGATTATTGTTAGTTATGGTTAGGATATAATGGATATATATGGAGAACAGAAATGACATGTTTAGATTGTAGTCATAGTACCAACAAATAAGAATAGAATAGAGGACATGAATAGGATTGACAGACAGACTCTAACAATGACTGACACAGGCTGACAATGGTACTGACTGACACTGACCACAACCTCCTTTGTTGCTGCTCTTCCAGGGACGGATGTGTCGCTACAGCCGCCATCACCTGCACAACAAAAAAGTTTAGCTCCGCACCAGGTTATGGACCATCCTCTCTAGACACACTATTAAATGAATGTGTACCATTTATGAGGGGGTGCTTCTTCCAACATGTATGGAATCATTTAAAAGAAGAAAGGTCGGACACGGAAGCACTCCAGTCATTTATCTAATAGAGTATCAATAAAAATTAAATCTTTATTAATAACTATTAAAAAACACTCATTTGTACATTGGTGACAGGTGAAATATCTTAAAAAAATTTATATGTAGAGGTGAAAAAATAAAGGAAGAAATAAGTGAATTTGAAATTTGGACCCTGGGGAGGGACTGATCCCATCAGGTCAAGATTACACTTATGACAGCTCCACTTATTTCTCAGCTTGATTTTCGACTCCTCCTGGTTCCTCTGTGCCGACAGCATGGTCATTGAGACACATTCACAACAGTTTAGGGTGCAGGGAGCAGTGCACAGTCTGTGAGAAAACAGAAAAATAGCAACTCCTCTGCTGCTGCTCGCACCTTGCAGGTGACTTTCCCAAGGGCCGGTGATTCCCGCAGATGACTTGGTGCTGCTGGGAGTATCTGCTGGCGACGGGCCCCCTGATGAGTCCCCGCCCTTTACGTTAGTACCTCCTGATGGCGTTCCTGCGCCTGCCGTATATGCTCAGAGAATGGGGCCGCCAATTTTTATGTATCTTAATCATAATTAAAATATTTGCCACTCAAAATTCATATACGTAAAACTGCAATTTTGCGAGGGTAGATTTATGACCTATGTAAGGACCCCCAAATTGCAGACTGTTTTAATTGAAGCCCTCTATGTGAAGTGTAAATAAAATCTCATATTATTTTTTCCATAGTGTCAACTAAATTTTGATTCCTTTTAAAAAGTAAGTGTTTCTTCTAAAGTGCACTTAGCATACAAATGAAAATGAGCAGGATATTATTTTCCAACAAGTCATACAATCCATAAGATAAAAGGTCTGGCTGGTATTTATACACACTGCCTGGAAGCAATTTTCACCACATTGCAACATCATTACATAATGCAGACAATAATAAGGACATATTATACAAATGAATCATGTTTTCTTTTCTGTTCTGATTATCCAGTTGGGGATGTTGCCAGGTATTTCATTCAGTAATGTTCAGTTGAATTGGTGTTCACATATTTTATTAGATCCTATATATTACTAGCACAGTATTGTAGCAGCTAGAGAAGACAAATCTAGCCAACATCAAAATACTGCACCACAAACTTCAATAGAGTAAGTACAGTAGTTCACACATTGTTAACATAACAGTAGAAAGTATTTATGGCAAGCTATGATAATAGAATATTCAATAGTACTGTAAAACACAGGCAATGCAATCAACATTGTAACAATGCCCTAACAATACATACCATGAGACCAAGACATATAAAGACTCTGCTCACATAAGCTGGGAGTAGCTAATATAATTGATTGAAGAGGGAGAATTGTAATACATTCCCGACCTGCTGCCTATAGGTAGCACAATTATGGTGAAGTTGTCTTATTAGATATCTTCTGTGCACTCCCCAACTCATCATGTCGTATTACCATTCCATGTGTTAACCACTCAATATGCCTCTGATGGCGATAATAATATAACTTTTGTTGCCTCCCAGTGCTGGGGTCATGAGTTTAATTCCAACCTGGGCCCTATCTGTGTGAAGTTGCAGGGATTACTGTGACCGATTACAAATTCTCTGTACTGCATATGTATTACCCTGTGTAATAGGAGTGATCCTATATAAATATACCATAATAATAATAATAATAATATAATAATAATAACTTTTGTACCACCATTTGCTTGTATTGTTTGACCAGCACAAGAGCATCTTACACAAGTCAGTTCCACAAAATGTTCACCTTGCACCAAAGGGAACAAATCAGGAATGATGAAGATAATGAACTGCTGAATGTATTACAACTTGACCGGTCTTTGGAGAAGTGGCTAAAATATCACAGGGGAGTAAGGGCGCATGCAGGGGGGGTTTCTGGGTCTCCAGAAATCCTTCCCTTCGCTAACTAAATGCCCCACATAGCGGCACTGTACTATACAGCAGTACTTTACAGCAGCAACACTATCTGCTGACGCTTCTTTGACAGCGCTGCGGATGCTGTATAGTACAGTGCTGCCGAAACAGAGTTTCTTTTTGTGTTTTTTTTGGGTGGGGGGTGTGCCCCTGGGGAGGGTCATCTTCCGCATGTTTGTAGCCATTTGTGGTGACCTAGGGTTTCCTGTAGCAAAGGGCAAAAAGCATCTGTTTCACAGCCCATAGGGATTTCTTTCACTACACTGTATATATTACAGGGGTATTCCTGGCTATATATCAAATATCACAGTGGTACATGTAACTCGGGATGGCGCTAACAGAAAAGTAGTTTATTCAATATTTTTTTTTCATTTTGTATCTGTTTGAAATGAATAAGACTATTGCCCTGTCCCCAGAAATAAATATTATTTTCTCGTAGGGGACAGAAAAGGTAGATCTATCTCTTCTATATCTATCTCTAATGTTATATTTTGTAATGACAGCTCAAATCGGGCTTCCAATTCCACACATTGGTCAGCAGAATGTGGACCCGCAGACGGATAAATAAATCTCATCAGTCTACACAGCTTTTGCTCTCGCAGCGGAGAATTGCTCAACTGCCACAATTATTAAATAATATAAATAACAGTAAATCACAGCAAAACGTTATTTCATATTTCAATAACAGGCCTCCCCACCTGACGCCTTCAGTCATCTTGTCAAATGATGGTTTATAAACATTCTGTTGGCTTACCACTGTCTTACATATGTATAGTTATTCCTAGGTATTGTGATACTTCTTTATGTGTGCACTGTTTTCCTCATTGTCCAGCACTGCAGAGCACGGAGCACTTTACAAATAGAGGACGATAATAATAATAATTGGTTTATTTGAGTCTCTTGCTATTTTCCTATGAATTTGTCCTGTTTCGGATATGAGGGTCCTTTTGGGAGATGACTGTCTGTAATATCTTTCTGTGCACATATTATTTTTACCTTCCAGGTACACCTATTGTTTTAAAAATATTTGTGACCTTGGTTTGTTTGTTTTTTGTTATACAAGTGCCACCATTAGAGTGAAACATATACATGACAGGGGATAATGTAATACAACGCATCACTAACCTATCAAAATAATCTTATAATGTGTGAATTTGATAATATTCAAATGCAGTTGACAATGTTTAAGAGTAATTTTAGTAGTGAAACTTTACTATATATTTATAAACTTTTATTTATACATATATAAAATTACAAAATAATAGGGTAAATGGATTTATTGCTCATACAGTACAGGCAAAATATCATGCAAATATATACTGCTATGCTATGGGTCTCTAATAAACTGTTAATGTAAAAGGCCCCAATAGAATTGTTATATGTTCATTTACAATTCTTTTTGCCTAGAAATTAAATATAATTTTAATTAGATAAGAGGGAGCTTCTATAAATTCCATTTTATCATCTTCATATTTTTCTTGTGATATATTAATGGAATATTTTGTTATTATTTCCAATGGGTTTTAGAAATACTTAATAATTAGTGTGTCAGAGATTGTCTCAAATGTACCAGCTACCCAAGCATTTAGTTTAAGAGAAAACAGCTTCTTTATTGCAAATTGATAATGTGAGTAACAATGATGAGATACAGTGTATTAAAATCAGGATAACAATAGAAGTATTCTGAGATATAGACGTAGAAGTCTATTTAGGATACACAGCTCAGTATCACTGAGCACAGGATACACAGCTCAGTATCACACAGCACAGGATACACAGCTCAGTATCACTGAGCACAGGATACACCGCTCAGTATCACACAGCACAGGATACACAGCTCAGTATCACACAGCACAGGATACACAGCTCAGTATCACTGAGCACAGGATACACAGCTCAGTATCACTGAGCACAGGATACACCGCTCAGTATCACACAGCACAGGATACACCGCTCAGTATCACACAGCACAGGATACACAGTTCAGTATCACACAGCACAGGATACACAGCTCAGTATCACTGAGCACAGGATACACATCATCATCATCACCATTTATTTATATAGCGCCACTAATTCCACAGCGCTGTACAGAGAACTTTCTCACATTGAGGCTTACAGTCTAAATTCCCTAACACACACACACACACACACACACACACACACACACACACACACACACACACACACACAGACTAGGGTCAATTTGTTAGCAGCCAATTGACCTACTAGTATGTTTTTGGAGTGTGGGAGGAAACCGGAGCACCCGGAGGAAACCCACGCAAACACGGGGAGAACATACAAACTCCACACAGATAAGGCCATGGTCAGGAATTGAACCCATGACCCCAGTGCTGTGAGGCAGAAGTGCTAAATGATATTGAACAGCTTCCAAGGCCCAGATATGTGGGACACAAGTACAAAGATACGACAGGTAACCCATCAAAAATGTTTATCCCAAACTATACCATCTATATGGTGTAAAACCTGCATGTTATCTCTAACAAAACTGAAGAATTAACCAACTGAATCCTGCAGCTACCAGTCAGACCACCAGGACGTTCACTGAGCAATCCAATACCTACTACAATAAGTCTACCTTACACACGTAAGGTAAATGTTAAAATGCAGATGTAACTGGATGGTCAACTACCGGGTATTCGGCATTATCTCTAAAAGGACAGACCCCTTAGATGAGTAAGATTAGGGGGAGATTATAAAGGCCCTAATTACTGTGAGTGGACAACATAACTCTACATCCACTGGCACATTACTCCTCCATCACAGCAACCAAATTATGACCAGGAAAAAAAAGTTTAATGGTCCTTTAAAGCTCCTTAATGAGAATATGGGTATTCATGTCTACAATCAAGAAACATCCATGAACAGAAGAAGGTGTAGAATGGAGAACAGTTAAATCACCAAACTGCTCCCTCTTCTAAATATGCATTTAACTACATTGATACTGCAGTGATAATACAATATGGTAAACGTGGTTGGGCACATTCACCAACCCCCCCCCAACTTCTTCAAGGTGCTAATTACTATTCGGTAACGTGAGCTGGTTCCTGACTCGCTACTCATACTCCTGCTGTGCCATTTACTGCTACCCACAGGTGTTCTGAGCCTATAGTCAGCCTTGTTTACGATGTGCTTTATACTGATGGGACCTCACAGTTTTTTGTATTTTTTTTTAATTTATTTAAAGTGTGTTTTCATACACTAATTTTTTTAGATTTTCATTATTTCAGGAAACTCTTATATTCACATGAATCTGTCACGGTGACTTTATGACCTCGTACACTTCTGTACATTGTCCACTCACCTGTATATTTTACACAGCTCAGTATCACTGAGCACAGGATCACCGCTCAGTATCACACAGCACAGGATCACCGCTCAGTATCACACAGCACAGGATACACCGCTCAGTATCACACAGCACAGGATACACAGCTCAGTATCACTGAGCACAGGATACACAGTTCATGATCACACAGCACAGGATACACAGCTCAGTATCACACATCACAGGATACACAGCTCAGTATCACTGAGCACAGGATACACAACTCATGATCACACAGCACAGGATACACAGCTCAGTATCACACAGCACAGGATACGCCGCTCATGATCACACAGCACAGGATACACAGCTCAGTATCACTGAGCACAGGATACACAGCTCATGATCACACAGCACAGGATACACCGCTCAGTATCACACAGCACAGGATACACCGCTCAGTATCACACAGCTCAGTATCACACAGCACAGGATACACAGCTCAGTATCACTGAGCACAGGATACACAGCTCAGTATCACACATCACAGGATACACAGCTCAGTATCACACAGCACAGGATACACCGCTCAGTATCACACATCACAGGATACACAGCTCAGTATCACACAGCACAGGATACGCCGCTCATGATCACACAGCACAGGATACGCCGCTCAGTATCACACATCACAGGATACACAGCTCAGTATCACACAGCACAGGATACGCCGCTCAGTATCACACAGCACAGGATACGCCGCTCAGTATCACACAGCACAGGATACACAGCTCAGTATCACACAGCACAGGATACACAGCTCAGTATCACACAGCACAGGATACACAGCTCATGATCACACAGCACAGGATACACAGCTCAGTGTCACACAGCACAGGATACACAGCTCAGTATCACATAGCATAGAATACACAGTATATATATATATATATATATATATATATATATATATATATACACACAAGTTAACCCGCGCATGATACTCATGCATTCTAGTCAAATCAAGCTATTTAAGGTGTTAAAAAAGGTTCTTGTCATGCATTTGGGCCATAGCCCAGGCCTCAACCACCAACCACTCCCCACTGTCACCCCCGGCAACCACCAACCACTCCCAACTGTCACTTGTCCTTCAAGAAATATATATATTTTTTTTTTAAATCTTTATAAACACTTTTAAAAATTAACAAATTAAATTAACAAATTAAAAACATTTTAGTATACCAAATTTCAGCCCTTTCTGAATTTTTTTTACCACACACACTAAGAATTTAGTAGGTCAGTGTATAACTCCGCCCAGCAGGTGGCGCTGCAGCTTGGTTTTATTTTTTCCACACACACACAGACAGACAGACTAACACACGCCACTAGACATTTATATATTAGATATATATTATAGATAAAAGCTTCCCAGATTCATTGGTCATAAATTGCCCCCTACACGCTAGTCTTTTATTCTGATTACTGCAATTAAAAATGAAGCAAATACAAGAAGCTAAAGCATGGTTTAAATTTAAAATACATATAACATATAAGAGGTAATTTGAATTAAAGGTCACAGGTAGACACTTTATTGTGAGACTGAACAGTGTACTGTGCTTTGCTTTCTCTCCAGCATTAAACAACTTGACAGATACGGGCAGCTGATCCTGATGAACGCCTCTGCCGCAGACACTGGGGAGTTTAGCTGCTGGGCCCAGCACTGTGACAGTCTCGGATGCAAAAAGGATGAATCCAAGACTGGCTCCACATACATTTTTTTCACAGGTAACAAATAACCTCAGCCTAATGTGGTGTGAGATTCATACACGTCACATCCAAGCTTTCACAGTTCAATATTTGACATTAAGGCAGACAGGTAAAACGGATGCAAAATGTAAAATTTGGTTCCTATTTTGAAGGATGTATGCATGATACACATATAAGTGTATATTTGTGCTGCACTAGGTCCTTGAGAAATCAGTAGAGGAAGATTTACAATTAGGGACGCACACTGTTAACTGGTATATAAGGGATGTAGTCGATATGGCGACAATGAACCATATGATAATCATAATGTCGACACAGTTAAAAGGTCAACATTCAGAATGGTGACACGTTCGTTATGTAGCTATAGTTAAAACGCCAACATTGTGAATTCCGAAAGGTTAAGTTGATGATAATGTCGACAGAAAGCATTAAATTTAAAGTGGCAATGCCTGCATTTTAGCCGGTACTACCTAATAATAAAAAATTAACAAGGGCCCTCTTGATTGTCAACAGTTTGGTGTCAACATTTTAAATGTTGACATTTTCATTGTTACCATATTGTACCCAACCCAGAATACAACACCAGTCAGCATACATGGAAGTTTGGTGACACAAGTGCTTGGTGCTTCAGAAATTATTCAAGCATGGAGAACTTACTTCATAACTATGCTAACAGAGGCAATCACTGGCTTTAAAGTGCATCTACTCTACACCTCTGGAGGCAGCCATCTTTAGGACTCAACCAATATTTAAAAGAATGCAGCGCTTAGGATCTCTAGTAACCAGTGACATCACTAAGGCAGTAAACGACCAGACTTCTTTAGGGTACTGGTTCCTAATCAATTGATGATAAGCTGTGTTCTCATGAATATTGCTTCAGCTTAACAAGAAAAACTTCCTCCAGTGATTGTGTGACAGGTGCTCTTTAATGCAAGAAGTTTTGTCAAGTGAATGATAAATTAATTAACCCTATAGAACTACCAGATCCTTTAATATCTGGACTTAGTACTGCAGAATCTTGCACAGTTTAAATAATTGTGTTATAAATCCATTCTTCCAAACTCTGCAGCTATTTATTTTTACATAAATAAATATGTTGTGAAACATTTTGAAATTTGGTTGTCGGGAGGGAGGACGCCTTCATATCTGTATTTGGATGAGCAAATGGGCGTGATTGCATTTGGAGTTATGTGTTTGGGACTCTGCACGTGTGTGTGGTTTGAGTGGTTGGTTTGGGGGGTTTGTGCATTTGTGCTAATTTTGGGATAGCTGAGTGGGTGTGGGAGAGTGGTGCTAATGTGCACTTGGGATGCACTTGTACATATATTTATTAGGGGTGAGACAAGGAGTGGGCATTCTTTCATAGCCGCTGTATTGGTTATAAGCAGCACTGAATATGATTGGCCCCGGCAATGTGTGAACGGGACCCTACTGTATACATTAAATGGTGGGGTCCCAGGAGACCCCCACTGGAGGGTGAGAGGGATGATAGTTAGGACAAAATATGATTAAAATGATAAACGCCTTTAACTAGGTAAGTGAACCTGCAGGGCGTGGGAGAGAACTATACTGAGCATTACAGCTCCTCAGAAACAATGTATATACTGTATGAGGCCTACACTGGCTGGAATCAGGGAGGAGCCACTACTTAATACAACCTACCCCATGGCAGATGTGGTCACGCCTAGTGACGTATGTGGCCCTGAAAAACATATATTCCAAATTAGCTAATTAATAATTTAGATTCAATATTAACATCTGAGGGGGAAGAAAATAGTTCATTTTATTTAGGTTAAACAGTCTCAGACCCAGATATACAAAGAGTTACGCTACATTGTGTTCAGTAGTATGGTGAAGCAATAGCAACATATGATCTCTAAAACCTAAGCAATCTAAAACATAAAATCCTGTAGGTGAAAGAGACCTGTCAGGAACACGACATAACTAGAGGGTGGGTATGACTGACACCTATATATTGAGAATGCCAAGATCAAAGGAGTCCAATCCCCCACGATGCAGTATAGCAAAGATAGCCCTAGCCTCAATGTCTGAATACTCCCAGGGTACTCCAGGTACCCAGGGTCTGGTGTTAGTGTATCTCTGTAAGTAGCTAGCACAGCTCCAATGTATATCAGCGTTCGTATCTGTTAGGAATCAGAGATCCATGGAATCTTACGTTTCCAATGAAGCTGCAGAGCAGATAAGTTGGATGAACTGATACCTCCATAGTGTGTCCTTAGTGTGGTGCTCCTATAAATATCCTGTCAGTCTGTGTCAGTGTAATCCAGTAATGTGGCCAGCTGAAGCTCCTGAATCCTGCAGCAGGTTTTGGAGACCAGTAAAATAAAAGAAATATAAGAAATACAATTTTTTTGCTGCTAAAGTCTGAAGTGTTTTATATCTTACATTTAATAATTATTACATTCATTTTCAAAGGGTCCATTACACCACTGCAAAGAGTTATGTCGCTTGTGAATGGGGCACCATTTTATTTGTCCTCTCAGGCAATAATACTTTCCACTTTTTCCCAGACAAGAAGCCATGATTCTGAGAATAGAGCTTCCTGTCAGTCTTCCCACTAAAGCACACTACATTAGCCTTTTATGTCTGCAAGTGGCTGATAGCAGAGGACAAAGGAGAGCAATACATCTGCATAGTCAGCGTAAATACAATATTACACCTGTGTTCTGCCACAGGATTAGAACTTTTACACATATGTTACTGTTATTAGTAGCTCTGTTACATACAGCAACTTGCAATTAAATTTATTCATTCTTAAATCTGAACTATTGTGCAACTGCACTGGTCACTCTTAGGTTCATTTTACAGAGATTACAAGATTACAAGATTTACAAAGATTACTCAAAGATACTAAACAAACCATAGCAACCAATCAGAAATTTGTTTTCAATGTCAAACTTACACTAGACAGATAAAAGCTGATTAATGATTGGCTATCACAGGTTACTGCACATTTGCACCTCTGCGCAAGGTGCCTCGTGACATTTCTGGAGGCACCTCGCAGGGATTTTTTATCAATTGAATCTGCCCCCCTTGTGTCAGGTATCGCTCAAATCCAATTCTCGCTTAACCCAACAGGTCATGTTTCGAGGATTTACTTCTGGGGGTCAAGTGAAATAATTACTGACAAAGCCAAAATAGATTAAGGCACCAGTCCATGATTTAGGTATCCTCCAACACCAGAGTTTAGAAACCCTGTCTTAGCCTATACTGAAATGAAATGGTAATTATATGTAGGACATTAGGTATTCAGGGAAGAAGCCTGACAGATGTTGCTGTCAGATATAAAAATAGCTCTTGTTTGCTAAAGCTCATGTTCCAGAAAGATAAGGTCTACATGGAAGAAACAAAGTGCCCCCATTGTACTTCACGGAAACCACGTCTCAGGATCAGGCAGATCAGAACAGTGGCTGATTGTAGAATAATCATTAGTACAATCTGATTAGCTGCTGCCAGATGCATTTAGTTGTTAATATTGACATTATTGCACTTAAGACATTCTTCCTACTCAACACAATTATTATTTAAAAAATGTATTTATATCTTTATGGAGCCAGTAAGAAACAAATACAGGATTTAGCATGCATAATAAAATATTACAATCATGTTTTGCAATATATATTTTTAGATCAATAAATATGGTGTATGTGTATTTATACGTCTTTAGTACAATGTTTGTATTTTTAGTAATTTTTAATAGAATATTTGAAAAATCGGCTATTTATCCTCACATAGTGCAAATGTGCAATAAGCATTGACAGCTAGACATTTGTTTCCATTGTCTAACTTGCACTCTGTTAAGCTACATAACTGTTGATGCCCTCCTAGCCCCTTTTCTAGGCCCACTATATCAGCCCCAAATTGTAACCCAAATAAAGACAAAAGGGATGTGTGGCTAAAAATGGTGACAACTTTATTTAATATATTTCAGCAACATGGTGGTAAAGAAACAAATGCCAGCTCCAATCTATACCATAACCATAACTCACCCACCTTCCCCTGGCTTTGCACAAAGGACCCCCACAAGGGTGGTGAGGTGCACTTCAGCAGCATCCTGAAGGGGGTGCTCATATGTGTTCCTTGTATGACCCAAAGGTCACTGTCTGCAGTGCTTTCCTGTCTTGTTGTCACCCATCTGCAAACCAAAAAACATGTTATTAATGATACATAACATTCCTCCATTACTGTAATATTACACTTAGAAGCTAACAATAATAGATAGTTCTTGTATGAGCCACTGAGGGGAGAGGAGGGAAAGTTATAACTCAGTTTGCTCTCCCCTAGTTGATCGACTCAATAAAAGTTGTTAGAATAATTACTTATCTATGAACGCCGTTAATTGGGTGCAGTCCGGTGGGAAAATGTGTAGTTCTAATCACAGATTATTCTGTCCCCTTCTTCCAGTGTCTCTCCTTATAATCCTATACCTATCCTATCTGTACTCCTCCCAGGCCCAGACCTCTCACACCTGCCTACCTGTCTTACTGGCTGTTCCCAACCCTTACCTCTACTAACTCCTCTAACACCTGTAACCATGTGTCTGCCCCCTTAATCACCCCCCCCCCCCCCTCCTGCCTCTAAATACTAGCACTGAATCCCCGACCTATTGATTACAAAAAGGGGAATTTCAGGCCCAACAACAGCGGTTAACATAAATCGGCCCTATTCCACCCTCTGTCTTCCAACTCAAACCTAATTAATGAGTTAATGTCCCTTTATACTTTGTTAGTAAAAAATTACTTTTATAAAACTAGTCACATACATTGCAATATTGGAAGTAAAATGCGGTAACTGGTCTAATATTGCTGCATAAGTGGACCCAGGAGAACATCAACGTAGGATAATAGTTCAGTTGGATTAATTTCACATCCTAGTGAAGCCAGAAGAGATCTGTCTGCTCAGGTCATCTCATGCAATTTGGCCATTTATGTGCCTGTATGTTTATCCCAACAAATTAGGATAATTAATGTGAGACACACACACACAAAAAGGGGTCAGCATCACACCTTATTGGGAGATTGCACCTCCCCACAGGTGTACCTAGCACCTCTAACCTTCCTCTCCTCCCCTAAGAAGACCCTTACATTGTCATGTGCATAGCACCATGGTAAGCAAGACATATCTCTCAACATTTGGAAGGTATAGTGTATCTGTTTACTGTTTACCGGTTAAGGTGTCTTTGATTAGGATTTGATCCCTTTTTAATTATTCATGATCTTCTATGTATCCACCTATACCCTGTTTTGGAGTGGGCGGGTGCAGAGCAACCTTTAGCCAGTCAGATCTTCATAAAGTAGCCACACTGAGTATTTCAGGAGATGTGTGTGTGATCTTGTGGGAGGACAGGCCTGTATGTGACTAAGGGGCACATTTATCAATCATCGGCAAAAATGAAAAATAGTTATCAATCCTTATCGCATGGATAAGGATTGAACTATTTCTCAAATTTATGAAAAACGGATCACAGAGACAGCAGTTCCGAAAAAATGCTGTTTCTGTGATAAAAAAAAATCACACTTACCCCCCTCTTCGGGACGCGCTGTCTCAGGATCTCCTCCAGGTGTTCTTCGCTCCTCTTCTTCCTTCAATTGCGCATGTGCATTTCAAAGAACTGCACATGAGCACAAAGATCCCCGCTCTGTCTCTGCAACTATAGTATATAACTATAGTTGCAGAGAGAGCTGTGAGTGACAGGGAGGGATCATGTGATCCCTCCACACATGCGCTGTCCAGCTCTGCTCTTCGGAGCATTGGATTTTTTTCAATTATGATAATGTACGCCAGCTTCAAGACAAGTTGTTAGATTGCGGCCGGGAGCAGTCACCATTCTGTAGAATGGTGACTGCTCCCAAAAACGAAGAGGAGTGCAAAGCAACAGATATCCACGATATCTGCTGCGATGCACCCTTCTTAAATATTCGAGTGTCACGGAGAGACCTAGATCTCACGGTAAGTACACGATAGTGCACTATCACTACTTGTTAAATATGCCCCTAAGTCAGTGTCTGGGAAGTGATGAGAGGAATGGAGGCAAGAGGGGTGCAGTGACTGAGGGTTAGTTAGTGTTGGAAGGAGCAGAGTTCCCAAACAGCTTAGTAGCGATGTGAAGCACCTGTGAGACTAGAGCAGGAAGAATGTGGTGTAAAATGCACCTGTGCAATAAACGTTCATACACTCAACTTGTCTCAGTTTTTACTAGTTGACCAATTCGTTGTATACATTTCAATGTTTAAATGTAGCAGTGTACTGTCTAGATAAGCACATGTAATGTCAGATGTCCCTGCACACGGGTTACACATAAATGGGGCAGAAAGTGCACATTTTGCTGCTCATTTATGGCCAAAAGCAAAAATTAGGACAGCGCAGTACAAGCAGAAAAATATCAATTCATTTGATACCCAAGTTATGTAGATATATTTCTTTTAATGTTTTTGACAGTGCAGAAACGATTACTCTAGAGAATCGATTTTTGCATTAACTCTTTTATTGTATAGCATTAAAATATGCAAATATTTGTATGTTCAAAAAATTATTGCACATACAATACATAAAATCAATAAGTTACTATTGAAAACTGTGATCAGCAGAGGACAAATATTATGCAAGAATTGCAAGGAACAAATGGTGTTAGTGAAGCACATGCATAGTGGAAAATAATCCAGAAAAGATAGTAATCATTTTTCTCATATGGCTTATGTTAGGAAGTAACTATCCAAATATATGGTATCCCATTGAGCCAAATTGAATGAATGGCACAATGTTAATCAATCTGTAATGGATCTCCTGGGGGGAAATATATCAAGCTATGAGTTTCCGGCAGGTTTGAAAAGTGGAGATGTTATCATTTATTTGGTACATTCTACAAAATGACAGCTAGAATCTGATTGGTTGCTATAGGCAACATCTCCACTTTTCAAACCCGCCGTAAACTCGCAGCTTGATACATTTACCCCCTGGTGTTTTTAGGAGAGAGATGTCCCCAACATGCGTTGTCCACACCAAATTCCAAATGAAAATTTGGATCAGACATGCAATCACATACGCTTGTCTACTCTGGTGGCCACCTTTTTTTATCCGCCCACTGGATAAAACTTAAGACACATAAACTGCGTTCCTAGCTCGACAAAGGCAACACTACAATCTGGTCTTCTCCAGTACGTCTTCCTCCCTAACGTGTTTCGCCCGTCACACACATACTATTTCAAACAGTAAAGTCTTTTATTCCAAAGGGTCTTATGTGGAGGGAAAGGGGCAATTATAGGACTCACTAATTGGACCTACATGTATCTATTTATTAACCCATTCCATCTTAGACAATCTATAAATCTAATCGGTTCTGTGTCTCAAACAAAATTATATATCAACCATACCGGAATCATATGCATATACAAATTACTAATATAGGGTACAGAGAGAAATTGAGTATATAAAATATATATATAAAGAATAATAATTTAAAGAGAAAAAAAATAAAATATAACAATAATAATAATAATAACAAACAAACAAATAGAGAGCATATCCCTGTTCGGTATACCCTTTATAAATAAACTAAATTCAAAGTCCCTCTATCAATTGTAAATGATTATTGAAAAACAGTATTTGACACCAGTTAGAAATGTTATTAACTGTACAATCACAATAAATGATTCATTGGAAGAAGAAAGTCAGGAAAAGACAATAATGGTTATATTTCCTAAATTAGATTTAGCCACAAATATCATTAACTGAAACTGACAAGCAGCAAAATTAGCAGTGTTTACAGAACAGTGACCCAGGCACTGAACCTGTAACAAGGCAGGATGTGCCATTGGAAACATCTGACATGGAAAAACCTCCCTGAGGGTGTGCAGGAGGACACCAGGCACCAGAATTCAATTACTGATTATTATATCATCAACACTTTAGTGTTGCATAAGATAAGCATTGAAGATGAACAGTAAATTAGGGGTAGATTTATAAAACCTTCTAAACAGGAAGAGTTGAGATGTTGCCCATAGCAACCAATCAGATTCTAGCAGGCATTTATCTAGTACATTCTAGAACATCATAGCTATAATCTGGTTGGTTGCTAAGGGCAACACCTCCATTTTTCCTTCATTTACAGAAAAATGCTAACTCTGTGAATGCTTTAATTTATTTACTATGCATAGCACATTCAATTTGTGCCAGAACCATGTACAGCATGAAAAGTTTCTCTGTTGAACTTACAGAGAGGAGTGAAGAAAAATCCAGATCCTAGTTCAGTAGTGTAACATGATGGGACATGGTGTGTGACTCACAAATTCATGAGGTTCTGCTTCCCACCTAAGTACCATATAGCACTATACTCCACAGTTACTCCCATAAGTGGTCTGCCCTCTCCTTTTCCTTCCTCCTACTCCAGACACTATCTACATGTGCCTTCCACCTACCTCTTTTTCCTTTCCCTCCCAATATTTGCTACAATCCCCAGCACTTCTTTTCACTCACCCCTGTTATCCAAAAGTACTACCTTCTTCCTACCATCACCATTTGCCCACCTCACCTTCCTATCCCACCTATACCATTCAACCATATCCCTTGTCCCATTTTCTCCTTGATCCCCCTGCCTCCCTGAGACTTTTACTATTTCCCCTATCAGGTTCCACAACTCCACAACCTCCCCACACCTAAACTCCTTAGCCCCACCATTGTTACCTGCACTCAGCCACATACTTTCTTCCTTAAAGCCAGCCTCTACCCCCCTCACTCCCCTACCTACTGCTATTGATTCCACCAATTTGCCTTCCCAATCGCTGCTCTTACCCACTATCTCACCTTCTGTCACAGCTCCGGGAACTGCCTCTCCATCCCTGGGCCCCACACTATTCCCACCATCCACCCGCTGTCTACCTTCCGCCACTATCTACCCCTCCCACCACATTCCTTCAACCCCTGAAACCCTATCTCCATCCTTTCTCTTAAATTCCACCCCTTTACCTGCGCACTCTAGACTGGCAGATCTGTATGTATTAAGCTTGTTCCCATTCATGACCTTTTCCACTATAGCTTCTTCAACCTACTTGTCCTCACTTAAACTTGGATCCCATCTTCTTTCTGACTGACACGGTCTCTGCTGCTTCTCTCTCAATTGGAGATCTGACATTTGCACACACACTCCATGCTCTGACACCTAGGTGGATGCATAGGCATCCTTTTATCCCCTGTCCCTTCCCTCTCCTTCTCTTCCTTTGAGACTCACACCATATGTCTTTTCTTCCCTTTCCACCTCTGTGTTATCTACTACCCACCTGGCCCCACCCTTCTCTTTCTCGCCAATCTTGTTGCCTGGCTGTCCCATTTCCATTCCTCCAACCTACCCATCCTCATTCTTGGGGACTTCAATATCCAAGTTGATATCCCCAATGGTAACTACCCCCAAACTCTTCTCCCTCGGCTTTGCCCATGGTCTCACACACTGGACCTCTTCTCCCACCACCATGATGGGCATTCCCTTGACCTTGTATTCTCTCACCTCTGTGACATCTTAGACTTCTCCAATCCATCATTCCCACTTTCTGACTACAACCTCCTCTCCATACCACCCTCTCCTCTCTTGCACTCAAAACCCTGCAGACACTACGCAACCTGCAGACCTTGACCCTTCCCACTTCTCTGCCATCCGTGAACCACTCCTCCCGCCCATATCCTCTTTGTCTTGCCCTAATGCAGCAGCCTGCTTTTACAACTCCAACATCTTCGCAGTCTCTTCCACCACACTTCACCTTCGTCATTCTAGGCCTCTACCTTGGAACTACCTTCAGAGAGGCTTCCGTTCCACTGAGCACCTCTGAAGAAATTCCCGCTCTCACACAGATTTTATCTATTTCAAATTCAACCTCCATCCTTTGGTACTCCCTATCCTGCCTCAATCGACTCTCCCTAGCCTACCACCTCCTGACCATCTTATCCAACACCTCCTCTTCCTTTGCCATGTCCATTTTCTTCCAGCTGTTCCTACTGTCTCTCATCACCCCTCCCTCTAGAATGTCCCATGTCTGTCCACTGTCTGACTCCCTTGTATGTCCTGTCATGTATTTTGGTGCACTTTGTGTGAGTCTCCATAGAATTACTCACACTCATCTGTACTACTTATGTGTATTTCCTCATCTATTTGTTACTTGCTTCTAAATCCGGAGCTACGGAATCTGTGGTGCCTTATAAATAAATAAATAAATAATTAATAATAATAATCCTGTCATCCTATTATGCTGCCCTCTCTCTTGCCAAACAATCATACATCAAAACTCTTATCTCCCAGTCCAAAAACCCCCAGCACCTCTTTCCAATCATCTGCCCTCAACGCCAACCCCTCCACCATCTAAGAATTGGTTCTTCAAGGGTAAAATCTATTCCATCCACCATGTTATCTCCTAATTACAACTCTCCCTTCCCTCACCCCAGTCCATTTTAAAGCTGCCTGCCACTCTCTTCACCCTCCCTTATCTCTCGCTACAGGCATGTTCCCTCCTGCCTTCAAACCTGCGCTCTTCACTCCTATTGTCAAGAAATCATCTCTCGACCCTGCCTTTCTCTTCAGTTACCGTCTCATATCCCTTCTCATATTTCTTTTCAAGTGTCTTGAATGGGTAGTCTACAAATGTTTAACACACTTTCTTAAGATTAACTTACAGGATCAGGTTTACACACTGTTCTCTTCACCAAGGTGACTACTGATCTATTCTTAGTGAATGGCCACTTCTCCCACCTCTTGCTCTTTGACCTCTCTACTGCATTTGACACACTTGACCATCTTCTCCTCCTTGACACCCTTCACTCCCTTGTCTTTCGCCTCACTGTCCTTTCCTCGTTTACCTCCTTCAATGCCTACTCCACTCCTGTCCTCTATCTGTTGGGGTTCCCAAAGGCTCTATACCCCCTCTCTTGGTCAATTCATCCGCTTCTTTGACCCCACAATCACCTCTATGCTGATGACACTCTAATCTACATTTCCTCCCTTAACCTCTCTACCTCCCTCCTCTCTTGTGTCTCTGACTGTCTCCCTGCCATCTCCACCTGGATGGCTGGACGCTATGCTCAACATATTCAAAACTGAACTTATCTTTCCACCCACCTAGATTCACATCCCCTACTCTGATCTCCCATAAGGTTGATGCTGTTGCCCTGTTCCCCCCACACACTGCCTGGGGATCATCATTGACTCCACCCTCAATTTCACTCCCCACATCCAGTCCCTTGCCCATTGTTGTCGCCTACTTTTTCGGGAGATTTCCAAGATTCATGCTTTCCTCTCCGTGGATGCCACAGAGACCATCATACATGCTCATGTCATGTCACGCCATGATTATTGCTATCTTCTCCTCTCTGGCTTGCCTAACAAACGTCTCTTTTCCCCTAAAATCTGTGCTGAATGTCACCACTAATCTTCATCAACCAACGTTCTGCTTCTGTTATGCCTCTCTGGAAAACCTTCCATTGGATCCCAATGTCCTTTATAACACAATTCAAGTTGCTTACCCTCACTTTTAAAGCCCTCTTTAATGCCTTCCCCCTTCTACATCTCCAATCTTGTCAAATAATACTCCCCTGCTCTCCCACTACATTCTGTCAATGACCTTCGACTCTCCTCATCACCTATCACCACCTAACACTCTTCAGGACTTTGCCTACACTGCTCCCCACATTTTGAACTCTCTGCCCCACCCATCCAATCTTGAATCTTTCAAACGCTCCCTCAGAAATCACCTTTACACACTTTACCCGGCCCCATCCTAAGGCAATTCCCTCCTCACGCTCCACCTGCCCCTTTCACTCCACCTTTATCATCTCTGTTTACCACCCTAATCCTCTTAAGGTTAACTCTCACAAGTTTTGTCCCACTCTATGCCCTGTCGTCTTATTCTCTTAGTAATGTTTTCCTGTACTAGTTGTGCCTTCTTATGTAGTTACTTTTTCTAAAATC
The DNA here is from genome assembly GCF_038048845.1 of Mixophyes fleayi. Lineage (NCBI taxonomy): Eukaryota > Metazoa > Chordata > Amphibia > Anura > Limnodynastidae > Mixophyes > Mixophyes fleayi. The sequence continues at coordinate 70,993,689 of NC_134402.1, forward strand.
ATTTGTATTCATTTTTACTGTATTCTATTGTTTCTTTTGTCCGTTACTAATCTATATCTCGTTTTGTTTTATTTTCTGTTGATTGTGCGGAACTGGAGATTCTATGGCTCCATATAAGATGATGACGATGATTATCTGGTCAGCACACTTAAATGCTATACTGCCTCCTTTTACACCTTACTGCAAATTTGTTTTTCTTTATTAGCTACACATATTTTGCTATTAATAATAATATTACCTCCATACATGGTACATGCCTGAAACCTATAAATATAATGTGAACTTATATATGTACTTCATACTCCTGTTAGATTAGGGTTTACTGTTGGTACAATACTTAGCACTTAAACTATGAAGTATGGAGATGAATGCTGAACATTTCAGGAAGAAAACAAAGAAATGAGACATTCAGATATAATAGACCTAGAATGACAGCAACAGCAGCCTTCAGTCAGTGATCTATACCCCAAAAATGGAAACAGGGCACTAAATGTTCCATTACTAATAATACAAAAATATAGTTTTCACATTGTTTGGCAATATATCTAAAACTTATTTTTAAGTCATGTATAATACAGTATTCACAAACTCCAGTTATAAGTTGAACATAAGTTATATACCTGAAATAACTTTTTAAATCAGGACTGTATTTTATTGGCCCCATCCTTTTGCTAAACATGAATAACCAGGGGTTCTATTTTTTTATCACTCTGGACAGGGAAAGAAAGGGGTAAAAGAAGCGTAATTGTTCATAGCTTGCTTGATCAGCTTGTAGCAACCCAAGAAACAATAATAGTCTGTACAGAGTTCACGCTTGTATGACCATTAATGTCACTTCAGGTTTGAGTATGTAATGACCCATCTTTTTGGTCTATTAAATGTAGCTTTTCACCTGAGAAAGGAGAAGGAAATATGCAATTTCTATCATTGTAAATAATGCAACAGTGGAAAATCCATGAAAAATGTAAAAATTATAGTAAATTACCAGATTATGTATTTTAACCCCATGCTTCACATATGAACTTTTTGGAGAAGACGGTCATGTGAACTCAGCCCGTCACCTGAGCTTAGTGTTGTCCAACTCTGCATTCTGTAGCAAATACGAGCATACTTCAAGTGCTACAAGCAAAATAAATATTTATATATATATATATATAGTTCATAAAAGCTATAATCCCTCCATTATTCAGTTAGATGTTGTCTGTTTATATTGTTTGTTAATAAACAACATTACATGCTGTACAAAATATCTGAAGTTGGTGAATTTAAAAGCAAACTTGTGAAAGGCTGGAGAGCATATATGAATCAAACCTCAACCATTAAAAATGTTTTATATATAGATAGATAGATGTATTCATTCTTGCAATGTGCACTGGGCTGTGTGATGAAATGCAGATTAAAACAGAAATAACAGTTTTAATACAATAAATTGAATCTCTTACCATTGCAGATAAAGGAGAACTCTTTGTGCCGTCTTCCAGTTATTTTGAGATTGTCTACCTGCACCCAGATAGACCAGCTGTCATTCCATGTCGAGTGACGACTGCATCCGCTAAAGTCACCCTACACAGAGAGTTTCCAGCGGAGTTGATCAAAACTGATGGCACCGACATCCTCTATGATGTGAAGAAAGGTTTTGTTTACCAGCATCCCAGTGCTAACCAAAGTGGAGTAGTATATTGCCGAGCAGAGGCCAGAGGAGCACCACAAATATCTATTAAATATCAGTTACTCTATGTGGAAGGTATAAGCAGAGCTTAGCCATTCTGTCCAACCAATTATGTTTCTTTTCCTTCATGTTGATAGAGCAGGGACACACAGGTGATGTTGAAGGCTGTGGTTTTCTGGCCAGGAGACTGCAGCGTTCTGAATCCATAGTTTGTGTTATGATACGCTCAGTTAGTGTAATATTGAAGTTAATGGGACCCCCTGTCACACCAGGGTGATGCCAAAGTCCATTTTTATCTTCTATTTAAATTATGTCCAAAGGACTTTATTTTCTGTGCTAAAACCTCACGGGGGATTTTTTTTCTTACTTATTCTTTCACCCCAATCAGAAACATGGAAAAAGAGGTACTTCCGACCATCCTTGCCAATATTTGGCATTTTCTAAATAAAAACACATAGGTGTTTAGGAATGTTAACTTTTTTTCCAGGTGGATGGAGAGGTATATTTGTAGATCATTGCATTGTCAAAGTACTCCAAATACACTCCAAAAAAAGCCCATCCTGGCACAGCCTTAAGACTACTGTGACTGGGCATATTATCACTTAAGAACACTGAGGTTTCCTAGTTCATTACCCTTACTAATTACATGTACTTTCCTGCGTATGTAATTCTAAATCTGTGCTGTCTCCCAAAGTCTATAAAACTATAACTATTGTTCAAGATATAATAAGTATTTATAAAGAATCTGTATTTTATGGCTCCCTACATATGCACAAAATATATATTCAAAGATAATTGACATTATTTTAACCAGACTTGCATCTATACAAGGCCATCCCTCATAAAGTTAATCATTTAGCAGAATTCAATTATCTACCTCCCTAACTTGCCCGGTCACATCCCTGGTCTGTCATGTCCCTGTGCTGATAATTGATAATGTTGTTAGGCCACACCTTTATTGCCAAGGGGGACTTTGTATTGGATCATAACAACGGAACGGTCAGGGGTTTGCACATTTCTATCATTTTTCCCCCACTTGCTTAGCGAATGTGATTTTGAAAAATGCCAGAGAAACAGTGAAACAAATGGAACTGACTGGAACACAGCTGTAACAATATTCGTCTGTCTTAAGAAGTGACACCTTGAAGCTTATTAATTCTATTCATGGAGTTTATGCTTAGAGCACCAATACAGTTTATAACATTTAATATCTATGTATTGTATAGTTCCCAGTGGTCCACCCTCTGCAACAATCTCAGCTTCTGCCAACAAGGTTCGGAGTGGGGGTGACTTCAGCATCTTCTGCACCGTCCTGGGGGAGCCAGATGTAGAAGTAGAATTCACCTGGATCTACCCTGGACAACAAGTAAGATGATAATCATAGATGTGTATGGGAAGTTTCAGTGAGAATTCCCATGTGTGCAAATTCTTTCATTGTATTGTTATTTGATAGTCATTCAAAATTAAAGTGGAGGTGCACTCTTGGATATTGGTTGGCGTGAGCTAGAGGTTGGTGACGAACACATAATACAACATAGGAAAACCAGTAGCTATTTCAAAGTATTATTTTTAACAATGAGTCTGTATAACTAGATTTACTTGTTGGAACCTGCATATTCCAGGACAATGTGGACGATTTAATGCTCCAACTTAAAGGAGAGCTTGTTTTACAAAGTTTCCAGTAGTTAAAGCAAATGGAGATTATCCTCGCTCTACCTTAGTGACCACTCTCCTGCAATCAACTCCACTTTCTGCACATATGAGCTATCATAATTACCCACAACAATGTGTCCTTAAGCAAAAACAGGGGGAGTGACCCAACTGCTACAAGGAATTAGTTGTTCCTTGGCCCTTATTCTCGTCCATTGTTGGAGACGTTGTAAAATCGAAGGCAACAGCTCATTGGACAGATAACAGCAACCATCCCATTAGGAGCTACTTTTCATTTTACAGGATCTTCAAATCATAGGCAGATTAATGTACCTGCAGGCACCATCCAATGCAGCGTACAGTATGGGAGGAGAGCTGAATCTAACTAGCAGACGAGACCCAAGAAAAAGAAGCCTCGCCAATCTGACGTGTCTAGAGGGTGTCTTACTGTAATACACCTTTCCCAGCTCAGAAGAAGGACATCCACTTTAACACCCCCCAAAACAGAGGCGGAAATAGCGAACTGTGGGCCAGGGAGAAGGAGGGAGGGAACCAGGGCCCAGTTTGCTAGTTCCGACCCTCTGCATCGGCCGTGCAGTGGGCCCTATTATCTCCATTATCTGCCCCGATGCACCAAACCTGCCGCACTAATGGTAGTTCTACCACTACCCCAAAATATCAATTCTTGTTATCATTTATACATGGCTTATAACTCAAGTCAATGAAAGCATACAGAAATGTCTCTTCTTCAAATTCCCTTTATATTTGTAACTCAATAAGTGAAAGTAACAGTTCCAGATAATAGCCCGTTCTTAATGTAGTCAGTCACAGACACTGCACATAGAACAAGGGCTATTTGCTCCTCTACCTGAATGATATATTATAACCATATACAAAACAGCAGGATAGTTAAGCAGTGCTGTACAATAGCAGATTTCTGCAATACAAGTTTTAATAGGATGTGAAGCACAAGCTTTCTTGGATGTACAATAGTATATATCTGTTTAATAGCACACACCCAAAAGAATCCTGTCATCCATGACTATCCTTTCCACTTATTGTGTTCTGACCTCTTGTGACACATCTTCCTTTCAAGCACAGAGACCGTTGTGTTCTGGCTGCACAGCACCTGGGGTGGGAAAGTGTGAGATCCGTCTCATATTGTTGGTATTGGCAGTGAGAGGATTGATCATAGAGTCTCCTTGTGAAAACAGTGACATTTAGTGGTCAGGAACAAGGCTTTATATTACATCTCTCAGCTCAGCTGTTCTTTTCAGATGGAGGATGTAGAATTACATTTATCAATGACAAATGCCCTGGTATAAACAGTTAGATGAAGATATTTATGTGGTAACGCCTTACCCGTTTCTGCTGGTTCACATCTAACAGAATTATACCCTATCTACAGCTCCTTCAGAGTGATTCAAATCACAATGGAGTATATATACTAAACTGCGGGTTTGAAAAAGTGGAGATGTTGCCTATAGCAACCAATCAGATTCTAGCTTTCATTATTTAGTACATTTTACAAAATGACAGTTAGAATCTGATTGGTTGCTATAGGCAACATCTCCACTTTTTCAAACCCGCAGTTTAGTAAATATACTCCAATGTGTTAAAAATAGCTCATTGTTTCATTAATATTTATTTCCACACAAGGTGGTTTAACAAATAGTGTCATTTATCATTGTGTAAAGAGAAGTTTATAGGCCATTTTGAATGTATTTGTATGGCGACAAAAATCAAAAGCCAGCAGCGCCCCCTGGTGGTCTATTTTGCTTCTATTTAAAAAAAAAAATCAAAATAATGACTGAAATATGTTACACCTCAATCATCTCCTCTCATACAAACACATGGTTTGTCACTTATCATCCAGAACTTTTCATATCTATCACATGTTGCTTATTCCATAGTACCCATCATCCAGCATTTCTAATACTCATATGTTTGACAAGTAAAAAATAATGTCCTAATACTGACTCACTGGATATTTTGTTTTGTCACTATAAATGATAAAATAGTTTGCTGCAGATACTGGGCAGTCCCTGAGATGATAAGGGCTGACAGGGAGGAAACCGCACTGACAGGAAGGATTAGTCAAGTGAATCACATTTTTTCAGGAGTGAGACAAGTAATCGACACAGCTGCTGCAGATGTTGTTTAGAAGCTGCCAGAGTTCTCTAATTATGTCTGTATTAGTGCATTTGACAAGAACAGGCTGCAAACTATCTGTAGTCACTTGTTTCCAAAATGTGAATTCTTTATTGAACTGTTGCTGGAGATAGGAGTCCTGGGCACCACCTCACGCCCATGGACAAGAAAATTACAACAACCAGCTTAATAATTTATTTTTATAGTTTAAAATATCCCAGATATTTTGTGTTGGTTTTGTAACATCACTTCCTCTGCCATTGTGACCACAGAACTTGGTTTAATTACTTGAACAGACTCTGGGATCTGATCTGCCAACTCTGACACTGACTGCAGACACATACCAGACTCTGCTACCCGAAAAGGCCCCAAAGCTGGGGGATGTCCTTAAGGCTCCCATAAAAAACACAGGACACCTAAGTAGGCTGAAGTTTACCCATGGCATAAAGTGTCTTAGGGAGAATAAAATCTGACTATTAAATCACCAGCTGTCATACAGCCAACCAATTGCTAAACTCCCACGGACCCTGGTTATATCAGCACAGCCGTATTTTTTCACTGTAAATCTTTACCTCACAATGATTATAACATATGATTTCTGATGTCCTCAAATTAAGATGATAAATGTGAATAGGTTCATATTAATCAAGACTGCTTTATGGACACATGCAAAGTATTAGTGTCAGTATAGAAAGGGCTAGTTCTTTCATAATACATGCATTAGGGGACTTTTATAAAATTGTTCAACCGGTAACTAGAAAAGATGGCGATACCCATAGTAACCAGACATTTGTTTTCATTTTGTACAGTACAAGGCACACCGTATTGGTGTTTTACATGCATTTTTTAACACTAGTTTAAACACCCCGATGTCTTTACTTTTCTGTGCATTTGCTCATTTCTAATGCCTACAGGCATGATAAAACACCTATTATACTCTATAAGTAAAGTTCCAAAACAACTCTGCAATGGGATACAAAGGAAGAAAACATAACAAAAACAATTGTTTCTAGTGTCAGACCCATTTTTGTGGGGTTTTATAACAATGAGTTATGGCCACCCATTTCCACTGGTGTGTTTTATGCTTTTACTAGTGTTTCTAGATTATCTGATGATTTTAATCACAAATGCATTGAAACTGTGCAACTGAGCTCAACACAAACGCCAGTGGTAAGAAAACATCATAAATAATGGTTTCTAGTGTTAGACCATTTACATGCATTTTACAAATGTTAAGAACACATAAAAGCCGTCAGTAGGTATGTACCATAAGAATATGAATGGTTGCTATGGACCACACATAAAAGCCGTTAGTAGGTATGTACCATAAGAATATGAATGGTTGCTATGGACCACACATAAAAGCCGTTAGTAGGTATGTACCATAAGAATATGAATGGTTGATATGAACCACACATAAAAGCCGTCAGTAGGTATGTACCATAAGAATATGAATGGTTGATATGAACCACACATAAAAGCCGTCAGTAGGTATGTACCATAAGAATATGAATGGTTGCTATGGACCACACATAAAAGCCGTCAGTAGGTATGTACCATAAGAATATCAATGGTTGCTATGGACCACACATAAAAGCCGTCAGTAGGTATGTACCATAAGAATATCAATGGTTGCTATGGACCACACTATTCTCAACAGTTGCCTGTAGAAAAGTGTTCATGACTCTCCCCCACTGTGTTTTACATACTAATGCATTGTTCAGTCTATGGTTCCCAACTGCTCTCTTGTCCTGAAATGACATTTAACAAAATAAAAAATGGACAAAGATACATCATGCATGTTTCTCCCACTGTTTTCAAAGCACTAAGTTACAGGTTTTAGCCACTTTCCACATTGAGTTATGTAACTAGTGTCTAACAAGGAAGCAATTCTAATTGCAATAAGTTTCTCTATATTAATTACTGCAGACCACTTTCATTACAATTTACGTTCTTTGTTGTTACGTTTACATATTGCCTCTGCACTAAGAGTAGAAAATATTTTGATGTAAAAGATGAAATTTGCCGTATGTGTGTTTTGAAACAGTATGAAAGGCCTGTGACTATTCAAGACTCCTGGAGATTGGTTAACCGTGGCATTGGACACACCACCAGAATCTCAAAGAGCATCATCACCGTGGAAGACTTTGAAACCATTGACGGTGGCTACTATATTTGTAAGGCGCAGAATCTCCGAGGACAGACGACACTTGCTACCAGAGTGGACAGATTTTAAATGGACCTTCCATTCCGGACAAGAATGCCTTAAAGGCAACGCTTGCTAGATGTCTCAGAGGTTTCACATGTATATATTATCAGCAAGACCGTTTCCATGTCATTCAAGCAGCCCACGTTTACTAAGTAAGACGTTCAGCCTTCCAGATGTGGAACATATTGGACAGAGAAACCGCTCACGCTTACACTCAGCCTTAGGTCTGGTTTCCCTTTGCAATAATTAATCATAATGATAGAAAATTCTGTATTCAGTCAAATACTTTATGTATAGTATTCCATTTAACCATGTTTCATATTAAAAAAAGCAAAATAAATACTTATTTTTCATTGTAGTCCTATTTAGCTTTAAATCAACTATACTGCATTTCTATAGCAGAGACATAATGGACAGCAATACTAATTATTTCACACCTCAAACCTCTTTCAGAACTGCAATAAACCCTTGTCACTACACTCACCAGGCTATGCTGTTTGTGTGAAATGGGCTGTAACTCATAAAATTAAAAATCTTGTCTTTGTACTGCTTTTGTATCTACTAATTGCATTTTAATTTGCCTTTTCAGCACAATAATACAAGATCCATCTTTCCCTATATAATGTATGTGCTTCATCTCCCATTTTCAGGGATCTCTGTCATTGAGTGTTGACATATAGGGGCCTGATTCATTAAGGAAAGTAAAGCAAAAAAAAGTAGTATCTTTGCACCTTGGCAAAACCATGTTGCATTGGAGGGGAGATACATTTTAAATGTGGGGACAGATTTATAGTTGGGGTAGGGCATGTCCGATATCATCTTTATATTGCAGTGTAAAAATAAAGCTATCAAGTGTTTGTGTGCTACATGAAAAAAAACAGGCAGTATTTAACTGATATTTAAATATTAAACTAATTTGCACCCCTTGCATTGTGACATGGTTTATCCAGAAGAAAATGTGCTCTCTTTTTTTTTGCCTTACTTTCCTTAATGAATCAGGCCCATAGTTTTAGGGGTTATTTTTAGAGCTAGTATTTGATCACTTTATTTAATGATTTTTATTAAAGAAAAAATGTAAGACACAATACAGTAGGATGTAACAAGAAATGAAGAGGGATACAACAAAAAAAAAAAAAAAAAAACACACGCACTACTGTTAAATACAATAATTTGGTCCAAACAATAAAAAATAACCAGGCTTTCATTTTTTGTATATTACAATTACATTTACAGAAGAGCTGCATTTTTTTAAAGTGCTGTGTAAAATAAAATTACCGAACTCCGCAACTTGTTCACAAAAAAAAAAAAAAGAAGCAGTGTTTCATTAATTTAATTCACTCTGCCCCCTATGCCCCTTTAAAATGATGCTTAGCATGTGATTAGATTGATCTAACTGTTACAGACAGCAATAATGGCTACAGTGACGCCTGTAGGCTTGAAGAAAATAGTATCAAAGTATTAAAGAAGAGCCTCTTAATCGTACAATAACTAAGAATACAAAAATTTGATTATATTTAAAGACATGGTGAAGCTCTATTACATCAATTTTAGAAATAAATATGTATGTATGTATGTATGTATATGTGTATGTATATATATATATATATATATATATATATATATATATATATATATTAATTACACTTACAATACATATTTTATAACACTGCACAACTGCATTTAAAAAAGAGGATTTGTTAGTTTTCCTTTTTTAAATAATACGCGGTTGTGTAAGATAAAAAGAGGGTCTTCTCTCTCTGGAGAGTGACTTGCTCCACTGAATTACATTAAGAAAAATGCTTTATCACTGATTAGATTTGACTAATGAACACTCGTATTTATTCATACAGACTGACTACAGCTACTCTGTCTTTGTACTGTATTTCTTAGAATATATTCTATAATCTAAAGACTGAATAGAAACGTGTTTGTATATATGTGCGCTGCTGTACTCATCAATACACCCTAAACAGACCTGTTCCAACTGGAAAATATTGATAAAAAAATTGTTACAATATATTGATATGATTACAAATACTGCGCTGTAATAAGTGAGTTCCTGGGTAGATGGCATAGAACAGTCACAGCCTGACTTAGGCTTGTTACACACTACAGGTTCTTCACCAGGTTATTGGGCCAATCACATGATAAATGCCCATTCGGCCCCATATTGTATTAGTGTGAACACTCCACTCCAACATTGAGCGATTGGTTCTAAAGCACATCGTATCGTTTCATTTGATTTTATAAACAGATGAAAAATCTTATTTAACTATGAAACGTTGTTGCTCCAATTCTGCAGTCACGACCAGCATTGTAGGCAGATCTCCATAGAGTTTACAGAGTCACAATCGTTTCAGCAGGTTGTTGTGACAGATGAAAATCACAGATCTGAAAGCAAATGTTGTAAAACGTGTATGGTGTGTACACAGGAATCAGGATGCTGATCGGGACTTTGACGTTTGTAAAATCGTTAACGATATTGCATGGGGAAACATTTTCTGTAGTGTGTACTCAGCCTTAAGTTTCCATGACAACAAAATTTTAGTTCTATTAAATGTTTTTCCTCCTTGCACATATTCCAAATCCTGGCAATTGTCCCCTCAACCATGTTCCTCCTTTACTGAATGTCCTAATTGTGCCTACCAGCAGTAGTAGTAAAAATCAGTAAAATTAGTGGAATTAGTTAAAAGATCCACAAAGCACATACCACTTGATAAAGGCATGAATTTATATCCGTCACTTAAATAATATTTTATAAAGGTTTAATACCATTTCATTTTAGAATCTACTAGTTGAATCAGTCAATTTGTCACAAAACACCAAAATCACTGGGAGCTTACTCTGAAAGATGTCATGGTGACTTTTGTTCAAATCCCAGAGTCAGGTTTATGTAAAGCTCGTCTGTAGAGATCCTATAATCTCTGCATATTTATAATAATGTGAACTACTAATGTGTGGTATATTTACATATGTTGAGGTAATATGAAGAATAACAGACAACTGCAAGGCTATAGCTACATTTGCAGGATACATTTGCAGGATATTGCATGGTATTACCCAGGAAGAAAGCTTTTCACAATTTCTATTGTTTTAGCGAGCAACATGAAACAGAAAACATATATAAATTTCATTGAAAGTATTTCCTTTAAAAACAACATGATCTTTGCACCCAAGAACGTAATACAAACTAAGATGGAAAACAATGAGCTGATCAAATAGAGAATATACAATATATTGATGTGCAACTATGAAGAACTTTTGCAGCCAACGACATGTACAATACATTCACATACCATAGTGCAGGGGTTGGCAACTCATGGCACGTAGCCCTGTGCTGTCTGGCACGCCCCGAGCATCTTTCAAGGAGAAGATCGCTGAAATGCAACTGCTGCCCAGCAGTTCCTCCCTACTCCCGTTGCGGAACTGAAGACTTGTGTGTCGACAAGAGGTGAGTCGCACACACAGCTGCCTAATGTAGTATAATGTCAATTCGGGGGCACATATGTCTGTATAACGTAAACTGGGGGCACTCGTGTGGTACACCATGAACTGGGGGGGCAATACTGTGGCATAATACAAATTGGGGGCACTATGTGGCAAAAAATTGGGCCACTACTTTGTGGCATAAATTTAATTGGTGGTACTACTATGTGGCATATGTATTGGGGGGCACAGTTATGAAGCTTATTAAGAATTGGGGGTACAACGATGTTGCATGATATGAATTGGAGGCTCTACTATGTGGCATAAAACAAACTGGGTGTACTACTATGTGGCATAAATTGAACTGGGGGCAGCACTGTGTGGCATAACATTAACATTTCATTATTACATACACAAATGGCACATTTGTGCTGGACTAGATCTTAGCTGGCACACTGATAGAAAAAGGTTGCCAACCCCTGCCATAGCGTGTCCTTTGTCTAGGGCGAGCACCGCCTGACCACAGATTTGAGTATAATGGTCTATACTGTAATCTATTTCCGTTACTCTGTTCAAGCTTGATGACGTCTATTTAAACCTGAGGACTCTCTACGGCCAACCCCCCCAAAGATGGCAGGAGCTGCAGGACATGTAATTACTATATATACACTCTACTAAAATTTGCAGATAAAATAAGGAAAATAAAATACAGTTGCTCACATATCAAGGATACCAAGAAATGGTCACTTTCCATAAGATTGTCCTTCAATGGTTTTATATTACTTACAAAAAATATCAATATTGTGTTCTAGATCTATAAATCTTGGTTGCATGGCAGAACTAATTCTATATAAATTTATTAATTGCAGATGATATTCAATATATAAACTTGCTGAAACTAGTTCTTAAAATTTACTTCTTAAAATTAATTATTGCTATTTTTTAAAACAACTGGATGCAGGGCTGGGAACGTGGATTATGGGTAAATGGATCTGTAGCTCAGGTTAATAATGCCAGTGGCTAAACCATCGTATCACCAATTTAAAAAAGGCTTTAGAAACCTTTGGCAATCCAAATATACTACCAATTACCAGTGGTTGGCAGCGGATTCTTGGGATTGTGACTAAGCACCTTAAAGAACTACTCCATCTTTAGTAAATCTTCTACAACAAACTCCCATACGAACAAGCAAAATGGCAGGGGCTCCAACTCCTGAGACTCCCGTTGTTCAGGGTTTAGTCATGGAAGAGCTGGCAAATTTAAGCCCTGAGGGCAGCCTATTTTAGAGGGAGAAAAAAGCAGGTGGATGCAGTGGCCCAGCCCAAGATAACCCACTATGGTGGCCACCTGCCCAGCCAGCCCCTGGATATACTCCACTGTACCGATTAAATGATCGTTTGGCTGTGTGATTATCAGTGGCTCTTATATTTTTGAATGAAGAACTGATGATTGGATAGTAGTGGCCAGGATCAGACTGGCCCAACAGGGTACTGAGAAAATGCCAAGTGGGCCCCACTGCTGGGCTGTATGACATTTGCCTGTGACCACACACAGCATGGTTGGGCATGGTAGTTGAGAGGCAAATAGAGGATGCCGTCCTGCAGCTGTTTGTTTGTTTTTCCCCCCCTTCAATATACAGAGCGGGCAGGCTTCTGCCTGCTTCTCAATGCCTTGGCGGGGGTCACTCAGCCATTGGCAACAAACACCATTCTCCCCTCTCATTGATGAGCTCTGCAGTCTGTCTCTGTCTGACCTTTTCTGAGCTCAGCCATTGGCCACAAGGATTGTAGCAGGAAGACACAGTCCATTTGAGCTGCAGCATAGCAGATCATCATCAACATTTAAATAGCGCCAGCAAATTCCGTAGAGCTTTACAATTGATCCCAGAGCTTTATAACCCTCCTTCCACTGCCACCCAGAGCCCTTCCACCAATATCTCACCACATTACCCCAGCAGTCGCTCCCCTCAGAGTTGCACCATGTGGAGTCACTGCGTGACAGGCAAGTGTGTGGCAATGGATAAGGTGACAGCATATGGGACCTACGACACAAAGTGCCAAAAGAGGTGGGGGCTGGAGGGAGAGGTGGTGTCAGGAAGCATCAGGGCACAGGTTACTGAGAAGTGGAGGAGGAGTAGCAGCATCATGGATGTAGAGTGGGGACGGAGAAATGGGACATCACATGTCAAGATGGATGACGGTGGCAGGTGTCACCCCAGCTGACAGAGGGGAGGCCAGTAGCTCAATGTACGTGAACTAAACTATATATCATTTGTTGTGCTGGAGTTATAAGTAAGGCTGCTTATAATGCGCACATCTTCACTAGTCACTGCAAAGTTGACCAAACACTATCTCTCTTTGTAAATGTGTCAAAAACATTATACATTCTTCCATGCACATTACAGAATGATTGATACCACCCCGCTTGTTCAGTTCAGTGCCTACAAGATAGATATTATGGGTCCCATTCATCAATGTTTGTTTTTTAACGTATTCAAGGTCAAGTGTATGTAGGCACTATGTAACTTGATGAATACGGGGCAGCTCACTTATGTGCCAGCAATTTTATCGTATCTAGTAGCGCTTTTTTATTTGCTCCTCTATTGGATGCACCAGACAACACCTTTTTTGCACTGCATGCATTTATGTCATCCCTTGTCAGAGGAACACGCAGGCGTGCAATTCCTTCATTACCCTCATCTGTTTTGTTACATTATAAACTCGTATTTCACAACAAGTATAGAATTTGTATATATCTGCACATTAACTCTTTGCAACCATACAGGTTCATGTAATGATGAAATGTGCAATTGCAAGATATTACATAATACAAAAAAACCAGGATCGATGTAATCTTCCTCCTGGCCAGCAACTTCGGCCTCTTGCACCCATGGACAACAATAATGTTGATTCACTTATGCATTGTAAATTTGAGCTAAACATTATAGACAATACATACTTCCAGCTAACAAAGCTTGGCCCAAAACGTTTTCCTTTTTGTGTGTGGAGACAGATGGAAAAAAATGTAATAAATAAATCTATCTATCTATCTATCTATATGTTGCTTTGTGTTGTATGGTGACAGATCAAAATCAGTAATTACCCCCTCCTGTACCAGAGTGGATACTCCCCACGTTGTATCACAGAGTTACCCTCCAACAAACCCAAAATCTACTTTTAAAAATTACGCGTATATAGGAATAAGAATATTAACCAACTCTCTTTATTCTCGGCCATTAAGGCTGACCTTTTAAAGTGGGATAAACTCATTATCTCCTGGACTGGCAGAATAAATTCCCTTAAAATGAACATCCTCCCTCGACTTCTATACCTGTTTCAGACCTTACCCCTCAAAATCCCTGCTAACTCCTTTAAGCTCCTTCAACAAATGGCCACCAAATTTATTTGGTCTGCTAGGAAGCCTAGAATTCGCATGCAGATTCTCCACAAATCTATTCAAGATGGGGGCCTGGGCGTTCCTCACTTTCTCAAATATTATCGCGCTACTCACCTCACCCAGTGTGTTCTTCTTCACTCTCCTCCAGGACAGCGAGTTTGGGTCGACATTGAATCCGCTCTCTCAGACACTATCTCGCCCTCCTCGCTTCTTTGGCTTAAACCCCAACATCAGCCTCCTTCCTCACGTCTCCCCCCTCCATTAGCATTCTCACTGACCTCTTGGACCCACACAGTCTCCTCATATAATTTAGCTCCCAACTCATGGCGCATGACGCCTCTCTGGAACAACCCCGCCTTTCCCCCTGGACTCCGCCCTATTCAATTTTCTCACTGGACGCGTTGTGGCATCAACTTCCTCTCCGACATCAGGCCATTGCCAATCTTTCCATCTTTCACCGATATTCAAACGCGATTTCGTATCCCTTCGTCCTGCTTCTTTCAATACCTACAACTTCGGCATTTCTATAACTCTATCCGGTGTACAGTCGCGGATATACATCTAACTTCTCCCTTGGTCTCTTTCTGCAGCCTTCGCTCCTCTTCTCAGGGCCTGATTTCCACATTCTACCGCCTCATGGAAAAATATAATTGCCCCCCTAAAGATTCTCATGAGCTCAAGTGGGAGGAGGACATGGGGGAGTCACTCTCTCCCGGAGAATGGGTTAAGATTCGCCTGAATCTCTCTAAGACCTCTATTTGCATCAAGATCAGCGAAAACAGTCACAAGATCTTTTACCGCTGGTATCTGGTCCCTCACCGTCTTCACATGATATACCCAGACTCCTCATCGCTATGCTGGCGCCAATGCGGTCGGGAAGGTACCCTGTCTCACATATGGTGGCACTGTCCAAAACTACTTCCTTTCTGGAAGTCGGTCCATCGGTTAATTTTTGATATCACTCAGATCCCCCTTCCGCCATCTCTGTCGTATTCCTTACTTCCGCGCTCTATTCCCAAGATATCAAAACCAACTCAGAAACTCATCACACATATACTCAGTGCTGCTAGATGCCAAATTGCTCTATTTTGGAAAAATCCGAGCCCTCCCTCTCTGCCATCGGTTATTAACCGCACATGGCAGGTCTACCATATGGAGTATATGACTAGCATTCTCCGCCACACCCCCGTTCAATTTAACAAGGTCTGGAGTCCTTGGACTGAGTATTACGGAGCCTCCTCCCCTCTCGCATTTTAAGGCCCTCAAGCCCCTACTATCATTCCTAAACCGTGTCATGGTTCTCCACCTTCTCCTCATTTCACTTTTCCTTGCTTTGGCTAGTGATTCCCCCCGTCCCTCTCACCCCTATTCTTTCTTCTCTCTTTCCCCTCCCTTCTCTCCTCTCTAAATCTACTTTTGCTTCTTCATATCATTAATAATATACTGTTTATATTTCGTGGAAACTTTGTTGCAGCTATCTGTCACCTGTATTGCCTGTTTCCCTTTTTGTCTGTTTGGAAAAACTCAATAAAATATCTTTTCAAAAAAAAAAAGAATATTAACCAACTATTATTGCATACATGATTCCACTAGATCCATAATTAGAATCCCTAAAATGAGCATGTGGATCCCACAAACCTGTCATTTCTGCGTTTTCACATCATAATTCCTATTATTACAGAGACCTGATCATGCAATTACTAATGTCTGCTTGCAGCTTCATTACAAGCATTATAAACAGATAGCAGTGGAGTGTGCTGTACAATGGAGAACATAAACCCATTTAGGTTTATTTGGGTTACACAAGGATGAATAGCTGAGAATGTGTTAAACCCATACCACTATAGTAACTAGAGTGAATGAAGTTGACCCCTTCAATGCAGCCACACAGAGACTTCTTATATGAGGTGTCTTAACTCAGAACACGATGTATGTGAGACACTTCATATAAGCCTTACAGCGACCTGATGTCATTTTAAATAGGATTGGTTCTGTTCATATGACAAACTCTAAATTCACTCAAATAATTTCTAGTTCAAGCAAACAGTTATATCAGCAAGCCTGAAGTCTTCAGTGTCAGACTATGAACACTCTCAAAGTTTCCAGATCAAACTGAAGCATTACAAATACTTGCCAACTTCTGGCAAGTATGATCCGGGAGACTGCCAGGGAAGGTCGGCATGCAGGGGGCGGGGCCCCGAAAATCGCATCATTTTGGACCTAAATTCTGCCTACTTCCTAGTGATTGCCACACTCTCCCGGGAGTCTGAGACCCTCGCAAAATGCGGGAGTCTCCCGGACATTGGCAAGTATGGCATTACATGATGTAGCCAAAAAATCATTTAAGAAAACACTAAATACAACAGTCCATTACATTAAGTCCAGGTGCTGTATAAGGAAACGCCATTAAAGGGAAGAAAAGCTGGAAACAGATTGGGTGACTGTGGCTCTACAACAAATTGCTCCAGCAGGAGTTCTCCTTTAGCTATGAGCTGTCCCATAATCTGTGGTTCAATCACCTTACAAAGCTAAATCTCATGTAGATCAAGCAGCTACCATACATGCTGCAAGTAGCGGTGTGCTTTGATGGGCTTTCAAATTACTACTGGTCAGCACCTGTTCTAAAACTGCATATAGACATCACTCACAACTGCGTAGCTTTACTTGTAGTGTACAGAGCTAGCAAAGGCTCTTCTACACTCCCCCAGCTCACTCTGCTTTATTTTATTATATCTCCTGCCAGCAGTGTAACACATGGCAGAGAAATTACCTTTATATCTATATTACATATGTATTTACAGAAACCCATCATCAGGGCACTTGTGCGATCATATATAATAGGTCTCAGCGGCGTTGGTGGTAGATGTTAAACCACAAGAAGCTTTTTGATTTAACCAATTTGTTGGTTTTATTTCAGAATTTGCTGCAACAGATGATATATACAGTTGCTCACAGTTGATACTGACTGCAACAGACAGGCAGTATGACAAAGTTAACATATGCGGATGGTAAGCTTATATTGTGGGCAATGTCAGAAGAGGTTGTTCACATACATTTTTGTGTCTCCGGTCACTTGATATATCTAGATTTAAATTAGAGAACACAAAATGGCTGCATTACGTCTTTTACAGTTCAACTGACACTTGGAAGCTGCCGAGAGCTGAACCTGGCATCTGTGCATGCGCAGTAGAGTGATTCGGACGGCTGGAGGTGTCCCACTTCCTGTCTTCACTAGATCACAGGGGACACCACCATCAAGATAGCGCTCCATATACACTACATGGTATATAGTATGTGGGTGCCTCAACATCATATGTGTTCGTGTTTGTTGAACATCTCATTCCAAAACTATGGGCATTAATATGGAGTTGGTTTCCCCCTTAGCTGCTACAACAGCCTCCACTCTTCTAGAAGGACTTCCACTAGATTTTGGAACATGGCTGTTGGGGTTTGCACCCATTTTGCAATAAGAACAGTGGTCAGGTTGGGTACTGATGTTGGGGGATAAGGCTTGGTTCCCCAATCTGTGTTTCAGGCGTTCAATGCAGTTGAAGTCAGGGCCCTGTGCAGGCCAGTCAAGTTCTTCCACCAAACTATAGAAACCATTTTTTATTGGAACTTACAGGAAAGGGCCTTCCCCAAACTGCTGTCTCACAGTCAGAAGCACAATTCTCTAGTTTGCCATTTTATGTTTTAGCATCAAGACTACCCTTCCCTGGAAGGGAGGGGCCAAGGCCAAACCATGAAAATTGCTCCAGACCATTATTCCTCCTCCACCAAACTTTACATTTGGCATTATGCATTTTTCAGGAGTCCACCAAACAGATTTGACCATTAGACTGCCAGCTGGTGAAGCATGATTCGTCAATCCAGAGAATGCATTGATGGTCTAGGGTCCAATGGTGGAGCGCTTTACAACACTAGTCAACAGTTAGGATTGCATGGGTGTGGTTGCTTGGCCATGGATACCCAATCCAGAAACTCCTAATGAACAGTTCTTGTGCAGACGTTGCTTCCAGAGGCAGTTTGGAACTCCATAGAGAGTGCTGCAACTAAGGGCAGACTATTTTTACGCCCTATGTGGCTTAGTACTCGGGGGTCCCATTCTGTGAGGGTGGTCCTGTTCTGTGAGCTTGTGCGGTCTACAGCTTCACATCAATACGGTTTTGCTCCTAGACTATTCCATTTCAAACAGCACTTTCAATTGACTGGGTCAGCTCAAGCAGGTCAGAAATTTGACCAACTGACTTGTTGGAAAGGTGCCATCCTATGAGTGTGTCAGCAGTAGAATGGGTTACACTGAAGAATTTTCAACCTAATGCTTGACTATGGAGATTGCATGACTGTATGCTTTATTATATGCACCTTTTAGCAATGGTTGTGGCTGAAATGGCCAAACACACCAATTAGAAAGTGTAACATAGTTGATGAGGTTGAAAAAAAAAAAAAAGACACCAGTCCATGAAGTTCAACCTATTTTGGATCTCCTGCGATCCTGCACTTATATTTGAAATTGATCCAGAGTAAGCAACCGCCCATCTGTTTCAATTGTGAAAATCCCCCAGACTCAATATTGCAGTCCTATTTTTACCCTATATCCACTACTATCCTACATTTTAATTAATGGTCGTATCCCTGGATACACCTTTGCGCTAAAAATTTGTCTAACCCTTTCTTAAACATATCTATTGAATCTGCCATCACAACCTTTCCTGGCAATGAATTCCATATCTTGACTGCCCTTACTGTAAAGAACCCCTTCCTTTGCTGGTTGTGAAATTTCCTCTCCTCTAGCCTTAGGGGGTCACAACGTGTCCTGTGTATAGTCCATGGGGTAAAAAGTTCCCATGAAAGTTCTCTGTTTTGACCCCTAATGTATTTGTACATCGTAATCATATCTCCCCTTAGACGCCTCTTTTCTAAAGTAAACATGCCTAAACTGGCTAACCTTTTCTCATAACTTAATGACTCCATACCCTTTATCAATTTTGTCGCCCTTCTCTGAACCCTTTCTGTGTTCACATACTTATGGCCATATAGTATCTACCCATCTATATTTACATTGTAACAGGATTTTATGTACAAAATGTTTAACATATTACGCCCACATTACCATCAAAATGCCTCAAAAAAATTACACCTTCCTGCAATTAGCATTGCAAGTTTTACTCGCCCAGCTTACTGTAACAGAAGAACCTTTATCTCAATATCGACCATGCTAAGAGTTGTAAACTGATACAATCGGGCCACAAGACTAGGACCATTTGGAATAGGACAGGCTGTAATTTCACCAATAATCAATAAATGTCTGATGTGGTCACCTCATTGTGCAAGGTCACTCAATGTCATAGTTTCACTAATGGATCTCAGGATGATACACAGCTGTTATCGAGTGTGCATTCTAACTAGAACACATTCATTCTACAACCACAATACACCTATGTCTCTCCCCCTACAACTAGTGTACATACCTGACAGTTCTCTCAGAAACACATATGGTAGCTTTTATAGACTGTGAAATGCAAGAATACACACACTGAGACTTGAGTTACTTTCAAAGTATGTTGCTCTTTCATAAGGTGTTTAACATGCTCTGCATACAATGAAAAGTTATGGGGACTTCTGCCAAATCTGCAGCCACTCCTTGATGTAGGCTTATAGCGATTATTTGGAATACACACACTGTAACCATGATGGTTTGTCCATGTGTAAACTCAGAATCAACAACTGTTGGAGTTGATGAGAAATGCTAGATAACCAGCTTGAGGGGATAAACAGGTAGCTATATGTGAAGTCTCATCTGGTCTGGAAGCGCAAATGGAAAAGCAACGTAAATTGCCTAAACAATGGAATCGGTGCAAATCAGCCATGTTGCTCATCAATGTGATAAATGTTTAATGGCTGGACTGAAGAGAGTACGGACAATTCTGTAGGTGAACATTATTGGGTGTAGAGAGAAGTAACATACATAGAACCCCCACACCCCCTCCAAACAAGAATAAGCATTGTGATCTGTGAAACTGTAGGAAGTAAATTATTGTACCAATAAATTTATTCTCTTTTTACATGTCAGAATATATTTCCATCATTACAAACCAAGCAACTACAGCATATTATTTATTTTTACATCCAAGTTTGCTAGAAGCTACACACATTTGCAGGATGCAGATGAAAAAAAGATAAAAAAAAAAAGAAAAGAAAAGAAAACCACAAAAAACACATTTATCCTTTTCTGTGCCCGTATTCATCTTATCAGTGCCCAAAATGAAATCATATGGTTAGAAAGACAAATCAGGGGTTCTAACCAATACAAGTTGGTGACAGTCCTGAATGTCTTACCAGGAAAAACAAGTGGCAGCATGCACGGAGATTCTCATAGATGACAATATAGTGAATTACAAACATGAGAAAGGGAACACAACAGAAACCATTTATTTCAGGATGCTAGAAAATAAAACTCTTTGGAAATGCTGCAAACAATTTATAACATACAACAATGTATTTAACATTAACAGAGGGGGTAAATTAGGAGGAAAAAAAACAACAAGCATTACACGTCTCCGCAGCTCCAGGTCTGCAGTCTTTTCTTTGGTGGATCGCAGAAGAGAGCAGCTACATAGTGATGAAAGATCTATCCCCTCTCTGACCCAGTAGCTTGAGCAATATGGATAGAGAGGGGGACCTTACAATAAGGCAGTCACAAATGGCAGTTACCCTTTATATATGTGTAGTGTCACTTCATGTAGCTATCAAACAAATCGAATATCTATGTTGTTTGCCTTTATATAAATGAGCTGTCACCTAGTCGCTGCAAAGACCTAAGCAGAGAAATAGTACACACACAACGCAGTGCTTTGCATAGTCCCAAAAAGTAAAAAAATAAACAAAAAACTGTATGTAGCAGGTGGTTAGTACTTGAAGGTGAGGAGCAGCAGAGCGGCTTAGTCCACAAAAGCTGACATTCGACATTACATTTCAGGGATTAAGAGTCCTAAAACCCCAAATATTACTGGATAGTGTTTGATGCAATAAAATGGGAAAACGCAGAAATATTTTGTGCCAAGTTTACATTTCTGCTGAAATACTAACACGTTTTATGATTACAGTTTGTCTGGAACAAAAAAGAGCTAAGAAAAACTAAACTAAACAAAACCCAAAACAAAGTACAAGAGGCAGCATGAGTCGCACAAACCATGTGTGTAACATCCATCTCATTCACTTCACAACCACCCGAACAAAAAAGAACAAACAAAAAACAGGTGATAAAACTATATAAAGTTTGTGATCTTTTATCTACAAGCCCTGAGCTTTTTTCCCCTATGAACTTGCTGTAGGTGAAAAAAGGCAAAATGCAAGAATTGTTTTATCTTGCTAGGTAAGTGCTTTGTGCAACAATATCCGTATATATATTTACCATAAAGTCTTCTCTTTAGCGGAAAGAGCAACATTAACAAAGCGCCCCTTCATTTCCAGTAGGTTACCCAACAGTTTAATCAAACCCCAAATTCCAGTCATCTGTAATGTTTATTTAGCTAATATAGCCTTAGTTTCCATTGTATTTGTCCAAAGCAATCTCACCGGAGTGTCCTGAAATGTCTGAGCGGAGTCTCTAGCCAATGAAAAAGTGTCATCTTGGCGACACTGTTGGGCTGGAAAAAGAGCCCGAGTTCCGCGACGCATGGAAAGGGATACCAGGAGAGGATGGGGACAGTTTTTTAGGGCTGCATAGGTCACCATTGTGCAACTTCCAGAGGAGTTCTTCATTCTCCATCGAGAGACGCTTGTTCACTTTGGATTCTTTCTCCAGAGATCGCTGCAAAACCTCCTGCTCCGTAGACAATTGCCTGAAGTGGCCAAAGTAGTAAATATTATATGCATATATCTATGAAACGGGTACAATTCAAATTTGCAGAGACACTGTTGATAATTTTCTTTTCCGTTCCGCACATTACAGACATACCAGCTTTAGCATCTGCTATCCACAGTGGATGTGAATACGATCTGGGACTCCTTGCTCTCCATGGGCCGGAGTCAATTAAAGACAGCAAATAAGAAATAAGGAGTAACTATGCACCTTGGCAAAACCATGTTGCATTGGAGGGGAGAAGTAAATTTAAAATGTGGGAACAGATTTTTATTTGGGTAGGGCATGGTCTAGATCAACTTTAAATTTCAGTGTAAAAATAAAGCTATCAAGTATTTGTGTGCTACATGAAATAGCAGCCAGTATATTCCTTATGTGCAAAATAATAAATTAATTTGCACCCCTTGCATTGTAGCATGGTTTGTCCAGGATCAAAGTTACTCTTTTTTTTTTGCCTTACTCTCCTAAATGACTCGGGCCCTGTGTTTTTATATACACTAAATCCCTAAAAGTATTGTTTATGTGAACTAGATCTGATATTTTAAACCACTTTATATTTGTTGATAACTAAACATTTGTTACTCATGTGAGGTTTCAGCCCTCGACCCATTCTAATCTCTCTAGTTGTCAGCTGACCATCTGTTCATTTTTATCTAGAGTGTACACGTTAAAAGATAATATTCATAAGCAAACAGTCTATCAATTGTTTAGGACACCACATCACTGGCCACAGTTTCTGATATACAACAGGTTTCAGCATTGGAGTGGTGAAGGAGTTACACCAAACTGGTTCTCTCAACCATGAGCTATTTTATGCTCTGCAGATTTCCAAGTCTAGAATTATAACTCTGAAAGATCCCGATTTTAGGGCATCAAAAGGGATGTACTGGGTATAACTTCATATACACACTGCATGTGCAGATCCATGAATCAACACTTGTAAGTGCATACAAAAGAGAACTTCCTTGGGTGCGAAGATTGTAAAATAAACTATAAGCAGCTGTCCTGGATGTTGTGGAGGATCTAGACAAAAGATTGTTTTTAGCAGAGCTTTATGTAATATTGCTTCAATCATCTGATGATCTTGCATAAAAGACACAGAAATGCGTTAAATCTTCTACAACAGTTCCCTGAGGAACGTTTCTATCTGCTTTTAAAGAATGAATGCAGACATTTCTGTACTATTTCTTCAAACAGCTGAGGAAAAGAAGAAATGTAGTACTTCCAGCACTGGATCCCCACTTTCTACATCTAACATGGGTCAGCTCACTTCACTCGGAGGAACACAAGACTGGAAAGCATTAATAGATATGGCGAGACCTCGTTTTCCCCCCATTGTACAAAGCAGAAACGCCGGTAATTTGGAGGAATTGAGTTGTTAAAATCAACTCTCTCACTGACCATCTCCTTATGATCCGGGATTCTGGGATTGATGATACCACTATCGTACAGCTAACATAATTCCATCCAATCGATTTCTCCTCACGGCTAGTTTTTACCATCACATACATATACCTTTCAAACTTCATTCCTGAGGATATTACTATAAGTTTTAGTGACATTTATCAGTTTTTAAGGTTATTTATAATAATATATACTTTAAGCAATCTCTAGCAAAAAAAAAACAACAACCTGGTAACTTGGCCAGATCAGGGTTGTGGCCTAGTTTGTTCCAATTGGGAACATTGGGCCTGATTCATTAAGGATCTTAACTTAAGAAACTTCTTATTTCAGTCTCCTGGACAAAACCATGTTACAATGCAAGGGGAGCAAATTAGTATTCTGTTTTGCACATAAGTTAAATACTGACTGTTTTTTCATGTAACACACAAATACTTGATAGCTTATTTGTACACTGAAATTTAAAGTTAATATTTGTGTGCTACATGAAAAAACAGTCAGTGTTTAACTTATGTGCAAAACAGAATACCAATTTGCACCCCTTGCATTGTAACATGGTTTTGTCCAGGAGACTGAAATAAGAAGTTTCTTAAGTTAAAATCCTTAATGAATCAGGCCCCTTGCGAGGTATGTGGAGCTGTTCACCAATTACAAGTTAATCAAGTAACTTTAGTTCATACAAAATCCTGAAGCCGTTGCATATCTAGATTCTTAGTCTATTTTTACATAACATATCCAGTAAAAACAAGACCCACAGATATAAAAGACTACTGTTGGTGAATGTATCTTATGTCAACAAATAGTAATATGTGTTACCTTGACACAGCTATGTGATTCGCCATACGAGCTTTGAGATCCTCGTTTTCCTGCTGGCATTTGTTTAATCTTTCCACTAGAGTTGTGTTGGTCTCCACCTTAAGATAAAGGAATTACAGACACCAGTGTGAGAGACGCAGCAAGGCACAGAGCATGCCAGCTAAACTTTACAGGCCCAACATGCAAAGTGTCAGTAGATTAGCACATCTCAGTCTCATTACACAAAATCAATATTCATTCACTAACATTAGCTTGCACAGCTTTCAGAATTACAGGCAGAGAAACACGAGGGAACAAGGAAACAGACAAACAAGTAATCGACATTGCCCAGCAGTATCGTAATGTAATCCTGTGCCAGCAACAACCATAGCTGTATTATTGAGAACAACAATGCATTTAACCAGAACGCAATCTGAAGATTCTATGCATCTATCACAGGTGAGGGATGTGCCATTAAGTCACTAGGACACTATAATACTATATAGTGTGCACATTGCACTATGACATCATAGAGGCTGCTGTGGTTTGTTTTTGGACTTTCTGGATTATCCCTGTTTTAGGATAGGAGGACCGGTACATTTTAACCCCTTTTACCTGGTGCTCCCAATTGATCTGTGTACGAATCTCTGAATAATAGAAGGAAATGTGATAACTTCCCCCAGAAAGAAAATAAATTACTTATTAGACTCAAAACCAATGGTCTTCAATACACACCTTCCATATTATGCTGCTGGTATATCCCGTCCAGTCCAAGTCTTAAGCGCTGAGCAGCGTTGGTTGATAAAAGTTAATGGTAGGGATCCCAGGGACAAATCCCCACTGATATACTACTCTTCATAGAGAGGGTTTTATACAAGATTACAAACCTCTATTCTTTGTCTTGTCACAACAGGTTTGCTGCACTTTATCAAATCTGGGATTGCTGTGACACACAGTGCGTTGAGTCACACAATTCACCCAGTTCTCTATCATTTTACTTCCAGATAGTGTCCCCATGTTGTGCACAGGTAAAGGTCTACTACCATGAACTTTGAGTAGAATAAAATTTGTGTTTTTCACCTGAATGCAGGGTACATAGAAATAGATTCTGCATTGGTATGGAAGTTATTTACTGTATATGAACATTTGCACAGGGCATAAAAGCAGCTATATGAAAGCACACTTACCAGTTTCTCGATTTGCATCAGTTTTTTGTCTTGCTGATGTAATTTCTCATTCTTAATCTCTAGCACTGCTTTCAGGCTCTCCAGTTCCTGCTCCAGATACATCACCTGAGGGTTCTTCTGCAGGGACAGACAAGAGAAACAAGTTACTGCACTGTGGAGCCAGCAGGTTGTTCTAGCTCTAGGAGAATTCAGGTTACATCTGCACATGGGCCCTGAACAAAGAACGCTAATGACCTGCAGCAGAAATTCAGCACATTACTCCGGGCCCCCGGGAGACCTACAGGAATGTGATCTTGTGCAGTAACTGAATGAGATTGTGATTAAACTGTATGACTTACAGCCTGCATGCATTCCATTTACATGGCAGCAATCTTACATCCAGAGATACCTATGGGAGAAATATAATGCAAACTGGATGCATTGTGGGTAAACTCTGCTATAGTATCATATCTTCCATGATGACATTACAAGAAGCAAAAAGCTTTTCTTTGCTTAATCATTTCTGTTTTTGCATCAGTGATCGCAATTATGTTTTATCTGCACTAAGATTGAACAGACTGAAAGCCAACATGGGACAGGATAGAAACTGATGGCAGTTTAGGATACCTATAGAAAGACTATATACTACAGCATGTAGCCCGCTTGCCTTCCACTCACACTATTGGCGAAGCCATAAAACACAGTAACGACAAACTGACCTGGATACATTTCTCTTTGAACAATTTTCTTTGTTCTTCCTCAGCTTTTAGTTTCTCCTTCAGGGATTCATTCTCCCGTGTCAGATGATCTATTTTTTTCTTTGGGTTGGGGAAAACAACATCAATATAAAATAAGTAAACATCAAATAAAATGTAAGGAACTTGTACAAATACGGTAGGAACCCAACCTCTAGTTCTGCCTGCTTTTCTTTAACACAATCTTCTAACGCTTTATTTTCTCGTTCCTGGCTGGTTCTGAGTTCTAGGAGAGATGAATGTGGGTTACAGTAACTGGACAATGACCAGGTATATTTCTATTCTGTAATACAGAGGACATGAATGCCGTCCTGGGGGCCCCCTACAGGAGCCATGCACAGCTTTCATTGTTTGGCAGGCTCTTTAATCTCTAAGTGATAGACATTACCTTTACTACAGTTACCTTATATTGCATCATAGTAATTAGTAGCATTATATTGGTGGGGGAAAATAAAAACGCTATAAAAGATGACATTACAACAATTAAACAGTATTAAAATTAAACATATGTGCGAAATGTAAGCACATCGATTGCAGTTATATTATCCTCACTTTTACTGTATATCTAAACATTACAACCAATTTTTATGACCGTGTCCCTTAAATTATACATAGGGAAAAGCACAATGTTCTTACCGGTAATGGACTTCTCATATTCTTGCTTTACAGCTTCTATCGACTCAATATGACTGGTCTCTGCTTCTAGTCTGTAGGCTTCATGTGTGGTATTGAGGTCATCAACCTGGAAAGTGATTAAACCACAGGCACAGTGGCTGTAAAATATGTTCTATGACGTCTTACATACAGAACACACTACACAAACACCCAGCTAATGGGCTTAACATTCACATACAAGGCAGTTTTTTATTTGCCCAGAGATATTGGTTAAGTTCAAAATAATCATATTAAAATATCAAAATACTGGACCTCCAGGACACACACAATCTTAGTACTGTTATTTATGTGCTGGCTATATTTCCACCGCAGCAGCTTATAGCACAGACTTCATAATAAATAGTACTAGGTCTTATTTCTTTTTATCATTACATTGCAAATTTATTAATATTTGTGTAACACCCCCTCTGGTGTGTTGTTCACACCTCCCAGTGACTGGACGTGTAGCCTGGCACTAGGACCCAGAGGAGACAGCAGGAACGTTGCTTAGCAACATCAGGTTGGTCTGAGGGATCAGATCTGTGTGGAGAGAGGACCCAGGACAGAGGGGAGGAGGTCCTGGGACCCCCCCTTATAATCTGGGGAGCTGGTCCATCGCCTGCTGCCACTAGGGCCTATAGTACAACATCACTGACAGAATACTAGTGACATGGGGCAGATTTCAGGGATAAAGTACCTCAGAATGTGACAGGATGATAGAAAGGAGAGGCAGCAGACATGAAGGGGCAGAGAGATATAATGCCCCCCGCAGTGGAGGGGTGCACAGAGATATAATGCTCCACCCCCACAGAGGAGGGGGGCACAGATATAATGCTCCCCCCTGCAGAGGAGGGGGGGGGGGGACAGATATATAATGCTCCCCCCCGCAGAGGAGGGGGGGGGGGGGCAGATATATAATGCTCCCCCCCACAGAGGAGGGGGGGACAGAGATATAATGCTCCCCCCCACAGAGGAGGGGGGGACAGAGATATAATGCCCCCCGCAGAGGAGGGGGGCACAGAGATATAATGCTCCCCCCCGCAGAGGAGGGGGGCACAGAGATATAATGCTCCCCCCCGCAGAGGAGGGGGGCACATAGATATAATGCTCCCCCCCGCAGAGGAGGGGGGCACATAGATATAATGCTCCCCCCCGCAGAGGAGGGGGGCACATAGATATAATGCTCCCCCCGCAGAGGAGGGGGGCACATAGATATAATGCTCCCCCCGCAGAGGAGGGGGGCACATAGATATAATGCTCCCCCCGCAGAGGAGGGGGGCACATAGATATAATGCTCCCCCCGCAGAGGAGGGGGGCACAGAGATATAATGCTCCCCCCCCCCCCCCACCCCGCAGAGGAGGGGGGCACAGAGATATAATGCTCCCCCCCCCCGCAGAGGAGGGGGGCACAGAGATATAATGCTCCCCCCGCAGAGGAGGGGGGCACAGAGATATAATGCTCCCCCCCGCAGAGGAGGGGGACAGAGATATAATGCCCCCCACAAAAGGGTGAGAGGGATAATACCCCCGCAGAGGAAGGATGACTGAACACTGCTGAGAGAGACGAGGGTGAACTAGAGCCACCATTTTGCATGTGACTGCCCCATTGATATTCTGTCCATATATCCGTTAAGAACTGTGCAGGAGGAGGCAGGAGATGTATATAGGAAGTGCACTGCCTAGACTGTGCACCTCACACTACACTCAGTGACAGGGGGTTACATTTGTAAGACTTGTATAGGGGTAAAGAGAATAAACAGTTATTAGTATCAGTGTTGAATAGAGAATGTATAATCATTAAAACACATCACCATTTACCAGACAGCAAACTACCAATATTCTAGATATTGGAAAATCGTGCAAGAAAAGCAAAAAAAACCAACAAAAAACAAAGTGTGCGCCATTTGAGGCATTATTATATACAAAACAAATCTCAGAATTCAGTTTTCTATATTCAGCACTATTGCACAAGAGCAGCGTTTACCTTTTCCTGAAGTTCATTCTTGTATTTCTCCGCTTCATCAATGAAGATGGTCTGTAGTTTCTCACATTCTCCTGTGTAGAACTGTTTGAGTTTCTCCTCCAGGTCAGACAGCTCGGCGAGATGCTCATCCTTCACCTTCTGTAGGATGCCTTCATAAGCAACCAGCAAGTCGTTCTTCTCCTTCTCTAACTTGTCACATGTGCCGGATGCAGATACTGCAGGAGAGAAAACAAAAATGCTTTCAATGTAAATAATAATTACAGGAAATGGGTTTACATGCCCACAAATTTCAATCCCTCCTTCTCCCAGGCGGTAGTGTTTATTTTACTGCAGTAGCTATATTAATTCACCCGATGGACGACTTCACCTCTGGGTCTTGAGAGGCCTGATCCCTGGAACGATCAGGGGCTTCCAATGAGCCAAGAGCAGCTGTGACCCATAGCAATGATCTAGTGTAGTTACACTAATGAAAACCTTTACCCGATTGGTTGCGACTGGTTACACTTGAACTATTAATAAACACTTACAAGCACCCAGTGAATCAGAATAATGGAGGTAAAGCAACCAATTCATTTTATGCAAATTATAACCTTCTATTCAGGTAATGTAACACAATGCACATCACTAAAATGTAAAATTAGGCTGGTTACAGCGTGTAGCTGTATACACGTGTGATCTCATAGCAGGACATATTACAGAATGAAAGTCTCCACAAGTGGTGGACCCAGCATATTAAATACAAACTTGTAATCACATATTTACAGCACAACATACTCTTAGCAAAACAAAATGTTAGAGAAGCTATGTGCATTAAGGTGGTTAGGTTTGCATACAGTCATATGCACAGTCTACATTTTGACTCATTCAAGTGTTTTATTTATAATTTATCAAATCCAGCAATGTACTAAGGGACAGTAACATTTGGCCTTTAGGGACATTATTTTGGGGAATATAAATATGTCAGAGGGCTCACAATTATGTTATTATAAGGGATTATCAGATAAATACCTAAATAAAGAAGAAATAAATCATACTTTTGTCAGGCATTTCTAGAGGCACAGTTTGGATCTGACATTACACTTGTAGAGACATGTCTATGTCTATGAATAAACAGATTGTTTGGAATGTGCTATGGCTATTTGTGTGTGTAGTTAAGTCACTAACCACTTACATCATGATTAAGCGCATAGCGCTAAACTCAGCAATAAGCCAACTAGATACATGCCTACATAGGACTTATCTTTCAATTTTCATTTTATTAACGTTCATTTCATTACCAAACATCTATCTTCCAACCCCTACAAACAACAAGAGGGGGAATGTTAAATAGAAGGGTAGGACTATTAGACGTGCACTATTAAGAATTTAGAGAGCACTCACAGTACCTATGGCAGAGTCAAGTCTAAATATGACTCTATAAAGGGAAAGATCAAGAATAATGAACGTATGATCTTCAAATACTGGGAACATGCAAACACTTTTTCCAAATACCGTACGGTTACATTAGGAGGTGTCATATTGCTCCAATACTAACTCAACTGATACACATGGGAAATAAGACACACAGAGGTTAAAGCATACTTGCCAACTCTCCCGGATTGTCCGGGAGACTCCCGCATTTTGCGAGAGTCTCCCGGACGAGTGTGGCAATCTCCCTGATAGGAAGGGGGAAAAATTCAGTTTAAACGCCGCGATTCACCCGGAATCGCGGCGTTTAGCCCCGCCCCCGCTGTAAAATGACGCGATTTGCGTCATTCCGTCACGGGGGTGGGGCCAAAATGACGCGATTTCGCCGCCCCGCCCCCTGCACGCCCACGTCCCAGCCGGCATCTCCCGGAAAAAGAAAAAGAAATGTTGGCAAGTATGGGTTAAAATGACAGTTTACATATTGGTCCAGTCAGCTTACAAAAGGAAAAAAAGTGCTTAGTGAGCTATATGATCCAGTCACACAGTTATGTTGGTTTGGGGGTCAGTAGGTTGTTTGGGTAAAGGAGAAAGGTTAGTTTTGAGAGAACATTATAGAGGGGTGGTAGTTGGGTAGCCTAAGGTGGTTAAAAAGGTGGTTTGGGAATTTGAGAGGCTACGGTAACTTCTTTTTTTGCACGAGGACGGGAATTCCACCGAGTGGACTGCAAGTAAAAGCAAGTAGTATTTGTAAGAGGTGCAGATCTTGGGCAGAGTGGAGGCATAGAGTTGGGAGATACATTGAGACAAGTAAAGTGAAAACATGTTGGTGCATTTTTGTTAATGGTTTTCCATTTAGAAAAAATATTTACAATTAGATTAAGTAAATATAAGAAACCAATGTAGAGCAGAGCAGAAGAACAACGTTTTGTGAGGAAAATTAGTCTAGTTTCTGCATTTAAAATAGACTAAGGTGAAAGTCTGGTTAGCAGAAAACCAGTAAATAGTAATAGTAAATGTGGGAGACTGAGCGCATAAATGGAGGTTTTTGCACTGCCTTGATATATGTGCATATTCTAGAGAGGTTTTGTAGACGTGTGTAACAAGTTTTCGATAGTTTGTAAGACAGTTTTGAGAGCGACACCTTCGTGGCCAGCTTGATGGGTAGAGTCTATTGTGTCATCAACAGAAAACAAGATGCCAGCTAAGTAGATTCTGTTGACTGGAGCAAAAATTATCTATTTTGAAAAAACAGGGGGTTAGGGGACATCAAAGATGAAATAGCAGAAAGGACAGGAAGGCGGTGGACCCAGCGAGACAAACACTGAAGGATATGAAGCGGAGACTACCTTACTTCATATCCTTTACCTTCTCTGCCAAAATTACCTGATGGGGAGCGTAACACCCCTGATCTACCCGTGCCACACCCATTTCCAAAATGACACTCCCTCTTCCCAGCCCTCAGACACTGGGCCTGTTATACAAAAATCAGGACCATTGGAAGGTATGCCTTTACCAGTTTACATTTCCCTCTTTTATTTATTTATTTTTTCCTTTTATGAAAGACTTTAATGTGTACAATGAGCTTGAAACAAGACAGTCACAGATTGTATATAGAGGTGACAAATGTTAACAACACACCAACCTGCAAGCTAATACTCAATGTACAAGGGTGATTAATAACGTCACAGGACATCCAAGTGATAAAAAGATGGGAGGAGGGAGCCGAGAGGAAGTACAAGGAATGAAATACAAGATAGAAAAAAAGAAATAGAATAAGGGTAAGGAGGAAAATCAAGATTCAGGGGAGTATACAAAATGCAAGCAAATACATGAGTACAATAGATATTCATACATTATTTTGTAATATAGTTAAATGCATATACTGTACCTACCTGTTATAGTAATTGTATGAAGTGGGCTATCATTAGGAAATGCTTAATATAACCCAACCTTAAAATCAAAGAAATCCTTAAAAAGGTGAAGGGCTCTATCGTCAGACAACCTTAACAGATAGGATTATTTTAAATCATTTAACAGAGCTGCATTTGTATTTAAAATATTTTAATCTTCATATTTGGAAAGCTGAGCGTATAACTAGACACACAAGCCACGATTACATAAAGCGGTAATTTAACTACAACACCAATTCCAACAGTTTAGCCGCTCTATTCCTTCTGGGCTAGGATGTGGCGATGCTTGCAGCAAAACTAAGCAGACATGGGCTGCGTCTGGCAACTCTGAGCTCCCTCATCAAGTAATTGTTTATTTGCCAAAACTAGCAGGGACAAATACTTACAACAACAACTTGGAAAACATCTCATTTATGAATAAAATATGCCCTTCCAGAGACAGCGCATAATGAGACATGTAATTAAATTTGCTTCTGCATGTGAACGGATATGAACCTCTGGAAGAGCCATTTGAGAACATAAAACGTGATCATTAGCGACCATCTAGGCTTGATTTAGTTTATAGGTTAATGTTGGGCAACATCCTCCGTTGCCTAGAGCGGCACATTGTATAAAATGACCGGTTCTTAAAAGAAGATAAAAAAAAACAAAAGATGAAATAGGTGAACATTTAATAACCCAATTTTTAGTTTTACAAACACATTTTTACAGTGAAAAACGTATTCAATTATTTAATGTAATCGTTCAGCAGATATATAGGAGTTTGGGAAGTTAGTAGTCCGCCCCCCCCCCCCTTCACCATAGAGTGTAATGTGGATGTCCGTTTAGTACATACCATGCAGCCAGACATTAAAACAAAAAATAAGCAATTTTCTTTATACTAACAACAATAAGATTTACAGAACATGTAACATTACAGTATTTGTTTTTATTGTACTAGGGAGAAAGAACGCTGAATAAACTGAATTACTACTGCTGAAAAAAACCCTGTATTTTTTGCATCACTAACACAAATATTCTTCTGTGCCTAATATTCTACAAATCAGCATTTACCACAGATCAAATTTTGTACAAATTGTTCTTTCATATGTTAATTAGCTCTTGAAATTGTATACATAAGGGTCTACCTCAACCCCTCCATCAGTCTCAGTTTTTCTATATGGGCAACATAAAAGAATGTCTTTGAAGTCTTTATGACGGTAGGTAAACAAAAGGCAAGTAAAGAATATGGATCAATACAATGAGATAATGGCATTAAAAACAGCGTGTCAACTATACAGCTGTAGATTAGACTAAAACATAACAAACACATGTTTACAGCTGCACCACACCAATAATGTATACTTTCTGTTGTATTCAACTATGTACATGACTGCATGAAGTTAGCAATCATTTGGACAATGATGACTATTTATGCCTGGTACACTAAGCAATGGGAGTGGAGTTGCTACAAAACAAACAAACCCCAGAGAGAGACAGTAATAACACTATTAAGTGAGACAAAAAAAAAAAAAAAAGCATATAACAAAAAATACGTCAAACCATTTAGGAGGGGAGAAAAATAGTCTATTGGTACTTTCATATTTCATAAAAAAAAGAAAAAACAAAAAAACAAAAAACAGATGGTCTGGTATGGTTACTACCAGAAAGAGAGATTTATAAGCCAGTGTCCTCAAAGTATAATGTACACCTTTGTGTACTTTTTTTTTTTTTAGAGGTTAAATGTGAAAAGACATACTAAACTCCTCCCTCCCCTCGTTTTACCTACCTCGTCGCTCCATCACTAATGTCTCCATTTACTTCCTTGCTCCTCTTGAACGTTAACTTCATGTTTGGACCTCTCTACCTCTTATCAACTCTATGTAAGCTTTCATTTATTCTAATTGTGTCTTACGTAGTTGCTTTCTCTATGGGCTCTTTTTACATCGATTTTTATGGTTTCTCTTGTATTGTTTGCGGTTTATATATTGCTGAATGTGTGGTGTTGCGGATTATGCGGCGCCTAATAAACTAAAAAGGATGATGAGGATGATAAATAGAAAACAAAAAGGTCTACTTTGAAAAAACAACCACAACCCATGTCTGTTTACATAGTGTAG
The DNA here is from genome assembly GCF_038048845.1 of Mixophyes fleayi. Classification (NCBI taxonomy): domain Eukaryota; kingdom Metazoa; phylum Chordata; class Amphibia; order Anura; family Limnodynastidae; genus Mixophyes; species Mixophyes fleayi. The sequence goes on from NC_134402.1 coordinate 71,028,225, forward strand.
CACTTAAATTTCCTGTAAATGTATGACCTTTGTGGGCTAGGCATGCATTTATCAGTCTGCTTGGCACACGTTGCAGCTTCATCTGGCTAAAGTCAGGCTGTTTGTGCCACACCATTCAAACCTATTGAGAATGATACTGTGGAGCACGGGGGTGTGGTGAATGTCTGGTATAAACAGAACACTACATACACCTGGCTCACCAAAGCTGAAGAATGGGCACATGTATCCAGTGTACCTTAAAAGCAAATCTACAGAATGGATACTGTAGAGTGAATAGAACATGACTGGATACAATACTATGCACCACTGCAGAAAAAGGAGTCTCTAAGGAATGACTGTGTCAAGTGTGTCCAGTCACATGAGCATAAAAATGCACAAATCAGAATATGCAGCAGATAAGCCCTTCAGAAGCTGGAAACAGACTCTTACAGTACAGTGTATTAATTGTGTACTGAGCAAACAGCACTCATATCGACAGTAATTTTATGACATCATAGGGATAGGGAAGGCAAGATAGATTGTTACTGCACTAACCAGCCATCTAGCTTTATGTGTAATCGTCTTCAGACTAAGGGCACATGCAAATTTCATATATCTTGCATACTTTCATGTTCGCCTGTATACCATAACACTATAATAAAATGGGTCTTAAATAAGGAAGCCATAAGCTTAAAAATAGGTTTCCCGTATGCTGTGCCTGGCAAAAAGTTAAGCTTTGTTGCCTTTCAAATGCACTTGGTGTACAGAAGGGAAGAGGGAGGTATGGGTTTACTAATACAGTGATTCAACAATGTATCTTCTTATAGGTAATAAATTATACAACCCATGCCTTAAACTAACACCCGCCACTGTTATAAAATGCTTCTAGATGTATGTACATGGGTAGGACACTAGAAAACATTTTATACCAAGTGGCATTTTACTTGCTTTAGCATTGTAGTAGCTTTTTTGCTTTTGGATTTCCTACTTGGTCCATTTGTTATTTGCCATTTACCACATGTAAATACATCGACAAGCCTACAGTGAGGTCTAAATCACTAGTGAAAATGGATATCATTAGATTGTTTTCAGGTCTACATTTACTTTTGTCTACCTTGTATGTTGCGGTTTTATGTATGACCTATTTTCCCCACTGTCTTGTAACAGTGCGTTGTGGCACCTTCCAATTCAATGACCATATCAAATGGCTTTTCTTGTAAAAATGTGGATATGAAGCCTAAAAACTCATACATACACTAGTCTTAATCGTAAGACAAAATCTTGTACTTTGACCATATACTTCTGACTATTCATGTAAAAGCAAGGACAAAGCCTCCTTGCATCAGTCTCCTATGTACTTTATAAGTACATAGGACGCCAGTCGAAATGGACACAAAGCAAAGTTACGCAAACACTTGTCAAAACGTGTGTGTGTGTGTGTGTGTGTGTGTATATAGGTCTATAAGCTTATATTATCTTTTTGACTAACTGTTAAAGCTGCTTTAATAGACTTTACGCATTGCAGGCAGTATTTTACGTGTGTTCTTACAGTACACAAAGACCATCACTTACACTGTTTAGTGGACACGTACACAAATAAAAACATTACTTTATTGCCCACTCATCCTGAGACTGGTGTTTTAATATGATTAAATGCATTAGTCAGGGCTGATCTCACTAAGCTGTGCAGTCTGGATTTTGTCATTGAGAAGTCTCAATCTTGTTAAACTACATTTACATTAGCTCACATTAGGAAAGTATCCATTATCCAGAGTGATTCATGTGAAAACAGTAATCGCCAATAGAGTACAGTCAAGTAAGGTTATGGGCAAGCTTTCAATGACGCCATACCATTACCAACATTACAGATCGAACACCTTTGGGGTGGCACAGTGGTTAGCATTGCTGTCAGAAGGCGTTGGGGCCATAAGTTTGATTACCACTAGGATCTTGTGTGGAGTTTGTATGTGACTGCTTGGGGCTGCACTCTGTAGCGGGTTACCATGTTATGGAGAAGGTGCTTGTCTAAGTAGACAGAGTGACAGTAACTGAAATGACTTGTCAGAAATCTTTTACCTCTACCCCCTCCTATTAGGACACAGTCCTAGATAAGTAGAAGTAGATTCAGCTGTATGTAATGGAGAGGCAGTACTTTAGCCAAAACAACCAACATTTTCACTGTCCAAATAAGGGCTGTGCACCAAAAACTCTGCCGAGCCCCACAAGTGGGTGTGGCAGCACCACTTTGGAGGAGTGGTGTGTACTCTGGGGCATCTTTAGGACTTTTGAAATAAGCAGCTAACAACCTACCAAAAATCCTGTTCGACAGGACAATCCCCTACAGTCTCAGATGAACCAAGTGCTTATTCTCAGAACAGAGGTGCAGTGAAAGGTCAGAATAACATTGAACAATGTATTTTGCCTTCACGTTTCTTATATCTGAAATGATCTTGAGGTTTAGTTGTCCTTTCATGAGTGAGAACCGCCAGGCTGCGTCATAGTACAGGTAAAATGAAAGGTTCACTACAAACTTCAGTGGAACAACTCTATACTGGCCAAATTGTCATTGTCTAAGGGATTCTAGATCATCACATATTCCAGGAAAGAGAGAGTAGCCATATTTAAAACAGAAGCTAAAAAAGTATTCCCTATATCTTGTGCCAGAGAAGCATAGGACAAGAGTACTAGCCTAGCCCTATGTCACAGAGAAACACCAATGTAACAGGCTTACAAGATCATCCCTCATTGAAGCTTTTGTGATTAATGTACACTTCAGATTGAGTTCAGTATGGCTACCTCTCTAAACGTGGCATTCCCTGCCCCTGTGTGGCAACTCCTACATATAGACAAATGAAGAAGGTGACTTCTAAATAGTGGAATTCAACCTTCTATATAATGTCTGAGGCCAATAGAAAATGTGAACTATCTGGTCACAGGCAGAAAGAGCATTAATCTTAAATCTAAACATTTGCAGATGAATATGCAATGCCGGCTTCTAACATTCTTCACACATGTTTATGGTGAATTTATTAAGAAAGCAACAAGGAAACATGATATTTCAGATATGTTTTGTCAGCTATTTTAGGTTTCTTCATGATTAGACCACATTTCACAGTTTTGCTATTTGCTATTTAGGCCAACAATAATGAGACGGCTCTGTGTACTCAAGTAAAGCACCGATTTTCCTGTTATGTAGAACTTTGTTGCACAGTGAAATGCACATTTGGTTGTGAAGGTTTTTGTTTTATACAAAATACTAGAAGTATACATTTTGTTTCCCACTACTCTTCCTATAGTTACTTGTACACAATTACCCCAACTACAGAAGGTTACCCCAAAAATTAATGTTATTTCTCAAGAAGTTAGGAATAGAGACACACTGCAAGGGCTGGTGCAATACATTTTCTTAACACGTAATTACTTACACACACCTCCCCCCCCACGTAATTACTTACACACACCTCCCCCCCCCCCACGTAATTACTTACACACACCTCCCCCCCCCCCACGTAATTACTTACACACACCTCCCCCCCCACGTAATTACTTACACACACCTCCCCCCCCCACGTAATTACTTACACACACCTCCCCCCCCCACGTAATTACTTACACACACCTCCCCCCCCCACGTAATTACTTACACACACCTCCCCCCCCCACGTAATTACTTACACACACCTCCCCCCCCCACGTAATTACTTACACACACCTCCCCCCCCCACGTAATTACTTACACACACCTCCCCCCCCCCACGTAATTACTTACACACACCTCCCCCCCCCCCCCACGTAATTACTTACACACACCTCCCCCCCCCCCCCCACATAATTACTTACACACACCTCCCTCACCCTCCCCCTCCAGAAAAAATGTAAGTCTAAGTCTGGTAATGGTAGATTCAGAATTTCCTGGATCTAATAGCAGGTATGGCTATAACTTTTACAATTAGGTTACAGCTACTAAAACGGTCTTGCAGAGGTAACCTGATCTTTAGAGATACCAATGTTGTGACATCACTTTTACAGGAACCGGAGGGTGCTACTGCATAGTTCCTGGTACTAACCTGGGGCAGCTAGAGTCAGCCAACATAAAATACTCAAACCCATCAATATACATGCTTTGATATTCAAAGCAGCTTCACTTGCTCTTTAAACACATGCAAGTATGAAAACTCCCAAAATTATGCAGGTGAATATATTTTTATTATCACTTACATGTATGTTATTATGGACAGCTTTTCACCCTCTGCAGAGACTGTCCCTACAGGGCTGCACGATCCCAACACTGTTCATCTCACCTCACATGTCCTCTCTGTATCTGGCTAAAGCTGGTATCATGACCTTGGCTTTCAGCTGTCATTACATGTGGCTATAGCCAGCTTGACATACAGGGTTACATAACATCTGGTAAAGGACCATTATAAAAGTAAAAATTATAGGGGGGAAAAAGTCTTGTACAGCTGCTGCATAATTAATTTTCATAGGACAGAGTTTGAGAGTGATGTACACAGATCACGCACTTGAAAAAGTGATTAAGCCTCTTCAGGATAAAGTATGCGTTCTATTTTTTTTTAGTCAGTTTTGCACATAGATGGCAGAGATGTCAAATAAAGCATCAACGTACTGCTTACATTGTAATGACAGCTCCACATATCATATGCACAGTTGTGCATGTACCTCATGGAGCCGTCACTCCTACACATTCCTGAATCAGAAAGTGGAACTGCAGAAGTATTAGGACCTACAGCTCCATACCAGCAGCAGCTAATGTTATATTTTACAGGTTTGTGGCAATTTATTGCTGTCAAATTTATGCAAATCCTTAATCTGCACTGAGATATAAGATAATAGAAGACATACACCTATCGGCCACAACATTAAAACCACCTGCCTAATATTGTATAGGGCCCTTTGTGTAGGCATGGACTTCACATGACCTCTGAAGGTGTCCTGTGGTATCTGGCACCAAGACGTTAGCAGCAGATCCCTTAAGTCCTGTAATTGCGAGGTGGGGCCTTCATGGCTCGGTCTTGTTTTTCCAGCACACCCCACAGATGCTCAATCGGAATGAGATCTGGTGAATTTGGAGGCCAAAACAACACCTTGAACTCTATCATGTTCCTCAAACCGTTCCTGAGCATTTTTCGCATGGTGGCAGGGTACATTACCCTGCTGAAAGAGGCCAATGCCATCAGTGAATACCGTTGCCATGAAGGGGTTGTACTTGGTTTGCAGCAATGTTTAGGTAGATGGGTCCTGGCATTCATTTGGGTGCTACTTTGCCACCAAGTTTTCCCAGCAAAACATTGCCCAGAGCATCTCAATACCTCAGCATTGCCTTTTTCACATCGTGCATCCTGGTGCCATCTCTTCCCCTGGTAAACGACACACATGCACCTGGATGTTCACAGGAAATAAAAGAAAATGTGATTCATCAGACCGTGCCACCTTCTTCCATTGCTATATGGTCCATTTGTCACTCATCTGCCCATTGTAGGCGCTTTCGGCGGAGGACAAGAGTCAAAATGGGCACTTTGACCAGTCTGCAGCTACACAGCCCCATACGCAGCAAGCAGACACCTTTCTATAACAGCCATCTATCATTTTTTTCAGCAATATGTGCTACAGTAGCTCTCATGGACTGGACCAGACGGGTTAACCTTCGCTTCCCACTCGCATCAATGAGCCTTGGGCGCCTTTGACCCTGTTGCTAGTTCACAAGTTGTCCTTCCGTGGACCACTTTTGGTACTAACCACTACATAACGGGAACTCCCCACACATTCTGCTGTTTCGGAGATGCTCTGACCCAGTCGTTTACCTATCACAATTTTGCCCTTATCAAAATCGCTCAGATCTTTCCTGCTTCCAACACAACAACTTCAACAACGGACTATTCACTTGCTAACTAGTAAATGCCACCGCTTGACAGGTGCCACTGTAATGAGATAATCAATGGTATTCCCTTCACTTGTCAGTGGTATTAATGTTGTGGCTGATCCGTGTATAAGATAATCTAGCACAGTGATGGGCAAACTACGGCCCGCGGGCCAGATCCGGCCCACTTAGAGGTTCTATCCGGCCCGCCAATATTTTAAAACATTTCATTAAAATATGCATTAAATTATTAGGGCCGATCCTGTGTGAGAACCTTCCTTTTTATGCCTTCCCAGCTATTTCCTCCATTACACTTCATCCTCCTTCCTAAAAGGACACTTCGTAAGTCAATCACTCAAACACCTGCCCGCCCCCTAATGGCTGAAAGTCATGTGAGAAGGCCATATACTAAGGCGGATTTTGATTGGCTGCTGTGCTGTCAGTTAGTGGCTCACCAGAAAGACGGATCTGCAACAACCTGCTGAAATAAGTGCTGTGTCTGTATGATCGCTGCACTTATAGAGGTAACACTGCTATATAACACCCTCCCGTCCCATTCAAAACATTTGTATTATATATTTCGATTTGAGTTTAATAAATTATATTGGCCCGCCTAAAGTTTCTTTTTTATTTGGCCGGCTCCTGAAAAAGTTTGCCCATCACTGATCTAGCACAACTGCGTTTTGCCTCCCCAAACATGGTATTGGATACAAGTGAAAGGGCATAGATTCAACAATCATTCTAATAGCAGAAATAGAAAAAAAAAAAGCCCGTTTTTAACGGAGGGAAAATTAAAAGTTAATTCAAATTTAAGAGATCTCTTACTCGTAAACTCACTATGGAAACTGTTCTAAAAACCTGAATGCAAAAAAAAAAAGTAAATATTCTGGTACTCTCACAGATGTAATGATAAATAAGTGTCTCCTCCCTGGCACTGCGAGACAATGTAATGATGTACGGAATACCAATGCACAAAATTACACACACATTATTCCCTTATCCAGAAAACATGTATGCATTCCATATATTACATTGTAATATATTAGTTTTAAACAGTCGGCTAGCTAAATCCTTTTTCATGTTCGGAGGACAACATTGTATTTATGTAGTGATGACCAGTCCGCTTTAGAGCACTAGAATTGTGCTCAATGGGCAAAAAATATAAAGTGTCACACTAATGAAATATATTGGCAAAGCAATGGTACTACAAATATAAATATATTATACTACACTTCACTAAAATCTGAATTCTACAATTCCAATATCTTGAAAGTGCCATCCTCAACATTCTAAGTGTAGTATTTGTAATCAAATTTCCCAGCAGTTTATGAACACGGCTGAAGCTGGTATGATCTGACAGCAGGGAACGCTCATAGCAGAGCCAAAGTCGATCACCTTCACTCTATATGGCTGGCGTACTGGATCAACCAGCATGATATTCTCCGGCTTCAGATCAGCGTGAATCAGTCCTAAGCTTTTCAGCTTCATTAGGGCAGTGGCAACTTGCTGTAAAATAGGTTGAATATACTTCAAAGGAAGAGGAATGAACTTGTTTTGCTTCAGGAAGTCACACAGGTTCTGCTCCAACATTTCAAAAACAAGGAAAGTGTGATTCTTGTGCTGGAAGCACTCATATGAACACACAAAGTTGCCACTTTCAGCACCTCCCCATACTCTAACACTTCATAATGCACTTTACTTATAGATAAGGATGAGCTGGCTCGGATTCCGCTAATCCGAGCCCACCCGAACAGTGCGGATCCGAGCACTGTTCGGGTATTTCTGGCGCCAAAAAAAAAATGAAAGCGAGACTCGGATTGCATAAATTCCCCGCTTGCGGCCGCCATCTTCATTTGGGCTGTGATCAGGGAAGAGGGAGGTTGTAGGGTAGTGGTGCTCCTGCTCCTGTGTGATCAGTCCAGTGGTGCTTTATTTTTTTGTCCTGTGCTCTGTCCTGCTGAGTCCAGTGGTGCTTTTGTCCTGTGCTCGGTCCTGCTGAGTCCAGTGGTGCTTTGGCCAGTGACTGTCCTGCTGAGTCCAGTGGTGCTTTTGTCCTGTGCTTTGTTCTGATAAGTCCATAGTAATTTTATAATTATTAACAAATTAAATAAAAATGATACAAAAATTTTTTAAATTTTTTTTAAAAAGTATAAAAAAAATTCTAGAGCAATATATTCTTGCAGTCCAGAAATATTAGTACTGCTAAATTAAAATACGTTCACTGTTCTTGCAGTCCAGAAATATTAGTATCAGATATTAAACTACGTTCACTGTTCCTGCTACATCAAAAAAGCATGAACCTGCCCTGCCATCAACTAAAACAAGAGGTAGTGACGCGCTTGAACTCCACCCTCTATATGCTGCAGAGGATGGAGGAGCAGCAAAAGGCCATTCAAGCCTACACAGCCACCTACGATGGGCCACGTGTTTGTGCCGCCCACATCCAGCTACCTCGGTCCAACCTTTTGGACTAAAAACAATATTGTGAGGTGTGAGGTGTTCAGAAAAGACTGGAAATTAGTGGAAATGAATGTTATTGAGGTTAATAATAGTGTAGGAGTGAAAAAAACACCAAAATATGGATTTTAGCACTTTTTATGCTTTAAAAAACAATCAGAACCCGAAATCAGAACCAAAACCTTTCGTGGGGTGTTTTGGCAAAACAAATCAGAACCCAAAACACCAAAAGTGGCCGGTGCACACCCTTACTTATAGACCCCTTGAAACAAAGCTTGGCTGGCAAACGAACAAAGTGCATCAATTAGACCAAAATAAAAAACAAACCTGCTTATAATTTTTATTTTTTTTTAAATACACTTTATTAGTAACATCTTATCTTTAACAATATTACAGAATATTGCTCATGCTGACTTCCTCCACTTCAAGTTCATGCTTGCCTCTTATAGTTCGGCCCTTTCCCTCTCTAAACAATCTTTCTTCAAAGCTCTCATTTCTTCCCAATCCTCCAACCCCCGTCGGCTTTTTGCCACCTTCAACTCCCTCCTCTCCCCTCTCCCTCCCCCCACCACACTCTCTGCTGTCGACTTTGCTACCCACTTCTCCTCCAAGATTGAGTCTATACGTCATGACATTTCCCAGCAGTCCCTTCTTACCCCACCCTCTCCACCCTCCATGCCCATTCTGTCCCCCTTCTCACCCTCCTCTGTTGCTGCTATCTCCTTTCTCCTCTCCAGCTAGCTCACCCTCCTTCTCTTCCTTCACTCCGGTATCTGCAGATGAAGTCCATACCCTTCTCTCTTCCTCTCCCCCCTCCACTTGCACACAGGACCCAATCCCCTCCCACCTCCTCCGCTCCCTCTCTCCCGAAGCCTGCTCCCACCTTGCACACCTCCTCAACCTCTCCCTCTCCTCTGGAATCTTCCCTCCTCTTTTAAACATGCTCTTGTCTCCCCCATAGTCAAGAAACCGTCCCTTGACCCCGCCTCTCTCTCTAATTACCGCCCTATTTCGCTCCTCCCTTTTGCCTCCAAACTCCTTGAACGGGTTGTCTACAACCGTCTTACCTCCTTTCTTTCCTCTCACTCACTACTTGACCCGCTCCAATCTGGTTTTCGCCCCCTCCACTCTACTGAAACTGCCCTCACTAAGATCACTAATGACCTTCTCCTCGCTAAATCCAATAGGCACTACTCCCTTCTTATCCTTCTTGACCTCTCTGCTGCCTTCGATACCGTTGACCACGCCCTCGTTTTGCAAACTCTCAAATCTTTAGGCCTATGTAACACGGTCATCTCCTGGTTTTCCTCTTGCCTCACCAACCGCTCCTTCTCAGTCTCTACATCACCCCCTCTTCTCCTATCCGTTGGTGTTCCTCAAGGCTCCGTTCTTGGCCCCCTACACCTCCTCCCTTGGTGTCCTTATCCACTCTTTTGGCCTCTAGTACCACCTCTATGCTGATGATACCCAAATCTATCTTTCATCCCCTGACCTCTCCCCTTCCCTTCTGTCTCGTGTCTCCTCCTGTCTCTCGGCCATCTCATCTTGGAAATATTGAGTTTAAGGAAGCGTTGGGACATCCAAGACTGAGCTTATAGTCTTCCCCCCTGCCAGGACTCTCCCACCCCCGCTCTCTATTTCTGTTAATAACACTACCCTCGTTTCTGTCCCCAAAGTCCGATGCCTTGGGGTCATCCTTGATTCCTCCCTCTCATTTACGCCTCACATTCTGTCCCTCTCTAAATCCTGTTCCTTCCACCTTCGGAATATTTCTAAGATACGTCCCTTTCTCACCACGGAAGCCACGAAAACCCTTGTTCACTCGCTTATTATCTCTCGCCTTGACTACTGTAACCTCCTTCTCTCTGGCCTACCTGAATCTCGCCTTGATCCTCTTAAGTCCATCCTCAATGCTGCTGCCCGCCTCATTTTTCTCTCCCGCAGGTCTGTCTCTGCAATCTCCCTCCAACAGTCACTACATTGGCTCCCCATACCCTACAGAATTAAATTTAAACTCCTCACTCTCAACTTTAAAGCTCTAATCTTCCCCTTCCTACATCTCCAATCTCATCTCTACCTACACTCCTACCCGCCCCCTCCGCTCTGCCTCTGACCGCCGCTTCACTACTTCACTGATCACCTCCTCTCACGCTCGTCTTCAGGACTTTGCCCGGGCTGCTCCCCTGCTGTGGAACGATCTTCCACGTTCCATCAGGTTAGCATCTACTCTTAAAGGCTTCAAGCGTGCCCTTAAGACTCATTTCTTTATTCAAGTCTATCAGTCCTCCTAACTCTCTTGTCCTGGCTCTCTCCCCTAATCAGTACCACTCTTTTTTGTGTCTCCCCCTTCCCTTTAGGTTGTTGGCTCTCATGAGCAGGGCCCTCTTTCCTTGTGTGCTCCTTCTACTGTTCCTTCACCCTCTGTACCTCTTGGCCTTCTTCGCTAGCCCTGTTTTCCCTGTTTTATTAAGCTTCGGCCTTCTTCCTGCTGATTTCTACCATCCCTTTCACTATCTGTCAGATATAATCTGATTTGCTTTAACCATGCACCTGTGTTTGTATATATTTGTGTATCATGTTGTGTCTTGGTTCTGTTTTCTGTATATGTAATGTACGGCGCTGCGGACCCTTTGTGGCGCCTTATAAGTCAAAGATAATAATAATAATAGCAAAATTCTTGTGAGGTACATTAGTGAGATTACATATGTACATATAAATTGAGCAATATATATGACACTCACAGTGCTTTACAATATAAACTCAACTTTATGTCGATATGGTACCATGAAGATGTTATTTTATTTTGGGTTGTACAAACAAAGGGGGGAGAGAAAAAGAAGAGGGGGAGGAGGGAATGGTACAAGGTAAGATTGGGGGGGGGGGGGGCAGAACAGGTTGGAAGGACTAGGGGAAGGGAGAAGGAATTCCCGCTTTCAGCAGGAGAGAGCAGTCTAATCTGGTGTTTCCAGAAACGAGTCAGGTTCAACTAGAATTGAAGCAGGGGTTACAATATGAAGCCCAGGGAGACCAGACTTTGTTAAAGGACAAGGAGGAGTCCCTAAGCACACTAGTGATATGTTCCATCTGATAGGTGTGCCAGACCCAACCACAGACCATTTGGAGAGTTGGGGGTATGGGATTCTTCCAGTAGGCAGCTATTTGACAGGTAGCTGCACTGATTATGTGCCAGAGAAGCTTATGAGTATGTGTTGGGAGGTCTGAAAGAGGTAGGGGCAATAACACATGCTTAGGATCGGAGGGTACGGGGGTGTCGAGAACAGCCGCTGCTGGTAATGTGAGAACCTCCGTCCAGAACGGGCGCAGTTTGGGGCAGTCCCACCAAGTGTGCATGAAAGTGCCAATGTGGCCACAGTTTCTCCAGCATGTTGGACTCGTTTGAGGATATATAGTGTGGAGCCTAGACGGAACGTAGTACCATCTGTGGAGCAATTTATTGGCATTTTTTTTTTAATACGGACATATTTGGAACAGCGTGATGTCCATTCTTATATGTCTGACCATTCTTCTGGGTCTAGAGACGCTCCCAAGTCCACCTCCCACTGCGCCTGGAATCGGTCCTTGGCCTCTGTGGAGGTGGGGAGCAAGGCATTGTACAGCGTGGAGATAAGACCTTTTGAGGATGGTCCTGAAAGGCATAGATTCTCAAACACAGTTAGAGGCCTAGAAGATAATTGAACCTTAACCTGTTGGTGATAATGTCAGATTTGCAAGTATTGGTGGAACTGTCCCTTCCCCAGCCCGCACCGGCCGGCTAGCTCTGAGAACTGAGGGAACGTTGGGGTCCCCGTTATGTGATTTAGCAGCAATAATTTGCCCTCCTCCGCCCATTTTGTGTACATAGGACGTGATCGGCCCGGCATAAAGGCTGCGTTCGACCAAAGATGTATTCGTATCAGAGGAGCAGGAGATAAAGTTGCCATTCTATTACATCGGGACCAGATAAAGAGGGAGAGGGCTATCACTGGGTGAGCTCGAGAAGGGGCTGGGCGCTGCGCAGCTGGGAGCCAGAGGGTAGAACAAATCGGTGAGCCTCCTAAAAGATCTGATTCTATGTCAACCCAGACCCTGGTTCCAGGCAGGGAGTGCCATTGGACACATTGTGCTAAATATAATTATTTTTTTAACCCTTTCCTGACCATAGTGACATGACCTGGGAGGATCAATTACAATTAAAATACATTACTAATGTAGCCCTTATACTGTTGGTACCACCATTAGCAAGAAACCATTTGGATAGCAGGCGGTGAGGAGTAGCTATAGACATCTGGACAATCTTCTGGGATAGTGAGGTGCTTTTCAAATGATCCTGCGTTTGTGTCAGTTCCCCAGTGAACCCCAGTATGAATATTTTTTCACCTCAAGAGATTAGAATTCTTTAGCTCAGTGCTTAATTAATTTGTTAAGACTGCATGATTATACTGAATATTGAAAGCTTGCATAGCAACTAAATTAATGAAGCTGTAGTAAGCTTTCAATATTAAGCATAAAGTGTTAAATTAAATAACCCTTTAAAGTATTTTCTCACATATCAATATTTTTAAGAAACAAGTAAAAACATTTCTGGTGATTTCAAAAATATATTTACTATATAAATATTTTATAGATTTGCCTGTATTATGCATACCATTAAGACATTGGTGATTTTTTTTTTCTAAACTTGTTACTCATCGGTCGATTTGTGTTTAACAGATTCAGCGATTAGGCAATCTGTAAACCACCATTTCTTCAAATCACCCGTTAGCAAATGAACCCAAGTGTCTAAATTCACTCAGCTCAAAATCTTACTTAAATAATTGCAATTTCGCATTAACCTAGAGTCTTTCTTGAACTGTCAAGAAGCATGTTCCACATTTAGTAATAGTAAATATTAGCTGTCCACTGCATGAGTAAGTCATCTCATGAACTAGCCTGGGCAATGTGCTGCCGTGGTAATTACAAGCTTGAGTCGTTAAAGTAGTTTTTACATCACTGGCTTACTGCCAACCATGTGATATGAGGCAGTGCTCAGAGACAAAGACATATGTATACACACCCCCCCCCCCCCCTCCCAACTTAAACAACCCTAAACACATGGAGCACCTACCACACATCAAAGTGACCCTATCACACTGACACAAGGAGGTGACACACATGGAGCACCTACCACAGTGATCCTATCACACTGACACAAGAGGGTGACACACATGGAGCACCTACCACAGTGATCCTATCACACTGACACAAGGGGTGACACACATGGAGCACCTACCACAGTGATCCTATCACACTGACACAAGGGGGTGACACACATGGAGCACCTACCACAGTGATCCTATCACACTGACACAAGGAGGTGACACACATGGAGCACCTACCACACACCACAGTGATCTTATCACACTGACACAAGGGAGTGACACACATGGAGCACCTACCACACACCACAGTGACCCCATCACACTGACACAAGGAGGTGACACACATGGAGCACCTACCACACACCAGTGATCCCATCACACTGACAAGGAGGTGACACACATGGAGCACCTACCACACACCACAGTGACCCCATCACACTGACACAAGGAGGTGCCACACATGGAGCACCTACCACAGTGACCCCATCACACTGACACAAGGAGGTGCCACACATGGAGCACCTACCACAGTGATCCTATCACACTGACACAAGGGGGTGATACACATGGAGCACCTACCACAGTGATCCTATCACACTGACACAAGGGGGTTACACACATGGAGCACCTACCACACATCACAGTGCTCCTATCACACTGACACAAGGAGGTGACACACATGGAGCACCTACCACACACCACAGTGCTCCTATCACACTGACACAAGGGGGTTACACACATGGAGCACCTACCACACACCACAGTGATCCTATCACACTGACACAAGGGGGTGACACACATGGAGCACCTACCACAGTGATCCTATCACACTGACACAAGGGGGTGACACACATGGAGCACCTACCACAGTGATCCTATCACACTGACACAAGGAGGTGACACACATGGAGCACCTACCACACACCACAGTGATCTTATCACACTGACACAAGGGAGTGACACACATGGAGCACCTACCACACACCACAGTGACCCCATCACACTGACACAAGGAGGTGACACACATGGAGCACCTACCACACACCAGTGATCCCATCACACTGACAAGGAGGTGACACACATGGAGCACCTACCACACACCACAGTGACCCCATCACACTGACACAAGGAGGTGCCACACATGGAGCACCTACCACAGTGATCCTATCACACTGACACAAGGGGGTGATACACATGGAGCACCTACCACAGTGATCCTATCACACTGACACAAGGGGGTTACACACATGGAGCACCTACCACACATCACAGTGCTCCTATCACACTGACACAAGGGGGTTACACACATGGAGCACCTACCACACACCACAGTGACCCCATCACACTGACACAAGGAGGTGACACACATGGAGCACCTACCACAGTGCTCCTATCACACTGACACAAGAAGGTGACACACATGGAGCACACTACTACACATCACAGTGACCCTATCACACTGACAAGGAGGTGAAAGATATGTATCTAGTATGGGGAAGGCTGCTTGGTTATTCTAAAGTAAAGAATACATTTTGATGGTGTGTGAAGGAAGAGGAGATTTCATATTAGTCAGACCAAATGAGTTTGACATTAAAGTGTTAGTGGGTGTTTTACATTATTTTAAATCTGCAAAATGAAAGTGTATAACATGATTGAAGCATATGAATATTACAAATATATAATCATTTTAATGTTTAAACATGTTTATAATAGCTTTATAGATACAGTCTCTGACAGTTGAGCACATAAGAAATTATGGCTGCACTGCATATACAATAAATATGAAAAAGATGACAAAAAAAAAAAAAAAAGTCTGATTGTTTTCTTAAACACAGCAAAAATAAACACCTCCATGCAATGTAACTTCAGTGGCACTTGCTGGTTTTCACCTATGGTTAATAATTGAGGCTTCACAGGTCTGCCCCAACAGGCCAGTGTAAATATAATTAATGCTAATTTGTCTAGACTCCACAGGGGCCTTGAAAACAAAGCTACTCATATGATTGCATGACCACTGGTAAAAAAAACCATTCAGTCTTCAGCAATAAAATAACAAAAATAAAATACTTGATAGTTGAGTGACTGATTTTACTGGGAGGGATTGAGGTGATCTGGGGGATAAAATCATCAACACGTATCAATCCAGTCTAAGTCCAAGGATTACCTGATCATTTCTGTCCATTTTGGCTTACCACAAAGTATACTTTTGTTCAATGGGTGAGCTAAATGAATACAATTTTGAGCAGTCCTATACTACCAATAAGAGTCAAAAATTATTGGCCATGAATCAAGACCACCCATGCCAACAACAGGCCAGCTTTTGAGGAGAGTTTTGTTGTCTAAGACATAAACTGTCCTTGGGCTCAATATATGTTATTCCAGCACCCGCTAACACTGGAGCTCATACAGCACAAAAAAAAAAAAAAAAAAAACACAAAAAAAAAAAAAAGGTTGAAAGTCAACGTTTCCAAATTTCAAGATCCTAGCAAGCACATGATTATTACTCCACCACCAATTGAGATTGTAAACTGAAGGACAAACACATATGGGAACAGATTTCAGTAACTGTAGGGATTAGAAAAGATGAGTCAAAATAAAAGCATTTTTGTAACTACTCCTGGCCTCTTTGTAAGAGAATTATGAAGGGAATGACCTACCAATATTTAGTAAAACACATCTTCTGATCATTAGTGCAGAAATCCTAAAATAACCCAGATTCCAGATAAACAATATAATATGGTCAGCCAATCAGGCGGTTTAGTCCCAAACATGCTGCTGTTGATGCTAAAGTGATTGCCAATCAGCATATTTTCTGCAGTTTTGGGGACTGGCAGAAAGTGAGGTCAGGTGATCTGCCCGTGTATGCAATCATTATTAAATACAAAGCACAAACCCTTTTAGACATTTAGCATTATTTAATTATACTAAATAAGACCTAAGCAAGGTCTAGCTAAACCAGGGAAACTACTGTACTTACAGGAACAATTTGAATGAAAAGACAGTGAAATTGTACCTTTAGTATACAAATACAAGACAAACTGGTTTCTCTACTTGTTAGCTAAAAATTAAAAAAAGGGATTGTGTTTTAACTGGCTGAAAACTAGACTTGTAACCAGGTTTCAGGATTAGGTGGCCTGAGAGAATTTTTAAAGCATTCAGTTTTGTTACTGGAAAAAGTTGTGGGGTAAATCCATCAAATGATGCTTCAAGAATAAGAGGAAGTCAAAGGAGAGCAGACACAGGTTTTTACTCTAAACCAGTGGATTCCAAACTTTTTTAGCTCAAGGCACCCTTGGGGTCTCCATAATTTTTTCAAAGCACCCCTAAGCCAAAATAATTACCAAGTATTCTCCAGTCTTGCTTACCACTGACCTGGCCGAGGCACCACTGCGAGATCGCCGAGGCACCCCAGGGAGCCTAGGCACACAGTTTGGGAACCACAGCTCTAAACAATCTGACCTTTTATAAAATGTGCCACTTCCCAAATGTCCGTAAGTATCACAAACCTGCAAACAGAACCCAAGAACACCTATATGTGTATATACTAGGTAATGTAGCAGCCTGCTGCATATTGTAAACAATCCATTCAGTATATCTGTTCTAGAGAGGAAGCACAGCGGCCTTCACTATGGATGGAAAGTATTTGTAATGGGCTTATTTTATATTTCATAATATTATCCAGGATAAAATTGTAGATTATACATATATTTTGTATCCACCGTAAGTTAAAGGTTCATCTTTCCACTACATCAACAATAGAAATCTGAAGATTTTTGAGAGTAGAGTGATTTTTTTCACTCTCAAAAATCTAAGGAGAACATAACTATTTACAGGCTTAACGAGCAAGAACAATTTGACAAGGTTTATAAACAGATACAAGGTCATTACAAGGCTAGTGGCTCCAGACAGAAATACCACTAGCATGATAAGAGGTGTCAAACTGCTTTCTTTTTTCAAAGGTACTTAATACAGCTGAGACACTTTGTGTATAGATAAGAACTTCTATCTAACACTTAACTCTACAGCTGCAAAAAGTAATTCATGGCCCAGTAATAACAGTGTACCTGTAACAAATGTAGTAATAAAGAGAGTCTAAACAATGACAATGAAGTACAAAGAAAAATTGTGTAAAATATTTAAAAAAGTATTTCTAGTTTAGCAATACTTTCTGCTATTATCTGCAATCTACTTTTGAGAATATATCCCATGGTATGGATTAAGATGGTTGGACAGTTCCCCTTTGTGGTATACATATAGTGTGACTTATTAAAGTAACGGACATAAAAGATTTGATCAGTGAAACTGAAGACCTGCAAAGTATACAGTTCCTCAAAGAATCAGAAGTCAATGTAACAGGCCACAATAGCTGCAAGCATTGTTAAGGTAGCTACGGTAGATTGGATATCAAAAAGTAGGACCCATCCCCTATTAACAAGTAAAATAAAACTAGGGTCATCAACTAGACAAAGGAGTGACAAGACTTTTGTCTACTTCAAATAAAGTTCCCATAATTCATGTTTCAGGTTAAGAACATGGGACAGTCGCCAAAAATAATGGCATTTCCATATTATAATTACTTACCTCTCCTGCAAAGTATACTCATCTTTTACCAGGGGAAAGAAATGACTCATTGTTCCTGTACAGACATGCCTTATATAAAGTACCATCATCCCTCTCATACTTCAAGGTTTTGTGCTGATAAAAATGTGGACAGAGATAAAGTAGTGATGGTACAGCCTTGAAGACCACAAGAATCTGATTAAGGGATCAGTATGAATGAGCTTTAAAACATGGACAAACAAGCCAGAGTGTTTGGCCCCAAAACAACCGATAACCCATAATATTCATATCGAAACAGATTCCAAAAGGATTCAGTTATTTGCAAAACTCCCCAAAAAATGGATCTGTGTCTTCAGAGTGACTGTTTATCAAAGTACTGTAAACCCATAAGTGAATAGACCTGCTAAGTTTAGCTCTAGCTTACATACTGCCCATTAGGAAATTATGTGAGCAAAGTGAATGTCTTCGATAAGCTTGCAGAAATACTCCGCTTTATGAGACTGTCTCCAGATTGTACATGGGCCTTCCTTGTTACATTTGACTGTGCGCTCTCTCTACAGTCTTTCTAGACAATATATAAAGTCTGCCCCGGAGAGCACCCAGCATATACTGACAGCTTAATTCTACTTCTGTATCAAGCTTTTGAGCATGCTTTCTTATTTGCTTGCTCCCAGGCAAACAAGTGCATGGAGGAGCAAGATCACCCATGTGTAAGCAACCTGTGAAATGCAGAGCAGATGTTTCTCATCACAGGTACACCACATAAGTAGGTATGTCTTTCCTACGTTCAAATAAGAACAGGGTTTTTTTTTTTTACCCCTTTATAGATACATAACATATTTAAAACCCATTTTCATAACATAGCTGATAATACGGTCATGTGACAATTCTATAAACAGACAACAATAAAATCAACAATCATTGTTAGTATGGAATGCAATGATTCATGTTTTTAGGAGCGGCCTTCCAAGTACCTGCCGATAACCGCTAATCATTGGGAAAAACTGCATCACTATGTACCGGCATAGAGGGAACACAGCAAGTTTACTTTTGTGTGGGATGGGTTTGAACAGACAAAACTGGCTTCCCTGAGGAAGAACTTTGCCTCTGGAAACAGGTCTGCATTCTACAGAGTGGTGCCTCAGTGAGATAACTGCCAGGAATCTGATGAACCCGGGGTCAACTAACAGGCTCTAGAGAAATTCAGAACTCCAGAGTTTCCATGGGAATCTGCCTTAGGGGAAAAGCCATTTACAAACTTAAAAAACTTTAACTCTTTGGCACAAAAAAAAATGAGAGGGTAAAGCATTGAGAAGACCACAGTAAGTCAATTAAGGAGGATAACTTTAATATGTAACTATAGGAAACCATGTAAGTTTACAAGGGACTACAGGCCATAATTCTTGCAGATTACAAATAAAGCATGGGGACTTCATACATAAAGACACCAAAGTTTACCAAACCTAAGAATTGCATACGTCATATATACAAAGCAAGTTGTTTTATTCTTACCTAAATCCCCACGCAAGTTCAAAAGTTCCTGAGATAATTCCTTCTGTTTCCTCAGAGCCTCTTCACGCTGTAACAACAAATATTTGTGTAAATATGAATGCATCACCTTTTATACATCTGTGAGCAAGTTAAACAGACAAGCAAGATGTTCCATACCAACAGAACTATAAAACTAGCATGTTGCCGTTAACCTTGTTAACCTTATCATTACCACATGCATCTGCAAAACATCCTTAGAAATGTATTTTAAATGGACTTGTGATTGACAAACCGCTATGATAATTACCACTGTGTCTACCAATCAACATTACAGATCATTTAGGATTGGAAATTCTGGCTGTGCTTGATTTATTCCTCTCTGGATCTAAAGGAATAGTTATTAACAAAACTTTCCACCAAAACATATGAGAAACAAATCAAATGAAAAAATAAATAAATAATAAAATCCATGAACCACTTTCCAAACCACCCAGCACAGCATATAATGTAGCAAACAGAAATACTAATACAGCAGCTGCCTGTAAAAAAACAACAAAAAACTGCAGATTCATTGCTTGCCAAGTGGTGAATCTCTTTGCAGTAAAACACTGATCTACAAGATGTATCTAAACAAACAAAAAATAATATTTAAACATTGCCAAAATCTTCAGCTGTACTGTACAAAGTTATATGTACATTGCATAACAATGACGTGATTCAGAAAGTACACAAGCAAGAGAAAATATAAATGAGAACCTTGCTCAAAGAGCTGACAATCTAAAGGATTGAATGTAAAGGAAAGGAAATGTATATGTACTGTGACAAGTTCTAATAGGTCAGGTGAGAGGAGAGTTATTTTGGAGTCAGGTTATAGGTTTGTCTGAAGAAGCATGAGTATCTGGTGGCATGTAGCCCCCCATAATTTAAAACAACGTCCTTTACTTGCCCCCTCGCCCCTATCATTGCTCAGCAGACCAGCTCTTATGCGAGGAGGAATTCTTGTTAGTATAATTGAATGGACACAATCCATTTCCCAGAGAGCATAATTTCATTAGGTCTGCAGGGACGGGCAAGTTTGCATAACAAAGCAAAACGTATTTTTAATCATTTTTTCCCCATGTAAACATATGCATTTAAAAGAACAGATTGAATATAGTAAAGCAAGCATAAAAGGACTAAAAATGAGAAAAATACATTCTTATAAAGAACATGACAATCCCAGGATGACAAAGGAGTATTATCAGTCTCACCGCTTGTACGCAATATCCTTCTGGAGACACTAACAGATGTAAACAGTACAGTAAAAGCAGAACAAGTTACTGCTCCCTGTAACGATCTGCTCTTTGCAAAACGTCCTATGTTGGCATTGCTCCCCTTTCTGCAGCAAGTACTTCCTAACAAAAGACCAAAAATATATATTCTGTACAAAAAACCCACAAAATAAAAAACCAAAACAAACCACACAAATTACCCTGGTTGCAGCACATGGGGCGTAGACGCACAGTTTGCTGCTTGAACAACCCATTTTAAAGCTTCTGTATTCCCAAGGTGTACACTCCTGGAGGACGCACTGCAGCCAAAACTGGTCTGGCCACATCTAAAGAACAGCTGATAGGAGTTCCATAGGACTCAGCCTGTCTGCTTGACACTCATGCTTTGCAGGTTTCCTGAGCTCCTTGTACTGATCCCTCCCAGCTCCTAACACATACTGCAGTCCCTGCTCCTGGCACCAGCAGCCAGTGATTACTTTAAGCCACAACCCCTTTCAAATATGAAAAACGAGAGGCAGACATTAGCTTGATCGATTGCCACTTACTCAAATATCAGCTTGGATGGCAAGGCAGAGACTGAGCTCAGTACTAAGTAGAGCTTATATTTAGCATATAGGGAGCTTTCTGTTTAACCCATTTAAATGCATTAGAAACTTTGAAACACATTTTGAAAAGGTTATATTTAGCTTTTTTCTGGGTCATTAAATATCCAGCCTACCAATTCGCTAGAAATTAGTGACATCACTGAGGCATCGGTGATGTCACTAGCTCCTAGTGAAAATACAGGCAGTATTCTCACAAACATTGGTTCACCACTACTTTCACTGTGAGGGGACAGGTACAAAGTAAGTTTTTATAGGGGATGCTGCTATTTACGATATCATTATCAAGAGAAGACTATTGTCCTCTCTTTTTGGCACTTGTCTACAGCTCTTTATTGCCAACATGACATTTCTCACATGATACGGTTAAGGAATGATTGCCCAGTTTGCTAGAGCCATATTTATCATATTAGTGGGGTGGAATATTTGGTTTTATGTAAGTATCTATAGGCAGACAACTGTTATTACAAAATAAAAGGGCAGAAACTACTACTGGCCAATCAGTTTGCAGCCTAAAGAACAGAAAGCGGTAACATTACAGTACATTACATAATGTATATTATGTCTAGAGAGAACAGAGCACTGACCTATTATGTACATTTCTAGTGCATCATTATTTATTCATATACCTCAAGACATAAATTGCAGATCCTTTTCCCTTTCACTTCAGGAGATACTTAAGCCATGGAAGAGTACAGAACACTATGGTCGCAGGTGAATGGGTTATGAGCAGTCAGCTCACTCATCACAATGGCACTATTTCAGCTAAGGATATCCGGGATATGGAGCTGTTGATTTAAGAGGTGTGCTGCACATGCCAATTAAACAGTTTATAATACCAATTAATTGTGTAACATTAACAGTGCAAGAGTTCAAATGATTATATCTTAAACGGGGTGGGGGTTGCACAGGGGGAGCTGTTGCCGTATATACAAAGAGGGCAACAATTAAAATACAACAGTAAAAAAACATCATGTTTGGGGGCAAAAGTCAGTTTAACAGCAAAAACCACCACATACAATATGCTACAAGTTGTTTAGACTCCAGTTCTTATGGTAAACATGATAATCTAACTACTGGGAAAGCCCAGGTGGGAATCACCACAAGGCGCTGTTCTCAGCCCTGTTATTCTTACTGTACACCTCTACTCTGTGAGCTTATTAGCTCAGTCAGCCTCCAGGACTCTACGCTGATGACAACTAAATCTTTATCTGCTTTCTACATCTCCTGCTCTTTATCTCGTATGACCAACTGTCTCTGCCATTTCCACATGGATGTCCCAAAGCTAACTAAACTCTTACCATGTCCAAACAGAGCTCATCATCACGTTTCCTCCTCCCAGAGTTACCCCATGTCCTAAGATCTGCCTCACTGTCAACACAACAATTTCCTCAGTCACCTACGTATGCCTTGGTGTCACCTTTGACTCTCTCCCATCTTCAAAATAGTGTTAGAATATACCCCTTTCTTACCAAAGCTGCAAAACTCTTAACATTCTCATCTTCTCCCACCTCAACTATTGCGGCCTCCTCCAATCCTCCACGCCACCTAACCATCTATACCCATTTCAATCAGTCCTAAATGCTGCAGCAAGAATGATCTTCCTCTATACCACCTCCACAAATCCCTACACTAGTTCCCCATATCTTCCAGAATCCAATTCAAAATTACTCACTCGTATCTACTACATACTTGCAGACTTTTATATAGTGAAGTCCGGGAGATCCCAAACATGGGGCGCGGCTGGTGGGCAGGATGTGACGTGACAGGTCAATTGCTTCATTTTGGCCCCGCCCCTTACTGGATAAGACCATTTTGTCGTGGGTGGCGCCAAAATGGTGCGATTCACCGCGAACTGCGTCATTTTGGCCAACAAACTGCAGTATGTGGGAGACTTGCCTGTTCTCCCGGGAATCTGGAAGACCTATCTGGATTTCGGGAGTCTCCCGAACATTCCGGGAGTGTTGGCAAGTATGATCTACTAAGCACTCACACCACCACCCCTACAAGCAACCTAATACAACTGTCCATTTATTTTGTTACATTTAGAGATGATCAATCATTTCCTAGTTAATAGCAAAAAATAAATATGGAAGGAGAATGCTAGAAGCAGTCCAGGCAAAAACTGGGTCACATTTAAAAAAAAACCAAAAAAAACCAAAAAACATTTAAACTATATTTTGGGTATTCTGCTCCAACCCAAGTTGTGTTCTGGACAATACATCCCATACCTTTATACATGTATCAGCAGTTTGAGAAAGGATCGAATGAAGTTTACCAAAATTGTAAAAACAACCAGAACATCGTAGCCCCATTTCAGGGATATGGATGAAGTTCTATAAATCTTCAGTCAGTAATCAGCTTGGGAAGTTCTAGTATAGCTTATGCTGGTACCCAACACCTGGTTTACCTTGATATTTTAATAAGTAATGCAAATCACGAATGGCACAGGCACAAGCAGGTTGGAGGTAGGAATCCCTTAACTCCAGATGATATCAATACATAGTGAGGTGTTCCTTCAAGGATGCCTGCATGACATAATTCATGTGTGAAGATGTCTGAACTTGAATTGTTTGCAGCTATTTACACTAGAATTTACTTTCTAGCGATCAGCTGCTGTAGGGAGAGCCCCGTATGCTGAATTCTGGAACTAAATTTTCCAAGTATTCTGAACCATTGAGTTTACACATTGGAGTCAGACAACGTTATTACATAAAGGATTTTAAAGTATTTTTAATCTCTATGTTAAGAACCAGAGCTTTAAGAATTGTTCTCAAGATAAACACATAACTGGCAAGAAAGACAACAGACTGTAGTATCAGCACATACACAATAGTATGTGAATTCGAAAAAGGGCAATTAACCAATTAAAAATATACCTAAATTCTGTATACAACCAGATGAAGGACAAGTTAGAAGATTTGTGTGATACACTGTGCATATACTCCTGATAAATACAGCATGTAAGGGACCCTGGATGGGGCACTAAGCTCATTAAACATGACAAGATGGATAAGGAATCCTTGGCCCAGATATGTGATAAGGCATGGGAACACTTCTCCTGCAGTGTAGTGATTGTGTTAAGTGACTAAACAAAGGAATAACATTGGAACACAGACCACCAGCTTGATAACAAGTTTACCAAGAAGCCACATTTTATTTTACATGCTTTGTGGTAATCCTATTCGCTCTAATTATCCTTTCAGTCAGGGATGTATAAGGCCAAAGTGTTTGTATAATCAATGGTTCAATGTAAATCTCATACATTTACGTTTAGACTACACTGCCCCCTCCTCTTTGGAACACTTATTACATATGTAAATTGTGTTAAATCAAGCAAACACCACAAATCTAGCCCTATGTTGTATGCAGTCAGTATGATCAGAGATTACACAAAGTCTCGTGTCTTTCTGCTCTGTACAGGTTTATAATACCCTGGGCTATGTACATGTAAATCATGCAGCCCAACTTACGCCCATAGCTTTATAACATGTAAATAAAAAATACAAAACACGGTCACTGTTTCAGCCTCTCAATAAGACCAAAGGGAACATAGATGGTAACTGATACGCTGACCACATTTTCTATGTCATACTAATAAAGGGATTTGTTTTTTCAGCTTTGATTTCTGGATACCCTGGGTCTTTATGAACAGAACCCCAGCAAACATTTCTACACATAGAAAACACCTACAGTATAGCTGTGAGGCCTCTCCCTTCATGGCATTACCATAAATTAGGGTGTCATCCCACAAACTGTTCCTGAATGTTTTGCACATTGTTTGTATAGTTTCTTAGCTAAAAACAAAACCTTGTAGATTACCAGAGTTTGCGGTGTGGGCTTGTAACAGTGAAAACAAACATGGCTTGCTAGTTAGATGTCTGCCAAGGCCATATGCTAAAATGTGTATTAACTTTATTTCTGAAGAACCCCTCTTCGGTGTTGGAGGACATAGCACATGATCTCCACCAAGGATGTGTTCCACTACAAGCTGGGACCTGCCATCTCTTCTGAGCACGTGTAATGGGTGAGAAAGGGCATCAGGTAACCATACTGTGGGCCCCAGCATCTAACAGCCATACAAGTCTCCCCAATCCCACTTACATACAAGCTAAACTACACCATAAATCTTCTGTGCAATGATAGAGGCTGCACACAGTCTATATTATAGTAAAACAAAGATGCACATAGCAGGTGAAATGACCTAGAATACAACATACATATATACAAACACAAAGTTGAGCCTATTGCTCTTGCAAACTTGTTTAATCAGTACCAGTGGAACTGTGTAAATAAGCGTTAAATACTCTCAGTGTTACAGGAACACACCCATTAGCAAATAAACCTGCTCATTACACTCCTATGCCAGTAGAAGATCTATGGAAAAGTGCATGTTTGTGACAAGAAAAAGAAGAAGAAAGTGCACTGTGCGGACTAAAAGGATTATATCACTGCAACCATGGACTAGTAGAGTGGGGGGTGGAGGGGTCTTCACTACTACAACACTCATTTTAACAGTTTACCCTTTAAGCATTATTATCATTATTCCTCCATCTCTCATTAACCCCCTCCTTCTAGAGCTCCATATCATCAGATCACCTAACAGTTTAGGGTAGGCAGCATTTACAGACCTGGTCAATGCAGCGTGATAGGAGTCAAGTGTTGCTCGATGTACAGACATCCAAATTGAGGACTTCTGTGGTTTTAACGTAACCACTTTTAAAACGTAGCAAGTGCCAAATTATGTGTACACATCCAATTCACAGGTATACAAATCAAAAGCCATTCTGGTACATAATACACAAGGCCCTCTGCTAGCTAGTGGCCAGTGCCCAGACCCAAGACCGTGGTAATTAGTACACAATGCTGACCCCATTACTTCTTTGTCACACTACAGTGGATGTAACTGTATGATGGTGTAGAGAGCGCAGACCTTTCTAGCGATACCTCTGCATCTCCAAATTCAATACCTGAGATTTGTTCAAAAATCAATATATTGTATGATAAATTTGCCACTTGGCGATAATGACCTATTGTTCTCTATGGATGATACCTCACGTCATCGGTCATCCATTATATGCATCAAACAAGATTCTCTTTGCAAGTAACACTAGAAAATTAAAGGCGCACATTCTTTGCTTTCCAAGCTTTTAGAACAATGCGTTTAAAGGAAAAATAAAAGCACACTAAGAACAGAGATCATGTACAAGAAAAAGTTGAGCATGTTGTTTTTCTTCTTGTAATAGTTTGTTAATAGCAATGTGACTTATTTCAGCAAGATACTCCCCTTTCTCTATCCATTGCACCAAGCAGAACCTTGTAATCCTCACATGAATGTCAGGAGGAACGCAGCCAAGAACACAGGCTCAGATCCAGAGGGAACACAATCACTAAATAGCTAGTTTACCTAGACCAACCAGGAGGGAACAAACAAGTAAACTTTAGGTCATTTGCAACAGCAATACTAATATTGTATATACACAGGAAATTCAAATATCTAAATAATTAAAACTTAAATACAAAAATATGTTACAATTAAGGAGAACGTAAAGAAACAAGACTACATCCAGGTTCAGAAGGGTCTAGATTAGACAAAAACCTTTGAGAATAAAACCAGGGGTGCTTAGGAAAACTGCTGCAATGACCAATTTCTCCAGAAAACCTTAATACAATTATCTAAGCTCTACAGCATAAGATAGGCTGCTTCCATTTGGTGGATTCTCAGTGGGACCACAATTTATCTTTCCCATACCCTTTAAACGGATAAGCACTTTGTGGCGCCCTATAAATAAAAATTAATAATAATAATAATAATAATCAAATTGCAAAAACAGCTAAGGCTGGGAACACACTGCAGGTTTTGTGCAGAATTGGAACAGCATCATTCCATGGAACAAGATTTTTAGTCCGGCTTAAAAATAAAATGAATATGATGAGCTTTGGAACGATCATCGTTCATCGTTGTAGCATACACACTAATGCAATATCAGGTCGAACAGTCGTTTATCGTTTGATTGGCCAGATAATCGGCTGAAAACACTATAGTGTGTACCCAGCCTACAGGTTTTTCAGCCATCATCATGTCAAACACATGATAAACGACTGTTAGGTCCGATATCGCATTAGTGTGTACACTTCCACGATCATGTTGCACTTAAGCACATCATATTGTTTCATTTGATTTTATAACCGGACTAAAATTCTCTGTCAGCAATGGAATAATGTCACCCAAATCCTGAAGTGCGTATACACTCAGGACCATCAGTGTAGGCAGATCTCCACATAGTCACAATCTTCGCAGCCGATGGTTATGACAGATGAAGAGCACAGATCCATGTAAAATAGTTCAAGTGTACACAAATGAATGTTGATCGGGACTTTCAATTGTTTGTAAAATAGTTAAAGATATCGCATAGGGAGACTTTTTCTGTAGTGTGTTGCTAGCTTAAACTGGCAGACTGACTAAGGGCATTAAGTGGATCCTCAACTAAATAATTTTGTATAGTCTCACAAAAAGTGCAACTAGGCCGAAACCAGTTATTAAATTAATATCAATATATTATACCACACCAAGTAAAGCCCGCAGGAGCCAGGCTGAACCTTACTAATATTTTACTTCAATTTATATGAATCCCAAATATTTATTACAGTCATGGTATTTGGGGAATAACACTCCATATATAACCATTCAATCATTCTGAACACAATTTGAATAGTCTAGTTTTAGAAATAGATTTTTTTATTTTTTTTAATAGAAGCATATAACCTTCTGATATTGTGGGTAGTATGCTGGGTCTAACATGCCCATCTTGGACTGGATAAAAGGGGAAGGGAAGGAATTTGTGTAGGAGAAGACTTAATACAGACATTAGATTTGCAGTAAAACTGTTAAAAGGAAAAATGGGAATATATTGCACAAGTTTGATGAAGACCAGATTCTGAGATTATATAAATGTAAGAGGAATGTGATGAGTCAAGCACCTTCTCCTACAACTTCTTAAAAAGAACATGAATAAAAATGTAATACCATAAGCTGTGGACAGCCGCTCAACCCAAGGGAATGGCTGGGTACACACTACAGAATGACCAATCTGCTATCTATAGCGATTTTACCAACGACTGATTGTAAATGCATACACACTGCAGGATTGGAACAACGTGGTTGCAGTGATGAACAAAATTTTTAATCCAGTTTAGAAATCTCGTTCAATAATACGATGGGCTTTGGAACGATAATAAGTAATCATTCCAGCATACACACTATTGTGATATCGGTCGATTGTCGTTAGATTGACCCGATAATAGTCTGAAAACACTGTAGTTTTAGTGTTTAATTTGGCCACTCATATGATTGGTCAAATCATATGAAATCTGGCCATTCAGCCCTTAAGACAACCACCAAGATTACTTCTGGCTCAACTGCAGCTTGTTAGTACATTCGCTGACCTTCTGCCATGCCCAAAAAGACTCAATTTTGAGGATATTGTTATAAAGGATTGCAGCTGTTTTGAACCCGCACACAATGCAACTACAGACCGATGAACAAATTTCACCCATGACATGGCAGCGTGGACACGTTTAAGGTTTATTATTACAGTTTGTCTCCTGTTTATTACATACTTAACAAGCATGCATTGAGGCAGATTGGTCAGCCATTCCCAAAAATTAGTCCAAAGAGCAAAGCAGTGCCTGGTCCAAAACACAAGAATATAATGCATGTATTTGAATAAGAAACTGCACTGGGCAAATTTTAACCAATACTTATTTTACCTATAGTTCCCTTGCACACATTCCAATTGGATAGTAACAGGGACATTTAAAACAATCTTGTCAACAATTACAAAGGGTATATGACAGTGATGTCTAACAGTTCAGTGTGGACTGAACCAGTCATGAGAGAGCAGCCTATCAATGAACCAGAAACATCACTAAGGCAATGGGCAGTAAAGAATACTGTAACTAGTGGTTAGAGGATGTTTGTGAACACTGGAACCTTACAATTATTAGCACCCCATGCATTAATGGGGTAACAATGTGAATTAGTCTTCAAAGCTCTAGTAACAGACGGAATCATTAAATAAAACTTAAATTCACCTAGAATAGTTTAAAATGTTGCAAGTGTGTGAGGGGTGAAACTTTCTAGGCATACAGGATTTTCTGTCTTTAGTATTAGGAGCACTTAAACAATTTTTTGTTTCAATTATCTTTTAGCCTGCAGGTAGTGTCGTTTCCATTGCTGTAAATGGAGATCTAGCTGTCTGTCAAATTCTTTCCATAGACCGCAACTACAACAGGGACATCTGCAGAAAAAAAGCCAGTACTACACTTAAAAGTAAAAAGTTTAAAATCGGCACAACAAGCACAGAGCACCATCAGCAGCTATTTATATAGAGCCACTCATTCCACACTATGTATCCAGGTATTGTGAAACTACAAGTCCCACCACACCTTGCCAGTTATCAGCTGACTATCTGCTGGAGGAGCATTATGGGGCTTGTAGTTTTACAATAACTAGAGATTCATTGGTTGATCAGTTCTGTTTTATGTTATCCCTCTGTGCACGATAGGAACAAACTCTGGGGATGAGACACTGGGGCTATAAAATAATTATTGTGGAAAGAACCAAACAAATGACAGCTCAACCAAAGATCACAAGCCCCTTGCTGGAAGGCCACACTGTAAGCTATAGTAAGTATTGAGCCTCATCACCTTTCGATCAAACCAGAGTATTCTGGGAAAAATATTATAGGGGTGAGAAGACCATACAACTACTGGAAACGATAAAGTCCTATAACAAGAA
Organism: Mixophyes fleayi; assembly: GCF_038048845.1. Classification (NCBI taxonomy): domain Eukaryota; kingdom Metazoa; phylum Chordata; class Amphibia; order Anura; family Limnodynastidae; genus Mixophyes; species Mixophyes fleayi. Next base: position 71,058,401 of record NC_134402.1, read on the forward strand.
TGACAACATATGTTTTCTTGTGGGGTAACCTGGGAGTCTGAATTCAAAAAATGAGCAAAAAGCCAGTCCGTATGCCATATAGTTACGCTATGGAGTGTTTGTACATCTTGCTCCTGGAACAAGTAATTGAGAGGAGTACGTGTCTTCAGGACCCGTATACATCCGTGATCAGTGCAAACAGTGGTTTGCCTTTCTAGCATCATCATCATCATCTCCAACGGCCCAATAGTACAGTTTTTATTAAGCAGTCCCAATTTTGGTGGCTGAAAGGGACATAGTCTTCCTAAGAAAAATCAATATCATAAAAAGCTAGAATTTGACAGTGGCTCGGGCACATTAGTGACATGGTCTAGTTTGTACCAATTGCTATTTGGGAATTGAAAAAGAGATATGAACTGGTTGCTTAAGTTTTCATAAATCTCTCAATGGTGTCTTGATTTGTTTCCATAAATTTGAGTAGGGAGAAGACACATGACAACCAATGTATATGTGTGTATATTTGTTTTCATTTACTGGAACATCGGAATCAAATGACCCTGTAGTGTTTATTAACCTTGAGATTCTCATGACTGTGGTGGATCAATATGCTCAATAAAGACATTAAAGAACATTTTTTCTGCTTTATCTGCTTAATGCAATTCTCTTTCTAGTACTATGATGTAGAAGTAACTTACATCATATTTTAGGTCAAATTATTGCACTAATTCATACCATTTTAACAGGCTTCCCTGGAGGCTGTAACGTGTTTGTATGCATTTCAGGAACAAGCCTTGGTCACCCTTTTCTAGCACGTGTCCACCAACATGCTCCGAGTAGGCAGGCCGCATCAAAGCCAGATGCAAAGTGTTACACACGTGAATACAGTGGTCAGTCTGTTCACATGTTAACATTAATGCCTGTCCAGGTTTGAATGGGTAGGTGCCATTGTTAGTGTGAGTGTGTGTGTGAGTGTGAGTTTTACTGATTTTCTGGTTGTTTGCTGTGTGAACAGGACTTCTAGTAAGCATGCCCTGAAAAAAGAAATACAATTAGACTTTGCAGTGTGCTTTATAAAAAACAAACAAACATTGATTTTACTGGTTTACTGGTTCATAATGATGCTTGTGCAATACATGCGGTTAATACGGTCATAAGGACGTTGAACATTGATGGGCTATAGGGTAATGCACAGTAATAGAAAAATAAAGCAAATTAAATTCTAATTACACAACATACTGTCCAGAAGTGGAGAAAAAAGAAAGCATAGTCTTCAGTAAAACAACTTAAGAACCTCCAGCACTCCATAAACATGGGTTTAAACAAGATCATGTGAGCACATTACTTAAAATTACATGCAACATATCTCAGAGTACAGTACAGAACTGAGCTTTCATGTACAGTAGTATCCACACACAGCCAACTGTGCTATAAAAAGATCCTTGGCTGGCTCGTGTCCATTGCATCAGTTTTTTCCATAGATCGTTGTAGAGCTCATGTCTAACACAGAACAATCTAAAATTAGGTCTATGAAAGCTACACACACACACGCACATCTTCCTTAACCTTTGCTTCTGGACAGAAAGCACAATGTCCTGTGCAAGGAAGGAAGCTCTAATCACAAACAACCAGATTTCAGAATAACACAACTGCAATAAATTGTACTCAAAACATTGGCTTATGGCACAAGCATAAAATCAGTAACAAACACCCCGGACACAGTCAAGATGATTTAGTTACTCCTATGCATCTCCCTGTGAGGTATTCTGTTACAAGACACCATGTTCACGAGAGCCATTGAAGCCATTGAAGACCATAGTGGAGTTCCTGTCTGATCAATAGTGATACCCTGGCGGACAGCAAAGCTTAGTGGAAGGAGGAAGGCAGGTCAACCTAACGTTAGCAACCGCCTGGTGACAGATGATTGGATAAGTTCGAACCACTTCAAAATCCTATATAGCCACAAAACAATGATGTTTCCTGTAGGTCTAATGAGTACAGATTGCTGCTGCTAAATCTCATCAGCTGGATGACCAGACAATAATGCAGCTGACATTACAGTCACTGTTTCTGGTTTCCCACATAGAATGCAAGAGACCGTCACCTGGAGAAGCACATGGTAACCAGGTGAGCAGTGGCTGCACCCCATCCAGTATGTGCCCTGCTACCCTAATCATCCAGACAACATTGTTCAGGTATGTCATCAGTGGGCACTTCTAATAGCCCAAATGCCCCTGGTCCAAGTGCCATTATTGCACATACATCAACAGTGAACTGACAATCACAGACAGGACAAGTCCTTGTTAACACTTTGCCCTTATCTTCCTTCCGTCTCGCCCAGTTTCATCTTTTCTTTTATTCTTCTATTACAATAATGTAATATTTAGCCATACGATGAGGTACACAGGAAATTCATGTAAAGCATATGAAAAGTGATATTTCCATTACCAGTGGAAGGGTGAGGGGAATAAATCAGAACACAACACATAAAAAGCGCATCAGAAAAGCATGAAGATACAGACCTTAAGCAGGGCACCTTGGTGGCCTCTACGGCACCAATGTTTAGGGGTTGCCTAAAATAAAGAACTCAATGGGCCCGGGTCGTTAAGGAGAGCAATGTATAAAAAAGCAATAACTTTGCACCTTGGCAAAACCATGCTGCATTGGAGGGGGAGGTAGACGTAAAATGTAGGGACAGATTTATAGGGCATGTACTAGATCAACTTTAAATTTCAGTGTAAAAATAAAGCAATCAAGTAATTGTGTGCTACATGAAAAAGCAGCCAGTATTTTGCTTACATGCAAAATAAAATCATTTGCAGCCCCCCTAGCATTGTAACATGGTTTGTCCAGGATCGCGTTTACTCCTTTTTTTGTCTTGCTCTCCTTAATGACTCTGGCACAATGTATTTATTTACCCTTCGGCACCCCCACACTCAGCGCTCACATGGTGGGGGAGCAGCCGGCAGCTTTTTGAAACTGTGAAGCTGCTGCTCCGCAGGGAGTGCGGGGCTTATCTATGGTTTCACAGCCCAGCGGCACACTCAAGATGCTTCCACACGCTCTACAAAAGGTAAAGTGGGGGATTTGGCAGCGCATGGGGAGGGGAACCCAATGAGGGAGAGGGGTGCCCCAAGGTGCTTCTGCCAGCTCTGGTCTTAAGTGCTCATAAGCTTCCAATACAATTTTTCACTGCATATATGCGAGCCTGGCATAACAATAACGTTCTTGTTTCTTCTGGAAGCAGTGCAGACAGAATTATTTGTGACACTGAACATCTACACATGGTCAACACCTATGTATACGACATGTGTTAATTGTACATCAAATAATAAAAAAAAAAATTGTTAGACCATTTTAATTGTGTAGGATACAAAAGCAATTAAATGGACATTAAAGCATGTGGGTCTGTACACCGTGCTTTTTTTATGCATAGGAGATACTGTGAATAAACATTGTGGCTCATGCACAATGGGCTGCATTCCGCATATTATATAATCTTCAATGCAGGGTGATAAGAGAATGAGAACACAAAAACTGGGCAATTGATAAAGGAAATATTCCAAAGTATGTATTCTCTTGGGATTCTTATAAAACAAGGCGATCCAAGGACCAGGTGGCAAGTCAGCATCAAGCAAGGACATTGAGGGGAAGGTGGGTTGCCATATAGAAGATCCCAATGGACAAGTCCTTCACCCACAAGCATAACTGACAATATTTGATCTCCAGAACTTACGCAGCATGTTTAGGAAGGGAATTATTTAACGCGTCGTGCCTAGAACGCTTAATGAGAAACTATACTTTTTCAAAGTCTTATGACAACGGCAATTTGGATATAGATATCACAGGCTGTGTTAGAGATGTATTATATCCCGTTTCTTTATATCTCAGAGTCATCATAGCACCAAATAGAAATATACATTATAATCCACAAAAGAAAGAATGGTTACAAAGTAACGTGGGTAAACAAGCTTATTAACAAAAGATACCAAACAAAAACAGAGCTTGGTATTTAAAACAAAGTTGTTAAAGAAAAAAACATTAAGGTAAACTTCATCTAATCTTGTCATTTCTCCTGATATACATAGTGCAGTGTTCCTATTTGTTCTTTTACAGGCAGACAGCCTCTCTGAGGACTTCACACATTGTTTTGCAGTGGAAACACGCTCAAGAGTTTGCAGAAAGTTCTCCTAACAAACCTGCTAATCTACAAGGGCATCTGACAAAACAGATCTAACATGTTATCAACCTACACTTTACGTTTTGTTCTTTGCCAATAAACTTTCAAAAATTAGAAAAACTCCAAAATGAAGAGAAAAAAGTATTTATATAGCACAGTATATTGTTAAATGTATACACTTTGCAAGACGAAGACTTTCGGCCACAAAAATATTATACATACACAATATATACACAATATATACACATACATATATAAATACACACAATAGCATATTACCAGTACTAGTCACATACACTTTGTGAAGTCAACAGTTTTGGCAACTGCGGCAATAATTAGCCAATCAGTACACTAAGTAGTAGCGACATCACTAGACCGCAATTCAGCAGTTCCTAGTGAATTGACAGGCTGCAGCTTTCTAAATTTTGCTACCACCCAAGAAACGTTTGCCTCTACTCTTCATGCGAATTATATACATTAAAGCAAAACATAGGTCTGGAACATGAATGACATATGCAGGTAATATTATGCAGAGTCAAACGATTATAGTTTAATGTTATACCTACACAATTACTAAATATAGGAAGCAGGGATATACATTATATTGGAGGTGGGTGCTTCCACATGCGATGCTGCCGAGAGATGGTAAAAACACAGAACCCAAAGCTAGATGCAATGTTACGTGCAAGATTGTGGACATGCAGATCTGCCTATGATTTTGGCTACAAATATTACAAGAGAGAAACCTCAGTGGGTCAGAGAGAGGAATGAATGTTACTGCCTTTTTAGCAGATAGGAGATATGGTGAAAACGACAAAGTTTGTGGATGTTTGATTAAGAACAGTTCCCAACTTGGTATTGTTCAGGAAGTCTGAGGGAGAGACGCCTTTATCTATGAGCACATGCTTACTTTTATCAGATATGTTGTTGTGGAACAATGGTATCGGATTCCTCTATTAAAACGCCAAATTACATTGAAGCCATTATGGGGCTTGTGCTGTTAACACACTGTCATTGTTACCATTAGTATGAAAGATAGCTGAATATTCTGCCCAAAGTCACTTGAGCAATATATAAATTTAATACAGCATGCACAATTTTATTATGCAGCTTAGCTAATATAGGCATTGAAAATTAGCAAATACTTACTCTATATTAAAGGGGAATATTGTAGAATGGTTTATAGCAAAGTGACAGTTTCATTAGCTCCCAATTAAAAGAAGGAAAATTGTTGCTTTTTTCGGTTTAATAGAGTAGGAAAAACAAAATAACCCCCAAAACAGACAAACTATTCATCAATAGACTTCACTAAATGTGCTCTCTTCATACCACCACACTCACTTGCCACCAGTATTCAGTCACTAGATGCATAGTAGTCTACTCTAGCCAAACGGCCCGGGACTCTCTAATTAGGTGGGAGACCTCTCGGATTTATGAGAATAAGCCAATCCCCTGTGAGCACTTACCTGTAGCATGCATGGTGGGTGGAGCCATAACATATAATCAAGCCCTAGCCCCAGTAAGCAGCTAATGACATGGGTATAATGATCACGTAATGATACCCTGCCACTTTAGGTTTGCCTAGTTGTCACGTCCACCTGCTCTTCCTATTGAACCTCTGGAGAGGAAAGTATAACCATATATGAAACAATCATGCCTCTTACTACAATGCTTTTTTTTAATTGGGTGACCGCTTTCAAAAACAATAATGAAAGGACTACACTGCTTCCATATTCTAAGACAAAGTAATCCAAAGAAAAAAAAACCCTCTTTAAACACTGTTACCTCCTTCATCTACGTACTGTATTTTTTAATGTTATATTTCAGTTAATCTTTTGATGTAATATAAGTCCGTGTTTAGTAGCCATGGTTAGAAACAAGTACCTGGGTTATCACATGTTGTACCACCACCGTCAGTGCTTCAAACCTCTGGTTGCTGCAGGTGAGGAGACCTTTCAGTTGCTGGATGACTCCTTTCTGCTCTTCACATACTGTTCTGCACTGTGCTAACTCGAGAGCTTGTGTGTCCACTGGTGCGGGCGGTGTCTGCGCAACTGGTCCTCTGGGGCTGGTCTTTGGCTTTCCTTTATCAACTAGAAACAGAAATATACATTGGTTCATATGGCAGTACTTGGTAACCTAATCAGTTGTGTAAATGTGCAAAGTGGATAGATACAACTGCAGCAAGAGGATTACAGAAATATATACATATATACACTCCCTTAGCTGTGGGTTACACTAAGCTAGTCATTGGAAACTATCGAATAAAAACCACAAAACACTGCATTTAAGTGGGCTGGTGATGCTTGTAGTATGCCATACCCAGCCTGCCCAATTTCCCTCCCTCTGCATGAATGAAGCCACACACCTCGGCAGAAAGATCATCTGTTGCTAGAGAAGAGCCTCCCCTGTAGTCTGCTGCAGAGGAGTGAAGGGTATGATAGACTTATGAACACTACAGTTCTTCTATACATAAAGTTCAGCAATACTCAGCCTTTAATACATGTTAAACACTGACTTTAATTGCTCTTTTGTCACCACTAATACAGCTCTGAAAATAAGTCTCATGTTATCACAAAAGTCACAATCACATGTATTTATCAGATTTCACATGTAACATACACTTTTCAAAGCAGACATTTTATTCTATGGTTACATTAGTCAATTTTGTGCTTTAATAAATTGCATCAGATGTGTTACTGGTCACATTAACATTGGTCACAAGCAGGGCCAGAGGCACTGACAGCAGTATAATTGCAGCATCACCAGTACTGCAGAAAATGGTTCGTGGACCCAGCGCCTGTGAATGGCAGGAGGCTAGGCATCAATGGAGGACACAGCGTGTCCCACTGCTGCCTGGGCACAAGTGGGAGAGGGTACAGGGTCATTGGGACCAATAGGTTCCACATCCTCATGTCCCTCATATGCCATATTAGAACTCACAGTAAATTGATCAATTTGCCATTTGTGAAGCTTTATATGTAGGCAGTGATTGCATCAGTGAACATCTATGTAAAAAGTTAATAAAGTTACATTATGTGCACAGTCTATCCTCCTAAACCAGTATATATTGTATACTACAGTTATGTGCCTATATTTTCAAGGACACAATATCTAGGGCTGGAACACTACATTTACTTTAAGAAACTCAGTAACTTGTTAATAAGGTGTCACTGTGTTTTGCCATCTGTAAAATGATTTCCCTGCTGGTCAGAGAGAAATGCAGTGTACTGCCTCTATCCCCAGCTGTTCTATCCTATGACTGTTGTTCATGGACACATGTGACCAAGCCATTGCATGCCACAATCAGAAGTATAGCCTGGCCCTAATAGGTATACAAGATAACATGACTAGCTTCTAGGTTTCTGGTCTTCCTCCATATCCGAGCTAATAGGGAATGTTACAGGAGGGGTTCAGACTATTTTGTTAGTTACAGTGTCAGAAAACCCACATTTTTACTGGCACAAGTTCATATAATGTTCACCTCCATCCTGAATGACTGCTGCCCTCTTGAGATTGTTTGTGTGAATCACTTGTGAAAACAAAACAAAAAAAAAAAGCTACACACACACACACACTATAAATATAGACAAGGTGGTGGAGTTAAGGGAAGGCTATATGGATACACATTATCAAACCAATGATACAGAAGACCTGGATTTAGTGACCACGGTTGTACCATGGAGAGTGCCTTTTATAATGTGGTGTCTGGATTTCAAGTTGTCTAAATGAATGAGTAACTCAGAAGGGGACTCACATTTACATATGGAGATTGACATAAATGCCACGTATAGAAATAGTCTTATAGAACGTTTAAACCAGGTATCGGAGCTTTACTTCTGGCACCAACATATTTAACTTGATTGCTCACTGACTAATATTATACTGGTGCCTAGAGCACAGAGTGTAAATCTGCTTACTGATGCAATGCCAGCCAAAAGCCACTTGATGTACACAGGCACACACTACTACTGAGAAACAGCAGACTTAAAGGACATTCACATCCAGGCCCGGTGCTTCCATTAGGCAAGGTTAGGCACTTGCCTAGGGCGCCGGGCTCTGGAGGGCGCCACAGAATGGAAATTACGCCGGGGGGGAGCGGGGCGCCGAATTTTGCACACCAATTTTGACAAAGTGCCTAGGGCGCCATGGACCCTAGCACCTGCCCTGTTCACATCCCACATGGCCGGATTATCTAGGTGAGGGGAAACGCCACAAGCTATATAAAAAAAAAAAAAAGCAAAAAGAACAAACCAAAAAACAACTATCTGCAATAAGAAGTAGAAGATCCGAAGAAAAGATAGAAAGAACACACAAAATTATTATTACATCTTGTAGCTGGTAAGTGTATCTAAAATGTTCAATATTTTGCTCTATAAACGAAAACCTACACTATACTGAGGTTGTACAACTAACTTTTTATTTATAAACAGTCAAAATTTTACACAGAGCATTTCTATTATATTTCCATCAGCAGTAACTATATACTTTAAGCTGTAATGGTGTCTTTTTGTTGTGTACCAATATACAGACAGTAGCTGGGGGTCAACCCAAGTGATTGGATCACTGTTCAATTTTATCACACACACTGGTGGCTAAATCAGACAATATCTAGTCATTCAGCTCTCGGGCTAAATGACCAGACTGCTCAGAGTGTCCGGAACCTAACACAGCTTCAATCAACTTGGAGAAGGTTTAATATGTTTCACTGCGGCTGTTTGGGTCCACACATTGCAATATGATGACAATTTCCAAATTATCCTGATATCATAAGCACACGTTGCCAGCTTAAAATATCATGCAAATCCGCATGTGCAATTGCTTCTTAACCACATCTCAGTGCATTCTGCATTCATCCGAATCATATCGCATTGTCATTTCCAACTAGCAGATGCACTGAAGTAGAAAAATATGCATAAACCCCCCCCCAAAACCGCACACACGTTAAAGGTGAGGGTGTGAGATAGACAGATAAAGTGTACATTTAGGCTGACCACATTTGGGAGACCACCCAATAAAATGTCATGGCCTGGCATAGTACGGTTTTCAATCAGCCCATAAGAAAAACAAATGCATTAGTGGGAATTTTCCGAAAGCCTGTGTAAAGGAAGAAGATGGTATTTCCCAAAGCAACCAGTCACACGGTCATCTTTCTTCAGATTGGCTGTTGTGGACAATACCACCTTTTTCCATTTATACCAGTTTTCATACCGGTCCCCCATTAGACGTTGCTCATTGTGTGTATCGGACATCTGCAGATCTCTAACAAACGAAAATCAATCTTCTGTACGTGAAAGGCTGTAAAATGTTTTTTTTTTTTTTTATTCCCCGTTATAATAATAAAGGTGCAGTCTAGAGACTTCATTAAATACAGATATACATTTTAGTTTTACCATGTATTCAAGTCTAATCAGGTGGTACTGTTAGCATGATGGCTTCAGAGACACAGCCAGACAGGATCCCCAGCACTTTGTTAATGAACCACTCAGATTGGAGATGTTCTACATAGTACAATACACTAGAGATGCAGTGTTCTCCCCAGGACCTATTTCCTGGGAGCTCAACCTTGCCCCCCAGCTCTGAGTCCAAAGTAGTCCTATTATAATAGAATAAACCATTGTTTATTCTATTATAGTAAGCACTGTGTGAGCACTGCAGCCAGCAGTGTGTGAGACCACTGACCACCAGTCTGACCAGCCCAGGTAGGCAGAGGTTCAGCTGCCAGTCATGAAAAATTGAATTATAAAAAATAAAATAAAAAAAAAATAAAAAAAAAAATACAAGTGTGTCCAGCCAGCAAGTGGGCAATAACCTCCAGAGTCTTTATAAATATTAGAAGTGTGGGCAATAACTTCCAGCATTTTTTTTTTTATTATTGCAAACTATTACACTGCCCCACTCAGCTGGCAACATTTTCTTGTGAGAACATTGATCATACTTACCAACTTTAGAATGTTGGTATCTGGGAGCCTGCGGGGGGAGGTGGGCGTGACGGGGGCGGGCCTCCAAAATGCGTGTCATTTTGGAAACGCCCCCGTGACGGCATGACGCAAACTCGTCATTTGACAGCGGGGGGCGGGGCCAAACGCAGCGATTCACCAGGAATCGCTGCGTTTGGGACCTAATTCTGCCCACTTCACTAGGAAGTGGGCACTTCCTACTGAAGTGGGCAGATTCGGGAGATTGCCACACTCTCCCGGGAGTCCTTGAGACCGGCGCAAAATGCGGGAGTCTCCCAGACATTCCGGGAGAGTTGGCAAGTATGACATTGATATGTACAACATATACAGCTCTTAAACAATGCAGTATTTATAGAAAATAGATTTACCGTAGTTCAACATATGTAAATACTATAAAATCCACTAACAGGAATAAGACAATGGTAAGATGTCATGATCTGTAGCTGCAGTATAAAGCTTTCACCTTCACCAAGATCCTTAATTGAGGGAGCACAGAATCACAGAAAATAGTTTTGAATTCAACTGTGGATTATATATAGAAAGAAAAAGAAAGAAAACATTTCAACAATTCTTCAAAATTGGTCATTAATGTTTGCTCCTTACATGTTTACTTATAATGAAACATGGTTGGGTTGGTACAAATAAAATGAGTCGACCATGTGATACTAAGCTATTAAGATCCATAAATAACATGTAAAACGTGTGCAGACGTCCTTTTTCTAGGAAAGGTCTAATCGAAAATTCAAGGCTTTAATTATCAGGTGCAATTATATCAGTCTTCAAAAGGCTTCTCCCTGTCCTGTTTCGTCTACCACCACCAGGGGGCAGTCAAGCCCCATTAAGTCCATTAAACAAAAAAAAGAAATGAATGATCTCAAGGTCGGCCTCAGCAGCATTAACAATAAAAGGGAAAAGAAAAGAGCAAGTGGGAGAAAAATGAACAAAATAAACAATTCTTTAACTGCACAAAGCTGGAAAATGCATGCACGCAGGTCTCCAATACGAATACAAATATAAAGATACAAATCTCTTGTGTCTGCATCCACAATTACATTCCTATTATTATCTTGAACTTATAAGGCGCCACAAAGTGTCCAAAGCATTGTACATTACATATACAGAAAACAGAGACCCAAGACACAACAGGATACAGAAACAACAAAAATATATACAAACACAGGTAACGAGGTAAAGCAAATCAGATTATTTCTGGGACAGATCGTGAAAGGGAGGGTAAAAATTAGCGCGACGTAGGCCGAAGCTTAAGAAAATAGGGCTAGGGAAGCAGGCTAAGAGGTACAGAGGGTGATGGAATAGTATAAGGAGCACACAAGGAAAGAGGGCCTGCTCCTGAGAGCTTACATCCTAAAGGGATTTAAGCAAATGTTAGTTTGATACATACACCTAAGAGGTCAGAGACTTTATATTCTTGAACCAGATTTACTAACACTGAGCTGCTGTAACTACAGGGCCCAGGCACACATTCTGTAATGTGACAAACCTTTATGTTATGGTTAGTAATATATACAATGTGACTATAAGCACCACACAGTTCTATGTGCACATTAGATACTAGAGCTTCACAACTTTGTATAAAGCAATTACCAGTCACTAAAGGAGCTACCAGGTAAGCGTTACAGATGCCCAATAACCTTCATAGTGGATTCTGAATTCATCACTGGAAATATACAGATCCTTGATGAGCTGGGAAAATAAAGGTAGTATGTAATATATATAATTGGATATCTGGCTTAGGACAAGCAGCAACTTGGAGATATACATTTTGTGTTACTGGAGGCGCTGAGTTTTTAACCTGTAGTAAGAACATGAGATAAAGAAAAGAAAAAAAGAAAAAAAGCGTTGCATAGAAATGCTCCCAAATGAAATCAATCATTCAAGATCACAGAAAGACAATGATTCCTCAACAGCAAATTTCCTTTTAAACATGAAAACGGATACTCAACCCTCCCATTGCTGCAGTCCTCAGAAGGCCAATGCTCTGGCCACTATCAGTCTATCTTCCTGCTTGCCACCAGTTACCTGCAACTACGTCTCTTACCATCTGATGGGTATTTATTGTAACCTGAAGCCGACCAGCTCGGATCAGACAAAGGGGTCTATGCAACAAGAAGATGCGGTGCCACAAAATATAAATGGCTGCACATCGCAGTGATGCATATTTATGCACCGCTTGAATGCATCATGCGGGGGCAATTTTCCTAGGAGGATTATCGAATTCTGCGACAGCAGAACCCCATAGGAAATGACAGGTAACGCCATCCTGAGATGGCGTTACCTGTCTGCACAATGCAAAGCTAATTAAAGCTTGATGCATTGCAGAACATCGCAATCCCCATAGTAATCAATGGGGATTGCAATGCTGCACGTACTTTATTTGTATGTCCATGAACTCTCCTCTGTTAGGCAGTTAATACATAGCAGCTAAACTTACAAAATGCAGAAACAGTAATTTCTGTATCTCTTAAGTGTCCGATAAGCTTGATGCATAGACACAAAGACAGAAGTATATTTTGGACTACCATAAAAACCATATAAAAAATAATTTAGCATTATATAAGAGCATGTGTCCTTCACCACTGTGAAGAGACAACAATGTTATGATGGTGACCTTTAAAATCAGTTCACCTACGTAGTATGTGGCTCCTAGGAGGCACTAACAAGATCATAAGCGAGGTTACTCACACTTGCTACTGGACTCCGCACATTATGTTTCTCTTCCTCCCTGCTCCATATTCCACCAAAGTCTCTATATGTATCTCTATCCAAGTGACAAATCCCCCCCCCCCCCCCCAACACACACTTTTTCCCGTCCTTTTTACCCTAATATCATCACTCCTGGTTTCATTCAATAATTGTTCATGTTTCTGTATTCTTCTGTCATAATATTATTCCATTGTTAAACTACAATCAAGTCTTCACCAACCTGAAGAATATTGTGTTTATTTAATGCATGACAACCAATAATACATAAAAAAAATATATAAAAAAGTGTTGCTACTCCTTACACAGGATTTCATCCTATGGGCGACCAGGGGGCTGCAAGAATAAAGTTTCCGCTTTTCCTGCCCAGAATCCCCCAAGATCTCATGAATGAGCAATCACTTATCCCATTAAACTTTATAGAACATTAATTGGCTGAAGCTCATTAACAATTGAAGGAGACTGCATTATAAATTGATTATAACAATCAATTGTGTAGCAGAACGCATAGGTAACAAGGGGATAGAAAACAAAATATCCCATTATCTCTGTTATGAGATAAATCTATTTAGATTGCACAACATAAAACCCTTTGTTCACATAGCCAACTGGTGGAGAGATTTCCCCTCTACATCAGACCTCACACTCTCACTTGCTCTTGGTTTTATGCTGTAGGTGATTGGGAGGGTAACAGCTCCCGCCACATAGAACCTTCATTCCCCCTCCCCCTCCAAAACAAATTCTAATGGCAACCTCTTTACCCATTGCCTATAAGAGGAAACGTGACTTTATACCCTAATCTGTCCACGTCTGATTCACACTAGCTGAAGTTCCACCTCCCTCTTCACTCCACTTGCCCCCTTCCCATCTAAAAACTTTCTCTACCCCCTTGAAGTTTGTTCCTTTCACAACAGCTTACACTTTACATCTATTTTCAGTTTGTTTTTGTGTCATTGTGAATGTCAAACATAGTAATAATGATATATTGTGCTAGATTTAATTGCCTTACTTGCATGCAATGGCATACATTTCTTTAAAATATTATATTTTTTAACATAATATATATTATATTTTGAGAAAAAAAAATTGTTTTACAAATCAATCACTGAGCTTCCCCCTGCCCGATGCACACGAGCGGGGAGAAGAGTCCCTTTCTCTGAAGTGTACGTTACCCAATGTTTACGAATTATGCTCAGCAAGAATCAGAGTAATGTCACTCCAGACATTTGTTTTACTTACATAAAATATTCACTGTGTATGGAACTCCAGAACTCGCTTTAATGTCCATGCCACACAGAGTAAAAACACATTTACTACCTATTTCAGTAATCAGAGAAATACTTGGCAAAGGTAGCGCTTTCATAAATTAAGGCTGTACAGCAGGGATTCATTCACATACATCTAAGTGCCGTTACTAAAATAAACACAGCCCAAAAGGACACGTGATAGTTATACTGTTCATCCCGCAAAACAAAGAGGGTGCACTCTTTATTATGATCTATGTATATCAAATATGTGTTCTTACATATCCGGACACCACTATCTAGTGCTACATTTTGACAAATATGTATTGATTGTTCATTAATAAAGTAAAATCTGTTCAAATAATTAGCAAGAATAAGTCCTGTCTTACAAATAACTACATTCTTACTGCTTCCATATGGATAAAAAGGAATATGAGCCAGGTGCTGCCAATCACGTGCCCTCCACCACCTCTAAATAAAGAGAGCCTTTGGTAGCTCACTCCAGCGTATTCAGGTTTCTGTTAACACCCTGCCAAGGACAACAGACATCTACAATGATTCAAAGAAGCAACTGTTGCTGCTCATCGTTCTGGAAACGGTTATAAGACCATTTTCAAACAATCGTAAGTCCACGAATCAACACTGAGAAAGATCATTTACACATGGAGAACACTGAAACCCACTTGCCAATCTCGCCAGGAATGGGCATCCCAGCAAATTACCTATGATGCTCTAAGAAATTGCAAAAAAAATAAAATAAAAAGTTGCATCCAGGTATTTACAAGACTCAACAAGCATGGCTTTCATAGAATGGTGGTCAGGAGAATCAATGAGTTCATCACAACCTAATATTTATACCAGATTATTCTAGAGGAAAATGTGAGGTCATATGTCAGAAAACTGAAACATTGCTGAAAACGGATCATGCAACAGGACAATGACCCTAAGCGTACAACCAAGTGGCTGAAACATAGCTCTGGAATGATGCTGTGATAGCACCACAAGGAATGGTGCATAAAGGAATGTCTGCAAGCATCAATGAGCTAAGGCGCTCTACTGAATCATGGGGTGCACTTAACACACAAGGCTTCTTTCATGTTTTTGGTTGACACCGTAATGACAAAAGTAAAATCTCTTAGGGGTGTCACGTGATTAGGTCAGCTAAATTAATGATTTTAGGAGGAGCAAATGATAGTTTTTACATATTAGGTCATGATTAACAAATTTTAACAGGGGGTACTTTTTTCCTAGAATATCATTTATCATTTTTATTTTGTTCCTAGTCAATTTAACTTTGCTACATTGGGGCTCAATTATAGTTGGACACAAATGGTCAGAATATATGCAAGGGAAGAAAATGCATCTAAAAAGCGCATTTATGTCTATGTCAAGTGCGCCTGGATACCTCTTGAGATGTAGTAAATGTTTATAGCCATTCCTCACGATTGCGTAGGACTAGGGTAGAGAAAGCAGAGATGTGGAGTGACAGTGCTGCCATCTACTGACAGCAACATTCTGTAATTTAACCAGTCGCTTAAATCTATTAAACCAACCATGGCTCGCTACAAAAGGGTCAACGTTTGTACCTGGTGGAAAGTCATTCTGTACGTGTTTATGCAAGCGTAATGCTTTAGATTGGATGGTCAACATTGTATTTGCTCTTCACACACTTGGGAAACGTTCCATGTCAATCATAAGTGTTGATCTGGTTCTAGTACTTAGTGTTACACTGAGAGGAGCAGTCATCTTAGAAAACAATTTTTTTCTCTATTCTTGATAATTGTCTGCACAGTTGATCCTGCCAAACGTAATGCTATGGCCAGTTCATGTTGACACTTGCCAGAGTCAAGGCGCCTCAAAGATTAACAGAGCGACAAACTCTCTCTCTGCTTCTTGTCACTGTCTTTGCCTGTGATTCACATACTTTGGTGCCGTTTTGAAGACAGTACATACAGTACTGTACAGTAGTACATATACAGCATCAACGTTTTGAGCTGTGTATGTTACGCACATGCAGGTTGGGCTGCGCATGCGCGCCTTGGGCCTGAGTCATTAAGTACAGCAAGGCAAAAAAAAAAGGAGTATGTTTGATCCTGGACAAACCATGTTACAATGCAAGGGGTGCAAACTAGTTTATTATTTTGCACATAAGTTAAATACTGGCTGTTCTTTCATGGAGCACACATACTTGAGCATTATTTTTACACTGAAATTTAAAGTTGATCTAGGGAGGAAACGCTCTATCCCAACTACAAATCTGTCCCCACATTTTAAAATTTACCTCACCCTGCAATGCAACATGGTTTTATCAAGGTGCAAAGTTACTATTTTTGATTTGCTCTTCTTAAAGACTCAGGCCCCTCAACTCTGAGTGGTCAACCCGATTGCAAGTTAGTGAGAGAGTTTATTCAAGTGTATCCATGTGTACTGGTGAGTATTTTAATGACCATGGCTATTCGTTTACTTATACATGTCACAAATTGTACAATTATTAGCTTCCGGTAATTATTTTGAAAACAATGGAGGTACCAGTTACCTGCACAAAACGGGGGTGGCGATATTGTGGTCTTAACTATCTGTCAGCCCATCAACTCACTAATACCTGAGGCAGCCCTAATATCTGAGGCAGTTTGTGTCTCATGCATCAGTCATATCACTAGTGCATGTTGAATGACTAGGCTGCATACAGAACCGCTGTCGCCACTGTGAGGAGACAGGTAAAATGTAAGCACAGTTGTGCAGAAAGCATATCTAGCACTAAACTCTATCTTTGTTGTGAAAGGCTTGATTCTCTGCAGTAGGGAAAGTAAACGGAAAGCTTGCACTTGAGTACAGAGATCACACACTCCAATATTAAACAAGCCAGAGGTACCAGCAGCTTCCAAGAGTGTCCAATTTCTATGCTAACTTTAGATACATATTGGCAGCAGGATGCATCAATAAGTGTCTGATTTGACACTGAAGCAACATGCATCACGCAGCTGTACACAACACATTAATTTAGTAATAGTAAGCTGCATGTTCAGATACTTTAGAGAAGAGTGTAGCTACCCAAGTCATGGGTACATATGCGGAAGAAAACCAATTTAAATTAGTGTAAAAATCAAAACATTATGTCCTCACTCACTCCTCAAAAAGTGTAACCAGAGCACCTAGCCTGGTCAGCCTCGGACTGGCCTGCCGGGCAGCAGGGCTATCCCCCAGAGGTCCAGCCTTGTTGAAGCTCCCCCCCTCCATTGTTAGAGCGGAGCTTAAGGAACAGTGACACTTGCGATGGCGTCGACACTTTGGGTAACCAGACTGAAAAACAAACTGCCGCATCTGGGTTCTCTGCACTTGCGTGGTAGTGTGTGTTTCAGTTTGAGCAGGGGAATGAAGAGACGGCGACACTCAGCCATGGAGGAGGAGTTCCTGTTATCCAGCCACCCAGAGGAGCAAGAAGGAAGGACGCCAGAGGTTTGCACAGGTAAGTGCGCACCCAGCCAGCCTGAGAGACATGGGGAGAGGCATGAAGGGGGGCAGGTCAGCATGGCAGAGTGTGAAGGGGGGGGGAGCAAAAACAGCATGGTGGACGCAGTGTGATCATAAGGCGGCACAGAATAATTATGTGTGTGTGATGGCACAACGGGCTTGTGACAATGTAATTTGTGTGTGTGGTAGGTGGTGGCTAAATAATGGGTGCTATTTTGTTTGTAGGGTGAAGGTTGCGCAGTTTAATTTTATAGTGGGGACTATTAATTTAAGATCCGGTGGTTTGGGGGCTATTGAATGTGGGGCTTAGTTTGAGGAGCATGAGGTCTATTTATTAAATGTGAATATGAATTATTTAATGGCAGTGACTGTTGCGGAAAATAGGTATATTTATTATACGTAAATGTGATTAATTTATTGCAGGGGCTGTCTGGAGGGAGGGAAATAGTATTCCCATTTAATAAACCTAATACTTTAATGTTGGCGTTGGAGGAAGGCCCAAGTATTACTTGTGGGTCCTATTGATTTAATGCCGGGGCTGGTTGGAATTTTCTAAATGTACCCATTATTTTTTCCAAATAGGGCCCCCCAAAATTCCAGGATCCAGACAAGCTGCAACTAAAGAAACCAGCAGCCACAGGTAGTAAAAGTGACAAGAACAGGTAGGACAGTCTGTCAAATGTTCTGAGTCTAGTGCAGGCTTAGTAACCTGTGACAACTCCAGGTTTGTGAAACTACAGGTCTCAGCATACTCTTCCAGCAATAAGCTGCTATATATTGGCAAAGCATGCTGGGGCTTGTAGTTTCACAACACCTGGAGTGCCACAGGTTAGCCAAGCCTGGTCTAGTGAAATAATCCTGATTTTTGGTGACTGTTCAGCCCAATCTAAGCGGCAGGTCAAGACTGTGTACTCTTTATACACACACTGCATTCCGTATATACTACACTAAGGTGCTAGCTGTTCTTTGTGGGCTGACCACTGCCCCTCTAGTGTCTGGTCTCGCCTTTATGATGGCTGGCCACAACCTCTCTGGTGGGCCGCTAGCATTGCAGTTCCCCAGTGGGCCCTTCATGCCCCAGTCCGACACTGGCCTGAGCTGCCTACCGCTAATGCGGTACAAGCCCTGTGCTTTCTGCAACCAGATTATGCCAGGCGGGTAAAATATATTCATGTCATAGTGGATCTGCCACAGACAGCACCAGTCTGAACCCCACTAGGTCTATGAATCAGAGAATTTATTAACACTTGAAACACTACCCATAAAGTTGATGACTGGCACAATTCCGCTGCTTCATCAATCATACCTACTGGACCTTCAATAATCAGCTCATCAAGATGTTGCTGAACACCTGGGTGCTGCTTCTCAATGTGGATGTGAAGTCAGTCTAATGCGGAGTCTGTATGTATAATCCGGGAGGAGTCTGTCACTCTGAGCTCACTTTGGTTTAATGAATCCAATTTCCCTATTACACTAACTGTAAAACTAATTACTGGAACACAAATTATTATTATTATTATTATTAATTTTTATTTATAGGGCGCCACAAAGTATCCGTAGCGCCGTACAAGGACAAACAATGGCACAGTACAAGGTGAAACAGCACAGTACAAGTAACAGTAAGCACTATAACACTGGGGGCTCAGGCACAGCATGAAAGAGAGGGAGGGGAAAAGTGAGTATAGGCAGTTAACTATGGCCCAAGAGGGTGGGCACAGGTGACAGGTTGAGAGTCACTGAGGGGAACGGAGAGAAGCAAGAGGAGACAGAGGGCAGAGGGACCGAGAGGAGGTGAGCTGAGTAGCTGGACAGCGCAGTTAAAAGTGATGGAAACAGGAGGTAGGAGAGCCCTGCTCAAAGGAGCTAACAATCTAAAGGGAGGGGAAGACAGACAGACACATGGATGAGACGGAGAGACGGGAGAAACGGAGACGGAGTCGAGGAAGGGGGAGAAGGGAAGAAGGTAAGAGAAAGAGGTAGCCGACCGGTGGAAGTTTAGGCATGAGACTGGAAGGCTTTAAGGAAAAGGTGGGTTTTTAATGTTCGTTTGAAAGAGGACAGATTAGGGGAAGTTCTGATAGAGCGGGGGAGCTTGTTCCAATGGAGGGGAGTGGCGTGGGAGTTTGTTCCAACAAACAGTGGTGTGGACCCTTAAAAAAAAATTATCCAGCACCAGAGCTTCTATCCTGAGGTGGTTACTGCTAGCGTGGTACAATCAGTGTGGCTTCCATAACGAGAGTCAGACTATGCCAAATTGGGAACTATAACCATGTCATGCCAATAGGGTTGGCCATCAAGAATTACGACTACAAGTTCAAATTCCCTCCAGTGAGTTGTGTGTTCTAGTCGCCTTGAGTACTGATGCCTGCTACCAGAGTTGAGAATCCTGTTCTAGTTTATTTTAAATTATACAAATAAGGGGGAAAAGAGAAAGAAAAGGGAGGTAGGGGGGAGGGACAGGACAAAAAGGGGGGAGGAGAGAGAACAGATTGGGAAGGTTAGGGTAAGGAAGGAGGAATTCACGCCTTTATATTTTTAGCAGAGGGTAATAGTTCAGTCTAATATTTCTGGCAGTGGATAGGGTTTGACTAAAATTGGAGCAGAGGTTGGTTGCAATACGAAGCCCATGGAGACCAGACTTTGTTGAAAGACACGGAGGAGCCCTTGAGCACGCTGGTGATGTGTTCCATCTGATAAGTGTGCCAGGTCCGACCACAGACCATTTGGAGCGTTGGAGAAACGGGGTTATTCCAGTGGGCAGCTATTTGACAGGTAGCTGCGCTGATTATATGCCGAAGAAGCTTATGGGTGTTGGAAGGTCTGGGAGAGGTAGAGGCAATAATACGTGCTTAGGATCGGAGGGCACAGGAGTATCGAGGACAGCCGTTGCTAATGCGAGAACTTCTGTCCAGAACGGGCGCAGTTTGGGACAGTCCCATCATGTGTGTATGAAGGTGCCAGTGTGGCCACAGTCTCTCCAACATGTTGGACTTGTTTGAGGGTACATGATGTGAAGCCTAGAGGGAACAGAATACCATCTATGTAACAATTTAATGCCATTTTCTTTGGTACGGACATTTATAGAACAACCAGCTGTCCACTCGTAGATGTCCGACCATTCTTCTGGATCTAGGGACGTTCCCAAATCTGCCTCCCACTGTGTCTAAAAAAGGGTCCTTAGCCTCCGTGGATGTGGGGAGTAAGGCAATGTATAGTGTTAAGATTAGACCTTTTGAGGACGGTCCCGATAGGCATAAATTCTCAAACACAGTGGGGGGTCTGCCAGGCAACTGAGCCTTGACCTGATGATGATAATGTCTGATTTGTAAGTATTGGTGGAACTGTCCCATCGTGAACCCACACCGCTCAATTAATTCTGAGAACTGAGGGAACGTTAGAGTGCTTGTAATGTGGTTTAGCAACAGTAATTTACCTTCCCCTGCCCATTTTGTGTAAATAGAACGTGAGTGGCCTGGTATAAAGGCTGGGTTCAACCAAAGAGGTATAAGTATCTGGGGGGCGGGAGATAGAGATGCCATTCTACTACACCGAGACCAAATTGAAAGGGAGAGGGCTATTACTGGGTGAGTTCGAGAAAGGGCTGCTCGCTGTGCGGCTGAGAGCCAGAGGATAGAGCAAATTGGTGGGCCTCCTAATAGGTCCGATTCTATATCAACCCAGACCCTGGTCCCAGGCAGAGAATGCCATTGGACACATTGAGCTAAACGTGCCGCATAGTTGCGAAGATTGGGAATGCCGAGGCCACCTGCCATGGGAGAGCGTTGTAGAATACGAGCAGAGATCCTGGATTTCTTACTTGACCAAATGAAGCGCATGATAGAAGTTTGCAGCATTTTAAAAGTAGAGGAAGGGACTTTGATGGGGAGGGTATGGAAAAGGTAAAGCAGCCTGGGGAGCAAATTCATCTTCACTGATGTAATCCGGCCCACCCAAGATATTATCAGCCTGTCCCAAGAAATCATGTCTTTCCTAAGGCAGGCTATCAATTGGGGGTAGTTTGCTTGGTAGAGGTCTTCTACCTTTCTAGTAATTGCTATGCCCAGATATTTGATACTGTCGGAATTCCAGTGAAATGGAAAATTTAGCTCCAAAAGCTGCTTCAACTTCAGCGGGATATTAACATCCAGAATATCCGTCTTGGCCGTGTTAACTTTTCTATAGTCTCGAACTTTAAGGTTATCGAGCTCCTGAAAAAAGGTTTGGTCCTGTTCTAGTTTAAGCCATTCAGATAGTCTTCGCTGGATTACCAGCAAGCTCAAAACGAAGCACCAACCTATACCATGAATGTATTGGTGAAGACCAAGAGATAAGCTAGCCTGAGATCTCAGAAGGCGGCTATGGGTTCAGCGAGCATTGTGTGAAGCTCAGCAAAGAGTACTAGAGGGGCCTGATCAAAACGCTAGTGCACCAAGTACAACATGGTCGGAGAGAGTGCAAGAGATTACCTGAACAAAGCGACAACAGCACAGTGTACCTGTGGACTGTGTTGGTCACCTGGGCAAAAAGTGAAAAACAGATGGCAGGACAGATGGGACAAACCCATTCAAACATCTGTTTTTACTTTCTAAAATTCCTGAGCATCAGTTTTGGATTTAATAAAAGTCAAAGTAAATAAATTTGACTTCAAGATAAAAAAAGGAAAAGAAAAAATTAAATGTGCATGAAGTGAGCATAATAGATAACTATGGGCTAGACACCAAATTCATATTTTTCAGAATAGGATTTAAAGGAGATAATTAATCAAACATTTCTCACATCCGGCAAGGGAACACTGCTGTTTAAGAACAGCTTCCCACCTCTCTAATAGCCAATTTTTTGCTGCACATTTGAAGTACACTGCATCCAACATAGTGGTTTGTAACATGTTAACACTGACCAATAAGTCACCGAACACCAGTGTTTCTTTAATATCATCGAAACCATGGGACAGATCTGAGAGTATTCTGGGTGTCCGTTAATGATTAATGATTCTACTTCATATGTTACAACATCCAATGATCAGAAAATAGTGTTTATAATTTATGTCAGGGCCTGCAGGAAACCATGTTTTAGAAGATCACTACTGAGCCAAATGAATTATCTATAGAGTGGCTCAAACACATTATGTACTAAACACAAACCAGGAAAAAGTGGAGAACGTTGGAGAAAGTGTTTTAAACAGTCCATCAGGCTTTTAATTTTTAACTTTTTGGCAGTCTGAGTTGGTTAAATTTAAAGAACCCTAAATACATTCAATGTTAAAAAAAAAAATTCCCCAAAAATCCAAAATTTATAACATTGTTTCCTTCTATATATAATGTTATAAATACATACATCCTGCCTGTATAGTAACACAGAGATCCAGCCTTCCTGTGCTATTGTTTTAATTCATGCTTTAGCCTTGTGTTCAGAACCTAATTTGAGTCATACAGCCCTGTGAGAGACCGTTCCTGCACAAGAGCCAACAAAAACTAACATCAAGGATTCAGCCATCCGTTATAGGAAAACCACTGCATTTCTAACGGCTGAACAAGGTTCTTGGAATTTAGCTACAGCGCATTATAATTAAATTGATCTGATATGCAAGTTGTCAAACAGTACATAAAATGTGAATATGTGCAGCCCCAGAAAGAAAACGGGACCAAGAGTAATGTACAAGTTCTTGTAGAATTTCAGACATTGGCCTTTCAACAAAAACCTTCTACAGCTATATTAGTAATTGCTAAAATGTTACGTATCCAATAGGGCCGGTTATCTGGACCAAATAGGTGGAGATGGAATTATAAAGGGGAAAAAAAAAAAAAATCATCCTTTTGATTCTTAAAACCACCAGGACAGACGGATAATGAACAGGATCTTGCCAATAAATGTGAACGTCTGGCATCTTAAAATCAAAATCTGGACACAGAGCAGGTCAGGTCAAGAAAGAGTTTTTGTCACAGCAAATACATTACTCGCTGAGGTGCCAAAACAACTAGCAAAAAACTGGCTAATGTCCAAATGGGATTGATCAGATTCTATATTGGACACGAAAGAAAATTTGGTTGGCCGATGACCACAATCTGCATGTGTATCACCAGGCGAATATACTATATGGACAACAAACAATCCATTGGTTTGACCAAATCAAGCAACAAAACTGTACAATTTAAGCCAACAGCATTGTGGCCAAACTGTTACCATATTAGGCCATTGGGCAAAGCAGCCAAGTAACTTCCCCTACATGTGTCTTCAGCACCATCAAAAATGATCCAAGGGAATTTAGTAACGGTTTACACACTGAAGAGCAGGATAATTAGACAAATCAAAAAAACGGAGAGCACATATTTTGTGCTAAAATAGCTCATCTTTATTTAAAGTCCATCTACCCATCACACACATAATTTTCACACTAATTAAAATAAATAAAAATTTAAACATAACCATTTGCCGTCATCCAGTATTAGAGGAAGGTATGTCATCCGCAGCAATCTCTGGTGGTCAGCTTGATATGCTATTCAATAATCCATACAGCAATGTAGTTTTAATAGTAGCAGAACAAATCACAGCATTAACCTTATGGTATAGTAACAGTGCGTATATGTATCTATATCTACCAAACAATCACCAACAAGACTAAATAGAGAAGAGGCTATTTCCCCCGCATCTTATGATGGCCCTTCACTGAATACACTGAGTAATGGAAAATCACCATCTGGACATTGATCATTATGAGACAATGTCAATAGTAAGACATTGTGTCAAGCCCATAAGTTGATACCAATATATTTCTGCATTGGTGTATCCTCCAAGCTCCACACACTAAGGGAGAGAGGAATTTATGAAAACTGGCGCACAGATAGCTCACAGCAACCAGACATTTGTGTCCTTTGTCTAAGCCATTGTAGAAAACGAAGGGTTTACAGGAAGCACTTATTTGCACACCAGTTTCTATAAATGGAGTCCCATTGGCTGTCCAACAACTCTGCTTAGACCTGCGTTCACTTACTGCTCCAAGGGCCATTAGCAGCACAGAAATGGGTGAATTACTTTGGAGTTAAAGGGATCAAATATATGGGAATCCTACAGTTCTTCTGCTTGAGCAGAGGGGGGTTAATCACTAAAACAATAAAAAAATAAAAATAATCCAAAAACAAGGCATTCTTGAAATGCTAACAGTCTATAAATACCGCCCTGTGTTGTGTTTTGTAGCAAGTGCAATGTAACATGTAAGCAGGACTGCCATCAGAAACTGTGGGACCCGGTACTACTTAGTCTGGCAGTGCGCTCCCTTCTTCGCCATACATGCCCTCCCTCATCACAGTAAATACCTGCCTCCCCGATCCTCATCACAGTAAATGCAGCACCATCACAATAAATGCTCTGCTCTCCTACCCCCAAATCATAATAAATGTCCAATTCATTTGGACATCCTGGTTACTGATGGACAGAAAGTATGGCACGCGGTGAAGAAGTTTCCACGCCGCACACTCCCAGCCTATCTATTACCAGGAGCCGCAGCATTGTGGAGAGGGACAAGCGGTCAGACTAAAGAGGGTGTACCGGCCGTACCCCGCTGATGATGGCCCTGAATGTATTAGTCTACTCTCACTGACCCTGAAAATCCAAAGGCATCAAGAGCATTAATTATAGGAAAGGATAGGTCTTTAACTGGAAGAATCATGGGAAGCCTTCGCAGTTCAGCAACACACAGCTTACCTATCAGGAATGTTTAGTATAACCTGACAATGATCACTATATGCAGCCGCTACTCCCAGCAAGTACCGACGAAACACTAAGATTTGTAAGAGTATTCCAAGAATTGGAAAAAGCAATCTAGGCAGTCTAATGCTTAATCTACAGAGATCAGGATAGCGCCATGATTTTACAATAGACACCCCGGGGAGGTCTAATCAGTACAATTATTTTACAATTACAGAGGTGCAGTTTTCAATTTCTATAGTAACCTTTCAGAGAGACCATTACTAATACTGCGTGGAGGATTTGCTAATCCCTGCTCTCTGCATAGCCTGCCAATCGCAGTACTAGTCTCATGGAATAAATATCTCCTCTCTAAAATAAACACAGGCAGCCCTGTAAAATGGCACCAGTGCTCCTTACTGCTGGATCCCAAGTCTGTCTCCCTCACTGAAACCTCCTCCATAAATGTTACCTTATTCAAACCACCTATTTTCACTGTACAAATCCTACATTGATGCTAGATAAATACACCTGGATGTTTGCATCAGTGCATAGCTCTATAATGTGTTTCTGCTTGTAT
This sequence comes from Mixophyes fleayi, assembly GCF_038048845.1. Lineage (NCBI taxonomy): Eukaryota > Metazoa > Chordata > Amphibia > Anura > Limnodynastidae > Mixophyes > Mixophyes fleayi. Next base: position 71,084,213 of record NC_134402.1, read on the forward strand.
TTGTTGTTTCAGGTTGTAAATGATCTGATTTAACATTTCTACTCTATTACTGCTGTTCTCTTAAAATATATTTTTACAGCTGATATTTTACAATCCCCTAGGAAACACAGCAAGTTTTCTACAGATCGGGAAATTTGAGTCACAATTTAGTAGATCATGTTGTGTGACTCAATACTAGTAATGTGTGAGTGTATATGAAGCATAAGGGAGGATGGAAGTGAAATAAATCCTCTATTAGACCCGACTGTCGGCCATATCGGCTAGTGAGAGATGTTAATGGATGTGCTGTTATCGTTCATAAGACTCACATCAGATCTCCATTAAGACAGATCTCTTCTATTACAATTGGTGCTGTCTATGCATCAAATGAATACATTTCCAAATTACCCTCCTGGCATTAGCTAAAAATAACCAGTGCAATTAAAAAGCAAATCAATGTACAGCAAATCAACTAAGTTAAATGTAAATGGGAAACACGTCACTGAATAAATTGCTCCCATAGCTCTAAGAGATATCAGGTTACTCAGTGTACTGAGTTTTTGTGTTTGCATTAAATAGATCACCATCTAAAAAACACTGATATTTTATGAATTATACTAAATGCCAGAGGATGACAGTTACTGTGCATTATCTTCAGTGGTTCTCATAGAAACTTCAAACACAACCGTGGAATCAAATAAAAAAAAAAAAAAGACAAAACTATAATATTTAGAATTTTCTTTATATATAACATGCAAGGAGAACCTATAAAAACAAACCATGATAAATAGCCTTCTGTACATCACAATGACATACACAGAATAACCACAATCTCTACATACATAGCTACATACCGTGCACCTTATATATAGCTGCACACCTAAACAAGCGTGTCTCAGCTATCAGCTGGAGCAGTAAACAAGATGTCCCCGGCTATTAGTAGAACACAGCAGAGATCACAGAACATGTAGCCAGCACTAACCTGCATGAAATATCACAGAGCTCTTCCTGTATCCAGAAGGCAGCCGCAGATTCCGGAGCAGTCCGCTTGCAGTCAGCCGCACACGCATATTGGATAAGGAGAATTTGGGAGACCATAACATGTCTTCAGAAAACGTGGAGAGATATCCAGCAAGAAACTGCCTCCATGTACTACCAGGCTATATTTTTAGCTCACTACCAATGGTCCAGGGCCAAGCAGCAGAAGGGAGACAGAAAAAAGCAATTGAAAAAGGCAGCTCATTCCATCACCTTGACTGCCAGGCGTGCACATAACAAATCCCAGAAAGCAGAAATGCACTATGCAAATCTGTCCGGCAGCACTCCCCCCAACCAGATGTTGCAGAAACAAAGCGTGCCCTTAGACTGAGACCTCCTCCCAGAGCCTATGAAGACAGGCAGCCGCTGAATTACATCACACTATGTCCATGCATAACAATCTATTATGCAGGGAGAAAGCTGGTTAACCCTTCTCGCTGTGTGTGCCAAGCAGGGTTTATAAATACACACTCTCAGAAATAGACTAGATCCTCAGCAGTGACAGTCTCCCTATAGGTACAGCTGTACAAAGATGGATATTCTGCAGCACCAAGGTAACAAGTGCACAGAGCTCATCCTCTGGGCAGCCGCAGAGTCTCAGCACAGCTCTGAGGTGCTCAGTGATGTGATTATAAGGAGAAAGGTGGGAGGTGATGAAAGAGCAGCACAGCATCCAATCGACAATCATCCATCGCTCACCCAGACAGGCAGAGACAATGACTAATAATCCTGCCTTAATTTTATTCTTCACAGCAGAAAGGGAGGAATTCGGAACAAAATGGTGGCAGACGTCTCCTGGGATATTTCCTCTTACACATACAGGATCATGGAGAAGCCAGCTTCTCCCTCTAACCCATGTACATAGGAGAGTCATCACATTGGTGAAATATTCCATATTAGTGGAATATTAAGGCAGAACAGGTTCTATTCTATAACCTCCAGGTAATGGAATACAAAAGGCAGGTCATTATAAATCTGTAATACACTGGTTTCTTTGTGTTACAATATTTGTAACAATAGTTACGACTTGCAGCAGACACACGAGAGGAACGCTTGTTACAAGGTTACATTAACTAAAGCAGATACATGAATTCTATCTGTACAAGTTTTAAGTACAAAATATTTTGAAAATTACCTAGACTACAACAAGCAAAAAACTTGACAAGACTAATCCTTCTACACAATGCACATCTGTAAAAAAAAAAAAAAAAAAAAAAAAAAAAAAGATTCCTCCATGGCTTACAAATAAAAATAAATAGTAAAATTAAAAATTAAACATTCAGATCCAAAAACCCTCCAAAATACTTATAAAAGCGTTGCCATGTGTTACACAAAAGTGTTCAATGCCATAAGCATGAAATGGGTTTATAAAAAACAACACAAAACCAGTTTTGTTCATTCAGCCACTCAAGATCTAAATAAATCCCATTTAGTCTACGCAGTTGCCAGCTGGGATGTATTCAAACGGCTACAAAGCTGTGTCACAATATAACAATTGCAGCTCTCTGCAGACCATGTAACACATCAATTGAAGCATGCTTAGCCACACTTGTGTTTTCCAGGTTCAAACCTGATTTTACTACAGTATCTAAGGTGCGCACACACCCTACCACAGAATGGAAGCCTGACAGACATCTCCAGGACAAGTATGGAAGGTGCGTTCTGTGGGATTTCATTCAGAGAAACTACAGCACCACATTACACATCTTACCACTAGCAAGAGCTGAACTTACATCATGTATTGGAAGAAAATTACTATAATGTATAATATAAAATAGTATAATTGGTTTGCTCTGATTAGTGTGATACAAGCATCCATCCTTCTGCAGCATATACAGGTCTGTAAACATTGCTTAAAGTCTAAGTCAAAGGATGTGGGGACTCTGCACTCGGCAGCATGTAGTGAGCAACCTCTGCTTAACCAGAGATGCCCCGACATTTAAAAAAAGGCAAACACTATGCAGTTACCTTCCTCTACACTCAGGGGCTAAATAATTAATAATCATTGGGCCCCATAGGAAAATGTGGGGTACGCGAAGGGTCCAGAGAAACTTATCCAGTAGCTCAGGATACCCCGCTTTGGGCCCAGAGCAGATGAACCAGTATTTCCACGCCACCCGCACCTCCACAGGTATGGGGGTTTTTTTTGTTTTTTTTTCAATTTTAGGCATCACACCCAGTGGCATTAATTACATATTATTATTATCCTTTATTTGTTAGGCGCCACAAGATTTCCGCAGCACCGTACACAGTACAAACAGTACACTATACAGGGTGAAACAGTACAAAACAATAAACAAAAATACTAGTACTTCAGAAACTCCAGGCAGGTTAAAGCAATAAACACGGAGCAGAAGAACAGGTAGGGAGATAGGAGGGAAGAGGGCCCTGCTCATTTGAGCTTACATCCTAAGGGAAGCATTTTACTGGCATATTTTACTGGCATTTTTAACGCTGGTAACAGGCAAGTAAACAGGTATAACCGTACCCACTGCCACTGATACAAGTGCTGCGGTAACATTCCAGTTTTCTGAATGCATCCCAGTCTGTGCACATGCTGTTTCTGTGGGTAAGAGAACTGTGGCAGTCTAGACAGAGCACCACCTGAACACCCAACTCTAGTAATAAAACCTATGTCAAATACGGGCGACGTGTTTTCAGTGACAAAAAAACAACAACACGCTAATGCAACAACAGTGGGTACCTGGAATAAGGCTGAGGAGTCACATACAGGTCACAGTATGGTTACTGTTATGTGCAGAATATTTCTTATTCATTTAGAGTTTGATATAGACAGAGAAAAAGATTTTTGGGTAAAGACTTGTGGTGCAACAGTATGCAAAAGGTGTCACGTTTATAAAGAGATGCAATTAAAGGATCACATGTCTCAGTGTATTCTCTGGGTGTTAGGGCGTGGGCTGCTAGACTTAGGTGGTAGCTACCTGCAGTCAATAAAAACCTTGTGAAAACCTGAATGTATAAGCTCTCGCCCAATCTGGATTTTCAGCTAAGAAAAGGTAATTTTTAATTATCTGCAAGTGTCACTGTTTCATCACATGGCCTCCAACCCTGTTTTTAGTGGCAGTAATCATAGCATGAATAAAATGTAATGTCTACTACAACCCCCATTCTCTAGGCTCTGTCCCAACTAGAATTGTCCATCTTCAGTTCTGCAACCAGAAATTTCTTTGTAAACAAATATGAAAAACATTTATAATAACTTTGTGTTACAGTAGTTCAGTATAAACTAATAATTGGAACAAACAGTCACAAATGCTGCACTCTTATCAGCAATATTAAGCAATTGGCTTCATACAGCTGTATTTATTGTCCAGAAAAACCCAATTATGCCGGATGGTGCAGGGTTAATAAGAGCTCAGATCACTGTACAGTAAGATCTGAGGGGAGCAGCATCACCAACAACAAAACATCACATATTACAGTGGTAGTAGATTCTCATGTATTTGGACTTTAACAAAAATCTGTGTTAAATGATAATTTACTTAGATCTTTACATGTGACAGGCAGCTGTTTAATGGCCCTGCCCATATTGGTCTGTAGGCCCTGGAGCAAGCGCTCACTGCAGGGCTTCTGGAACACAATTAGATTCTCCCTTTAGTTTACTTTACTCTACAGCTGTGCTGGGAAACAAAGGACAGCTAATAATGAAGTAAGAACATGTAGTGGCTCAATGTGTTTCTGCCTAGTTGTATTGTATACACCACAAATTGTGGACCTGAGGCTGTCAGTCTGCTGCAGAACTTCACAATATAATGCAATATATAAAAGCTGCCCGTCTTCATGTCCTCATTGGAAGCTCTAAAGAGAAACAACCTCTTTATCCCTCACTATTTGGAGTGGAAAGCTTCAACCTAAGTAAGGGTCTTCAGACCCCTCCTTCACGGCAAGGCTAAGGGATGCACCAACGCGTCGCCCAGGGAGTCACAATCTTAAAGTTCCTGAAGGTTTCCAAGACAGCAAAGAGGTGGGAGCCTCAGGGCCACAATACCTCCCATAGATCCAGGGACAGAGTAAAGGGTCTACAACACCTATTTCAAATTGTGAGGTAAAACACAAGTGCCCAATGGCAAAACTCATGGAAAAGAATAGTTGCTGTGACATTACAACCCACGTCTTCAGCTGGGGTTACCAATATGTTCCTGCCTGACAGCCAGTCAAAAGAATCCAAGTGCAGCAAAAAGAGCAGAGTAAAGTGCAATGGAGCCATCAGCCCACTTAGGTTCCCCATACCCATGTTTGCCACTCAAGGCGTACATGATATCCCAGTCTGTTCTGCTGCAAGCCTTCCTGGCCACAGAACCAAGGCGGTCCAAGTCCAACAATGGTACTAAACCTGTGATCAGCAACACCACAGTCCAGCAGCAACGTGGTCTCTTGCTTACTATTATAACAAAACGTCCACTTGTGTACATATTGATTTGCAGAATGACTTCACTGACAACAGGATGTTTTCTATGTCTATAAATACTATGGTACGCACATGATGTGTAGGAGAGAAGATGCACGAAAAAAACTAAAGTTAGCAACTGTTTGGGGAATTGATAATCCCCATGTCACCTAGTAACACTTTGGTTACTAACTTGAATACAGAACCTAGTTATTACTCTGCTGAAGTGTATTCAGTAATAGTCAGAAAGTAATAATGCTGTAAATGCCCATATAAATAGAATGCAATAGCCAGCCTAAGAATAGATGACCATTACCAACAGCAGAGGATCAGACAGGGATTGGGGAAATAAACTATAAATACAGTAATATAAACTGGATAAAGCCATAAAGATCAATTGTGTGCTTTAGGGTGCATGATTTAATCCTATAATGAAGTCTGATCTAGAAGTAGATGGATCTACTTTAAAATGGCATTTAACATTTAAGGTGTGCAGCCACCTCGGAATAGCACTAACTCCATCTCCATGCCACATACAAACTGCTCACTGGCAAGAGTAATTGTAGAACTATATTATACCAACAGCACTGAAGTCAACGAACACACACATGGACTTCTAGCCGACATCTTATGCAAGCTGTGAAAGTCATAAATACTCAGAAGACCCACAATGGAGCAAGTGTGTTAAAAAACAATTTAGAACAGAACAGATCTGTAAATAAAAAAGTTACAGCACTTTGTCAGGTTTTACTACGTGTAATGCAAATAGCCATGTAAGGTGATCAGCGCCACTTGAGTAAGTGTTAACTGAACCGTCTTATCGATGTTTACTTGGAAACAGATCGGCTTAGTGAACCACAAGCCATAGCAGACCTAACCGGTACTACATACAATGTCAACACGGCAAATAAGTCCACTAAAACGCAGTTAATCAAATGTGCATCTCTTCACATAAATAGTGGTTTTCTATATACAGTGGAGACACATGCAAATAGCTCACCATAGGAAGAAATTCACTGAAACGCCTAATACAAAGACTGAATTACACAGATTGACAGATGTTGTAATAAGGGAAAAATTCTACACACAATCTTTATTTTGTTTCTTACACCACACAAATACAATCCCCTCCAGTAAAAAAATAACTGAAGAGCCATAAGGTTGCCAATATGAATATAAAAGGCAGTATAAGCAAAAAAAAAAAAGAAACAAGGATTTATGAGGAAAGCTGCTAAGTCATGGTTAATTACTAGTATATGAGAATACAAGTAACACTTCATGATTTTGGAACAAAGAGTTGAGTTAAACTTAACTCAATTAAATCGTAGTACAGTTACTTTCAAACGCTCTTGTCAGTGACAGATCCCTACGATTCTCTGGTGGAGCAGAGTCAGAGCCACGAGTCCACAACTGTCACCAGTACAAGAGACGTTGTACTTATGATGCATTATTATGGGTTTAGGAAATTCTTTAAGGCTGCTAATGAAAGTGTACTGGATATCAACAGGACCACTCCTCAAGTCTTCTCACATCTCATCCCAACAACGTGAAGGGATCCGAAACCCCATTACATGTTTCACAAGTCGATTCCCTTGTCCAAATGGGTTAACTTCTTTATATTACAATCAGTTTAAACCAAATCTAGCACCCCAGTTACTTAAACTCTTTAATAAACTCAGTGTGGAAGAGACACCAACAAGTGCAGTAGTGACAACCACTGTCACAGTAAGAATCTAAAGAGGGAAATGGCTATCATTATTATTAAATTATGAGAGCTATATGCCTATGTACTCAAGCAAGAAATATGGACTTCTCATATGTGACCTATCATGGTAATTTGTAGAATTATCTAGGCAGTGGTGGACGGCTACAATAAATAATGACCTAGCACAACTCTGTAACCTATCTCACATCTTTCCAATTTGCAGATCAATTAATTCCTTCTTCTAAGAAAGGGATCATGCAATCCCTCTGGGGATACAAAACACAAAAACAGGATATATACAAATGTAGTGCTCAAACCTACGAGTGACTGTGCACCCCGGACCTTGCAACTCTTCCCTTAGTGGCATACTAAGCATCTATACAAGATTTATATGGATAATCCACAGACTTTTTGCATCCAAGGCAAAGTACCATAATTTGAAGCTTCCAAAAACTTTTTGGCCCCTGTAAAGTTTTCACTCTGGAAACATAATGAACGACGTAACTTGCTCACTAAACTCATTTAATGAAGATCCAACTCTGGTTATTTCAAAACTATCCCAGTCTGGGTCTTATTGTGCTGCCCCAAAAAAGAAATGTCCGAGAGGAGAAAAAACATAAGATACGGGGCCAACTATGGAGAGGGGCCTCCAAGTCATCCATTTACACCACAAAGCAGCAACTGTATACACTTATTTCATTGGCATCTTTTGCCAACTTCTTCAAAAACCTCTATCTCAATTCCTCCTATGCACTCTAGCAAGAAAAATAGACTTCTCTTATGTGGGAGTATCAGGATGCAAACAAACAACCTCCATGAAGACTATCACAGGCTAGAGAGATGTTCTTGTTTGTGACCCCTTCCTAAGCTTCATATGCAAGTTAGAAATATCTGTGTGTACTGGCTATTCATGAACAAAACTAATTTAAGGCAAGATAAAAATGACCAAAAGAAAACAAACTGTAGCTGATCAGTGATCCTATTAAGCAGCTCATCTGTGTGTTGTCTATTTATACACATCTAGGGCTGAGTTTTTAGTATACCTGAGAAGACGAGGCTGGTTTGTGCCAACCGGTATCAATGTTACCTGCAAAGTGTACATAGAAGCACAGTGCACTCTTGTCTAGACATTGTAAACTCCCATAATATTGCTAATCTTTCCATACTATTTCAGGTATTCAAATGTTCAACTTACCATAAACTGCAAGCTAATCACTTACCATTACTTCTGGATACACCCATCATACAGATGTTACTCTACTTGAAACATTTTGTTTTATACTTTTATTAACGATCTTGCATGGCCTATAATAGCTGCTTTTCCCCTTTTAGACCAACATGTCCAGCATTTCCTTAATGGTTCATTTTCATTATAGAAAATGATGAGAGATGAGTAACTGTACAAGTTTGGCAATACTTGCAACCTTGTCTATAGTGCCCATAGCTGTAACTACATCACAAGACAAAGATTATGGAGAAACCGTATAGAAACGGAGCCAAATAAATTACTTCCAAAGTACATTATCACCATCAAGCGTTGGATACTAATGGACCGCTTATAATCTTCTTTGTAATGCTGGAATTTTACCATTATCAAATGCAGTTGAAGTAACTAAGCTATAACTGGAATGTAACGTGTACATGAAAAAAATATAATGTTATAATATATGCATTTCACGTTCTATGATGAGAAAGACATCAGATTTCTCACCTCCATTAACGGTTTTATATTCCACTCGCTTTGTTAAAAATGCTGATGTCCCAGATGTTTTTGTGACACCTTGGTTTAAAATGGGGCTTTTCTTTGTGCCTGAAACAAAAAAGAAATAAAATTTGACAAATACACCACTAGTTTAAAAAGAACACAATCTTTAAAAAAAAAAACAAACAAACAAACACACAACACCTACAGAGGATTTAAGATGTTTTGCCCTCCTGTGAACATTACATGGCTATGTTTATTTGTATCCAGAACGCTTCTATAGATATGGCTGAAATGCACAGAATGTATTAAGATAATTTTTTCTCTTTCTGGCTTCAAACAAATACTGGTATTTCTATTAAACCAATGATGTCCAGCATAATGTGCCATCTTTTTTTTGTTCCTTAGATTAAAGTAATTATGCATAAAACACAATGTAGTTGACTAGAGTGAGCGTATTTCTTCAAAGTGCATGCAGACAAGAGGTCAGCCTGTGCGTCTGAGCGGGATTGCATTCAAAAGACCATCATTAGGACACCATTCAGGACAGATGGAAAGATGAACCCACATAAGAGAACTTCATGTGGTGTTCTGCATTGTTCATGTGAATGTTCCTTGTCAGATGAACTGCAGATCATGTAGAGGGCAATGCCAGCTGACCATTAATGTCAAATTCAATGCCAAGACAAATATTACCCTCACACCAGGTACCACCTAAATAAAACAAAGTGAATATATGGCAATTCGGCTCAGAACCAGCATGAATGCATAAAGGACCTACACCAGAGGTCCCAGAACGGAGACAACAGCCCACCCCATAATGTACTAAGATCTGCAGAATATGCACAATAGAGGCATCCATAACCATGATCAAACAGTAGCACAAGAACACCATAAATATCCCCACCTAATGTGTAGACCCGAGGACACAATTTCCACTGTATCACAGAACTTTAATTTCAAAGCCCAAACTAAATGTAACCAATGCTAACACCACAATAACCTCATAACTAGAAAGTCCACTACGACTGGTAAATTTGTTGTAAATTTTGGTTGTTAAAGTATCGGCGATGAAAAACAGCAAACACACGTGTCCTATAAAAAGGTTCTCTCATTACGAAGGTGTCACAAGAAATATCTCATGATGGGTAAAAGTAAAGAGCTCTCTCAAGACCTTCGCTACCTTATTGCTGCAAAACATACTGATGGCATTGGTTGCAGAAGGATCTCTAAACTGCTGAATGTTCCAGTGAGCAATGTTGGGGTCATAATCTGGAAGTGAAAAGAACATCATTTCACCATAAACCAGCCACGACCAGGTGCACCTCGCAATCTTGCGAGGTGCACCTGGTTGTGCACATCGCAGGAGTGAAAAAAAGCAGAACAGTTGTCCAAGAACCAAGGACCACTTGTGGAGAGCGTCTGAGAGACCTGGAATTAGCAGGTACAATTGTTTCAAAGTTAATAAGTAATGCACTCAACTGCCATGGCCTGTATGCACGCTCACCACGTAAGACTGCTTTGCTGAAGAAATAACACGTTGAAGCTTGTTTAAAGTCTGCTGCACAACATTTGGACAAGCCTGTGAAATACTGGGAGAATATAGTGTGGTCAGATGAGAGCAAAATTGAACTCTTTGGATGCCATAATACACACCATGTTTGGAGGAGAAATGGCACTGCACATCACCCCAAAAACACCATACCAACAGTGAAGTTTGGAGGTGGGAACATCATGGTGTGGGGCTGTTTTACTGCATATAATTGAAGGAAGGATGAATGGAAAAATGTACCGGGACATTCTTGATAAAAATCTGCTGCCATCTACCAAGATGCTGAAGATGAAACGAGGGTGGACATTTTAGCAAGACAATGATCCCAATCACAGCCAAGGACACACTCAATTGGTGTCAGAGAAAGAAAATAAAGCTGCAAAAATGACCCAGCCAATCACCTGACTTGAATCCAACTGAAAATCTATGGAAAGAACAGAGTTCATAGAAGAAGCCCATGAATCTTCATGATGTGAAGACTATTTGCATTGAAGAATGGGGCAAAATCACACCTGGGCGATGTATGCGACTAGTTTCTCCATAGAGGAGGCATCTTGAAGCTGTCATTACCAAGAAAGGCTTTTGTACAAGGTGTTAAATAAATTTCAGGAAGCGTGTTCAATACTTTTTCCCTGCGTCATTTCACATTAGACAAAAAAAAATATTTTTGGACATCTATGGTTTGATTTCTTTGCATGTGTGGATTGCAAGGGCTGCTGTTAACATTTTATTTAATATATATTTACTGAGAAAAAAGTTGATGTGGTCAATACTTATTTCACCCGCTGTATAAGTTTCTCCTCAGTGCTGGCTAGCACAGGTCAGATAGAGATACTGTATTATACTGAAGCCTGGTTCATTGCTACCAATGTGCCTAACGTGGCTGCAGAGATAAAGACTGGATTATATGGACTCATAATATTTATATCAGTTTCATCTGTCTTCAATACAGTTTCAGTGGTAAATAATATTTTAAATACATAAGATGTTGGTATTACATCAGATGAATGCTGAAAAGGGTATTATCCTTTATAAGGTGTGGAAGCCAGCAATTACCCACTTAAACTAGAGAATGTTTCGTCACAATAGACTAAGTGGGAAATTATCAATAAATCGGTAACACCCTTATACAAAAATATTTTATGCCTTTAGCTCCGTGAAGTTATTTGAACAGCGCAAAAATGTTATACACACACACACTTTACATGAACAAGAGAACAAGTATTTGCTTGCTACCAAAGAGTTTTCTTGGTCAGTGGATGGAAAGGTCATCAGATATTTTACCATGTGCAGCCAATGTTAGTGGTGATTCCAGGTGACAAGTTGATTTTTTACAAAGTTAATGGTTTAGTTTTGTTCAACTTTACATGTTGAGCGTTACAAAAAGAACCATTTGTGAAGTCATACTGTTGCCCCCAAGGGCTGGAACCAGACCAGAAGATATCAATTATTATACGATTATAAGTCCTGTGGTTGGGCCTGTAATAGAACAATCGTGTCCCATTTAGCTTAAGCCTTAAATTTGCCATGAATTATCATCACATCCCATCTTATGTAGTGTTTCCACAGTTTAAAGAAAAATGCAGATTATTTTCATTTTAATAGATGATCTCCCCTTCACCCAAATAGCAGAACGGGTTTCCCAGGTCCGCACCCCGCAGTTTCCCAGAAACGCTCTGCACAATAAAGCAGACAGGACAGACAGCTGCTCCTACGAGTCAAATCCAAAATCTATCAATACATTTGCACTAAAACTTATTTAAAAATGTTGAGAACTGGAGAAGAACCATAATATTTGGTGAAGACAGGGGTGAGTCTTATTCTGCCAAACGGGGAGGAGGGCAGGAACCTAAACCAGCTTTTATGTGCATTCAAATATATACTATTCAAAATAGGCAAGAGCAACACCTACCTGTCTGTGCAACCTTCAGAGACTGCGATCTGGCTCTTGGAAAAGTGACTTTTGAAAGCGGTGTTCCAGCAGCACCATTTTGTCTCAAACATTTTGCAGGGACCTCCTCAGCCTTGGTGCTGCTTGTGGCGGTTGTAGCTGTTAAAAGATCAATAATAGAACATAAGATCTATAAAGGTAGAACATGTACTTTTGGGATGGGAGTGAGACAAGACAATCCATAGGAGCAGTTTAACGAGGCCTTTGTAACCTGTGAGCAAGTTTAAACAGAAATATAGTTATATTTACATACAACTCTGTAAATACCCATGTGTCTTGGTTCTGTGGCAAATATATCCACTTATACTTGTTTAATACACAACTCTACAGGCATAGGTGTATTACAACCAAACCAGCAGGCAACACAGTCACCGCCCATGATTCTTCCTCTCAACATCTACTAGTGTTAGTAACTAGATACATTTCAGGGGCTGCATGGACCTCACGAACCATCAAAAGGGCGGAATATTATCCTAAATCACAGCAATAAGTTAAAATAGATTTAATGAAATAAATACATTTTAAACAAGTATCACAAGCTATAACAAACAAATCTGACAAAGCACTTTAAAAACTGTTTTCAAGCACAAAGGAACAACGTTTTATCTGGGTCACATTTCAAACAGACCATGGCTGCCAAACCGGTCTAATATTTATTAAACGCTTAGGAAAAAACAAATTTAAGAACCTAGTTCTCTTTTCCACCCTTACTTGACATTGTTCGATTACAGCAATATGTCTCCAAAAAGGTGAAAGTAGGAACAGCATCTACAAGATAAAGATTCCAAAGAATGATATGTTTTCACTCTTTCATAATCATTGGTTTGTTTGAGATTCTTAAACCCATTATAATTGGAACAAACAGGAAGTGACTGACTTTGTGAGATAACTTGTGAACATCTGGATCACTGTCCAGTCTGACCACATGCCGACTGCTCAGCAGCATCCAGGGGGCCCCGTACATTCTGTGGGCCACATGAATCCACACACAGTGATGGCAATCCACCATAGACTGCTTTTGTCGGATGAGAATAATCTACTGTGGATGGATATTAGCTGCTACCCGCCAGTTTCAATGCAGCTGCATAACCAGACAATTTCTAAATCACACCAACGAAATAGCCATGTATTTAACCAGCGTAACACTCAAACTTACTGTTGTGTCAGCTCTGTGTACAAGAACATATAACAGTTATATAAGAGGCTACGGGGTGAATGCATTTATAATCGTAACGTTGGTCCAAGGTGATGGAAATCTCTAATAAATTTAAAGAAGGCCAGTATGTGCTTCTTTATAATGTAAAAATCTTCCTGGGAAACAATGAATGCGAAATAAAAAATAAAATACTGCCACTGAGGTTACTATCCTTTATCTAAACTCTAATACAAGGAGACAGGATCAGATACCAAGACTTGACATCACAAGGGTGGCGCTATATTACAGATCCAATAGACATAAGCAAAGTATGAATAAAGCCCCAAGCAACTGGAAATTCTCATTTAATTTAATTTGTCTGTGTTACGAAAATATTTCTAGTAAGACACGTTCTATGTCCTGAATGGACACATTATAAAGTCTCTTGCAAAACTAAACAGCATTTTAACTTCACAACATAAGTGTTAGAATTACTAACATACTGTTTATAAAAGCCAGTGATAGTTCTATCGCACCCACTTTAGGGTCTTCATTTCTCGCATGTACAGAATAAATGTGTGCAAGCAAGTGCTGTATTACTAATTTATCTGTTGTAAAAGGGGGGAGGGGGTTATTTAAATAATTTAACGGTGTAGAGATAAGAAAGAATAAGCCACATGAAATACGTTCCAGCAGGGATTTGCATAATAACTAATGTAATGACCATTTCTCTGCTGAAATAGGTCTCTGCTACAATCTTCATTCCAAAAGAGATATTTCCAGGAAGCAAAGGATAAACCTCATTTTATTAAGTTCGGACAAAAAGAAAAAAAAAACAAACAAAAAAAACCCTCCCTGAAAAAAAACCCAAAAAAACAAAAACAAATGCAGTGACCTACTTCTTCTCGCAGCTAGTGAAGCCAGCAAAGAAACGATGCAAACGCTGCAGGATGCGAAAACCAGCAAGGTAATAAAGCTAACATCACTGAGGCTCCCTGATCCAGCAGCCAGTCTTGGCATGAACGTCAGGGTAGGTTGTAAGGGCCATGCAGTCTCTGTGCAACTGCGGTGCCCCCCCGGCACTGTCATTTATAGTAATATAGAGATAAAATCACGCAGAGATAGAAGGGCACCGGCCATGTTCACCTCTTTATCCTCCCGGCTCTCGATGAATTAGAGTGGAAAGTAATCAGAGGCTTTGAGGCAGGACTGATTAATTCTACATGAAAGTAACGAGGAACGTCGGCATTGGGTAGGTTTAATCTTGGCCACATGGTCAAGATGAAGTTTTGCTACAAAGGACATTTTATACATGATACAGTAGCCGCTTGTCTGAAATGGCAATGGAACAATGGAAACAATAGGCACATTTATAAGACCTTCTTACCAGTGAAGATGCAGCTTAAGCAGAGCTGCTACTGAGCCACCAGCACAATTGTCAGCTCTGCAGAGGATCTGAGGGAGGGCAACATTATGCACAGACCTCAATTCAAATTCTTTTTTAACAAGCGGCTGTAAACAGCAAAAATAAGTGGGCAAACTACACACAACGTTATCAGTTTGTGTCAGGCTGGGTAAGATAAAAGGAATGGACTATGTAGACTCCAGCACACATGTCAGTGTCCCATAAAGATTAATCTAGGGTTGCAAACTCACATCAATCGTATTCACACATCACTACAACGTAAAAGTACAAGTGAAAACAAGGCAAACATGCAGTGTCAGATTTCTATATCAGCAAACAAGGTGAAAACGATCTAGAACAAGACTGACCGACCTGCGGCTCTCCAGCTGCTGTGAAACTACAAGTCCCAGCATGCCCTGAAAGCTATGGGTGAATATCTACTGGTAAAGCATGCTGGGGCTTGTAGTTTCACAACGCCTGAAGAGCCACAGTTTGGACAGACCTGATCTGGAACACTGCTGTCCATTTACTTCATGGTTTCAGCTGTTCATGTTAAAACGTAGGGAGGGCATAGGATCTACTAAAGGTTACTCCACACTACTCCTATTAATAAATTCCAAACATAATTAAAAAAAACAAACTAGTATTAAAATTGAATTTTGGAAGGCAGAAGTCATTATGACCAAAAATTCTTGGGAGATTTTTACATTCATTGCAATAGCTCATTTTTTCACTGGTGATTTAAGTGTGTGCACTACATGAAGAAAAAGCACTGGAATGAACAGGCCAATATGACAAAAAATAGGAAAAGATCTAGTAATAAAGATATTAATATATAATAGATATAATTTTAAGCAAAAAAACAAAAAAAAAAACCAAAAACAAAAAAAACCAGGTGTACCCCTCAAAATTCTGAGCAAGCTCCAGTAGCATGCAGCATGAACTAATTTTACTAAACCAGGGAGACTCCAAGCATGGGGTTCTCCTGCCATAAATAAAACCAGCCCCAGGTTAACATAGGGCTGCTGCACCTCTATGTAGAGGCAAGATACAGTGTGCTTTCCTCACCTACCACAGGCTACCAACCAAGCGCTGGGGCTAGTTCCAACCCCCCTGGATTCTGCAGCCCAGGTTAAACAGTGGCCACTGTGTAAAACAGGCTGTGATCGGCTGCCTGTGAACGGGAGCCACAAGGAGGCTTTGATCATTTAGCAAAGTGAGGTGCGTTCATGAAAGCACACACACCTCACTTGGGCTACGGTTGATCAAGACAGAGGAAAGAAGAAAATATTTAGTTCTCCATTCGGATACAGATCAAGAATGAAGCTTTTATTCAAACTTTACATTTTATTACCAGAGCTTTCCCATTCATATCCGAGGGTTGATTAATTTCAATGGGGTTTTTGCACGTAGTGCATAAAAAGTTTGTTTTTTCAATCTCATTGCTTTGTGTGAAGACACAAAACATTTTTTCACTGGTTACAGGGACTTAATAAATTCAATATTTTTAATAGCTTTCCCCAATTCTATACTTAACAGGCGCTGAAAAATCATGACTGCAGGGATATTGCAATATATAACATTTTTTGGAAGACTTAGAAAACTGGTGATTTATAGGTCTATGAGGCTTTTCACTGCCATTTTTAGAATCAACCTTTAGTAGGTTCCCACTTAATGTTTTCTTTTTTTTTTTAACTAAAGCACACAAAAAACAACATTTACCAGACACTTGCTGAGAAAGAACAGGAAGCATATGGACAGCAATGTTCTATATCACAAGGTGCTCAGACAAAGACAAGTGCAAGTGAAGTGCCCGACCATTATCTGTGCCAAAGGTGAACACTGTACTTACACCTAGTACTCAAGGTACTTAGATCGCTGTGTGTGCTGCATACTGAAGACACACTAGGAGTTCTCTGGAGGGCAGGTCCTCTGCATGGTATCCTTGTTCTAGGTACTGATCTTGTTCCAATCGGAGTTGAAGCTTTTACAGTATTAGACTTTCCACTGGGAGAGAGTAGATCTCCCGCTAACAAAGATAAAGACAAGTTGTAGATATCAACAAGGTGGCTTAATAGACACTATAGAAGTGTCCAGGTAGTATATAGATCATGGAATCCATTATCTACACCATAATGCACTCTAATTTAAAAGGGTTCAATTCATTGATAGATTTTAAAATCCTTATAAATGGAGTTAGACTGAAAACATAATTGCCAATATCAGTCAAAACAGCATTGTCTCAATTGTAAATAAAATTACAGTACATAGAACAATTTTAAAACAGACAGGCATTCTACACATAAAGGGCTCACACATGGGTGATTTTTAACTGCGTTTTATATGCAATTCGAATGCATGTAAATGAATCTGACAGTAGAAACCATTGACCTACACCTTACACAGTGGTTTGTTCAATGCACGGTGTTCGTAGTTCCACCACTTTAATTGCGTTTACCCCTGCAACGTGCAGAGGAAGTCACATAACACAGAAACCTCTCTAACTTATTCTCACTTATATTCTACCTTGTGTGTAAGATTGAATGGGAGGTCAGAGTCTAGGCTTCTGGCATAACCTTTGTAGATCCAGCACGCAGCTACTCTCACTATTTAAAGAAGAATCAAGTTTCAAACAAAATTGCTTTCAATAAACCTACAAGGCCCAAACATATATATTTTGCATTCTACCAACGATCTTTAATTTAGAAGACACAGAGATTCCTGTAGACCAGTAGAGTGTTATTTAATTTGCTATAGATAACACTAACATGCAAATCATAAACTATGCGCTCAAATGCATGATTTACTGTGCTCACGTTTATATCCTTGTAATTGATTTATCCATCACCTTGTGATGTATCTCTAATAGATCTTAGGCTGATTATGCACATTTTTTAATGTAGGACAGCAATAAACGTTATTTCCTTTATCAGTGGAATATCCTTTGTTTACATGGCTACAGATGTTGCAGGGCCCCCTGGTAAATGGTCTACCAATATTGGTGCAAAGCAAAAGTCACCACCATACTAAGCCTATTGTTATATGTCCGATAATCAACGCAACACCCTATCGTTCCATACACACATTAAAATGGAACGCACCACAATCTGGAACATGTATGCGTTTACGTTTTTTTCCCCCCCAAGTCTTTCTTCACTGAAAACACAAAAATTGTGCATTCATGGAAATGTGTGCAACGCCTCTGTTAATAGATCTACATGTGTCTGATCCCACCGAGATTGCGTTCCATGCAAGTCTCAAACACACATAGAATGCATCAACATAACGTCATCCAAGTAATCATCCTGTGGCTGTGTTTTAAACACAGCCACTAATCGCTCTTCTACAATATGTTAATGAAGGAAACAGAGACTTGTTAAACACACTGACATTGCTCAAATAATGACATTACTATAGACAAGCACGGGATTGATTAAGCGGCTTAGAATGTATGCACAGAATGCTATGGCCATCAGACCTAAATGCTGTATTCCTGGATACACCTGCTGTACACACAGGCGTTTCCAAAGCTCTGCAGTATTACAGCAAGAACAGTGTTGTGTCTGTGCTGGTAAATGTACCACATCCAGCAGGAGCATGCTGTTCTGGGCGGGAGCTGTCTGCAGTAAGTAGAGTGGCCAATAATCAATGTAGTCAACTAGATCTGCGGGACAATCGTCATTTTACACAATGTATTGTTTCACTGATCATTCTGCCACAAACCTATTCACTTATTTTAAACGTACAATAGCAAAACTGGTCTTCGTAATGCAGGGTACTGAAAATACATAAGCTGTGTAATTCATTGGGCTGCTTTTTGCTTTTATTACATGACAATTAAAGTACAGGCTTAAAACAGAAGATATTTTCAGATACGAAGCAATAAGATCGCATACGGTTCCGTCAGCTAGCCCGACATTCCACTGCAACTCTGTTACACATAATATTATTCGCCTCCACACGATTACAGACAATTTAGTGACATCTCACATCTTCAGATATATTTAGGACAGAGTCCTAAGGATATCTGATGTAGGTCACCCATGTTATGAATACACTTCATGTATTACTACATATAGCAAGCTGAAAAGCTTGTCAGTGGCTGCCAGCTCAGATAGAGAAACAACTCCCCTCTAGCAAGAAAACATGCTGCAGTGGGGTTAAGGAACATTATGTCGTATTTAGTGACATCTGTAATAACTGCTACTTTATTATTAATTTTTATTTATAGGGCGCCACTAGGTATCCGTAGCGCCGTACAGGGACAGACAGAAACACGATACAGGGTGAGACAGCACAGTACAGTTAACAGAAAGCACAGTAACTCAGAAGCTCAATGAACAGCTAGATTAGAGGCGAGAGCCCCCAGCGGGGTAGAGACAGGGGCCGGAGGACCTCACGGAGGAGACAAGGAGCTGGAGAGCAGAGTTAAGGTGGTGGAGAACAGAAGGAGAGGAGGCCCTGCTCGGAGGAGCGTACAATCTAAGGGGAGGGTAGGACGGACAGAGACACAATGGTAGGAGGAGGGAATGGGGAGAGATGAGGCAGAGACGGAGAGGGGGGAGAGGAGAATGAAAAGGTGGGAAGTAGGAGGGGGACAGGAAAGGGAGGGGGGTAGGGGGTGACTGGGAGGAGGTCAATGGGTGGGGTACTTGCTATTTATTCAAATAATTACCATTACAAATATATGTTGAAAATAATAGATAGGACAAAAACATAGCAAATCAACATTAATTTATCATCCAATAAGCACATATATTACTGCTGCAAGTTATCTATAGTTCATCTTGAGCACAAGGCAGAGTATATTTAGAGGTACTATCACAGGAGCAATCTGCCACCATGAATAGCTGTGATTGAGAGAAGTGAGGGTGTGCCAACATAACTATCACTCCTGATAATACAGATTGAAACAGCCTGCAATTGCAATAAGGAACATAAAAGAAAGTTATATAGCCTAGTGAAAAATTTGTGTAATATTGACATGTGTGTTTAAACATTATACATCTGGAAATAGTTTTAGCCTGGTTAGTGTGTGGAGATCAAGGGCGTCTACACCACCATTTTTCTAACATTTTAGAGCCACACTGAGCACTTCATAAAAACAATCTCCTGTACCCTACACTTGGGAATATGTATTTAAAACTAAAGATAAAATATTTCTAAACGCATGCACGCACTGCTTCCCAGTGTAAAACATTACGTCTGCATGGTTTTTTTAAGTGTGTGTTTGGGGGAAGTGCAACTCAAAACAATGTAAATATTAAAGGTTACGTAAAAGAAATTGTGGTTTGTCTGCATGGGCTTACTTGCTTATTTGCTTTTTTAGTGTAATATAATTGGGGTTGTTGTGTTTATTATTTGTATGAATTGTGGCTATTGAAAAAAAAAACTTCTCAAAAATACATTTAAACAAACTACAACACTTCACTTGGCCGCACATTAGCCCAGAACGCTGCAACCATGATCAGGACTTGCTTATATGTAATACTCATTACAAACGGTGCAGGAATATAACGTTACATGTGAATTACATTTTGAACTAGTTCATGTGACCGATGTCATATGATCCTTCAGAGCCAATAGGCTAAAGACTGGCAGCAGGCTGATGTCGCAGGATGTTTCACATGAGCACAATGAGCATGCTCCTGCCAGTACATGGACTTTACTTATTTGCCAATGCACACAAAAGTGCTTAATTATATGGCTGCATTGTGCCCAAGTGAACAGCCACATTACTGATCAGCATTACAATGTAACAGACAAGAGGACACAGTGGCACAATGTCGGCATTAGACACCAAAGCGGGATCCACTTTTTCTCCATTTAAATCAAAAGGTCAAAATCATCATGTAACAAAATAGTGTTATTGAAGCTTACAAGTGCACTAGAACAAAGGGGTCTAACCCCATTAATTGTTTTACCCAGATAGGTTGGTAGTTAAATCAAAGGAGTTAATGAAAACTAATTGTAATACATTTTTAAGACCAATATATGCCAAATTATAACATTTTAAAGCATCTTTACACCACTGATTATACTATGCCGACTGTTTCTCTACCTCTTTATAGGAATCTCGGCTGCCTGTCTGTGACCTCATTAGCAGACTCTCCATACAGCCACCTATTGAGTTGGGGAGGTCAGAGCTTTCAGACATGCTTTGATTTAGGACTCGGAGCACACAGCGCTCTGTTCTTCTACAGTACCTCCCCATCCAAACCAGCTACCCCTCTCCTTCCTAAGATTAATACATGCGAGTATCACATGTTACTGCCTTAATATTAAAGGTATGATTTTCTTTAGGAATAGCCAGGACATATAGGAGAACAGCAGTAGTGCAATGTAAAGCTGCAGAGGGAGAGGTGTAATGTGCCAGGAAGTAGGAATGCATAAAGAGAGTCCCCTCATCTTGCAAAAAAAACAAAAAAAAACCAAATAGTACAACTCAGTATAACACGGTAAAAATACAAACTGCAATGTAGAGATCTTAATAACCAAGCTATCATGTCCGGGAGACTCCCGAATTTCTGGGAGTCCTTCTAGACTCCCGGGAGAGCAGGAAATTTTCACTAATTCTGTCCGACTCTGTAAATTAAACTGAGGGGCGGGGCCTAGTGACTGCATGAGTCATTGTGGCCCAGCTCCCTGTTTTTATTGGTCCAAAATAGTGATGACCATTTTGGGGGCGGGGCCAAAACTTGCTTCTTTGAGCCCTGCCCCTACACGCCCACTTGCCCCCAGGACCTCCCTGGAAACATCTTGCCTATGTTGGCAAAAATGCAATACATATACATACATACATACATATAATTCAAGTAATGTCATCTGTTAATATCATTAACAAAAAAAAAAGTTTTACTTCCATATAATATATTTATCAGGATGTTCTTAACATCTACTGTACATAAAATGCATTTTTACAGTCACTCCTGAAAGCAAACATGTCGTAGGATGCATACGGGCCTTTCTATACGATCACTTGACACACACCTGATACGCAGGGCCGTAACTAGGGCTGTGCGACAGGGGCGACCGCCCAGGGTGCAACGCTGAAGGGGGGCGCAATTTAGGAATATTTTAGGTTAATTTGGTTAAAATTGAGGGCTGGGGGGGGCGGCATTTGTCTTTCTGGCCCAGGGCACTAGAATTGTAAGTTACGGCTCTGCTGATACGACAGAACAACATGTACTCTTAAAATGCGAAAGCTTGAAATCGGACACTGCTGTGTGCACTCTAGCTTGGCACACCCTTACTGTACACTGACTACGTGTATACGCCCAGTCCCCTCCCGACATATAGTCCAGTTGTGGGCATGCACAGAGAGATGGCATGCAAAATAAAACATATCGGCATCTACGTTCCTTAATGAATCGGGCCCCTTGTTTATAAATAGCAGCAATATACTTCTGTCATTATTCTAGCACAGGTTAGAAAATTAAAGAAATAATGCTATAAGCAGCATCTTCTCTACACGGTCCCCTGAGGACCACCAATGATCTCATGGGACCCTCAGAACCAATGTGCCCCGTCTCTTCTACAGGAAGACCTTTACATGCAGACTGGTAAAATTACATTTCTATAGGTCTCATTAGCACCTAGATTTAACCTACTGTCCCTAAAACATCCAGCTCTCCACACCTAAGTGACATGTTACAGCTAATGCAAACAATCAGGACAGATACACATACAAAAAAAAAAAATTGTACACATTACAAAGGTTACACCACCAAAACCAAATGCAAAACTGAATAGCCAGTGAAGAATGATTGCATAGAAGTTACTTTGATAAAACGTTTTTTTATTCCATATCGCCAAAGCTAAATCTATGCCGAAGGGGATAAACAGCTTACTAACAAAAACATTTACGTCTACGTTTTCTTTACAAATCCCTCATCTTAATTTCTAGACATATGAAAATGGTTATTGGAAAACACCCGACAAGCAATACACATTTTTAAATGTGGTCAATGAGAAATAGTCAATAGCCAAAATAAAATTATAATTTATTCTGCCAATATTACCATCATAGTTTTGGTATTCTGTAGAAGATGGAAGGTGTAGACTAAGGTGCAGCGGCCAAAGGACAGAGGGTCTTTTGCATTCCTGCTTCCTGTATCCCAGCATGGTCTATATAACGGGGGAATTACACAGCAGTCTCACTCCAGCTGACTTGGGAAAAACTCCAGAATATTTCACGGTCACACCTATACTCTTGTCCATAGTCTGGTTGTCAGGCTTCTGTGCTGCGCCTTCCTTATTGTAGTAACGGAACCTTCATGACAAAATGTGTCTACATGTTTCTCCTCCACCTTCATCCCATTCGCTGTCCAACTCCTCAGCTTATTAGCAGTGCTTTTATCTCACTACCCACATTATCATCTAACTGCAGCCTGGTCCCTGAGCAGCACTTCCCTCATGTTTATGCACTTATTCGATCCATCCTACTCCACCTCACCAAGACAACACATCTAACAGCATCAGCAGCAGGAATCACTTGGGAGATGCTCAGACTGGCAGCACAAATTACACCAGGAGGAGGAGGAAGAGGATAAAGGGACAGTTTACAGTTTCATTCAAGACAACAAACTTTTTAGAGCTGTATTCCCAACCTGTTCTCACCTCATACCTATTATGACACCAAGGACTCCCCTCATATATTGCAGTTTCAGCAAAAAAGCTTTTCAAATTGGATCCTCTACCATAGAAAAACAGCTATTATGAGCAACATTTATATGCACTAATTACTTGATATTATAAATACAGTGGAAGCAGCTTCCACAAGTACCTGCAATGTAGTATTAGTTCTTTAAAAAAAACATTGTGCAAATAAAAAAGGTGGATTTGTGATTTGGTAAACCTACAGGGTTGAGCAAAGTATTGGCAACAACTTCAATAATAGTCAATGGTATAGGAAAGTTACAAAAAGATTTAAAGGCATTCAAGCACTCGTGCTTTCAAATAGGGTGATGTGTGTAGGTTTAAAACCTTTTACCTTTAGCTACTCCATCGCGTTCTTCTCCCCATGTCTCCATCAGCAGGCAGGGTTAAAGAGAGACTGGCTATAGATGCTCTGTGCCGTTCCTGCATCGATGGGCTACATGTAAGGTTATGGGCCTGCTTTCTATACTACCCACCACGATTAGAGGAATCTGTTTCTCCCGTAGCCAACAGGGCTGGCCAGTAGGCCATTCTACTCTGGCCAGCAGTATAGTGGGTATATTCCAGATGCAACAACCATTGGTTTGAGGCATAAAAGGAAAACAAATTTAGGCCTGTGTGGTAGGTCGCCACTATTAACATGTGCCTAAGGTGGCAAAAATAAAGACAGGTTTGTATGTGCTCGCTAATAATTTAATGAGGGGAATGTAAGAACAAACAAACTATAGTACGTAGTTGAAATTATATATAGTATAGTAGTACAAGTATGCTCTCATTTAAACTAGCGACACAGAATCAGTTTACAGTAAAGGAATATAAGTGTGTTTGGTTATTGTCAGGACTCCTTATCCTCACTTTCATAATTTTGAAGTCTTCTATAGTTATTCCACTACTATTTTGCTAATCTGATTTTAAGACACGTGACTGCATCGACTCAATAGAAAGCACAGACTTCTCTACAGCACAAAATGGCTGCTTAAACGGAGGCGACGGATGCATTTCAGAAGATATCCAGTGTCAAAAATGAGGACCTGTCAAAGCAAAGAGCACCATCATACTGGAGAGTTCATACAGACACCTTAGAAAGTGAAAGGCTATTTATAGGGCAGTTATTTACTTTTACTGTGCAGAACAGTTAATGGCCAATTAAGAGCCATCAGTACTCTGCAAAAAAAAAATAAAAAAAATTCCTCTTATTAGAGAAAGGTTTATTCTGCTTAAGTCAATAATAATATCCATAGACTGCAGTAGAACAGTGCCACCCTGTGGCTGTTACTCCATGTCACAGAAGTCTATGGCAGGGCTACATCTGCAGAACTGTGGAAACACAGCATATGTCAACGCCTTGTTTAAATCCCAGAAGGTTGGAAGTCACGTTTAATCGTGTCCGCTATGTTTACATAAAATATTCAAACACAAATGCTAATAAAAACATGGCTAATAGATCACTTAAAACTATTTGCATATGGAGTTAACATTTGCATGTGCCTACCACAAAATGTAGCAGAAAGTATCTTAGCTGGGTTAATGCCACAAGCTCATGAGGAACAGTTGTATAATGCTGCAAAAAACATTAGCATCATAAAAATCAATGAGCATCAGTGGGAGAGAAAGAGCATTATATATTACACATATCAAACTTAACCACTTGGAAGCCTAGCATTCAGGAGGTTTTTATACTACTCTTGCTCAGACAACAGACATTAAGTAGATGCAGACTATACAATATTTCTACATTACAATGTCTGGTATCAAATCCTATATATGTATCAACACATACAAGACTTTATGTTAAAACATGGAGACTGCAAAGTGCTTTTGATGTACATGTCGTTGTCTATCATAAATGCTGATAATGCGTTTTAGGTCCCATACACGGGTGTTAATCTTAAGTGTTTAACACACGGTCTTAAAACCTATGGAACGATCTTGGTTGAGGATGGTAAAAAAATAAATAGGCGAATGTACATGTGTGTACACACTTTCTGCAATCATTTTCATTGAGTCAATTTTGACATAACCTGCAGCTTTTAGGACCGTGGTTTTATAATTGTGGTTGGTGTACGCTGGCATTCCAGTACTTTATGCTTTATTACTCCAACCACCTCCAACACGACAATATGCGGTGTGGAAAATAAGTGCCTACAGTGGATGCACGTTTATAGATGTATCCTCATCGCAAAGAAAACAGTGCTTCTCCATTTAAAACATAAGTGATGTACAATACAATATATCAATCCATAATCAATAAAACACTATAGCTTACATCTTAAAATATTTGGAAAAATCCATAGGGAGAAAAATTCTTGCATTCCTACTTAAAAACAAGCTTATTGTTTTCTTAAAATGTTTATTATCTTTCAATCACAAAGGACTGAGGGTAATATGGAGGGTATTAACACTTCATATCAAGAAGCCTCATGTTTCTAAAAAAAAAATACATTGCTCATAGGCAAACCGAGGGGGGGGGGGGGGGGGGGGATTCCTAGTGCCTGGAAACCCCCTGCAAAACCTGGGGCACTGTATAATTGAGGTGGCTGTACCCTGCTCCCACTTCACACAGCTCTGCTTGAAAAGGGAGAGCTGTGTGCCCCTAACAGTAGTGCCCATGTATATTATTGGGATAGGAAGAGTTGGAGAGCAGCCAAGCACTGTCTAAAATTATAGCCACGCCCCCATGCATGCTGGTCACGCCCACTAGCGGCGTGGTGTGGAAACCCCCCTCTACAAATCCTGTGTTTGCCCCTGTTGCTATCCCAATTATTTTGATCTGGGCACATCTAACCCATGAAAGTTAATAAATGTGAAACTCCCGAATATGCTCCCAAAAAAAAAAATATTGTACAAGTTTGATTCAATACTGAAATAGCCACAAGATGCTGCAGTAGCATCACACGTATCTGCAGAATGTTCGGGTAATGATCTTCACACCTCGTGGATAGATTATTTCATTACTGTAATTGCTGTAATTGCTGTTTTTGTGTGGATAAACACAGCGTTAATACTGAGCCACGGGGCTATACCGATTGTGCTCACACGATACACTAATGCTCATACTGTTCCTCAAATGTAATATGAAAGTAAAAATTAAATTAGAAATATACTACAAATTAGGCATAGTAATTGAATATACCACAACAAACGGATACCCAACTTTACATTTTCAGTGTACAGACATTACAGTAATCACGGCTGTGGTAACCCCTCATCAACCCCGACGTGTGGTGGTTTTGAAAATAAACACATTGGAAGATGAAATGTCTGAGCACTGTCCCATATTCTATTCTTGACAATTCACACTCTCAAATTACATAAAAAGGTCATATAGGGTTTAAGTCTGACCAGAGGAGCTTCTCAATGGGTGAAGGATCAAGTGTTAGCGGAACACTGGAGATGAGAGCAATTGGATTTTTCTTTAGGATTCGGATATTAAGGCTTTTAGAACTTAACACAGACCTGAGGCTGTCAAGAATAAATTATCTGAGCTAACCTCACACTTAAAAATGTTAAATAAAAAATAAATAATCATGACTACTGAACACCAGCTTTTGGTTAGGTGGTTGGGACTCAATGTCTAAGTAAATGGCTACCATGTAATGATAAATTGGCAGGTTTCTGGACACAAACCCCCCAATAAATGTGACCCACCCCAACTATGCTTATGAACAGTGTTCCCTATGATTATATTATAACATGCAAACTAAGTGTGGACTATAGGGCTGAGGGCAAATTACCAGATACGATGAGCATTTCACACAAGAATCATCATTCGGGGAACCAGAAAAATTTGACCAACATCGTTACATTGTCCCATTAAAAAGGACGACCAGGAAGTTATTAGTTAGTCTCATGAGAATTGCAAGCAGTGGACAAAACTGAAGGGACAAACAGGATTGATTGTTTGTAATACAATCTAATACAGGTGGGAGATGGACTTGGCTGGCAAATGTTAGTCTGGGTGTGAGATTCTGCTCAGCAGCCCATTAGGAACATATTAAAAAATAATAAAAAAAAATAAAGAAAAATGCAGGTTGCCCAGTGACCCAGTTGAATTAGCCCATAATGGGACCAGCTTAGGCTCCTGATTAGATGCATATGTAAAACTAATTTTATATAGACAATGTACTCTACTCTTAATTGCAAGATGAGAAGGGTTTAATACTGTTGGTAAACACTGGGCCCTTAATGAAGTAATATCCTTCTTAGTATCCCAGGTAGTACTTAACATTTTTAAACCCTCTCTGGCTTCTGGTGTTCGTGCAGCACAAATTTGTATCTTGAACCTCACAGAGGAATTTAGCTGCAAACTAACATTTGTAGCGGAGTGGAAAGTAATTTAATAAACCATCCCTGAAATGCCAGGGAGCCCTTTGAGCTCTTGGCATCCTTCACTACCTGCTGATGAAAATGATCCAATTTACCCAATGACCAAAATGGGTCCTTATTGGCACATTGTGAAGCAGCTTCCTGGATCTTTAATGTAAATAACCATTTTCCTAGTATAATAATGGTCCATACAGCTTTATAAAGGCTGCAAATGGGATGGCAGCTAGGAAAAAAACACCAACTACTTGTAAACGGTGTAGAAAAGTAAGAGAAGTAGAGTCTGTAACATGTTTATTACTCCAATGAGAAGTACCTAATTGGAATCTACAAAGGGTACTGTAATATGTGTCTGTACAGTGAGGAAAAATGTTAAAAATGGGGCAAAGTATATGATACACGTTTATTTTTTGTGGTGTTTATTGTTCATAGGCCTTTATTGTCTTGCATATATATTAAAATCTGCAGACAATTAGATGTTTGATGTAGAGAGCTCAGGGGTCATTTTCCACCACAGCACTCTGCACTATACGGACCAGTTGGATGGTGTAGCGCCAATAAAGTGAAGGCTATATTTCTCACATAGCCAGTGAGCACTCCACTCTTCCTAAAATGGACTGAAATAAATAAATTGCCCTGTTGTCTGAGGAGAACCCAAGGACTTGTTCCGGTTTGGGCTAGGAGATCCACTAACGCTCTCTCATTTGACTGTTGTGATTGGAGTTTCATTTTAGGAGAGCTGCCTCAAATTAACGCTAATGATTGGTGTTATTTACAGCTAGCTTCCAGTACAGATGAAAGGATACACAGGACATGCTCCCAATCACCAGGGAACATTTAAAAAAGTCATCAAGACAACTTGACTAGCGGGATCTGCCCAACTTACTATAAACTGGAAGCAAAATGTATTTTCTTATTTGTATTTTTTTTTCCTACAGGACTTGTGTGCCATAGAACATGGACTGCATAAAGTAACCACTAGATGGCAGTGTCTAGTCCATCATGCAAGTACTAAGCAAATAAAACCTTTAAGAAAATACATTCAATGCAAAGGATACATTTTTGATTTTACAGTGTGCGCCAAGAATTGTTTAGAGAAGTAATTTGATTGTGTTCCTGCCCCACTAACTGAAAATAAAAACTATCTAAAACAGCACTACAAGAACACTTCTTAAGGCTCTGTGCTGCAGTCCTCCCAGGGACTCCTCCGTTCCGCTTACAGTCACGATGAAACAGGGAGGATGGGTGTTAGAGCGGGAGAACCACTTACAAGAAGCAATGGAAAAAAAAAAAAAAAAAAAAAAAAGACAGCTCCTTATGGTTGGTACTCACACTTCCACACCATTTAAAAGTTGGTAAACAAAATTAATTTAAGGACTCTATTAGAAAAACAGCAGGACCCCAGAAAAATGGTTGTATGAAGCAGCCTCAGGCCTCCGTCCTAACAGTCCTAAATGTAGCAGATCTAATTTGTAAAAGAAATAGCGGGTAAATCTCAAAGAATGCTCAAAACTAGAAACTATTAATGCAACCTTTTAAAAATTCAATGGAAGTCAATGTATGCAAATGTGAAAGAAACAGGAGAGACACTGCAGTAAAACTGCTAGAGGTGTTCCTACAATTTACATTGAGTAGGACCTATAATCAAATGCTGCATAAACACATCACATTCTGAATGGCACGAAACAGTGTGTAACACTTCATTGTACTACATTGAATGACCCTAAGCCTTGTATGTTTACTATCCTGCTAAACCCTCCATATAACCTCCTCTGGACCTCACTGCACTGGCTCTATTGCCAATGTTTAAGGACCACACCACTAAACACTTTGCTAAGAGTTTCAAAGATCTGAGAACTATACCTAAAGCTAAATTAAAGAAATACGTTTTTGGAACCATACAAAATAAAGTATAATATAATCTCACTTCCCTACGTTGCCCTAATCTGGCGAGCCCAGCAATGCCTACAACACCCCAAACAAGAGATCCTCTCATGCGGTGATGGAGATTTCTGCAAACGGTTTCCACTGTTGTCAAGGACCACTCCAGTGGGCTTCTCATTCAATAGACATAAAAGGCCATCTTGAACAGGAGATCTCTGGATTGGAAGATCAGGGCAGCGGAGGTGAGCAAGGTTTTCTTATCTCATACAACTCTATCCTAAACTGTTTTTCATTTGGAGTAGAATTTCCCTTTTAGGTAAAGTTTATTTAAACAAGCCACAGACCGCTCTCTTATTTATGTAATAGACATTCAGATACATACAGTCAAGTCCATAAATATTGGGACATCTACACAATTCTCATACTTTGCCCTCTATACACCACCACAATGGATTTGAAATGAAACAAACAAGATGTGCTTTAACTGCAGACTTTCAGCTTTAATTTGAGGGTATTTACATCCAAATCAGGTGAACGGTGTAGGAAGTACAACGGTTTCTATATGTGCCTCCCACTTTTTAAGGGACCAAAAGTAATGGGACAATCGACTCAAAACCTATTTCAAAGGACATGTGTGGGCTATTTCCTCGTTATTTCATCATCAATTAAGCAAGTAAAAGGTCTGGAGTTGATTCTAGGTGTGACATTTGTATTTGGAATCTGTTGCTGTCGACTCTCAATATGAGATCCAAAAAGCTGTCACTATCAGTGAAGCAAGCCATCATTAGGCTGAAAAATCAAAACAAACCCATTAGAGAGATGGCAAAAACATTAGATTTGGCAAAATAAACTGTTTAAAACATTCTTAAAAAGAAAACGCACCGGAGAGCTCAGCAACACCAAAAGACCAGGAAGACCACGGAAAACAACTGTGGTGGATGACAGATGAATTTCTTCACTGGTCAAGAAAAACCCCTTCACAACAGTTAGCCAAATCAAGAACACTCTCCAGGAGGTAGGTGTATATGTGTCAAAGTCAACAATCAAGAGAAGACTTCACAAGAGTGAATATAGAGGGTTCACCACAAGATGTAAACCATTGGTGAGCCACAAAAACAGGAAGACCAGATTACAGTTTGACAAACATCTAAAGAAGCCATTACAGTTCTGGAACAAGATCCTATGGACAGATGAGACAAAGATCAACTTGTAGCAGAGTGATGGGAAGAGTAGAGTATGGAGAAGGAAAGGAACTGCTCATGATCCAAAACATACCACCTCATCAGTGAAGCATGGTGGTGGTAGTGCCATGGCATGGGCATGTATGGCTGCCAATGGAACTGGTTCCCTTGTATTTATTGATGATGTGACTGCTGACAAAAGCAGAAGGATGAATTCTGAAGTGTTTCGGGCAATATTATCTGCTCATATTCAGTCAAATGCTTCAGAACTCATGGGACGGCGCTTCACAGTGCAGATGGACAATGACCCGAAGCATACTGCAAAAGCAACCAAACAGTTTTTTTAAGGCTGACAAGTGGAATGTTATGCAATGGCCAAGTCAATCACCTGACCTGAATCCGATTGAGCTGCATTTCACTTGATGAAGACAAAACTGAAGGGACAATGCCCCAAGAATTAGCAGGAACAGAAGACAATTGCAGTAGAGGCCTGTCAGAGCATCACCAGGGATGAAACCCAGCATCTGGTGAGGTCTATGTGTTCCAGACTTCAGGCTGTAATTGACTGCAAAAGATTTGAAACTAAGTATTAAAAAGTGAAAGTTTGATGTAGGATTGTTTAGTTTGTCCCATTACATTTGGTCCCTTAAAAAGTGGGAGGCACATATAGAAACCATTGTAATTCCTACACTGTTCACCTGATTTGGATGTAAATACCCTCAAATTAAAGCTGAAAGTCTGCAGTTAAAGCACATCTCATCTTGTTTGTTTCATTTCAAATCCATTGTGGTGGTGTATAGAGCCCAAAATATGAGAATTGTGTAGATGTCCCAATATTTATGGACTTAACTGTAGGTATGGTAATTCTATTTATATTATAGGCCTGACTGATGATGAAACCTTAAAAGGTTAAAAGCATGAGTATTTGACCATACAACATGTTTGGTTTCCAGATCACAAACCCTCCACCCCCCCCCCCCCATCAAAAAACTATTCTGTATAATTATATTTACACACATTCTAAAATAGATTCCCAAATAACTACCTTGCCATCAGCATTACTTGTAATTCTAAGTCTCATATAAGGTCAGGTTCTTCATCAATTTCTTGGAGAAGACGTTCCCTTGTGCATGGCTGGCTCATTTACAAGTGTAAACGGAATGAAGTCTGACAAGTTATGCCTCTTATTAAGAAAACAGTATTGGAGGATAATTTATGTACTGATGAAAACAAACATCATAAAGTACTGACTGAACAGTAAACCGTCTGCCTTGATAGACGGATTTGAAAATAAGGAGACAAATCATCATTTGGATCGTTACATAACCTATCATTTTGAAGTGCTGAAATATGTGGAGAGTGTGAGGAATAACAATGCATTCTCTGCTCTTATCCAGGAGATGAGCCAACCATCAATAATGCACTGGCAGCCTGAATCATCACTGTGCTGGTGTAGTGCTGAATCTGCACAATCCATCAGCCCCTATCAAGGTACATTATGCCAGGTCTAAGTGGTGGCCCAATCAGACGAGTCATGTTAGATGGTCCCCGCAGTGGCCATATCCCGTCAGCGCAGCTGGTTACAGTGGACGTGAGACGACCACACATACAGGCAGACTGCAGTCCTCTTCAGTGTTGGTAGATCAGGATATGACTGATCGTGTGTGGGCCACACACATTGGTATCTCAATTGTGATATAAGCTGCAGTCACTCAAAAATGATCTTCAAGCTCATCGAGTGGCCCCAGATTTAATATAAATCAGCAAGTAACAAGGTCTTGTGCAGCACTAAACCAGTTACTCCTCTGTCCGCAGAACATGACTGCTCTTATGGATGGACCCACACTTGACAACCCCTCATTATCAGCATTATTTATTACAGGAAGCCAATGTGTGTTCCACAGTCAAACAACTGTATTCTAGCACATCAGTGAGAGCCCCAGGCTCATATCACAGCTACACCAAAGCCAATTACCAATATGTTTTTTGACATGCAAAATATGGGAAGAACAAACCTCCAAGGGAGATCTTAACCAAGTCTTAATAGAGACCATTTGTGCTATGCTGTTGCTCATCTTTAATTTTTCATAATAATGTGTATTAAATGTGAATGCTTTCATGGTTAGTAAGTCAATTCTATTTCATTTGCTTTGTGTGGTTTTTTTTTTTGGGGGGGGGGGGGGGGTGTTTAACACATACTGTCTTATGGGGTGATATTTTTAATCTGCTAAGAAAAACAAAAACAACCTGCAACTTTCTAAACACAAATACTAATTATCTCCTAAACCTATGCTTAACTATTATACATTTATTATCCCTAGAGAACCCTCCCTTTCTGCCCATCTCTTTATCGGTGTTCTGTTTTAGAACCTTATAGTTATAGTAGAGTTTAGTAAGGGCATATTCAATAAAGTAGGGTATAATTAATGTTCTCTAAATAGCCCAGACCTGTCAGAAAACATGTCATCTTGTCATAGACAATATATCTTCTCTATGGTTGCAACATGCCTAATATAGTTTTGTTTTCGTTTTTTTAAAGATCCTACAAGGATGGAGGAAAGAGTCATCTTCCCTCCTCCATAGCGGCTGCAAAGGTGTGGTAGAATAGTTTTTTTAGAGTGTTTAGAGTGGGGGGGGGGGAGGGGGTTGTTGAATATGGATACATTCTTGTCTGACAGATGAAGCCACTGGCCTTGTTTGGCACAATCTACAAGGTAGAGGTAGCTGCATGAATTTAGCTGCAGAATCCATTAGTAGACATTGTCAGGGGAGAAGGCTGGGATGCCCCAGATGGC
The DNA here is from genome assembly GCF_038048845.1 of Mixophyes fleayi. Classification (NCBI taxonomy): domain Eukaryota; kingdom Metazoa; phylum Chordata; class Amphibia; order Anura; family Limnodynastidae; genus Mixophyes; species Mixophyes fleayi. The sequence goes on from NC_134402.1 coordinate 71,117,929, forward strand.
AATCATGGGGGAACCAGGGGTGGATAAATGACACTCGCATACCGGTCACAGATACCAGACAGTCTGATAGTTGTTGCTGGAGATGGCAGGTCTGTGTAATTTATTTAGTCCCCATCAATGTGATATAGTAATCAAAAGCGATCAGTTTGAGAGAAATGATCTGTAAAAAAAATAAGAAGATTTTACATATGGAAGCCGCAGTCTCCCCTGGAAACGGGTTTCTCGGTCTGTTTAGGGACATTCTTGGCGGTATAGAGTTCTAGAGGAATCAGAGTAGAGCCTTTCGGATACTATTTAGCATGGTGAGCAGGACAATGACCGGAAAGTCATTTAGGTATAATTCTCCTTTAATCCAGGATGACCTTGTCCAGCCACAAGATAATATTAGACTGATCCAGGTGGTCAGTTCTTCCAGGCACTTAGAAAATAGTTGAGGAAAGAGTTCCTGATATATAAGGTCATATATAGATGTTATGTTGACCCCCAAATATTTTTTTCATACTTTTAGTATTTTAGATTTTGATTTCCCCTGACTCAATTTTAATAAATATTCCAATTTTAAAAACAGGAAAAAACTGATTTGTATACAGTCAAATTACAGATAACTTGGCAGGAAGCGCATAATGAAAATCAAAAACAGCCAAAATGTAAGCAGTATGTGTTTATGTGCAGATTCACTGATAAACATTTGGGAGATTTGGAATGCTGTTCTACTGCCATTACCAGAGGCCATTGGCAACAAAAAAAACAACTGTACAGAATGGAACAGATTATATATCTCAGTGATTTCTTAAAGAAAAACTCTCAATCTAGAAGGTGACAATACTTTAGAAGTATATATTGTCAATGCTGTAAATATCCTGGCCAACTGAATGACCTGAATACAGTGCAACAGGTGCACACACTGGTAATATTCCATAGAGCCACGTGATGAAGTACTTGTAGTGGGGTACAGCCCAGGGAAGAGTTAGATTGTGGGTATAATACTCTGCTATTTGCATGAAATATTGTGCAGTCTAAACCACAAGTTAGTCACTGTACTACTCAATCGTATGGGACCTAACAGCTAGAGATGAGCACTTGACTCCACATATCTAACACCCAGTGTTTTGGTAAAACCATATGAGTTTTGGTTTTCACAATAAAAATTTTTGAACACTAGTTAAAAAAAACAAAAACAAAAACAAAAAACAAAAACAAAAAAAACCAATAAACAAACCACACAAGCCCTCAAAAATTCATTCAATTTTGAACTGCTTTGTTCCAACATTCGTATTCATACCATTTACACATTTATGATGTATAATAAAATGCCAATTTGTAACATTGCGAGCAACATCAGCCAAAAACGGTCAGAAAACCGCACCTTCAGATATTAGATGGGCGGTGGATAGGAAACCAACTTACTCTATATTATTACTGACCAGTCCCTCCCCTCACACTTTTCTTTTTAACAGACCAAATATCAAACCTCAAGGCAGCGTTCTAGTCTTTCTGCTGTGAGAACACATTGTATGTAAATGAAAGAGGGAACGAGTGGTCCTAGATAGGTAGAAGCAGATAGGCAGTACTGCAGTTTAAGAAAACTGCATGTCGGATAAGCCCAGACACCCTGGAAAGCATAGGCAGTATAGAGGGATTAGGAGGACCCAGCTATCCGCCTATAGTATAGCACTAGGTGAGTAAGCAACACTCCTCCAAATTTCTGTAACTAAGAATTATCGAACATGTGTAAAGTGGCATGCTGAATGTGGCGATTATGTATTGCACCTAATCACGGATTACTTGCCACTGAATATTCATGTATTTTGTATGTAACAAGCATGCTTTGATGAATAACATGAGTTTGACCTGTGCAAGTGTCAAGAGTCTTTTGAAAGTAACCAGGCCAGACCGATAACATCTCTGAGGCTTTACAGAGTTTGACCAGCCAGGAGGTGAGAAATCCTGTCCTTTGAGATGCCAGACCAATATCTCCAATATATAACTCATCATCAACATTTATTTATATAGCGCCAGCAAATTCCGTAGCGCTTTACAATTGGGAACAAACATTGATAAGACAATACTGGGTAATACATACAGACAGAGAGGTAAGAGAACCCTGCTCGAAAGCTTACAATCTATGGGATTTTGAAAGCCCTGTGTTATTCTGAGAATCAGTCTGCTCCAACATTGGGAAAACGAATTTTCAAAGGTGGGCATGAGAACACAGTGTGGGAAAGATTTAAATCAGTTGTCTTACCTAGTGAGTGTATTCAATCTATGAGGAGACCTGCCTAGGTTGGAGTGTGCCATCTTTCCCAAAGTGTACTCCTCTTACGCAAAGTCTTAAACTAGTAAGTTAGTGACTCTGGTTTTATTTCTGAAACTTATTTGTGCAACTTATTTTGTATGTCTTGTTATTAATAGTTTTGTACTTAAGCCTTGGAAACATTTTTCGCACTAAGTAAATTTAATCTAGCATGTTCTCTGATTTTTTGTGAACATGCGAAGCCAAGTGAGGCTCATGCTACATGTGTATGATTTAAGTGTGTAATATTAATAAGTGGTCTTGGTGAACATAAGAACTCCATGGGAAATCCTTTGTGGTGGCAAAAAAGGTGTATTCATTGGTAAGTGACTAAGGTGACTCCACTCACGGCCAGCTGTTTAAGATTGCTGTATCTGAGGCAGGCTCGTGACACTGGAATTATCCTTAGGAATAAGAATAAAACCTACTGCCTTATTAACATAATTTCTAAATAGTTGCATTGCCCAACAATTAACCGTTGAATTCACTTACTATACAATACTACACTGATTTTTAATCCAATGTTCTCCCTACACGGGTGAGGACGATGATGACTATAACCAAAGCACTTTATTTGAGCAAGCAAATGGCTTCCCAGGTAGTATAGTGATCTACTCCTTAAATGACAGAAATATGAAATTGTAAATATTATGCAAGGATTTTTCTGACAATATACCAAATACCACCTAAATCTCAATGTATGTCTTACGGGACTTACACTTGCTAAACTCCTAGTAATGGCCAATACATTGCGTACTGTAGTCTTTATCAAATAGATGAAACAAACCAGCTGTGTTGTACAATATATGCCTGTTTTCCCTCTGCCTATGTGATCGCTACTTTGCCTATCCCAAATTAAATTCTGATAATCTGAAGTCATTGTATGGTATTGTCAAGCTGGCTCCTGTCACAGACAAACAATATAGTTTTTGGGAGGTTTTATTACACTAATTTTTGCTGTTTTTTTTCTCTGCTACTATTTGTTATACATTACTAATCAATATAGTCCATCTCCAGTTCCCATCAATACCCCTTTTATAATTAAACGAATTTGCTGCGTTTTACCCTCTCCCTTTCACATGCCCATAAGTAATCACAGAAGTGCTAAATATAGTATGAATTATTATTATTATATTATAGGCGTTTGTTTTTCCTGCTACCTCTTTCCTACTCTCTCATTCTCAATCTCTTCCAATAAACAAAAGTCACATCAATACTTTTTACATTCCTCTAATTTCTGATTAAGAATTTGCTGTACGATATGTTGAACAGCGACAAGCAAATTACCTGCACTTTCAATGTACTGTAACGTGCATCATAACGGTGCTCTGTTAGGACATAGGGGAGGTCTGTAATGTAAAGGCTGTAGAGGAAGCCAACTCAAACAAGCTCTCACACTGAAATAAGACAGGCATTGATAAATACTGGAACCTTCATAAACATATGCAGATAGAGCTCTGCTATGAAACCCACCAGGTCCTTTCTTGCACCCAGAGGGATAATACTGAAGCAGCACTGTAAAAAGGTGGTCGTTGTAAGGAAGTCTTACCTAGCTCTACTACCGCAAGTCACTCTGCTACTAAACACATACAGAGACTGCTGTACAGCAGAACACTACACATAGAAAATAGCGTTATACATTCTATGTATGCAACGCTAAACCAATAGGCTGCGGACAAAGTACAAGATTGAAAAATTGAGATGTTTGGTATCCTAGTGAGAACGTGCTAAGAACGCAGACGGTAAGTCAATGTCAGATCTACTGAGGATGATCAGAGATACTAGTGTCAACCAAGGGGTGCAATACTACCTATAGGTGTTCCAGGCACCAATGTTAAAAGAAAACAGTCTGAAAAATAATCAGTGTGAGAAATGTTCAGCACTAAACAAGAAAACCGCAGAAAGCAAATAAAATGCTAGTCACTAGCTTCTGAGGTTACCTACAGATAGTGATATTTTATTCCAGGCCTTGAAAAATATCTTCAAAATTTAGGAGCTATTCTGTATGAAAAAAAAAAAAAAAAAAAAACTTGTGCCACACATATAGGGTGTGTTTGCCCAACACGTACCAGCAGTGCTCAATCTAATACATTGGTTTATTTTTCCCCAGAGTGTACCAGCAGTGTCATACACTTTTACCCAGCAGTGCCCAACACATTTTCCCAGCATGTTCCTATAGCACATGTATCATCCAACAACTCTGCCCATCTGTGGTGCCCAGCATAAGCTGACCGCAGTCATCACATACCGGCAGATATCTACTTATTCTCCCCAGAAGCCACAAACCACGACAGCCATTTCCAGTACAAAGTGTGCCCGCTGTTGGGAGGGACTTTATGCTGAAACAGAACTTACATACTAATAGTGGCTGGGGGGTACTTTAAGATAGATTTAGGGAGAATTGCTGAGCTCTGTTCTGGCCCACGGTGACTGTGGTCAGTGTAAGCAGCACAGCATCCACAAGGCTGTAGGAACTTGTGCCTAATAGAAGCCAGAAGTCACCAAGGGAGAGTAATGCCAGCAGCCTGGCATAGCTATTCTCTAATCACCATGGAGACTGGATCTTGTCAAGCCCTCCACAGCCCAAATGTACCAAGTAACAACTGCATTAAAAGTAACATTCATAATAATGATGACTACAGAGGAATCAATGGCACAAAGTAGATCTTCACAGAGCAGCCCTGAGGTAACCATTATCTACACATACAGCCAGCCAGGACAGATGTACATCCTACACAGATTATCACATGTATTTCCCATCCCAGGTGAATGACTGCTGGTCTCCTCAGCCCAGCTACTGGCCATGCAACCCAGGATCACTCCACTATGCGGGCTTAGGGGAAGAGCTTCCATGCAAGCAAGGGCTACTCCATGCTCCTGGGGATACTGAAGACGGATAAAGCATAAAATCCTAGTGCTGCGTTACACTTTATGTGATAATGTAGCATGAACCACTACAAACACAACAGCATCTCTCAACTGAAATCTCTGCAGGACCAGCACTTAGATCCCAGCATAGCAACTTAGGTCATGACAATAAAAGCTAATTAGAAGCTTAATACAGAAACAATGAACATATTTATCCATATGCAAATGGTTAGGGTATACGCCGTGTGCAGAAGGGAGTGGCTAATTACCAGAGATCCAATGACATGCTTGCCACATACCACGGCTGAGCAGGCAGCGGGTGACTTGTGCTGCAGGAGTTGCCAACCCCTTAGGTCTCCGTTCTCCAGGGTGTCTAAGTTTCCATGACAACTGGATTTTGTTGTAAGCTGTCTATTTCTCATCACACAAAGGTGCACAACTTCCGACACATTTAGCACAAGTAGAAAACACCAATCTAAACACGCTTTGGTCGCACCTCATACACTTTCATTTCTGATGAGCTATTTTATAGATGAGCATGCCTTAACTTTGGTTTAAACACTTGTTATGTAAGAGCTGAGTAACACCTATCACTAATTTTTCAAAATCCTAAATGGAGACATCTCTGGCAATTAATCCTGGATCAAAACTACAAAAATGCCTTTTAAGCATGAACATGTTGCTTCATGTACGATATCTAGAGGGTGTAGCACCAAACACAACAAAGAACTGGTAAATAAAATTATCATCTAAGGTAATATTTAAATCAAACAGACAATGACGCAAAGAACCCCATGGGCACAGGGCACTTTCTCAATAAAATATAAAGTGAGTCTTACTAAATCACAGGTAAAAAAAAAAAAAATGCTATGCAAAATTTAATTCAATTTGTGCATATAAAAATGGTGTGTGGTTCTCTAGTAACATCAGAAGATTCCACTGTAATAGACTGAGTAGCAGAAAGGCATGCTGGGAAACCTTGAAAAAATACCAGTGACCAATTATTAAGTTCTATATTCTCTTACCAAGACTTGGCTGCCGTTTTATCCTGGGAGGAGATGACACTTTAACAGTCACCACATTCTTGCTCAGGCTCTCTCGCCTCTTCTCACTGGCACCCAGTCTTGCTTTGGCCGTTGAGACTGGTTGAGAGGTTGCATTTCTCAGGCAGGATAGCAGCTCCTTATGCAAGTTCTTGCTTGGAGTAGGCGACTTTGCCGAAAAAGGCTGATGGGGGTGAGAGAGAAAGAAAAAAAAAAAAAGAAGAGTAAATAATGCACCCACTGCTTTTAATCATATGCATATTAGAAGTCCTGTATGCAGCAAGGCAACTTTTATCTCCTCTCTCAAACTCAACGAGGTGTCTTATAAAAGTGGTATTCTAAAGATCGCTATGCTGAGTGCGCTAGCCTACGTCCTCATTCACACAAGCTGGGAAAGTGGGTAATCGATCATTTTTAATGCTTCTCCACGGGCTTTGTACGAGAAAAATCAGTTTTGCTTCTTTCTAAAGTTTTGCACATACAATAAACGTTTTAGAGCAGTGGGGAGAACCGCACTACTGAGTCTTATTTTACCTATTTTTAAATTAATACACTTTAATGCATTTATTAAAGCGTGAAAAGCACAAATGAATGAGCCTTAAGATTTAACGTAGTCTGGGATATCCTGTGATCATATCAAAATAGTTACCTGCAAATGTGCAGTAGTTATAAACAAGAGAAGTGGACAGTTGCAAAACCCTGTTATCATCTCCACTTGCCTTGTCAGTTTAGTGTCAATGGATGCCTAAAACTACTCCAAAAGCATTGTAGGTTTATGGGCTCAACTGGAACAGAGGCCTCACAGATCTGCCTTAGGTTTTCATTTTTTCTTTATTATTTTATTTTTTGTAAGGTTTTTTTATTTGGTAAACCTTACCAAGCTAAGCAGCTTTAGCCAACCTAACTAAATCACCAGCTTAGCATGTAAAAAGGATGGTAATTTTGGAGCATTAGAAATGTAAACAGTGAGGAGACTTGTGTTAGGTCATGCAAGCATTTTTTTTAGGGTTTAAAAAAAACAAACCAAACCCAAACCCAAAAACAAAACAAAAAAAAACACACAAGTGCAAACTGTAATGAGACCACTGCTTAAACACAACAACATGCTGTTGCTAATTGTGCTATTACACACACTTGAAATGTCACTGACAGTCACAGAGCTACCCCCAATCATTCCCATGCTGTAAAACACAAGTGACTGAACATGTAGCGTTCGGGGAAAATGTGATTCTACCGAATTCGTAATGGAGAGGAAAGGGGGCTATTATAAATAGTGGTTTCTATTTTCAGACCTCCATTACATGTGCTCTACCAGCCTTAAAAAAAACTACTACAACGGTCAAGGTGGATGCATTAGAGTGACATTACTCCACTCATCATTAGAGTACACAAGATACACTGCAGATGGGGAGAATTCTACAGCTGGGTGTCAGTCTATATATCACACTGACCCATCCATTCTCTAAAAGTGTGGGAGCTATTATAAAATTTATGACGAGGTCAGTTTGTTTTTTTTTTGGTTTTTTTTTGAGGGGGCAAATGAGACATAGATAGGTCTCAGTAAATACATCTGCCCAAAAACAAAAACGTTGATGGGAAAGTGAATTTAGGCACAAAAAAAAAAAGGTGCACATCACGATTCTAATTAATCAGCTGAAGCAGCTCTGGAGAAAGTCACTCAGACAATGAAGTGGCTGGTAACACTAGCCCCAGTGCTTCTCAGCGTGTAGGGGGTGATTCAATGACCACTTGTTAAATGTGCATCAAACTAACATTTTAGTTAGTAAAATAAATGATAAATAAAAGCACTAGACAGGGTTTTTATATACATGTAAAGAGGTAAAGTAACAAGATGAGAAACCCTTATATTACACAGATTAGCAAACATTAAATTGAGACTTTTTTTATAACATGACTTTTTACACTGCATCATCTTTTATTGTAAGATCAACAACTTTCAAGTTTGATATTTAAACTATACTGAAATGTTTACTAATAATCAAGATAGCAGACAATGAGCAGCATCTGCATGGTTACTACAGGGATGGTCAGCTAGTATTCTACTACATCCAGCAAGAGGTCAGCACCTTACTCCAGAACAGGTATGATACGAGTACCCTGCAGGTAATATGCAGGGAAGGAGGAAGATCACATTGAGCTTTAATATTATTTATTTAGTTGCATATAGTTTCCAATTTTTCCCCTATTTGCCACTTTTTCCTAGGACTGAAACATCCCAGCTCCCAGTATTAATGGTACAGGGATCACAATAGTTGCAATAACTATGGAGCTCAAACAATTAAAATGTCAGTGTGGTCTACAAACAATCCATCAAGACTAATTACCGTTACTGCCTACACGTTATATATTTATGGCTTCAGGGATCAACTTTTATATATCAATATTAACATAGGACCAGTACACACTCCAGTGCTTTAAAATAGTGAAGGAATTTATATTCTCTCTCTCATATACAATAAGGTGATCACAAATTTTAGGAGCATGTGTCCTTTAACTTATGGCTTTCGAAATTTTCTTTATAATAATTATATATTTTCTAACAGGAGCAGCTAAACTAATTTACATACTTAGAAATAAGTTTGTCATAACAGCAACAGCCATTTTCATCTCCTATAACCCCAAGACGCACAGGCCTCAACGAACGCTAGAGCAAGATTGTATATTTAAATAAAAAGCACCTTAGATTGAGAAGCTGCATAATAAAATTGTAATATAACCAACTGGTGCAACAAATAAGGAACATGTCAATCTGCTAACTGTATGCTGCCAACACACCCCACATCTCAGAGCTCGTTCAGACGTGCTGGAAAATCTGTAAAAACACTTGAAAACTAAAGTGCTCTTTTAGTGAGGTGTTTGTAATGCATTTCCCAGGTGTTGCACTTTTGCCAATAAAACATATGGTGGATATTTAATTCTTCCCGTTTTTAAACGCGCTTTCAGGTGCTCGTTGAACAGCTAAAATGCCCCTTAACTGCGTATAGGCGTAAGCAAGCCCAGAAAGGTTATCAAGGTACAGACGGCATCTGTCAAAAGATTATACAGCAACAAACCTCAAATTCTTTCAGCTAATGGATGCTTAACCACGTTCTTGGAAGAAAATGGAACAAACACAAACAAAGAACAATGGTGTGATGGAACAAGCAGGCTAAGGAGGAGTAACAAAAACACTATTATTACATAATGATTTCCATAGTTCTATATTAAGAAAATTAAATCAGCTTTTGTTGGGTTTCAGATATCTCTGCTTGGAATTTGTGGGAAATCTCCTGCTGTAATGAAGATCAGGAGGTAGCTCCCAGTAGAACTCTAAAAAACAGCAATTAGCTCCAAGGATTATCATCATCATTTATATAGCGCCACTAATTCAGCGCTGTACAGAGAACTCATTCACATCAGTCCCTGCCCCATTGCAGATTACAGTCTCAATTCCCTAACACACAAACACAGACAGACAGAGAGAGAGAGAGAGAGACTAGGGTCAATTTAATAGCAGCCAATTAACCTACCGGTATGTTTTTGGAGTGTGGGAGGAAACCGGAGCACCCGGAGGAAACCCACGCAAACACAGGGAGAACATACAAACGCCACACAGATAAGGCCATGGTCGGGAATTGAACTCATGACCCCAGTGCTGAGAGGCAGAAGTGCTAACCACTAGGCCACCGATTACATTTGTTTTACTGATTCCTCAGGAAGGAGCACAAAATATTCTCTCCAGTTCATTCTAAATGTACAGAAATACAAGCAGAAAGCATAGCTAGCGACACCGCCAGAGGGTACACTTTAAAACCAATACAAACATTAGTCCACACTAATACTTCATATGCTGTATTGACAGACTGTTAAAAAGATTGGATGTGCCTCTGCCATACACATTGTAATTCGTCTCCATCCAAGAGGTTCAGGCATCAGCATCATACCCACAAATAGGACATCTGCAGATGGAAATCAATTGACATATCTGAAACGAACTCAGCTGAGTCACACACTCAATGCAGCAGGAATTGTAGAGTAAGCATTAAGTTGTACCCATGTTATTTTCTTCTTTAAAAATCTATTTATATTCATACAATAAAAATAAACTTCAACCTCAGAATCAAGATTCATGTAAAACACTTAACAAAATTGAGCATGAAAAAACTTGTTTCAAAACAAAAACTAAAAAAAAAAACCACAGAAATGCAACATTGGACTGTACTTCTAGCAAAAATCCTCAGCACCTTTGCTGGAGCTCATATATCCAAAACACAGCAAGGGGTCATGCATGTACTTGGTGGCTGGCCCAGTCACTTTCCTTCATTTGACCACAGATCCTATGATCAGGTCCTCCCCCTATGTGTGATGACCTATCCCTGTAAGAGACAGACATCACAAAGGACTAGCACCACATGACTAGTGCCGTCCCACGAGTACAGAGCTACAATAGTGGCTGACAGAAGAGTCTGCCTCTCCTACACAGCGAAGCTGGAACAAGATAAGGGAAGGAAAGGGGCTGGGCATCTTATTATAATGTGGGTGGGAGGACAGCTAAATATTTAATGGTGGAGGGTAGTTGGTTGCTAATTATTCAATGGGTACTTTTTTATTTGTGGGGTGATGGGGCAATTTATTGGTGGGGCTATTTAATAATGGCCCTATTAAAATGGGGTGATGGGATCTTTAATGCTGGAGTTGGTTTGGGGGCTATTATTGAATGTGAGCCTGTTTGGGAAGAATAAAGTCTTTATTAAATGTGAATATTCATTATTTAATGGCAGTGATGGTTGCAGGAAATCTCTATATTAAACGTAAATGCTATTCATTTATTGCCAGGTTGGGGGGGGGGGGGGTCTCCACTGTAATTTGGGTGGAAGGTAGGCTACTAATTTAAATTAATTGTGGACTTTGGGTCACAGCCATTTATTTATTGGTGAATGCTATTAACTTATTTGTGGGGTGATGGTGGGACTAATTTAATAGTGTGGCCTATTAATTTAAGGTAAGGAGATGGGGACTTTAATTTAATGGTGGGGCGAATTTGGGCCGAGTTCGGAGAGGAGGACTATTTAATAAATGTCAATATGAATTATCTAATGCCAGGGATGGTTGTGGGAAATGGTTACGATATATTTAATTAAATTCAAATGCCAATTATTGGTGGGGCTGTTTGGAGGGAGGGAAATGGTATTCCCATTACATAAATAAATCTATTATTTTAATGTTGGGGCTGGATGGAGTTTTCTAAATTTCATGCACCCCCCCCCCCCCCCCGCCCAAATAGGGCCGCCAACATTCCAGGATCCAGGAAAGCAGCAACTGATCTAAAGACATAGGTCATGAAAGTGACAAGTAGGAGAGAGCAGGACAGTCTGCCAACTGTCCTGAATCTGCTGGTGCTGTCCCGAATTTGTGCGACTGTCTCACTTAGTCAGGATTTGGTCCGATTACAAGGACAGTTGGGAGGTATGTCCCGCAATCAACTGTACTGCTCGTGAAGGCAGAGCTGTGTGCACCTATCAGTAGTGCCTATGTATCTGTCTACACTGATAACACTAAGGTCTTCCGCTGTAATAATTACCCTGGGCTCCCAGAGACTTAATCCAGCGCTGCTCCCTTCCCAGCAATTTGATATGTGGATAATTGACAGAAATTCACCAATCAGCAATTGAAAACCTTCAAACACTTCGATAGTGCTGCCCATTCACCAACCAGAGCATCATACCGAGTATATAGCTCAGTTGGCTATTTATTTGGCAGGTCATGTCTAGCCCTGACTGATGAGAAGAGACTGGGGTTGGGAATATACCCAATAGTCTAATTAAAAGCTACCCTGTAGATCTATTGATGCCAACTACTAGTCACAGGGCGCTGCAGTACATACTTGTCTTTAACAGCCAAAGTGACATACTTACATTGTGTTGTGGTGAGAGTGAGGATTGCCATAATTTAAAAAAAAGTCAGTCTAAAAAAAAACATGGCGTGCCTGGTGATATTATCCTTCACTGGTGTGTGTATGCACGGTTCCTATACATTACATGCCAGGCCACCAGATCCTGGCTGAGACACACTCACAGGAAACTTTCATTTTGCACCACTGTGCTTGACACATCTGTACGATTATGCTCCGATGACAAGTTCATTCAGATCAGTGCACAAAGTGACCAGCAGATGGCTTACACTGTTCCTAGAGTAGTTTTGTTAATGTAATTTGTTACTGGCACTCGAGTCACTGACATATCCAGTGTAGATTGACAATTTTAGTGTATTATTCAGCAAAGCACTAATGTATACATTGCACACCGTGCCTGAGAATTTTGAGAATTTCCATGCTGCGATATTTGGTCAATTACCAGATATCACCTGCGATATGGCAGTATACATGACCAGTTTACAGGCTGACAAATCAAAGGACAACAATTTAAGTTTGGCAAGATAACATATACAGGGGGTTAAGTAGGGAATATTTCTTAAAAATAAAAACAAATACAACAAAAACACACATTATAGAATCCATATTTATATGGCATCTTCTTATTGGGTATACAACTGCCCTTTATAGCACATAGAACCCATTTAAACAATACCTCCTGCCATCGCTGACACCTAATTGATACAATTAAAAGGATTTCACCAAGAACTTCGAATTACTGCTCATTCACAAGTAAAACTGTTACAGAATTATAGAACAGCGAGATACCTACTCTACAGGCCAAGTACACACATGCATTGCAAGTGAAGACATGATTTAATACTGCCTAAGGCAAAATCTCAGCTCTTACTATAGTAAATAAAATGAAGCAATACATTTACATGCCAACTTTGCACCTAGCCCACTCCTGCAAATAGAGATGCTGGCACCTATTGCTCGAATTGCTACAAAAATACGCCAACATTTCTCACATTTTCAATGACTAACATACAACTACATTTGAGAAAGTTTAACAGTTTTGACCTTTTTTTTTTCCAGCTAATACAACCACTTTCTACTATGAAACCAGTGTGATCAGTCAGACTGCTGCCTGGCTTCAAGCTTGGCCGTACTTTCACGATGTACATGACAATAGGAGAGTATACAGAGTATTATTAAAATGAAATGGGTTCCTAGGCAAAGTATCAGTTTTTGCTCCAAGCTACAGTCATATCTGCCAGCAAAAGTGCCAAATTTCTATGTACTATACAGTGCCCCTGGTGCCCTTCCCCCAGCATACATCTGACATAACTACAGAGGCGTATGGTGGGGAGACGTGGCTGGCTGCCGGTGCACAGACCTTGAGGAGGAAGAAGTGTCCTCCAATTTTGAGAAGAAATGACCAGCACCACTGTGCAACTTTAGACCATGATAACAGCAAGTCACCTGTGTTTCATAACATATAATCCTTAAGGCTGACTAGAGAGGGAACCAATGCTCCTGGCTGGGCATTGGTAGTGGTCAAAATAGACCAAGTCAGGCAGAAGTTACCCCGCTAGGTAGACCAGCAGCAGACAACCACGTGTATGTAAGATAGATACACTCAGTCACCCTCATATAAACCCATCTTTCATCTAGTTCTACCAGCACTTAACACAGACAAGGTATTTATGAAGTATATAAAAGACATAATTCCACAATACATCCATCCACACATTTCCCTTGTACAACGGGATGACCCTGTGACTGCCAAGGCTGTGTATTTGCACACAACGTACTGCTTGCTGCCTGTAGGGATAGAACCATAAGCATGCAGACAGAACCTGGCTGCTTTCATCTCTGCTCCATCTACTGACCCGCCAGATTCCAATACAAAACTACAAGAGCATGTCTGTACATTTACACCGATGTGTAGAGGAGAGGAATGGTAATGTTGATGCTCAGCTGGCACGTGACAGAAAACACGTCAATACGAGATTTCTCTTCCAGTTGCAATACAACTTCCAACAACTTTTCAAGTCAGATTTACAGAAAGACTTATAATTCCAGTCACCATCACCGAATCAACACGATCACTGGCTGCATACCCAACCTTACTAACAGACGTTGAACCACAAAACCATTTTTAAATGATCATGAAAAACACAAGAAATCCTGATTAAAAAAATGCAGCCAAATATATATTCCACTTTATTTTTTTTATTTTTTTATATAACTTCACTCATGTAGCAGAGATCAGACTGCCTAGACGACAGACAAGACAGTAGTTTGTTAGCAATAAGTAACTCATGTTTGTAGCACAATATAACATAGCAGGCTATGGAGACAATACAAAGTTAATAGTCGCATCTCCTACAATAAAACCATAATATTGGAGACGAACCATGCTCTCCACTCAGGAATCCTATGCTTTTACAATACTTTTTTAAAACGTAACTTAATATCATACATGATTCCGACAGTGCGCCTTTAAACAAAGCTATTTGGTGTGACTTCAGGTAAACAAAAACAAGACACGTGTTTATTATATTCTGAACAATCTCTGCGGAGATCGCATAAGCTTGTAGAACAGGACATTCTTCTACCTTCATGTCAAGCACCTTCCCTTAGGGTAGATTTGAAAGGGCAAAAAAATAAAAAAATGCAAGTCTACTTTTGACTGATCAAGCAAAATATCAACTTCACAAACTGCACAGAAAACTACTCACTGTACTGAACTACTTACACTCATCACCTGATTATGTTACATTAATATCTTAAGATGAAAATGCCCTGTGTGGAGTGCATAGTACATTTGTTATGTCAGCTGTGAGCCAAGAGCAATGTTTATAGTTGAAGTCATTTCAAGAATTAAACCGCAGCGAATCATTGTTTCCCAGCGCTTCAACAGATTCACTTGTCGATAAGTATATGGACAATGGAATTTAACCCGTGTAAGAACAAACAGCGAGATTTGAAATCAGTCTGACCACCACAGAGAAACTTGTGGTTTTAGCAGTATTCGCATGAAATATACAGGATAATTACACAAATAAAAACGGTCAATAGAGAACAATGAGATCCTTATGTGGAAAAGGTAAACAGAGAATAAGGTTATTCTAAAATAAACTTCAGAATCACAAGGCTACAATCACATTGGCAGTACCAGTTTGTTTATCGAAATGCACAAGACTTCAATATTAAATCAATATTATGTGTAATAAGGTGGTGTACAGAATAATGTAGGATTCAGGAGCTAAACTGTCATATCAAGGCACTAGCACAGTGTTGGCTAACCTGTGACACTCCAGGTGTTTGTGAAACTATAAGTCCCAGCATACCCTTTCAGCAATAAGCTGCTATATATTGACCAAGCATGCTGGGACTTGTAGTTTCACAACTCCTGGAGTGTCACAGGTTAGCCAACAATGCACTAGCAGGATCTTTTAAGGAGCCAGGTAATCTGTGCATCAAACAAAATTACTCCCAAACTAAACCAGCAGTAATTCTTCAGACATACACCTGGCTCCTGTGATTTGTCCTCTGCATACTACTTTACTAAACCTTCCCAGCACTCCTGAGACAGATAATGGCAACAGGAAAAATGACAAAAGTAACTTACACTGTGAAACTACACATTTAGTGCAGATCAAGTTAATAAATGAATAAGACACCGACAGGACAGAGCATAGCCAATCACCGTACTTACCCCTACGTTGGCCATAATGTCTCCAGGTGTGCAGTCTTCTTTCTGGGATTTGGATTTCTCATATGAAGCCACAACAAGGCCATTCTGCAGGTTTTTATCTGGCCCCATGTGTACACCATTCACTGCAGCAGGCTTAGGAATAATCTTTGCCTTGTCACCCTTGTTTTCTCTCGCTTTAAAGCTGGGCGTGCAGGTTAAGGCAGCAGCTGATCCAGAGGAGCGTGTTGAATTTGTAGAACTTGCTCTCTCAATTTCATCCTGAGTCTGCTTCAGCACAGCCGTTCTGGGAACTTTACCTAGAGCATATTTAGTATGGGTTGGGGCATGTGCAGGTTGGCTGGGGAAGAGCTGCTTATTAATTGGTTGTTTCTGACATTTAGCAATAGCTGCTGCTGTTTTCAGGTCCTGATCTGGAACAGACTTTTTAATCATTGTTTTGATGACAGAAGTTGGGGCTCTAGGAGATGCCAGAGGTGAAGATACATTAGATTGTGACTGCGGGGACCGGGGAGAAGGCTTAGAAGATGATGAAGGGCAATCCTTTGATATTAATGCAGGTCTAGTCAGCACTTTTGCCTTTACATTCTTAAAGTTAGGTTTTGGAAAGTTTATCA
This sequence comes from Mixophyes fleayi, assembly GCF_038048845.1. Taxonomy (NCBI): domain Eukaryota; kingdom Metazoa; phylum Chordata; class Amphibia; order Anura; family Limnodynastidae; genus Mixophyes; species Mixophyes fleayi. The sequence goes on from NC_134402.1 coordinate 71,134,346, forward strand.
CCTCACTTTTCTTTGCTTTTACAACAGACAACGGTGGGGGCAGCTTTCTATTAATGGGTTTTGTTGTGCCAGCTTTAAGTGTATCTAGGTTGTTGCCTTTGTTAATGTCTTTGATGGAATCGGATTCTCTCGGTTTCTCAATTTGTCCATTATCATCCAACACTGGAACAGAGAAAGTCATGTTTTTGGACTCTGGTAAAGGTGTGGAAGTATAGGCCTTAGAATCTGTGTATGAACTGGAACTTTCTATTAAAAAGGTGTCCTCGCAGTCGTTATTCAAGTCTTTTGATTCTAAACTCACAGACTGAGTTCTACTGGAGGACTTTAAAATGCCCGGTTCCTCCACAGAGACACCATTTACCTTATTGGTTTCAAGGTGAATTTCCTCTACATGTAAAACTGGAATAAAGTCTTCTTGATCTGTCCCTGGGAGAGGGCACATGTTATTCTTGTTTATATCATCCTTCATGACTGGGGTGTTGTTATTAGAAGGTTTAAGAGCCCTCTCAATGCACTCTTCAGGTGTACTGCATGTAATCACATCCATATCAGACACCTGGTTTGTAAGTCCACCATCTGTCTTCATCAGACCCATTTTTTTGGAGTCTTTATTGTGTGGAGGCACTTCAAAATAATCCAAGTCTTTGGTGGAGTGTTCCCCACTCTCACAGCCAACAGGAATATTGTTAGTCCACTTCAAAGACCCTGAAAATACTTCAATGGAGCTATTTGGTAACGCTGAAGTCTCCAGTAAAGAAGTACTCATCGGCTTTTCAGAGTCACTTGAAAGCAAACTATTTTTCCTCATACGCATTTCACTCCGCTCCAACGACAAAGAGAACAAGCTCAATGATGATGCCTCCATGTTCTTGTGAATGGTGAACGGTGTGCCCACCTCCACCTGTTCACATACTACATTCCCACAAGCCTCATCGGTTTGTTTTACAGTGAACTGGGAGTTCCTCCAAAGCTCTGGTTTGTTATAAGTGTCAGCTGACTGCTGTATGTAAGGCATAAGCTGTTTAACGTTCTGTTTATTGTACATACATGTGATAGGTCTGGGATTTGTGGTAGATTCATTGTGTGAACAAATGTGGGTCTTGGTGGGAACTGAACCGTTTATTGAGGAGGATTCCTTGTTAACATAAGCTATGGTCTCGTCAAGCTCCACTGTGTTTCTATGCAGTGTACTCATGACTGCAGGAACACCATTCTCTGTCCTCTTTGTATAGTCCACCGTATTCTCCAACTCCTGTCCGCTGTGACCTGGTTGTACAGGATCCCCACAAGCCTCACATTCACTCCTCGCCACCGAAAGAGCAGACTCCTTGGAAATCACATTACATTCACATTTTGAGAACTTGAGAAATTTGTCTTCCTTATTTCCATTGCTGTCATCATCATAAAGCAGCGGTGAGCCAAATTCATTCCTGGGGGATTCCACCAAATTCTGCACATTCATCCTGGTGCTTTCCAGCGTTACGCACTTCAATCAGGGCATTTCAAATAGAGGGGGGGGATGGGGGTAATGGGGTAAGGGGCTGAAGACTTATAAAGCAAGTAGCCTTCTTTGAATCCAACAGCTTGATATAATAAAACAATGTAATTCCAGTTTTGGGCTCATCGGGGTGGAACGAAAGTTGGTCCAATCTGCAAAGATAGATAAACAAAGTAATTAACTATAGGGTGGGCTATAAATATCAAGAATTGAGCAAAGACCTAACGTCCTTCAGTCTGTATTTTCATTGTCATTATCTAGACAGATATAATTATAAGGCCCATCAATACCTACAAATACAGTAGACTGAAGTATCTTAACTCCAGGTAGTTAATTTAATTTAAAAAAAAAGCAAAGCATGTTCTTTTCACATACAAGCGCATCTCATCAGTTAGATTGGTAAGGAAGGGTTCTGTTTTCTATTATATAATAATTAGGTTCACTTTAGTTTGTGTGGGTGGGTGCGTGTTTTAAAGAATTCAGACAAAGCTACACTGGGAAAGGGGCCGATTAGGATAATTAAAAAATAAATAAAATCTATACAAAATATATCTATCTGTATTGAGTTGTGTAATATAAAAGCACTATATAAAAAGTTAATATACAATATTTATTCTCTCTTACATAACAAAGTTAACCATCTGCATCTCCTACTAAAGTAAACATTTCTGGAGTAAACGGTAAAAATCATATTTTAAAAGTACATTATGTTTGAAGAGGACCTGTCACCATGTTGTCTGTCAGTTTTTTGTTTTACTTCATACAGCCTTGTGTGCTTTTTAGAAATAATGGCTTCCCCTATGACTGTTCACCCAGTAAAGAGCAATTAATCCAGTGCCCTTTCTATACACTTTCTGGGATATAGTGAGCAAACATGCCCAGGAACCAGAGACCTCTGGCTAACAGCTCGAGCCGCCTTCCAAGTCCACAACTTTGTTTGCTCTCAGATCCATTTGACTTTATTTTAAAAAAAAAAAAACAAAAAAAAAAAACAAAAAAAAAAAAAATGTATTTTCTTTGCTAAAATGCCAATCATAAATAACACAATGAAGATGTGGTCTGGTGCTGCATTAATGGTTCCCCTGGGATATACTATTTGTATGGAGGACTATGGCACAATTTTTTTTTTATCAATATATGAATGTAACCCAATGTTTACTGTCTACTTGTAGAGGCTTTATAGTGTCTATAGGGTGGGTAATATAAATGGCATTAGAGCCTAGTATTGCATGGTACAGCAGACTCACCCGAGGGGCATTTCTGGGAGGCATTGCTTGTTAATTGATCAGTGTGGGAACGTGGACACAAATTAAACGCAGAACTTCTAAGAGAAGCTAAAGACATGCAGCCAAACCAAGAGGCGGCTTGCTGCATACTGCAAGCTTATTATTGATGATTCACAATAACCTAGAGGCATCCCCAAGAAAAACACCATTTACGTCAGAAGGCTTTACAAATTATAGGTTTGAGACACTACTGGAAACGGCTATGAAAGTAGAGAAAGCTACATACCGTAATTCGTTCATGATAAAATTCTATGCTGTACGCACAATAACCCATCTGATGTCTAAATATTTTGCTAATCTATCCAGAAAGTATTCACTGACAAGAAAAAAACACCTATTTCTGAGCCTGAGACTGGAAAATCTAGCAGTAAGTCCAATCATTTTTTATTATACTGCATTTTACGCAAACACGGACTATCCAAAACCACTAGTCATCAGATCACCACACTCTAACACTGCCTTTCTTGTGGGTTTTTTACAGAACGAACATTTCTGGAATCTGTAAGTGATATGGAGAGGCAGACAGGACCAGTGTTTCCACTTACAGGTCCTTTTTACCTGATAACTGACTGTTCCTGAAAAAATATGGAAAAACAAGCCAAACAGGAGAAGACCAGGAAATAAGGAATATGAAAGTGGAACCCTGCACAGGAATTTAGCGCAGGTCACCTTCCAACACAAGGAGAAGTGACCAAGGAGCATTAGTGTACTGGGAGACGCACACAGTAAAGGATTTTTCACAGTTCATAAGACAAAAATAGATGCGCTTTAACTAAACTAAAGCAAGTTTTCCTATGCGCCAGTTTTGACAAATATCCCCTTTAATTCACAGTAATCGATGTGCAGTTCGAGCTCACACTGTTGGCTACTCAAAGCATCATCTATTGCCGAACTTTAACCCTATATCTTTGTAAACCATTTACCATTAAACTGACGACTTATGGCAAATCCAGTAATGGAGATATGGAAAAGGAAGGTGGTGACTGAAAGCTGAATAGCAAGTTTATATACATGATGGGATGAAGACCTATTTAAAAAAGAATAAGCCAGCTAAAGTACAAAGGGGAAAAAAAAAACAAAAACAAAAAAAACAGGTTGCTCCCTCCCCTCTGCACATAAGGAAGCCTGGTACACACACACACACACACACACACACTTGGTAATCACACATTAGAATCTTAAAGAAAACATTTCCTGTTCGACTGCCTTATACTAATAAAACAAGTAACAGGGAAAAATAGGATAAACAAGTAAAAAACAAAATACATTGAAAGGACTATGAGAAAATGAAATACTGTTCTAATTTTAAGTTTTATGAAAATATATATATCTACATCCACATATACACGAGATGCTCAGGCTCGGTTCCTCGAGAACCGAACACACCCGAATTTAGGGGATCCGACTACCGAGCTGGCTCAGTACTGTTGCGCACCCTCGGAATTGAAAACGAGGCAAAACATAGTGACGTCATCGGATCTCAGGAGTTTTGGATACCTATTTAAGATCAACATAGTGAGGGGTGGGAGGGAGAGCGGACCCCCCATCTTTCTTTTCTGCCACTGCTGTGTGCCAATGTGTCCTAGGAACTGCAGTGTGTTTGAGTCATTGCTCGGTCGCTTAGCATCCAGCCAGGTCGCTGCAGTCTTTGTCCAAAAGTGAGGTGTTCAAATTTGACTGCAAATGGCTTGAAATTAGTGTTAATGAGGTTAATAATGTAGGTAAAAAAAAAAAAAAGAAGCAAAATTATGTGATTTTAGCATATTTTAGGATTTCTTCTAAAAAATCCAAAACCAAAACACACACAAGGGCTGTTTTGCCAAAACCACAACACAAAGCGAATCCAGATCCAAAACCAGTTCACTGGGGTCAGTGAGCATCTCTAATATATATACAGAAGGGAGAGGCTGACATTTTGCGAGGGGAACCAGGACTGAAGTCTACCAATACACTGGGAACTAATGACATCACAGAGACACCAGGCACAAGTAGTCTCATACGGATTCCTAATGAGTATTTTTGTCCCACAAAATTGCTTCCTCCAATGCGTGTAGTTAGTGTGACCGCTTTACAGGAGGCAGGTGCTGGAAATAGTCCATTCATACAGAACTTGCTTCATTCTCAATTTTAAACAATGTAAAAGACATTTTAGGGATAATGAAATTTGAGACACAAAACACTTATTGAAAGAAAATTAAATTGGCACTGGACAAGTAACCATAACTATGGTAAACGCTTTCAGTACATTGTATTAAAAAGGTTTACAAATTCTTAACATTGCATATTATGCGTTACATGAATAGAGAATGTTCAATAAAGTTCACCTAGTGCAGCTCATAACATAGGACAATAGGTAGGAGTCAAAACGCTGCATCTCTGGAATATTTATGAATGGTTAAACCCAATATTATAAGCCACGAAGAGTACTCATGAGGAAACATTTTATGCCATGGGAAAACACTGCTGGTTGCATGAGAGATTTAAAAAGATATAAACCCCCCCTTTGGCACAACCAAAAACACATAGTACTCAGAACTGTACAGCTGCAACTGACAGGTCTGCTCAACCCACCTAGGGATCACATGAATTGTTAAATGAAAATCTAGGAGATCTGTGACCGGACATTCAGCCTTGAAATCCACCTCTTACTTTCCTTTTAGGTACCAAATAAGGGAACCCAAGAGGGTTAAACAGTTATATGTACCTGTTCCGAAATATCCTGTTAGTTTAAACTCCTTATGAACCCAAACTAATAGTTTTCCTATTCGTTTTAAGATTTTAAGTGTCTAAATAGAAAAGTATTTGGTTAAACCGAGGTTTACAAAGGACCCTACACCCACCTAATACAGGGCTCCAGGAACCATCGCCCTTACTGTCAGTGCTGGTTACCCACCTGCTTTGAACCTCAGTCAAGTTGAGTTCACTGGATTTTAAAGCCAACAAACAGAAAATAAATTTTTGTGTGGAATATTAGTTAAGTTAAACCCTCCGAATCTTATTATATTACTTTCCTGGAATCTAGGGGCCCAGCCACCCCATCATGGCCCGTGATGTCTGGCACTTAGCAGCTTACTTGGGGACTCTCCCAGTTTCTGTAGACGGCTCGTGTTCTATAAACAGAAAAACTTTCTTTTCGTCTGCCAACAGGGGAGTAAATGTATTAAGCAGCGGATCAGTCAAATCACAGATACTCAGCGATTAAAACAGTCAGATTCTAGCTGTTATTTATTTAGTACATTCTACAAAATGACAGCTAGAATCTGATTGGTTGCTATAGGCAACATCTTCACTTTTTCAAACCTGCAGTTTAGTACATATACCCCAAAGTGGATTAAACAGCTTAACTATGCATTAAGAGACTTCTTCACCCATACAAAATATCATGAATCTTTCTGGAGCAGTTCCACTTTTGGGTCAATATGTCCATACAGAGGCAGAACTAGCAAGTTGTGGGCCCAGGTGCAGGAGGCGAGAAGACGGGAACCAGGACCCCCCACCCTCTGCATCTGCCATGCAACCAGACCCATTACCTCCATGGGCCCCAGTGCACAGCACTTGCCGCACCCATAGTAGTTCTGCCACTGTGCCCGTGTTCCTTCTCACATAATTTGAATTTTTGACATGAATGGTTTGGTGTAGAAGTTTATATTAGCAACCAAATTGGACTGTTTAGCATCTGAGTGTGATATAATGATGTTCATGTGCTTTTATTGAACTATACGTACACATGACATTAACACACTGACATTATTTACTTATGTTCTAACAGAAAGTTGCCAAAAGGACCTATAATTCCACACAGCAGAAACTAGATTACAAAATGTAATTAACCACTCTAAGTGATCAAACACACAATTGTGGGAAGGAAACCTTAAGGTTCAAAAGACCTTATTAAACTATTTAATCCTAACCAAAACAAAATAATCCTATTATAATTCCATATCATCTCTATAGCAACACAACACGACACTGCCTTCGCTAAACTCGCTGAAGAACAGGAAATGGTATAGTACAAGCAAATCGTTACGGAAAATCTACATTTTCAAATAGTAAATTAAATGCTTGCTTGGCATGAATATACATTTTTTAAAGTACCTGTCATACTTAGACTTAACCTAGTTTTATTGAGCACTTCTAAAAATGGGCAACACTAAACTGTTAATGTTAACAGACCCATTCCTATAAATTTTAAGTGACACCATATCATCATCTAGAATTTTTTATAAAAAACAAAAAAAAAAAAAAACAAACAATTGTCCACTTTCATAAAACTTATTAAGCTAGAACCCTCCCACAGGAAGTCTTTCAGTACAGACTCCTTGCATTCACCCAAGAGCAGTTACTGTGCCCTGTGTTTTTCTGCTGGCCCAGCCACATGAAGACTGCAGAATTAATGAGCCTTCAGTGCAGCTGCCACAAAACAATGCAGAACCCCATAGTAGATACGCGGTTAATAAGGATGGCTTCAGTTGCCATGTTTGACCACTCTCCCACGCTGCTCTCAGACACAGCAAACTAAACGCAGATAACTGGTGTTCCATAAGGAGACCTCCCACTGAAAGACTGATAAGCAGTCGGGATAAATAGCAGAGGTTGTACAAAACAGAAGTTTACTGTTTTACTGAAGTCCACATCAAGACCTTAAAGATTAAAAGTAAAACACTTCATGCTCATCAGCCCTGGGATGGTTCAGTGCGTCCTTGTTGTGCTAGTTAGTAAACAGGCAGATCTTTAGGCAGTCCCTGCAGACCTGACATGACTAAACATTCCATCAGCCCTGGGTGCAGAGGGCTACTGGGAGGAAAGAAGGCCCATGTGAAGCAGCCATCTCGCTCTTGACAGGACTAGTTGCAAAGCAAGAATGGCATGGGTGCAAGCTCCACAGGGTTACTCACAAGGCTCAGCCACAGCAGGAAATATCAAGCAGCAGCAGCCGCCTACTTCAAATTGCCCCGACAGCCCAGAACCATCCTGAACACCGGAAAAAAAATCAGGACCGACTGCAGTATGCAGAGGCCATCTGAGGGGGACAACAGCAGGGAGAGACAGGGAGACCTCCACAGAGCCCCAGTAGTCTAATGCAGTTCAACTACCTCCCTGTGATCAAGTGACCAGCAGATAAATACCAACAGTTTCTGTAGTATTGACCACTTGCAGTTCTTTAGACCTACGATGGACGACGTCTGGCCCATGTTGGTCAATGAGTAAATTTAAAACTAAGCCACTACTTGAGCATGCATTTGAAAAGTACCCCTGCTAATATATTTAACAGGACTGTAAGCCTTGAATCTGATGTATCCCTTCGGTACATGTACCATAGGTTAAGATACTAGGGTCCACACAGGGAAAAGGAAGCCATTTTGAGGGCTAGGCGAATATTTGCAAGAATGCAGCCTATAAATTCACTAGGGACCAAAGCTTTGGAATACTGATAATCCTGTTTCCAGATCCTATGTAGCCTAAACACAGAGGGCGGTAGCAGTCTTGCAGGCTTAATGTCTACCTGCTCCCTTCACACCATGGGAGGTACCCATTTTGTGGGCTGAACTAAACTATTCACCAAGAGCCAGTGACATCACCAAGAGCCAGAGACATCACCAAGGTACTAACCAAGATTATATTCACCAGCATCATTAGAAGCTACTTGTTCCTAGTGAATTGATGGGCTACATTCTGCTATTTTGTTCAGTTTGTGTCTCCACAATTGGCAGTGGAACAAAAGCAGACTAAATAAGGGTGACCCATGACTTGCCTGAACAGCAGATAAATCTCGTCTGTTGCCCACTGTGCATTGCCACATTTATGTCCAAGTCCATCCCTAAAACCATAGTCACAAAGGGGAATTCAATCAGCCACAAAGTCTCCAGAACGTCCATAAGACACTGAGGCAGGCATTTCTGTAAAATCTCTGCTCGGTTTCCCCTCACACCCCATAGAAGTGCAACGAAAAGTAAGCAGAGATTGTTACCATAATTACCGCTGATGTCCACGCACCACATCATTGGTAATTGAATTCCCCACATAGAGTGTGAACAGAATAAAACTTAATCAATTTATGCTGCTGTAGGGGCCAGCTACATACACCACATACAAAAATGTATCTGATAAGATTTTCTTTTCTCTCTTTATATATTTCAGTCTCAAAACCAAGACGACAATCACATGAGGTCAAACACCAATGGTGGAATGCAGCACATCTGCCAGCTGTACAGATGGCACCACATGATGTGCAGGGAAGGAATGGCAATTAGCATTGCAATAAGTAAAGCACTGATTGGCTTATCTTCCCCACAACTTGCTATATTAAATGCTTGTGTAAGGTCAATGTTTCTTTGTGCACGTTCTACATACACCAAGATTAGCTGATCAATTTGCTTTATCCGCAGAGAAATTGTACAATAATGCAGTACTGAACTGCAGAGCTTCAAAGACCTTCAACTCCAACAAGTACAAACTCAAACTCCTGGAGCAGACCAGTGTTACCAAGTGTTTTGTTTTTTTTGTTTGTTTGTTTTTGTGCATTCAGACTTTCACCCTCTCATGGAACTGCCTTGAGTGTCACCACAGTAATATTCCAGTTAAAGCAGGATCTTAAAAAAAAAAAAAAAAATGAAATCTGCAGAAATGACTTTATAGCATTCATAGAGAGACAGATTTGCTTCAACTTTTACAGGATTTTAAATGCTGTAAGCAGGTAGAGACAAAAAAATATATTCAGGGGAGCCAATGTTTGGCTTCAAGATGGAATTCATTCTAGTTTCTTAGTGGAAAAAATAATCCATCCTCTAAATGACTCATAAAATGCAGAGTTTCTAGTATCCAATAATCAGGCAATTTTACTGAGCTTAAAATAACAGAGGAACTGCAGACAGTCACACGGCAAACTAATCACTTGCTGCAGGAAAACTGAAGTCCTTAACAGACTGAAGGGGAAAAAAAAAAACCTTTACATTTAGTAAACGTAGTGGGGCAAATGTGCAAGATATATTTGTACTAGGAATCTAAGATCACTTGTTATTTGCGTTCACACAAACTGCAATACCCACAGCACATTTCTACAGTTAACAAAAACACAAATCTATATCACACAATTCACCTTCAGCTAACCAAACACATAAAAAGCCTACACAAAAATGTTAAAATAAATCTCCATTTGATACAATGATCTGCTATGTATTAAGGAAAACCTGGCATGCAGTGATGGGGTTAGACACCAGGCACCTCATTCTTAAATGAATGTTGCTTCATGCTACCATGTTATTTAACAGAGTTCCCATCGCGGTGGAGGCCTGGGTTAGATCTCCCTTGTACCATTACATCCTAGCATGAGCAAACCGCATAAAATAGAACAGATTTAATAAAATGACCCACAAAACTTAACTTTACAAAGGTGCTCAAAAGACTGTTTAAACTACAGAACCCCTTGCAGCCACATATGTATGTATGTATGTATGTATGTATGCATGCATGCGAGAGACTTCACCACCTACGGCTAGTGTGGGAAACAACTTATCGCATCTGGCAAACAGAAGTAACCATTAAACATCAACATTTTTTTATATAGCGCCAGCAAATTCCGTAGCGCTTTACAATTGGGAACAAACATTAATAAGACAATACTTGGTAACACATACAGAGAGGTAAGAGAACCCTGCTCACAAGCTCACAAGCAGTAAAACGTTAAGGTTATTGTGGGGTGGACCAGGGTGTTGTAATTAGTATGAGTGATCTTAGGAGGCTGCGTACAACACACCAGAATATCCTCTTTGCTTTAGCATATAGATATTCTGAGCAATCCCTAAATCTTCTGGGAGAGGGCTCCCACCTAGTAAGATGTGCTTTATTTTCTAGCCAAAATATAATTTTCTAAAATGTCAAGTTTACACAGACGTTTTAATTTTGAACTGAAACTAGAAGAAATAGTTGTAATGCAAGATATAACACAACAAACAGTATATGGAGTAAGGATTAAAAAATAAAAGTTTAAATCATCCCATAGCACCACTGGCCAAGTAGTTTTACCAGGGAAAAGAAACTGAATGAATGAATGATTAATAACACTAGTCACAACATAAGTGACGTCATAGAACAGATATTACATAATATGACCATGTGAGGTAGCATTTAGTGAACAGGGCAATGTTTAATCTGCACAGAAGCTTTGAAGCTTGTAGACCGGTAGAGAACTACAGGAGACCAAATGGGAAATTTTTAAAAAAAAAAATAAGTATAAGTGCACCATTTGGCGACAATATTTCTACAAATAAGAGACTCCCATGTAGCTGTGCAAAAAAAATTGTTACTGAATATTAAAATGCTTAATCCCTCCATTCCTTAAAAACTACTCTGGGCTGAACAATAACTATATTAATACAAGAATTCGGTTAGCAAATATTTAAGTTGAAACACATTGCTAAAGAATGTTTTTTTTAAATACATTAACATCAAAAAGATACATTGGGTCCACATTAGGTGGAAAAATACCAGGAAATCCTGCTACACAACCTATGCACACCACTAAATGCTGTAAGACAGGAGGAAATATAGTTTTGCTTATACAGGATTATGACAAAGCACCTGGCCCACACGGCAACCACTTCCGTGAGCTAAAAGGAACAAATGCCTATTTAGCAACGTGCAGCGATTGGGCTGATCATAAGAGCAATTCATCAATAAGATATCGCTGGGGCAGCTGAGCGATACTACTAACTAGACAATACTGGCTGGTAAGGGATAACTTACCATTTCACCAGGCCAATCTCTGGAGATTGGCACAAGTGACCAGGCTAGCCAGCTCACACATGCCCAGTCAAACAGATAGCCCAGACTTGGAATTTCTGTTCCACTTAGTGAACAAAAAGCAAATAAACATTTTGTTATAAATCATTATATATATATATATATATATATATATATATATATATATATATATATATATATATATATATATATATATATATATATATATATATATATATATATATATATATACACACACATATACATATACATATATACATACATACACACACACTCCTATAAAGAAGTCTCACATTGTCAGAAGCTCTATGGTTGACAAATAAAAGTGGCTTGAGCACTCAGTAGGTCATGTGATGGCAGAGGGTGGAGAATACTGTGACATTGCAATCGGAGCTCAGAGAAAGTATTCCAAAGCCGCTCTGCTCCCATCATGTTGCTTTATTGGATCAGAGTTTTTTCACCCTAATTATTATTAACACTTACTGGATCTATCAGTTTCAGAAATACAAATACAGATTTTTTTTGCTTCACGTTGGTTGTGACAAACAGAGCATTTTAATATCAAGAGGGCAGTATGTAACAGGATCGCACACAATGCTGACCTAGGTATCCTTACATTAGACGTATTGGCTTCAGTAAGCTTTGTAATTGCAAACCTCATGAATGATTCATTCATACACTGGATATTTGAGCAGAAAGGGACCTCTCCTATTGTGACAGAGCCAAGAAAACAAGACAAAGGACAGGCCTATTCACTCAGATCCTGAGCTGCAGCGTGTCCTACTACAATGCAGGCTGAGGAGGTTTAATGCATTAACTGACAGAAAACATAATTAAAGAATTTAGATTGTCAAATTAGAGGAGTAAGACATAAGATGAAGATTTTGGTTGAACACAAATATTTGAGATGTAAACACAGCATGCAGGAGCCTCTCCATTTAATCCATCTCTCTCTCCTAGGCTTGTTTGTTCAATAAAGTTATACGCTTTGAAATAACCATGTTTAGGGGTGTTAGCCAAACTTACTTGGTTTTCCTTCCTATAGCCACTCAAACATGCTGGTTGTGTTGTCAACTTTTACTGTTAATTCTACAATGTATAATGAGCAAATGTGCTAAATGGTAGTTGGGGGGGGGGGGGGGGGGGTGTATTTTCAATTCTGTCCCTACACCCATGTATTTCCCGCTGCTTGTAAATTATGGATCAAACAGGGGAGAAAAAAAACTAGCAGCTTAAATATTGCAGCGGATGCAGCCAGGATAAATGTTTCTAAAGACATGAATAATTTCTTTACTCCCAGAGGAATAACACATACCAGTTCATACATCAATACATGCTGCTTGTCATTGTGTGTGCAAGTCTGGCCCCAGTCTGAGGTCTGACAATAAGTGCACAATGTTATTAAATTGACTGAGAAGTAGTTTGAAATTTCTGTGCTACATGAATATTTTTGCATCTATTATTTTTTTTTTTTTTAGAGGATAAGACATTATTTCCTTCTTCGTCTAGGATTAGCCACATTTCATATATAGGGGCCTATTTATCAAAGGTTTCCCCCCGGTAAAATCCCCGAAAACAACAGTTTTCGGGATTAAACACTAAACTGCTATTTATGATTGTAGCATCACAGCAGATATCATAGATATATGCTGCTTTGCATCTATCATTTTACTGAGTACTCCCCATAACAATGTATGGGGGAGTGCTCAGTAACGCTATTTAACAAACAAAATTAACTTTTCAATCATGTTAATGTACACCAGCTCAAGTACATGGCGTACATTATCATAATTGAAAAGTTTCAGTGCTGTCAGCGCTGCTCCGAAGAGCAGAGCATGTGTGGAGGGATCATGTGATCCCTCCCTGTCACTCACCGCTCGCTCTCTGCAACTATAATTGCCGAGAGACAGCAGAGATGTCTGTGTGCATGCCCGAGGGTTTCACTCGGCGCACGCGCACTGGAGTAAGAAGAGGAGCCCCGTTGACCGCACGCCGCTTCGGGAACGAAGAGGCAGTGGTAAGTATGTTTTCCACTTCACAGGAATAGCAGTTTCTGTTCCTGTGTTGCTTTTTTAATAAAATATGAGAAATAGTTCAATCCTTATCAATGCAATAAGGATTGAAAACTAATTTTCATATTTTGCGAGTGTAGATAAATGTGCCCCATAATACGGTATCAAATGAGACCCACAATGAACATATCATGGCTTAATTGCCCCCTGTGGATGTCCTCCTGGACAATAAAGTGAGACTACCTATGGGGGGTAGATGATGCACAAAAATATCAGACACTACCGAGTTACATACCACCGAGATGTTTCGGCCGCCTCTCAAATATATCCTGTAATTGATTACTACACATTACAATACTTGGGTGGTCGAGTCAGTCTTTGAACGTCCCCTTTAAACGGAATTGAAGTTAAAACAAAAACAATTAATCCACTTTGTACGGGTCAAACACGGAATCCTGCTACCATATGAACACCCTCAACACCAAAAAAAAAAAAAAAAAAAACACACACACCAAGGACTCAACTCTCTGCAGGTGATACACAAACAAGTGCCAAAACAAGGATGTGATACATGGCTTCCTATATGAACACTAGGGTTTAATGTTAGACACCGATTTTAGTGTTTGGGACAACATGGGTTAAAGCAAATTTCATTATAGAAAGGCGTAAACCACAAAGCAATTTTGTTGTGTTTCTAAATACATGCTATTTGCAAATGGTGCTTGGGTGTCGTGAGGAAAGCTGATTATCATAAAGTTATATTATACTGTACAATTAAACGTAATTGGTGCAGGCCCAGAAAGGAATAACTATTGTTTTATTGCCTGAAGTTCCTGAACTCTGACTAGTGAGTTTGTGAGCGAGCGAGTCCCTCTGTGACTGCCAGGAAACTTTGCATAAAATAATTGCCTTAAGCTGGAAACATAGCAAGCAGTAACTTATGAGCTTTGTATTTGTATAACTGGCGACACGTTAAGACAAACGGGCAGACTTTCCAAATCTTTTGCCTGCACTCCCCCCTGCTCCCAAATGTACAGCTGACAGATGGCCACACACAAAATAAACCATCAGCCGAATCCACTTTCTTACAATCCAGATATTACTCATCTTTGGTCATCAGTGAAGCCCTACAAGTAAACAGTCACAAAGTTGCCTAAACCGGCCAACAAAATTGCCTCTTTTAGCCAACTTTAACCAAGGTATCCATATTTAGGGTTGCATGTATCTTGCACTCGAAGCCCACTGTGTTTGAAAAGGTGGATCAGGGCTGTTCATGTAAAATAGTAAGGGCATGCAAACTCAAGTTAGGCATGCCCCTTTGAGATGAATCTTATATTCATTTACATGGACATTGAAATAAGTTAACCTAGAGGTATGAATTCTTCATCCACAGACCGAGGGCAAGTTCTGGAGCTGATGATTGAGGCATCTTTGCTTTGGACACATTTAAAGCTGCACAACCACCTAGTAAATGGTAGGATTGCTGACACCCCCCTCGCCAACTCTGCAGTCAGGGCCCTGGGAAAAAGTAGCATGTAGAAACCTGCAAATTAATTTTATTAACTTAAAATGGCAGCTACACGGGGGTCGAGTGGGTACAGCCTCTAATTTTGTCTGTGACTAAGTTGAGCAGAAGCACCCAGGAAAAAGCAGCTCCCTGAGCTATGGATTCTTTTTTTTTTGGGGGGGGGGGGGGGGGGGGATTGCACTACCACCTTCTTCTAGGGAGTAGTGTAGCTGTAAGGTCGCACATAAGTTAAGATGCAAGCAACTCCAAGCGAAGCTATGAAGACACAAGTGTGTAGGAGCAACTTAGAGATCCATAGTGCCCGATTTACATATGAGCACAAACGGCCAAAGAGGGACATTTACGTTTAGTGTACAAATTACTTTGCTTGAGTTAAGTAGACATAATTCACAGCTTATTGTACATAACTAATACAAAGAAATATATTTCTGTTAAACACACTACACAGAGCAAGGCCCATTAGAATGAACCTAAAATCTTAAGACACACCGACAAAATGAGATTGAATCCATAAGAATAATTACAGCGGACACAAAGGGACACTGGTGGGAAGAAGGGATGGGAGGTAGGATACAGAAGAGGGACAGTTGGGAGGTAAAGCGATACACCAATCAGCATGCTCTTCTCCTCCTCTCCCTGAGCACAGCATTCCAGTGTGTGTTGACAGAGCCTAGTGTTGATGAGGATTATAATAGAAGTGAGACAGTCACAAGCACACCACTATACAAAAAAAACCAACACACCTCTAAGCAAAGTTACCACACATTAAAACAATATATTCTCTAACAGGGTGCTTCAAAGCATAAATGACTGGCTGTTTCTCAGAGTACTTTACTATATAATATGTAAAAAGAAATGGCTTGAGCACATAAATGAAAGCATTCTTTTCCTCATGCCACGCAGTATACATAATAAAAGTAAAGTTAAAAAGCATTCTTTCCAACATCAGAGTATAAAAACCTGGCAAGGAAAGACCGTAATGTACACAAGGCTCACACAGCTTCATTGTGTTTAGATTCGCTCATGTTACATTTGACATTTAACTGCATTTTCGATTGCTAAATCTTGATGACAAAAATCTTATGCAAAAGTCCTTGAAAAACAGACTTAATTCCTGTAATCACTCACAATGCCCGTTTCTTCCATCTATAGACAAGGGACTTGTGCAGAGAACGGCTGACGAGACTTCTCTGCAGTGCCTTTGGATTTATTAAATATATTCAGGTCACTGCTAAAGTCCCTTCCACTAACTGCAGCTGCATGTGACAGAAGTAATGGTTTGCAGAACTCACCTCTCTCCCCCTGAACCTTCACAGACCAGACAATAGAAGCTCTTAACGGTGTAAGAAAAGTATTCCTGCTCTGCAGTCAGAGATGCTCCACATGAGGAACTGCAGTATTTTCAGCTATGCAAAGGAATCCTGCGAGCACCGAGCTTCGCCTGCACACTGCTCACTGACTTGCTCTCAGATTGTAAAAGAATTTCCTTTAGAAACGCTGCTAGCGTTAGTCATGGCCTCTGCCAGGTCATTGAGAACACATATACCCCTCTCTTACACGAAGACGCCAATGTTATTCTAGCCAAGATCAAGGTCCACAGTGATGCCTGGCAGAGCGCTGCTCCACTAAGTGGGCAAATGCTGAGTCTGTACTTGTCGGACAGAGGGGGCGGGGCCAATGGAATATCAGCATTCCCTGTTGCCTAGCAATGACATTGATCATTGTGACATAAATCATGAATGAAAGTGGGGGGCGGAAGGGGCATAAACAATAAAAAGTTTGCAGAGATACAAGGTATTAAGAGATTTCTTCCGCTGATCCCGTTACTACAGACCACACCAGTACTCCAGCTTCCTAGTCAACTGTGTCTAATTATAATCTGCCATGTACAGTCTTGTAAAGAGGATGCAGAGTTAGCATTTTATTACCTCCCACATTCAGGCTCATACTTGGTATAGGGAAAAAAACACACATTAGTAAAAAGGGAACCAGTAAACTAAACCAGATTCTGTACTAAATTACAGTAATTCAAATCTAAATCTGCTTAAAAACAGTGCCGTACAAATATCAGCCATTGCTGCCATGATTACACAGGATACTGGGGCACACTTGTTTCCTAATCCTTCCCTTGAGTCGGTAACCTTTAGGCCTCATACACTCTGGAATGAATTTAAAAAAATTACTTAATACGCGTTATTAATGCCTATTAAATGTGCTTTGGTACTGATAATACAAATATAGAATGTAAACAAATGGGTGTAAGCAAACCAAATGAAAAGCATTCAATGCATTCATTCTGAAGCATTATCGGTTAGCCTCAATGGAGTTCTATGGGAATGCTCATTAAGTATATAGTAGGCTATGCTGCAGGGACCTGCAGCTATTCACGCTTTAAGGTGCAGTGTTCATAATGCTTACACAAATGGCATCCATACATATATTTAGACGGTTAACATATCAACCTTCCAGTATCACCTGAAATACTTTTTAGGTGATGCAACTGGAAAAACATTGTAAAATCACTCCACAGGCATGAAGTATTGGATATTACAGATTTATACTACTGGGTCAAAAATACCACATTTCCCAACATTTATATTATCACAATTCAAAGCAATCTGACCTTATACTGCTGAAAAAACTAGATATTGTCACTGCCACAAAACACCTATTTTGGTGCCAGCCAGTAAAAATCAATTTTACAATTGCACTGCAAACATACGGCGACTGGCCACATATTTTGGATACCAAAAGGCAGTAAATAATCAGTGTCTATTCATACAAATTATGCAAATTCACAGAAGTTTCATATTCAGGAGAATATTCAAAGATTTCCAGTGATGAAAACCAGAATATGAACGCAAGCCTTGAAAAGGTTGTCATCTCAGAGATGGAATCAAATCGGTTTAGTGTTTCCATTATAAAAAGCACAAAGTAAAACCTAACACTAACAGGTGAAGAAAAGATGAAACAGTCTGCTTTAGTTTGCATTAGGCAAATCATTCATCCCAGTAAATAAGCTGAGATGTTGGGTGGCCTTATTCAAAAACAAGACACACTAAGCAAAGACTCAATTTAGAAACAAAAATTGAGCTAAGAGGCATATACACATTAAAACGATATATAATTTTAGACAAATCATACTCTAAAACAGGGTTGTCCAACTCGTGACCCGCGGGCCACATGCGGCCCAGCACGCCTGTAAATGTGGCCCAGAAGGAGTTTTGGTTGTGGCAAGGGAGCAGCGCTCTTAATGGAAAAAAAAAATCCTGCGAAACAAAGAATAGAAACTACTTACCTTGCGGTCACGTCAGCTGGTACTCTGGCTCCCTCCCTTGTCTCCTCCTCCGTGCGGCGCTCGCAGTGAATGTCGGGCGTGATGTCATCACGCCCAACATCCATTGCGGAGCGCAGCACAGAGGAGACACCCGCGCGAGAAGAACAATCAGCAGCACAGAATTGGAGAAAAGAAGAGAAGAGGACAGAAGAACAAGCCGATTAAAAGGTAAGTTAAGGAGGATTTTTTTTTTTTATTATTTCAAGGGACGCTGAGAACTGAATAAAAGTCACCTGGTCCTGGAGCATCATGGACCTTATCTCCCTGCTACATACTTCTACTTGTAATACTAATGGGGTATTATATATTATTCTCTTTGGCCCATTATAAGTTGTTATCCCTTAACTAACAGTGGTGTAATTAGCAAAACAGGTCACAATTTGGGGTCACAGTGGTGTATATGTCAGGTACCGCAGGCCTGGTCAGGGCACCCTGAAATACAATGACCGGCTTAAATGATATTGCATCGAAACAATACAAAAAGTGATTATAGTATAATAACTAGAGAGGATTTTTTGAACAGGGCGATTGAAAGGTAAGTATAGGGGGATTGTTAGTGTATCTTATGTGCGGCCCAAACCAACTCGTCGTCTGCCAATGTGGCCCAGGGAAGCTAAAAGGTTGGACACTCCTGCTCTAAAATGTAAAAATGATTTACAGTGTTGTAAATATATTCAGTGAAGGTTTAGGAGATGTGAAAAAGTGTAAATTAGTCTGTAATAAAGATGCAATAGGCAAAATCATCTGTTCATGTTTGGGATTTGCTTTTTGACACACTGCAAAACTAAAACCTAGCAACTACCTACACACCCATACGGCTAATAATCATTACAGTGATTAAATTTACACAAAAAAAAAAAGTAGCCATCAATGCAGTAAGTTGCCTGGAGGTCTGCAGTTTGGACTAGTATACTCTGACCTTTCACTGGGTACATACTACAGGTATTTCACCCAATTAACCTGATAATCATATGATAAACAACTGTTAGGTCCAATAAAAGCATTAGTGTGTACACTCCCATGATCAAGATACAAAAGCTCATCGTATCGTTTGATTTCACTTTATAACCGGACTGAAAATCTCTACAAACAATGGAATGCTGTGGAGCAAATTCTGCAGTGTGTACACAGTCACGACCAGCGGTATAGGCAGATCTTCATAGAGTTAACAGAGTCACAATCTTTTCAGCCGATTGTTATGACAGATGAAGAGCACAGACCTGAGGGTAAATCTTGTAAAACATGTATCATATGTACATATAAATTGGCAAGCTGATCGGCACTTTCAGTCATTGGTAAAATCATTAACGAAATGCATTGGGATACATTTTCTGTAGTGTGTGCCCAACCGTAGACTCCATCAATAAGATAACCAGTTCTTGAGAAGAAAAAAAAAAAAAAATCAGCCCTGGACAGATTCAGACTTTTGTCAACGGGCTCCATGGCAGCTGAACGCGCAAACACACTAGTCAATGAAGCCAATGCAGTTAGCCAACGGAGTTCCCCATCCCAGCCATAACATATTAATCCATCACAAGTGCTGCTGATCTCAATGGATCAGATAAAATTATAATTTTTCCTTAAGAGTAAACAATAGTCTTACATGACAAACACCACAGTAAACAACAGCCAGAAGGGTGGGTCTCCTCCCCCCCTCCCCAAATAAAATATATTTATATATGGGGAAAATAGTGAGATAAGCAATAGTATAAATGGTAAAGAATTTCTAAATAGAATATAAAATTATACATCCATACATATACATATTATGAAAATGCAGTACAGACAGGTGATACGGTGAACTTAACCAGAATTCATAAAAACGCAGCCCATCATCTCCATGCAACATGAGGCATTTTGGCTGCTTCTACTACTACACCCGTAAATTGTGGTGCTTAAGTAGAAACCTTTGGATAGACACTAACCAATGGCAGCCACTCCATGTTGGACACTCTTCTTCCACTACACAAATAAGTCTACATACTCACTGGTGTTTAACATTAGAAAGACATATCCAAGTTTTTGCATTCTCACCTTGAAAGGGAAGGTGCACAGATCAGAGCTGAACCACTTATTCTGTACCATTTTCTGCACATTTATTAAGCATCTTACAAATGCAACCTCACGAAACGATCAATAAACTATTGCAGAAGCAAAACTGCTGGGTATTTGTAAGTGAATCTATAAATGTTACGCAAAGTGAACTGTATGCTTGGAACAGCAACCTATATATAGCATCACTTCCCTCCAAAAGAATTCTCAGCAAGTGCTAGTTACACGCATTACTTTTGATTAGGGTGCTGTGGAAGTGATGCCAGGACATCTGGGGGGGGACTTAGGTAGGTAGCCTAACTACCTTCAGGTGTGAGGGATAGGGAGATGTGGAACCGTTGGACTACAGGAAGACTAATTGTTTATTGAGCAATTCTTTTAGAACTTATGACCATGGAGCAATTTCAGGAGTTGATGGTTCTGAAACCAAACTGAACATTTTACATTCCCAAAGATCATATCTGGGAGGGATGGGGTAAGTGTTCTCATTTCTTCCCTTTTTTAACCTGGTAGATTCACACACAAGGAATAAACACTGATATCACAGCAAGTTTCAATAAAAGAAGACATCCAATTCTTTACATGAGCCTTAACATCCTTTGAATTCTTAAGGGCGTCTTGCCACTTACAGCACTGTGTACCTCACCTCCCAGTTATTAACAAGACAGTAGCTGAGCATTTATCTATGGTATTGAAATTCCACCTTTTATGTCTAGGGGTATGGGTGGGGAATTAATAGTCATAGGTATAAATTTCACTTCAAATCGCTTACAATTCCAGAACCCCCAGTTGAATAATAATTCCACCCCTCAGTAACACGTGTGTAATTGATTGAGGTATAGACACACAGTTTCCACCAGGTAGGTTAGTGAAACATAGACAAAATAGTTGCAGTTTGCAGACTTTTCTACCTCGCTGACCAGGATACAGTGTGCCTCTATGTGGGTCCTCATTATCCAACCCAGAGATGGAGTTCATATTGCCACAACATTATGAGGCGCCCAGATAACTTGTAGACACGATGTCTGGCCCAGCACTTGTACGCAGAGTGATTAGAAAGATATTATTCAGTCTCACCTTTGAAACTAATATTTCTTTCATTGTTCCAGAGTGTAGGGTAAAATTACACAACATAAGGCAGTCATTTCATTCTGGAAGACAGATATACAAGTCACAAACCAAATGACGTCCATGGCTTACTGCTAGAAAGGTCCACTACCTAAAGCACAGAACATAGAACAACTAGGTAACTTTAGATACTTTCTAGGGATCATTGCATATAGCAGAAGGTAGAACATACACTAAAAGGAAAAAAAGCAGTTTGTTTTTTTTTTTTAATAAAAAAAAACAAGTGAAGCTTCTGCCTCAAAAGGCCTTAACTGGACACATTCTCTGCATACAGTGGAAGCAGTCATTCAACTAAAATACTAAAATGGCTGCCTCTAATGTTAACATGGCAGATCCAACTAAGAGCAGTTAGGAAGGGGGGGGGGGGGGAATAGATACTTAAATATGAAAACTCTTCATGGAACCTGTCCCAGAGTTTGATTGCCATGAATGTCAGGTATTCAGTTTTAAAACTTTTACCATAAACATATCTTTCAATTTAAAGCTACATTACCACCTGGTGCATTATAGCTTTGCCCCTTCCCCTGCACCCCAGAGGGATGCTCCATGCAAATATTTTCCCTGGAGCTCCATAGTCTTACAGCCGTGGATGACAACCAGCGCTGTGTGACATTTGAAGAAGGGGGTTTAGCAGGTGGACACACGGACATAGTGACTACAGACTGGACCTCGTACTCACAACAAACTTCTCAAGCCATTTTAGAGGTTAGAATAAAAATCTTTCAAGTACTCCCAAAAGGAAAAATATATACATTTTTTTTTACATATGTTTAAACATATGCATTGTCAACTAAGAGAGGCAATGGTCTTCTGTAAGGATATATAACAGTGCTATCCTTGTAATAAGTTTATCAGTGTGACCAAGTAGAGCAGGAAACACTGTAAGCATCAAAATAAATACTTTATGGCTAATTCCGGAGCCAGATCCCACCTATATCACAGCACAACTCTATTGTGAGAAAGGAGGTGATGGAGGAGGAAGCTGCCTGGGAAGCATTAGGCATTTGACCATGGCTCAGACAGCTGTAGTACATATTATTACACTGTACCTACAAGCTCTAACTGCACACACAAGAGGGGTGGATAGGAGGCGAATGGGAATAACCAGTCACATCATCATGTATTTTAGTCAGCTTGGTGACGAACATTCAGCCCTGACTTACCTCTATTGTCTACAGTCCTGACAAGCTCTGGAAACTAAAGAAATTTATTAATGCTCAAAGAATATTTTTTCACATATACAAATACGGCTGAGCCACAATCCAGTGGAAAGCATGAGGCAGATCTACTTTAGCAGCTGTTATTGTACATAAAATTCCTTTAAATTTCCATATAGACACCAACACTCTGGTGTGTCAGCTCCTAGCAGTAGGTGGAGTGTTGGTCTTTTTACAGACAACAGAAATTAAAGCCATTCATAGTTTATTGCTGTCAGCACTTCTAACAGCTGCTCTTTATGGTCTCAGTCACCAGGAGTAACGATGAACACTAATTTACATAAGGAATAAAAGTGCCTAACTAATCAAAGCCCTATGGATTACCTTCAGTGCAATGCAGAGATAATACAATAAATCGCCAGTGTGTTCACTTTAAGAATTTATCCCAGTAAGAGATAGGAATGCAAAATTATACCAAGTAAACATTGTGTGCCTACCAGTGAATCAGGTTCTGCAATCATTACACAAGAATGGACTTAGAGAAGGAAAGTTAAGGAGGGGTGCGGTGTGCTGGGTTTGACAGAGTAAAGTTCAGTAGCCTGGGGATGCACAAAGGAGGAGTTGTCTTCAAGCATTATTTGAAAAATTATTTATTGAATACTAAAACAACTAAAACACAGAAAGCAGCAATCAAAACAACCACTATCACCTATATTGTATTTCCATACATTTTAATCTATACAGCACTCTGCTATACATGTTAAAATAGCTTTTCTAAAATCTGCTGGAAATGCCTACAAGTTATCTGAACATTTCTGCCAGAGAGTTCTTAAGCAGTGATAAACAAATACAGATGGCCCGAACACAACAAATCAGATGCAGAAGACTAACGGAAGGCAGCATCGGAAGCTTGTTACGGCACGGACATCAGCTTTTCAGAGATAAGTAATATTAGAATTTGGATTAGGGCTCAAACAATTATACTATAAAAATTAAACAGAATGTGTGGTACCATTTAAAATGCTAAAAATGGTCACCATTATTTTATTAAGTAAGGTCATAGTGTCCATACTGGTTCCAAATCTCTGTTTTTAGGGTATCCACGAACACATACAATACAACTTTCCGTGAGACACTAATTAAAACATTGCACCAAGCCCCCATCACTCCCTCAAAAGACACAATGCAAATCCTAGCTAATTTAAGTCATTTCCAGTTAAACATTAAAAAACAAAATCTTCAATAAAAATGTTTTGAAAAATAAAAAATAAAAAAACAAAATCACACGAGTTAATTGTTTTGTTTTAACTAGCTACAGCTAGTTAAATTCACCATATTCAAAGAGAAAAAAAAAAAAAAAAAAAAAAAAAAAAGTTGCTAGCCTGTCCAGCTTCCTACTAGCACGCAGAAACACCCTCTCTCTCTCAATTGAAGGACCTTGTGTCCCACACACACAAAACAAAGCACATACTGGTCACCAATTGCAGTTTCTCAGGAGGCAACCAACCTCCTCCCCAGGTCTGAGAGAGTCAGAAGAAACAGCCTAGCACAGTGGTTCCCAAACTTTTGCAGTTCTCGGCACCCTTAGAGTCTCCAAATTTTATCAAGGCACCCCTCCAAAATAATTATTTAGCAGTCCTGTTTTAGAAGTAGTTGGGTCAAAAAATTGTAATAAGTATATAGGTCAGGACAGAAATACTTATTTAGTTGTATGCAAAAATGCCCCCTCTGCATCCAGACACACTGCCCCCTCTGCATCCAGACACACTGCCCCCTCTGCATCCAGACACACTGCCCCCTCTGCATCCAGACACACTGCCCCCTCTGCATCCAGACACACTGCCCCCTCTGCATCCAGACACACTGCCCCCTCTGCATCCAGACACACTGCCCCCTCTCACGCTGTGGCACCCCCATCCTCTGCCCCCTCTCACGCTGTGGCACCCCCATCCTCTGCCCCCTCTCACGCTGTGGCCCCCCATCCTCTGCCCCCTCTCACGCTGTGGCCCCCCATCCTCTGCCCCCTCTCACGCTGTGGCCCCCCATCCTCTGCCCCCTCTCACGCTGTGGCCCCCCATCCTCTGCCCCCTCTCACGCTGTGGCCCCCCATCCTCTGCCCCCTCTCACGCTGTGGCCCCCCATCCTCTGCCCCCTCTCACGCTGTGGCCCCCCATCCTCTGCCCCCTCTCACGCTGTGGCCCCCCATCCTCTGCCCCACGCCAGGCGCCAGCCATAAAAAAAAAACAAAAAAAACACAGAAACTTACCAATCCGTCGGGCACTGGGACCCAGCAGCTTGTTGCTGACGTCGATATTCAGTGACAG
The DNA here is from genome assembly GCF_038048845.1 of Mixophyes fleayi. NCBI lineage: Eukaryota > Metazoa > Chordata > Amphibia > Anura > Limnodynastidae > Mixophyes > Mixophyes fleayi. Next base: position 71,159,428 of record NC_134402.1, read on the forward strand.
CTGTGGGAGACAGGAGGCTGCTGGGTCCCAGCGCCCGACGGATTGGTAAGTTTGTGGTTTTTTTTGTTTTTTTTTATGGCTGGCCCGCGGCACCCCTGGGAGCCGCGGCGCACAGTTTGGGAACCGCCGGCTTAGCAGATTTTTATCAGCACCTTACAGGTGCAACTCCTGATTACAAGCACTTGCTAGATGGTTGGACTGGGGTAGGTGACATTTTGCATTATGAGTGTGTCCATGTGCTTCTTTTTATTTTAATGTAGTAGATTTTATTACTTGTACTCAAATGAAAAGCACTGCTTAGCTGTACATACAATACTCTAAAGACATCCACACCCCATTGAGTGAGTAAGGGATGCTAGCAAACGTAAATCAAATCTCTGCAAGAGTTAACAGTTTTTCTCTCAGTACAGAACAGTTAAGGGAAAAGCCAATAAAACAGTTCGGCCAACAAAAGCAAATAAAAAAAAAACACCACAACCCACTAACCGAGTAACCTAACACTGATTTGCTTTTTCACTTGTGCATGCACATGGCCTGGACATTTAAGCAGCGAGCCAGCACAACTATTATCTGACAGCCGTGTCACATGACGACATAAACTCCTTAGTAAACAATGAGAGAATGGCCCGATTACATTCTCATTACATACATTCTTAGCTCACTTTAAGACCATACATAAATAAGGAGATTGTGCATGCTCAGTGACAGATCATGTTCTGAGCCCGATGAACAAATGACTGACAGCAATAGCCTAAATATTTCCGTAGCTTAAAAAGTAACAGATAAGCTGGTCTTTCTTCAACAGGAGGGGCCTGATTCATTAAGGATCTTAAAAGAGGAGGATTCTTATTTCAGACTCCTGGACAAAACCATGTTACAATAGAAGGGGTGCAAATTAGTATTCTGTTTTGCACATAAGTTAAATATTGCCTGTTTTTTCATATAGCACACAAATATCAACTTTAAATTTCAGTGTACAAATAAGCTATCATGTATTTGTGTGCTACATGAAAAAACAGTCAGTATTTAACTTATGTGCAAAACAGAACACTCATTTGCACCCCTTGCATTGTAACCTGGTTTTGTCCAGGAGACTGAAATAAGAATCCTCTTCATTTAAGATCCTTAATGAAATCAGGCCCGAAATTCTTATTTACCTTTCTTACGCCACTGTGTGTGTATTCTGAATTTACAAATACATAAGATTTAAATATAACAGTTATACCAAAATATAAATTTAATAATCAGAGACTAAAAGAAAAAAACATTAATTCAGACCAGTATCATGGGCTGCTGATAACTCCCAAAAAGAGAGTCATCTGGAAAAAAAAAAAAAAAGTGGCCCATTAGAGGGTCACTGGTTCAATTAAAACCTCAAAATGGCTGCTTGCTTACACCAATTTGCAATGTCCATTTTGCCAAAACATCAACTCAATAAAAAGTCATTTTTAGTTTGTGAGCCTGACACAATGGGGCTCATTCAGACTTGGATGTAGGTTTGGGGCGGATTTTATATAAAACATGTATTTCCATAAGTGCATAGGCACCAAAAATAAGCATGCATAGGTCAGTTTACAGATTTTTTGCACATCGTTGACTTTAGTCTCCTTATTCCTGGAAAGGGGAACATAAAGCAGAGAATAAGGTCAGGAGTAGCTGGAGGGGCGCCTGCTGCCCACCACTGGTATAAAGTTTCTGCCCCCATAATCTACGTGCTCTCGTCACTGTGGTCATAGCCACCACAGACTTCACATATTTTTTCTGGAACTGCTATGACTTCTTAAAACAACTCTCCACAGTCCTATTCCTATGAATCTTTAAGAAGACCCCGATCTTCAATAGGAATTAAAATTCTAGATGACAAACTTGCTACTGAAGAATCTACTTTTGGTGGAACACTCCACTTCTGAGCCTCCTGATCACCTCAAGTTAGGTCGACGCTTATCCAGTTGTGTCCATTCCTTCAAAAACATATCCTTTACCACCAGATCTATTGTAACACTGGATATGTATTACGCTCATCAAAGAAGCATCATTGACTCTCTGTTAAAGGTTGCTCTTGATTCATACCCATAGATCCTTAAATATGCTTCAATAAAATACTTTTTTCCAGATAAAGCTTTCTGGGTGACCGACGTCCTCAGACTCATTACTAGAAGAGTCCTCCGACTCATTACTAGAAGAGTCCTCCATATCTGCTGAGAAATCACTATCTAACTGCTCACACATGACCTCCAAATTTATGCTAGTTTGAGACCTTTGTATTTTTAACCCCTGCAGGCCACACAAATCATTAATAAATGCCTCTTCTATAAGATACTCATGCCGATATGGTAGCTGCCCCCCCCCCTCCTTTGCTTGTGAATTAAATACTACAAAAAACATCTCTTCAACTCCTTTCATTAAAGGCTTGTCACAGGCTCCCCATAATCTTTGTATCTTGCCATCCTTCCCCAGACTATACAAGTGTACTGAAGAGAACCAAATACTATATAAAGATAACATACATAACACTGCTATATTTATTTAGGGACTTGCAGGTGCTTTTCGACTGTTTGGGATCTGGTCCAGGCTCCATCTGTGAACAGCATCTAGCAGATTCAGTTTGTAAAACATTTTCATTCTACGGGGAAGCTGCAAGCAGCTCCATGCAGACACAGAGCCTGGTCCTTCATCTTTGAGCCCTATTACCTCTGCCACACATGCGCCAACCTCCATCATCCAGAAACCCGCGCTAAATTCCAAAGTATTGTATTAGAACTGCTCCTAAGGTAGTCAGATGCACCCGAGTAGTCCACCACAACTTGCAGCATTTGACTGGGACGTCCGCTGAATCTCCCAGGAACATAAACCCCTACCTACAGAAAATAAACATTACCTGTTCCAGAACCAGAAAAATACACCAGGGAAGAGGAGGAGCTACCTTATATACAATCTGTGATTTTAGTTACCTGTCTACCTAACCTGGGAAAGAAAGCCATTTCCACCATCAATTAAACACCATTTGATGTAATTTCTAGTTAAAAGAAGAGGCTTTGAATCCCTTCAGCTCTGCTGCACTTGTCAGAACAGCTTCAAGTGTAACTTGTTGGTCTACAACTCAGTAACCCAAAGCCCAAATAAGAATAATCATGTTATAGTGTCCTTTGACATCTATTTGCTACTATGATTAAGACATTTCAGCCCTCATTTGATCCACACTGTATAAAGAACTTCAAGTTTACGTAGGAAGAACGTCAAGAAGGTGAATGTTAATAGACCCTTGCACGCCCTCCATAGAGTGAGTCCATTCAACCACGCTGTGACTCCTTATCATTGCTTTTAATTTTAAAACATAATTGTGTAGATGGCAGCATAGGAAATCATCATTTTATAGTCTAGAAATCTGTAAAGAACAAGCTGTCAAAACATGGCAACAATCATTTTAACAACAAAGATACCATAATCACACCTCGTCATAACCATTATACTTTTATCAGCAGGATATCACATTTCAGCTGACAGCATCACACAATGTGTAGAGTGTTATAACGTGAACATGTTGCAATTAAACAATACACTAAACAATCTGTTAAAACAGAACTACTTATACATACCTTTATAAACATGAAGTGCTCCAGTTCATACCTTCAAGCTTTAATTCTAAAGTGAATCAGGATAAGGAAATACCAACATTTCTATAGGTCACTTCAATTTGAATCAACACATCTTGTTGATCATTAACTGCCAGCCTTGTACTACACAGGAGGAGGGATGACGCATACACAATGTACTTGTTTTAGGTCTAGTTGACAAACACAGAATAAAAATGTAAGAATTAGTTTGAAAGACATTTCTAATTCCCTACATAAAGATACACTAGTGAATACGAGTCTACTGTGAAACAAGAACAGTAATTGAGTGCGGCTTTGTCTGTTCCTTAGGAGATCTTCTTGAAAGGGAATAGGAATCTTAAACATTGTTCTACTTTACCATGTAATACTGAGCTTGTCTTGCAAACTTTATAAGAGCCACGGCTGAAATCTGGCCATAGTTTACCTTTTATAGCCCTTGGATGTAGAGCCAAACACCCACAGACATTTATTTTTTAAAGGGGACAGTGTGTGTGGTTGTCGCTTACACCATGAATGGTACAGTATTACCAAGTCTCTGCTATATATAGTGGATGCAACTACTATGGAATGACAGGCAGATAAACATAGCATGGCCAGCTAAACCACACCAGATATACTTAGCACCGATAACTACACTGCATACAGCCATGCTGATACATGCAATAACAATGTAGACACTCGATAATCTGCGCCACCAAACTCGCCTAAAATAAGCCTTTGTTTTGTTTTTTTGTTTTAAAGTATACTAGAGAACACCACTGGCTTAATCATAAACAAACATATTTAGAGAATAAGTAGTATATATATTAAAGTTTCTAAACAGGAAAACTGGAGGTGTTGCCCATAACAACCAGATTCTAGCTATAATTTATCTGGTACGTTATAGAAAATGATAGCTAGAATCTGATTAGTTGCTATTGGCAACAGCTCCACTTTTCCTTTGTATAAGTTTTAGTAAATCTACCAGTCTGCTATCTTATAGTCTAATATGCAAATAAAACAAATGTCCTGTGCTTTGTTATATGCACTCTAGGGGGGGGTATTCAATTGTTGCTTTTAACGCGCTAAAACCCAAAAAAAAACGAGCGCTTGAAAAATATTACCGTTAATACGGTAATTACTCGCAGAGTTTCAGCTCGCAGCTCAGGGATTCCGCGAGTAAACTACCGTATTAACGGTTTTTGCGCGCAATATTACCGTATAAACTAATATTTTTCAAGCGCTCTTTTTTTGTTTTAGCGTGTTAAAAGCAACAATTGAATACCCCCCTAGTAGTGTGTATACAGCACACATCATTCCAGTTGTCTGTATATAGTAAATAGAAGGGGCAAATCTAGGGGCAAGATCTGCAACACTGACCTTTTTGCACATTTAAATTTTTATAGAAAATAACCACAGATACAGCGCTCTATGACCCTAAAAGCAGCCAAAATCCCGATACATGGGTATACAACCTAATAAATAACAATAGCAACAATATTAAATCAGGACATTCAGCGCTTAAAGGTTCTCATAAATAAACAGAAATATTCAAATGCATATATATGTATCAACATGTCCATAGTAAGAGTCCACTCTCATGAAGTGTAGAAGATGGCTTATATTTCACATCACAGATATAGTGCTTCAAAATGATGTACACCTTCCCATCACCTTCGTGGTATTAATAAAAGATGGGTTCCTACCAGAAATCAAGGTTGAATGGGCATATAAACCATAAGAGGAACTCCTCCCGATATCCAGACTCTCTGATTAATGTGTCCTTTATTTAATTAGTCCAGGCATGTGTATAGTTACAGACCTGATTGGTTGGTCTGTGTATTTAAGGCAGGGAGGGCTTAGCCTCCCTGCCGGTTATAGTGTTTCTGACCCAGTCTTGCTGACCTGCTCCTGTTTATTGTACCCTGTCCTGTGGATACACTGTTGGATTTTCTGTGTATGACCCCTGCCTGGACTTTGAACTCAGCCCGTTTGCTCGTGACCCTGACCCCTAGCATGTTTACCGACTTCCCTGCTTGCCTGTGACCCTTGACCTCGGCTACTGTCTAACTTATCCGCTGCCTCCTGGCCTGCTGCTACAGGCCTGCATTACCAACCCACACTACACCTGGAGTTAAGTCCTGGTGGCATCCGAGTACCAATGAGCACATTAAGCTCTAAGGGAAAGGCGGCTGCTATAGGTGAAGACCTCCGCCATCTAGTTCTGTGGGTTGGTGATTAGACCAGCAGCTTAAAAGTGCCTAAGGATATATAAATCTGGGACCACTAAAATAAGTCCCAGCTTTCAGTCACAAACTCCTTGTGACTCCTCTAATCTGCCAGGTTGTCCCTTTCTCTCTCTAGAGAGAACCAGATGACTTTATTCACACACAGCAGGCCTCACTGACTGCTCCAAGTTCTTCTTAAAAATACTGCCTAAAGCTTTCCCTCACAATGTTCTCTTGGAGGGGAACCTCCCTGCCTTGTACTAGCTCTGTCACAGTTCCTCTCGCACATGCGTAGTCAGCTTCCCGAGCTGCATAATTCAATTTCCTCATTAATCCTTCATTGCAGCTGTAGACACTGGGATGTACGAAAGCAACACAGTAGGGGAGGCCACACAAGAATCAAAACCAGCCACATCTGTTGCACATAAAGTTTAGTGGATGAACTAAAAACATGTCAGACGAGGAGAAGATATCCAGATAATAACTACCAAAATTATGAAGAGACAAACATCGAACTGCAGAAGCCCAAGTCTTGCTTGCCCAATACTGGGGGTTCAGTGTGACCTCAGAATCTCTAGCAACTTACGCCCATTACTCTTGTATGCCTGTATTAAAACCTGACACGCCCGGTAATGGCTTCATTAGAAGGGAGTATATAATTTCCGAGGCACTGCTGGATTCAAAGAGAATCCTTCTGTCCTGTACAGATATATGGAAATTGCTGTCACTAATCCAGTGAATGCAGTTTATCATTCATTTTCATCCTTTGACTGTGGACAAAAAAATGGCAGCACAACCTCCTGATTAATGTGGACCAGAGACACTACCTTTGGTATAAATTCTGGATTAGTTCTATGTACCACTTTATTCATATAGACATTGAGAAAATGCTCCTTGCACCACAGTGCTTGTAATTCTTCAACTATGCGAACAGATATAATTGCCAACAAGAAAGTTATGCTCAATCTCCATGCCATGTAAGTTAGAATTGGTGTAGTAGATCTGACCAAAGAGGCAAAGGCCAAGTGTCACTGACTTAGGGACAGAGGACTGCCCGTACAGCCAGCTCACGTGATATTAACTCCCAAGAGGCATGAGAGAAACAAGTGAGAACAGTGACCATAATGCAGGTTTAGCTGGTGCAATGTGTGACACCAAGGCCGTTTCCTTGAGCATCTCTCAGGCTATGGGAATCCATGGATGGTGATGACAAAATGGTGCAATAATTTTTGCCCTCTCTTGACATATCCAAGGTGAAGTGTTCATGTCCATGATGTCCACTTGAGGTAGACCAAATCTTTCTATCAACAGATGGAACACCGCCTGATGAACGGAACATTCTCCTGGGTAAATCTGTTCTCAGCTGAAATATTCTGCTAACATTGTGTTGTCCAGCTACAAGTAATGTTCAGATTGACTTTGGTTCTCTCTCTGCCCAGAACATGTTCTCTGCTACTTCCACACCATCAAGGTCTGGTGCCTCCCTGATAATTTATGAAGGCTACCGCTGCGCTGTTGTCTAAGAATACTCCGAGATACTTCCCTTTAAGATGAAGATCAAGGTGCAGAACTGCTTTCCATCATTCACATTTCACTTCTCGTTGTGGGACCATGTGCCTTGCACTTGGCCCTGAAGGTGTGCTCCCCAGGCTTTGATACTTGCGTCTGTTATAAGCAAGCATCATGGCTCCAAACATGACAATTCTTGTAGGTTTAACTTTGGCCTTCACTACCACTTAAGAGATTCCCTGGTGGCTTTTGGCAGGTCGATGGTATTATTCAGAGTCGTGTTTTGGTGACCCCAATTTTTTAGAAGCTTCCACTGGAGATCTTGCATGTTCCATCTTGTCTACCAGATTGATCTTTATGGAGAAGGAAAACAACTTAAGCCCCTTTCTCACTGAAACCAGACAATGAGTCTGTAGCTGATGTGCTAGGGACTTTATCTTGATACACTTATCTTGTGACAACACTTTGTTCTGTGTGGTGTCTATCTGGACTCCCAGGGACTTTCGTTGTTTTTATGGGATGATAGGACTTTTTTCCCTATTAAATAATGCAGCAGTGTTGATATAGAGAAAGTATCACTGAAGTTGTTTTGCAATTGACAATCCATTTTGAACTCTACGCCACAAGAATGTCATCCAGATAACACCATATCTTGATCCTCCCTTTCAAATCTTCCATCAGAGCGACCAGCACGTTGGTAGAAGTTCTTGGAGATGTTGTCAACCTTAGGGTAGACAGACGAACTAAGGTGTTATACCAGGACTTTAAGAATTTCTTGGATGAGCTGCAACAGGATTCTGAAAATAGGAAACTTGAAGGTCTATGGATGCACGAGTCCTTTGCCAATGGCTGTAAACGGACATAATTCACAGACTCCACGTGGAAATGTCTGAATAAACTTAAGCTTATTCAAATCTAGAACTGTGCGAAGAGCCCCTGATGAGAAGGAAGAATCTGGAATAAAAGCCCATGCCTTCTTGACTTGCTGGAACATGAGGATTTGCATGAGATTTTATTGACGTTTGCAGACTGTTTTTAAGGCTACCAATTCTGCCCTGGTTGAAAGAGCCCTGTACTGAATAAAGTTCCCTTAGAATACTGATGAAATTAACTTGTTGCATTTCTTACAATATCCAACAACCACTGATCTGAGAGTGTGTCCATATTTCTGCATACTGTGCAATCCTGCCCCTTATGGTGTTAATGAGGGTTGATCCAAACAATAGTTATTGAGGAGTCTTCCGATCGGACCTCCATTTTTTGAGGGCTTTCAAACCCAAAGTTTTTTTTTTTTTATGTGGTAGGCATATATTGACTGACATTCTCTGCCTTGCATATAGTTTCTCACATCTCTAAGGTTCTGACAAACAGAGGAAGAATACTTGGGCCTTAGTCAAATTTGTCTACAAAAATCAGGGATCCTCCCAAACAGGGCTGTCTTTTCCACTGGACACGAAGGGCAGGTGCCCGGGGGCCCCGCAGGCAGGCCTCTTAATGAAAAAAAAACAAAACAAAAAAAAAACAACTTCCCTTTTGCGGTTAGGTCAAGTGGCGATCCAGCTCCCTCCCTGTTCCCCTCCTCTGTGCTGTGCTCTCACTGAATGTGGGGTGTGACATCATCACGCCTTACATTTTCATTGTAGAGCGGAGCACGGAGGAGCCACCACGGGAGAAGCATGCGACATCAAGGATTCAAAGTAGCAGAAAACAAAAAATAATAAAAAAGTGAAGAAAGAGGTGCAATCAGAGAACAAGACGATTGAAAGGTAAGTGTAGGGGGGGAGGGGGGGTGGGGATTTGATTTTTTTAGTTGTTGTACTTCAAGGGTCGATGTGTAAATACATTAAAAATAAATTATATATATAGTTTTTTCATACAACTTCTGTAACTAACATTAACTAGGAATGTCTTCTGGTTTGATGCCAACTTTACCTTCAAGTACTCAGATGTGCTATGGGATCAAATGTGGCATCGACATACTCCAATGCGTTTATGTTTTAAGTTGAACAAACCTTCATTTTCCCTGCTCCCAAAAGCAATTGGCTAGATCATTTTTTTGACTTAACGTCGTAAAATAGGCCTCTTGTAACCATAGCTGCCGAGGCCACAATTGATTTTAAAAAATAAATGGTATCCAAATAGCCATCACACCAAAACTTTGACTCTTTTCATAACTTTTAATTTAATAATTTTCAACATGTATTGACTGCTAGCTTTCTCTTAGACACCTGTATAAGCTCTGTAATAAAATTCAAGGCTTAAAACACGTGTAAGGGTTACTTTTCAGTTTGACCCAACCATGCCTATGTCAACTATGGTCTCTGTTAATTATCAACTCAATGTTTAATATAGTAAATGAACCAGCCCACCTGTACTTTAGACACAAATTTGACAAATGCCATTGCAACATTTAAAGTAATCGATAATAAATCTGATATAGACAACAGCCAAACAGTTTTGCTGGGCAAAAACAAATATAAATTTTGACGTTCATGGTTATTAATCTCCTAAATAAAATATGAGATGGGAATCCTTCTATAAACTGAGATATTGGTATTGGAGTCAAATTTTGTAATCTGAAATCGAAGTTAACCCTAGGAGACATTCTTTAAAAACAATACGTAATCAACTTTAGTCAATTGTACTTTATAAAAATAAATGCTTACAATGTAAAAATCAACTGGAAATACATATTTTACCCAGTCTGCTTGGATAGTGAATCTACCCGAGTGTAGGAGTTACTTGAATCTTTAACATATCATAATGGGCAGATTTAATTGCACTAATAAAAGTTTTTTGTTCAATGCACAACCACAATGAAGGAAATGTTTTTCGTTTCAAACAATTAACATTGATAGAATCTAAGTTCACAAGTTGGCAGTCATGAGCAATTAATCAGATTCTAATCCTCAGGAAGAAACCGCTTTTCTAAAACAGCTGTAAAATGCCCGTTACTGAACGAATAGGACTATTCAACATAATAAATATGATTTCTACATTATGGCTAGAAAACAATCACAAATGACAAGATACATATTCAGCAAACATTCCATACACAGAGGCAAAAGAAAAGACGGATAAAACCACACTGCGAGGACAATGATACTAAAATGTAAGTCTGTTCTGAAAAGTCAAATTTACAAAATGATTTATATTTGGCATCAGCAGATTCATGCAGCTTTATTTAGGTATAAGGCAATGATTCCTAATTTCTTAGGGTACATAACTTCTGTAATATATTTGTTTAGGTCTTCCTTGATTTATAAATCTCAAGGTGTTAAAACAAATCTTAACAAGCAACTCGGACTGTAGAAAAAATAAAAATAAACCACTGATTCAGACAGGGGAAGGACAGAGAGCACGTTGGTTTACAGTCATGGCTAAAAGTTTTGAGAATGACACAAATATTTTATTAAGTTTGCTGCCTTAGTTTTTATGATGGCAATGTCATGGAGTGACCACACGAATTGCAATTCATTTCAAAGTCCCTCTTTATTATGACAATGAACTCTGTCCCAAAAACATTTCCACTGCACTTCAGCCCTGCAACAAAAGGACCAGCTGACATCAGGTCAGTGATTCTCTCGTTAACACAGTTGAGAGTGTTGACAAGGACAAGGCTGGTTATCACTCTGTCATGCTGACTGACTTAGAATAACAGACTGGAAGCTTTGAAAAGGAGGGTGGTGCTTGAAATAATTGTTCTTCCTTTGTTAACCATGTTACCTGCAAGGAAACACGTGCAGTCATGATTGTTTAGCACAAATAGGGCTTCACAGGCAAGGATATTGCTGCTAGTAAGACTGCACCTAAATCAACCATTTATCGGATCATCAAGAACTTCAATAGTTGCGAAGAAGGCATCAGGGCGCCCAATTACGTCCAGTAAGTGCCAGGAACATCTCCTAAAGTTGATTCAGCTGCAGGATCGAGGCACCACCAGTGCAGAGCTTGCTCAGGAATGACAGCAGGCAGGTGTAAGTGCATCTGCACATACAGTGAGGCGAAGACTTTTGGAGAATGGCCTGGTGTCAAGAAGGCCAGCAAATAAGCCATTTTTCTCCAGGAAGAACATCAAGGAACAGACTGATATTCTGCAAAAGGTACAGGGATCGGACTGCTGAGGACTAGGGTAAAGTCATTTTATCTGATGAATCCCCTTTCAGATTGTTTGGGACATCTGGAAAAACACTTGTCTGGAGAAGCCAAGGGAGTGGGCTCACTCACAATTTTGCCTAAGAACACACAGCCATGAATAAAGAATGATACCAACACATCCTCCAAGAGCAACTTCTCCAAACAAAGAACAGTTTGGTGAAGAACAATGCCTTATCCAGCATGATGGAGCACCTTGCCATACGGCAAAAGTGATAACCAAGTGGCTCTGGGAACAAAGCATTGACATGTTGGGTCTATGGCCAGGAAACTCCCCAGACCTTTATCCCATTGACAACTTGTGGTCAATCCTCAAGAGAAACGAAACCAGAGAAAAAACAAGCCCACGCGTGGTATATCCCATATTATATATGGTACCAGCTGCATGGCAATATAAATGCCCATGTAGATATACAAAGCAAAAAAAAAAACAGTTGTCAGCGCTTATCCTTAACACTGCATATCTGTGCGTATGTAGCAAAATGAAAACATGATGCATTAGTTCATATTTTGACCAAAACATTTAAGCCTACATCCCAGCATCAAGAGAAACTCATATACAGGTCCTACTCTGACCTATATGCTTTATACACCATTAAAATGCAGTTAAAATCAAATGCACTCACTTCCCAGGGGTTTACATCTAGCAAGGGCTGACTTGTGAGCCACACCCAAATGTGCCTTAAATAGGCTTGATGGACAGCTGCTATGACAATAAGGCAATATTTTGAAACAAAACCAGAGAAAAAGCTAGACCGTGCTCGGTATATCCCATATTATATATAGAACCAGCTGTGTGGCAATATAAATGCCCATGTAGGGCTTATACCTCATGTTTTCATTTTGCTAGATACATACAGATATGCAGTGCTAAGGATAAGCGCTGACAACTGTCTTTTGTTTTGGGCGGACAAACAAAAACCTACAAATTCTGACAAACTCCAAGGATGAGGATGAGGATGAGGATGAAGCATGGGCGGCCAGTCAGTCAGTATGTGGCCCAGAAGTTGATTGACAGCATGCCAGGGCGAATTGCAGAGGTCTTCAAAAAGAAGGGTCAACACTGCTAATATTGACTCTTTGCATAACCTTAATGTAATTGTCAATAAAATCCTTTGACACTTATGAAATGTTTGTAATTTTACTTCAGTATACCATAGCAACATCTGACAAAATGGTCTAAAAACACTGAAGCAGCAAACTTTGTGAAAACCAATACTTGTGTCATTCCCAAAACTTTTGCCCATGACTGTATTATCTTCATCCTGAGCAACACTCTGTGCCTTCCTGAGAGTATTTTGAGATGAGAACGCGATAGCAAGGGGTGTTGGGAGCTTTTTAGCCAAGGGTGAGTAAACTGAATTGAATTCTGCAGAACACGGAGTGCCAGTGTAGGGACTTGCAAAGTCATGCAGATGTGGAACAGCGAGAGAGAAATATTAGTCTTGCTGCAGCATTTAAGTTGGATTGAAGCAGGAATAGATGGGTGAGGGGGGAAGCGACTGGAAGAAGCTGCTGGAGTCTAAGAGAGACTGGATAAGAGTTTTGGAAGCATCTTGGGTAATAAAAGGGTGTATTCTAGCAACATGACTGTGACAAACTGGATGTGATGAATACAGCAGAGAGCAAAGTAGCTACCAAGGTAGCAGGCTTGGGAGCCTGAGGGCATTGTGGGCTTACTTACTGTGAGGGAGATTTGAGTGGAGGTGATGACTCTTGCAGGATGCCAAGGTTGGGGGGAGGTGTTAATTTCAGATTTGGGCATGTTGAGCTTTAAGTAACATTGGGACAGCTGAGTGATGGCAGAAATAGTTAGTTACTCAAGATAGTACAGAAGGTGCAGAAAGGGGAGAGGTCAAGGGTGGAGAGGAAGAATTGGGTGCATCATCATAGTGGTGGTACTAGAGGCTTAATGATCAATTTAGATTCACACATAAAGCTGTAAAGTGGAGAAGAAAAAAAAAAAAAAAAAAAAGCAGAGGGCCAAGAACAGAGCCTCATGGGACCCAACAGATCGTGGTAGTGGAGGGAATTGTTTGATAGGTAAGCTTGCGAGCAGGGCCTTCTCACCTCTTTGTCTGATTTACCCAGTTTATTAGTTTACTATGTTTGTCCCCAATTGTAAAGCGCTACGGAATATGTTGGCGCTATATAAATAAATGATGACGATTATTATTATAGGTATGAGGTGACCCAGGGAAGAATTGTGTAATGAATGTCAATGGACTCAAGGGTATAGAGGAGGAATGGAGAGTATGTACTGTACAAGTTACCATTGTACTTTTCTCTACGTAAATCAGCAGCCTCAGTGGAATGATGAAAGGAGAAACTGAGATAAGCGGCTGTACACAAGTCGCTCTAGTAGTTTGGAGGCAATGGGGAGGGGAGAACTAGGGTAGTAGCTGGCGAGTGAAGCCAGGTGGAGAGTTATTTTCTTTAGGATTAGTCAGTATTTAAAGTAGGATGAAAATGTGGAGAGAGGTTAAAGAGATGATCTAGTACACGCACAAAAATGCAACATGTATGACAGGTAAACATGGAAACCATGTGGCATAGCAGCCTATGGCAGTTACACTGACAGACACACAGGCGTGAACAAGCCCTTTAAGAAAAGAAAAAAGTGACTGAACAGCTGGGATTGAAGCTGGAAGGCAGATACATCCAGAAAGACAGCTCTGTACAGTAGATAACCTGTCAGATATGTTCTAAAGGCAGAGGGCAGCAGGAGAATAGAACAAGAGGAGACAGACCTAAAACTTGCAGATGACAAACAGAATAACATAATGAAATCATCTTTTTTCTAAGATATATAAAATACATTTCCACGACATGTTGTAATTTCACAACAAGCAATAGAAAAAGTATAATGGTAAGTGAGCGAACTATTAAATTTCATTGTAATGTACTTGGTACAGGTAAATCCTGCACCTTTCCCATCAAGGTGTAATCTAGTGCATTAAAGACTTGTTTGTCCCACATTCTTCCCCCACACACTCCTCCTCCCCTCCATCTTCTGCACCCTCCCTTCTATCTCTTTCTAGTTCGCCATGTTTTTGTTTATATTTCTGTATTTACAGTTTGCATTTATTAATGGCTGATGGACTTTGATGTTCTCAAATAATTTTGCTCTTGTATTCTGTTCATCTGCTGTATATATTCCTCTACTCTTTCAAGTAACTACAAAAGGAAATGGGGTGTCACAGCTGGCATTTGCAGTGGATGTGGAACAGCGGGCAGATGATCAGTGTTGCTGAGGCATCTAGTACAGATTATATAGGGAAAAGCCAAACAGTATGAGGTTGCAGTTGCCAAGACAAGAGATAATGAGAATGTATAACAGTTTTCTTAAAATCCTGCTTAAGAAAGAGGCATATTATAGCAATAACAAAGAGGTAGTTGAATACATAGGATAAGAGAAGAGGAGAGAGGTCAGAGAAGAAGTAGATATGTGTATCATTAGCATAGAGGTGGTAGTGGAGGCTGAAGAAGTTTGTAAGTTCAAGAATAGAAAAGGCATAGAGCAAAAAAGGCCAAGAACAGAGTCTTCAGGAACCCCAACAGATAGAGAAGGGAAGAGTGGATGTGTCCGTGTCACCAACACCCAGCCTGTCCCAGATACAGCAATCTGAACAGCTTTGGTGTGTGAGTAATACACATTGAGGAGAATGGCACATTTCAGCCTTGTCTGGCACCCTCAAAGAAGTGAACGATTGATGTCTAAAAGCAGAAGATTTTAAACCCTTTTTCTCTCAACCCCCCATTTTTGGAGTTTAGCTTTCAAAGACAGATTGATCTCTCAAATGAGCTAGGGATGTCCAGAGATCGGAATGTTCACAAGACCTTGAGTTCTCACCTCTGTTCCTTCTGCTTGGTTAGATGGTTTACAAGTTTGGGTTCAAACTCCCCCAAACCTATCGCTCCCTGGTCTGGCTATTTTCAGAAGACCATTGACACTTGCCTAGGTCAGACTCAGGTCAGTTAACAAAATACACTTCGGAGGGTTACATAATATATTCACATACATAGATTCAACAGAAAATATCAATCAGTCATTAGATATACTACATTTCGTCACAGTCAGTAGAAGAAACACTAAAAGGAGTCTTCAGAGAGGTAGGAGGTGCTGTACAGGCCAAGGGAGTGAAGAGTGTGATAGAGAAGAGCGCATTCTGCTGTATCAAAAGCAGCATCCCCAAACAAGGGGGATGAGAAGAGAGAATTAAACCTTCGGAAGCCCGACTGCATAGGTACGAGAAGAGGCCGAGTCTGGAGGCTGTATGTAAGCAGCTCAAGTGGGTTGGAAGCGAAGGTGAGAAATCAGGTTGTAGCTGGAGAGGTAATGTGACAGCCTATACCACCCTGTCCGTGTGTTGCTGGGGGGTCTATTGCACTTGTCTTGCCACTTCCCTTTTTTTAATCCCAAATTCACCCACTAACTGCAGTAGGAGGGGCTTTTGCTACTGCCACCACTAGGCTTCATCACAGACACCTATAACAGAATCCTTCTGGGTAACTCTCACTGCTAGTGTACCCTATTGCTGGGCACCTTTACTGGTACGCCTGACCTCATGCCTTCAGATCAGGGTAACAGTGAATGGTTCCCGGTGACCCATCACACTGGCCAGAGCTGCAGCTAGCGGGCAGAGCGTTGGCACTGGATGCAGGGTTCCAACCTCAGAACAGCCAGACAATGGATTAGATTTGGTCTAATCTGCAAATCACAGGAATTACAGCAGGTATATAATCATTGCAGGATCTTGAAGCAGTGATGTTTTATTAGCTCAAGTGTCCTAATAAGAACAGTTACACGCCAGTCTGTGGTACTAGCGATCCCTGTCCAGAAGTTACAGATTTACGCAGATACCCCCCTGGCAGGATGTAATCCAGCCTCCAGTCCCTCTAACCAATCCAGGTGCTTCTTGCAACCTGCACATAAACCAACCTGGAGGGGTTTAACACCTATCTACATTACTACTAGCGGCACCACTTCGTCTGAGGTTTTCTATTGAATGTTTACCATCAGGATAGAACATTACTCTAATCTTACTTTTAATGCAATTTAGCTTGCGAATTCACGTTAATCTGTGATCACTTGCATCCTGAGTGTTACACATAGAAAGTCTATTGGCCAGTCTAATTAAGCCCCCTGTGCTTTCAGGCTCAACAGAAATGTTAGTAATTCAGCGATTAAAAGGTCTAATCGACATTTGATTACCTGTCTCCAGACAGTTTTAGAAACACATCCCTCCCACTCATATGCTTACTTGGGACTTCCTATAGAAAAGTTACAAAACCCAAAATTGACATACATTTCCATACAAAACACATACCAATATAAACAAAGTACATTTGCAATGATATACAGAGGTGCACTGCACTCCTAAATAAAAAAAAATATCTATAATAAGTTATTCCTATGTGATCCAGCCACAGATAAGGTGAAGATGTTTTCTTGAAGATAGGAGAGATGAGGGCATCTTTGAAGATGGAAGGGATGGTGCAATGGAGGGACAGGTTTAAGATGCGAACTAGATACCGTCAAGAATTTGGCCTTTGAAGTAGGTGGCAAAGTGATGAGCAGTAAGGGGAGAAGGGGAGAATGATGGGGGTTGGCAGAGAAGCAAGTTGACTGTGGCAAACGGGGTTGGTCAACTGGGCAAATATTAACAATTTAATGTAGGTTTGCTTAGCAAGCGAGAGTACAGTATAGTAAGAAGGCAGTACAACTTCGTAATTGAGGAAGTTTGCATTGAACCAAGATTTTATCCATTGGTGCTCAGTACTATGGGAGCATTGTGGCAGGGAGAGCCAGGGTTTGGGTTTGGATTATCTGAGACTGCGTGGTGGCTGAAGATGCCTCATCTAGGGCTGTGGTGAGTATAGTGTTGTACAAATCTATTTTCAATACTGCAGCCACAGACAATGAGCTGAAGGAGAGGACAAGATACAAAATCTCAGCAAGTCATATCTTTGTTTTAAAACTAATCTAGAGCTATACCTGCAATTTGTAATTATACAATCTAAAGAAATGTATCTCAAATTACTTATTTTGCAACTTGTTCCTTATGTGCTCTGATACTGGAGCAAATTTTTGCTTGTGTGATAGTGCAATGAACTCCTTCAATCATGCACCACTGCAATTTAACCAGCTCACACCCACTTCAGCTGATTTATCTCCTGTATAGTGTTTAATAGACCAGATGATCAATCGCTGATTGCAAGAGATTTTAGGGGACTGCAAGCAACAACTATTTGAAAACGAAAACAGGAAGTTTTTACACATGAGAACATTACAAAACTTTATTAAATCTAATTGAACCACAGAGTTTTACATTTCTTAAGTGATTAAAGTGGAGATAAACCATGAAATTCAGACTTTAGTGTACACAGAGAAAGCATACAATATATCAGTCCGTGCCCTATGGATAACATTTGTTATTAATCACAACCAACAATCATAATTTCATCCATCAATTATCTTAACATAAAGACATAATTAAACCTCCCTGAGGATGACAGGTGTCATCTATTCATCACTCTGATCCTATTTTCCATCTGGTATTGGTTGTGCAACGCACCTCATCTATTAATCCCATCAGAATCATCCTCCACACCTGATCCAAGAAACACCATCACGTCACACACCTGAAGGCATCTATTTTAAACAACTGAACAAGCAACCTCATTCCTAAAATTCCCTGAGGAAGTTGCTGAGTGCAATGAAACACATTGGAAGAATACACCAAGACATGATTTACATCAGAACTTTTAATCACAAGACTCCAGAAAGGATCACAGTTACAGCAGAGACAACACCATAGCTGAATGCTACCACAAATCCGGCTATATCCTACTCTCAACTAGAATATCAACGGAAGCCTTCCCTGCTCAGCTTGAAAGAGGAAGTGGCCGGATTCATTAAACACCCGTCACAAGCTGTACCAGTCATATTCATTATTTGTTGTTTCGAATACATTTATTCCCATCAATCCCATTTTTGAGACTATTTTTATTCTAGTTGCATTTGTTTTGCATTCTTAAAGAATAAATGTTCAGTCATAAATATCAATAAAAAAGTTAAATCAATAAAGTCCAAAGTCTTCAATCCTTGTGTAGTGTGGATTTTCTTATTTAACAGTGTCCTTCAGTAAAACATCAGAAAAAAAAAAGTGAACCATGTGAAACAAACAGGACTAGAATTATGGGGCCCAACAAACACCAGCAATATATAAATAGTGTAGAATACTGATGCTCAAACACTTATTGTCTCAAAATAATGTGTAAAATTTTGCATGAGAATCAGACAACTCCATTACTTGCAACATAGTAACTGTCACGTTGCTACTGCTACACCTGACAATTCATCCACTCACATGGACGTATGACATTTTATCCTAAACCGTGTGTAATTACATGCAACAGAAACATAATTAGCATGGTGGCTCAGTGGTTAGCACTTCTGCCTCACAGCACCGGGGTCATGAGTTCAATTCCCGACCATGGCCTTATCTGTGAGGAGTTTGTATGTTCTCCCTGTGTTTGTGTGGGTTTCCTCCTGATGCTCCGGTTTCCTCCCACACTCCAAAAAAACATACTGGTAGGTTAATTGGCTGCTAAAAAATTGACCCTAGTGTGTGCGCGCGTGCGTTTTAGGGGATTTAGACTGTAAGCTCCAATGGGGCAGAGACTGATGTGAGTGAGCTCTCTGTACAGCGCTGCGGAATTAGTGGCGCTATATAAATAAATGGTGAGGATGATGAAAGAAGATACAAGAAAAATTGTACTTTACATGCAATATCTCCTCACAATATCTCCTAATAAGTAAAACAATCATTCTTGTGGCCCTATCATTTATTTATATAGCGCCAACAAGTTCCGTAGCGCTGTACAGAGAGCTCACTCACATCAGTCTCTGCCCCATTGGAGCTTACAGTCTTGTCTGAAGAGATGAGTTTTCAAAGAGCGCTTGAAGACTAGAGGAAAGTCTTCTAGTGCGAGGGAGGGAATTCTACCAAGTGGGTGCAGCACTAAAACAGTTCCTGCAACTGGGAGCAGGTAATGACTATGAGACATGCAAATCTTGTGCAGAACGGATGTGTCAAGTTGGGGGATATTTTGAGACAAGTGAGGAGATGTATGTTGGTGCAGTTTTTTTTATGGCCCTGTATGTTAGTAGAAGTATTTTATATTTTATTTGGTGAAAAACAGGCAACCAATGTAGAGACTGACAGAGTGGACCAGAAGAGGAAGAACAATTTGCAAGGAAAACTACTATAGGCTCTGCATACAGAATAGATTGTAGGGGTAAGAGTCTGATTCAGGGAAGACATGTAAGGCTGGTATTGCAATAGTCAATGCAGGAGATGATGAGGGCATGAATTAGAGTTTTTGCAGTAACTTGTATAAGATATGTGCATATCTGTTATTTGTTTTTTTTAGATGTATGTAACGTGATTTAGATATAGAGTTGATAATCAAAGTCAATGGATAGCTCTGAGTCCCGGATTACACCTAGGCAGCAAGCTTGTGGGGTGGGAATTACGGTCATATTGTCAACAGATCGAAATGTCAGGTAGGTATCTTCTGTTGGTGGGTTAGAATATTATTATCTCTGTTTTTGAGAGACTGAGTTTGAGTTGACAAGATAAAATGGCAGAAAGACATTTACTACCACGAACCATCACAGATGGTGAGAGATCAGGATAGGAAAAATAATGTTCATCATCCCCATAGAAATGACACTGAAATCCAAAGGAGCTTATTAGTTTTCCAAGAGAAGTGGTGTACACAGAGAAGAGCAGGGGACCTAGTACTGAGTCCTGTGATACTCTAACTGATAAAGGAAGTGGAGCAGAGATGGATCCAGAGAAATTAACACTAAAAGAGCAATTAGATTGGTAGGATGAGAACCAGGATAGGACAGTGTTTTGAATACCTAGAGATTGTAGTGTTTGTTGAAATCTCAATTTATACAAAAGACAGTCCCTAGACTTAATATATACAAGAGACATGCTTGTACGAGAGTAGGTAGACAACCATTGTAATTTTTCATAGCGTCCTCAGGATGAGACAAGCAGAGAAAACTAATCCTAGATTTTATATCTCTTTTCATCCCCATTTTCATGTAGATGTGTACCCCATGTCATTCCCTCCCGTGTCCTCTGTGCTCCCTCCCCCCCCTTATAGTTTCTCACCTTTTGCATTCTGTACCCCTCAAACTCAAAACCCTAATAAAAACTACTGTTGAATAGAAGAAAAAAAAAAAAGTAATATTTAACGGAGAACTAACATGAACTCTCCATCTTCAGCACCAAGCAAGGTTTATAAAGCAGGCACATTACAGCCCCCAGCCCAGGGAACATTATCTAGTAATGAACCATAGTAATCAGCATAAACAAAACTACTTGCTACAGTTCTATTTAAATCCAGCAGTGTAAAATGCAGACAGACAATTCATTATATCTTTTTACTTGTCTGTTTATACATTACACAGACTTTATGGTATGTCATAGTACATTCCTCTAGCGTAAGAGCAATTCATACCTACCACAGTAGCTGGTAACTGAAATCCTATACAGGAAGAATGCATTCAGAAACCATCCATGCAGCACGTAACTTGACCTCTGCTTAACTACTGAATGAGGCCTGGAAATGTATATGGAAAGGGAGACACAAAGTGCACTATGCATGACCTACAACACTGCCTGACACATGCAATTTCAAAAATAGGGTGATTCAGATAGACTATGTTCTCCTAGAGACTTATCAGCTCGTGCTTCAGAATAAAATGACATTTATATCATCCCATTATGAAAATACCTTTCCTCATGTTGCAGTATACAATATGCCCATGCACAGCCCGTCTTCAGTCATTAATGGACCCATGACGGTAAAGAATCCAAACAATATCAAGCAATAAACAGCTGTTTAAAGGACTGGGTAGTTTTTGCTTATAAACAACTTAAAAAGTGTACTGTAAAAGGGAGCAGGACAAAGCTCTCTAGAAGTCTGGAACTTCAGGTAGCGGGAGCTAGTTATTATAAAGGAGTTATTATTGACCTTGTGTATTTGCTTTATTAAAACTCACATGCAGAACTAAATAACATTTGGGGGGGGGATTTAATTGCCAATCACGTGGACATAACGCCGTGAACATTGCTGGCACCGACGGTAAAAATATCTGCTTATATTTCCTCATGAAAAAAATGAACGGAGATTTTACAGAAATCTCCGCCACAAAGCGCCTCTGAAAATGTCCGTGAGACTTTGCGGCTAACTGAATTTACCCCATTAGTAACTGATTAAAATACATCACCAACGGTAATTCTCTTAATACTGAACACTACTGTTAAAACCCATGCAGGATGTATTAATTTACAGTAGACTCAGATGACCTACGACCTTGCTGCTGTTAAACAACCACAAGGCCTAACAACCAGAGACTAGTTACACCAACAGGTTATCTATTGGAGTCTCCCTAACTTCCAGGGACACTATTAGATTTTATAGTTTAGTTTTTATTTTTTAATTCCAACTGACCAGTAAAACATCTCCTCTTGTCATTGTTTTTATTAAAGCATTTTACAGTAAAGGGGAAGGGATACAGAAAAAGAAAAGGGGTACCGACAAAACCTATCGCACCAGAGCCATATGGTCATACAATAAAAAAACAGAAACTGCAACATTACATAATACCCAGTCCTGTATCTTGAGCCAAATCAATAAGGTTAGGAAGAGACAGTCAGCGGTAACTGATTGACATAGGAGCCCAGTGACCTCTCCATCAGTAACAAAACACCTCTTATACTGTATATAAAATGTAATTTGAATTGTTTTTGTTTTCTGGGGATTAATAGAAGATTAAAAAAGTAGTATTTAAAAAGCAAAAAACACATTATAGACAAGTTTAGTAAACATGTAATGATTAGGCTTTTAGTGTATGATTGTATGATAATCAGACGACTCTGCCCAGTTTATGGTGTTCTTGGATACACATGGTCAGCAGCAAAGTGCCCCTGGAAATTATTTTAAAATACTGGCACCAAAATGTGCTTTTACCACAATCTTTGACCAAAAAAAAATAAAAAAAAATAGAAAGCTCAAATGCTGCATTTATTAGGTTAATTTCTCTTTTCTGGTAGAAAATCAGTGAGACTACCTTCATCATTCCTTAAAATTCAAGCCATGACATTAGACCAACACACACAGCACCTGAAAAAGGTTTTATAAAATAATTTTAAAAAACCTGCAATAAAGTTGCAGAAACTAATCTGCAGGTCAGTAGAAACTCAGACATTACATCACATGCTGGAGGACCAACATGGTGCAAACACACAAGTAACACAACTATTTGTAAAGACTGATATTCCATGATGCTGCACAGTTAGGATCAAATAAAAAAAGGAAACCGATTTAATAAAAAAGCAGTTCCAGGTATTTACCTATTTTACACATGTCTTACAGTCAGATAACATATACACTTTACATATACAGTGTGTTAGACACCACATCAACCATAGGCTACCTGCTCCCGTTATAACCAAACCACATGCCAGCCAAACCACTGAAGGAGAGAGCAGTGACAGCCCCATTGTCTGCAGTACAGAATGAAGACTGGGTCTGTCAATCCGGGCTCCTGAGAGAGAGTGAAGGGGGAGGGTGTAGTGGATTACTTAATCGTTTGAAATTAATATCATTAAGCAATAATACATATGGGGGGGGGGGGGTGAAAAGACTAAACCTATCACAGTTAAAAGCATAGAAGACCGTATTAACATATGTTAAAGTAAAGGACAAATATACAGCACGAGAAAAAAACCAGAAATAACCCGCAGAGACGCAGCACAATGCGAACAAGCAGTGAGAGGACATCTGTCACTGGAGGAGATACTCTGACCTTCCCTGCATGAGCCCTGACATTACCTACAGGGGGATCTGTAAAGGTCATGCTACCTCAGGGGGCAATGATCAGTGTGTTACACCTGCCTGGTCCTGGCTGCTGCGGGCGGGAGATGCCGGACACCTACACGTGGGGATTGCTGAGCTCAGCTTCCTGCTGATCCTATCTGCAGCACGGGCCGGCGTACATGGGGGAGAGGTCATTTAAATCACCTCTCCCGCAGGATCTCCGGCACCCCCTGCTGATCACACGAGGGAGCTGAGCACCGGAGTGCGCGGTGTGATGACACAGAAATCCTCATTATGACAAAGAAGTTATTGGAGTTTAGTTCTCCGTCCTGTTCAGTACATAAATATCGTTTTACTACTCTAGTGAGACCTCCTGTCTCCTCCTATCAACCACATATTATTACTTCATGATGCTGCTGTAGTCCTGACTATTACTGGGGTAAAACTACAGGACTCTTCTTGAATTGCAGTCAAACTTTCAGGCTGTTTGTACAATATTAAATCCCCCCATTCCCTGTACGTCCAGGCTTACACAGTGAGATGTCGCCAAATTTACATTAGTTAATCACTGCGGTCTATGCCAAAATGTTACTGTGCTGGGATGTAGGCAGATTGTGAGAATTTGCTCTGCGAGGTTTAGGAAACCAATGCAGCTGACAAGACATTTTGCCAAACGTTGGAGCAGTTTTGCAGAAATAATCCACAGGAAATTGTGTTAAATGAACATAAATTTTTTTTGCAAATGTTAGTGGTGCTGGGGTGTATGGGGTTTGAGAGAATTCAATGGTGTAGAGGTGTAAAAAAAAACCAACAGATTGGCTAATATTCCATCCTCTAACTTAATGTAGCTTTGTGGAAAAATACCAAAGTAAATTGGTGTGGCATCTAACTGTAATATCCCTCTATCCAGAGTGTAGATATCATTTAATGGCTCTTATAACCAAGTAACTTCAGTCTGCACCTATAGAGCACATACACTGTGGTTCAATCAAAAGTAAGCCAAACAGTTTGGGCCTCATTTAGAGTCGGAAGCAAAGTTCGTCTAAGAGGTGTGGGATTGTGCCGCAGCTTGGTAGGGTATTACGTGTGGCATATAATCCCAGTTGCATCCCACTCGTAATACCCTACCGAGCTGCAAGCAGTTCGTGCAGCTAGCTAGCTGCTTGCGCCACCTAATTCCTGCCGCCCATTTTTATCCCTTTTTAGACGTGTGTTGCGTCTGCGCCTCACTGCATCTAGGATTTATTTATGGGGTCACACCTTCACAATTCCGCTTTCCGCCCAAACTGTCGCAAGTGTTAATTGCGTCCAAGATGCAGGTGGATATAGTGCTTGCTGCACATGTGTGATACTGGTTTTTTTGGTCCTTGCGCCTAAAACGGACTTTGCGTCCGACTCTAAATGAGGCCCTTTATCTCTATGTGTGGCATATTTAACAAGGAGCGCAAAACATGAAAAATAGTTTTCAATCCTTATCGCATTGATAAGGATTGAACTATTTCTCTTTTCCATCGAAAAACCTACACAGGAACAGCGTTTCCGAAAAAATGCTGCTCTTGTGAACTGCAAAAGTTACCACTGCCTCTTCACTTCCGAAGAAGTTTGAGAGGGTCCTTTTCTCATTCCGGTGCGCAGGCGCCGACTGAAAAACTTCCCTGCAATTCACTGTTGCAGAGAGAGCGGTGTGTGATGGGGGGATCACATGATCCCTCCACACATGCGCTCTGAAGCTCTGCTCTTTGGAAGCAGAGCGTCACAGTGTTGAAAGCTATCAAAAACGGTAATGTACGGTAGCCTGAGCCAGCGTACATTACCATAGGTGTAAAAGTATTTTCAAATGTTGTTGAATTGCGGTACATAGCAGTCCCCATAGACATCTACGGGGACTGCCAGTATTTCAAACAAAAATACAAGGCAGCAGATAGAGAAGCACTGTTGATAGATTAGGAAAATACTTAAATATGCGTCCATTCCCCGAAAACAGCTGTTTTTGTGGAATTGACATGTAAATTAACTATAATAAATAGGCCCCTTCATCTCTAATGCCTGATTATATCATAATAAAACTTTTTCCGATATTTAGACAATTGAACCAACAATATGATTCCAACATATCATAAAAATATTCAACGGATAAAAAGATATGAGTCTTTAAACTTTACCTGCCGAAATTTAATCTTACGAACAATATTTTTTTAGATTTTGTAACAAAGTAGTTTTTACATGGAAATATTCCTTAATATTTTTGTGACGAAACTTTTAGTAGTATGGTTTAATTAATTAATTAAAGAATATGTTCAAAATGTCCTCCTTCTGCTTGAACGCAAGCCTGGAGTCACTGGCACCATTGGGCAACAGCATCATTGATAATTCTCTGATCCAGACCCGTCCACACTTCCAACAAACGTTGCTTCAGATCGTTTACATCATGGATTGCTGTCTGGTAGACTCTCTCTTGCATCACGCTCGACACTTTATAATGGACAGGATTCAAATCTGGACTGTTCGGAGGCCATAATGTTGGAGGAAGGAAGTCTGGTGTCTCTCTTGTTAGAGCATTTCAATGGTTTCCCTGTCTCTGTGGGCTGGCGCACTGTCCTGTTGAAAAGCAAAATAACCTTCTGAGGACAGATTTCTTATAACAGGTAGAAGATGCTGTGACAGCAGAATGTCGCTATAGAACTCTCGCAGAAATTGACGGCTGCTCTTATTCTTGGATTCCCTCAAAGCTTTTATCATGTGTAAATCTTCTTTACTAAAAGGCATTTTTATGGAAATTACAACTTTTTTATTTTTATTTTCTATCATAAAATCGTCTGCTTTTTTTGAGCGGGAAATAAAAACCCGGAAGTCTTTAAAATAAAAAAGTAAGTACGTGGATATTTTTATTTTAAAAATATTATTTTTAAAGTTTGGCTTCTATGTCACTGGGGTCATGTGTTCAATTCTGACCAGGAAAGTATCTTTATTGCAATCTTGACTGCAAAACCTCACAGGGCAGTCATTGTGACACTGCTGTCTATTCTGTGTATTCATTTTGGGGAATTCAACTGGGCCGCATTATTCTAGAAATAATGCGACCCGCACACTATTACAGTTAGTAAGGTAATTATAATGCAGATTTTTGCTCGTGGCTAACAGGGTTGCAAGCAAAAGGCAGCATTAAAATTACTGTATTAACAGTAATATTGCGCAGGCCGCCAATTGAATCGGGCCCATTGTCCTTGTCTTGCTTCGTGCTATTGCTGTAATTTTGTAACTCCAATTTGTTCTTATCCAACACATACATTTTCCTTTATCCTTCCACATCCTGACTAGATTGGTGGAATTCAACCTAATGTTTTTTAGGGGCCACACAATTGGCTGTTGGCTCCCAAGGAAGCAGCACATTACTTTGCAGAGAGGGGTCGAATACAAATATAAAATCTGAGCGCCAGCAGGATGTATTCACACAGAGTTGTAAAATGGGTGAGGTATCGCTATCTTATCAAGGACTCGCCTACTACATAGATTGTGTGATTGATGGGAGGTCATTTATGAAGTGCAAAATGGACACTCCACAGTGGAAATATAGTCTTGGACCCACAATGCTCCTTAATTTGTGCAAGTGTACCAAGAACTTCTACTGGGGCAACTGGGAGAAGCTGGGAACATCAAGGGCTTTCCTAGTAAAGTACTGAGTAGGCAGCTGATGCAGACCTAGTAAAGTACTGAGTAGGCAGCTGATGCAGACCTAGTAAAGTACTGAGTAGACAGCTGATGCAGACCTAGTAAAGTACTGAGTAGGCAGCTGATGCAGACCTAGTAAAGTACTGAGTAGGCAGCTGATGCAGACCTAGTGAAGTACTGAGTAGGCAGCTGATGCAGACCGTTTTGTGGAGCAGTGGAGAAATAAGATTTCATTTTGCAGTGTGAGATTATTGTTATGAGATAAAGGTAAAGGTTCCTTGCCCTGCATGACCATATCCACTCTGCAAAAGGATTTGATATCTGCACTATCTCTACTGGATAACGGGTCCCACCCTATACTTTTAGTGGGACCTTGCACTGCATGTTGAGTGGAGAAGTGTAATGTCAGGTGCATAATGAGTAAAGTAATCGCATATATCACATACTAAGTTGCCACCTTTAATAAAGAGAGTTTCTATACAGTATAATGTTTAAATAAATATGTTCAACAGTGGGTTACAATTAGAGATGGTCACTGACCCCCGTGTTTTGGTTTTGGATTCGGTTTTGGATCTGGATTACCGTCGTGTTTTGGTTTTGGTTTTGGTTTTGCAAAACCGCCATTGCGTGTTTTGGTTTTGGTTTTGGTTTTGTTTGGTTTTGTTTTGCTATTTTTTGGGAAAATCCATGTTTTTGGGCCTAAATTAACCCAATTTAGTGCTCCAACTGTTTTAGAGACAAGTAATCTAATTGTTGAGGTAATAAATCATCCAAAAAAACAGTTTAATTCTTCGTTGGTAGGCCTATTCTACACACAAAACAGATTGTCTTCCTCTCCATCTATGCATATTGGCAATGCAGCCATCGTCTTTGAATGTATATTACACCCTACACTTATAGTTAAATATGTAAAGAAATGGAAAAAGCCAGTTTGCTTTCTGTCTCTCAAGGCCCCCCTCCACTTGTATAAAATAGCAAAAAATTCAGCCATTATAGACTGTACAATATTAATTGACATGGAGAAAGCCAGTTTGGTTTCTGTCTCTCTAGGCCCCCCTCCACTTGTATAAAATACTAAAAAATTCAGCCATTATAGACTGTACAATATTAATTGACATGGAGAAAGACAGTTTGGGGTCACTCTGTCTCTCTAGGCCCCCCTCCACTTGTATAAAATACCAAAAAATTCAGCCATTATAGACTGTACAATATTAATTGACATGGAGAAAGCCAGTTTGGTTTCTGTCTCTCTAGCCCCCCCTCCACTTGTATAAAATACTAAAAAATTCAGCCATTATAGACTGTACAATATTAATTGACATGGAGAAAGACAGTTTGGGGTCACTCTGTCTCTCTAGGCCCCCCTCCACTTGTATAAAATACCAAAAAATTCAGCCATTATAGACTGTACAATATTAATTGACATGGAGAAAGCCAGTTTGGTTTCTGTCTCTCTAGGCCCCCCTCCACTTGTATAAAATACTAAAAAATTCAGCCATTATAGACTGTACAATATTAATTGACATGGAGAAAGACAGTTTGGGGTCACTCTGTCTCTCTAGGCCCCCCTCCACTTGTATAAAATACTAAAAAATTCAGCCATTATAGACTGTACAATATTAATTGACATGGAGAAAGACAGTTTGGGGTCACTCTGTCTCTCTAGGCCCCCCTCCACTTGTATAAAATACCAAAAAATTCAGCCATTATAGACTGTACAATATTAATTGACATGGAGAAAGCCAGTTTGGTTTCTGTCTCTCTAGGCCCCCCTCCACTTGTATAAAATACTAAAAAATTCAGCCATTATAGACTGTACAATATTAATTGACATGGAGAAAGACAGTTTGGGGTCACTCTGTCTCTCTAGGCCCCCCTCCACTTGTATAAAATACTAAAAAATTCAGCCATTATAGACTGTACAATATTAATTGACATGGAGAAAGACAGTTTGGGGTCACTCTGTCTCTCTAGGCCCCCCTCCACTTGTATAAAATACCAAAAAATTCAGCCATTATAGACTGTACAATATTAATTGACATGGAGAAAGCCAGTTTGGTTTCTGTCTCTCTAGGCCCCCCTCCACTTGTATAAAATACTAAAAAATTCAGCCATTATAGACTGTACAATATTATGAAAAATGGACAAAGCCAGTTTAGGGTCACTCTGTCTATGACACCCTACCCTTAAGGATAAATTGCCCTAACAGCAGCCTTTCAAGATGGTATGTGATATGGAAATGCCACAAGTCCCTGTCACTCACCGGACTGTGAGTGCTTCTTCCCGGACATTTAGGAACCGTGGCCGTCCTCCATCCTGAGGGACTGCGCATGCGCAGCCCTTTCTATACCTCCAGTGTATGTTCCTTTAACTTAATTGGCAGATCAGGCAACCTCCCTATATTAAGCACCTGTGGTCATCACCACATTGCCTGATCTTGGAGTCTCATTCCCCATGAGTCTCTGAAGGTGTTCCTGTGTTTCCTCGTTTATTCAGCCCAGCTGATTCCTGTGGTTTCCAAACCACTTCTACCTCTGTGGTTTCCAAACCACTTCTACTACTGTGGTTCCCATACCACTTCTACCATCTACTGTATCATCGTGACTGTGAGCTGATTCCTATCCGCTGCCTCCGTGCACTACAGTCTTCAAACCACTTCTCCTACTGTGGTTCCCATACCACTTCTACCATCTACTGTATCATCGTGACTGTGAGCTGATTCCTATCCGCTGCCTCCGTGCACTACAGTCTTTCATTCACATCCACTCACCTGTTCATGATTGTGACTGCCAGCTGATTCCTATCCGCTGCCTCCGTGCACTACAGGCTTCAACCTGCAACTCGTCTGTGTTTCATCATCGTGACTGCTAGCTGATTCCTATCCGCTGCCTCCGTGCACTACAGTCTTCAACCTGCAACCCGTCTGTGTTTCATCGTGACTGTTTAGCTGATTCCTATCCGCCGCCTCTGTGCGCTTCAGTCTTCAGCCCTTGTCAACTCTCCCGTGTTTCCTTGAGTCTGCTGCCACTATTGCTACCCGCTACTCTCCGTGATCAACTGTTCCAGTTCAACTCTGCTCTGGTGTCCCATCGTTACTGCACCTGCTGGTTGCTATTGGCTACCTCCGTGTTCCCGCAGAGACCCGCTGCTGTTACTTCTCAGCGCTACGCATCCATCTACTGCTGATCCGCTCTCCACGCCTCCCTGGGTTCCCTGCTGGTCTACCTACCTGTGCGCTGCACCTGCTAGACCACCGCTTCACCCATCCAGGGACTTTGCATCCTGCCGGCCTCCTGCCGTTCAGGTATCTCTGCACTTCTGTCTGACTGCCTTCTCCTGAACCACGGTATGCATACTTCCCATTGACTGTGCTGTGTATTGCATACCTTGCTGGACTGTGTTGGTTCTCCTCTGGAGTGTACTATCCGCTGAGTCTATTGCCATCATTGACTGTGTTATCTCATGCTGGATTACTTCAAGAGACTTTCTATATTGGCAGTGTTGTTCAGTCATTTATACATTTATATTGTGCATATTACTGTGGATCAAAGTCAAGGTGCCCGTGTATATATTGTGTTGCAGTCTCTCCCCGTGCACCTCCTCACATATATATTCAGTGGTACAACTTGCTAGTGGCAGACCACTGACCCCTGTTTCCAGTTTCACCTGCTCCAGTATCCTCTCACATAGCAGTGGTACAACTTGCTAACGCAGACCACTGACTCCCCGGATACCTCCACTTGGATTCCATTCCTTCACTCAGACAGCGGTACAACTTGCTATCCGCAGACCGCTGACTCTCATCACCTCCTCGTTTCTGTTGGACATTCCTCCTCACTATAGCAGTGGTACAACTTGCTACCGCAGACCACTGACTACCTTCACGTGTCCTTTGTCCATACAGTTCCTCGTGTATTACTACCTCCATATTGCCAGTGCTGCTAGTCATAGACTTTCCTGAGCATCTCATCATCTGCTATTTCCTGTTCCGTGATCACCCTGCTACCAGAGTACCATATTACCACCTATACTGCTCTGGTAAGCCTATCACCTGGTGATCCCTGGGTAAAGACTCCTAGTGCCCGTGACAGTAAGATCAGGCCATGACAGACCCAGATACGGAACCTACCGCTAAAGAGATGCTGCAGCATCTGGTCAGCCGTGTGGAGCAACAGGATGCTCGCCAACAGCTGTTACTTCAATGTTACCAATCATTAACCTCCCAAGGAACATCTGGACAGACTGTTACAGCTAATATTGAAGCTCCTGTGCTTTCCTCCGTTTCCCCAGTGCCATCCCAGGTGTCTACAGCTCCTACGCTTCACCTGCCTACTCCGTCAAAATATGACGGGGTCCCCAAAACTTGTAGAGGTTTCCTTAACCAATGTTCAGTCCATTTTGAACTCCAACCTCAAAATTTTTCTACCCATCGTTCCAGAGTGGCCTATCTTATCTCATTGTTTTCGGGACAAGCCCTGGCTTGGGCCTCCCCCCTGTGGGAAAGAAACGATCCAATTCTACAAGATAGTGCCAAATTCATTTCCACGTTCCGAAGTGTGTTCGATGAACCAGGTCGTGTGACCTCCGCTGCTTCCAGCATTCTTCGTTTGCGACAAGGCTCCCATACAGTAGGACAGTATGTCATTCAATTTAGGATCTTAGCCTCTGAACTTCAGTGGAACACTGAAGCATTAGTTGCCGCCTTCTGGCAGGGGCTCTCCGATAAAATTAAAGATGCACTGACTACCCAAGAGCTTCCTTCGTCACTAGAAGATTTGATCTCTCTTTGCCATCGTGTAGATATGAGATTTCGTGAAAGAGAGTCTGAGAAAACAACAGCTGTCAAAGCACCTCTTCGTTTAAACCCTCAATTTCGTCCAGCTCCATCCTCTGTGATTCCCATGGAGATAGGACGTTCCAAATTATCTTCAGAGGAAAGGAAACGAAGAGTAAAGAATAGACTCTGTATCTATTGTGCTGATTCCACGCATATGCTCAGCTCTTGCCCTAAGAGATCGGGAAATGCCAGGCCCTAACTAGTTCTGGAGAGGTGAAGTTAGGGTCCCTGGAGTCCTCTCCATTGTCTATGAAATCTAAAGTCTGCGCTTTTGATGTTACGATTTCCTTTGCTACCAAATCCTTTGAGTCACAGGCATTGATTGATTCCGGAGCAGCAGGAAATTTCATTTCTAAATCACTAGTGAATCAATGGTCCCTACCAGTGATCACTTTAAGAACACCCATTACTGTGACGGCTATAGATGGATCACGCCTCATCAATGGTCTCATCACCCAGAGTACGTCTCCAGTAACCCTTCAGATTGGTGTACTACACCATGAAGAAATTTCGTTTTTAATTCTTCCAGTTACGACAAGTCCGATTGTCTTAGGCCTTCCATGGCTTCAGTGTCACTCTCCCCAGATTGACTGGCGCACCCCTCAAGTTACGTCTTGGGGGTCTGAATGTCACCATCGTTGTCTCTCTCAAGTTATTCCTCTTAAAGTA
Organism: Mixophyes fleayi; assembly: GCF_038048845.1. NCBI lineage: Eukaryota > Metazoa > Chordata > Amphibia > Anura > Limnodynastidae > Mixophyes > Mixophyes fleayi. The sequence goes on from NC_134402.1 coordinate 71,191,995, forward strand.
CAGCGATCTTCCATCTCATCTTCCTCCCCGGGACTCCCTCCTCAGTATGCTTCATTTGCCGATGTGTTTGATAAAGCTCAGTCTGAACGTCTTCCTCCTCATCGTTCTTGGGATTGTCCGATCGACCTTCTACCTGGCAAGACTCCTCCCAGGGGTCGGGTCTATCCTCTCTCGTTACCTGAAACTCAAGCCACATCTGAGTACATACAGGAGAATCTCCAGCGTGGGTTCATTCGACCTTCCACCTCTCCCGCTGGAGCTGGGTTCTTCTTCGTCAAAAAGAAGGATGGATCATTACGCCCTTGTATAGATTTTCGTGGACTCAACGCCATTACTATCAAGAATCGGTATCCCATTCCGCTGATCACTGAGCTATTTGATCGCATCAAGGGAGCTCGGATATTTACTAAGTTGGATCTTCGTGGTGCTTACAATTTAATTAGAATCCGTTCCGGTGACGAATGGAAGACCGCGTTTAACACCAGAGATGGGCATTACGAATATTTAGTAATGCCCTTCGGGCTGTGTAATGCCCCCGCTGTTTTCCAGGGTTTCATCAATGAGATCTTTCGGGACTTATTATATGTATGTGTCGTTGTCTACCTAGACGACATATTGATCTTCTCACAGGACCTGCCTTCTCATCACCAACATGTGGCAGAGGTCCTCTCCAGACTACGGAAAAACTCGTTGTTCTGTAAATTGGAAAAATGTTCATTCGAGTTACCCCAGATTCCATTCTTGGGGTATATAGTTTCCGGAGTTGGCCTGAAGATGGATCCAGACAAAGTAAATGCTGTACTACATTGGCCTCAGCCAACTACTCTTCGTGCCATCCAGCGTTTTTTAGGTTTTGCCAATTACTATAGACGCTTCATTCAAGACTTTTCATCCATTGCATCTCCCATTGTGGCCCTAACTCGGAAAGGGGCTAATACTAAGCAATGGTCATCTGAGGCTCTCCAAGCCTTTCAAATCCTCAAAGAGGCCTTCTCGTCTGCTCCCATTCTGCGACAGCCTGATGTGACACTCCCCTTCTTCCTAGAAGTAGATGCCTCTAATGTGGGCTTAGGAGCTATTCTCTCCCAACGCTCGGAGCAACAAAAATTACATCCTTGTGCCTTCTACTCTCGGGGTCTTCTGCCCGCAGAGAAAAATTATACTATCGGGGACAAGGAGTTGCTGGCCATCAAAGCTGCATTAGAGGAATGGAGATACTTGTTGGAAGGAGCTCGCCATCCGGTGACGATCTTCACGGATCATAAGAACTTGTCATATTTGCAATCTGCTCAATGCTTGAACCCTCGTCAAGCAAGATGGTCTCTTTTCTTTTCCCGTTTTGAATTAATTATAACCTTCAAACCAGCCGCTAAGAACAAGAAAGCTGACGCTCTATCTCGAGCTTTTGTGACGTCCTCTGATGTAGAAGAGGTTCCCAACCATGCTATTCTAGACCCCAAATGTATTTCTCTGGCTGCTTCATCCACCAAAATGCTACCATTTGGGAAGACCCTTGTGCCTCCTACTCTGAGGAGGAAAATCCTTTCGTGGTTCCATGCCTCTCGTTTTTCTGGACACGCCGGTGAACACAAGACCTTTGAGATTCTCTCTCGTAGTTACTGGTGGCCTTCAATGAGGAGAGACGTCAAAGAGTTTATTGCTTCCTGTGATTTATGTTCTCAGTTCAAATCCTCCCGCAGAACTCCAGCAGGGTTGCTGCGACCACTACCCATTCCGTCCAAGCCTTGGACCCATATTAGTATGGATTTCGTTACTGATTTGCCACCAAGTAAGAATCACAATACTATTTGGGTAGTGGTAGACAGATTTTCGAAGATGGCCCATTTCGTCCCTCTGTCCGGTTTACCTTCCTCGTCTACTCTGGCTGAACATTTCATTAAAGAAATCTTCCGCATCCATGGATGTCCGTCTGAGATTGTGTCGGATAGAGGAGTACAATTCGTTTCCAGATTCTGGCGGGCCCTTTGTAAAACCTTGGGCATACGATTAGCACTCTCATCGTCTTACCATCCGCAATCTAACGGACAAACGGAACGAGTCAATCAAGATCTTGAGACTTTTATTAGGATGTTCTCTTCAGCCAACCAAGACAACTGGGTAGAATTGCTCCCTTGGGCTGAATTCGCCCATAACAACATGTACCATGAGTCATCATCCAAAACTCCATTCTTTGTGGTCTACGGTCACCATCCGTCTTTTCCGGAATTTCCTGCCCTCCCGCCCACCCAAGTTCCTGCTGTGGAGACTGCTTGTCAAACCTTCAAAAATATCTGGTCTCAGGTCAAAACCTGTTTAAAGAAGACATCTAATAAATATAAGTCTTTCGCAGATAAGAAGAGGCGGGCTATTCCACCACTAAAAATTGGAGATCGTGTCTGGTTATCTACCAAAAATATTCGTTTGAAGGTTCCATCTATGAAATTCGCCCCTCGTTTTATTGGTCCATATAGGATCATTCAAGTTATCAATCCAGTATGTGTTAAACTTCTTCTTCCTAAGAATCTTCGGATTTCCAATGCCTTCCATGTGTCCTTGCTCAAACCTCTCATCATCAATCGTTTCTCGACTCCTCCCTCAGCACCGCAGCCAGTTCAAGTTCATCAGGAGGAGGATTTCGAGATTACTGAGGTATTGGATGCAAAAATTTCGCGAGGAGTCCTCCGTTTCCTCGTTCATTGGAAGGGCTTTGGTCCTGAAGAGCGTTCATGGATCAAAGCTGAAGATCTGAATGCTCCTGCCCTTCTGAAGAAGTTTTATTCCAAAAATCCGGACAAGCCCGGTTCCAGGCGTTCTGTGCCCACCTTTAAAAGGGGGGGTACTGTCACTCACCGGACTGTGAGTGCTTCTTCCCGGACATTTAGGAACCGTGGCCGTCCTCCATCCTGAGGGACTGCGCATGCGCAGCCCTTTCTATACCTCCAGTGTATGTTCCTTTAACTTAATTGGCAGATCAGGCAACCTCCCTATATTAAGCACCTGTGGTCATCACCACATTGCCTGATCTTGGAGTCTCATTCCCCATGAGTCTCTGAAGGTGTTCCTGTGTTTCCTCGTTTATTCAGCCCAGCTGATTCCTGTGGTTTCCAAACCACTTCTACCTCTGTGGTTTCCAAACCACTTCTACTACTGTGGTTCCCATACCACTTCTACCATCTACTGTATCATCGTGACTGTGAGCTGATTCCTATCCGCTGCCTCCGTGCACTACAGTCTTCAAACCACTTCTCCTACTGTGGTTCCCATACCACTTCTACCATCTACTGTATCATCGTGACTGTGAGCTGATTCCTATCCGCTGCCTCCGTGCACTACAGTCTTTCATTCACATCCACTCACCTGTTCATGATTGTGACTGCCAGCTGATTCCTATCCGCTGCCTCCGTGCACTACAGGCTTCAACCTGCAACTCGTCTGTGTTTCATCATCGTGACTGCTAGCTGATTCCTATCCGCTGCCTCCGTGCACTACAGTCTTCAACCTGCAACCCGTCTGTGTTTCATCGTGACTGTTTAGCTGATTCCTATCCGCCGCCTCTGTGCGCTTCAGTCTTCAGCCCTTGTCAACTCTCCCGTGTTTCCTTGAGTCTGCTGCCACTATTGCTACCCGCTACTCTCCGTGATCAACTGTTCCAGTTCAACTCTGCTCTGGTGTCCCATCGTTACTGCACCTGCTGGTTGCTATTGGCTACCTCCGTGTTCCCGCAGAGACCCGCTGCTGTTACTTCTCAGCGCTACGCATCCATCTACTGCTGATCCGCTCTCCACGCCTCCCTGGGTTCCCTGCTGGTCTACCTACCTGTGCGCTGCACCTGCTAGACCACCGCTTCACCCATCCAGGGACTTTGCATCCTGCCGGCCTCCTGCCGTTCAGGTATCTCTGCACTTCTGTCTGACTGCCTTCTCCTGAACCACGGTATGCATACTTCCCATTGACTGTGCTGTGTATTGCATACCTTGCTGGACTGTGTTGGTTCTCCTCTGGAGTGTACTATCCGCTGAGTCTATTGCCATCATTGACTGTGTTATCTCATGCTGGATTACTTCAAGAGACTTTCTATATTGGCAGTGTTGTTCAGTCATTTATACATTTATATTGTGCATATTACTGTGGATCAAAGTCAAGGTGCCCGTGTATATATTGTGTTGCAGTCTCTCCCCGTGCACCTCCTCACATATATATTCAGTGGTACAACTTGCTAGTGGCAGACCACTGACCCCTGTTTCCAGTTTCACCTGCTCCAGTATCCTCTCACATAGCAGTGGTACAACTTGCTAACGCAGACCACTGACTCCCCGGATACCTCCACTTGGATTCCATTCCTTCACTCAGACAGCGGTACAACTTGCTATCCGCAGACCGCTGACTCTCATCACCTCCTCGTTTCTGTTGGACATTCCTCCTCACTATAGCAGTGGTACAACTTGCTACCGCAGACCACTGACTACCTTCACGTGTCCTTTGTCCATACAGTTCCTCGTGTATTACTACCTCCATATTGCCAGTGCTGCTAGTCATAGACTTTCCTGAGCATCTCATCATCTGCTATTTCCTGTTCCGTGATCACCCTGCTACCAGAGTACCATATTACCACCTATACTGCTCTGGTAAGCCTATCACCTGGTGATCCCTGGGTAAAGACTCCTAGTGCCCGTGACAGTCCCTTTCCTCTTTGGGGGTAGATTGCACCCTACACTTACATAGAAAGTTTTAAAAAGATGTTATCGGCATCATCTTCAGCTTCATCCTCACCCTCATCAGTGTGTACGTCATCATCACAGACTATCAATTCATCGCCGCTTGAATCCGCCATTAGAGAACAGTCAGTGCTTGGATGTCTTGGATGGTGAAGGCCTTCCTCGTGGAAGATGTAGTTCATTTTTATAAACATCATTTTCTCCACATTTTTGGGAAGTAACCTTCTACGGCGATCACTGACTAAGTTCCCTGCTGTGCTGAACACTCGTTCAGAGTACACACTGGAGGGTGGGCAGCTTAGGTATTGCAAAGCAAGTTTGTACATGGGTTTCCAAATGGCTTGCTTTTCTTCCCAGTAAGGAAAGGGACTGTCTGACATTTCCATATCAACTACCTCTTGAAAGTAATCCTCCACCATCCTTTGCATGTTTATACTCATATTGGATGGACTTATGGGCAAAGTGACACTTTTTTTTGAAAAATCCTTCAAACCAGCCCAGATGTTAAATTGTTCTCGTCTGCCCCCTGTGTCTTCCCTGCTTCTTTTTTGGAAATTTAATTTTTTACGAGCAACAGCTTGAGAAAGTGAAGGAGGACACGTCGTCAAGCCGAGGCCCAGTTCAGCGGCCAACTTGCTGAGCAATAGCTCCTTGCAAAAGTTCACATCTCGCTCATTTACAAGTAAAGACTCAATGTAGGTTTTAAACCTTGGATCAAGCACAGTGGCCAAAACGTACTGATCCGAGTTCAAGATCTTAATAACTCGAGGATCATTGTGAAGCGAATTAAGTACTTGATCGACAAGGCCAACATACTTTGCTGAATTGCTTGCTTTCAGCTCCTCCTTCATTTTCTCAAGCTGCTTTTCCAATAGTCTAATTAAAGGAATGACTTGGCTCAAACTAGCAGAGTCTGCACTGACCTCACATGTCACAACTTCAAATGGTTTCAGCACCTTGCACAGCACTGAAAGGATTCCCCACTGTGCAAGAGTGAAATACATCCCCCCTCCTTTCCCAATGTCATGACTTGTGCAATATGCTTGGATGGCTTTGCGCTGTTCCTCCATCCTCTGAAGCATGTACAGGGTGGAATTCCACCGAGTTACCACCTCTTGCTTAAGTTGGTGGCAGGGCAAGTTAAACTGCTCTTGGAGCTGCTGTAATCTCCTACATGCTGTGGCTGAATGCCTGAAATGGCCTGAAATTTTACGGGCCACCGAAAGCATCTCCTGCACCTCACGGTTATTTCGTAGGAAGCTCTGCACCACCAAGTTGATGGTGTGAGCAAAACAGGGAATATGTTGGAAATCACCCAGCTGTAATGCTCGCACTATATTGTTGGCGTTATCTGAAATGACATACCCTGGGGAGAGTCCGAGTGGTATAAGCCATGCATCAATCACATCTCTCAGTTTGCGTAACAAATTGTCAGCCGTATGCCTGTTAGTGAAGCCGGTGATACAAAGAGTGGCCTGCCTGTGACAAATGTTACGTAGTGGTGTACATGCTGCTGCTGTTCCTGCTGGTGAAGGTGAATGACCAACCCAGTGGGCTGTCACAGTCATATAGTCTTTGGTTTGGCCACTTCCACTTGTCCACATATCTGTGGTTAAGTGAACAGTGGGCAGAATGGCATTTTTCAGCGCAATCTCTACATTTTTACACACTTTTTGGTATAGTTGTGGAATAGCTTTACGGGAGAAATGGTGTCGCGATGGAATTCTGTAACGCGGACACAAAACCTCAATTAACTGTGAAAAACCAGCTGCGTTTATTGTGGAGATTGGACGCAGATCTAACACTAACATTGCAGCCATGGCGTCTGTGATTCGCTTGGCGACTGGGTGACTGCTGTCATATTTGCTTCCCCTCGCAAATGATTGTTTCACAGTTAATTGCTGAAATGTAGGACTGCTCATTTTATTCACCTGCCTCTGGGATGACGATTCACCCCCAGCAGCAGCAACAGCAGCAGCAGGACTAACGCTTTCTTCAGAGGAATCAATAATAGTGCCGGAGTCATCCAGCCTTAAGTGGGATGCCGGGCTAACTCCGAGCGCTACTGAGGATATTGATGAGGATGGTGTGGTGGGTGTATTTTGTAGCCGTCGGTATGTCGGTGAGCGGAGGGTCTTAGCTGATGAGGGAGTGCTTGTATTCTTTTGGGAAGAACTTTCAGCTTTTCCCAACACTTTGCCATGAACTCTCGTTAAATGGCGTAACATAGACGAGGTTCCAAGATGGTTAAGGTCCCTCCCTCGACTGACTGTGGCTTCACATACACTACAAATGGCTATACAATTGTTGTCTGGATTTGGGTAGAAATAATTCCACACATAAGAAGTGGATTTTTTTGTTTTATGCCCAGGCATGACAATGGCCTTTTTCTTGTCACGTGCCAGAACTGCTGCCACTGGTGCAGGACTTACACAAACAACCTCATCCTCATCAACATCCTCATTAGCGCCCTCGTCGCCTACACAAATCTCCCCCTCATCCTCTTCTAATTCCAAAGTGGCATCCTCAATTTGGGTATCACCGGCTACACTCGGGCTATTAAGGCACACATCAGCAGAATGCTCACGATTAGACATCCCACTGTTGGATGGACTCTCCACAGGGATTGTTGTCATTTGTGAATCAGAGCAAATATTCTCCTGTAATGCCTCACTGGTATCTTGCAGCTCAGCTTTGACGCGTAACAGTAGTTGTGCACCAATTGTAGCCTGGGTAACTTTTTGGGATCTGCCACTAATAGCCAAAGGTGAAGGCCTCATTCTCTCTTTGCCACTGCGTGTGTAGAATGGCATGCTTGCAATTTTTTTTTTATCGTCACTTAACTTTTGCTCAGTTACACTTCTTTTTCGCTTCAATACAGTAAATTTTTTTTTGGTTTTTGTTTTTTGCACTAATTTGAAAACACTCTGTTGTTTGACATCGCCTTGGCCAGATGACGTACTGGGAACACTAACATCAGGACTGGTGACAGAACCTGGTTGCTCATTTAGATCATATGTGGACTGCTTTGAATCCATTCTGAGCGCAAACCACTGAGGAGTGCTAAAAATTATTGAGTAGATACTGCTGACAGATATGACTTTTGACAGCCAGAAATATTAATGCACAATTAGGGAGGACACCCCAAAAACACTGAGGAGTGCTAAAAATTATTGAGTAGATACTGCTGACAGATATGACTTTTGACAGCCAGAAATATTAATGCACAATTAGGGAGGACACCCCAAAAACACTGAGGAGTGCTAAAAATTATTGAGTAGATACTGCTGACAGATATGACTTTTGACAGCCAGAAATATTAATGCACAATTAGGGAGGACACCCCAAAAACACTGAGGAGTGCTAAAAATTATTGAGTAGATACTGCTGACAGATATGACTTTTGACAGCCAGAAATATTAATGCACAATTAGGGAGGACACCCCAAAAACACTGAGGAGTGCTAAAAATTATTGAGTAGATACTGCTGACAGATATGACTTTTGACAGCCAGAAATATTAATGCACAATTAGGGAGGACACCCCAAAAACACTGAGGAGTGCTACAAATTATTGAGTAGATACTGCTGACAGATATGACTTTTGACAGCCAGAAATATTAATGCACAATTAGGGAGGACACCCCAAAAACACTGAGGAGTGCTAAAAATTATTGAGTAGATACTGCTGACAGATATGACTTTTGACAGCCAGAAATATTAATGCACAATTAGGGAGGACACCCCAAAAACACTGAGGAGTGCTACAAATTATTGAGTAGATACTGCTGACAGATATGACTTTTGACAGCCAGAAATATTAATGCACAATTAGGGAGGACACCCCAAAAACACTGAGGAGTGCTAAAAATTATTGAGTAGATACTGCTGACAGATATGACTTTTGACAGCCAGAAATATTAATGCACAATTAGGGAGGACACCCCAAAAACACTGAGGAGTGCTACAAATTATTGAGTAGATACTGCTGACAGATATGACTTTTGACAGCCAGAAATATTAATGCACAATTAGGGAGGACACCCCAAAAACACTGAGGAGTGCTAAAAATTATTGAGTAGATACTGCTGACAGATATGACTTTTGACAGCCAGAAATATTAATGCACAATTAGGGAGGACACCCCAAAAACACTGAGGAGTGCTAAAAATTATTGAGTAGATACTGCTGACAGATATGACTTTTGACAGCCAGAAATATTAATGCACAATTAGGGAGGACACCCCAAAAACACTGAGGAGTGCTACAAATTATTGAGTAGATACTGCTGACAGATATGACTTTTGACAGCCAGAAATATTAATGCACAATTAGGGAGGACACCCCAAAAACACTGAGGAGTGCTAAAAATTATTGAGTAGATACTGCTGACAGATATGACTTTTGACAGCCAGAAATATTAATGCACAATTAGGGAGGACACCCCAAAAACACTGAGGTGTGCTACAAATTATTTAGTAGATAATGCTGACAGATATGACTTTTGACAGCCAGAAATATTAATGCACAATTATGGGGGACACCCCAAAAGCGCTGGGGAGTGCCAAATATGAAGAAAAAATAATAAACCTCTATCCTCCTCTCTGCACTAGCGATTTTGGTTAGAGCAATTGCAAGAACAATATGGTATTCTCTGTCCCTGCTCTAATTAGCCTATGACTACACCCTGCTCTCTCCCTCTGTCAAATGGCGATGGATTGCTGTGGAGGCGTGTATTTATAAAGTTGAAGTATCGCGAGAACCGAGTCCCGAGATCCGACGACGTCACAATGACGTTCGGCCTCGATTTGGATTCGGAATGGGCGGGAGAGTACCGAGCTGCTCAGCTCGGTACTCGGATACCCAAAGTTCGGGTGGGTTCGGTTCTCGGAGAACCGGACCCGCCCATCTCTAGTTACAATGGCCAATCCGGGGCAGGAATTAGCATAAACTAATTCACATCACAAAGCTGAATCATTTAATATCTATAATTGTAATCCCTGACCCTTTACAGGGTGTTGTTAAGTAACTTTGATGTTAATTCTTAGCCAGTATTACACACTGCAGAAATCTCCAGGTAAGAACCAGTTGGACTGGATTGTGTACATAATGGGCCCTCATTTTAATGATTTTTTAGTTTCTATAATGCTGTTCACATGTCTGCTAACCTGACTCATGTTCACTATGTGACAAGGCTAGTTCTGCTTCATAGTACTTCACACTGTCTCTCTTATGGATGAACAATCCCACTTTTTGTCCCATCTTTCCGTTCAACACTTCCTAAGTGATTTTCTAATTGGACCTGCATTTATAACATTCCCTGTTGGCTTCATAAAGTGTCTGTTTAGCTTCAAGATTTATAAAATCATCCACTCTGTGCATTAAAATGTGTTTAGTCCTTTCTAGTGTTTCTAGATGTTTATAGCAAGCAAGGTTCTATGCTGAGGTGCATGTGCATGTCTATTAGACCATGTTGTCATACACATTTAATTGTCACTCTTTGGATATTTGAAATGTTGGCAGATCTGGGGGTCAGATAACATTTTATGGCTGGAGCTGCGTGGTACACAGGCATGAAAGGATAACTCTATGAAAAATAGTGTTCTTTAAAATGCCCTTTTCTTACAACTAGCAGACCTGAGGGGGTCCCTTCACTGAGACCCCCAAGTTTAAGCAGCCTCTTTCATTCTATGCTCTAGGTACCTGCAGCTGGAAAGTGTTGACAATCATCATCATCATTATCAACTATTTATATAGCGCTACTAATTCCACAGCGCTGTACAGAGAACTCACTTACATCAGTCCCTGCCCCATTGGAGCTTACAGTCTAAATTTCCTAACATACATATAGACAGAGAGAGAGAGAGAGACTAGGGTCACGGGGAGAACATACAAACTCCACACAGATATGGCCATGGTCGGGAATTGAACTCATGACACCAGTGCTGTGAGGCAGAAGTGCTAACCACTAAGCCACCGTGCTGCCTGATGACAATGAATGGGACTTGTGAATGTCTGAAAGATCCCCCCGCAGGCAGTGAGGAGGTGTTATTTTATAAAACCTTGCACCTGATCACTGAAAGCCATTTAATTACAAAAGCTCCCCATCACCACATGAATGGGGGCGATAGGCATATGACACAAGGGCCACAGTGCACTAGGATGAACATTATTTTATTACGCAGCCGCAAATAACACAAGGTGGCAACTACTTAGTTATATTTTATTTATTTTGTATTCATTTCTACTCCACAGCCAGGGGTAGGGTAAGATCCTATTGTACATATAAGTTGTATATAAGACCCCACTGAACACTTCTTGTCTTATTTGATTTGCAGCCTTTCTTTCTCTATCTCTATCCTTCTCTCTAGAAAGTCACCAATGCTATTTAAAGTGGATCTGTCATCATGTATTCATTACACACTAGCAATGTAGGTTTTCTGAATGATTATTTCCTTATGTAATACATTAAAATGAATTATCTCTACAAATTAGTACTCAGTGCTATAGCATTTTCTTTGTCTGTATTGAAAATACCTTCTTTAATAGATTTTCCTAATTGCTGACTTTAACAGTATGTCGCTTTGTTCGGAATATTATGGTGATCACGGCTTTAAGTACTCTCTGTAAAGATTAAACTGACTTTATTCAGACAATGGCAAACTTGTTTCACAGATTGTTGCTTCGTATAAGACACTAACAAAATCCCAGCTAGATTCAAATAAATCGCTGGAACCAAATTTTATCAAACAGCCGCAGTTCTGCCAGCATTACACTGTGTATGTGGGCTGACAGTATTTATTAAACGCCAGGATTGCCCGAGACTCAGATCTAACATGACCAAGGCTTGTACAACTGCCTATATGATTGCAATTCATTTCATTTACTTGATGAATTATTGTGGATAATTGGTGGTTTCCACAGTGTGGTGTCTGACTGTGGGATCTACATCACCTCAGAGCACAACTAAAGTTCTTTCAAATTCAACGTTTATTAGATATGATGCTAAAAGGATTTTAGTAGGCATAATGGTACCAAGTGAATGGCTGCTTTTAATGTTGTTTTCTGATCATTTGGTTAGTCTAGTTGGGTTCGATGGCCCAGTATTGGTTCCTAACAGTGCTGGGAACATGGGTTCCAATTTCTCCAGTGCATATATGTGCAGAATTTGCATGTTCTCCCCGTGTTCATGTTGGTTTAATCCATGTGCTCCAGTTTCCTCCCAAAATCCAAAACATACTGGTAGGTTAAAGTTAGTATGTGTGGTAGAGAATTAAGACTCATAGTGCCACTGGTGCAGGGACTAATGTGGAAGATTAAATATTCTCCAAAATGGTATGTAGCAAGGGATCTAGGGACACATCTAATCAAGTTTAAAGGGGCTACATTCGATCTCACTCATAGTCTTGGTCTTTGACAATGACCCATGGAAAGAGGTGATGGAATTTGCTGTAGGTCACCCATAGATGGTAGGTAGAGAGCTAAAGTGACAATGATTGAAACACATACAAGTCGGGGGTCAGGCCAGGGGTCAGAGCAGATAGCACAGGTTCAAAATACAGACTGAGGTCAGGGACAAGTGGAGTTGTTATCTGTGAGGGCCACTAGTCGACAGGGATGGCCAAGAAACAAGCCAAGTTGTTAATTGTGAGGGTACAGGGATAAAGTTTAACTCTGGCTGGTTGGTTTGCCTTAAGGCAGACTTATGTACCAGCTTGACACACCCAGTGTCACGCTTATATGCTGAGAGCTGGAAATGACAGCTATGGAGCCTGAAGTATGATGGAAGAATATAACATAGTATTGAGCAGATATGATCCAGACAGTGCAGAAAATGGTACAAACCAAATATTGCAGACAATGAGCAATGAATCTCTGGCTTAGGCTGAAAGCAGGTAACAACAAATAATACGGCTGGTGCAGATGAACAGGCTGAGTGGAAAGAAACCAGGATGTCGACTAGCAGCTTGCAGCAGTCCCAGGGAACAAGAGAAGTAACAGGACAGTGACAAATGAGAACAACAAAATCAGGAACAGCAACATCAATGACCAGCCAAGGTGAACTGAGGGATGCAGCTATAATTAGGGAAAGAACATGTGCAGTAATTAATGGGAGCAGCAGGTTAACCCCCGCTGCAGAGGGAAGAGACAAGGGTTCAGTAGAACCACCTCTGGTAAGACCGAGGTTCTGCAAGGGATATATAAATGACACCAAGTCCAATGTAATCCAGGAGGCAGGAGCTGCTGAGACAAAGCAGCATGCTGATGTGATGCTGCAGTACAGGCGAAGGCAGATCCTGACACCCAGTACCTCTGTGGGAATGAAAATGACCTCGGTAAGTAACTGGTTATAGTACATTTACTTTATTGTATACGGTCAAACACTGTAGCAATTACAGTACCTTAAAGGAATAAATACCAGGGGGCTCACCACACGAAGCCTCACACACAACTCTATTCTAACAGCACTCTAATCACTAATCTCAGGGCACTGATAATGCTTTTCTACCAGCAAAGTAGGGACCAAGCCCGGTTTCTTCCTACTATTTTTTGCAGGCTCAAAAAGCTCCTTCCTGTGATTCTATAACAGTGCAGAGTCTTAGCCCCTAGTTAGCACTGTATGACTCCTCTTTCCAGGAAGCAGCCTTCTTTTCTCCCTTCTGGTTCCCGCAGTCTATGGCTGTCCCCACAGAGTTTACTTCGATCTGGATTGGGTCCTGCTCACTAGAGGGGCTCTCTCTAACTCCGCCTCCTCTTTCACATACTCAGCAGATCTCCTGCAGTGCTGCTCTGCTTGTCTAAAATGCTAAACAATGAGATCCCACTTGTCCACACAATGAAATATGATTACCCCTGTAGCTGGGCATGTTTCCAGCTTCCTGTGAAATATGCTAACACTCCCCATGACCTGAAGACCCTAATGAACCCAAGTGACAATAGCTCTTTATAGGACATGGTACACAATACAATGGTGTCTAAAGAACCAACCTGCCATCATTAAAAACATTTGCAATAACAAAACATTAAGATATCCTTTAACATTAACAGTGCCATTTAATACAGTTCCTATTGGTGAGAGGGAATGCCATGTGGGCTTAACTGTCATGTTTAGTTAGCCTGGCACCCTGCTTTCGCAATAGTAATGTATGTACAAACCAGTCTGAAGAACGTGGCGACATCCTGGGTCCCCCTATGTTGTGTGCACAACCTCAGCAAAAGTCAAAGCATGCCCAGATTTTTGTAGCTGACCCTTGGGTCTTCTTGGCAACCCTGTGGTAAGGCACGAAAATATACACTGAGCAGATTTTTACTTCCATCACCTGCTGATGGGCAAAGAAACGGGAAGTAGACTAATAGATGACCAGGTTCATAACCCCAATGTGAGGCTGCTAGCAAAGATCAAGTCTTGGTTGTAAAATTTATGATGGGCAGTCATAATCTATAGAATGCCTATGTTATATTTTCTGTCTATAATAGAACAAGCAAGAATTCAGTTTCCATAAAGTACAATTTCAGATCAAGTTTGTCTCCTGCATGACACACATTACACATTGTGCATCTTAACGAAACTAGACTAAAACGTTACACTGCCCAGGTGAATAGAGTTTCCAGTGTTTGTCACATTTACGTAGTATGTCTGCTATCAGCATACTGGGGTGATAAGAAGTTTAAATTGGCAGCGATGATACTGATATCAGTGCGGAGGGGGGGTTCTGAGAATGAAAGATAAAGGTGATGTCACTATACCAAAAGCCACTGTCTGCCTACTGGAAGTGCATGTGGCCTTGGGCAAATCCTGACACATGAGGAAGTGAGTTCCATTCTACTCTTCTCCATTTATTATTATTATTATTTATTATTATCTTTAATTTATAAGGCGCCACAAAGGGTCCGCAGCGCCGTACATGACATACAGAAAACAGTGAGCCATGACACAACATGACACTAATCTGATTCTTGGTACAGCAGATGTTAAATCTTTGTACACCATAATTGCACATAATTTTGGTGTAGAAGCAGTGAGATATCGCTTCACTAGTACTTCATACACTGAAGAACTTCAATCTTTCATTATAGATGGAATTGTTTTTGTACTCACGCATAATTATTTTAGATTCCAGTGGAATTATTATTTACAGTGCGTGGGGACAGCCATGGGCACCAGGTTTGCCTTGAGTTACGCCAACATTTTCGTGGCTCAATGGGAGACTGAGAGTGTTTGGCTGGGTCACGATTTCGGGGCGAGGTGTCATGGTTTCGTTACATAGATGATATCTTCTTTATTTGGAGAGGATCCGAACAGGATTTAGAATCTTTTTTTCATCATCTCAATTCCAATAAATATGTGATTGAGCTAACTTTCGCATGGAGTAGATCCAGCGTAAATTTTTTGGACATCACTGTCTATATAGATGAGAGGGGTCTTCAGACCAAAACGTTTCACATACCCACAGATACTGTGAATCATATTGATTATAACAGCAATCACCACAAAAACTGGTTGAATAGTGTGCCGCTAGGGCAGATGAAGAGGGTGAAACGTAACTGCACAGAGGAGAGTGTCTTAGACATACAGGTGAAAGAAATTAAAAAGACCTTTAACAGTAAAGGATATCATATTGATTTGTTGAATAATGCAGAAGAAATACTTGGAGAAATAAAGAGGGAGGATCTATTGATACAAAAGAAAAAGGCTCAGTCTAATAACAACACAAAATATGAATGGGCCTTCTTTTCAGATTATAATAGTAACCACAAACAGGTTTAAAAGGTGTTTGTGAAACACTGGGAAATCCTAAAGAAAGACAGTATTATAGGTGATATGCTCCCAGAAAGACCCAATTTTATTTATAGGAAAGCCCCAAACCTGAAAGACAAGCTTGTAAGGAGTCATCTTCCTGAAGGTTTAAGAAACTCCATTAGAACGAAGGGTTTCCATAGTTGTGGCTTATGTGCAGCCTGCAAAACATGCAAAACTGGCCAAAGCAAATATACCAACCTCACACTCAATGGAAAGGAATGTAAAATTGAACAATTCATAACTTGTAACACAAAGAATGTCATTTATGCGATACAGTACACTTGTGATAAAGTTTATATAGGAAGAGCCACACGGCCATTAAAAGTGAGAGTGAGAGAACATCTATATAACATCAAAAAAGGCCTAGACACCCATGCACTTTCAAATCATTTCAAATCTGCTCATTCATGTTTAGGGGAACACATTAAAGGTTTTTGGGGTCTCCAAAAAGTGGAAGAGAACTGGAGAAACAGGGATGTATTAACTTCTTTATCAAAATTAGAGATGAAATGGATGTACAATATAGATACACTTGTGCCCAAGGGGCTAAATGCTGATTTCAAACTAAAATGGTTCTTATAATATAATCTTGGAAACATGAATGTTTGAAATGTATTGATTTGCATATATATGACATATATTTATGTCTGTTGAATATTAGGGCAATAGATTACATCATTCTCTTAGCCTTTTGGACTGAAGAAATATTATAAGAAATTGAAAGAAAAAAATATGTACATAATGTTCTTAGGGTTAAAACCTATGTTGTGATTGATATTACCAGTGAAAAATTGTGCATTGATACATGTTGTTTTATCTTTATATCGAGGAATATTTGTCTAGCTAAGCAAAGATATCCTTGTGAATGGAGGAATCATATACATGACATATAGAGAGTTGTACCGTTTGTATTAGTTAGTGTAACTACAGAAGCAGTAGTGATGTGTCGCCTTAAGAAGCCAGACCTCGCTGTGGAGGATAAAGAATTTCCGCATGGATGGACAAACCAAGCCTCACTTTGAATGCTAATTGCAAGTGAGTCAATCAGCGGAGGTCTATATATGGTGATCTGAAGGACTAAATGACTTAACCTTGATAAAGAGTTGGAAGAAAGTTGAAACGCGTTGGTTTTATGGTTTTATCCGGAGACCCGACGACAGATGCGATAGATGGGACTGTGGTGAGCAGAACCTGTTCACTTACCTGGTGTCACAAATCGGGATCTTAGCCGCACTTACCTCATCCGCCGCTGTCATATCACGGCTACCTGGGTCCCTTCTGGTCGTCTGCAGCATTCCTGTCCTCCACACCTCCGTTTGTTAACAAGCACATACTGTTTGTTCTGCTGCATGGGCGCGTCCATCTTGGATGCAGTCAGGTGATCATTCCAGACCAACCAGATTCAGTAGCTGTGATCACATGAACTGATCAGCCAATAGTTGTTTGGCACACCCTATTTAAACCTGCTGCTGTGATCTGTTCATTGCCAGAACAACACACTTCTCTCCAGAGGATAGATCTTGGCTCCAGGTTCCAGTGTTCCTGTCTGCATTACTGTCACGGTTCTTACGAGGAGACTCGGCAGATGTAGCGAAACCAAGAGATTCTAACAGTTTGGCACTACTCCAACAGGGCGCGGAGTCTAACCAGGAACCGCCGCAAAGAGGTATGGGCTTAGCTGCGTCTACCTCGCAGGTCGCGGTCCCTACTAGAGCACTGAACGAAAGTCCCTGGGAAGACTACAGGCAGTAGTACCGTAGGAAGGATGATCAATACAATAAGTAATGGCAATGAAGATGATGCAGATCAGTGTAACTCTGTAAACCACTATGTGGTGTAAAGTTCAGGAGGATGAGCGTCAGCTCTGAAGACAAATGTAGAGGAGATGTCTGGAGATGAGCATCAGCTCTGTAGGCCACTATGTGGCGGAGAATTCCATAGAGTGAGCGTCAGCTCTGCAGGCCACTATGTGGAGGAGAATTCCGTAGAGTGAGCGTCAGCTCTGCAGGCCACTATGTGGCGGAGAGTTCCGTAGAGTGAGCGTCGGCTCTGCAGACCACTATGTGGTAAAAGTTCAGGAGAATGAGCGTCAGCTCTGAAGACAAATGTAGAGGAGAAGTCTGGAGATGAGCGTCAGCTCTGCAGGCCACTATGTGGCGGAGAGTTCTGTAGAGTGAGCGTCAGCTCTGCAGGCCACTATGTGGCGGAGGGTTTGGTGGAGTAAGCGTCAGCTCTGCAGACCACTATGTGGTAAAAGTTCAGGAGAATGAGCGTCAGCTTTGAAGACAAATGTAGTGGAGATGTCCGAAGATGAGCGTCAGCTCTGCAGTCCAGAATGGAGGTAAATCCCTGGAAAGTAACAGGAAGCCACTTCAATCACCAGGAGGTAACACGAAGAACAGGCACTGAAGATAGATAGGAGGTGCCTTTTAAACTTGCCGCCAGGGAGAAGGACCAATCAGCAGAGAGCAGGGGAATTAGAATAATCGCTGGGTCTGCGCATGCGCAGACCCGAATCCAAGATGGCGGCGCCCAGCGGGAAGCGGAGCGCCGATGAGAGGTGAGTCTGCCGGGTGTCAGGTGCGCTGCCTGAACACCCGGCGCGTGATAATTACTAAGTGTAGTGTTCATGTCTGCATTACTAAGTGCAGTGTTCCTGTCTGCATTACTAAGTGCAGTGTTCCTGTCAGCATTACAAAGTGCAGTGTTCCTGTCTGCATTACTAAGTGCAGTGTTCCTGTCTGCATTTCCTGACTGCTCATTCCCCTGCTATATTCTACATTCAGCAAGAACATGAGCAGGAAGATCATCCAGGCTGCTAGTTTCTGTTTCAGTCCCGCTCCAGCTAGACCCAAGGGTCCCGAATCGGATCAAGAAATTCAGACGACTGTGACACCTGGTTTATATGCTTGTTTCATCTGCTTTTTGGTACGGGTCCGATTTTTATCATATACAGTAATATGTTTTAATTAAAGGTAAAGCACTAGATTGTTTCTTTCTCTCTCATGGTACATTTGAATATGAACATTATCCTCGTGGAGTGGATACTCGGTGTGAGGAACCTGTTTCCACTGCGATATGAGTCTGATGTAGAAGTTTGGAGGGAAGAATCTCATACACCATTTGTTTGGGGCGTGTACCTTACCTGAACCGTGTAAGCGCATATCCATTGGGGTGTGAAACAGGAGTGAAAACAAGGGTGACTGGGGTTGTACCTTCGTATCAAGGGCAGATTTTTCCCATAGTGATCACATTCCCCACTTGATCATAACTGTATTATGCTATGAGAAGATTTGTTTGTTTACAGTTTTACTAACAGATATCAATCAAAAAAGAACAACATACACGTTGGTGTAAAGTATAAGGAAGTGCAAGCTAAAGCTGGGTACACACTACAGAAATTTCAACCAACTTTTTATGCCGAGAGATTTTACATGGGATCGATGGTCCGATCGCTCGGTCCATGGACTGCATACACATTAGCCTTGTTTAGGACGATAAAGGGAAGAGCGGAAGTCCCTTTAGCGCCTGTTTACAGCCATGTTGTCGTGAGCAATGACTGTAATTTCGTACTCACTGTTGTGGATCGGTCGGAAACTTATACACACTACACAGTGGAAACGAGATTGGAACGAAAATATTAAACGGTACGACCAACCAAATGAGGCGACAATCATCCATTTGGGCAGACTTTCGACCATCGTGTCACTACACACACTGACCGGACTTTTGAACGAGAGGTCATATGTCGGCTGATTGAGCCAATTATTGGACGAAAACCGTGTAGTGTGTACCCAGCTTTGGAGAGCGCTTTATGTATGTATGATATATGTTTTTCTACTGTTTCCATTTGAGAGTTTATGGTGGAACTTTTGGTACATACAAGGGGCTGCACTACTGAATGGAGCGCCAGACACTCAGATCTTTCTTTCTCTATAAAGTACAACATGATACAGAAAGAACAAACAAGAATAAAAATATATACACAGACATAGGTAACATACTAATGCAAATCAAATTATTAATGGGACAATGAGTGAAAATGATGTTAGAAATCAGCGAGAAGTAGGCCGAAGCTTAAGAAAATAGGGCTAGGGAAGCAGACCAAAAGGGACAGAGGGTGATGGAATAGTAGAAGGAGCACACAAGAAAAAAAGGCCCTGCTACTGAGAGCTTACATCCTAAAGGAAAGGGGGTGACACAAATAGGGTGGTACAAACTGGGGGAGAGAGCCGGGACAAGGGAGTTAGGAGGAGGACTGAAAGACTTGGAATAAAGAAATGAGTCTTAAGGGTACGCTTGAAGCCTTTGAGAGTGGATGCTAACCTGATGGAACGTGGAAGATCGTTCCACAGCTGGGGAGCAGCCCAGGCAAAGTCCTGGAGACGGGAGTGAGAAGAGGTGATCAGTGAGGCGGCGGTCACAGGCAGAGCGGAGGGGGTGGCTAGGAGTGTAGGAAGAGATGAGATTGGAGATGTAGGGAGGGGAGGATTGATTAAGAGCTTTAAAGGTGAGGGTGAGGAGTTTAAATTAAATTCTGTAGGCCATGGGAAGCCAATGTAGTGACTGTCGAAGGGAGAAAGCAGAGTAAGAACGACGGGAGAGAAAAATGAGGCGAGCAGCAGCATTGAGGATAGACTTAAGAGGGTCAAGGTGAGAATCAGGTAGGCCACAGAGAAGGAGGTTACAGTAGTCAAGGCGAGAGATTACAAGCAAGTGAACAAGGGTTTTCGTAGCTTCCGTGGTGAGAAAGGGGCGTATCTTGGATATATTCCAAAGGTGGAAGTAGCAGAATTTTGAGAGGGACAGAATGTGAGGCTTGAAGGAGAGGGAGGAATCAAGGATGACCCCAAAGCATCGGACTTGAGGAACAGAAACGAGGGTAGTGTTATTAACAGAAATAGAGAGGGGGGGTGGGAGAGTCCTGGAAGGGGGGGAAGATGATAAGTTCAGTCTTGGAAACATTGAGTTTAAGAAAGCGTTGGGACATCCAAGATCAGATGGTCGAGAGGCAGCGATACACAATACAGAAGGGAAGGGGCGAGGTCAGGGGATGAGAGATAGATTTGGGCAGGCTCGGACTGGCCTGCAGGGCAGCAGGACTATCCACCGATAGGCCCCGCCACATTATAGCCACGCCCCCTCCATTGTTAGGGAGGAGCTAAGAAAACAGCTGACTCCCGACTTGCATACAATTCATCTTTTGGACATATGCGAGAACAGGAAGGGACAGATGCGTTCCACAGTGGAACGCAGGCATCTTCCTCTCCAACAGTAACAAGCACGGACCACGAGAAACATCCTCTGATTTCAGCACACTGGGTACCCGGCCACCATCTCTATATACATTGAAACTGCAAGTAAACAAAGTTAAATTTGAAAGCATCGCAGCAATAACCATGTGGTATATGTGGACAGTGATCTGAATATTTATATTGCACTAGCAGAGACTTAAAGAAATACCAATTCCCATCTACTGGACTTGTATGCTATGAACATTATTTTATTGAGATATCAGTGACTGTGTTATATCTGGATCAATGCAGCAATTATACCCACTGCCATTTGCCTCCCAGTAGCTAGACTAGTCCAGGTCTATATACCTAGGTTTGTCTGATTTTTTATGTATGTTCAATTGATGCCATACCATATGTATGTATATAGAAATCAATGCCTCATAATATAAATACTGTGGTTTAATTGGAGTATTTTATTTGTCTATATTAATGTATTTTTAGGTATTTTAACCAGGATTCAATAAATTGTGATAAAACTAACATTAAATGTTATCCCACTAATTGAACCGAGCCTCTTGCTCACAGCCTAATACAAGATATAGAAAAATACGAATTGTATTCAAGATAAAAGAATACAAATTTTATTATTAGCATTACACTTGGAATAATACATAAGTCAATGAGCGCTTAACTTTCAGTATATTATTAGTTCGTAGAGAGGGATAACCTGTGTTAATGCTGCTCTTGCAACAGTAGGGGTAGAGCGCAACTCCTCCCCCCTCCCCCCCCGTTTTTGCCAAACACTCCCGTTAAACACACTACCACACAGGTGCAGAGAGTCGCGTCTGGGCTCTCTGAACCTGCGCGGTAGTGTGTTTCTCACTTTGAGCAGGGCAGATGAGAGTAGGAGTTCCGGATATCCAACCGCCCAGAGAAGCATGAGCAGGTTAGTAACTAAGTTCGCAGTCAGCCTGTCATTTTA
Organism: Mixophyes fleayi; assembly: GCF_038048845.1. Taxonomy (NCBI): domain Eukaryota; kingdom Metazoa; phylum Chordata; class Amphibia; order Anura; family Limnodynastidae; genus Mixophyes; species Mixophyes fleayi. The sequence goes on from NC_134402.1 coordinate 71,213,729, forward strand.
AAAGAGAAGGATGAGCACACTACATTCTTTATATACTACACTATGGTGCTAGCTGTCCTTCGTGGGCTGACCACTCTCCCTTTAGTTTCTGGTCTCGCCTCTATGATGGCTGGCCACACCCCCTCTGGTGTGCCCCTAGCGTTGCAGTCCCCCGGTGGGCCCTTCATGCCCCAGTCCGACACTGGATTTGGGTATCATTAGCATAGAGGTGGTACTGAAGTCCAAAGGAGCAGATGAGGACACCTAGGGAGGAGGTGAGCATTTATAGCTTTAACCCACGTTGAGTATATTATGTAATGTTTCTTCTGAAAGATCATTCTCCATATTTTCCAAATCACAATGATTTTTGAAATCCATTCAGAATTTAGACCAGATTCAGACACTTCTGAATGGGGAAGGTCAGCAGCACATTGAAGCTGAGGGGTCACCAGCCGGCTGGAAATGGTTGATCTCCAGGTATATTTCTGTGGTTCTCAGCAATCTTTAATAACCAGTGAAGTGTCTCACTCTCTACAATTTCTGGCCAACAGTCTAAATGCAGCCAAATTCTGTAATGAATTTACCATGCACAAGCTTTAGAGAGCTGAGATTATCAATTGTAATGACTCAGACTGAAACATTCAGAGGACAACGAATAGCTATAGCAGGGAGAATACAGCAGATTCAAGAAAGTATCTGCAAGACCATAGAAAATATTTAAAGCTTGTTTATAATTTATTGGTTTTATAGTTTTGCAGAAATAATTTGTAAGAGTTGACATTCCTTTTAATCGATTTCTACAACCAAATTATTATAGCACTATGTTATCTTACAAATTGTAAATGGATTTAATCTGGCACAAGTAGAAAATAAACAGATGGCTTCACAGCTTCTTTCAGGTAATAAACTCATTTATTATGCAAACAACAAAATATAGAAAAAGCACTTTGGGAATCAATGAATGTTCCCCTTTGTTATCTTTACTCATAGAAACATGTGCAAACTAGTATTAACACTATAGTTACTAGCATTAACAATACAAAATAATTAATACTAATTTACTTAGTTATTTCAGAGCCTAGCATAAATACTTGGACTTTGGACTTCAATGTAGACATGAGCGAATCTTTGAAATTCTCCACCAATTCATCTAATTCAGTTGTGTAATTCACAAATGGATGAGGCAATTTGCTGGTTATATCAGGATGTCCTGTCCAGTCAGGTTCTTCCACCCCTAGATCATTATTTCTTTCTCTTGAGATCTGACTGTTGTAAATGTAAATAGTGCCCCTGGTGGTCTATGATGTAACTGCATGCCGTCCTTGTTGCCCCAGGTAACAGGTGGGTATGGGCAAACAATATTAGAGAACCCCACCCAAATACATGTGTGTTCAACACAGTTCACATGTGGAGTGGACACTAGTGTGTACATGGTGCAGTACAAATAATGATGGGCATCAGGCCATCTCAGTTCAAAACAGGAACATAATCTTTATTTACTACTTTTCAGCACAGAAATCATAACGGTTATAAGATTGATAACACCAGTCTTCTCCTGCACAATGGTTCTGCAGTAATGCTTTCTCCACTCATCACACCCCTGCACAGATCTTATAAACTGACAGCACGTTACATACCAGCCGCTACTAGTAGGAGCAGTGGTTGAACAAGGCACACATCGGTTGCATCACACTGAATCCAGCTGACCTGATTGCAGGCATGCAGACAGCCCACTCACAGATCCTCCCGGACCTCCATCCCAGTATCCAGGAATTCTCTCCTTTTATGAGTAACAACATCCTTTCATCCATGGACTCCTCTTTCATACAGTCTCCTCCTCCTGCACCCCCAATTAGCCACGTCTCAACATGCAGCGACCCTACCTCACAGTATGGGGTCTTCCCAAGGGGGCTACTATATGGGGTACCTGTAAAAAGGGGCTCTATGACTCTGCTGCCCCTCTTCCCCGTTGTGTCAAACTGTGTCTGCTGTGGTGGTGTTTCTGGGGTACCCCTGAAAGTGGGGGGCTGGTGCCTTGAACTGTTGGGTCTCTCCTCCCCTCTCTCATTAAACTGACCCTCCATGGCAGCCTATTTCAATATGATGGGGCACCCCCAGACAATGGGGAACCCTCTCTGGTGCCTCCTGATAATTTGGGGTCTGAACCCCGCCATACGTGATCACACATATCCCTCCTGCCGCACACCCCCTGTTTTCTGAAGGAGTACTGGGTCTTACACATGATGGGGGTCTCTCCTCCTCTGATCCACGTCAATATATGCGATCTCATGGCTACTTGCCATGAACTCTCTGCCCAAAATGCTGAGGGAGCCTGAGACCTCCTTACTGGTCCCTGGTCCCAGCCTTATAGACACTTCATGGTTCATTGGGAAACCAGAGTCTTTGTAGACCCGGTGATACTATTTGAGGCACTAACCTGATTACACTAAACATCCCCCCGGTCACCAGAGGGGCTGGGCATAATGATACTCCGCTATCTGTGTTACAGTAGGACAGGTATTTGGTGTATCTTCAAGCAATATATAGCAGTCAGTTGAAATATATACCTGGCAAAGAGGGTTATGTGTGTGCACTATATTACTAGCAATGGGGCGGTATCTCTTTGCTATTATGTGGCTGTGAAATATGTTTTTTGCTGCTTTGGGGAGAGAGGTGGTCAATATGTTCTATTTGCTATGGTCATAAAACATGAGCAGTAAAACTAAGGTCACACAGGATCTAAACATAGCTACAAATCCAGAGCACAGATGGGAAAATGTATTCTACATTTCCATAAATTATCAATGCAATGTCATGAGGTCAAAGTGAAGGGCGAAAATATTGTCACTATCTAGTGATTTCACATTGACCTGGAGGAAATGATATAACAACGTACATGAAATATTAAAGAGCCTGTGAGCCAGTAGAATGCATAATGTTACCGGGGTTATGGCTTCTTCCACCGTATTATTGTCACAATGGGGATATCTTCCAAAAATTTTCCTTCAATAAATTAATTAGAAGTCTGTAACACTTGGGGGATTGGTTTATCTAGACTGAATTGAAATATTTCTGCAGTGTGAAGCACAACTCCGATGCTATGAGATGTTTTCCTTTTGATGAATGCAGCAATCCAAACTTCCTTTCATTGGTGAGTATCCATCATAATAAACTATGATCTCACTTGTTATGTCCTTTTATTATTAATAATTCAAAGCATTTTAACAAACTACTATCCCTGTGTTTTGTACCCACTGCAGAAATGTCAACTTTTCATCATGTTTTTTCATTTCTATGCTTAGATAAATTGAATTTCTTGATGACAAATAGAGTAATAAACTGTAGTGGAAACACTCTTCCCATCCTGCCCACATAATGCATTGTGGCACTGTTACTATGAGCTAACATAATATGATCTTGTTCATCCTCTAAACTGACATAGAGAATGGTTCTGTCCACCATTAAATATTAAGCATTGATTACAATTACACTAAAAGCATACAGTTTTACCCTGTACATCTAATGTAGCCATATAACATGAGAAAGGCCTTTCTCATGCAGCATAAAATACCCTCTGGAGGTTTCATGGGTCTGGAATTGAGTAAATGCGCATAGATTTCTTCCAGAGCAGATATATTAATGCAGAAAGATGGCAGTGTTTGTAGAGGAGCAGAGTTTTGCACCAACTGAGGGGAGTAGCTGGTTGCTAAGCACAGGGTAGTGGCAACGGTGCATCTACTTTTGCGGAACAGTGCAAAAACAATTAATTTTGCAGCGCGCAATGATTTTAATCAGATAACGGGGCGGAGAGAGTGCATTTTTAAGAGTGTTGTCTACAGTGTATAGTCATTTCCACTCTGCAAAAGAACTTTATTTTTGCACCAGTTGGCTTAGATTGGTTCTCATCCTATGTTTTCAATGGAACGAATCTTGCGCCTATCAGTTGCACTTCAGCTGAGAAGCATATATCTTGTCACTCTTTGCCCAATGTAGAACTAAGCTTCAAGCACACAAAAGTGCCATATGTAATAAAAACAGCTCAGTTGTTCCCTCACTCTCATGATTAATTGAAGCCAGAAAGGAGGCGAAACCGGGCAATTTTTTAGGAGAAAATGAAATTAAAAGGGGAGGTCCAAAAGTAGTGGAAAGTTGGACTGTGTTGTTTACACGTTTACAGGGCCGGATTAAGGGAATGGAGGCCCCCGGGCTAAGGAATACTGGAACATATTTCACAATTACCGCACCTGCAACAGTCCGCACACAAAGTTGCGCCAAGGAAACACCCCACTGAAAACCAGCACCCACAGACCCGAAACCCCTGTGATATCCGAAAAGGCAGCAACCAGGCACAACATATAAACACACACAAACAAGCGCAGACGTCCAGACCAATAAAGATTGTCCGATGTGATTAATGTGGTTCCAACTAGGGATGTGCACCGGCGACTTTTGAGGTCTCGTGTTTTGTGTTTTGGATCCGGATTTTCGTTATTTTTGAGGTTCGGATTTGTCTCGCAAAACACTTGACGAAAGGTCTCGGTTCGGATTTAAGGTATTGGATTCGGATTTTTTTTGAAAAAAACATAAAAAGTTTAAAAATCAAGTTTTTGGGCTTATTTTCACTCCTAGGCTATTATTAACCTCAATAACATTCAATAACAAGCATTTCCACTAATTTACAGTGTATTCTGAACACCTCACAATATAGTTATTAGTCCAAAACGTTGCAAAAAGGTATCTTTCTGGACTGCGTAGAGGAGTGGGTCACCACAATATCTTAAAAACCCTGAACTTTTATGATTCGCACCAATAAATGTACCTGGACTGCGTAGAGGAGTGGGTCACCACAATATATATAATAAGAAAACCATCAACTTGTTTGATTCGCACCAATAAATGTACCTGGACTGCGTAGAGGAGTGGGTCACCACAATATATTAAAAACCCTGAACTTTTATGAATCGCACCAATAAATGTACCTGGACTGCGTAGAGGAGTGGGTCACCACAATATATATAATAAGAAAACCATCAACTTGTTTGATTCGCACCAATAAATGTACCTGGACTGCGTAGAGGAGTGGGTCACCACAATATATTAAAAACCCTGAACTTTTATGAATCGCACCAATAAATGTACCTGGACTGCGTAGAGGAGTGGGTCACCACAATATATTAAAAACCCTGAACTTTTATGAATCGCACCAATAAATGTACCTGGACTGCGTAGAGGAGTGGGTCACCACAATATATATAATAAGAAAACCATCAACTTGTTTGATTCGCACCAATAAATGTACCTGGACTGCGTAGAGGAGTGGGTCACCACAATATATTAAAAACCCTGAACTTTTATGAATCGCACCAATAAATGTACCTGGACTGCGTAGAGGAGTGGGTCACCACAATATCTTAAAAACCCTGAACTTTTAAGAATCGCACCAATAAATGTACCTGGACTGCGTAGAGGAGTGGGTCACCACAATATATTAAAAACCCTGAACTTTTATGAATCGCACCAATAAATGTACCTGGACTGCGTAGAGGAGTGGGTCACCACAATATCTTAAAAACCCTGAACTTTTATGAATCGCACCAATAAATGTACCTGGACTGCGTAGAGGAGTGGGCACTGGGCACCACAATAAAATATATAAAAAACCTTCAACAGGTCTGCATTACACTACACATACGGCTGCTCCTCCATCCTCTCCATCATATACATGTTGGAGTTTTAGCGTGTGACAACCTCTTGTTTTTGATAATGTCAGTGCATTTTGAATATTTTTCAATTTGCCCCACACCACTGAATGTACTTTATCTATGATACGCATCTATCTATCTTGACTGCGTAGTGTGGTGGCCCCGGTACACAATTTGGTACCGAGGCCACAATATAATTAAAAAACCCTCCACGTGTCAGAATTCCACCAAACAAGTATCTGGACTGCGTAGTGGGGTGGCCCCGGTACCCAACTTGATACCGGGGCCACAATACCTCCTCCAAACATGCTACAGACAATTCGTCATTGAGATCCCATTAAGTATGTTAAAGACAGACAGGGTCCAAGTGTTATTAGTTGACTTTGTAAAAAAACTGTCCCTGTTGCACATAGTCATGCAATGAAGACTTACTTTTTCATTTAAAGGCACGATCTTTCAAGTGTAGTGTTTGTAAGTCTAAGTCATATTATACTTTTGGTAAAATTGGTTATTTTTGTTCCTCTTTATGTTAATTAATTAGTAATAGAATTAAAGTAGGAAATAGAATTAAATAGAATTAAAGTAGGAAATAGAGTGGTATAGAGTTGTAGTGTGGTATAGATAGAGTGGTCCACACAATATAATAATAAAACCCTCAACTGGTCTGAATTCCACCAAACAAGTATCTTGACTGCGTAGTGTGGTGGCCCCGGTACACAATTTGGTACCGAGGCCACAATATAATTAAAAAACCCTCCACGTGTCGGAATTCCACCAAACAAGTATCTGGACTGCATAGTGGGGTGGCCCCGGTACCCAATTTGATACCGGGGCCACAATACCTCCTCAAAACATGCTCCAGACAATTCGTCATTGACAGACCCCAGACAGACAGGGTCGTAGTGTTATTGTTTGACTTTGTAAACCCAAAAAAATGTCCCTGTTGCACTTGCACATAGTCGTGCAATGAAGACTGACTTTTTCATTTAAAGGCACGATCTTTAAAGTGTCAGAAAGAGAGAGAAGACACAGGAGAGGAGAGTTGTAGCTGGAGACCTGGGGTGGAAGCTCCCAGGCTCCCCCAGCATTGCCTGGAAGTCTGAGCGTGGTGACTGAGCCAGGGCAAGGAATGTGTGCCCTGGATGAGGGGGAGAACTCCATGCCACTATAGTGAACCCAAGAGAGAGGGGGACACTGCACATGGAAGAGGCCCTGGAGTGAGGGCTGCTACAAGAGGCATGGTAGCTGTAGTGTCAGATCCTGAGGCTGAGAGTACACAGAGTGACGTGTCAGAGCACAGGAGACATTGTCCCCGCAGAGGAGGGATGAGCTGCAGTTGAGAGGTCTGCTGTTGAAATAGGACATGCACACTTTAACAAACCAATCATTTCAGCGACAGGGCCTACCAAACAACTTTGACTGAAATGATTGGTTTGTTTGGGCCCCCACACCAAAAAAGCTATTCATCTCTCCCTGTACAGACTAAACAGGCTCTACTGAGGCAAGATGTCGTCCTCATCCTCAACCTCTGATTCCTCTCCCCCTACAGTGTGTACTTCCTCCTCATCACACATTATCAATTCGTCCCCGCTGGACTCCACAACCACAGGTCCCTCTGTAGTATCTGGAGGGCAGTGCTGTACTTCATTGAGGAATTGATTATTCATTTTTATAAACATCATTTTTTCAACGTTGTGAGGAAGCAACCTCCTTCGCCGCTCACTGACCAGGTTCCCCGCTGCACTAAAAACTCTTTCCGAGTACACACTGGAGGGGGGACAACTCAGGTAAAATAGAGCCAGTTTGTACAGGGGCTTCCAAACTGCCTTTTTTTCCTGCCAGTAACAATATGGACTGTCTGACATGTCTACTTGGATGGTGTCAGCAAAGTAATCATCCACAATTTTTTCTATTGTGACAGCATCCAATGCAGCGAGAGTAGACATGTCTGCAATGGTTGGCAGGTCCTTCAGTCCGGACCAGATGTTATCAGCATCCCCGCCAGTGCCTCTTTTGGGAAAACTGAGCTTTTTCCTCGCAGCCATAGATGTGGAAGAAAATGAGGGTGGAGCTGTTGGCATGTCACGGTCCTCTTCAGAGGACAATCTCCTGACCAGCAGGTCTTTGCACCGCTGTAGATTTGTGTCCGCCGGAAACAGAGACACAACATACGCTTTAAACCGAGGATCGAGCACGGTGGCCAGAATGTATTCCTCTGACTTTAAAAGAGTGACCACCCTCGGATCCTGGCAAAGCGTACGAAGGGCTACATCCACAAGAGCTACATGCTTGCTGTAATCGCAATGGCTTACCAGCTCCTCCCTCACTTTCTCCAGCTGCTTCTGCAACAGCCTGATCAGGGGAATGACCTGACTCAAGCTGGCAGTGTCGGAACTGACTTCTCGTGTGGCAAGTTCAAATGGCTGCAGAACCTTGCACAACACGGAAATCAGTCTCCACTGCGCTTGACTCAGGCGCATCCCCACTCCTTTGCCTATGTCGTAGGTGGCTGTGTAGGCCTGAATGGCCTTTTGCTGCTCCTCCATCCTCTGCAGCATATAGAGGGTGGAGTTCCAGCGCGTCACAACCTCTTGTTTGAGGTGATGGCAGGGCAGGTTCAAGCTTTTTTGATGTGCCTCTAGTCTGCGGTAGGCACTGGCTGAATGCCGAAAGTGTCCAGCAATTTTGCGGGCCACCGCAAGCATCTCCTGCACACCCCTGTCACTCTTGAGGTAATGCTGCACCACCAAATTAATGGTGTGGGCAAAACATGGGACGTGCTGGAAATTGCCCATATTTAATGCCCGCACAATGTTACTGGCATTGTCTGACACCACAAATCCCCATGAGAGTCTAAGTGGGGTAAGCCACTGGGAGATAATTTCCCTCATTTTCTCTAATATGTTGGCAGCGTTGTGCCTCTTATTAAAGCCTGTAATGCACAATGTTGCCTGCCTTTGCATGAGCAGCCATTTTGTAGATGCTGCTACTGATGCAGCTGTTGCTGTTGCTGCGGAAGGGGATGCATCTACCCAGTGGGCTGTCACAGTCATATAGTCCTTCGTTTGCCCAGAACCACTTGTCCACATGTCCGTGGTTAAGTGGACAGTGGGTACAACCGCATTTTTAAGAGCACTGAGGACACTTGATCGTACTTCTCTGTACATTTTTGGTATCGCCTGCCTAGTGAAGTGGAATCTCGAGGGGATTTGGTACCGGGGACACAATACCTCCATCAACCCTCTAAATCCCACTCCACTGATGGCGGACACCGGGCGCACGTCTAACACCAACATTGCAGTTACAGCCGCAGTTATACGCTTTGCAATAGGGTGACTACTATCGTATTTGGTGGTCATGGCAAACGACTGTTGGACGGTCAATTGTTTGGTGAAAGACTTAGCGGTCTTACGACTTCCCCTCTGGGAAGATGACCGACTAACAGCAGCAACAGCAGCAGTGGCAGTAGTAGGCGTACCGCTGCAGGATTCCTCGGATGAATCCCGTATTGAGGAGGACTCAGTCTGGCTGGTGACTTGGGCTGCAGGACTGAATCTGATGGAGATTGTGGAGGAAGTTGACGAGGAGGGTGTTGCTGGTGTGTATCCAACTGGACCACGGGATTTAGGTGTCCCTGTACCAATGAGGGTCCTAGCCCCAGTTCCTGAACTAACCACTGAACTATGAAGGTTATTCAGGTGACGTATAAGGGAGGATGTTCCTAGGTGGGCAAGATCCTTACCCCTGCTTATTTGAGCTTTACATAAGCTACATATTGCCATACATTGGTTGTCTGGATTTGGATAAAAATAACTCCAGACCGAAGAGGTGCATTTTTTGGTCTTCTGACCAGGCATGACGATGGGCTTTTTCATCCCATGGACATCAGCTGTTTCCCCCCCTGGTGCCTCATTTACAATAACCACATCACCATCCTCATCATCAAGTTCCTCCACAGCGCCAGCTACATCATCAATAGCCTCCTCCCGAGCCACCTCTTCCCGTACAGTGATGGGAAGGTCAGGCTTGACAACCACCAACACCCTTGGACTCGCCTTGGGGATTTGTGATAATTTCTCTTTAGAAGGCAGAGTTGTTTGCTGTTTTGTTGCTGACAGCATAACTCTCTTCAATTTTTTGTAGGGGGGGGGAGGAGGAGGAGGGCTAAGATCCGTGGGTGAAGCTGAACCACTAGTCATGAACACGGGCCAGGGCCTAAGCCGTTCCTTGCCACTCCGTGTCGTAAATGGCATATTGGCAACTTTACGTTTCTCCTCAGATGATTTTAAGTTTCTCTTTTTGCTACTTTTTCTTAACTTGGGCTTTTTGGATTTTACATGCCCGGTACTACGAGATTGGGCATCGGGCTTGGAAGACGACGTTGATGGCATTTCATCGTCTATGTCATGACTAGTGGCAGCAGCTTCAGCATTAGGAGGAAGTGGGTCTTGATCTTTCCCTACTTTATCCTCCAAATTTTTGGTCTCCATTATATGTAGCACAAGATACTGCAGAATGTGTGAACTTGGTAATATTGCAGTACCAATGGACTTATAATGCTGGATTGGTTTTGCAAATTTGGTTATAATTATTATATATTTTTTTTTTTTTTTTAATTTTTTATTTTTTTTTACTTTTTTTTTATTTTTTACAAACTTGGGAATAATGGGGAAATAACTATGCCCTTAGAAGCACAGAGCACAGGACACAGCACCACTGGACTGAACAGGACACGGCACAGGACCCAGCAGCACTACGGAACTCAGCAGGACAGAGCACAGGACACAGCACCACTGGACTGATACTGCAGAATGTGTAAACTTTGTAATATTGCAGTACCACTGGACTTTTACTGCTGAATGTGTGAACTTGGTAATATTGCAGTACCAATGGACTTATAATGCTGGATTGGTTTTGCAAATTTGGTTATAATTATTATATATTTTTTTTTTTTTAAATTTTTTATTTTTTTTTACTTTTTTTTTATTTTTTACAAACTTGGGAATAATGGGGAAATAACTATGCCCTTAGAAGCACAGAGCACAGGACACAGCACCATTGGACTGAACAGGACACGGCACAGGACCCAGCAGCACTACGGAACTCAGCAGGACAGAGCACAGGACACAGCACCACTGGACTGATACTGCAGAATGTGTAAACTTTGTAATATTGCAGTACCACTGGACTTTTACTGCTGAATGTGTGAACTTGGTAATATTGCAGTACCAATGGACTTATAATGCTGGATTGGTTTTGCAAATTTGGTTATAATTATTATATATTTTTTTTTTTTTTAAATTTTTTATTTTTTTTTACTTTTTTTTTATTTTTTACAAACTTGGGAATAATGGGGAAATAACTATGCCCTTAGAAGCACAGAGCACAGGACACAGCACCACTGGACTGAACAGGACACGGCACAGGACCCAGCAGCACTACGGAACTCAGCAGGACAGAGCACAGGACACAGCACCACTGGACTGATACTGCAGAATGTGTAAACTTTGTAATATTGCAGTACCACTGGACTTTTACTGCTGAATGTGTGAACTTGGTAATATTGCAGTACCAATGGGCTTATACTGCAGGATTGGTTGTGAAAATTTTGTGGTAATTAAAAAATATTAAAGTAGTTTTTGGTATTTTATAAAAAAAACTTTTTTTTATTTTTTTAAACACAGGGGAATATTGGGGAAATAACTATGCCCTTAGAAGCACAGAGCACAGGACACAGCACCACTGGACTGAACAGGACACAGCACAGGACCCAGCAGCACCACTGACCTCAGAAGGACAGAGCACAGCACACAGCACCACTGGACTGATACTGCAGAACACAGCACAGCACAGCACAGCACAGCACAGCACAGCACAGCACAGCACAGAACTAAACAGCACAGAACTAAACAGCACAGAACTAAACAGCACAGAACTAAACAGCACAGAGGACCACCTAACACACCCTCCCTCTACCCTGATCAATGCCCGAGTGAAGATGGCGGCGACTAGCGGGGAATTTATAGGATCCGAGTATCGCGAGATCCGACAACGGGATTATGAGTCAGAGCCTCAGTTTCACTTTTGAATTTGGCGCCAATACCCGGATCTGTCTCGGATCCGACTCGGATCCGCAACGTTCGGGTGGGCTCGGATTTCAGAAATCCGAGCGCGCTCATCCCTAGTTCCAACGCACAAGAGATTTAATAGCAAAATAAATCAAAGTATAACAAAATACAATAAAGTATAAGAAAGTTTAACCAATACAATACGCGTGCATACTGGAACAGTTATTCAATACGGGAGTCTCTGGTCAAAAAGAGACTGTTGCTGGGTCAGTGTCTGTTTATATACAGTTTGGTTTGAAAAAAACAGTGATGGTGAACAAGGATAACATTAATAAAGTTCTTCTTTGGTTCAGGGTTTAAGAAAGTTCAGTACAATGCAGGCTATAGGTCAGTTCAAAGGATTCTTTCTCCAAAGGTGTTGCGACTCACTCCAATTGTTGTGTATATCTCCTACCCCAGGCAACCGCTGAAAGTCTGATTTAAACTAACCCATTAGCAGAGTATTTATGAGAATTAATCTCATACTAATGATGTATGAGTATGATAATAACTAATAACTAGCGATCGTTATGTGCAATCGCTTTTCCGATGATACCGGATTCCTGCTGGTAAAATGTGGATTAATATAAGATCAAACGCCATACATTTCTTAGGACCTGAAACATAAATACCTTTAATGTAAATATATCTTTGTATAAATAATCTCTGATTCTTAATAATAAAAGAATGTGAGTTGAAACTTTATTAAATGTGAACTATTAACAAATGTAGGTGTGAATGTAAGTGTATTTGCTCTGTTTTCCTGTGCAATTGCGTATTTACCCTAGTATGACATGGCATACTAATTGTAATCGCACGGAAAACTATTACAATCACTATGTATTCATTTAAAACAACTTCATCAAATTATTCGACTTCGACACTACCCGGGGCTGCCAAGAGGAATTTGGAACCCTGGAACAGCAACTTTTTGCACACTTTTCACTATATATATATATTAGAGATGCTTAGGCTCAGGCTCGGTTTCCAGTGAACCGAACACACCCGAACTTAGCAGATCCGAGTATTGATCCAAGCCGGCTCAGTACTTTCGTGCTCCCTCGGAATTGAAAATGAGGCAAAACAGCAACGTTACGTCTTTGGAACTCAGATCTCGCGGGCTTTGGATTCTATAAGTACCGCCCTCCACGGCGATCCAGCGCTATTTCACAGAGGGACACAGAAGGGGTAGCACAGTTCATTGCAGTCTCTAGTGCAGTTGGGCATCGTCATAGGTAGAAAACAAAGAGGAGGGGTAGCAGTGTTCTTCAAAGTCTACAGTGACATTCAGGAGAGCTCCATTGCTAATTGTCATTGTTGAAATAGAAATAATAGGTCTGGCAGGCTTGGTCTTCTAAATCTGCAGTCACATTCTACTGTGTTACATAGGTAACATACAAAGAGGAGAGCTCCTTTGCTAATTGTCATTGCTGAAATAGAAATAATAGGTCGGGCAGGCTTGGTCTTAATCTGCAGTCACATTGTACTGTGTTCTCAAAATGGATTCACAGCAGTACACAGAAGACCAGGAGCACCAAGCAGCTGCTGGCACCAGTCATGATGATAGTAATCCATCTACGTCATCTGCTAAAGCCTATGATAAAGTATGTGATGCTTTTAAGTCAGTGAAACAAAAATGTAAAAAACACCTTTTACCGTGGTCAAGAAAAAAGACCTGTAATCCAGGCAAAGCTAACTGCAGAAAAAAATAAAATTGCCAACATGGGCAACGGTCGGGACGCTGCAGTCTCTTTGCGCCGCATCCCGGCATTAGCAGCAGCCGGGTGCGCGCACACTAACCTACAGCCACACACCTGAACCTTGTTATGACAGCCTCTAGGGCTGATTATAGTCTGGCTCCCATTGGTCCATTGCAGTATTTAAGGCAGTGAGAACTGAGCCTCACTGCCGGTTATAGCGTCCTGTTTCAGTACTGCTGCCTGCTATTTGCTCTTGTGTTTGGTGTGTAACCAGAGATTTATCACCCGTGTATGACCTTTGCCTGTCCCTGGACTTTGAACCTGCGCTTCTGACCCCTATCTATTGCCTGAACCCAGATTCTGAACCTCTGCTAGTGACCCTGATCTTACGCCTGTCCTCGGATCCTGAACCTGTGCCTGTGTCCCCTGACCTTGGTTTGTCCTCTGGATACGTTGTCTGCTGCTGGCCCCGACTCTTGCCTGGAACCCACGCTGCTGTCTGCCATAACACTCTATTCCTGGGTTCTCCTTAGCCGGTACACATCTCACGACCCTCTGTTTGTCTGCAGCCAAGTCTTTCCCCACCACTAGGGGCAACAGTGAACACCAGACTTCAGAGCAGACTCCGAGTTTTGCTGTACTGGCTGGAGGGTTTCCTAACAAAGTGTAGCTGGTGATACACAAATTGAGGATGCTACTTTCGAATTGGAACAGGATGAGGGGGATATTTGTGTAGCTGATGAGAGCGCTAATGAGGATGTTGATGAGGATTATTTTGTTTGTGTAAGTCCTGCCCCAGTGGAAGCAGTTCCTGCACATGAGAAGAAGAAGCTAATTGTCATGCCTGGGCATAAGACCAAAAAATCCACCTCTTATGCTTGGAATTATTTTTACCCAAATCCTGACAACAGTTATCTAGCCATTTGTAGCGTTTGTAAAGCCACAGTAATGGCTAAATAGACGTGTATATGTATTACCTTCCACTTTGCTGCAGTTTCATCAGTATTGCACAAAGTGTTTGTAATCTGCACTTTATGTCAAAGGTACCTAACTATATTATAATGTTTTGGGAATTGGGACTGATTCAAAGCTCAGTGATGAACTTGCATTTTGCTGTGAATTACAATGGCTCTTTTTAGTGCATTGACATGATCCAAAGAAAATTCCAATTTGCACCACTTTTCTTTTCTGCCACTGCTGTATGGAAATGTTTCCTAGATGTGCTAGGAACTGCTGTGTGTTTGAGTTATTGCTCTGTCGCGTAGCATCCAGCCAGGTCGCCTCAGTCTTTGTTTGGAAGTGTATGAAAATAATATTGTGACCTGTGAGGCGGTCAAAATTGACTGCAAGTGACTTGAAATTAGTGTTATTGAGGTTAATAATAATGTAGGGTGGAAAAAAAGCAAAAATATGTGGTTTTTAGCCCAAAAAAAAAGGGATTTTAGAAAAAATCGGGATCCAAAGCCAAAACCAAAACACGCAAGGGCGGTTTTGCCAAAACCAAAACCAAAACACGAAGTTAATTCAGATCCAAAACCAAAACCAGAACACGGGGTTCAGTGAACATCTCTAATATATATTATATATATATATATATATATATATATATATATACATACACTCTAGTGCTCCAGTGGCGGCCTGGAGCTCAGGTAATTTGTACTCACGCCCCTGACTCTACCTGCACATGATCGCTCTCATTCTGCCAATCCACACACAAAGTGCAAGTTGCGTGCAACTCTAAATTCCGCAGCAAGTTTTTGCACAACCACCATGCACCAATGTATATTTTTACATGCCAAAAATAGATATATGTCCAACTCTAAATCAGCCTCTAGTATTAAAGCACAGACCTACCTTAAAAGTTATCTAGCATATGCTAGTTGAACAGTACTAGTCATATGTCAGCAGGGCTGCCACCAGAAATTGCAGGGCACAAATGTAACAGGCAGGGCCCCCTCCTTCCTTCCCTCATGCCACCCCCATTTTAAAATTATCCTCTACCTAACATTTGCCTTCCCCACCATTCTCTTCAGTAACCCTGGTCCCTGGTTCTATTTACCCCCTGCAGTAGTTTACTTACCTCTCTGCTTCATCTTGATGTGTTCTTCCTGCTCCTCCCCATTGACAGCGTTATGATGTAATTAATTATATGGTGTCAGCGATACTACAGGGAGCCTCGCTGCTTTGTCGCGGTTCTCTGTTTGAGAGCCAGTTGTCTGGGGGCCTGGGACTGGAGCAAATAGCAGCAGCCTTGGCGCCCTGACATCTTGGGAATGCTGCCTAAAAGGAACCCGCTGCTCCATCCTTAATTCAGTGAGGAGGCCTATCCCCACCCCTCATATCTCAGGAGCAACTTCAGCAACAAAAAGAGCACGCTTACCTCCCTTAATTCACTGCAGAGGTCCCAATCCCCTATTAACTATGTTTGGTCCCAAGGGCTGGTGGGTCCCAATACTGCTGTACTCCCTGTACCACCCTGATGTCAACATAGTAATATGTATTCATATGTAGCAAAAGTAACTGATGACATGTGACCAGAGCACCATCTAGTGACTCATTAGCAGTCCAGTAGTACTTGCACTTCTAACTATGGCTGGCTTCCTCCTTGTGATGTGCAGACTGAAGAAAGTGCAGAGTAAGTGTCTGTGTTTTCATCAAGTGCAGTCTTTTGTAAACTGACTGCCATAACTGCAGCAGGAGTTTAGACTCTACCTCAGATATTCTGTTCTTCACATGCAAAAAACTGTTGAATATCAAGAAGTAGAAATGTTGTAATCAAACTGCCTTGTATATTAGCTTCATATGACATCATAGTCTGGTTACAGAGGGAATGATCTAGAATTACTTGTAACTTTAGCAGATAAAATTAGCCTCCATTCCTGAGGATGTAGAAAAAGGAGGAGGTGAACTTCTCCCCCAAAATCTGTATTATATGTGTTCAGTAGACTGTCTACTCCTAGAAAGCATGATCCCTTGATACCATGATACCACGCTGCCTTCTCTGTGCTGGCTAGTCGGTATATAGTTTACCTCCCTGCCTACTGCCCACCACTAGCCCTCTTGGTCTCCCTGGTTGTCTCTGTGCACAACCCCCTCCCCCCCCCACCTCGGTCCCTACACAGACACGCTGCCACTACCTTGGGCCCAGACCTAGCCCTATCGGCCCACCTGAACTCTGGACCCCCCTAATCCTTCTGATCCACTTTACTCAGGACCCACTCTAGTCCTTTTGGCCCACCTTTACTCTGCACCTTGTCCTTTTGGCCCACCTGAACTCCAGACCCACCTAGTCCTTTTGGCCCACCTGAACTCTGACCCACCTAGTCATGAGCAGAATGAGCAGGGCCCTCTTCCCTCCAGTCTCCATACCCGCTCTTCTGCTCCGTGTCTACTGTATCTGCCCGCCCAGAGTTTCTGAAGTATTGGTACTTTGTGTTTAATGTTCTGTACTGTTCTACCCTGTATAGTCTACTGTATAGTCTACTGTTTGTACTGTGTGCAGCGTTGCGGAAACCTTGTGGCGCCCTAAAAATAAACGATAATAATATTAATCCCTTCCACCTGACTGTTATCCCACACTTCCCACTTTATATCATACTTGCCAACTCTCCCGGAATGTCCGGGAGACTCCCGCATTTTGCGAGAGTCTCACCGACTCCCGGGAGAGTGTGGCAATCTCCTGGATCTGCCCACTTCACTAGGAAGTGCCCACTTCCTAGTGAAGTGGGCAGAATTAGGTCCCAAACGCCGCGTTTCCCGGTCAAATGACGCGTTTGCATCATTACGTCATTGGGGCGGGTCCAAAATTCTGCGCATTTTGGAGGCCCGCCCCGTCGCGCCCAGCTCCCCTGCAGGCTCCCGGAAACAAATATTATAAAGTTGGTAAGTATGAATTTATTATTGCATTTACCTATGCTGAATAATTGATGAGAATGGTGCTTTATTTAATATCAATTAATTATTTCAGCTCCTGTAATTGCAATCGTTAACTAAGTGAACAGTGCGTGAGAAGAGTACTTTAAGCTTCAGGGGGAAGGGGCCGAATTGGAGGGTCTGCACTGGTTCTGGTATGTGTTCTCATAGTTTGCACATTTAACTGCAACTTTGTTATACAATAGTTTTGCTTTGCCACAATGAGAATAGTCATGCTGAACAGTGTTTTTATAGTGGATTGTCAATGCAACATGTAAACACTGTTAAAATACTTGAGTAGGTTTTGCACGCCTTTGTTGTAAGACTTTTTGATCACTCAGCATAATCAGGGCTGGTGTTTGAGAACACTTGATTCCTGTACATGTCTGTGCCTGTCAGGAATGATTAAATCAGACCTGTAATGCCAGGCACAGGCCGCACAGTACAGAACATTGGTGTGATTCCAATGTGAAAGTGCTCCCTTTCCAAGTATTCCTTGGCTATCTAATTAACAAATCTGTCAGAACTTGAGACCATTCACATTGCAAACCTCTTTCACGTACAGCATTTTCATCTCTTTACCGGACAATTAAGAGAGGTTTAATTTTTTTTGTCATAGTTTAACCACTTGGAGATGGTCACACACATACTAAAAGAAATATTCTTGTTTCACTTTATATAGGGTTCCCTGAGCACTGGTTCATAAAAAGATATTTGACCAGCAAATCAGGGTTATGAGGTTCCCTTGGCTTAAACCTAATCTATCAGTGAGGGAACTATAGCCTATATGGAGCTCATACAGTAGCCCACTGTGTTATCTGACTGTATAATATGTTCAACAAAGTCATTTTCAAACCACTTTTATGGACAGCTTTTCCATCTGTTGGTTAAAGTGTGGACATACACTTATAGGATTTTGATACCTATCATTTTAACCAGCCTCAACATTACTTAGGCTGAGCCAAGCACACAAGTTATGAAAGGTACCAGCGAAACAATACAGGGGTCATTTTTGACAGGTAAATAGGTGGAGATGTGTTATATTTTACCATGTATGCTATGCACCTATTTTTGCACTATGCACATACATTATTGGATGAATGTATGCAGCATTTTCATGGTCCTTATGTGTTATGCTACATTTTGTAAATATATGGGGGTAAATGTATGAACCTCCAGATTCTTCAACTCCGGCGAGTTCAGCGTCTTCAGCGCTTAAATTTAAAGCGGCGCTGCCTTGTAAAGGAAAGTTTCCCTTTACAAGGCAGCGCCGCTTTAAATTTAAGCGCTGAAGACGCTGAACTCGCCGGAGTTGAAGAATCCGGAGGTTCATACATTTACCCCATGGTCTGAGATACAGATAAACTGTGCGATCTGAAGCCCCCAATTAGCCAGCCACTCAATAGCAGTCATATTGCAGTGTAGCACAAGTAGGGGTGAATGGTGCAATTGATATGCCAGTGTATTGTGCTCGATCAGCAGAAATATTGCAGATGTCTGCAAAAGTTAACAAAGTGACTTTAACAGTACTGCTTAATATCTAAATGGCACAACTCCTTCATCCATTTGAATATTCTTCTATTATATATATATATATATATATAAAAAAATAATTTTAGATTAATGGTACTTTATGGAATATGGGTAAACCACCAAACCTTGCAGTAAACAAAAGCATCCAAACAGTCCTGTAGCAAGTTCAAAATCTTAATCATTAAACTGCGCTGTGCTCGAGATCGGACACAATAGTTTAGAACAGCATAAGGTATGTTCAAACTCGCACAAGATTGCACATTCACTGCCCCAGGGCTGCCATCGGGAGAGTATAATATTATTATTGTTATCTTTTATTTGTAAGGCGCTACAAAAGGTCTGCACTGCCGTACATGAAATTATGAGAAGGGAACAATGCACAGGCAGCAGCAATCCATAACACATTACATAACATTCTAAAAAACAAAACATAGTAATACAAAGACCAGACATCTAAGAAAACAGGGCCAGGGAAGCAGGCATAGAGAGTGATGCAATAGTTGAAAGAGAATATGATGAAAGAGAGCCCTGCTCATTAGATCTTACATCCTAGATGGAAGGAAAAAGGCACAAATAGCGTGACACCGAGTGGGGGAGCAGAGGTGATGACTGAAGTAAAGAAATTAGGAGGAGGGCTAGTAGGCTTGAATAAAGAAATGAAAGGCCTATATGATAGGGCATGGGGGATTGTTCCATGGTTGGGGAGCAGTCTGGTGAAGTCTTGGAGGTGTGAGTGGGAAGAGGTAATCATTGTGGCAATGAGATGTCAGTCATTGGCAGAGTGGAGGGAGGGGAAGTAGTGTAGGAAGAGAGGAGTTTGGAGATATAGGGGGGAGGATTGGTTGAGATTTTTGAAGGTGAGGGTGAGGAGTTTAAATGTAATTCTGTAGGCCATGGGGAGCCAGTGTAACAACTGGCAGAGATGGACAACAGGGAGAGAGATTGGCAGGAGAGAAAAATAAGATGGGCAGCGGCAGTAAGAATATACTGAAGAGGGGCAAGGCGGTGTTGGGTGTATCAGAGAGGAGGAGGTTACAGTAATCAAGCCGAGAGGTTATAAGGGAGTGAATAAAAGTTTTGGTAACTTCCTTGGTAATAAAAGTAGAAGCTGCAGGATTTGGAGAAGGGTTGAATGTGATGTTTGAAGGAGAAGGAGGAGTCAAGGATGACTCTAGGCAGCAGACTTGAGGTACAGTGAAGAGGATAGTGTTATCAACAGAAAGAGAGAAGAGAGGTGAGGGAGCTCTGGAGGGAAGAAGATGATTATTTAAATTTTAGAAATGGTGGATGAGACATCCAAGAAGATATGGCAGAGAGACAGCTGAGAAACGAGACATCAGGAAGGGGAAAGATCAGAGGTGGAAAGATATATTTGGGTGTGTGATCAGCACATGCTTCAGGTGGTGCTGGAGGTGTTGAGGGAGAAGAGCAGGGGCCCAATAATGGATCCTTAGGGAACTCTGAGTTGGGTGTAGAGACTGAAAATGAGATATTGTTGAGTTAACGGGATTGACAGTGAGTATGAGGACCATTCTTCTGAAAGTTTATCTCGCCAGACATTTGCCCTACCTGCTTGATCATTACTAGGCAGTAGAAGCACTCAGGACTGTCAGTAATGTACAGTATAGTACACAGCTCTCAGCAGCTTTGGTTCATTCATAGTGACATAGTATCATTAAACTTTGCACAGTGGGCAGTGGGGTGTTTCTGGTGAGCTCTGATCACCTCTGTAGCCAACCTTAAATTATTTACACAATCATCCCTTTGACAGCCATAGATTCTGTGCCTCCAATACCTGAGGAACCAGGAGGATATACGATTTCAAATCCCGGGCTGCTTGCAGACCTAGCTCTCTTCCCATGACGATCCTGCAGCGTAGCACTGGGTTCCATCATGACTTGCATGAGCTGCCTCAACCGAAGCCTGTGTCTGGTGTCCAGCTTCTGCAATGGAGCTTTTACGCCGGAGGCACTTACAGTCTGCCATCACCAAATGACCTCCCCACTAGAGGGAGATTCAGGAACAAGGCAGCAGCCTACCAGCCCCCCACTCACTTGAAGTGCAGCTCTGTGTGACTGTCAGCAAGTGGACACTGGACTGCAATTCATAAGAGCCACCCAACCTCCCATATCGCTAGAGGAAGGCTATGGCCCCACACGCTGCCCATTTAACTCTATCAAAACACTGCTGGTCCCGTTATTGTTTCTGCACATAGACAGCTCAGAGCCCAACATCCTCACTGTCGCTCCCCAGATACCAGTGTTTCTCACAACAGTTCTATATCCCTGCTTCTCATAAAGCAGCTATCTACCTGAAGGGACACTAATCTGCTCTCCATCTTTCTTTAAATTTGTTTTGTGCTTTTTTATACCCATAAGCAAAGACTATGTTCCTGTTCCACTAAATCATCTACACTCTACATCTATTACTATATATCCATCTAACTGAGGGAGCCTTACTGCCACCAAGTACTGCACTTGGAAACTGGTCTGTCATAATTTTTGGGAATCTGCAAATTTTTCTCCATCCTGCATCTCTAGGTTTGGCACCTAATATTTACACCACAACAAAACCCTGCTTAGTTAAACCATCAAGAAACTGAGATTAAACTAACCCATTGTCATGAAAAGTTTAATTTGCTATTCAGTGGGCAAGCTCTCTATCCTTGCCACCTGCCAAGCCCAGGTTTAACATACCTACTGTTATTCACACTCAAGCAAGGCTCTCTTCTCTTTAAACATGCCTAAAGGCAGAAAATCACATACCAAAGGCCTTCCTCAGTACATTTTCAAACCAGACAACTCTTACTACCAGACCTGAATCAGAGAGTGATTAATCTGATACAGGCCTATCACCAGACCTGACTTTCATAAAAGAAATGAAGGAGCTTAAGTCTTCGGTCCATGCTGAAGTCCAAACTGTTCTTCATTCATTGCACACTAAGGTAGCCTTTATCAGTGACTGTACCGACCAAGTTGAGACAAGACTGGTAGACGTAGTAACCTCTCAAACTGGCATGGAGGAAGACATTTTGCACATTAGAAATTAACTCTCCTCTATACAAGATCATCAATAGGACATATACAATTGGGGCAGAAGGAACAACCTGAGGATAAAGGTGACCCCGAAGTCAGTAGAAGTGATACATCTGGATACATGCCTCAAGAAACTTTTCTCTCAACTAACACCTGAGGTTCCGGAGGAACATCTGCTCCTAGACCAGACTCATATAGCACACAAGCCTGGGTCGCATAACCAAAACATACCAAGGGACACCTCCATTCTATATAGCTTAGGAAATACTCATTCACAAAGCTAGTAAACTCCAATCTTTAACTTATGAGGGCCACAACTTAAAGATATTTCAATATCTTTCTCCAACCACTCTAGCCAGAAAAGGAGAACTTGGACCAGTAGCCCAAGGTCTCAGAAGCAACAATATATGTTACAGCTGAAGTTTTCATTTCCGCCCTCTTCTGTGACATCAAGACCGCCAATTTTCGGTCGATGACTCTATCCCAAAAACTCAAAGAGATCCTAGAAGGGAATGGTCTACAGCCTCAAGACCCAATAACCTCCAAGGACCCGTCTCAATGACTTCCTCTCATAACCTTACTTTCTTGAAAATTATCTCTGCTATTACTTATTCTTGACTTGCTAATTACCGTATATACTCGTGTATAAGCCGAGTTTTTCAGCACATTTTTTGTGCTGAAAAAAGCCCCCCTCGGCTTATACTCGAGTCCCACTTACCTGGTCTCCGTTTTCCAGTCTCCACCGCTCATCTGCAGGCATCTGCAGCCTCTGTGGATCACTGTCAGCCACCATTTTATTGTAGCCCGTTTTTGTGTGTTCATTGCACATGGAACAATAAAGTTAAATGAAAAGGAGCCTGTCAGTCAAAGCTAAAGACCGGGACATTTCCATCTAGCCCCGCTGGTCAGAGACACATGTGAGTACCCTGACTTGTCCACTGCAATTATTTGCAGCAGTTTTATAAAGTCCAATATTTTCATTTTTTGTCACCTATTAATAAGTGTCTGAAGATTCTTTTGTATTACTGTGAAATCATTGAAAAGTCTAAAAACATCCCAAACTTCAAGTATAATAAGGGTTAAATCACACAAAGCAAATTGTATTGTTCTGTTAAAATGTTTCTTCCAGCAAACAAAATCAAACTCATCTTTATCTGAGCTATTATATCAAATTCTATTTAGTGTATGTGCAGCATCTTTTGCATTACTAAAGCCTAAATTACTGTACTGTTCTGAACCCTTAGGAGTAACTGCTCATCACCTTCTAAAGGCGAATAAACTTAACTGGCACATGTATTTAGTATCCACAGACTGTCTCATTGATTTATATATTAATGATCTGAGTTGTCTTTAGTGAATGTTATTTATATCTGTGTTCACCTATTAGGCTTGATACCAAGTGCAGAGGATTTAGTTTAACCATTTGTGTACAATTTATTAGGATATGGGTATATATTATGTACTTATAAAATTTTATTGATGTTTAATAACAATAAATTTTGATATATTCATTTACAACCTCACGTTTGTATTATTGGGAGCCCAGTGTTAACGATATCCAGCACTGTTTTTATTTTTGAAACTTACCTGTAGCTGCTGCATTTCCCACCCTAGGCTTATACTCGATAAGTTTTCCCAGTTTTTTGTGGTAAAATTAAGTGCCTCGGCTTATATTTGGGTCGACTTATACTCGAGTATATACGGTACCATATTTTAAATGGGTGCAGCTACTCTAGGAGCTCAGGTTACCAGAGTCCCATAGAGGGGCTGCACCCCCTCTAAATTGGGCTTAATCACTGTTTCTTGCTCATGGCCCTTAATTCACCATGTCAGATTTGGAACTGGTGGCACAGGAGATCCCCTACTTAGGGCAATCCCACCTAACAGCCTGAACTTGTACTGCAGTGAAATTTTCGTGTGTTGTGTTAATATTTTGTTGTTCTCCCTATTTTTGCCTCTTTATTAAAGATGGATTTCTGCTGGCTCCAACCGGCAATCTCCTTCCTCTCTGTATTCTTTGATTATCAATATACGGTCTCTTTCATTATGTTTTATTGCAACTGTTATATTACACTAAATGACAAAGGTATGACCACAACTTCCCCCTGTTGTCCACCCGGAATTTTTTTCAAGCCCACTATGGAGATAATGCTTCTCCCCGCCCCCTGCCTGCACCTATAAAAATGTCTGTCCGCTAGTACCTGCCTCCCATGCCCCCATAGAGCTCTAAGCTCACAGCTGGCCCCCGATACCCATGGTATCACCTCTATCGTCCCAACACCAGCAATACGGAACGTGTTATCTCTACTATCTGAAGGTGAAGGGGCGGTGTCGCACCGGTGCCTGTCACTGTCCTTGTCTCTCCTACTCGCTTATTATCAAGCGCTTTCCCAAGGATGACTCAGTGTCTTCCGCCTTGGGAATAAGGCAAGATTAAGACCTTACTACATTTTTCTTTCATGTTTTCTTTTTGGTTTGAAGAACAACTATTCTCTAAGGGCCTGATTCATTAAGGATCTTAACTTGAGAAACTTCTTATTTCAGTCTCCTGGACAAAACCATGTTACAATGCAAGGGGTGCAAATTAGTATTCTGTTTTGCACATAAGTTAAATACTGACTGTTTTTTCATGTAACATGGTTTTGTCCAGGAGACTGAAATAAGAAGTTTCTCAAGTTAAGATCCTTAATGAATCAGGCCCTAATACTTTAAAATTAATTTTAGTTTATACCTCTCAATGTCACTATTTTAAACCCCCAAAAATCTTATGCCTCCCCAAAAGCATTGCACCCTAGGCTGCAGCTAGTCAGTCTCTTGGATAATCAGGCCCTGGTCAGAATAGCTTTGAGCTGCTTTTATAGGAAGTTGTTTTAATAGATGTTTTAATAGGTATGTGAAGAAGAATCTTTAATTAGCCATACTTATTTATATGAAATCTACTCAATTTTATTTTCAGGGTACATTTCACCTCACCATAACGTAAGAACGTACTTGGGTTAGGAGCAGTTGTCAGAGTGGGTTTTATGCCATTCCGCCACTTACCCTACTGCTTTGATTGTAAAACTATGAAATTCCATTCACTTACTTTTTCCACACCACTGCTTCTAACGTTCCACTTTGACCAATGGTTAGGAGGATAATAGGCCTGGAATATCAGAGGGGTGCTGATGTCTATTCTTTTTCCTTTTGTGGGCCTTCGCCTCCTCCAATCATGGCATTATTGGAAAGCAAGGCCCTTATCTCAATGGATTATAACCTATATCCATGTAGACAATACCATGTGTGATGTTCTCATCTGGATTTTCTTTTAAATGTTGAGTAATATGTTTTACGTGTCTGGATTCAGCTTTCTTAAGCTTCATGCAATTATCGTTACCATATGTGTCTGTTACTAAGCAACAGGGATGTTACACAACCGTGAAAGTGTGAAAAGTGTTTGGTAAAATGATAAGTGAAGTCACCCATGGGTCCTACACACTTCTGTGACTGACATAATATCAATATCAATGATGATCCCTTTCCCTAAATCAGCACCTTTTTTTGTGACATCAGCTAGGGCCATTTCAAGAAATAAGTGGTCTAGTGCAAAGATTACATTAACAGCATACCTTGCAACTGTGTTCTTAAAGTATTAAGTATATCACATTTTTCAAGAAAGTAGCATATGGCAATATCTGTTTTGATCTCATTATAACAATGCTTTGTCTACTTGCATGTTTCCTCCACCTACCATTGTCCTTGTCTACCACTGATACTACATGAGGCCACTTTCAGAGTTTTCTCCAGGTCCACTTTAAGTTCCCAATCCGCCCCTGTAACAATACTTTCACAATACAAGGCTGTGTCTGGTTCAGTTTTGGTCTCTAGGTGATTAACTCGATGTGCTTGTCTGTGAGCCTGAATCTCAGATCCCGGTCTGGATACTGACATATGTTTTCACGACCTGCATCCTGCAGCTCCTGTCTGCAGGTACTTTGTTGGACCTTTGTATATAGTTATATCCTGCCTCTAGTACCACTGTCCACCAAAGGGGCCACTGTGGTAATTAGACTGCTCTTACCTGCCTCGTTATTGCTGGAAGCTTAAACACCTGCTTCTGTTCTATATAAGCCTGCCTGTACCAAGCAACCTTTGCCAGATCATCTGTTGCATTTACCTGTGTTGCTGTTCTCTGAATCTCCAGCACGTCTATCCGCAGATCATCACAAATGTGCCCTGCTGACGAACAGCGCGGCCGCGAGCCAATCACGGTTCCCGGTCGCTATGACATCATCAGACGCCGATGCGCTGGCGTCTATATAAGACGCAGGCGGCGGCACACGTGCGTTCAGTGGTTGGCGGAGTTCAAGGAGAGAAGATCTGCACCAGCGGCGAGCGACGAAGACAGCGCTGAGGGAAGCCCAGACAGAGAGCCCTTGTCAGGGCTACGAGCTAACCTGTCTGGTGAAGATGCAGGGAAGCCGAAAGGAAGCGGTGAGCCCCAGCGCCCATCTCTTGAAGGGCAGATGAGGAGCTACGCGGACATCACAAGAGGAGGCTCTGGAACAGGTAAGACCCCAGTGGGGACCACCTCTCCAGGGCCCATGCCCTTACTCTATTTACCTCCCTTTAAGAGAGCACAAGGCCCTAGCCCACTCCAGGCGTTAGGCCTGTGCTGCAGTTAGGTGCGCCCTCGGTAGGTACCCCTTGGTAGGTAGGAGCTTGCCTCCCCCATAGAGCACAAGGCCCTTAGTTAACCTTCAGGGCACAAGGCCCTTAGGTAGTCCCCAACTTTAGGCCTTGGTAGGTAGGAGCTTGCCTCCCCCATAGGGCACAAGGCCTTTAGTTAGCCTTCAGGGCACAAGGCCCTTAGGTAGTCCCTGGCTTTAAGCCTAGGTAGGTAGGAGCTTGGCTCCCCCGCAGGGCATCAGGCCCTTAGCTAGTCTGTAGGGCACCAGGCCCAAGCCAGCTAAAACCTCGGGTAGGAATGGGCGTAGCCCTCCTTCCACTTGTTAACACCCTGCAGGCGTCAGAACAGGGCAGGAACATATCTATTGGTGTACCTCGTGATTCTGTCTATTGTAAGGTGTGTGTTTACCTTGTAGTATACGGTGAGACGGTTGTCTGCCTGGAGGCACGGGGGGCTGTGGGAGTTGTATTGTATTCTGTCCGCAGGGATCGGAAGGCGGGGTGTCGGGAGAAACTACTAGGTGGCATTTGGCCCATTCGCCAGCCGTGTGTGGGGCCTGGAAGGGGCGAATAGAACGGGCGAAGTGCCACCCCAGGGAGGCGGCTTGCGTAGGACCTCCCTACCCGGTAAGTTCTGTTTATTCCCCTTTTCCTCCCCTCGTATACTCGAGTTAGGGCAGGTCCCTTGGTCGGTAGTGCGGCACAACTCCTTCGCGGTTCCTTGGGAGTGGTGTAACACAGCTCCTTTGAGCTCCGGGGGTGGTCGGGGTATTCAGCAGTTCCATTGCGGCAGCGAAACCCTGCCCCAGTGAGCGATGGGGGCTGACACGGTCGTCCGTGGTTCCATTGGGGTGTCTGGCCTGGGTTCCGGCACGGTTGCCTGGCGGTCCCAGGACGGACGGTGTCTCGAGGGGTAAGACGGAGTTCTCCCGCATTCCGGCAGTATACTGACGGTTCCGGGTGGGGACTGTGATACCCAGCGGCGCGCTGCCAGCAGAGGGAGTCCTGTACTGAAGTTCGGGTGGCCCTCACTAGTCGTGAGTAGGGAGTTCGGGCGAGAACGTTCTCTGTCCCAAACTCTTGTAGCCCCATGTTGCTTGGCCAGAATAAAACAGGGTGTCATCAAGCGGAGTTGAGCAATCCTCTGTTCCTAGACCACGCCCCGGACAGCCCCTTCCCTCCCCTTTGCCATACGTGCCTCTTGTTCTTCTCGCCTACAGGGGAAACGCACCCTTCCCGGTTCGCTGGGGAAGTCCCTATAATCGGAGGGACACCTTCCATAGCAGTCCTCAGGATCAGGTGAGAACCTTTTCTTCCTTTCTAGGGGACTCTCCGAGGCGTTCTTCCGAAGTGTCACCCCACACACAACCACTGTGTCTACTCCAGTATCCAGTGGTAAACGCTCTGCAGATTATTGCTACCTGTTCTCTGAAGTTTCCAGCACATCTATCCACAGATCATCTCAGCCACGGTGTCTACTCCAGTATACTGTGGTAACGCTCTGCATATTGCTACCTGTTGTGTGCAATCTCCAGCACATCTATCTGCAGAACATCTCAGCCACTGTGTCTATTCCAGTATCCTGTGGTAACGCTCTGCAGATTGCTACCTGTTGTCTGCAGTTCCTAGCACATCAATCCGCAAATCATCTCAGCCACTGTGTCTCCTCCACTATCCTGTGATAACGCTCTGCATATTATTGCTACCTGTTCTACTCATCTCACCACCTTTCCAGAGGTATCCAACCCTGCAACCCGCAGGCTACTCGTTTCACCACCTTTCCAGAGGTATCCAACCCTGCAACCCGCAGGCTACTCGTCTCACCACCTTCCAGAGGTATCCAACCCTGCAACCCGCAGGCTACTCGTCTACCTACTTTCTCTCCATGGTCTTACCTTGCGAACCCTGACAATATGTTTAGATCTGCAGCTCTTTGCAAATTGGTTACATTTACAACACGCGTTGAACTGTTTAATATGCTGGGCTTGCTGCGATCAGGGAATGGTAGACCACACAGTTGTGGCAGTAATACTGCTGTGATTAGCTAGTTATAAATTAATAGGATGCTTAATGTGATTTTCCCCCAGTTTTTAGTGGACTTAAAGCAAAGGTGGAGAAAATAAATAGACCCCTATATCTTAACTTTATCTCACAGTATGTTCATTGTTTTGTATTATTATTTATTTCTATTATATATGTATGTTTGAGCTGGGATAAAAACCCACTTTGTAGTCATTCTTATACTTGTATATCACATTTGTTAAAAGGAGCTGTATATATAAAGTGTACTTGATGTAGATGCAAAATATGGACCCACAAAGCAAATTCTGTTTTGTGCCATCGACCCTTAATTTTGTGCCAATACTTCCATTCATATAGGAAGTGGATTGCATAATACATAAAGGTGTTTGCAGCCATGAAGTGCATGGCTTTGCGTGCAAATAAGTTTGTTACTTTTGATAGGGGGAGCTCATCGAATTGAGGAATTGAATATGTTCTCATATTCAGGAACATTAAGTTGTATTTATTCCACTCCCCCTGATGCTTCAGTCACCAGACGATCTCTATAGATAAGTGAATGCAGGAATACATGTGGTGACACCAGTGACTGATCACCCTGCTCCCAATACACTGAATGCAGGAATCAGTTGTTCTGCAGAGTGTTACCTGAATAGATAAGAAGGACGTTGCAGGAGGTGAGGCAAGAACCTTGTCGCCCTAGGACGGTGCCAGCTGAGACAATGATATCTTGTCTCCTGCGCTTATTACAACCACATACAAGAAGGAGAATAAGTGTTGTAGTATGAGATTTCAATTTAATTAAAATGATGATAGGTGGGAGGGGGGTGATTGTGCATTTTTGACACATCCAGCACAATCCCAAAAAAGGCTGCACAGAGTTTTTACAGGGAAGGAGCTTCTCAAAGTTGAAAGTAGATATGCACCTATGTGTAAGTAAGATAGACTGATAGATACGTTTGTACAAAATTAAATACAAATTTGCAAATTTGGCAGCTTGTAATTGTCTTCTAATAACCCCTGGATATGAATCATCATCAATAGCATCAACATTTATTTATATAGCGCCAGCAAATTCCGTAGCGCTTTACAATTGAGAATAAACATTGATGACATCCTTTGTAAATTACTGTATAGATCTGTGCACTGACACCACATTATAACTGTGCTATTGTGTAGATCTCTTGAAAATTAAGGGTTATTAAATCCATTTAAACAAGATTTGGCTCAAAGTTTGCAGACCTAATCTTCATAGCGACATATTTCAGGGAATACCACCATCCGTGCCATGTGTACCAAACAATGCCGTCATCTGTTTTAGATGTGTAGGGTCCTTTGTAGTACAAGCCATTTAGGTTGGCAGAGTGACACCTGGTGGAAATATAAAATAAATAAATATATATTATAGTGATTAAATGATATGTCCAGATTGCACTGAATTAATCGTTTTTAGAGAAATGTTTTTGCTGCTAAATGTTTTATGTTATAAGTTTATTTTTTCATCAGTAACTCCCAAGCAAGACCAACTCTTGTAGTAACTTTCAATCTGTAAACCTGAGCTATAATATTCTACTCCTGATTATACCATGTATTTCCTAATTGCAGTAGCTTGGATCGAGCATTGATAATTGTGATATCTCACACTGTAGTGCACAACCTCCATAACCAGCTAATAGTAATTAACATCTGATGAATACTGTACACTGCCGCCAGTGTACAGAAATGTGCACTAACTGCCCATACACAGCAGAGAGGGCCCATGTTATAAACTGAAACAATATACATGAGACATCAGCCTACCAATTCACACTACGCCAGTACCATCACTGACACAATTTGTGAAACACCCGATGCACGCAACCATTTTCTGGGCTGCATCAATATTCAAGTGTAGGCTATCAATTCACTAGGAAACACGTACATCATTGATATTGCATTTTCATTTATACTAGCCTAACCCACAAAACATCTGACTTCACTATTACCAACCAGCTCTGATACATGCATGTGTGTCATTATATGATAATATCTGGTAAGGATTACAAGGCAGAACATAGATCAGTGATGGGCAACAGCCAGCCCTAGGTCTTTCCATGTCAGATTTGTTTGTTATAGCATGTAATGCTTGTTTAAAATGCCTGCCGATATGTTATTACAGAAAGGTGTCTCTTTCTTTGATTAAATGCATTGTTTTGACTTATTACTGAGACTAAGGGGCATATTCAATTGTTGGCATTATAGCCAAAAAACTTGTGGCGTGCTCACTATTACGGTCAATTCGGTAATAATGCACGTAAATACCGGTATTACGGTACTTTTCTCGCTGGATTTCTGCTCGCGCCTCAGGGAGCTGGGAGCTGAAATCCAGCTTACTATTACCGTAATACTGGTAATAATTTTTCCGCGGCGGAAACCGTGTGTCACTCACCGGACCGTGAGTGCCTCTGCGCTGGTGCGTGGTTCTCTAGTCTTCCTGCCGGCGTCTGTCCTGAGCCGCGGCCGTCCGCCATCTTGATGGACTGCGCATGCGCAGCATCCAAGAACTTATGACCTTTGCTTTTAATCTAATTGGTGGATCAGGCACCTCTCCCTATTTAAAGCACCTGTGCTCATTACATCGTTGCCTGATCTTGAGTCTCATTCCCTGTGAGTCTCTGAAGGTGTCTCCTGTGTTCTGCTAGTGTCCTCAGCTTCCTGCTGATTACCTGCTCTACTCATCGGGGGTTCCCATACCCGCTACAGATTCCTGTATCCTGCTCATGTCCTCAGCTGTCTGCTGGATTACCTGCTCTGCTCACCTGGAGTTCCCATACCCGCTACAGACTCCTGTATCCTGCTCGTGTCCTCAGCTGTCTGCTGGATTACCTGCTCTGCTCACCTGCGGTTCCCATACCCGCTACAGCCATTCAGCGCTCCCGCTGTACCTGCATATCCTCGTGGACAAGCTTCTCTACTCATCAGCGGTATGCTTACTTGTTATTGACTATCAACTGTTACTTTGCATATCCGCCTAGGACAAGCTTCTCTACTCAGCAGCGGTATCCATACCCGCTATAGACTATTTGTTGTTACGCTGCATATCAGTTTGGAACAAGCTTCTTTACTCAGCAGAGATATGCATACTTGTGATTGACTATCAGTTATTATCCCGAATATCCGCTTTGTGCAAGCCTCTCTACTCAGCAGCGGTATACATACCGTTATAGACTATTAGCTGTAAACGCTGCATATCTGTTTGGAACAAGTTCCTCTGTGCTCTCATTGTCTTCATACAGTTATTGACTCTTTTCATGCCTCCACTCATCCGCACCTGAACAACTCCTCACTTACTAGCAGTGGTACAACTTGCTATAAGCAGACCACCGACTTCCCCGCTACCTACCTGCACCTGGACAAGTCTTCTCGTCACAGCAGTGGTACAACTTGCTATACGCAGACCACTGACTTCCCCGCTACCTACCTGCACCTGGACAAGTCTTCTCACCACAGCAGTGGTACAACTTGCTGTACGCAGACCACTGACTTCCCCGCTACCTACCTGCACCTGGACAAGTCTTCTCACCACAGCAGTGGTACAACTTGCCATACGCAGACCACTGACTTCCCCGCTACCTACCTGCACCTGGACAAGTCTTCTCATCACAGCAGTGGTACAACTTGCTGTACGCAGACCACTGACTTCCCCGCAACCTACCTGCACCTGGACAAGTCTTCCCTTCACAGCAGTGGTACAATTTGCTATCCGCAGACCACTGACTCTCCTGTTACCTTCCTTCACCTGCTCACGTCCACCCTGGTCTCCGTGGTTCAAACCTGCCTTTCCACTATAGATGCAAGTCGCTGACTCATTTACCAGTATAGCTGCAAGTCACTGACTATCATCAATTCCATTGGCATCCTCTCTCCATCTGCTGTTATATACGTTTCACTATTCACCCTGCTGCCAGAGGACCGCTGTGCAAACTCCGCCTCTCTGGTAAGCATAGTCAACTGGTGAAATCCTGGGCAAAACTCCTAGTGCCCGTGACACTGTGGACAATTTGAATATGCCCCTAAGGGTAAGGTATGTACCTAGTAATGTGAAGGTTAGAGGACTGCAGCATCGCCCCCTGATGCAGGTTGCCCATCACTGACATAGATGAAAGCCAAACAGGTGGAACATGGTGGAAGTATCTAACAATTCCCTGCACTTTAAAAATCATCAATACTCAACACAGGGCTACACATGATGTATTTCTGCCTTAACAATCACAAAATTACTACACCATACACCATATGCCTTTGTGTATAACACTTCCTCCAGTTACCAAAAAGTAATTTATTGGAGAAAGAGATCTCGATAGACTGAACCAGCCTGTTTAAACGCTAGTACACATATGTTACCTGTTATACCACCATCCTGCTTTATCCTCCTCAGCACAGTTCTTCTCATAGTTATCATTGTCTCTGTCCAGAGTACTGAATTTCATACCATTGTGGTTGGCCCACCACTGGACTTCTGGGTTAAAACCGCCAGTAAGAGAGTCTCCGGCTGTGCCAGAGTACTCTCCACAACTTATCTGGTAAATGCTCTAGGATTAATAAAAAAAAACAGAGTAAGTTTAGATAGAGTGCACAAATATTATGAGGGCAATGAAAATAATTGTGTTCACATTTGATTTCATCATTAAGCTTTATTAGGCAACTGACAGCAGGTGAGGTCATGCGGGCGGCGGGGGACCCTCGGAGAGAGGGGGGCCCGGGGCACGTGCCCCCTGTGCCCCCCTTAATCCGGCCATGCCCCTATATGTATGGTATGTAGAATACAACACAGTTGTAGAGTTAGATTTTTGTTGTATTTTATTTTTATTCTTTTATTTACAAATTGTACTTCTTTACATTTAACCCAGGAGCTCCCCTATTATGAGCGTTGGCGGATTCCTTGTAATCTAAAAGCAGCCCTGTTAGTTCCAAATTACACTGAATATATCAGAGCAGACAAGTAGGGAAGATCTAAGACAGATTCATGAAAGTTGTATCCATCACCTTCCATCTGCATGATAGATAGATAGATAGATAGATAGATAGATAGATAGATAGATAGATAGATACATAGATAGATACATAGATAGATACATAGATAGATACATAGATAAATACATAGATAGATAGACTGTGTATAAAAAGAATCAGTGATAACATGGCGGTAGTAAGGATCATGGAGAACTGTGACAGTAGGGAGCTATATGTTTGTGGTTCCTATATATTGCCCTCTATTACCTCTTCATCACCAACCCTGAAGTTTTTATATTCAGCAAATCTCCTCTGTCCTTCAAAATCCACAAGATCAATTCTTAATATGTAGTCATCTTGTAAAGTAAAAATAAGAGTAAACATTAGATCATCAAAAAACACTTCTTTTATTTCTTATTTATTTCTTTGAATAAATATTTTCTTTGAATAATTATAATGATTTGACTGAGTACTTCTGACCACAATGCACCCTAAATGGATTTGGATGTGTCCTCTGAGTGTTATGGTGTGGAAAGGCGTGTACCTAAGGAGGGGGACTGCCACCCAGAATTGTAGATTTTGATCCTGATTAATGGATATTCTGCTTTGCTTCTAAAAGTACATAATAAGTGCAGAGGTGTGCCTGTAATGAGGCAATTATTTTAGGCAACAAGTTTGTGGCATCGACAATGACAGTAATTGACAGCACAAAAACATCTCTTGCTGTTTGTATGAAACTATTTACTTAATTGAATCATTGCTTTTACCATGTTGGCTTCTAGAGATGTCCACACAGACTCTAAGGGGGAATTCAATTGTGAAAAAAATCCGTGCAAGGTGCCTACGGAAAGGGTGCATGATTTTTTTTTACAGAAGTACTACTTATTTTTGCTCATGCCCCATAGAGGGACGAGCAAAAATAAGTGTTGCTTTTTACCGCAGTAACAATAAAAAAACGGAGCCGCTGTATTCTGAGGAACATTGCGGTGAATTGAATCTACCCCTAAATCTGGCATTTTGTTTTGGACAGCCATATTGCTAACAGATACAGTATTACACTTCATGCTGACAATACCATTACTCAAGCAGAAGACTTAAAATAATTTTCCCACGGATGTCTATGAGAAATGTCATTTTATTAATGGCAACAATTAATAATAACATGATATAATAGCAACACAAATCTCTGTGAATGTCACCTGTAAACCAAGGTTGTCATGGTTAGGTTATACACAGTGATGTTATTAATGAAGTGCAAATGAGTAGGTTGCAGCACAAAATCCTCTTTGGTAACATATTGTACCTTGATTTGTTCTGGTGCATCTAGATTCCTAGATTTTAACCAAATAATTTTTATTGAAATTTTGCAATGCGAAAAAATTTATTATGGAGTATTATGGTTTACATCTATTACGGTAATAACAGCTTATGAAAAAAATAACACAGTACAATATGAAATATTATATATACACAAGAAGTAAGTGAACAAAAAAAAAAGAAAAGAAGTGGAGAAAGTGGGAAGAAGGAGAAGGAGTGTAGGAAAGAACGTAGCCGGAGGAACCATCTACAGTCAACAAGTATTACACCGAAGGCTATGGCTCAAAACCACTAAACTATTAGAACCTATGAACGAGCAACTGAGTCAAGTGACCCATGCGGGGGCATGCTGTTTGTATAATAGTCGTACCATGGAGACCATTTAATCCAAGGTGAGGTTACTGAGGTAGAGTATTTAAAACCAATTGTCTCGAGGACATAGCTGCGCTGGATTTTGGCTACAATTGTATGGAGAAGTGGGACATCTGGAGACTTCCACTTCTGAGCAATCGCTGCCCTGGTGGAAATAAGTATGTGCCCAATAACATAGCGGTTATGGTGCTGGATTTGTGGAGGATAGTGGTGTAGTAGAGCCAAAGTCGGGCATGCCGGCACCCTCACCTTTCTAACCTCATATATTAAATCAAACACCGCTTCCCACACTGGACGCAACCTCGCACATGACCAAAAGACGTGCATGAAAGGAGCCAAGTTCACCACACTCCCGCCAACAATATTTAGAAACATCTGGTCGAAACTTATGCAGTTTACGGGGGTGAGGTACAGTCTGTGGGGAGACCTTAACCAACATCTCTGAATGATTTATACATTTTGACATTTTATATATGTTTCGGTATATTTTTTCCCAGTCCTCTTCAGACAGCGAGATCTCCAAGTCATCCTCCCAGCGGGCCTGAATCGGCAAGGCACGTGACTCCCCAGGAGCCAACAAAATCTGGTACTAAGAGGAGATACCGTCCGAATGAGAGGAGGACGAGAAGAGAGTTCTTATAAAAGGAGGAACAGGTTTGAGTGCTAATGGATGTAGAGAATATGATTGCATCCAATGTCTGACCTGAAGATACTTATAAAAGTCCCGGTGAGGAAGGTCATACCGATCCTGAAGTTGGGAAAAGGACATAATTACATTATCCTCCTGAAGATCCTGCAACCGAACCGCACCCTGACTGTGCCAAAAATCAAGGCAAAGGTTTGGAATTAGGGAGGAGAGTGCCATTACGGAGAGATGAGAGGAGGGGAGGCAAGAGTCCTGGGTTGAAACCATCATTTTATCCCAGACTCTAAGGGAGTCAGAGACACTGCGAAGGGGTACGAATATATTCGGTCTACTAGCCTTATCCAGCCATAACAAGTCTGTCAGGGGAAATAAAGGGGAACTAAGTGATTCTATAAGGACCCAGGGTTTGCGAGGCGGAGGGGCCAGCTAATCTTTAAGTTGGTCGAGTAAGGCAGCTTGCTGATATGCTTCCAATTTGGGGTCAGCTACTCCCCCTCTAAACTTGGAACGAAACATTCGGTTCCTAGCCATTCTGGGGCGTTTCCTACTCCAGACAAAGCTGAATGCTACGGTGTAAAACTTGTTAATAACAGATATCGGAACCAAATACGGGATAGAACGGAACAGGTACAGGATCTTCGGGAGCAACATCATCTTCACAGAGGCCACCCTCCCCAACCAGGAAAGCTCGTAATTCATAAAGGGTGTCTATGGCCTGGAGAAAGAACCCAGAGAACCCAAATTTAGATAGGACTGAAGATAGGTAGGCCCAACTGATCCTGTCGAATGCTTTTTCAGCATCTAACGAGAGGAGCAGCAGGGAATCAGATTTAGTTGTGTGGAATTCCAAAATATTGAAAACTCGCCTTGTGTTGTCTGGGGCCTGTCTACCAGGCACAAAACTAACCTGATCCAAATTAATTAGAAGCGGCAAAATGGGATTTAACCTATTAGCAATAAGCCTGGCAAATATTTTAAGGTCCGAATTAAGAAGCGCAATAGGCCGGTAGTTATGGCAGTGAGAGAGGTCCTTGCCCGGTTTAGGTATTGTAATCAATTGTGCCTCGAGCATCTCCTCAGGTAGACAGGCATCCCGTGTAGCATTATTAAATAACGTGGTGAGGACGGGTGAAAGGACAGACTGGAAGGAGGCATAAAAATTGTGCGTAAAGCCATCAGGCCCTGGGGCCTTACCTCGCTTCAAAGATTTGATGGCAGCCATGACCTCATCCTCCGTCCAGTCTAAGCACAAATTAGAGGCTACCTCAGGGGACAGCGAGGGAAGGGCAATGGAGTCCAGAAAATCACTGATGGACTCCCTCTTGGGGTGAGTCAGAGACTGATCATCCTTAAGGTGGTAAAGCCTTCCTTAATAAGTAGCAAACTGATTTGAAATAGCTAAAGGATTAGAAATGCGATCCCCCCCAATCAGTGTGTATTACCATGATCCGATTTATCGCATTCCTCCCTCAGAGTTTACGACCTAATAATTTGCTTGCTCTGTTTCCCAAGATATAAAATTTTTGATTGAGTTTAGCTATGACATCATTGATTTGGAGAAGAGAAACATCAGAGATCCTCTGGCGTAGCACAATCAATTCAGCTTTGATAGTGGAGTCTAAGGGAGAGAGCTTGTGTTGGGCTTCTAGGAGAGCTAACTTAGATTCATAAGAGGTAATTACCTCATTTTGGGTTTTGCGTATTCTGGCTGCGACCTGTATCGCTGCTCCTCTCATAACTGCCTTAAGGGCACACCAGTGGGTGTAGACCAAGGTGTCCTCAGGTTTATTATTGTCTAGGTAGAGATCAAGGGCCTCTCTGAGTACCTGAACCCCCTTCACTTCCGCTAATACAAAGTCAGCCAATCGCCATGGCCTAGGGGGGCAATTTCGAGCACTGAGTTCCACCTCGCCAACCAATGGGGCATGATCCGAACAGGTTATAGGTAAAATGTCCACATTTACTACTCGCTGTAGGGACCACTTATCTGATAATAAAAGATCAATTTGAGAATATGATCTGTGTACATGAGACAAGTATGTGTAGTCTCTTTCCCTAGAGTGAAGAGCCCGCCAAACATCATATAAGTCATACTCGGCTAAAAGTTGTGAAAAAGATGAAGAAATGGAAGTAAGTGCAGCAAGCGACTGTCTGGAGGGATCAGAGGTATGGTCTAGTTTAGTATCAGGAGCTATATTGAAATCACCCATATAGAATAGCATACCCCGTTTATTATTATGCACAGTCTGGAGCGCCTTCCTGAGAAAGTGGATTTGTCTAGAGTTAGGGGCGTACAGAGATACCAGGGTGACATACTGTCACCCAATTTTCCCCACTAAGATCAAGAAGCGCCCATCTTTGTCAACCACCTGCTTCTCCAGCCTAAAAGGGAAATTAGCATGAATCAATATAGCCACCCCATTATGCTTCAATGGATTGGAAGCAGTATAACAGCTAGGATACTTGTAATTGTGGAACTGAGGGGGTAAATGAGCAGAGAAATGTGTCTCCTGGACAGCCACAATATCAGCCTTTTGAGCCGCAAAATACTTAAGGGCAATCCTACTCTTATTAGGGGAATTAAAACCCTTAGCATTTATGGAGAAAAATCGAACCATTGATGAAGGTAAAAAGGTGTGCTAACCACCACCTTAAGCCACTACAGCGAGGCGGCCGTCTCCTCCAGACATTCTCCCACTGAAAGGGGATGGAGTGGGACAGGACACAAAACACAGGGTAAGACACAATAGGAGGGGGAAAGACAAAAAGACACACAAAAACTGAAATAGTACCCATAAGGGAACTAATACTTTGCCACTAAATGGAACAACAAAGTAAACAAGTGGCAAAACTAAGTATATATGTGGGGACGTGCGCCCGGGCCTAGGGTGCTTCAACCCAAAACAAAAACCGTCTAAACAGATAACTATGCTAAATAATTTGCTACCATACTGTAATATAGTAACTACCAATAGATAAAATTTGTATCTAAAATGTAAAATGTAAAAGCTCGATCAACAAGATAAAGAGGTAGCATGATACATTAAACCTTATTGATATAGAAGAATTGAAATAACAATAGCATCAGAAATTTTGGACCACTGGTCCTAAACATGTCCACTGGAATATAGGACCTTCATCCTATCACCTTCTCAAAGAGAGAGGTCAGCAACTGGATGTCCAAAATCCTGTAGACTATCCCAGGTCACTAAGAGGTGTGACCAAAACCACAGAATGTACTGACCACCTCTTATACCGGAACTATAAATTGTGCAACAAATCAACTCTTATAGCAAGTAACAGCATATATATGGAAACTCATGAATCAGGTGTGGACCATTCCCTGGTGATCCGGATGGGCTTAGGTTGGGCTGATGAGTCCTGGAGCTGAATGTCCCATTCCTTCAGTAATGATAAGTCCGTTTCATAGATTACTAGGTTTGAACATGCCTACAGTACAATCACCAACTCACCCCGATTCAAACTTGTGGTTCAAAATTTGCAGCCCATGTTCGCTATTCATAGTTCACCATTTGCAATTTGCATTTTCCAAGGTTTGCGATATACTTTACAATTAGTGTATTTAAATATGTTTATTTTGAAATATTAAAAAAGTGGTTTAACTTTTTTTTTATTCAATTCAAACAAATGTGTTTGGTTTTTCACGGTTAGTTGTTTGCGGTATACAATAAAAACAAACAAACATTTATTTAAGCTCCAACGCAAACAGTCTTGATCATTTGTAAACCAACACGATCACATGAGAAATGGCTTAATCATGTGCGATCCAGCTAGCCTACGAGCAATCCAGCTTGAGGATGGTCAAATCTGTTCAACTTTCAACAATTGTGCTTGATTTTTTAAATAAATTTTTTAAATCAATCAAAAATTTTAAAAATTCCAGCTAATTCTTACATTTTCACACCAATTCAAAGAACCAGTTCTAGAATGTGGCCTGTTAAAGCATCTCTAATAAATATCCTGATAAAGAACCAAATTAATGATAATCAATTCAAGAGATGAAAGGAATATCACGTTAAGGCAACATTATAGAACAATTCACAAATGCACTGTATTTTCTGTTAAGTGGTATATGAAGTATCAGTTTATTTAACTAATGTACCTTGCAATGTCAGGTAATGCAAGTTGTCATTCCCAAGCCAGTATTCTCCCTTTGTTGTAATGAAATCACCAAATCCTTGTTTATAGTCCGTCCAGTTCCTTTATAATAAATATACACATAGAAATAATAACTTCAAGCCATTTGGTAATTGCATGCACACAGATACATTAAGGTATATTCTATCTTGTTGTTGGGGGCAAGTTGCTAATGCCAGTGCCATTTAATTTGAATAAATAGAAGGAGACAGATTCAGGAGGCAGTGTAGTAGTTAGTAATACTAAAGAATGACTACTCCGCCTCTGTGACTTTCATGAGAGGAATAGAAGGCGAATTACTAGCACAAAAACAACAAATCGAGAAATATAAAGAAAAAATGGAAATGATGTGGTCTGTTATCCAGAATACTTGGGACTCTGAATTTTTGTGATGACTTATTTCAAACTATATGAAGCGGTAATGGATGTAAGTTTGCACTAGTCTTTTCTTAGCCATCATTCTCAGGAACTCTAGAAACCATCTAGAATCATAATACACACATTTGTTAGTTTACAGAGTTTGTATACATCTTGTAACCAATGTTCCGTTTCATTTTTTACATGATCTGATTTTTTTTTTTGTGAGCTACATCAGTTCTGTGCAAAACTTTAGCTAGGAATGGCTATGCAGCATAGTAAATGTGGCTTAATTTTAGATGTGACAGTATGTTAAAAAAAACATCCTTTGAGGGATGCATACATGTGTGCAGCAGTGTAACATAGCACATCATTCCTCACAATGACCAGGTTCTCTACTTCATTCACTACTGCACAGTAGATGACTGCGATTCTACTACATAGCAATTATCATCATTTTCCTACATACCAAATGATCACCATTCTCCTACACAACAAATGATCACCATTCTTCTAGACAATAAATGATCACCATTCTCCTACATAGCAAATGATCACCATTTACCTACACAGCAAATAATCACCATTCTCCTACACAACAAATGATCACCATTCTCCTACATAACAAATGATCACCATTCTCCTACACAACAAATGATCACCATTCTCCTCCACAACAAATGATCACCATTCTCCTACATAGCAAATGATCACCATTCTCCTACACAACAAATGATCACCATTCTCCTACATAGCAAATGATCACCATTCTCCTACACAGCAAATG
The DNA here is from genome assembly GCF_038048845.1 of Mixophyes fleayi. Classification (NCBI taxonomy): domain Eukaryota; kingdom Metazoa; phylum Chordata; class Amphibia; order Anura; family Limnodynastidae; genus Mixophyes; species Mixophyes fleayi. The sequence continues at coordinate 71,255,016 of NC_134402.1, forward strand.
ATCCCCATTCTCCTACATAGCAAATGATCACCATTTACCTACATAACAAATGATCACCATTCTCCTACTCAACAAATGATCACCATTCTCCTACATAGCAAATGATCACCATTTACCTACATAACAAATGATCACCATTCTCCTACATAACAAATGATCACCATTCTCATACTCAACAAATGATCACCATTCTCCTACACAACAAATGATCACCATTCTCCTACACAACAAATGATCACCAATCTCCTACACAAGAAATGATCACCATTCTCCTACATAGCAAATGATCACCATTTACCTACATAACAAATGATCACCATTCTCCTACACAACAAATGATCACCATTCTCCTACTCAACAAATGATCACCATTCTCGTACACAACAAATGATCACCATTCTCCTACATAGCAAATGATCACCATTTACCTACATAACAAATGATCACCATTCTCCTACTCAACAAATGATCACCATTCTCCTACTCAACAAATGATCACCATTCTCGTACACAACAAATGATCACCATTCTCCTACATAACAAATGATCACCATTTACCTACATAACAAATGATCACCATTCTCCTACTCAACAAATGATCACCATTCTCCTACTCAACAAATGATCACCATTCTCGTACACAACAAATGATCACCATTCTCCTACATAACAAATGATCACCATTTACCTACAAAACAAATGATCACCATTCTCCTACTCAACAAATGATCACCATTCTCCTACTCAACAAATGATCACCATTCTCCTACACAACAAATGATCACCATTCTCCTACATAGCAAATGATCACCATTTACCTACATAGCAAATGATCACCATTCTCCTACATAACAAATGATCACCATTCTCCTACATAACAAATGATCACCATTCTCCTACTCAACAAATGATCACCATTCTCCTACTCAACAAATGATCACCATTCTCCTCCACAACAAATGGTCACCAGTCTTCTACGTAAAAATGATCACCATTCTCCTACATAACAAATGATCACCATTCTCCTACACAACAAATGATCACCATTCTCCTACACAACAAATGATCACCATTCTCCTACTCAACAAATGATCACCATTTACATACACAATAAATGATCACCATTTACCTACTCAACAAATGATCACCATTCTCCTACACAACAAATGGTCACCAGTCTTCTACATAACAAATGATCACCAGTCTCCTACATAGCAAATTATCACCATTCTCCTACATAGCAAATGATCACCATTCTCCTACACAACAAATGGTCACCAGTCTTCTACATAACAAATGATCACCAGTCTCCTACATAGCAAATGATCACCATTCTCCTACACAACAAATGGTCACCAGTCTTCTACATAACAAATGATCACCATTTACCTACACATCAAATAATCACCATTCTCCTACACAGCAAAGGATCACCATTTACCTACATAACAAATGATCACCATTCTCCTACATAACAAATGATCACCATTTACCTACATAACAAATGATCACCATTCTCCTACACAGCAAATGATCCCCATTCTCCTACTCAACAAATGATCACCATTCTCCTATATAACAAATGGTCACCAGTTTCCTACACAACAAATGATCACCATTCTCCTACATAGCAAATGATCACCATTTACCTACATAACAAATGATCACCATTCTCCTACACAACAAATGATCACCATTCTCCTACACAGCAAATGATCACCATTCTCCTACATAGCAAATGATCACCATTTACCTACATAACAAATGATCACCATTCTCCTACATAACAAATGATCACCATTCTCCTACACAACAAATGATCACCATTCTCCTACATAACAAATGATCACCATTCTCCTACATAGCAAATGATCACCATTTACCTACATAACAAATGATCACCATTCTCCTACACAGCAAATGATCCCCATTCTCCTACATAGCAAATGATCACCATTTACCTACATAACAAATGATCACCATTCTCCTACATGACAAATGATCACCATTCTCATACTCAACAAATGATCACCATTCTCCTACACAACAAATGATCACCAATCTCCTACACAACAAATGATCACCATTCTCCTACATAGCAAATGATCACCATTTACCTACATAACAAATGATCACCATTCTCCTACACAACAAATGATCACCATTCTCGTACACAACAAATGATCACCATTCTCCTATATAGCAAATGATCACCATTTACCTACATAACAAATGATCACCATTCTCCTACTCAACAAATGATCACCATTCTCCTACTCAACAAATGATCACCATTCTCCTACTCAACAAATGATCACCATTCTCGAACACAACAAATGATCACCATTCTCCTACACAACAAATGATCACCATTCTCCTACTCAACAAATGATCACCAGTCTCCTACATAGCAAATTATCACCATTCTCCTACATAGCAAATGATCACCATTCTCCTACACAACAAATGGTCACCAGTCTTCTACATAACAAATGATCACCATTTACCTACACAACAAATGATCACCATTCTCCTACATAGCAAATGATCACCATTCTCCTACACAACAAATGGTCACCAGTCTTCTACATAACAAATGATCACCATTTACCTACACATCAAATAATCACCATTCTCCTACACAGCAAAGGATCACCATTTACCTACACAACAAATGATCACCATTCTCCTACATAGCAAATGATCACCATTTACCTACACAACAAATGATCACCATTCTCCTACCTAGCAAATGATCACCATTTACCTACATAACAAATGATCACCATTCTCCTAAACAGCAAATGATCCCCATTCTCCTACTCAACAAATGATCACCATTCTCCTATATAACAAATGGTCACCAGTTTCCTACACAACAAATGATCACCATTCTCCTACATAGCAAATGATCACCATTTACCTACATAACAAATAATCACCATTCTCCTACACAACAAATGATCACCATTCTCCTACACAGCAAATGATCACCATTCTCCTACATAGCAAATGATCACCATTCTCCTACATAACAAATGATCACCATTCTCCTACACAACAAATGATCACCATTCTCCTACATAACAAATGATCACCATTCTCCTACATAGCAAATGATCACCATTTACCTACATAACAAATGATCACCATTCTCCTACATAACAAATGATCACCATTCTCCTACACAACAAATGATCACCATTCTCCTACATAACAAATGATCACCATTCTCCTACATAGCAAATGATCACCATTTACCTACATAACAAATGATCACCATTCTCCTACACAGCAAATGATCCCCATTCTCCTACATAGCAAATGATCACCATTTACCTACATAACAAATGATCACCATTCTCATACATAACAAATGATCACCATTCTCATAATCAACAAATGATCACCATTCTCCTACACAACAAATGATCACCAATCTCCTACACAACAAATGATCACCATTCTCCTACATAGCAAATGATCACCATTTACCTACATAACAAATGATCACCATTCTCCTACACAACAAATGATCACCATTCTCGTACACAACAAATGATCACCATTCTCCTACATAGCAAATGATCACCATTTACCTACATAACAAATGATCACCATTCTCCTACTCAACAAATGAACACCATTCTCCTACACAACAAATGATCACCATTCTCCTACTCAACAAATGATCACCATTCTCGTACACAACAAATGATCACCATTCTCCTACACAGCAAATGATCCCCATTCTCCTACATAGCAAATGATCACCATTTACCTACATAACAAATGATCACCATTCTCCTACTCAACAAATGATCACCATTCTCCTACATAGCAAATGATCACCATTTACCTACATAACAAATGATCACCATTCTCCTACACAGCAAATGATCCCCATTCTCCTACATAGCAAATGATCACCATTTACCTACATAACAAATGATCACCATTCTCCTACATAACAAATGATCACCATTCTCATACTCAACAAATGATCACCATTCTCCTACACAACAAATGATCACCATTCTCCTACACAACAAATGATCACCAATCTCCTACACAAGAAATGATCACCATTCTCCTACATAGCAAATGATCACCATTTACCTACATAACAAATGATCACCATTCTCCTACACAACAAATGATCACCATTCTCCTACTCAACAAATGATCACCATTCTCGTACACAACAAATGATCACCATTCTCCTACATAGCAAATGATCACCATTTACCTACATAACAAATGATCACCATTCTCCTACTCAACAAATGATCACCATTCTCCTACTCAACAAATGATCACCATTCTCCTACTCAACAAATGATCACCATTCTCGTACACAACAAATGATCACCATTCTCCTACATAGCAAATGATCACCATTTACCTACATAACAAATGATCACCATTCTCCTACATAACAAATGATCACCATTCTCCTACATAGCAAATGATCACCATTCTCCTACATAAGAAATGATCATCATTCTCCTACATAACAAATGATCACCATTCTCCTACATAGCAAATGATCACCATTTACCTACATAACAAATGATCACCATTCTCCTACTCAACAAATGATCACCATTCTCCTACTCAACAAATGATCACCATTCTCGTACACAACAAATGATCACCATTCTCCTACATAGCAAACGATCACCATTTACCGACACAACAAATGATCACCAATCTCCTACACAACAAATGATCACCATTTACCTACATAGAAAATGATCACCATTTATCTACACAACAAATGATCACCATTTAGCTACAAAGAAAATGATCACCAGTTACTGACACAACAATTGATCACCATTTTCCTACATGGCAAATTACCATAATTTTCTTCCCAAGAACATGGCTCATATTCATCATACAATCACAATTTTCATACATAGTAAACCTCCATCGTCATACCCCTCTGTACACATTAATTTGAGGATGATAATATCCCTATGAAAGTAATATGGGGATGTTGCCTTTTAAATTATCTGTGACTGTGTGAAGAGGGCGTAGCTCTCACCTACCATACATAACCCCCACAAATGACAGCCATATTTACAAAGGGCAATTCCCCATTGCCAAGAAAAATTTTAGGTTCTCATATAAGAAATCCCTGAAATCTGTGCTGTCTCCCGACGCTCCTCTTCTGCCATACCTCTATTTAAAACTCTCCATTGGCTCCTCCAGAGTACAATTCAAGTTGCTTACCCACACTTATAAAGCCCTCTTTAATGCCTCCCCTTCCTATCTCTCCAACCTTGTCAAAAAATACTCCCCTACTCGCTTACTACATTCTGTCAATGACCTTCACCACCTCACACTACCACCTTCAGGACTTTGCAAACTCCCCATATTTGGAAACCCCTGCTCCGACCCAATCAGACCAGCCCACAACCTCGAATGTTTCAAATGCTCCCTTTCACACTTGCCTACCTGGGCCCATCCTCACGCTCTACCCTCCCCTTTCACTCCACCTCTATTATCTCCATTTACTATCCTAATCCTCTTAATGTTAACTCTCATAAGTTTGGCCATCTCTATGCCCTATAACCTCATGTTTACTTTGTTCTTCTTATGTAGTTACTTTCTCTATAGACTATAGTGTCTTACTTTCTTGTATTGATTTTTACTGATTCTGTTGTTTTTCTTGTACCTCACTTATCTATATTTTTTTATACCTGGTGTGGGCTGCATAGTGTAGGGGGATACATTTAGAACTATTTATATCCCTAGTTGCAGTAAAGATTCATCTGTGCTCTCTGTTCCCGTTTGGTGTTATAGATTCTGTTATATAGATGTTTCTGTATAAGAATCCACTTTGACTATGTCTGGTTTCTTTCACTCACTCTGTCAATTTTAATATTGTTATTTAGTATATTTATTTACTTTGTGCATAAAAAGATTTTCTAAAAAGTTGATGATTACCTGTAGAAATTTTGACTTCCATCGGAACGTCTCTGAAAGATGGTCCAGCCCCCTCCCTCTGACATGTCACAATACACAGAGAATGAGGCATTGCTGTGCAGGGGTTTTATCTTGTAGAACCCACTCTGTTTGTGTCCATCATTGTAAATTTCGCCACAGTCTGCTCAAAAAGAAGTAGTTTTTTTTTCCATAAAATACATATAACAATACAAGCATTCCTAATGATGACAATGTAATCCTAGTTTATTAACATGCTCAAAACTGAAAAGTATTATTGTCCAGTTGGATTATTATATTTTATTATTTTCTGAGTTAGACCTGGTTCTGCATGTACTTCATAGTTTGTTTGTACTTTACAATGCAGCGCCGCTTTAAATTTAATCGCCGAAGACGCTGAACTCGCGGGTGTTGAAGAACCCGCATGTTAATATATTTACCCCCACAGGTGTTAGCATGTGAAATAAAACCAAGTATGAGGCAGAGCAAAAGTATGCTAAGAGTAGGACCCGAGTGGGGCAGAGATTGTGATTACCAGTACAAAGTTACGTTTGTGCACAAATTGAGAGAGAGTTGGAATCAGAGTGCTTTAGTGTGAAGATTCTGTCTTCTGCAAGTGTAGCTAGAGGAAACAAGGATCAGTTGTGCCTGGCAGGAAATTATGTCATTTGCTCTGCATGCTGGAAGGTTCCTGTTCTCTGTTTGCCATTCTAGATATGTTTGACATGCAGAGTAAACACATTGGTTTTCACTCCTGAAAGTTGTTACTTTAGTACTTCTACACCCACATCTACATGATGTCAAAGTTGGCAGACACAGCTCAATGTCTCTGCCACAGTGGTCCGCTCATCTTTGATGAAAACATCGCTGAAAACTGGCTCCAATTTGGAAAGGAATGGAGAGTATACTGTGCTGGGCTTTCTGAGAAGTCTAAAAATGTAAAAGTATATATTTTACTAAATGTGGCTGCTGCAGGGGCAGTAGATAAAGCAAACACGTTTGTCTATGAGGCAGGGGAAGATAATGAGAACTCCAAAGTGCTCCTAAAAAAGTTTGAGGAGATATGTGTACTCGTAAAGAATGAAATAATGGACAGACATATATTTAATACCACAAACCAAAAGCATGATGCAAAGGTGCAATCATATGTGTCAACATTAAAGCTACTAGCAAAAAAATGTGATTTTGGCGCCTTCACCAGTGAACTAATCAGAGACAGAATTGTTTGTGGTATTCATAATGATACTATACGCACACAGTTGTTAAGAGAAAATAATTTGAATTTAGAAACTGCCGTTCACATCTACATGCTTAATGAACAGTCTGACAGGAGTACAAAGGATCTAAGGAAAGAGGAAGAAGTATGTAGTGTACAGTGCACAACAACTCTACACATGCAATACCAAAACTGTCGGGCACCACCCATCTGAGTGGCAAAAATGCCCAGACATCTAGCAAAATGCTGCATATCCAAATATACGCTGGCCACCAGAATGCCATGTGAAATACTGAGGGAAAGGCAAAATCACAAATTACGTGGAGACCAAGTCAGTATCAGAATCTGACAAAGCGATATATTGTGTGGGTATAGAACTGGTCGCTGAAAAGGGAGAAATCTTTGCTAGCCTCTGTGACAAAGACAATGGAAACATAGTGAAAATAAAAAAATTACACTGGTGCAATGTCATGTCAAAGACTCTCCTGCACAGAACAAATCCACAGGCACTAATTGACCAGACAAGTTCAGTAAACCTGTGGCGGATGGAGGTCAAATCATTTAAACCATTTGTGGTACCCCAAAGCCCTGTTGAACAGCACAGAGGAGTGCATAAACGCTTTTAAAATGCAGGGCTACAAGGGGTTAATTGTGCTCCTGAAAACTTGTGACCAGGAGTAATTGACAGGAGGAGAATGAAGGCCCTGATTGGCTGGGGAAGTAACAGGAAGAGGTTGTGCAGGAAGGGAGAGAGAGAGAGCAGCATGGTAGAAGGAACAAGGGGGAGGATGTGCAGCCGAGCAGAGAGAAGATAAGCTGCTGCCAGAACTGTGACATTGCCAGCAAAGCGGACGGAGAACATCTGGGGACACGCAGTGGGGCGCCAAAGACAGTATTCACTAACTACAGAACTCTTTTCAAGGTAAAACCTAGCCTGTAGTGTACTGCACACACCCCAGTGTCGGAGGTAAGAGTGATGAGAGAATCTATCCAAAACTGACATTGCATTCTTGTAAAAGGAAGGATTGTGAGAGCTTTTCCCCCAGATCATACCTATACACAGGCTGCAGGGAACAATTAAGACTGCATAGATCCATGCACGTCAACAAAGCACCATTCTCAACATTCATTGAGAACGATCAAACAAGTTATTGCTGACATGCCCGAGGCAAAACTCTTCAGCACCCTGGATGCTAAATGTGGATTTTGGCAAATACCTCTGGACAAAGAATTGTCCAGGCTCATCACGTTCATGAAGCCCGCTGAAGGATATGATTTTTTGCATATGCCTTATGGCCTTATTCACCAGCAGTGAAGTTTTACAATGATGCATGAAATGCAAGATATCTGTGTGAAATCATCCTCATCTGTGGTCGCAACAAGCTAGAACACGATGAGCGCCTCCGTCAGGTGTTGGAAAGGATCTGGACCATAAATTTAACGCTCAACCCAGACAAATGCAGGTTCCGGGTGTCAGAAGTTCCATATGTGGGTCATCTTCTCACCGACAAGGGGGTCAAGCCAGACCCTGAAAAAAACGGTGGCCGTCTCTGAGGACAAACTCAGTCCCTTCAGCGGTTCCTGCGATTGACAAACTACCTGTCAACATTTGTTCCCAACTACAGTGAGACAACTGCACTGCTAACACAGCTCCCTTACCAAGATACAGAATGGTACTGGCAGGAGCAATAAGAGGCTGCAGTTACAAAATTAAAACACATGTTAACAAATCCTCAAGTGCTTCAGTGTTTTAATATGCATTTACCAGTGATGATTTCTGCAGATGCCTTACAACACGGATAGGGTGCAGTATTACTCCAAAATAACAGGTCCATAGCTTTCTCCTGCAGAGCATTAACAGAGACTGAATCACGCTAGGCACAGATTGAAAAAGAACTTTTAGCATTAGTATTTGCTTGTCATAAGTTCCACGACTTTATATATGGGCATCCTGTCACTATTGAGACGGACCATCAGTAACTCATCAACATACTGAGGAAACCAAATGCTTCTGCCCACATAGAAAGAATGATGTTCAAGTTACAGAGATACCATCTAGATGTCATATACAAGTGTGGCAAATAATTATTTGTGGCTGATGCCCTCTCCTTGGCCTATTTACTTCACAGTGAGTTGAAGGTGAAAATGATGTCATGTCTATGTAAATACTATCCTCCGACAGAATGGATGAGCTAGAGCGTAAAACCTTGGCGCACAATCTGTGCCAACAGCTGTCTCATATCATACTACAAGGGAGACCCCAGTCTTCTAGATAGATCCCGCAAGATTTTCACCCCTTCTTTGCCATGAGAGATGAGCTTACGCTATCTGATGGTGACACCATGAGTGGTCAAAGATTCATAATACAATACACCCTGCAGAAGTACTATACAAAGCAGCTCTACCAGAGGCACCCAGACCTTGAAGTCACTAAGCGCAGGGCCAGAGAGTCACTTTATTGGTCCATCATGTTCATTGACATTGAAAGAGAAGTCTCAATATGTGATCCCTGCAATGCTCTCAAAGCACATCAACCTCTGCACTTACACAAGATTCCTGACTCGCCCTCGTCTGTCACCAGATGTCTTTGAATGAAGTGGAACAACATAACAACTCAACAACTCATCATAGACAATGCCATGCACTTCCTGAATAGAGAGTTCAAGCAGTTTGCAAACACCTGGGACCTTAAACACTACCAGCATACCCCATTATCCTCAATACAATGGACTAGCAGAAAGAGCAGTCCACTCAGCCAAACAGCTGTTGGAAAAATGCACAAGTAATATCACTGATATATTTACAGCATTGCTAAACTTAAGAAACACTACACGGGATGGTTTACCATCACCTGCCCAGCGGTTATTGTTGCGCTGCACCAGGGCATCCCTATTACTAAGCAACACTTACAACAGCAAGTACAAGCACAAAAGCAAACGGTACTTACCTACAGGCTAATGTCCAATAAAAGAAGGTATGACCAAGCAGCACATCGTCTCCCACATCTTGTTCCAGTTCAAGCTATCCGAATGCAAACACCCTGTGGATATGATAGACCTGCTACTGTTCACCGAGAATCTGCTTGTCCGAACAGTTACATGGTACAAGCTGAGGGTGCCACCTGTGAGCGCAACTGTCACCACCTGCTGTGTGTGCCTAAGAAAGTTCCTCCAGCAACCAGTCCAACCATGGTTGACCCTCATTTGCACTTTACAGGAATCAAGATCTGGCAAGCCCATGGCCAAACCTTCAGACTGAAGACTATCATTTAACCTGGCTGAATGCTCAGGTGGGCTTTTAGAACATCATTAACCAGTGATGCCCTTCTATCATTACGAGGTCTGGTTGGGTGTCCAAGCCTAATCAAATTCCAGGACTTTGTGGTTTAGTGGCCATTCATCATGGCCCTTTCTCTCATTTGCTTGCTTGCTCCATACTACCCCACTGCCAATTTAGGTCTAACCCATTATCCACATCTTGAAAGAGAGGATGTAAATGTATGACCTGCCAGTGCCTGGCAGGAAATGATGTAATTTGCTATGCATGCTGGGAAGTTCCTGTTCTCTGTTTGCCATTCTTGTTATATTTGACATGTTGAGTAAACACGTTGGTTTTCACTCCTGAAAATTGTCACTCCGGTCCTACACCCACATCTACAAGTTGCTCAGAAGCTGCAGTGCAAGAGGGAAAAACGTCAAGCAGAGAGAGGGACAGTCCAAAAATGAGTGAGGGTTACCTGAATGAGTGTTAACTGTGAGTACAAGTGAATTATTGCACTCCTGATGAGCTTGATAATGGGTGTTTGTTGCAAACCTGATTTATACTTCAACTGCTCATATTTAACCCAGTGTGTGATGCTGCTATGTGCTCAGAGATGTGACGATAAGGGGATATATGTATGGAGAGTGTAAACAAATAAATCCATATCCATATCCAAAGAAGATGGCCTGGCACCCATTATATTCATCAATTGTGTCTGTGTGTCAGTTTAGCTACACCTGTTCCTCAATTACCAAATCACCATGTGCATGGACACCTATTTGTCAACTTTAGAGTTAGTCCCATGCTATTAGTAGAAGCACCTTAAAAGAGGTGAAATACATTTGTATTTACAAATTTATGTAACTAAGACTTTTATTAGTCAGGTTTTACATTTAAATTGGGTCTCATTGTCCCTGTTACCTGTCACAGCAAGCAGACTCCTTGAGATCCAGGAGACACATAGATCAGAGAATGACCATATCACTGCTCACCTTCTCTTGTATTTGTGTATGGTGAGGGAAGCGGTGAGGGTGGAAATAGGCTTGATCATCACAGAAGGCAGGAGGTGATTCAGTCATTCCCTGGCTTGTCACTGCACACCTCCTGCATCTCAAGGACTTTGCTATCTGTAACAGGTAGCGGGGAGAGTGAGCGGGAGGGCGACTGGTTACAGGTTGAGTTCCATAGATGTGACCTAACCAAAAAATGAAAGATTATATAAAGGGAAATCTAAATTTTACAAACTGCCTCCCCTATTGTATGCCACCTGAGGCGAGGTACGCACCTTGCCTCGTGGAAGGAACGCCTCTTTACATGGGTACATGCTTTGCTCAGAAAGAAGAAAATGTACCATTTTCAAACTTTTTTGTATAATATAAATTTACGGAAATGGGAGAGTTGGATGACACGTAAAAATTGAGAGCTAAATCCTGGATAAAATGGGATGGCTAATGGATATAATCTGTCCATATTGTTTTAGTTGCGGCTCAAGGATTACCGGACAGACATTCATGGTCTTAACCACCGAGAAATATTTGCTGTTTTACCAGTAAAAAAAGTAAAAAGGTCTGACCTGTGTAGATTCTCTTCTCTGTTATGTCGATGACTGATATCTCATCTCCTCGGTCCATGTACTGAAGCTCCTTTTCTCGTAATAGATTCTCAATTTTCATTTGCTGCAATTTTGTCTGGTGCTCAAGAAGTCTCACTTGGGCCTTTAGCCTCAGTTGCTCTTGAAGACAGGCATCCAAGGCCTTCAATAGCAGGATAAGGTTTTATCGGTTATACAATTTCATTTAAGTATTACATTAAAAAATAAAACAATTAACTGTAACATTAAATCAATATGTAGGGTCATTTTGACCACTTATATTTGTACAATCACAATAGGATCTAGTTAAGATGCGTTTGTCCTCAAAATGAATACAGATTGTAAGCTCTTTGAGATAGGGACCTCTTTCCTGTGGTGTCACGGATTCTTAGCAGTGTTGCATTTAACTATTTATTTGAGTCACCTTAGTATTAATTGTCCAACCTTTGTTTTGTGGTGTACATTTGTGACATTCTGTAAATATTTACATACTTGTGTGCCATCAAAATAATAAAAAATTTAGAAAATCATTTTTTTTATCCATCGATATACCCTTAAAGCCTCAGCTGCAAGTAACAAACATATCAAAAATATCACAGAATGTTTATTAAACATGACCAGGGATATATCAGGTATATAAATATATTGAGTTTGTTCAAATTATATTGTCCATTTAAAAATGTGTCATGTTTCCTAAAGTCAGTAAGCTTGCATTATATTTTATTCTCTGTAGGAACAAGGGAAGAACACCCAATTCTGAAAAACTATTATCTGACATTAGAGAAATTAGTTAAAGATATAGAATATTGCAGACTTGATCAACCTGTGGTTCTCCAGCTGCTATGGAACTACAAAACCCAGCATGCACTGCCAGCCTATAGAGTAAGTCAATGTACAGATATAAGCTTACCAGTAGTAACACAGAATAAAACCCACATCTGGTGAATGTTTTCCTGTGAAGTCTCACGTGTGTAGTATACTGGTCATGATTGAAAGCAGACTACACAAGAAATACTTACATTCTTCTAATAAGCTATCTAAAACTAACGGCTTTAATACATAGCAGTTAGCTAAGCATTGAAATCCAGAGACAAATCTGGTACATGGATTCACTTTCTCATCAATGGCATTTTATTTATTCATGCAGCTATTCTCTTTAAATACTCTACAACCATGTATGGGAAGGGTACAGGTATATTCCCAGAAATATTGTTCAAGGGATGCAAAGAAAAGAGCATTTCTTTTCATATTTTTTTGTACAATGTAGTTTGTAGGCAGGAATGAAAGTGGTGAAATTTTGTACTAATTGAGTTTCTCAGTAGAACAGGCTGTTTCGCAGAGGTGTGAGGTTCCAGAAATACAATGTGCCTTAATATGAGACGGATACCTTAATAAAAACATTTGATAGGAGGTAGGAGTGGGTGGTCAGGCATGAAAGCGTCCTGTTGCCTACCAACGGAGCACGCTACTGCGCATGCGCCCGATGCCGCAAGGACGGCCGGGAATGCTGTGTACCTGCTGCTTAGCAACAGGACGCCCCCGGTCAGAACTACCAGGCGACTGTCCCTGCTTCCTGGAGGAACAGCAGGGAGAGCACCTGACACAAGTCTCCCATCAGCTTCTATAGTGATATATAGGATAATATACTCTCTGTTTTAAATTATATGGATATTAGAAGTCACTGAGTAGTTCTGTGACCATGTAAAAGCAAACAGATGTAGGATAAATGCCTTTATACAGATCACAAATATCTGATTTGATGTCTAACATCTGTAATACTTTGCAGGGTACATTATTCAGGATGCGGTCAGAATTCCGACAGTGAAAATGACGGCAGGCTAAATGCCGACAATTGTGGGGACACCTTGTGTGATTGTCGACATTCACAATGCCAACATTAAAAGACCAATTATTCCTTAAAATAAACAAGTTTACACTGAAATAATGACATCAGAACTGTTTATATAGGTATTAGTTACAGGAGTTTCTACATCTATTAACACCACTTGTGTATTATCTGTGAACTTGCACATTAAAAAAAACCTAATAACTTACCATTGTAGGGAGACCAAACAGTGCCACGATGAAAACAAAATAATGAGATGAACAGGAATTCTCCATTGTGAGGAATCTAGAAAATCTAGAAAAAAAATAACATAATGCCCTTCAATATACATTTAAGTGTAAAACTAAACTGATATTGATCATTTCAATCACCTTACAATACAAAAGTGTCCCTAGTGACCATATTATTAAACAACATTTTAAAGGAGCATGCCTGGAATAATTAAAAAAAAATAAAAATAAAGTATAGGCCATGGGCCACACACCTCGTTCAATCAGCTTCTCTGACCCTCTGAGAATGATAATCAGACAGTACTAACAACGGTGGCAGATGCAAGCGATGGGGTCCTCAATATTTTTCTAATTTGGGTGTGAAGGCTTTATTTTTTAAAATATAAAACCAAAGTTTCTCTGTGTCCTGGTAGTACCCTTATTTTAACACGAGCAGCTATATAAAACACACTGCTTTATAAAGAAGTAACTTTTCAGTACAACATATTTCCTACAAGATGTGAATACAACACAGGGCCGCTATCAGAAATCGTGGGGCCCAGTACAAATGAAGCAGGCCCCTGATGACCACCCCCCCCCCCCCAAATGAACCAGGGCCATCTTTCGAACTGCGCGCAATGGGCAGGTGGGCCCGAGGAAAAGGGGGCCCATGGCAATGGGAAAAAAAAATCACTGAACTTAATCAGTTAAGTTCAGGTAAGTTGAGGGGGCCCCTAATATATATTTTTATATATATATGTATATATATATATATATATATATATATATATATATATATATATATATATATACACACACTCACCAAATATTGGCATTGTCCCTACTAGAATCACAACATTTCACAAACTCTCCTGCTCTCTACTACCTGTTCTTCTCACTTTCCCCACCTGTGGCTGCAGGTGTCTTTAATTGCGGCTTGTCTGGATCCTTGAATGTTGGGGACCCTATTTGGGGAAAAAAAAATGGGTACATTTAGAAAATTACAGCCAGCCCCTGCGTTAAATCAATAGCACCCATGATTAATAATTAGGCCTTCCTCCAATCCCAACATTAAAATAACAGTATTCACATTTAATAAATAAACCTATTTCCCTCCCTACAAACAGCCCCAGCAATAAATGAATAGTATTTACATTTCAGAAATATACCTATCACTGACATTAAATAATTCATAGTCACATTTAATAAAGTGACCTCATACTCCCCCACATTCAGTAGCCCCCAAACCACCCCATCTTAAAGTAATAGTCCGCACTATAAAATTGCCCAACCATTACCCCACAAATAAACTTGCACCCATTAATTAGCCACCACCTACCTCACACTACATTGCCACAAGCCCCCTGTACCATCACACACACATTACTGTGCCCCTTCATCACCATGTTTTGCCCTCCATGCTGCTTTTCCCCCTTCACCTGGCCCCCCATTATCACACTGTGCCATCCTGCCCCCCCTCTCCATCACTGTGCCTTCCTTCCCCCCCTCTCCATCACTCAGTGACTTTCTGCTGCCCCCCTTTTTTCCTCATACTGTGCCTCTCTCCCCCCCTTTTTCCTCATATTGTCTGTGCCTCTCACACCCCTTTTTCCTCATACTGTCTGTGCCTCTCACCCCCCTTTTTCCTCATACTGTCTATGCCTCTCACCCCCCCTTTTTCCTCATAGTGTCTATGCCTCTCACCCCCCCTTTTTCCTCATACTGTCTATGCCTCTCACCCCCCCTTTTTCCTCATAGTGTCTGTGCCTCTTACCTCCCTTTTTCCTCATACTGTCTGTGCCTCTCACCCCCCTTTTTCCTCATACTGTCTGTGCCTCTCTCCCCTACTTTTTCCTCATGGTGTGACTTTCTCCCTTTATTTACTTACCTTTGTATTAGCTTTTTTCCCTCTCTTCTCTTCTCTTTTCTTCTGTCTTCTTGCTTCTGTCTTGTTCCTCTCTGCACAGTTCCTCGCTGAGTGTCAGGCGTGACTTGATGATGTCACGCTGACATTCAGTGTAAATAGTGCAGAGAGGAAGAAGGAGGCGCTGCGATCAGGTAAGTATCTGGATTTTTTTGTCCCCACTACCCTGCTCCCCCCACCAAGGACTTCCGAACACCAGCACCAGCGCCCCTCCGCGCAAAAAAAAAGTTTAAAAAAACAACAACAAACAAACAAAGAAATGTGGGCAGGGGACCCGGTACAAGAGTACAAGAGTACTCCCTGTTACCCCCCTGATGGCGGTTCTGCGTGCGTGTATGTATAACTAAATGGCCAGGGACTTCCTAGGGAGTTTAATTGGGTTTAAATATGTATTTGTATTTTACTAAATAGTATTAAAAAGTATTTAAAATTAAGGCTATGTGTTGTATACCCCACCTCTCCAATGTCACACACACACACACTGGTCACACACACACACACACACATAAAACACAGACTGAGAATAGTATCTAGTATACAGAAATCTGGTTTTATCACTTAAGGACCTGCCTGTGTCCTGAGATAAATGCTGAGAATGGTGTTGAGTAATGAAGACATAAATAATGGAACTCCTGGTTTGTCCATTCTGCTAAAAGTTGTTTTTTTTTATGAAGTTTTTCCAGAACATCGGTTTTAGTTGAATTAACTTCTGTTTTACATTGTACATATTTACTCACTCTTGTGGGATGTGCGGGAGACTCCTGATTCTGGGTAGGTCTCCTGGACTCCCGGCCACTCTCCTGCATTCTGCTCACTTTCTAGTGAAGTAGGGTAGATGGGAGCTTCATTGCTACACATATGCTCACCATCCTTACTCGCACTTCACTTCCCCTTCAGGGATCTCCCGAAGGGGAGAAATTAAAATTATGAAAGTGTGCCTCTAATTCTGGCTAAGGTAAGTAAGTGGCAGCCATTTTTCTGGAGAACACAATGCTTTGAGGTCTATGTAAATAACTCATTGTGGCTCCTGCATTGTTTTGGAAACAAATTTGATTATTGCTCACCAAGTGGTGAGTTAGACTGAGTAGGTTGCTGGAATTGTGTGTTAAAGTGGGTGTAAGATAGTGAACAGTAAGCAGTGACAGTCATTGACTACTGTTAAGCTGGGTACACACTCCAGAAATTGCGACCAACTTTTTATGCCGAGCCAATTTACATGCGATCGATGTTCCGATCCCCCGGTCCATGGACTGCATACACACTAGCCTTGTTTAGGACGATAAAGGGAAGAGCGGACGTCCCTTTAGCGACTTTTTACAGCCATGTTGTCATGAGCAATGACTGTAATTTCGTACTCACTGTTGTGGATCGGTCGGAAGTTTATACACACTACACAGCGGAATTGAGATTGGAACGAAAATATTAAACGGTACGACCAACCAAATGAGGCGATAATCGTCCATTTGGGCAGACTTTCGAAAATTGTGTCACTGCACACACTGACCCGACTTTTGAACGAGCGGTCATATGTCGGCTGTTTGAGCCGATTATTGGACGAAAACAGTGTAGTGTGTACCCAGCTTTAGTAATAGAGTGGACAAAAAGTTATTTTTGATTTTAAAATCTAAGCGTTTTAATATGAAGGCTATTGTGTGAGGTGCAGTGTCTTATCTATACTAGCAAGTGGGCAAAAGACAGGGTGCTGTGTATCACTGTGAGCAGCACACCCAAAAAACCCAAAGAATTTCTTGATTTTAAAATCCAAGTGCTTGAACGCAAAGGCTATTGTGGGACAGTATCATATCTACTAGCAAGCAGCCAAAAGACAGAGTGCTGGGTTTTAATGTGAGCAGGTCACCTCCCCCCCCCCCAAAAAAAAAAAACCAACAAAAAACAAATATTTATTGATTTTAAAATCCAACTTTTTGAATCTGACGGCTACTGTGTGATATTTGAACTAGCCAAAAAAGCAGGGTACTGCGCTTGTCAGCACAACCCAAAAGAAAACAAAGCATTTTCTTACAAATCAATTGTATTCATTTGAATGATATTGTGGAGCAGTGGCTGAATTGCATGGTAACAGTCCCTCTGTTCCCTATCTCATTGGGCATTCACCCGGTGTGGTGACATCTACCATAGCTTCAACTTCAAGTAACTTATTCCTGTTGTCAATCATGGATCAGTCTATAGAGCAGGAGCATCCCAGTTATAGTACTGGCCCTGATAGTACTTTTTGCAACCTCTGCTTGTAAAAGAGGTCACATGGGAAGAAAGTGTTAGAAAGGGCACTCCAAATCCAAATAATGTTTGTCAAACTCAAATATTCAGCTCTTGCTGTAAGTATTAAGGGGAGAGTTACTGATGAATATGGTGATTTGTCTAAAAAAAGGAAAATAAATAACATTCCATATACCATCCACAGTGGCCATCCACAGTGGCAAGGAAAGACTCAGAACATGACCACGTTTTGCTAGTAGTGGACCTGTTACTGCTCTTACATGTATTAGAATGCCCATTGCAAAGGCAAGTGCCCAACTTGTATCTACTCTAACTTCCCATGTACCACCTTCTTGCTCTGAGTGTAAGTCTGTCACATGTAAAACAGCCCCATCAGTGCAATAAAAGAACACTGAAGCAGAAGAACAATCTGGGCATTCACAGAATCCTGAGAGCCAAAATGCCACATTAGCTATATGTGAGTCTGACATTTCAGACACTGTAATTATAGATCAAAAATTTTGCAGCCATTTGGATATGTGATGATGTACTAGTATTAAAATATTAAATAATATAAAAAATAAAGTCTTGAGTCTCTTAAAGGCTTTGATTGCCTCTGAAGTCCAAAGTTTGGGATTGGCGGACTTGGTGTGAGAGCTGTGATGGGAGCTACTAAGGAGGAGTATCCCTTGATGAATTGTCGGTAATAATTAGAAAAACCTAAAAACCGTTGAGTGGCTTAAGATGGTTGTGGCCAATCCAAGATGGCCTTTAGTTTGGACGGGTCCATTTGAAGTCTGGTCTCTGAAATAATATAACCTAGGAAAGGTAATATCCTCTGCTCAAAGACACACTTTTCGAGTTTACAGAATAGTTGATATCTCCTTAATCTACTCAGAACCTCCCTTACATGTATTCTATGCGACTGTAAATCTGGCAGAAGATACCTGTTCTTTACAATAATGGCATTGATAGCTTGGTAATCAATACAAGGACGGAGGCCCCCATCCTTTTTCTTCACGATGAAGAGCCCTGCGTCTGATGGGGAAGATGACTTACGTATGAATCCTCTTTTAAGGTTCTCCTGGACATATTCGGACACCGCATTAGTCTCTGGAATTGATAAGGGAAAGACATGTCCTCGAGGAATGGGCTTACCAGGCTGGAGATTGATAGCGCAATTCCAATCTCTATGGGGTGAAAGTTTAGTGGTCTTTTATTCATCGAAGACATTTGCAATACTCCGATATTGGGTAGGCAGCAATTGGGGATCACCAAGTTGAGCGCTGATCTCAGGAAGAATGGGAACCACCTTAGTCAAACAATTGGTGTGACAAAGAGAACTCCAAGATAGGATGTCACCAGAACACCAATCCACTTCAGGGGAGTGAAGACGAAGCCAAGGGAGACCCAGAATAAGAAAGTTAATGGCTTTGGGAATAATTAGAAGGGAAATAGTCTCACTATGTAGCGCTCCAATCCTGAGTGTTAGGGGTACAGTCCTATGGTGGATGAGTCCTTCAGTAATTCTCCCTCCATCGATGGCTGTAAGTGAGATTGAGTTTTCAAAGGACTGAGTTGGAATAGCTAGTTAAGAAACGATGGCTGAGGAAATTAAATTGCCGGCGGCTCCGGAATCCAGCAAAGCAGGAACAGGGTAGGTAATAGAACCCACCACAAGATCCCAGGAAATGACAAGGCTATACTTATTATAGGAAAAAGAGAGGATATGAAAAGAGGTACCTAATGTAGCCTCTCTACTTGACCTTAGGCTCTGTCGTTTCCCAGGCGCCTGGGACAGGTTCCTAAGAGATGGCCCCCTTCACCACAACACAGACATAACCTGTTCTTAAATTTCCTTTCTCTCTCTTTGGCAGAAAGGCGAGTCCTCCCAAGGTGCATGGGTTCCTCCGGAGGCTGAATAGGTGTCTGAAAACTAGGAGCCAGTCGATAGGGACAACATCGAGAATGTTCTTTCTCCAAACCTTGTTTCTTGAAGCGAAGATCTACCTTTTTACACAAGGAGATTATTTAATCCAGGGAGGTGGGAAGCTCTTGAGAGAAGAATTCATCTTTTATACGGTCTGAAAGACCCTGCCAAAAAGTAGCTATCAAGGCCTCATTATTCCATCAAATCTCTGATGCCATGGTTCTAAACTGAATAGCATATTGCCCCACGGCGAGACTTCCTTGCTGGAGACAAAGTTGGATATCCGACCTGGCTCATCAAATATCTTCTTAAAGGTGGATAGAAAATTGGTGTAACTATGTAGTAATCGATCATTTCTCTCCTAGAGAGGCCATGCCCAAGCTAAGGCCTGACCTGACAAAAGGGAGATGATATACGCTACTTTAGCTTTTTCAGATGGGAAGTTCCCAGGGAGAAGTTCAAATTGTATTGCGCATTGGTTTAGGAACCCTCTACATAACTTAGGATCCCCATCAAATTTAGGCGGGTTAGGAATGTGCAGAGAAAAAGCCACCCCTCCAAGTGAGCTGGAGGCAGTGGGAGCCTCTGGAGGAGAAGCTGCAACTCCGGATGCTACCACGGTAGCCTGCAAGGTGTCCATTTGAGCCGATAGCCCTTGTAGAACTAGAAATTTAAGTAGCTGCTTCTGATTAGACTCCTGTTTATCCACCTGTCCTAACAGGTGTTGGAGCAAATCTCTAGAAGAATGGCCTCCCCAGTATCCATTAGTCAGAGCAAACTGTAACAGAAATGATGGGATACTTGCCCTACAATAGATTGGCGCTGGCTGGCCTGTGGTGCGAAGTCTAATAAACCCCCTGGTGTTCACCAAGAACCGCTGCAAGGCAGGATGGGATTAGCTGCGGAGACTCGCAGGTCGCGGTCCACAGGTCTGCCCCTAGAGGTAAGGGTGAGGGAGATGTCCAAGGTCAAGTAAGCTGGGACTGGTACACAGATGAGACAGCAGAATCGTGGTCAGATAAGCCCGGTCTGGTACACAGATGAGATAGTAGAATCGTGGTCAGGTAAGCAGGGTCTGGAACAAAGGTGAGACAGCAGAATCGTGGTCAGGTAAGCCGGGTCTGGTACACAAGGATAGGAGAGCAGGGAATGGTCAGAAAGCAAGACTGGTACACAAGAGGACTACAAGACTCAGATCAAAGGCACGCTGAAAGTTGCTCTGACGCTGCCCAAGCGTCAGAGCGAGGTTTATATAGAAGGCAGATTTGAATTCCCCGCCCTGCAATCACGTGACCCAGCCGATACCCGGAAGTGAGAGACGGGGTTGCGGGGATCACGGCCCAGGAACGGGGAGAGCTAAGTGTAACACATACTGTGACAAAAAACACTATTTTTAGACAGGTAGTTTTGTCCCAGGTTTCTGACCTACATTTTTATAAAAACCCCAGGGAGATTATTTGTGTGGGAAGGAGCTTCGCGAAGAGTGTGTTCAGCTTTAGGAAAAAGCTGGTAAGGGTCCTTGGGGTATATATGGAGAGAGAAGGGTGGGCTCCATTTATAAGGCCCAGTCTGAGTCTTTTGATCTTCCAGTCTGACAGCAGACTGATTAATGGTTGCACCTCTAAGGTTTGTTTAAATGGATGTCTTTGTGATCAGTCTGAGTCTCTGCTCTGACTGAGGGAAAGGGCTGGAGAGTCTCTGTATGAAAGAGTCTGATATTTGTTGTCAGTGAAACTACATGTGCTGGAACCTCTAATGTGTTGTTTAGTTTGACAGTCAGGAGCAACATGTGTTTAGTCAGTCCCAGATAGGCAAGGTGTTTATTTTGAAGTTTTCATTATTTTATCTGCTTAATAAAACTGGCTAAGGCCAGTTGTACCAAAATCTTGGCCTTGTGTGTCTTCTTGGCTGCTGTACACTACATTCTAGCCCAGGAGATGGCACCTATTCCCCTAACCAGATTACAGTACAATCACATACTTTACATGCTTCAGTGACTGGTGGAACAACAACAAGCCATCAAGACCTATACATCAAGCCTTGTGATAGGTAGAGGGGACACATATTACCTTACTCCAACACACTGGAGATTCCATTCGGTTTTATGCAAGCTACTCAAACCAAATTCTAATGGACTGAGTTCAGACACTACAAGCCTGATTCAAGTCATAACCCTAATCAAACTACTGAAAAAAACAACTAGAGAGGATATGAAAGTAAGTAATTCTGTTAAGTAAGGTGGCCTTGTAGATAAAGTTCTTTATTCAATTTGCTAGGACCCAAGAGATTTCAGCATATGGAAATTGGATTACTACATTTTGTCATATGTAATGTCTTTCTTCCCAACTGACACAAATCTTAAGATATGCAAACAGCTCATTGTGAGCGAGCAATTGGCTCAAGTCACAAATAACATGTCCCCTGCTTCAGCTTCTCCAAAAATTGCTACTACCAGAAAAAAAACTTGCATTTTCTAAAAGTCACACGGATGATGAGTCAACACATCACAAAAATGCAAATGATTACTGTAACATCTGGTCAGGGTTAGAAGAGATGCCCAAATATATTGACACCTACGCCATGTCTCAATCTGATACACTTTGTATTAGCAGATTGGTGGAGGATTACTTTAATGTTAATATGCAAATTAGCATCTCAGGCAGTCCCTTTAAATTTTGGGAGGAAAAAAGGCAAATTATAGTACATTGTAGAAACTTGCTATGGTGTACTTACACTGTTCACCCTCCTGAGTGTTTAGCATGGCTGGAAAAATTGTGATCGGTCATTTGTGTTGGAGTGTAAGAATACTACTGTGTTGTAAAGTCATGATAATACTAAACATTTAATTGTACCTTCACGCATCACGTGGGAAAATGTCCCTTATTCCTCATGTAAATACATATAGTTTCCCTATAAAATGGTGCCACATAAATTAGACACGCTTGCGAGACACTGGAGAAATGGTTGCTATGCTGCTCTGGTATCCAAATAATATGAACATCGGCACCTGGAAACAATCACCAGGGTGTGTTTTTTTTCCGAGAACATATGATTCCAATTTAAGCTAATTTTGCAATAGTCAAGTCTCAAATGTCATAGCTAGACCACAGCTTGTTTTCTTATATGATTTATGTTCCTTAAAAATAATGAGAGGCTAAAATATACTCTAGGGGTAGACTTTGACTAGTTTAAAAAGAGAAGGTTGTTTAACGCAGTGTTTTCTGGTTTTGTGGTTGAAGACTTTTAAGCTTATTCGTGATTTCATTAAAATTTGCAATGTGAGCTTTTCTTATTTGACAAATTCTTAGTAAATTATTCTTCCTCTCAATGTTTTAGAATAAATATATGAAAACAGCATTACACATGGCAACTATAATAATTGTGATATCTTTATAATTAGTATGATAGTACTTCTGTCAGATTTTTACTTTTCTTTGTCATGACCAATCAATGTTAGTTAAGATGGTCAGCAGCACATTATTGGCAGTAGACAAAATGGAATGTTCCATCAATCATAATCAGATGTACACACTTGCAATCGATGTCGAACCAGGTAAAAGAATGTCAGACTTAATTCACACAGCAAATTTGGTAGGTGCACAAAACACATCATACAAGTGCTTTGAACACATAGGACCTAATTTAGAATGAACACAACAACATCACATTAAAGTCTAGCCTCCTACCACTTTAGAACTACCCCTTTCATTAATGTAAACTATTGATTTTTTCCCCCTAAAATACTGGTGGGTTCAGCCTTATTTATGGCTTAAATTAAATGTGAGAGTGATGGAACATTGGGACTGTCTCTATTACACATTGCACTATTATCTATTCCGATCTTTCTTTTACTTTAGAAAAATGTGCCAGTTCTCCTATAACATGTAAGTCACTAAATGGTTCCATTTAAACTAAAAGATGAGGTTCTCTCCTCACCTCTCCTCTCGCCAGGAATGGGCCCAATAATACCCCATAAGCATGTCAGCACAAATTGTGTTAAATTACCTTCATATTTTAAATAAAAAAATACCAGCATTATTTTAAGGATACTTTTTTCCATAATATCTGCTTCCTCCACTACTATAGATTATCCCCTTTGTGATTGGCATCAACAGCAGATTTATAGTATCTAAGGGTAGATGGACAAAAGTAAGGAAGGGGAAGAATGGAACTGAAGGTGCTATATTTAACAAAAAGAGTATTTACACTGGCAGATAATAGCACCAAATGAGCCAACATACTATACTATTTCCTTTTAGCAGTCTGTTCCATACTGGACCTCATATAGAGCATAAGTCTGCTCAGTGTGAGGACATAGCAAAGCTATAATATATTTCTTTATAAGGCTCCACAGACTCCTCAGCGCCATAACCTTGACATGTGGTAGACTATTGAGGACCAATAAGTTGCATTTAGTTGCAGGACCATATAGGAAACGAGTTGAAGTGCCAGGTATCTCCTTTTCAAGCAAGAATTGGCATTTCACATGGGGTGCAATCATCTCAGGAGGCATGGTCAGTAACAACAAATAAACAAACAACGAGGTAGTAGTAGAGGGTCTCAACGACCCATTTTATGACAAGAAATTCCTTCTCCACCAGCGAGGACTGGGTGTTCTGGGCATATTGCTTCCTGCTTAAATAAAACTCTGACTCTGAATCGGATGCTCTTCAAAGTCCAGTTGTCCAAAATTAAGTGAACCTCTTCAAAAAACTGTTTATTGGATGACATTCCAATATCTAGATATGTTTTATCATTACTCACTGTCAGTATTCTATACTTTCAAATTAAGTGAAGTCAAATAACTGGAAATGGTCTGAATTGAAAGCATATGAACTGGAAAGTAAGTAATAGAATCTACCACGCAGCATTACAACAGTAATTTACTCTGAAAACTCTCATCCCTTCTCTAAGAATTCCAAGGAAACAGTCAGCACATGAATTTGTTGAAAGCCTTTTATTGCTTTACAGATATAATTTTCTAGCATATTTACCAGGGCCTTATTAAGGGTTCTGCCCGCCCTAGGCTTATATGCTAGTAACTCCCCCTTACCTTTCATGCCAGACTAAAATGTGGAAGACAAAAACGAATTGATCCTTAATGTAAATTCGACTTTCTTTACCCCAAACCAAAGTTTATATTTGAGTGTTTTTGAAATACAGCTCCACTTGGCTTTTTAAAAGGATCATGGCAATCTTGTCACTCATTTCATTTTTGGTAAAATCAGAACTGCGGAGTGAACAAATGTTACAGAGGGCAAAGGTGGAGGGGAGGTCATGATAGTGACCTGTTTTCCAGTCCAATGGCAGGCCTCTGTTGCTGTTTGTCCCCTGGTCACTGTCAGAAATGTTAATTTATGGTCATATGTACATTTTAATTAGGAGTGTTGACTATGGTTCGTGCTCAAAGACCCCAACATGCATCTCATATTAACACCCAGCAATCAGGTGAGCATGAGTGGAGAAAACAGCTCTGTCTGCCTTCACACATTGCTCTTGTTGGAGCCCTCTTCTAATATCCAGAAAACATTTGTATATTTATTAGTTTGAAATATGCATAATATATAATGGATATAGCACAATAGAAAGCTCTACTCTTAGCCACACCACTCTCATGGGGGTTTATGAAGTGGAAACAGAAGTGGCAGTATGGAAAATGTAACTGGAATCTGATAGTTTTACAATGAAATACTTCTACAAGCCTACAAGGCCATCAATAAAAGTGCACCAACATACATCTCCTCACTTGTCTCAAAATATCTTCCAATTTGACACCTCCATTCTGCACAAGATCTGGGTTTGTCATCCACTCTCATTACATCCTCCTATTTTCAGTTACAGGACTTTATTCGAGCTACACCCACTCTATGGAATTTCCTCCTCACACAATAAGACTTTCCTCTAGTCTACAAACCTTTAAGCGTTCTCTGTAAACCCACCTCTCCAGGCAAGCTTATAATATTCCTTAACCAACCTCTTAACCTCACTAAGTTACCCTATTACCACCCTTTACACAATTCACACAAGACAACAACCCTCTGACCCCAGACCAACATTTGCTGTGTGACTGGATCATATAGCATATAAATCACTTTTTACCTTTGCAATCTGGCTGGACCGAAATGAAATATGTAGACCTAACTTCATGTATCAAACTCCCATTGTCCCATATATTGTAAGCCTTTTACTTTTTGTCTGTATTATCCAGTATTGTTTATTACTGTGTTTGTTCCCAATTGTAAAGCGCTATGGAATTTTCTGGTGCTATATAAATAAATGATGATGATGATATTCATATATCAACAAATGTTAATAACAATAACAGCGTTAAGAGGATTTAATATTTTGTATTTGAGAATGTGCCTATTTTTTTCAATAGGGACCAACTGTGGGTGCACTTCTCCCTGTACTGTATTGTTATTGCTTGGACTTTAAAAGACAATATTTATTACAGAAGGTTATTTAAATGCAAGAAAAACACTTCAGTAAAGTTCATTAAACATGGCATTATAGAGCACTATGATCCACCTAGATCATGCATGATATACTTAGATTAGCTAATTAATGAATTGACTCAACAAAATTACAAAAAATGTTAGACTGTAACATAATGTAGACGATTGTACAATACACATTAACATTTACATGTATTGAAGACTTTTTGTAGACATTATTTATATTTTGTAAATGTAACCATTGGTCTAAATGTAATAGTTAAATGTTCCAGCCTGATGGAACAATATTACACTATGGCAAGCCGCAAAGATTTGAATCTTTATGTGCACACTGGTAAAATTATTGGCGACTGATAAGCTAAATATGACAATTTTCTGAAGCAGTAATGAGATTAAGGAAAGAAAAAAGCCTTACCCTTTTGCCAGAATCTGCTGTTGTTTCTTTGCAGCGTTGAATAGCTTGCTGTGCTTCACAGTTGAGCAACACTGTAACACAGATCTGCTGTGAGTCAGGGGCCAAGAATGTTTTGGATTATCCAAATTTTCAGGGAATACAACAAATGCATAACATCAGTAGGAAGTTCCAAAACATATGAGAAGAAAAAGAGGCCAGAATAAAAGTCATTGGATAAAAAGCAAGTAAACAATATGTAATATGGGTGCTTTTTCCAGTAAATAAATTAAATCCCATTTCATGACAGTAGAGTTGATGCTTATCGTGAAATGTCAATTTTTAAAATCTCTTTATTTTCAGTATCAGATATGGATGTAAAATCTATAAATAAACAAATATTAAATGACGGTAAACAATAATATATTAGAATATAAAGGACAGGTACATATAGGCATACAATTAACATGTAACAACATTATGCCAAGCAGTGTCAAGGTAAAGTACTTAGGTTTTCCTATACAAAAAAAGAAAAGGAGGCAAGGAATTTTGTTAGCATATGTAATTGTTATATGAAACATAGAATATGTTATATGAAACATGAAATATTCCTCTCCCGCCGCTCATCTTCTGCCTCCCCTTTCTGTCTTGCATTACACTGGCTCCCTTTCCTCCACAGAATCCTTTTCAAACTCCTCACCCTCACCTACAAGGCACTCTCCCACTCCACTGCCCCTTACATATCCAACCTCCTCTCCACTCACACTCCATCACGTTCCCTGCGTTCGGCCAATGACCGTCTCCTCTCCTCCACGCTGATCACCTCATCCCACTCCAGAATTCAAGATTTCTCCCGGGCTACCCATCTCCACTGGAACAACCTCCCACGCTTCATGCAACTGTCCCCTAATTTGTGCACATTCAAACGGGCACTTAAATCTAACGTTTTCCTCAAAGCCTACCAGCCATCCACCTAACCTGCTCTCCATGCCTGACTCCATCACCTCTCTTCCCCTATCCAGCCACTTGCTTCTCTTGCAGTTAATCCCCTCAATCTCCCCATTGTGCCTTCTGTCTGTTTCCCCTTCCTACAGGATGTAAGCCCTCACGAGAAGTGCCCTCTTCCCTCCTATCTCTCTACCTATTCTTCTGCTCCATCCTCAATGTGTAAGCTATGTTGGAAGCTTTGAAGTCCTGGTATTTTTGTTTATTGTTCTGTATGTTTTACCCGGTATGATCCACTGTCTGTACTCTGTACTGCGCTGCGGACACCTTGTGGCACCCTATAAATAAAGATTAATAATAATAATAGAGTTAGGCTAGTAATATATTCCATAGAAGATGTCATTCACCGGACTGTGAGTGCCATTTCTCCTGTGTTCAGGAACCGTGGCCGTCCGCCATCCTGAGGGTCTGCGCATGTGCAGCCCTTATTAAACCTTCAGTACCTGTTGCTTTTAATTGATTGGATGATCAGGCAACCCTCCCTATTTAAACCACCTGTGATCATTACCTGGTTGCCTGATCTTGGAGTCTCATTCCCCATGAGCCTCTGAAGGTGTTCCTGTGTTTCCTCGTGTATTCAGCTCCAGCTGATTCCTGTTTACTGCTATTGTGGTTTCCAGACTACTTCAACTCTCCTGTGTTCATCGTGCCTGCACTCAGCTGATTCCTATCTGCTACTACTACCGGACTCCAGTTCGTCTCAACTCTCCTATGTTCAGCGTGTCTCCTCTCCGCTGCCTTCGCTACTACTACCGGATTCCAGACCGCCTCTACTCTCCCGTGTTCAGCGTGTCTTCTCTCCGCTGCCTCCGCTACTACTGCCGGATACCAGACAGCCTCAACTCTCCCGTGTTCATCATGTTTCCAGTTTTACTTACTACTGCTTCCTGAGTATTGCTTCGTTGATACTGGATTACCTGCCGTGCGCTGCACCAACCTGATTACCGCTTCCATCCTCCAGTGGTCTCTCCTCCTGCCGGCCTTCAGCCGTTCAGGTATCCCTGCACGTCTCTCTGACAGCCTGCTCTCCTGAACCGCGGTATGCATACTTTCCATTGATTTTGCTTTTGTATTGCATATCCGTCTGGACTGTGTTGTGTTCTTCTCCGGAGTCTCCTATCCACTGAAGCTATTGTTACCATTGACTTTATTTCCTATTACCTGGATCGCTATAGTGACTTTGTATACTTCAAGCAGCGCTTGTCAGTTATTATTGTATTGTGGATATCATCGTGGGATCAAGTTCTGTGTGCCCCGTGTATCCTCTGCTTTACATTCATCTCCTCGTGCCCCTCCTCACATATATATAGCAGTGGTACAACTTGCTGATGCAGACCACTGACTCCTGTTTCCCTGTGACACCAGTTTCAAGTATCCTCTCACATAAGCAGTGGTACAACTTGCTATACGCAGACCACTGACTTCCCCGTTACCAACTTGCACCTGGACTCCATTCCTTCACTATAGACAGCGGTACAACTTGCTATACGCAGACCTCTGACTCTCACTACCTCCTCGCTACTCCTGGACATTCCTCCTCACTATAGCAGTGGTACAACTTGCTATACGCAGACCACTGACTCTCCTCACGTTTACTTGTCCATCTGGTTCCTCGTGTACATACATCTACTCATTACCAGTTGCTGCTAGTCATAGACTTTCCTTGAGCATTCTCTCACCATCTGCTGATTCTCCTGTTCCATTGTCACCCTGCTACCAGAGAACCATAGTACCAGCTATATTACTCTGGTAAGTCCATCATCTGGTGATATCCTGGGCAAAGACTCCTAGTGCCCGTGACAGAAGAGATTAAATAAATGTGGTTCAAATAGCTTCAATAGGAGATGGTTCAGTCTTCTTTCAGTTGCAAGTTATTTTGCATGTTGCATTGCAAAAATATAATATAAATTTATGATGTCCTAGACATTGTAGAAGATAGTAGTCAACAGTGTCAAATGCAGTAGAGAGATCCAGGAAAATTAGAAGTGAGTGATGGCCTTTAGCTTTAGCAGTGATCAAATTGTTAACAGCCTTAGTCAACACAGTCTCTGTGAGTGTTGAAAATGAAAGCCTCACTGAAGAGGATCCAATAGGTTGTGTGAGGAAATAAAGTGTGTGATATGAGTGTAGGCAAATCTCTCAAGAAGCTTGTAGGGCTAAGAGAGCTGAGATATGGATGGTAATTTGAGAGTTTAGGTCATAATGTTGTTTTTTTTTAGAATAGGAGTAATCACTGCATGCTTGAATGATGATGGATAGATAGAGAGAGAGAGAGAGAGATTACATATTTTAGTTAAGGGTGGGATGAGCTTAGGAGACAGGGATCTACCAATTTGTGAGGGTATAGGATCAAGAGGACAAGTGGTAGAGTAGGAAGATAAGAAGAGAGTAGATACTTATTTATTTGTCGGATCAAATGAAGAAAGAAACGTGTCAGAGGGTGCTGGTACGAATTAAGCTGATTGCCAGCACACTCACGCTCACAGCATAAGTCTGAGGCTGAAGGAAATATTTGTTTTAGATCAGAGAGCTCTAGGTACCACCTGCAGTAGAGATTTTTTTAATGTATTTGTTTTAAGAATTAGAGGCATGCTCAGAGACATGTGAACTATAGTACAGTTAGACATGTCTAACGATGAAAAAAATATCATGGAAAAATCTATTTTAAAAAATATAAATAGGGAGGGGGCAGTGTCTGACTGGGGCATGAAAGGCCCACCGGGGAATGCAACACTAGGGACCCACCAAAGGGAGTGAGGTCAGCCATCATAGAGGCGGGACCAGACACTAGAGGGGGAGTGGTCAGTCCACGAAGGACAGCTAGCACCATAGTGTAGTATGTAAAGAATGCAGTGTGTGTATAAAGAGTACTCAGTGTTGACCTGCCCCTTAGATTGGGCAGAACAGTCACCAAAAATCAGGATTGTCCCACTAGACCAGGATTGGCTAACCTGTGGCACTCCAGGTGTTGTGAAACTACAAACCCCAGCATACTTTGCCAATATATAGAAGCTTATTGCTGGAAGGGTATGCTGGGACTTATAGTTTCACAACACCTGGAGTACCACAGGTTAGCCAAGCCTGCACTAGACTCAGAACATTTGACAGACTGTCCTACCTGTTGTTGTCACTTTTAACACCTGTGGCTGCTGGTTTCTTTAGTTGCGGCTTGTCTGGATCCTGGAATGTTGAGGGCCGGCCCTATTTGGAAAAAATAATGGGTACATTTAGAAACGTCAACCATCCCTGCCATTAAATAAACAGCACCCACATTCAATTATAGACCCAAACCAACTCAGCATTAAAGGTCCCATCACCCCCTCCCTATAGTGTTCTCTGTGCAGCCCCCCTCACTATAGTTTAGCATAGGCAGCCCCCCTATAGTTTAGTATAGATAGGCAGCCCCCCCTATGCCACATAGTAGTGCCCCCAAAACAATGTTATGCTACACAGTAGCGCCCCCAAAACAATGTTATGCCACATAGTGCCCCAAATGTTATGCCACAGTGCCCCAAATGTTATGCCACATAGTGCCCTCAATGTTATGCCACATAGTGCCCCAATGTTATGCCACATAGTGCCCCAAATATTATGCCACATAGTGCCCCATATGTTATACCACAGTGCCCCAAATGTTATGCCACATAGGGCCCCCAATGTTATGCCACATAGTGCCCCCAATGTTATGCCAAATAGTGCCCCCAATGTTATGCCACAAATGGTTAAAAAATAAACTTACCGATATCTTGCTTGCTGCAGGCTCTCTGTCCTTCTCTCTTCTTCAGCGGCGGCAGGCGGGAAGATCAGCTGACAGGGGGAGGGGGCGGGTCACATGATCGCAGCTGCGATCGCAATTGAGCAGCGGGGACGCCGGGTTCTCGTGGGGGCCTCCAGGTAAGCTCCGCCCACGGGTAAAAGGGGGTGTGGCTATACGGTAGCCTGGCCTACCGGTGGTTTAACCGGTTGTCCGCTGGGCCAGTCTGACACTGGGGGGGGGGGGACTGAAGACACAAGTGTAAGGAAGTAGGAGATAGAGGGTTAGGGACAGTGACTGGCTCCAAACATGTGCTACTATATTACATATGAAAAGGAAGTTGTAGGTTAAAGTGAACGGGTCAAGGTTCCCAGATCGTTCAAAATTATCAGGGGGAATTCCTCAGGAATTCATCTATTCCATGCTATAAACATACTGTATTCAATTTAGCTTTTTCTAATGGAAGGGAGGAGAGAGTTATTTTCAGTCAGCTACCAGTGGCAGAAATGATATGCCTTAAGAGCTAGCTTTGGTTGCAGGTTGCTTAAGGGACAGACAGAGGAAGCAATATATATTTAGGGGTGAGGGGGAAATCAATTTGAATTTAAGATAAGAGTCTTAACTGCATTTTAAAACCCCTGAAGCTTTGGGAAGTCCAACCAAATGTGTAAAAAAGAGCCCACTGACAAACAACAATACCAACATCTGTCAGAAGTAGATGGAAACATTCTATGGAGTTTAGCAGGAACATAGCACCAATGGGAAAAGTTTGTATGCATTTTCTTTAAATGTGACACATATTGAACTGCTAGCTAATTGTTCCAAATCTCTGCCCAGTTCTCCCCAAAAAGAGTTTTTTATTTGCCTCTTCACTGTGTATGGGTCTTTAATGGTAGTGTTAGGCTGGGTTATTATATATAGCACAATGTTTCAAATGGTCTGTTGGCTATTGTACTGAATACTGTTTGAAAGAAATGTCTAAATTTAAGTATTGGTAAAATCTTTTGAGAGGGATTTTATTATATTTTGAATGTACAGAAAATTATTGGCCGAGAAACCTATTATCAAGGCACTTGTGCTGTTATATGTAATAGGTGTCAGTAACGTTGGTGGTAGATGTTAAACCACAAGAAGCTTTTAGATTTAACCAATATGTTGGTTTTATTTCAGAACTTCTTTTAACAGATGATATGTACATATATACAGTTGCTTCCACTTGATATTGACTGTAGCAGACAGGCAGTATGACAAGATTATGCAGTTAATGTACTTAACTCTATAATAGTACATATGCAGCTCCAGAATTAACCTCTTTACAGTTCAACCGTCATTAGAAGAAGCTGCTGAAACCCGAACTAAGTGTAGGTGCATGCTCATTAGAGTGATGCGGACGGATGGAGGCTGCCACACTTCCTGTTATCACTAGATCACAGGGGACACCACTACCAAGATGGGAGACGGAGCATAGCGCTCCATAGTAATAAAAATAGGGAAGGATTGTAGGGAAGCCAAATCATTTACAAATTATATTCCACCTATCAACCAGAATGCAAAAGAGACTTACCATTTCCCAGAAGGAAAATCTGGATTACCCCAAATCTTAATTAATGGAGATGGCATCAGAGTTAAAGCAAAGAGTTTATCTGCATAATCCAAAATAGATATTGAAAATGATAGTGCGGATTGTGACTTTTTAATAGAGGCCGTTGATGTTTGGGGAGCCTAAATAATAAAAAATGCCATTGGACACATTGGGCAAGACATAATTCTAGGTAGTACTTCTTAAAATTTTGTACTCCTAATCTTCCACTTTGTAATGATCTTTGTAAAATATTCAGCCTAATTCTAGGTTAAGAGCCCAAATGAAAGCAGATGTATAGTGGCGAAAACGTTGAAAAGCTGAAGGGGGAACACGTGTAGGTAGTGTCTGAAACTGGTCTCTAGCTCATATGGCCAGTCTATGAAATCCACTTTGCATCGGATGCCTCTTACCTTTAACCATGTCTGCATTTTTGCTTTGGTGCAATATATAATCTTAGCCTTCCTATAGCGATTGTTAAAGGTAAGAGGCATCCAATGCAAATCTGTTCCAAGGAAGGTATGAGACATTCCCATTAGTAGGGGATGCAGATCTAGAAAGTAAACAGAAACAGACTAACAAGTCCTCCATTTAACTTCAGAGCCCTCTTGTTGTTGTGTTTTTTCTCCACATGTTCTTCTAGGGCTGAATTCAGGGAGGGTTTGGAAGGCACTATATTGAGTCGCTGTTGTGGGGGGAGAAGCAATGGCAAATCACATTGGGTAAACTTACGCGTCTGAGGAGTTCTTTACCTTCTTTGAAGTCTCTGATTGAAATCTGTTTTTTCGGTTACATAGACAGTCAAACAGAAGGGAAGGCCACTGCTGTAAATATAACTTTGTTGAGTGTGTGTGTGGTGTCTCTGTTGGTTGTGGCACATGGTGAAAATGCTCTCTTTTGTTTTAAATAAGTAAATTTTAAAAATTACGTCTCAGGGTTGGTCATAATCCAAGGGTTTGTGACTAAGTGCTTTGTGGGCCTCTTCAGATATAGGAACAAGCTCTGTAGGAAGACCTTCAAGTTGGCATGGGACACTGATTCAGGGAATGTTTTGCACATGGATGTTATTGTGCTGTTCTTTGTTTTCGAGATGCTCACATTTGTCTCTGAGAAACTTAATCTTAAGAGTAGATAATTCAGCTTTTTATCTGCATTATTTTGAAATATTTTTGTAAGTTGCTTGTTTGGAGCTCCAGGGAGCTGATATGGGTTGAGAGCAATGTAATATCATATCATAGCTCTGTAATCACTTTATGTAGTTCTGTGGTGAAGGACTGCTTGAGATTAGGCTTTGAATGTTGAATTTATCCCCTTTGGTGGATGGAGATTTGTCATCTGCAGGGTCCTGCACCTGCACTGTCTGGGGGGAAGATGGTCCCTCTGAAAGAAGGCCCCCTTTCTCTAGCTGTGTGAAGTAACGGGAACATTCATGAGATGCTCCTTTTTTGGCCTTTCCTGTCGGGTTTGGCATGTTGGAAGTTGATATTCCTATAAGTGTGCCTCAGGAAATGGTAGGCAACTACTTTAAAAATCTGTAGAAGTTCATGGGAGCAGAAGCTGCTGGTTTACCCTTAAAACTTTCCATGTGACATGTGAAATTATAATCGTGAGTTTGATGACATTTTATTTGAATTTAAGTTCTGAATTACCTGTAAATATGTGAGGTTACCCTGTATAACATGTATGACTTGAGTTGTAAGTGAAAAGGAGGGTGTAAGCACTACTAACCAATACAGTGCTGTAATCGTGCTGGCCTGTTAGTAGCGTTGCGGCTCTACAAGGAGCTCGTTGTTGTTACCCATGTGTATTTTTATTTTTCTCTCGTGAATTTCAAGTTGTAAGAAATAAGAGGGTCCCCCCAGAATTTAGGTGAGTAATTGGGTAAATGAGGGTGTGTGGGGGACATTTTTTGTGTATTTCACAGTATTTTTTGCAGGTGCACCACAAGTCCCAGTGGGTTATGGATGCCAGGGCACACTGGAGCTTGTAGATCTACAATTACAAGGATGCTCTGGCAAGATCCATGCAACTCAGCATATACACGTAATTGCGTTTTTTGTGTGAACACATTTTGCATCTGCGTTTTTGATACAAAAATGACTGATTCGTCTTTGGGTCCAGACTGTGTCAGTGCACCAGCCATTGGTGCATTGAGTAAAGGCTTTAGCATCTTGTTACTGTTATGTGATATATGGCCATTGCTCTGAAGCAGGTGAATACGTAACAACATACTGAAGCGTTTAAACAGTGTTGACAATCCTTGTTTCCAAAACTCTTTTAATGTTGCAAAACATATTCATGTAGTTCATAGTGAGCATCTACATGTGTTTCATTTAAAGGGGTGAGAAAGACGTCTTCCGGAAGGAGGTTGACCATTGATAATACTGATGAATGAAATCCTTTTCACTCTTCTACCATTTTGCAAGTCATCTAGCCAAATTATAATTTTTTCGTTAATCTCTTTATTCAGTGGGATATCTCATGTTATATAGTTATATGTTAAATTAGTTTTTTTTTTTATTGATTTTATGTTACATTGTAGAAGAGAACTATAATTACAGTAAACTATACCCTGTCATAAGTATTTGTAGACATCGTACCAAACTGAATTACACATTAAATTACTAATAAAACATGCCATGGTGTGCTATTATTCAAAGTGCAAGGCAGTTAATTACATACAGCCAGCCCTAACTATCTATAATATAAAAGCTTAGCGGCGTGTGTTAGTCTGTGTGTGGAAAAAACTACCGGGTGACAGAGTGCTCAAGCTGCAGCGCCACCTGCTGGGCGGAGTTATATACTACACTGACCTACTAAATTCTTAGCATTATCTAATATCTATAATATAAAAGCCTAGTGGCGTGTGCTAGTCTGTGTGTGTGGAAAAAAAAACCAAGCTGCAGCGCCACCTGCTGGGCGGAGTTATACACTGACCTACTAAATTCTTAGTGTGTGTGGGGAAAAAACTCAGAAAGGGCTGAAATTTGGTATACTAAGATGTTTTTAATTTGTTATTTAATTTGTTAAAAAATATATATATTTCTTGAAGGAGAAGTGACAGTTGGGAGTGGTTGGTGGTTGCCGGGGGTGACAGTGGGGAGTGGTTGGTGGTTGCCGGGGGTGACAGAGTGAGAGGAATGTGATACTCAGGACCGCTGAGAGAGATCCCTGTGTCTGGATAGACATCTGGATAGATGTGGTAATAAAGATGAAGGATAAGGTGATGGAGAAAAATGATGAGGTGGTGACATGTGGACAAAACCACGTTAAAAAAGGGCGCTTGCATCGGGAAGTAACGCTCTTCCCCTGAGGAGGACTGGGCTATGGCCCAAATGCATGACAAGAACCTTTTTAACACCTTAAGTAGCTTGATTTGACTAGAATGCATGAGTATCATGCACGGGTTAACTTGTATAAAAGTAAAAGCCTAGCGGCGTGTGTTAGTGTGTGTGGAAAAAACTATTTTCTCAGAAAGGGCTCATCCAATTGACCTGAAATTTTGTATACTGACATTATTTGACAAAAAAATTAGAATAGTGAAGTCAGTTAACTTCCATTATCCCCCCTTCCCCCCGTGGGAGGGGTAGTAAAGGCTAAATTTACGAGTTGAGGGCTCAAACTCATTTTTGTGAGGTAATTTTACCTCATGAACACACATGTGTAGCGGCGTGTGTTAGTGTGTGTGTGTGTGTAAAAAACTATTTTCTCCGAAAGGGTTCATCCAATTGACCTGAAATTTGGTATACTGACATTATTTGACAAAAAAATTAGAATAGTGAAGTCAGTTAACTTCCATCATCCCCCCTTTCTCCCGTGGGAGGGGTAGTAAAGGCTAAATTTACGAGTTGAGGGGTCAAACTCATTTTTCGTGAGGTAATTTTACCTCATGAACACACATTAAAAAGGGCGCTTGCGTCGGGAAGTAACGCTCTTCCCCTGAGGAGGCCTGGGCTAGGCCCAAATGCATGACAAGAACCTTTTTAAGACCTTAAGTAGCTTGATTTCACTAGAATGCATGAGTATCATGCACGGGTTAACTTGTGAGTAAATATGAGTTAATTAAAAAAATAGTCAAATAAACTAAGTAAGTGTTAAAACCCTTGTTTAGAAAAACCAAACTGACCTTCCTGCAACTAATGAATTTCTCAGTGTTATGTATATATATTTTTTGTCTTTTTATTATTCACCAAAAACACATATTAGGGAGCCAATCCCTAAAAGCCCTATTGCTGGGGAATATGGGTGTGTTTGCAAGCTTTAGGGCTTTCTTTTCTCTCTCTCTCTCTCTCTCTCTCTCTCTCTCTATGCATATTTGTATATCACCAGCAGTAAAAATCACTGGATCTCACAAGCAAGCATTGCCATATTGTTGAAACATTTATTCTGTTCCCACCTTCTCAGGGTGGTGTGAGCAGAAGTATTGGACTGAAACAAAATATTTATAGATCAAATAAATTCTTTTTTTTAGTAGGGAACTTTTTAAAATTAATAGGGATATAGTTTTTTTGTGGAACAGTGAGCCCAAATTGTAATTTAAGTTGAAACACAGAGAACATGCTGCCATAGTTACTAACCATTTGTAATGTACAGGGACAGTCCCGGGATTTAGAGATTTGTCCCAGTAAAATTGTGTTCCTTTACATGTCTCTGTTTTTCAATATAGACCATCTGCACACATACATTTGTTTTTCTGCCTCTCTACTCTTATTTTCTGGGCTTTAGAAGTTGATTTGATCCCCATGACATATGGGGATTGTAGTACTCCAAAGTCCACTAAGACAATGTCGCGTTTGACTTACTTACCTATATACACCAGTTCAGCAGCAAAATGTGCCTGAAACTAATATAAAATGTTTGGCACTAAGTTTACTGCATAAGTCAAACATTTTTTACAGCAAAAAATAAATAGGAAGACATGATGAAATACTGGCTTGTACTTTAAAGTATTATTAATATAAATAGATAGATAGATTGAGGCTGTTAGCTAGTGAGAATTCTTCTAAGTGAAATTCTTACAAGTGTATTAACTAGTACAGTTAGAGATATACAAGAGAGGAACAAGAGATGAACAGGAGGGGAACCTTTTACCTGCAAACACCTCTACATGAGGATAACATGCAACAATCAGCCCAGGGCCATCTTAACAACATTATGGGCCCCCGGGCAAAGCAGTGCATCGGGGCCCCTACATATATATATATATATATATATATATATATATTTATATATATAGATGTATAGAGATATAGAGATAGATGTACTTGCTCAGTGACCCTTGAAGGTTTTTTTTGCAGGTTTTTTCTTTTGCAGGATTATTTATTCTATTTAAGAGCCCTGCCTATGGGCCCCCCTTGCCCATGGGGCCCCCGGGCACTTGCCCATCATGCCCAATGGAAAAGATGGCCCTGAATCAGCCCTGAGCTCTGATATCCTTCACCACCTGGATTGTTAACTGCCTGGAGTCTCCCTGCTGAACTGTTTCTCACACTTTTTCAGGCCTGCTGCAGTATTATCACTTGCCGATTCCTCTTATGCTGCTAGGAATCCCACTTTAAGCCACACTGTTGCTCCACTTAGCTTGAACTTTGACCTGGCTCCCTCTTGTCCTGTGGACTTGTATACCCAGCTCAGTGCACCTTGTATTATGCCTTATGTTATACTATTACCTTCCAATGATGCCTGATGTCACTGTCTCATTTAACTGTTTTTTCTAAACACACCCATCTGGTATCTCTGCTGTCCATTCTGCTTATTTTTCCCTGACTCATACCTTACATCTCTTCTCCCTCTTTTATCTCCTTCTACCTTTGCATTCTTTCATTTTATTCAGCTCTTGTGCTCTCACCATTTCCTCACTCCACTTGTAAGCCCTTACCATT
Source organism: Mixophyes fleayi (assembly GCF_038048845.1). Lineage (NCBI taxonomy): Eukaryota > Metazoa > Chordata > Amphibia > Anura > Limnodynastidae > Mixophyes > Mixophyes fleayi. Next base: position 71,294,228 of record NC_134402.1, read on the forward strand.
CTTGATTATCATGATTTACTGCTCTCTCACTTCTGTCCTCTCCCTCTATCCCCCTGCTTCCCATGTCCAACCTTTCCATATTCTTCCTCCTCCTCACTCCCCCCTTTCACTTCCCATCCCCCTCCCTATTTCACTCCTCTCTTCTCTTCTGTGCCTCTGGGCCCCTGATCTAACACGCTGCCCCCTCTTCCATCTTTTCCTCTCTCCTCCCTTTCCCCACTCACACCCTTTCTCTCTTGTCCCCTTTGCTGCTCTTCTCTCAGCGTCAATCTGCTCCTACCTACCACCTCCCTCTTTCCCCCCAGCTAATCTTCTCCCTCACGTCACTCCTACCTTCTGCCTCTCCCATTCATAAACCCCCTTATCTGCCCCATCTCCACTCCTCCCCTACCTCTTGCTCCCCTGCCCCTCGTCCCCTGTCTGCTGACAAATCCCCTTATTTCTGCGCCTCGTCCAATTCCAACCCTCTCTTCCTGTCATGCCCCTCGCTCCATATCATACTCACCCTTGCAGACGAGCAACCCCAACAATCTCATCCACATCTCTCCTCTTCCCTCTCTTCCACTATCCTATGGTCTCTGGAATGCCAGATCAGTCTGTAACAAATTGACCTCTATCCATGATCTCTTTATCTCTAGATCCTTCAACCTCCTTGCCATCACTGAAACCTGGCTATCCCCTGAGGACACTACCTCTCCAGCTGCTCTCTCTTTCGGGGGCTTGTCCTTCTCCCGCACACCCAGACCTGGTGAACGGCAAGGTGGTGGCGTCGGCATACTTCTCTCCTCCTGCTGTTCTTTTCGGGTTCTTCCCCCTGAACCCTCCCTCTCTTTTTCCTCCTTTGAGGTACACTCTATCCGCCTATTTCACCCAGTCCACCTCTGTCTTGCTGTTATCTACTGTCCTCCTGGTCCTGTCTCCCAATTTCTTGATCACTTTGCCACCTGGCTCCCTCACTTTATCTCCTCTGACCTTCCCTCCCTCATCTTGGGGGACTTTGATATCCCTATAGACAATCCCTCAGACCCTGCTGCCTCCAAACTTCTCTCCCTCTCCTCCTCCCTTGGTCTCTCTCAATGGATCTCCTCTCCCTCCCACCGCAGTGGCCACTCCCTAGATCTGTTTTTTTCACACTACTGTACTGTCTCTGACCTCATTAATTCACATTTTCCTCTCTCGGACCACCATCTCCTCTCTTTTAGCATCTCTCCAACCCTATCATCGTCCCCTTCCCCCAAGGTTACTCTCACCAGGCGTAATCTTGACACAGTTGATCCTACCAGTTTCTCCTCCTCCCTAGGCTCGCTCCTCTCCCCCATCACCACTCTTTCTTGCCCCAATAGGGCTGTCTCCTTTTACAATCACACTCTTACCGCTGCACTTGACTCTGTCGCCCCGGCTGTCACCGTCAAGCTTCCCGCAACCGTGGCACACTAAACTTACCCGCTATCTTCAAAAATGCTCCGGCAGTGCAGAACGGCTTTGGAGAAAGTGACGCACTCATGCTGACTTCCTCCACTTCAAGTTCATGCTTGCCTCTTACAGTTCAGCCCTGTCCCTCTCTAAACAATCTTTCTTTAAAGCTCTAATTTCTTCCCAATCCTCCAACCCCCGTTGGCTTTTTGCCACCTTCAACTCCCTCCTCTCCCCTCCCCCTCTCCCCCCCCCACGCTCTCTGCTGTCGACTTTGCTACCCACTTCACCTCCAAGATTGAGTCTACACGTCATGACATATCCCAGCAGTCCCTTCTTATCCCACACTCTCCCCTCTCCATGCCCATTCTGTCCCCCTTCTCACCCTCCTCTGCTGCTGCAATCTCCTTTCTCTCATCCCCTCCTACTAGCTCACCCTCCTCCTCTTCCTTCACTCCGGTATCTGCAGATGAAGTCCATACCCTTCTCTCTTCCTCTCCCCCCTCCACGTGCACACAGGACCCAAACCCCTCCCACCTCCTCCGCTCCCTCTCTCTCGAAGCCTGCTCCCACCTTGCACACCTCCTCAACCTCTCCCTCTCCTCTGGAATCTTCCCCTCCTCTTTTAAACATGCTCTTGTGTCACACGCCGGGTGATCGGGCAGCGCACCCGACACCCGGCAGACTTACCTGTCCCCGGCGCTCCGCTCCGTCCTGGGGGCCGCCATCTTCAAATCGGGTCTGCCGCCGGCTTCTTTAAAACCCTTCCTCTTCTCTCATTGGTGGATCCTAATGGCGCTCAGTTTAAAAGGCACTTCCTCCTTACCTAAGTTGACTGTTCTTTGAGTCATTCCCTGATGATTAGAAGTGGCTTCCCTGTGTGTCCTGTGTTACCTTTTGCCTCAAGAGCTGACGCTTCATTGCTGGTATCTATTGCCTCAAGAGCTGACGCTTCATCTGTTACCTATTGCCTCAAGAGCTGACGCTTCATTCCTGGTATCTATTGCCTCAAGAGCTGACGCTTCATCTGTGTTACCTATTGCCTCAATAGCTGATGCTTCATTCCTGGTATCGATTGCCTCAAGAGCTGACGCTTCATTCCTGGTATCTATTGCCTCAAGAGCTGACGCTTCATCTGTGTTACCTTTTGCCTCAAGAGCTGACGCTTCATTCCTGGTATCTATTGCCTCAAGAGCTGACGCTTCATCTGTGTTACCTATTGCCTCAATAGCTGACGCTTCATTCCTGGTATCTATTGCCTCAAGAGCTGACGCTTCATCTGTGTTACCTATAGCCTCAAGAACTGACGCTTCATTCCTGGTATCTATTGCCTCAAGAGCTGACGTTTCATCTGTGTTACCGTTTTCCACTAGAGCCAACGCTTCATCCGTGCTATCTATTACCTGCAGAGCAGCCGCTCTACCTACAGCTTCTACTACTCCTCCGTTGTCTGAAGAGCTGACCCTCTACAGTTGCTCTAAAGCCTTCCCAAGGGCTTCTGTTCAGTACTCCTGGTGGGGGCTGCGACCTGCGAGTCAGACGCAGTTAAGACCATAGTGCTTTGCGGCGGTTCCTGGTGAACACCGTCTCCTCGTTAGACTCCGCGCAATGCCAGAAGTAGTGCCAAACTGTACAAACCCTAGGATTCACTTCTTCAGCTGGACCCTCCCGCTGGAACCGTGACATCTTGTCTCCCAAGAAACCGTCCCTTGATCCCGCCTCTCTCTCTCTCTAATTACCGCCCTATTTCGCTTCTTCCGTGAACGGTTTGTCTACAACCGTCTCACCTCCTTTCTTTCCTCTCACTCACTCCTTGACCCGCTCCAATCTGGTTTTTGCCCCCTCCACTCTACTGAAACTGCCCTCACTAAGGTCACTAATGACCTTCTCCTCGCTAAATCCAATAGACACGACTCCCTTCTTATCCTTCTTGACCTCTCTGCTGCCTTTGATACCGTTGACCACACAACCCTTTTGCAAACTCTCAAATCTATAGGCCTATGTAACACTGTCCTCTCCTGGTTTTCCTTTTACCTCACCAACCGCTCCTTCTCAGTCTCTACTCATGATTCTACATCACCCCCTCTTCCCCTACCTGTTGGCGTTCCTCAAGGCTCCGTTCTTGGCCCCCTGTTTTCTCCCTCTACACTTCCTCCCTTGGTGTCCTCATCCGCTCCTTTGGCCTCCAGTACCACCTCTATGCTGATGATACCTGAATTTAGCTTTCATCCCCTGACCTCTCCCCTTCAGTTCTGTCTCGTGTCTCCTCCTGTCTCTCGGCCATCTTGGATGTCCCAACTCTTCCCAAAACTCAATATTTCCAAGATCAAGCTCATAGTCTTCCCCCCTGCCAGGACTCTCCCACCTCCCCCCTCTCTATTTCTGTTAATAACACTACCCTTGTGTCTGTCCCACAAGTCCGATGCCTTGGGGTCATCCTTGATTCCTCCCTCTCATTTAAGCCTCACATTCTGTCCCTCTCAAAATCCTGCTACTTCCACCTTCGGAATATATCTAAGATACGTCCCTTTCTCACCACGGAAGCCACGAAAACCCTTGTTCACTCGCTTGTAATCTCTCGCCTTGACTACTGTAATCTCCTTCTCACTGGCCTACCTGATTCTCGCCTTGATCCTCTTAAGTCCATCCTCAATGCTGCTGCCCGCCTCATTTTTCTCTCCCGCCGCTCTGTATCTGCAGTCTCCCTCCAACAGTCACTACATTGACTCCCCATACCCTACAGAATTAAATTTAAACTCCTCACCCTCACCTTAAAAGCTCTTAGTCAATCTTCCCCTCCCTACATCTCCAATCTCATCTCTACCTACACTCCTACCCACCCCCTCCGCTCTGCCTCTGACCGCCGCCTCACTACTTCACTGATCACCTACTCACTCTCGTCTTCAGGACTTTGCCCGGGCTGCTCCCCTGCTGTGGAACGATCTTCCACATTCCATCAGGTTAGCATCTACTCTCAAAGGCTTCAAGCGTGCCCTTAAGACTTATTTCTTTATTCAAGTCTATCAGTCCTCCTCCTAACTTCCTTGACCTGGCTCTCTCCCCCAGTTAGTACCACCCTTTTTGTGTCTCTCCCTTCCCTTTAGATTGTAAGCTCTCATAAGCAGGGCCCTCTTTCCTTGTGTGCTCCTTCTACTATTCCTTCACCCTCTGTACCTCTTGGCTTGCTTCGCTAGCCCTGTTTTCTTAAGCTTTGGCCTTCTTCTCGCTGATTTCTACCATCCCTTTCACTATCTGTCAGATCTATTCTGATTTGCTTTACCCTGTCACCTGTGTTTGTATATATTTTTGTATCATGTTGTGTCTTGGTTCTGTTTTCTGTATATGTACTGTACGGCGCTGCGGACCCTTTGTGGTGCCTTATAAGTCAAATATAATAATAATAATAATAATAATAGATAGATAGATAAATGTTTATTGTGATATGGGCACCCTTCTGGCACCCAACAGACATCAGTCACAGACAGCGTCTTGCTTGAAATAAGTGCATTTATTGTTCCATCCCAATAACATAGCATACACTTTTCATCAGGATGACATCAGGAAACCTATCACTGGCTACACATAAACCTCCTGTCCAGACATCGGTCACTATTTGGCATCAGTTGCAAAGTATGGCAGCACAAAAGAGGTGAGACTCCTCCCACAGCCTTAACTTGACAGACAGGTGACACTCCCAATTTGCTTTTAGGAGTCTCCTCAGGTGCTCTGTAGTTCCTTTTTACTACAGACACACCCCGTCAGCTCTGCTGTTAGCTGTGGAACATATACTGTCAAAGCATTCAAGTTAAATCACACTTTATACTTTTACTTTGTCAAACATGTCTTACACCTGTATACCTTAATCTAGCTGCACTGCTATACCTGTGTGTAACCCGGTCTGCAGCCTTTACCTGCAGACTGTCAGCTGAATAACTGATTCCTCTCTTATACTGCTTTCACACTGCTACCCTGGCAATATCCCGGGTTTATGAGCCTGGGATATTGCCGGGTGACAGTGCAGGAAATCCTGCCAAATTTCCGGGGAGGCCGTGTTCACACTGAACACGGGTGTCAGGCACTGGACGCTGACTACCATGGCTTGCGTTGGCAGGCGCCATCTTGCCTGTCTGAATTGCACATGTGCAAAACCAGTCCTTTTCAAAACTCCTTCCATTCACCTGTCAGCCGTCTATTTAAAGCACCGGTTCCCTTACCTGAGTGCCAGATCTTCAGGTCTCCTCTCCTGTGAAGATGTGTTCCAGTCTGGTTCCTGTTCTCCTGCTGCTGCTGAGTACAATCAACAATAACTGCTTTCAGCTATTCGCTGATTCAGCACTATCCTGCTGCAGAGTATTACCACCTTTACCTGTTTTCAGCTCTCCTGTTACAGCTTTATCCTGCTGCAGAGTATTACCACCATTACCTGCTTCCAGCTCTATCCTGCTGTAGAATATTACCACCTTTACCTGATTCCAGCTCTTCAGTGTTACAGCATTATTCTGCTGCAGAGTGTTACCACCTTCATCTGCTTCCAGCTCTCCGGTGTTACAGCTTCATCTGGCTGCAGAGTGTTACCACCTGTGAAGACACCGGGGTTAGAACCAAAGCTCACTAGATACCATGTCCTCTAGGCTCACAGGTCACACAGGTAAGGAGACAGGAAAGAAATAATAATCCCTTTTATTAAACAAAGTGTACACACTTAGTAAAATACAACAGTGCTCCCCAAGGAGAAACTTGTTCCCCCACCAAATATATCAAGTGTCAGAAAATCACCAGTGCAAGTAAAAACTCCCCAACAAAGTCCCCAGCAGGTTACCTCCAAGCACAGAGTCCTAGCAGGCCCAAACTCCTGGTAATAAAATCCACAGCTGACAATCCAAGTGGGCCACGGTTTCTGATCCTTAAGGTGGGTCTGTGTATCTTGCTGATCCCAGCCGCTCGGCCAACTCTCCACCAGCTTGGTGGGACCCTGGGTATAGTCTCCCTACCGATGTAGGCTCACCAATTCCCCAGAATCTGCGAGTGTCTCCCGATGGAGTGGTAACAGAATCAGTCCTAGAGGTACACTGTCCGATCTCTGTCAAGAAGCTCCTGCCTTAAGCATTCCTTTAAGGCCCTGCGAGAATATGGTTACTCTCTAATAGTCCAAGTCCTCACTGTCTCAAGATTCTCCAACAACTCCCTTCCTCCCCCAGACAGCTCCCCTTTTGTCCCTTCCACAACCCCCCACTCATTGTCCTCTTCTGATTGGTGGTGTGGAGAGTTTGGGTGGCAACAGGGGTAGAAATAGTGCATGACATCAGTGGTCTCCCCCCTGCGGTGATGGTGCCATTCGGACTGTGTTGCAGACTTGCTAGAACAATAGTTAGCAAACAGGGAGAGACCCCCTCCTGATTTTAGATAAGGTCCTGACCCTCCTCTTTTTAACCCGTTCCACTACTTTTTGATGTCACAGGGTCCACAGCTGATTCCCACTTCCTGTGAGCTTCCTCTCCCCTCCCTCTCTGGACACCACAGCAATAAGAGATCTGGCCACCGGGCGGCATTTAATAACAGAGTGGGCCATGGTTGTTCAGTTGGCCCACTGAGGACAGACCGGGTTGGCAGGATATTCTCAATATAAGGCCGGGGTCTGTCACACCACCTATACCTGCTCCCAGCTCTCCGGTGTGTCAGCACTATCCTACTGCAGAGAGTTACCACCAATACTTGTTCTCAGCTCTCCTGTGTTACAGCATCACCCTGTTGCAGGGTATTTCTACCAGTCTCCATCTCCTGCACATTGGTGCTTCTGTTCTCTATCTACCTGCAGGCCATAGCACTTCATGATCCTAACCCTAGGGGCCTCCTAGCTTCACAGGACCTCTGTACCTCATCTACCTGCAGAATATATTCCTCATTATTACTCCTATCAGCAACCATCTTACTCCTATGACTTGGTTCTCCTCTCCGTCTCGCTTGTGACCCTCCTTGAGAAACGCGACCTGCGGTTAGGGAGCTGCTAAGTCAAAACTCTTTAGCGGGGATCCCGGGTGAAAATCTTCCTCTCCGTTAGACGCCGCGCCTCTTGGAGGTAGCATCAACTCAAGCAGACCATAAGGGTTCTTCCAGACCCTAGAGCGTGACAACCGGTCTGCCCGGCAACATCACAAGAGGAGCTTTGAGTGGCTCCTTTTGTGATTGATTTTTTTTTTTAACTTTTCAGAATTAAAAAACCCGGGTCTCACCATTCAGACTGTAGGATACCCAGGTCGGAATAATTCCCGGGTCATCCGACCTGGGTACATGCTCCTGGACCCGTTCACACGAAGCATCGGAGTTCGTCGGGGCTTGCCCCGGCAATAACCCAGGCTTTTGAGGCAATGTGTATGGGGTATTAGTGGCTTTTGAGGCAATGTGTATGGGGTATTAGTGGCCTGTGGAAACCATTCCCTTTGTCACTATATATATATATATATATATATATATATATATATATATATATATATGTAAACAAATACGATAGATAGTGCAGCGCGTAACTCTGAGAAGATAAACAAGTTCCAATTCGAATATTGTCCTTTGGAAGAAGTAGGTATCCTATGTTCAGGAGGCTGCCGAAATTCCCACAAAGCCAGATGGTGGACTGGAATAAATCTAAAACAAAATAAGTAGGGGGGGGCGCCACATAGTATAATACTGTATTCAACAATACAGATAGGTGTACCACAAGCCAGAATTTAGATCACCAAGTGGATATAGGCACTCAGGTGTTAGGAGTGAATCAGTAAGGGAAAAAACACACAGGAGGAAATATTTCCAAGACCACCAGCACCATACCAATATGCGTACCAGATAAAAGAACTTTGAAGCTTATCTGTAGGTATAGTTGGTCCCTTCATAGATTAGAACAACTTTGATTCCCCTTCAGACTGGTGGAGTGTTGTTGCTCAACACTTACAGGATCACAGACAGGCACTTCATATATCCTCAGTGATAACCACGTTTATCTTCATAATTACTGCAAACTGAGAAAATGTTTGTGGGGTGTTCAGGTTTCCAGCCTTAGACATGTGTCGGTGCGAGGAGCGGGGACACTGGCGATCGCTGCCTCCTCCCTTTTGTTCATCCACCGTAAGTAGCTTCCTGCAGAGCGGAGTGCCAGTGACCATCACATCTCACTGGATTAACCTCCGTCTCATCCACCATCCAACGCTACTGCTGCTGCTGGGCTCTACAGCTTTGTTCCAAACAAGTCCCCACCTGCTTTACCACAAGTCCCTACTTTTTATCCATCAGATCTGGCTGATCACGGCCTGAAGCGCAAGGTTATAGAGACATAAAGATGCGCGATCATCAACCTCGTCCGCGTCTTCCCGAAGCTTGAATCTTACTCCCCCTCCCAACAGGGAGGTACACCTATCTGTATTGTTGAATACAGTATTATACTATGTGGCGCCCCCCCCCCTACTTATTTTGTTTTATATATATATATATATATACCGTATATACTCGTGTATAAGCCGAGTTTTTCAGCATACTTTTGTATGCTGAAAAAGGGCACTCGGCTTATACACGGGTGAACTTACCTGGTGTCCGGTCCCTCGGCTTCAACTTCTGCATATGCGTTCCAACACAGGAAGTTCGGCATTTGGAACGCAAACTTGCGTTCCAAATGCCGAACTTCCTGTTGTTGGAACGCATATGCGTTCCACTGCGGGGTGGATTTACAAGCCGTTCGATCACATCTTCTGGGTCTCCAGGTTTTGCCTTGATTTAAACAGCACCAGTACCTCTTCTACTTCTTAATGATGGTTCTGACAGGGTAAGTTCCTAACTGGAAGCATTTTGCTATATTTGTATAGCTTTTCTCTGCCTTGTAACTCTGAGTTACCGTTGTTTTGAAGTCCTCAGTCAGTTGCTTAGAAGAACTTGCATGCTTGTTGAGAGGAGGCATAATATCCTTATATATTTTCTGACTCTCTCTCTGATTTTATAATCATTTATGAATGTTCCTTGTCATCTAGCTAAAAATGATTTCATAGATTGAACCTATCATTTTTATTTAGGTTTTTAAATTAGCGCTCTTTTCCACCCTAGGCTTATACTCGAGTCAATAAGTTTTCCCAGTTTTATGTAGTAAAATTAGGTGCCTCGGCTTATATTCGGGTCGACTTATACTCGAGTATATACGGTATATATATATATATATATATATATATATATATATATATATATAAACTTTGGGTTAAGTTTAACTCTTTAAGTTTTTAAATGAAAGTGACTGGTCTATCCCCTCACTCTTCCTTCACCTAATATTTCTGACACAGTAACTTTACCTGCATGGGCTGCCCAGTGCTGGGCATTTCTAATTCAATTATAGACGGGTATATCCTCTTTGGACCACATGGAGAGGACAACACGTTAACATAGGTTTCCATAACTGGTCTACTGAGATGTAGTTTACAAAATTTGATACACTTTTACTGTGTATACCCTTTATTCCAGCAGAAGGTCTTAACACTACATTTCTTTCATAGGATAGGCCATAAGATACCCTTTCCAAATTGACTGTCACAAACTCACTGAAATCAATCATAAAGCTAAATTTAACTTGCAGTGTGGCACATCACAGTCCACCATGGAAATAGCTTCAGTTTTAATCTCATGCTTCATACTTCTGACTTAATTTAATGTGCTGTACACGTCTCTTGTATTTGTTCATGTAAATTGCTGCATGTGTTTGGATTGAAATTACTAATGCAATGTTACTCCAGTGATTTCATATACTGAACATTGTTTTACAGTGGCATCTAGTGGTAATAGAATATAAATAATCTATTATGGAATAACCTAGTGCTGTGTATCTCTCATATAAATATTAATGTGCAACAAACGTGTTCAAAGTGATCAACATAATTTTTTATACTTTTATTCGGATATAATGAACCCCCACTTTGCTCCATCGATGAATGTAGTAATCAAACATATAATAAAAATGCTAAATAAAACAGATATAGTGTAACACCATTAAAACTGTGCACAATATAATAACAAAAAAAAAGGAATACTTAAAGGGCTTGGATTACAGTGGGAGATCCTGTTATTATATGAAGATGCCTTTTTTTCATATTCACACTGTGAGTGCATTCACAGAAGGCGGACTAGATCCTCTAAAAATTGCAGCACTAAAGAAAAATTTTAATATTATATTTTTAATATTATATGTTTGATACATTTATATTGTTATTATATTGTGCACAGTTTTGATGGTATTACACTATATCTGTCGGATTCCTGATTATAATGTGCAGATTAAAATGACATTTCCCCTGGGCCCAGTGGAAGCGCATGCGTAAGGTATTCGGTTTATACATTCCTGTTTATTGTTATATATTTTATTCTTCAGCATGGCTTGCAGTAAATCCTGCTATCTTTGGTATTAAATCTCTTTGTGCGTTGGAACCACAATAATCCCATTGGACAAGGTTTATTGGTAACGACAAAACAAACATTACACACAAATGGAGCAGGGACTGTTAGAATGACCACATATTTTCTGTACAGTCCTTCGTAATATGATTGGCACTATATTATTTATTTATTTATAAGGTGCCACAGATTCCGTAGCGCCGGATACAGAAGCAATCGATAAATAGATAATGTAATACACATAAGTAACACAGATGAATGTGAGTAATGCTATCGGGACTCACACTGAGTGCAGCAAAAGACATGACAGGACATACAACGGAATCAGACAGTAGACAGATATGGGACAATAGGTAGAGAAGACCCTGCCAGCTAGAGCTTACATTCTAGAGGGAAGGGTGGTGAAAGAATGTAGGACCAACTTGGATAAAATGGAGTTGACAGGCAAAGGAAGAGGAGGTGATGAATAAGATGGTCAGAAGGTGGTAGGATTGGCAAGTTTGAATAGGTGAGTTTTGAGTGAGCGTTTGAAGGTTGGGGGAGAGTCAAGTGAGGCGGGGTAGGGAGTTCCAATGATTGGGGGTAACATGGCAGATGTCTTGGAGTCGCGCTTGGGAGGAGGTAATGAAAGGTGAGTTGAGGCTGAAATCAGAGGCAGAGTGGAATGGGTGGGTGGTTATATACCTTGAGACAAGGTCAGAGATGTAAGTGGGAGAAGTCTTGGAAAGGGCTTTTTAACAGAGTGGAAGAGCTTGAACTGAAATATGAGACAGATAGGGAGCCAATGAAGGGATTTACGCAGAGGAGCAGCAGGAGAGGAGCGTCGGGAGACGAAAATTAGCCTAGCCACAACATTCTGGATGGACTGAAGGTCAGAAAAGTGAGAGACAGGAAGACCAGTGAGAAGGAGGCTGCAATAGTCGAGATGAGAAATGATGAGTTGAGGGACGGATTTATGTGATGTTACGGAGGAGGAAGTGACAGGATTTGTAGAAGGACTGGATATGGGGTAAAGCTGTAGGCAGCAGGCTTGGATAACAGTAGAGTTATGTCGTCAACCAAAATGGAGATATAAGGAGGATTAGCAACATTGGCAGAAAAAAAGATGATGAGCTCGAATTTGGAGATGTTGAGTTTGAGGAAGCTTTGAGACATCCAGGTACTTACAGCAGAGTTGGGTTAGGAAGGCAGGAGAGAGATCAGGGGAGGAAAGATATACTTGCGTGTCAGCATGGAGGTGGTATTGAAAGCCAAATGATTGAATAAGTTCACCGAGAGAGGTGGTGTAGAGAGAGAAGAGCAGAGGGCCAAGGACAGAGCCTTGGGGGACTCCAATCGAAAAGAGAAGAGGGGGGGAGCCAGAAGCAGACACGCTAAAGGAGAGGCCATAGAGATAGGAAGCAAACCAGAAGAGAGCTGATTGGTGGAGACCTAGGGAGTGAGGGGTGGTGAAGAGAAGAGAATGATTGACGGTGTCAAAACCAGCAGAGAGATCGAGGCGTATGAGAAGGGAGAAGTGACCTTTAGACTTAGCTAAGAGTTAGTCGGGTGTTACTGTAGCGTGCATAGTTTCAGATGAGTAAAGGGGATGGAAGCCAGATTGGAGAGGATCAAGAAGACAGTGAAGAGAAAGTGGGTTGAGAATTTTAGAAGCAAAAGGAAGCAGAGATATGGAGCAATAGTTGGAGGAAAAAAAAAAGAGAGTTTCTTGAGAATAGGGGAAATGAGAGTATGCTGGAAGGCTGAGGCAAAGATACCAGTGTATAGAGAGAGTTTAAAGAGGTGAGCAAGGTGTCGACAGACATTGGGAGAGAGGGAGCAGACGAACTTGGAGGGAACAGGGTCAAGAGGACAGGTTGTAGAAGAAGAGGAGGAGATCAGGCACAGTTACAGAATGGTAGGAGCCAAGGATGGCAGAGTGAGTGATAGAGAGGACAGGTGGGGGGAGAATCGAGCAAGAACAGATATCGTTGAAGATAGAGTCAATTTTGTCTTTGAACTAGGTGTCCAAGTTGAGAGCAGTGATACATTCCTGCCACAGCTAGTCCCAAGGGTCCCGAGATGGATCCCAGAAACCCTATTGCCGTGACGAGATGAATTTAAAGTGGATGAAGTCAGTGATGCAGTGATGGAGTGGGATTTCTTCCATTGGCATTCAGTAGCGGAAGCACTTTTGGAGTAGACGAGAAAGAAGGGAGTGCCAGGATTGGGATTTATATTGGCGGAGACGAAGTGCGGTGACTGGGCCTGCATTATCAAGGGCAACAGGGATTGTAGAGTTGTAAAGAGAGACAGCAGCACTGGGGCAGAATAGGGAAGAAATGGGATTGAGGAGGGGTTTGAGGGAGGAAACAAAGAGGATGAGGTCATTGCTGTTGATGGGACGCTGCGTGTGATCAACTTTGGGTTGGAGAGGGGGGGGGCTAGGGGTAAAAAAAGGGTAAAGGAAAAGAGATTGTGGTCAGAGAGGGGGAAGACAGAATTGGAGAAGATGAAGATGTCACAGAGATGGGAGAACACTAGGTTCAGGGAGTGGTGATCACGGTAGGTGGCGGAAGTTGTCCAAAGGGAGAGGCCATAGGAGAAGGCAACAGTTAGGAGTTTACAGGCAGCGTTAGCAATAGGAGGGTTGGTAGGGATGTTAAAATCACTGATAATAATAGTTGGAGATGATAAGGAAGGAAATGGGAAAACCAGGCGGCAAACGGAAAAAGGTTGATGGGATTTGATGTTTGGAGGGGACAAGGTGATATGTGGTGGAGGGGAAAGCGACAGCGAATATAGGGGATAGGTTTGGGCATGTAGTACGGAATAATGATGTAGAGATCATGTGGAGGAATGGGTGGAAGTGTTGAATACAGTGATAAGGTACAGGAGATGTAGTAATTGAGTCCTTGCAAAGTCATGAATTAGGAGAGAGGTTTAAATTCCAGTCCAAACCCAGATTAAACTCTTCATACCTGTGATTGCAGGCAAAGCCTTGACTGGAGTTAAAAATACAATGCTTAGATAAAAGACTGAAAAAGCTGTTGCAAGGGAAGGGCGTGGCTGAGCAATTTGTACAAACAATAATAAATAAAAATAATACATCCCTGAACTCTATCGATCCAGCTATTCGGTAGATACCTAGATTTGTCTAATGGAACTGCTCCTATTCAGGTATGCCTTGTTCAGGGTTGTCAAAGCCTCTTTTCAGCGAATGTATAAGTCCCATTAATTTGAAGTTCACAGGAGAGTGGCCTTGAGAACACTGATGTGTGAAAAGAATGGCCCATGCAGAAGAGTGGATCTCTTGCTCAGGACCATTAGATGCATCAGAAAATCAGACATACCTGGATCCATGAACCACAGGTAAGTAACAGTTGGTATTTTATTTTATCTGACCTAATTCAATATAAAAGAAAAATTTAGCCATCTCTAGCCACTCCCTGATTTAATATCTTGTCCTATATTCACAGAGTAAAACAATATATCACCTCTATTTTGTCAGGAAACCTCTTCAAACTACGTTTACCAGTCACAAACTGCACTCTGCGCACTTGTGACTTGGAAGCCTACTGTAAGGGAACACACAGAATTCCAGCCTAAACCTCACACTCACTTCTCCCTTAGGCTACAGATTTAGCTAGTCCCATTCCCAACACAGATACACGCTTCCACACCTCTCCTCAAATGCCACCAGCTACATATAATGCCCGTAGCAAACCTATGACTTAATTACCCAAAAGTTCGGAGTATAACCTACAGACAAGTAGTATAATCTGTGCCAAGGGAAATTGGCTTGAAAGATGGACAGCTTATCAACGGTGATACATTTCTCAAAAGACTGACAATTTGTCTCTTCACAACACAGGCTTTTAAGCCAACTCAAATGGGATGGCATTCAGAGGAGCCGTGTTGATGCTATTGTGGGGGCGAAAATGTCCCGTGGGTCAACCATGGTTTTCTCAAAAGTATTCCAAAGTTTTGACCTGTCTTAACTTTTCTGAGGTATATCCAAGAGACATTACTCCCCCATCAATAAACCAATCATAACCTCCTACACATTTAAAAAAACAAAAACATGATGGAATTATAATAATATAAAACCTTTCCCAAAGACATCCCACTGGGCTAATTGACCAAATGTTTTAAAGAAGAAAAAACAAAAACTTTTATCTGAAGGGAATTCATGGTCATTTCTATTTATCAATTTAATATTTTATTTGGGGCCCTGACATTAAATATTCTATTTAGGCCCTCATCCTGACAGTGGCAATAACCTTTAATTAAAGTACCTCAAACTATTTTTACATAACATCTTAGAATTAATGAAACAATTAAAAAATATATCTGAAACATGTAATAGTGGTAATATATAAGTAATATTCAACAACGATTGGTGGTAATCTACTTTTGGAATAAGACAGAAATAAACCACAGAACATGAATGTATATATAAAAATAGTGGCCCAATTAAAATGCTGAAAAAAAAATAGGTTTCAATGCTTGAAAGAAAGAAGTAAGACTGCTACATTTGTTCTGATAAATACATTGAAAAAAGGCTTTCATCAAATTATTAGCTGGTTCATTCCACTTTAAATGGGAATTTTGTATTGAATATGCAATGTTTTTTTTGTTTTTAGTTTAGGGCCAGGGTAATAGATTCTCTATCATCATATTTGCCTTATTTATGTCTCCAATTTATTATATAATTTATGCTTTAATTTGTACATGCTTTTACCCTGCTTTGCTATATCTGAAATAAAATGACAGGATGGACCTCATATGACACTGTCTGTTGTGTTGCTGGGGACTGACTGGGCTTGCCTTGCCATCATCCCCTTTCTTTCTCCCAAATACACCCTCTAATCACAGTAGGAGGGGCTTTTACTGCCACCACAATTAGGCTCCTTAGCGGCACATAGAACCGCGTCGGTCGGTCTGGGTAACTCTCACTGGTAGTGTACCCTCTTGCTGGTACACCTGGGCTTGTACGCCTGATCTTTTGTTTTAGGATCAGGGTTGCTGTGGATGGTTCCCCCTGGCCTATAACACTGACCAGAGCTGCGGGGTAGTGGGCAGAACGTTGGTACTAGGCGCTGGGACACAACCTAAGAAAGCCCGATAATGGATAAGATTGGGTCTAATCTGTAGGTCACAGGTATTACAGCAGGTAAGTAGACATCAAAGTAGGTTCCTTAAGCAGTGATGTTTATTAGCTTGGGAAGTCCTGAAAAGGACAGTTACTAGTTTGAAGTACTAGTGCATTGTTGGCTAACCTTTGACACTCCAGGTATTGTGAAACTACAAGTCCCAGCATACCCTTCCAGCAATAAGCTCCTATATATTGGCAAAGTATGCTGGAACTTGTAGTTTCACAACACCTGGAGTGTCACAGGTTAGCCAACACTGTACTAATGATATCCAGAAAATACAATGGAATGATACTACATTGAGGTTTTCTATTGAATGTTTACCATCAGGATATAACATTTCTCTAATCTTGCTTTGAATGCAATTTAACTTAAAAAATTCACGTTCATCTGTGATCACTTGCATAGGGAGTCTACCAGCAAGAATAACTACCTCCTCCTGTTTTTCAGGCTTAACAGACATTTTGGTCACCCAGAGATGAAGAATACCTGTCTCCAGACAGTTGCGAAACCCAAACATGACATACTGTCTCAGAAGTCAATACATTTCCACACATACCAATATAAAAAGATAAGTACATTTGCAATGATATAGAGCGGTGCACTGCACTCCTAATTAAAATTAAATTTTACAATAAATTATTTCTACGTGATCCAGCCACAGTAAGGTTTTAAAAAAATAATCACTATGATGTAAAGATAGGATTTAGACTACAATTAAGAATAATACATATAATATAGTTGTTCAACAAATTAGAAGATAAAAAGAAAACTAGAAAATCAACCTCTAATGGTAATGTACAAAGAGAAAAAACACTAGAAATAGTATAAGTTAACTTACTCATGTCATATATGTCATGACTCATTTAGAGGCATTTATAGAAGTATGTAATTTAGATATTTACCAAGATATCCAACCAAGTAGGATTCTGTTAAGGGCAGAGTAGCGTGAGATCCTCAACTGCTAGCATCGCTTTGTGAGATGTTCTCTTTCACAAACACGCTCCCAGCTGCAGTGACTTTGGGGTGGTTGCTGTATGAGGTCACACACGATTTCAGCCCGCAGTCTCTCTCACCAATCACACAGGTTATAGACCTACGGAATCACTGCCAAAACACAGCGCTCTCACACCCCCAGACACTTCAGGTTTTGCCACCACCTATTGAGTACGGGCAATAGGACCCCAATATACTGTCCCACACTGGCACACAGGCTTCTAGTTATTCACAGACTAGCAAGACCCACACCAGCACACAAAGGGTTACCTCTTCACACCTCCAGACTGTTACACAGATGTAAATGCAAGCACACACAGCTTGTTAATCAAATGTATCAACAAATCACACACTGGCATTCCAAGGGTTAACTTGGTCGAGCAATCTGTCTCTTCTAATAGGCTAATGGATTCGTTAGAGTATCAAGGATGCAACTTATTAAATTATAGATTTAATATACAAAAATACAGGGCATACAGATAAAAAGATAATGAATAACAATTAATATATTGACATAACAAGCAAAAACAGTTTAAAATAAAAAGAGTTACATTCAGAATAGCACTTATGTGAGTTGCACAATCTGCGCCATGGGGAATTGGCTAGGAAGATGGACAGCTTATCAATGTAACTTGATTTCCCAAAAAAGACTGACAACTTGTCCCTTCAAAACACAGGTTTTTAAGCAAACTCAAATGGGATGGTGTTCAAAGGGACAGTGTTTAATGTTAATAGGGAGGCAGGGATGTCCCCTGGGTGTCACTGTAGTTGGCTCACAAATATTCCCAGTTTTGACCTGTGGGAAATTCTTCACAGATAGATCCAAGCGACATAACTCCCCCTTCAATAAACCGGTCATAATCTTCTGTACATTTAAATACCAAACATGATGAAATTATGACAATGAGACATACCTTTCCCAAAGATATGTGATTTTATCTGTTCACGGATACCACCCGTACCTGCCATTCACAACCCTGGTATGATTTCTGCTCATCAGTATGGAGTGACTCCCAGATTTCCCAAATATGAACTATGACATTTTCCTTTGAAGGTCATATTTAGGATTTAACATGCTGCCTACCAGGATCTCCAGCTGTGATCGGCCCCACAAAGTCTATTCAAGTGTCTAAAACTTACAGTAAAAGATCTTTGAAGCTGCTAAAAGTGGCAGGCTTATCTTCTCACACTGGGATGTGCAAAGCCATCAAACACATTTACATCAGACTCTCTGAACTTTAAATTTTACACTTTAAACTTATCAATGGATTCATTTGATATAGCCTATTTACACTGCAGTTATGAATTATCCCTTATAAATAACTGCAAGCTCTCTATGTTCACGACATTCTCCTTTAGCAGCCCCCTTTCCAATGCATTGACACACCACTGACCATGAATAACAACAGTCTAACATAACAAAGGCAAATCAGGTGGCATGGCTTGAAGATCTTACTAGATCGAAAGCCCAAGAGCGTGCCAACCAGTCCTGCACTTTCGACTCCGACCCCTTTTATTTTTTTTTTCCACTTTATTTACTATATGATTTACATGACACCTTGTGAATAATAAATTGTATTATCAAAGATCATACATTATTCTCTTAGTTCTCCCCATGGTTCGCTTTGTCATACCACTTCTTGCGTTTGCGTGTCTCTGTCTCCATATTGTGGGTGTTTGTTTTTTTTTTCTTTCCTGTTGTGTCTTCCTTTAGCCCTCGTATCATATCTTTCAACTTACCTTCTCCTAGCATTTGCCCCCACCACCAACTTTTCCTGTGCCCCTATAAACCCACTTTTCCTTTTGCCCTGAACCTCTCACGCCACACCCTTCATCTTAACAAAGAGAAGGGATGCTGAAAGAATGAGGGTAATGTAACTGTGATTGTATATTATTGTATGATGATGGTTTTATTATATGTTGTTGTTACTTGTTCTTAAATGTTGCCAGGTGAGGTCCCGGAGGTTCTTTGTAATTCTCCAATATTTCCCCTAAGAAAGCTATGGACATCCGGGGAAGAAATTGTTCCGACCGGCCATATTGTACTTAGTGCCAGTCAGTTGTATGACCACTTTTCCTCAAAAAGATACCCAAGGGTTAACCGAGGATTGAAACAGAAACATAACCAAATTAACTTTTACCACCTGACAAATGGGTGCCCTTTGTTCTCCTCAGAGCTCTGATGATCCCAGAGTCACTCTCAATCTGAGTTTCACAAGGTAATCAATGGATGGGACCTGCTTGCTGGGATTGACACTACTGAATTTGGAGGTGTGGAGTCCAACGCGCTCCTGGACTTCACCAGGGACTCCAGCAAGGTTTGGGTTTTGCTGCAAGGGACACGCAGGGCGTGGTTCTCCAAGACAGGTTCCAGCAAAGCAGTAAATGTGTGACAGTAGTGAAACAGTCTGAGTTCAAGCCGATCGGGATGCGCAGTGCAGAAGGGAGCTCTAGATGGTTGGTTGTCCTGGCAACGAGATGCACATGCGTAGTGCGGCCAGCCGGAAGAAGTGCGTCTGGTTGATAGGTGACCAGACGCATCAGGCAGGAAACAGGCAGTCGTCCCTGCCTCCCTGGAAAGAAGGACAACGAGGACTTTGGGTAAGGCTGGGAAGATGCCCTCTGATGGCCTAAATTAAGCAGGTGCCCAATCAGTCTTATCTGGAACCAGCCCCATTGAGGCTATACCACCATGGGAAACTGCGCTTCCTATGTATTAGGCTGGGTACACACTACAGAAAATTTCTCCAGATTCAACGACTGAAAGTCCAGATCAGAATATCTGGGAGAACGGTATGATTCCTGAGGACTAGGTCCTACTCTCTTGCAAGAGTGGTACGGAAAGCCCGTTTAGCGAAATCCATTACCTCAGAATCGTGTTTTGTGTAGAATAATTTGGCTGGGGTAATCCTAACCTGGTCATCTGCAGGTTGCTAATTTTACCCCTGTCAGTGGATGCCAGGGATCTGACTCCCAGCCCATCAACTGACTGGGGGAAAGTATAACATCCTTCTCCTCCTGAGAGGAGTAGCTATCTTTTTCCTCATGGCTGGGGCCCAACGGAGAGTAAATTACACCGAAGGCCCTGAACTGGCTGCCTCAACTGTGCAGATGTATGGAACCCCGAGGGCAAATTCAGCACGCCTGCTGCAAGCCGTAACAGGGGATGTTGTTTTGCTTGGATGAGCTTCCCCTATTTTTTGACAGACTCCACACACCTTTACCTATTGGAACCTGCTGCGTGTGTCTGATTAATATAGCCTGAAAAGGAGTTAGATGAAAATGAGAACTCTAGGGGTCCCTGCCAAGATCTCCCTGGCATTTTAATAGGTAGAGCCTCTTCTGTGGAAGAGGAACCTCCCTCATATGGTAACATACACTTTACAGCTTTAAATATCTTCATATTATCAGTGACAGCTACTGACATAGCAGCCTCCATCTTCCCCTGACAGAAATTCTGACTGCTGATCACATGACCCCCATGCTCTATGATATATAAAAATGTTTTTAATTATATAATTATATAATAGCTGTTGCTAGATGCCAAGTCCTCCTGAAGAACAAATGCTATGCTAAAGGTGGGTAGGAAGAGGGTTAACTTAAATTAATTAACGACTTCATCATTAAGCTCAGGTAACCAGAGGTGAACATGGGTGAAGATGCCCATGTGGGTATAACGGATAACGATGACCATTCAGACTGAAACATGAAGTATACACCGAGCTTCCCAGTAGCAGGTCATGACATCCCACAGTACACATCATCGCCACCTGGGGGAGCAGCACTGCGGCCATCCGTTACTGTGTTCTTGGCACAGATCACGTGACGAACCTTTCTCCCTCGGCTCCCCGTCTTCCCGCCCTTAGTCCCGTCTCGCGCTGCCCTCAGTTGCTAGGGGTAACCGGCAGTGTTTCCGCAACGCGTCGATGCGCGAGCCTGAGTCTAATATGGCGGATGAAGAATAGCAACTGCGACCAACTGTTATTGGAGGAGGCCGCGGTGCAGCCTTGTGCGAGGTGAGCGCTGCGATGTGAGCTACGTGCAGGGCCGGGCAGTCTGTGTGTGTGTAAGGAGCTGTCGGTACGTGTCCGGTGAGCGGGTGTCAGTGGCTCAGCCTATGGGTGAGGCAGAGGGTTATGTCCTCCTGTGTTGTGTACTGTGGATGGGGTCACCTGTCGGAGCCCTAGTGACAGTTTAGCGGCTGTCTAGTTGTTGTTTAACTAGAAGTTCCAGCATGCAGCCTTCTGGGACTTCTAGTTCCACAACAGCCAGAGGTCTAGTGTACCTGGGATTGTTCGTCCTCTCTATACCTCGCTGGAGGTTTGGTATGGCTGCTCTCTGTCCTGTTGCTTTATTACTATGTTCTGGTTTTTGTCATGGATATTTTCTACATAACACATCTATGGTAACATTGTGCCACCGAACGTGTAAAAAATATATATTACATATTGGAGCAAGTGACACATAACATTTTGTTGTTGGTGTGTGGAGCAGTTGTCATTGATATGTACTTATGGTACATTTGGCACTGGAATGAACTTTGCCTCACATAACACACATTGGGGTATATTTACTAAAATGCGGGTTTGAAAAAGTGGAGATATTGCCAATAGTAACCAATCAGATTCTAGTTATTTATTTAGTACATTCTACAAAATGACAGCTAGAATCTAAATGGTTGCTATAAGCAACATCTCCACTTTTGTAAAACCTGCAGTTTAGTAAGTATACCCCATAGTCACTAACATCAGCACAGTAAAACTAGGTGTGCGTAAATGATCTGATTCTGTTTCCTTTGCTTTTAATTGAGGTTTGAGTAGGTACTAGTAAAGTCACTGGAATCACATTGGTTTGTGAGGGAAGTATGTAGTGAAGACTACAACTGATTGGACAGGTCCTTTGCCATCAAATGATCAGATGCTCAACAAATTGACTTGACAGATGTTTGAGTTGTACCTGTTCTTTGAGTCCTTCAGAAAGTGGTCAGATTAGAAAATGTTGTGATGAGGTTATTGTAAGGTAAGGTGGCAGCATGGTGGCGTAGTGGTTAGCACTTCTGCCTTACAGCATTGGGGTCATGAGTTCAATTCTCGACCATGGCCTTATATGTGTGGAGTTTGTATGTTCTCCCCGTGTTTGTGTCGGTTTCCTCCGGTTGCTCTGGTTTCCTCCCACACTCCAAAAAACATACTGGTAGGTTAATTGACTGCTAACAAATTGACCCTGGTCTGTGCGTGTGTGTGTTAGGAAATTTAGACTGTAAACTCCAATGGGGCAGGGACTGATGTGAGTGAGTTCTTTGTACAGCGCTGCGGAATTAGTGGCGCTATATAAATAAATGGTGATGATGATGATAGTCTCTCATTAACTCATCTGACTGCTTCCTTAGAGTATGATGAATTCTTGATTTATTTATTTTTCCAAAGGAAAAGGTGCAGATTCAATTAAGCACTACTTTGTACAAAATTTGTACAAAAGTAGAAGCATGACGTAACAAAATGGAATTCCCATTGTGCTTTTGCCGGTAAATAAATGTGTAATAAAATGAAAAGCCCAGTTCTGCTAAACTTTAATCTTTTGAGTACATCTGTCAATCAATCTGTGTATAACACTCACGTGTAATGAATTATTTATAAATATTTGTCTTATTTCTAGATTTGCAAGTATTTGGGTAGATGGGTTTGAAGAGTACATATGAGCTGTGTGTCTGTTTTCTGTTCGGCACAATGAGGTTATTGAAAGTGGTTTGGATTTGATGAAGATTGTGGTGATGAACGACTAGTGTCCATAAATGTGAGTGAAAGCAGGCCATGCTGCATGAATGTTAAGTTTTTGCTGCTGCTTGGTCAATTTTCACCCACTATCTTTTCTTGGATCAATTATTCTTACCCCTGTTGGGTTCAGACCCCTCCAGAGTTGAGCTGTCTACACTTGAAACAGAAAGCTGAGACTTGTGGCACCATCAGACTTCTCAGACTCATATACTGTATATAGTACAGCATGTAAAGCAGGTTAAAACATGTAAGGTAAAAAGTTTAAATTGTTACTAAAAGTGTTAGTGTTTTGAAGATCACCTTGGCTTAGTGTTAATTCAGCAATAACCTAATTTGAGCTGTTGTTTAATATGCAAATTAGAAATTTGCACACTGGTTTGGTTTTAGATTAAGTATATGTTTCAAAATAGTAGGCATACTCTTGATACTTACATCGCCATGTCTACTCAAATTTTTAAAGTACATGCAATATAAATTGGCCTTATAAAGGGGATAACATATAATGGAAATTATGTTGTAATTTCCTCTTGTACAGAGAACCCACCACTTGGCAAGTGTGGTGGTGTTGTAGAGGAAGCACTATATATATAAAATTAGTGTACCTGTTACACACTTGTGGATTGTACTTTTGGCTGTCAGACTAAGGCTGACTACACACACTACAGAAAGTTTCTCCCTATGTGTTATTTATAACGATTTTACCAACAACTGATTAAAAAAAAAAAGCTACATTGATCATTCACATGACCGCATGTCACTACTGCATTCTCTTCTGTGAAAGCTACACTTACATCTGATTGTCAGACACATTTCATTAATCATTCATTTAAGCAATTGCAAATATTCAATTAACCTCTGTCAGCATGGAGTTTCTGTAGTATTTTCTGTAGGCCTGGAGGAAATGTTTCTAATGGGTTATAAGTGCATATGTGTCTGCGGGTTGGGTGCTACTTGGATAATAATTGGCTGGAAATACAGATAGTATATGTCCAGCTGATACTTATATTTGGCTGACCACCTTTATAGATTACTTTTGGGACATCTATTAACTTATTTGGTAGAACAATAAGCTTTAAAATTGCTTTTAATCTCAAATAGTGGTGCCCTGGCTGGTATATTTAGTAGAGTTCTTTATTTTTCACTTGATTTGTTCTGTCTTAAAGAGCAGGACACAACTTTTGTTGTACAGGGAAGGATTGTTCTGTTTGGACTTTGTGCTTTCCAGTGCCCTATCTATTAACAAGTTTTGATGTCATTCTGAGACTTGTCTTTCTCTTTTTTTTTCTCTCTCTCTCTTGAAAGATGTTATAATTGTAAAGCCACTAATTTGGTTTGTAAATTTGCCTCTTTGTTCTTCTGTCAAGCTTATCAATAATTAGTGATACTTGTTGGTTTTGCAAGTGGTTTTCCTCTGCTTCTGTAGTATCTACATTAGTATTCTGTTTACCTGACTGCTGTTCAAGTGTCTGTCTTATACCACGTACACTCTAGAGGTTTTTTCACTCTATTAATGTGCCAAACACACGACAAATGACCATTAGGTTCCATATCGCATTACTGTGTATATTCCAGCGATTATGTTTTATCGTCCCAAAGGACATTGTATCGTTTGATTTTATAACCGGACTAGAAATATAAACGACGGAATGATGTGGCACCAATTCTCCAGTGTGTATGTACTCACAACAGTTAACAGCAAAGCCTCTCTGGGTGTGTGTGTGTATGTGTATATATATATATATATATATATATATATATATATATATATATATATATATATATATATATATATATATATATATATATATACACACACACACACACACACTATATAGACAAAAGTACTGGCCACACTTCGTTATTGAATTGAGGTGTTTCAATCAGACCTGTTGCCAGAGGTGTATAAAATCAAACACCTAGCTATGCAGTCTCCATTTACAAACATTTATGTTACAAAATGGGTCGTTCTGAAGAGCTTGGTGACTTCATGCGTGGTACTGTGATAGGATGCCACATTTGCAATAAGACTGTTCGTGAAATTTTATCCGTGCTGGATATTTCAGTCAACTGTAAGTGATATTATTAGAAAGTGGAAGCGTTTAAGAACTACAGCAACTCAGCCACAAAGTAGAAGACCACCTAAAATCACAGAGCGTAGTCAACGACTGCTAAGGAGCATGGTGCATAAAAATCGCCAACGCTCTTCTGTTTCCATAGCTGAAGAGTTTGAACTGCCACTGGCATTAATGTAAGCACAAAAACTGTGCGGTGGGAGCTTAATGTAATGGGCTTCCATGGCCGAGCAGCTGCATGCAAGCCTCACATCACCAAGAAATATGCCAAGCGTCAGATGGAGTGGTGTAAAGCACACCAACACTGGATTGTGGAGCAGTGGAAACGTGTTCTGTGGAGTGACAAATCACGCTTCTCTGTTTGGCGGATGCCAGGAGAACATTACCTGCCTGACTGCATTATGCCAACTGTGACGTTTGGTGGAAGAGGGATACTGGTATGGGGCCGTTTTTCAGGGTTTGGGCTAGGCCCCCTTATCGCCAGTGAAGGGCAATCTTAGTGCTTCAACATACAAAGTCATTTTGGACAATGCTTTGCTTCCAAGTTTGTGGCAACAGATTGGGGAAGGCCCTTTTCTATTCCAACAGGAGTGTGCCCCAGTGCACAAACCAAGGACTACAAAGATGGTTTGAGAAAAATGGTTTGAGTTCACTGTGGAAGAACGACTGGTCTGCACAGAGCCTTGCCCTTAACCCCATTGAACACCTTTGGGATGGACTGGAATGGAGATAGCGAGCCAGGCCTCCTCGTCCAACATTGGTGCCTGACCTCATTACTCTACAGAATCAATGGGCTCAAATTGCCACAGAAACCTCTTGTGGAAGGCTTGCCTTCCCAGAAAAGTGAAAGCTGTTATCGCAAAAGGGGAACCAACTCCATATTAAACTATATGTATTTGAACACAACTTCAGTGGAGTCCAGTGTGGTGTAACGGTCAAGTGACCAAATACTTTTGTCCATATAGTGTGTGTAGAGTGTGTGTGTCTATAGTAGGGAATTTAGACTGTAAGCTCCAATGGGGCAGGGACTGATGTGAATGAGTTCTCTGTACAGCGCTGCGGAATTAGTGGCGCTATATAAATAAATGATGATGATGATGATGATGTGTATAAAATATATATAAATATATATAAATTTGTTTTTTAAAAATATATTTGTTTTATTCTTGTACCTCTATATTAACCATTCATAGGTTATATTAACAAGTCAATAGGTTCAGTGCACCTGCGTACACTCTACTCTGTACCACAGCACATGTGAAGTGGACAAAAGTGTATTTAAGCATTACGAAATGTAAGCACATGTCTCTCTCTCTCTCTCTCTCTCTCTCTCTCTCTCTCTCTCTCTCTCTCTCTCTCTCTCTCTCTCTCTCTCTCTCTCTCTCTCTCTCTCTCTCTCTCTATATATATATATATATATATATATATATATATATATATATATATATATATATATATATATACACACACAAAATATCTACAAAGTCTAAATATTCAGTCCTTTATTTAAATTCAGCATATTGCTGCTGGGATGGCATATATCTGTACAGTGTATACAGAGCCTTGATCTTTTGAGCCGATGGCTGTAACAGACGAAAATCACAGATCGGTTCGTAAAATGTGTATAGTGTGTACACATAAATCGCATGCTGATCGGGACTTTAAGTCATTTATTAAATCGTTGATTGCATTTTTTATAGTAACTTTCGTAGTACAAACATCTAGAAAAGCATTTAAAACTTTTTGTCAATGGTCAGTTAACTGATCAGTTACAATTATACAAAATAGTAAGGAATTGTAATTTAACCAAATAAGAAAAAATGTAGTAAGTTTTTATGATCTAAAATTACTAAATCTATTTCTTTTGACCTCTTTATTTTAATATTTTGCTAAGGATTAAAATTAATATATTTTAATGAGATCCTAATAAACAATAATATTGATGCAAGGTTCATGAATGCTTTAATGAGAAATTCCCATCCCCACACCCTTTTTTTTTTTTTATAATTGTATCAAAACATTTTCTTAGCAGAAAAAAAATAAGCCTGCACTCTGTATATCCCATATTATATATGGTACCAGCTGCATGGCAATATAAATGCCCATGTAAGTATACAAAACAAAGACAGTTGTCAGTGCTTATCCTTAACACTGCATATCTGTGTGTATCTAGCAAAATAAAAACAAGGTATTAGTGAATCTAGCCAACTTAACCATTAGATTTTTACTTTTTTTTTTATTTCATGATGGTTCTTGACGTTTGGATAGTGTACGCAAACTATGGCAAATATATGAAAAAATACTTTACAGTAATGCTGTAGGTGCATACATACATTTGTATATTCCAACTTCATCATTAGCGCTACCTACTGCAAGGATGCAAATGTCTGTTGGTATGGTGTTGTGGAGCTTGCCTTAAAAATGCTTAAAAAAAACAACTTTTATTTTAAATATTGTGATTGCAAAATGGGCATAAAGTATTTCACCTGCGAGCTACTGTATATGCTTGGTCTCTGGACAGAAATAAGGATGCTGCCTGACACTGGAACACTGTGTGCCATATATCTCATTAGTGTCAGCATCTGCAGCTCTGCTGGAAAACAGATTTATTTTTTTAACACAATTATACTGCAATGAGTCTTCATTTCATAGAACTGCCTAGAAATCTGGTTTACACCGATTGGACACCTCCCTCAGTATATAGTGCATATTGTGTTTACTTGACTATAAGAACACCACCATCCGCAGTGCTGAAATGATCTGTTCTGTGTGACACACTGTTGTCACCCAGCCTGTTTATAAATAATATTGGTGATCTGTAAGGTGTCTGTAGTCATCTAAGTATTGAGATAACAATGTCACATTCCAGTGTGTGTATTTGCTGTACGGATGTCACACGGGAGGTGCTAGGTGTATGGAATATATATCCCAGTAAGTTTTGCCGCCCGCATGCGGCGGGTGTTTGTTGTTGCGCGGATACTGAGCAGTACGGCGGGATCTCCGGCTTCCTGCTAGCTGGAGTCCAGCCCCTAGATGAGCAGCACCTCCTCAGACCTGGAGAAACGTGCATTCCTCTGCAGCGCAGCAAGCAGACCAATGCAGGCGGGGGATCTCTATCTGTGAGGCCGACGATCTCTGCCAGGTTGGTGTGCTGAACAAGGAGCTATAGAGATGATGGTTGGCTAAAATTCACAAAACAGTGCTGCACTGTCTCATGGGTTGCCTTTGTGTGCTTTGTTCCCGCTGTTGTTTTTTTTTTTTTTTTTGGCCTGATCTCGTCCATAGCTGTTTAATCCGATAATGCGAGACACGCTATATATGTTCAGTTGTCCAGTTGTTTTGCTTCACCCCACTTTGGTAGAATTTTTCCGATAACAGGTATTGTTGCTGTGGAAACAGTAAACACTTCACACACTCCCACTGAATGGCAAACGCAGAGCGAGTGACAGGGAAAGAGGCCAATCGTATCCTGAGTTGGTTGTGTATTCTATGTATGCTAGTGTAGTTTGCTCACTATTTAACGTATATTTGTTTAAGTTGTCCTGTTTACAATTAATGTTTCACAAAAGGACAGTCGATATATTAGAATTTACATTTTAAAGTTTGTCCAAAGATGTATAACTATTTTTTTTAAGAAAGTGGTTCAAGGCTTTAATATGAAAAGTTTTCAGAATTACATAGCCGCCATCTGTCACCTATTTACAAATTCTACAGATTTTTTTCTCCTTTGTATTTTTTGCTAATGTTGATCAACTGTCCAAAAATAATTGCTCTTCGTGCACCTGTGTACTACTGTACTTCTCTATTAAGTAGTTCAGCAACCACCCAAATGTATTGCGATCTACCTGTGTTGTTTTGTATCTCTGAAATGTTTATTTTTTTGAAACAGTGTTTCTCCCACTGTGTCTACAATGGGTGTTATTAGGACTATAATTTGGGTACAAATTATTCTTGGTCTAAAATTATGTATCCTATACATATTTTTTTATGGAGTGCTTATGAAGTGTGAAGTGAATGTTCAGTAAGTAACTAAATAATCATGTGGGCAGCAATAAGCTACAATAACACATGCAGCCTATACAAACAAATGCAACTTTGCATTGGCAATATGTAGTAACATTGCCTACAGTACCAGATAATATGAAATGTAGCCTATAGCTATGTTAAGAAAAGTCTGGAATTTGATTTACGAACCCATTATATTAATGTTACCAAAGTGTGGGCTTCTCTCGCTGAATGTAAAATTGTTTGCCGTCTCATTGGACTACGTCTGCTTCAGTGTAGTCATTGTATTGAAGATATATGGACTTTGTGGAATAAATTACTTTTATCACTGAAAACAGAAGGTTTGGGACATCAATGTGGATTCTCCTCAGAGCTATTTTACACAGCCGTGTCTATATATGTTTAATGATATCATAATAGGCTTATAATGACAATGAGAGCAATTAAACACTAAGTACTTGATTCGGGTCCATTTGCATAGCATATCTTGCGTGATAATGCACAGCGCATGTCCTGAAATAGGTGTCACACCAATGAACCCAACTGCATGTAACTGATATCTGCACTCATCTGAGACGTATGACTCCTTATGAGTTGTGGCGGAATTGGGGGGAATACTAACATAGTCCATGTCCCATAAGTGCGTGTTAACACAGATGTGGCTAATTCAAATCCTATGTTTATCATAAGTACTCTTCTTTTTTTTTTTTTTTTTATCTTTTAAATCTGTTACAGGGCACGTGTAAATGCCGGATGATAGTAATAACTGGCAAAGTACTCTGTGATTAAAAAAATAAATAAATGTATGCTATCACAGAACAACTGAATGCATTTAGGTTTTATTTTCAAACGCATTAGTTATTTTGAAATAATTTATGAAACAAACTATATGGATTATAGTTGAATACTTTTTTTAAGATTGTTATAGTGTGTGTGCAACTGTTATTTTTATTTAAGATCAAATAAAAGTTGTGTTCGTTCTGTTAAATCATTGTAAATACACATGTGCGTATACTTCAGCCTGAATGCATCTCCTTATATATTGTGTATTCTAACATCTATTCAAATACTTTACATATCTTAAGAAAAGCTTTCATTTGGTTACGGACGGAACTACACAAAAGTAGCATACTCTATTCAAACATACAATTTACAGCCAATTTGCGTCTGGACTTGAATAATCCTCTTATTCCTTAGCAATAAGCTTTTGGCTCAGTGTTTTAACGAATAGTACTAACTACCGATATAACTACTAATGCAATTGTGTATCTCAGGTGGTATTTGTAAGGCAGTGGGAAGTGAATATCTCATGGACAACCGGTATACTGAACGTTAGACTCTAATCTTTCTGCTAATTTGGCAGAGGAGCATTTACTATAGGTACAGCTGTTTTGTAAGCTGGCCAAATACGCTCATACCTTGTTGGCCAGTTTGGTCAGTTAACATTGCATCATATGTGTCCTCTCAATCATTCTAAACTATGGAAATACAGTTTGAGCATAGAGAACAGGATAACAGCTCACCTGGTGACATCTGCTTACTGATTTCTGACTATTAAATAGGAATTTCTCTTTCTGAATGGGTAAATTGACCTGAAAGTCTGAATGACTGGGTTGTACCCCATGTGGGCAATATATTTTGGAAAATAAAGATATGGATGTGATACTGTTTCTCTTCATAATCTTTTTACTTTGAAACCCCTCTGATACTGTCATGCAATTTGCATTAATATTCCTGTATATTATTCTAGTGGTTATGATATAATAAAACTGTTTTGATTCGTTTGTTTTTTCTTTAAAAAAAAAAAACCACAAAAAAAACAAGGCTATAAATGTTCACAAAGATGGACTTAGCGTTTAATGTAAGCTCCCAGTGAGAGAAATGACTACTTGGAAAGTAGAGTTAGACTTATGGGCACTGTGTGCGTTGAACACATTCGGGAAGCCTGCTGTGTGTGATGTATGTGTGTATATATTGTTTCTTTCAAATGTATTTGGTAACGTATTAGTTGTTCAAGGTTCTTTTCCAATATTTAATTGCACAACCCATTACATTTTTTGTTCTTTACTTGGTGTAACTAATGTTCCTGTAAACTACATTAAAACAATTGAATAGGGCATTTTAGAACAAGTTTTATTGTATTATTTTTTTTTTATTTTTTTTAAATCCCCATACAGATTTCTATTTTATCTTCTGAGCCCTTGCATTCACCATGGCTACTGGAGGAGGTCCACCTGAGGAAGCAGCTATTGATCAGGATCTGCCCAACTGGAGTCATGAGTCTCTTGATGACAGACTAAACAATATGGTACTGTTTATCTTCATTTGTTCATTTTTTTGAAATTGAACTGCACTAATCACATTCATTTTAAAGGTGCACTCACATCCACAAAAGACAGAAACATATGGAAGTTTGCCAGCAATAACTATAAACTGCTTTCAGCGATCATATAAGACTATAGCATCATATGCAAGTTTTGGTTTTCTGCAGAACGCTTGAGCCAATATGGTAGCACCCATTAGGTACCCGCAAGTGATGCAACTTTTGGCAGGAGTATCTGTGTCTCCGTGCATGGCTCCCTCAGTTGCAAACATATGACAGGGGAGCAGGTGTCTGATCAGTATACGGATGTAGGTGTGAAGATTTTCTTATGTGGGCATGAACAGTAGGCACTTTCACATTTTACACTGAACAAATGGGTGTATGCACAATTCAGCATGGGCCTCAGACCTAGTAGTATCCTGGACATTAACAGTGCTTCCCAAACTTTTTGTGAAACACTTGCGTTTCAGTGTTGATCAGTTTTTTATTAGAAATATTTTTTAATCCATTTTAATACTGTACTGAACATTAAATAATTTTAGGTTCAAAAGTAATATAAAAAAATAGACATAGTATATTATTGTCAGTAGCAATGAAAAACATTTGCTTGGCAACAACGTGTGTTGTGTGTAGTGTTTTGTTTTTTTCCCACCTAAAATGTTCTTCCAAATTCCAGCCAGTAATGCTTTAAACGTGACAGATAGCCATATAGGCAAAAGTAAAGCAGCACAGAATTAGGAAGAGATGAGGCTGATTGATCTGGGCAAGTATCCATAAACTAAGATCCAGACCTTGTAGATGCCAGCATATATTTGCAGATTTCAGGTTAAAAGCTTTATCCACTGGGCTGAAATTACCTCAAATTTAATATTTGTGAATTACGTTTGTAAGAGGACAAAAACAGTAATTATTTACTTTAGAATTATTTTTCACTTACATTTTTTTTTTTTTCATGATTGAAATTTTGCATATAAGTTTACACTCATTTTTGTGTGTCGCGTCTAACACATCATTAGAAAAGTTGGGAATCACAATGTTGCAGAATGGAAAAGGGGAACAGTTTTGAGAAGGCCTGAAGAGATTAATGTTGGTTAAATCTGCAGTAAATAGTTTCCTTTTTCTGTTTATGGATGCAGTCAAAGCCTTATCATTAATTTTCATATACTTAATACATGTAGTTTTTCTCTTTCTGTTTTGCTCAGGACTGGATTGGGCAAAAGAAAGCCAACAGGTCTTCTGAAAAAAACAAGAAAAAGTTTAGCATGGAATGTGAAACGCGACTTACCAATGACATCTCCCCTGGGTCCTCTCCAGGCGTTGGTCGTAGGAGGACCAGAACACCACATACTTATCCACATACCAGATATATGTCTCAGATGTCTGTCCCAGAACAGGCAGAATTGGAAAAACTGAAGCAGAAAATCAATTTTGGTGATATGGATCAGGTGTGCTCTTTTTATAGCTTTCATACTGTCTGGGAACATAAGGGAGGGACTGAAAAGCAAGTTTATGCTCACTTATTTTTTCAATGAAAACAAGTCTGTTTAATGATAAAGGTCCTTGTTCTCAGGCTTTAAGTTTAAGGAGCTTCTGTACGTTTTTGTAAATTTTGTTTATGAATTTCTTTTGTAGAGGAGCATTGGAAGTGACTCCCAAGGCAGAGCAACAGCAGCAAACAATAAGCGTCAGCTTGCTGAGAACCGGAAGCCTTTTAATTTTCTACCACTACAGTTAAACACTAACAAAGATAAAGCTGCTTCTTCAAGCCCTCCAAAGAGAGAAACAAGTGTTTCCTCACTACCCAAGGACTTTCTAGCTTCTGCCCTCACTAAAGATATATTGCAAAATTACCATGCTTCTCTGGAAGAGGATGGAAGCGGAGAACCAGCTATTGACAGCAGCCAGGTACTTTTTTCCATGGTTCTTAAATCTACTCTTATTTAAATACTATGTGTACCAGTCTAATTCTTCATGTAACTGCTGCTTTTATTTGTAAAACTATTTCTGTCTTATACTGCACATCTGATTATATCATTGTCAAATTGTGTTTTACGATTCTCTTCATATTTCAGGGGTGTATAAACGTCTCCTTTTAATTATAAAGTGCTGTTTGTATAAGGGGACATGATGTTGTTTTGCTATATTATTTGTAGTGTGTCCAGACTGATGCACATTTTTCCTTTTAATTACAAATCAGGACCTGGTTTGTATTGTGATATTCAGCGCAGGACAAATTGGATTGTACACCGCACCAAGCTTTAACCCCTTATAAACTGATTGCTACAAATAATGGTTAATCATGTAGAGGAGGTGCTCCAATACTATTGAATCAATTTATCATGATAGAAAGAGAAATTAGTATTTGGTGGGCACACTTTTGTACAAATAATTGTGGTATCGTATGATAATAAAATAAAAAACTTTATTAGTAATTTCGTTAAAAATGTTAAAGCGAAATATTTAAAAAATGATTGGTGTGATTAAAGAACCAGTAATATTTCAGTTAAAAGGTAGAACACTACCCTGCTGGCTTGCTGTTCTTTTTATTAACATATGTGCTGATAGACTGAATAATATGCACGCATATAATAATGGTCTGCGTCTAGGAGGTCCTGTGATTTTACCCCACTCAATACTCTGTGTCAGAGGGAACAGGAAGAGATCAGCTAAATAAATTAAAGCTGAGCACGGAACTGAGGTAAGTATAGGTTGTAATGAATCTATTGCTTAGATACACTGTTTAGTATGGAGTATACCGTTAATCATTATATATTGTATCCATGGATCAGTATCTATCCATAATACCCATACCGATAGTAGTAATTTGGTGGAAATATAGATTATTCGGTACAAAGTGTACCGCTGATCATAGTTGTCACTATTCACAGGCAAATGTTAGCTATACTGATGTAAGAGTGACTGATCTCAGTACTCCCCTTAATAGAGGCTCCCTCTGTATCTGAATATTTAAGCACCAAATTGCTATCCTAGACTATCGTGCATTAAGTATCAACCTAATAATCATTAGAATTGAAAATAGAGCAGCAAGCTCAGCATAACGCCAATGAGTGTTTTGCTTCTGAGCTTTTACAAAGCTTTTTGCCTTGAAATTATGGTGTAGGGTAGCTGTTCCCAAAGTGTGCGCCGTGGCTCCCAGGGGTGTCGTCGCAAGGGAAAAAAAATACTGACCAATCCGGCGGCGCCCGGGACCCAGCATCCTCCTCCCTCCTCCCTCCTTGCTTCTCGCCGAATGTCGGGCATGGCGTCATCACACCCGATCTATTCAGTGAGAAGTGACAGGAGAAAGGAGAATGCTGGGTCCTGGGCGCTGCCGGACTGGTAAGAAGACAGAAGAAAAGACTGAAAAAAATAGAAGAAAGAAGGCCAAGTATGGCAAGTAAAGAAACGGAGGGGAAATGGTGATAGGAAACCGCAATGGAGGACACAGCGAGTGGACGAAGAGGGGCACAGAGTGATGATTTTTTACATGTTGTTTTGTTTGGTCTTATTCCTCTTAATATTAGCTGTAAATTATTCTTTGACAGAAATATAATTGAAAAAAATATATAAAAATATTCTTTTCCTTTTGGGTTTATTTGTATTTTTGCAAACAATTTACTTATACCACTTTCATACTGCCGCCCCGGCAATATCCCGGGTTGTTAACCCGGGATATTGCCGGGGCGCAGGGCAGTATAGATAACAAGGTTCCCGGGTCGGGCGGGTTCATACTGCACCTGCCCGACCCGGGTTTTAGAAAAAAAAAATGTTAAAGATTTTAATTAAAAAAAAATACATAAGAAATGTTTACTTAACTTATTTTCAGCCAGCGGTGTCTCCGGTGCGTTGCCAGCTGTCAGGGGGACCTCTGGGTACTAAAATGACGGAATTTCTAGTCCATTAGAAATTACGTCATTTTAGTACCCAGAGGTCCCCTTGACAGCCGGCAATGCACCGGAGACACCGCTGGCTGAAAATAAGTTAAGTAAACATTTCTTATGTATTTCTTATTAATTAAAAAAAATTTTTTTTACTTCACAATTTTTTTTTTTTACAGTATGAATGGTGAGACCCGGGAATTACACGGGTTGCACCATTCATACTGCAGGCGAGCGGGGTCCAACACGGCAATTATCTCTCGCAAAATCCCGGGTCTAAGTCCCGGGATTTTAGACCCGGGATTTTGTGGTTGGACTATTCATACTGCACCAAGACCCGGGTTTTTCAGCATGCCTCTGCAAAAACCCGGGTTTTTGGTGCATTATGAGGGGGGTATAAGTATTTCTGTCCTGACCTAAATACTTATTATGTTAGTTTGACCCAACTACTAATAAAACAGGAGTGCTTGATAATTATTTTGGATGGGTGCCTTGAAAAATTCTGGGAACTAAGGGTGCCGCGAACTGGAAAAGTTTGGGAACCACTGGTGTAGGGAAAAGGAACCATTAACAGTCCCTTAAATTTGATGAAAGCCTGAGCCCAGAGACACAATTCCACTGTAGCTGTAACAGTTAAGTAAGGAAACTTTTTGTGTGTGTGTTTTTAAGGTTAGAGTGCTTTTAAATAGTCTTTCACTTTTGGATTTCTGGCATAAAGCTATTGATGTACTTAGTGATAACGTCATGTGTGTAAACATCTCAAAATGTGGTATTATGCGATACTGACTGTTGCCTTTTGTGGCTTATTTTCTGTGTTCTACATTTGGATTATTCAAAACCTCTATTTTATTGTTGGTTCTGTTCACATTTTCTCTTTGTTCTATGTCTCTGTCATGAAGAAGAGAAAACAAAACAATATCTCCTTTATGATATAGTTCAAATTCCTACCTTTTTCTGTAGGTTGTGAGTAGACTTGTACAGATTCGCAACTATATCACCAAGGCCAGTTCCCTGAGAGATGACCTTGTTGAGAAAAACGAAAGGTCTGCAAATGTTGAGCGCTTATCAAACTTAATTCACCATCTTAAGGCCCAGGAAAAGTGTTACCTAAATTTTCTTCAAAAGTTGCTTGTAAGTGTGAACTTTACTGAATGCATGTTACGTATCCAGTATATTTTATATAGATTCTCGTCATGAAGTGTGTACATTTGCTAAAGCTTTTATAAGTCCGTGTTTGATTTATACTAATATAATATTTCAGGCTAGCGAAAATGAGGAGGATGTTCGGACTATAGAGTCAGCAGTGGGATCTGGTTCTGTAGCTGAGAGCACATCACTAAACATTGATGTGCAGTCTGAGGCTTCAGATTCCACGGTAAGCGGCTTTCCCAATATTTAGTTCCGTTTGGGTTTATTATATGAGCAGTTTTATATTTATTTTTTTAAACATACAGTCAAGTCCATAAATATTGGGACATCGACACATTTCTCATATTTTGGGTTCTATACACCACCATAATGGATTTGAAATGAAACAAACAAGATGGGCTTTAAATGCAGACTTTGAGCTTGAATTTGAGGGAATTTACATCCAAATCAGATGAACAGTGTAGGAATTACAATGGTTTCTATATGTGCCTTCCAAATGAGTGAATTAGTTCCCCAGGAGAAATGTGCAATTGGGAAAGCAGAGGATGCAGTTGGATAGGTACGGAGTGTACTGTGTCATGAAAGACAATGGAGGGAAGGTCATGTTGGCAAACGGGGTGATCAACGGTGTTGAAAGCAGCAGAGAGGTACAGGAGTATCAGTACGGAGAAAAGACAAGTGATCTCCCACGAGTTTCCTCTGTGGGAGATTAGTGGTTGAAATCTTACTGCAATCTAATCCGGCAACTGCCTTTTTATTTGGGTGTAGTTGCATAACTAATGATATAAAAAAAAAAAATGTCTAAATATATCATATTTGGATTGAAATTTAGAACTGGTTTTAGAGTCCCCTCTTTAAAGATCTGCTGTAAGCTGAACACTCCATAGCATCTCAGCCATTTCAATCTTCTTAGGTGGAATTATTCCAGAATAGAAACAAACATGGTGAACTCCTGTATTCTCTGTAACCTTTTGAAGGCCTGCCAGCTCTATAGTGCCATGATTATAGAGGGAAGTTGGTTTCTAAAAACTCCACCCCCCAATCAATGTTGAATTGCCTATGCAATGTAAAATAAGTCTAACCCCAGCATCTCCAAGCCCTGCTGAAATTAACTAGCACGCTCTCCCCCTTCACCGTATGGATTTGGTGCAGTCAGGTCCCCCATCATCTTTGAACCTTGGAACATAGAAAGGATAATGTAGGCTTTGTTTCCAGAGATCATGCTTTATATTTTAAAGCAGTACCCTCTTTCATTCTATGTTGTCTGTTCCCCTTTTGTCAAGATTTGCTACCTTGTATATGCTTCTTGTATGTTTTGTGTAATTCTTATGTTTGTGCGCTAATTGTTTTTTCCTTCCTTTATTTCTTGTCATGCCAGCAATACAGTGATGTGTAAGACTTTAATTTTGGTTAAAAAAATTTGCTGGGATGAACTTTAGGAAATTTTTGTACGATCTTTAGATTGTCCCTCATCACTGATGAAGGCAATTCACAACAAGCCCTGGCCTTTTGCAGTATACTCTCCATGGTTGAGTTCCAATTGTTGAGTTTAGCAATGTCTGCAGCCTTCCAACACCCCCTTTCCAGATACCTATATTCTGACCGTACAGCTTTAAAAAAAACAAACAAAAAAAAAACCCCTACAAACTGATTCATTGGTAGCAATAAACATTTGTAAAAATTAATGGTCAACCCTGAGAATTGGCCAGATTTCTTCAGAATATCCTGTTCAGGCCAGGGAGTTCTGCTAGTATCTTCTTTGAAAAACAAGGAGCCGTTTGCATATAGATGTTTTCTTGGTGCTGACCAATTAAGAATCCCTGCTCTTTGGTCAGAGAATTGTACATCTAAAGGCTCTCTTTCCAGGACAAATTATGTTGGTGGCAGAGTGCACCCTTACCTTGTCCCATTACCCATCATGAACACAGTTGGCAAGTCCCCATTCTTTCAGAATAGAATCCTGGTCCTAGGATTGACCAATAATAACTGCACCCATTTCCTAAATCGAGGGCAAAATTAAAATGTATCCATAATTACGTCTGCTTGCTCGGAAGGTTAGGTGACTGAGCGTCAAAATAAAGCGTCATTGGTACTAAACCAGGTCAAAAAGTTTGATCCTGATGTAATGTGTCTACTAGAAAGTCACCTTACCGGTAGTAAGGTTCTTTCCCTTAAAAAAAATCCTGGGTGCGATGTGCCTATAATGCCACTTAATCAACATACTCCAGAGGTGTCTTGGTGCTAGTTAAAAAACAGCTTAACTTTGTCTTGGATCAGGTTCAGATTGATCCAGAGGACAGATATGTTTTTCTCAGAGCCTCTTTTAACTATACCCCAAGGATAATTGTAAGTATTGATGGTATTCCTATAGAAGTGTATAAAGAATACAACAAATTCCTTGTTCCCAAACTTTGAAATTTATTCTCAGTTCTTGGAATGTGGTTCGCTGCCCCAATCTATGTCAGAGGCCATAGTCATCCTTATATTAATATCGGGTAAAGATCCCTTACACCCAGAATCATACCGCCCTATCTCCTTAATCACCACTGATGCCAAAATCCTTTCTATAAGGCTTAATAGAGTCATACAGGAGGTGGTCCACCCAGATCAGACTGGGTTTATGCCTGGCAAGCCTACCCTGATTAACGTCAGGCGGTTATTTACTCATATCCAGAGGGTTCAGTCGCCTGCGGAGAGAGCAGTGGTTGTGTCCTTGGATGCAGCTAAGGCCTTTGACTTGGTCAAGTGGGACTATCTCTGGAAGGTTCTGGAGAGTTTCTGTTTTGTCTCCAGGTTTATCAAACTTGTTAGGCTCCTCTATTTTGCACCAGCGGTCAGGATAAGTGTTCCGTTTGATATGGGTCGGGGCACCCGGCAGGGCTGCCCATTGTCCCCTGCCTTGTTTGCTTTGGCAATAGAACCGTTGGTTTGTTTGATTTGCTCCCATGAAAGCATCAAAGGTATCCACAATGGGGAATATCTCTGATAGTATAGCACTATATGCGGACAATATGCTGAACTTCCTTAAAGACCGTGATGGCTCTTTGACAAATCTTCTGGAAGTGGTTGAGGGTTTTGTGTAGTATTCTGGTCTCAGAATCAATTGGAATAAATCTGTGGTTTTCCTTCTAGTTTGTCAACCTCCACTTGGCGCTGTGCTATGCAAGTCTATCCAATGGACTAGCAAGTGTAAGTATTTTGGAATTTACATGACGGCTCATGCGTCTGACTACATCAAACTCAATATAGACCCAATAACTGAATACCTGAAAAATAAGTGTCATACATGGAGAAGACTTCCTCTTACAGTCACTG
This sequence comes from Mixophyes fleayi, assembly GCF_038048845.1. NCBI lineage: Eukaryota > Metazoa > Chordata > Amphibia > Anura > Limnodynastidae > Mixophyes > Mixophyes fleayi. The sequence continues at coordinate 71,333,702 of NC_134402.1, forward strand.
GAAGAATTAATCTTATAAAAATGCAACCCAATCCAACCCAAATATTTATATACTTTACAACATTCTCCAGTGTATTTTCCGCTATCTGTTTCAAAATATTAACAAGTACCAGATCTCGTTGGTATGGGGGAGGGAAGAGAGCTAGGGTGTGCTTCAATACTTTATGTAGGACAAAGAGCTCAGGTGGACTGGTCCTGCCTAACCTTAGACTTTACTATCTTGCTTCTCAATTTACTCACATAATCCCTTGGCTAAGTGCTTCACATTATACTGCTCTTGGACACTTTTTGGGTGAGCAGACGGACCCCTCCCTCGAACCACTTTTGATCCGACACAAATCAAGTGCGGTGGCTCCAATTATAAGACAGGTCTCAATGATATGGTCAGTGGCACATGCGCTCTTGAGAGGCGAAGGGCTGGATCCAGACTCCCATCTGTGCCATAATTCTGATTTTGGGGAATTGGTGAAGTTAGACGATACAGTGATGTGGATAAAAGCGGGTGTGCATACTATTGGCCAAATATATATAGATGGTCACTTAAGATCATTTGAGCAACTAAAGTCCACTTACCAGTTACCTAACTCCCGCTTCTTCAGATATCTGCAATTGAGGCATGTCATTAATGCTCAATTTTTCAGAGAGCAACCACAGATCCTAGACTCCCCTTTAAAAATGTGATGGGTTCTCTAGGTTCCTGTAAATTAATATCAGTGTTGTATGCCACATTACTGCCTCAGGTGTCTACGAGAGGATTGGATCAGTTGAGAAATAAATGGGAGACTGATCTGGGCGTCCTTTCAGATGACAAATGGAGCTTGGTGACGGGGGTACAAAAAATGCTACCTCATGTCTCAAGTTCCAGTAAATACATTTTATATATTATATAGAGTGTATTTAATCACCTCAAGCCTACACATGATGAGACTTCTCACCTCCTCTGAGTGTCCTAAGTGTGGAGACCCCGTATGTACTTTCTGGCACTTACTATGGACATGCCCAGTTGTTCAATCATTTTGCTGTAATATATGGGATCGCATCTCCTCTACACTACCTCTCACCCCTCCTATGTGCCCCAAGATATGTTTGTTTGGTATTGCATTAGATAAGAATTCAGACAAGCCAATTTTTCAAATATATATTTACATTGTCCTTCCTGGCCAAGATGGTCCTTGCTAGTGGTTGGATGGAGCGGAGGCTCCCAGTGTTGATCAGTGGACTAATTTAGTTACTGAGATATGTAGGCATGAACGGTTTATGTACAATAGTAGAAAGGCCTTACACAAGTATAATAAAATCTGGCACCACTGGTATGAGTCTCAATTTGCTGTGCTCTCCTTACAAGATGATATGGTCTGATGTGTATGGCGAACCACCAGTTATGATATTAGTGACAGCCCTGCGCAGCTTTAGCTTTGATTTCAGTTTTAGTTTTAACCTCATTTATTTTGGTTGGTTCCAGAGTGTAGTTAGTTCACTGTACACTTTTATCAATGAAAATACTTATCTGATTAGAGTCAATTAATATCTTTGTCTGTTATATGTTAAAAGCGACAATAACTTTTAGAATACTTATCCTGGAATATTGGGTATGTATGTTTTGTTATGCAATTTGTTTTGTTGTACTGTCACTTTAAAATCTAAGTATTAGAGCACTTTTCTCACATTATTATTATTATTATTATTATTATTATTTAATTCTGTGAGGTTCTGCACAGTAATGGATTTTGTATTGGTTTATTTCTAAACCTTATTCCAGGCCAATGGTGCTGTAAAACTTTGTGTGTTTACAGGTTTCCTTTAGTTCCTCTAACTTCTTACTCAATCAGCTCAGTAACAGCGGAATTTTCCATTTTTGGAACAATACGTTATTTTTCAGATGTTACATATTATAAATTTGCTTTCAGATGTTAAGGTTTAAAGCTGCAATACCACAGAACGCATGTGAAGCGTCATGTTTCCATGGCTACAGTCACACGAAACGTGTAGTGAGCAGAGAGGCACGTCGCTCTTCTCTGTATGCTCAAATTGTTGTTTCTTTAAGTCTAGAATGTTAAATATGTATAACTGGCTGTTTTAAATTGCAACTTTATTAAACTTTTGTGTGAGTTAATTTACTGCAAATATTTTAAATGTATTATGTTACAGCAGTTGCAGATGTTAGTGTACCAGATGTCTACGCACAATGTAGCAACATTAGTGATAGTGCTGCCTATCCGTTCACTTGGAAATAGTGACATAATTGAGAAGCTTCTTTCCTCCTCCCTTACTTGTACTTCACAGCTTCATGCCTAATTGCTGTCACTACTTCTTACTGCAATAATAGGCAAACCGATACACTTCAGGGCACGCATAGTGCAGCCATCTAACCTTCAAAAAGGCTACACATACTCTTAATATCAGTAATAAGTTAAAACAATACATTTAGTCAAAGAAAGAGACCTATTTTTGTGATAACATTTCAGCAGGCATTTTAAACTAGTGTTACAAGCTATAACAAACAAATCTGACTATAAAGAAGGAAGTAGCTGGGGACCACAGGGGAAGGTTCGGAGGGCCACCTGTTACCCGTCACTGTTCTAGTGAATGAGTAGGCTGGATTTCAGAACATATAAAAGCCTCCCCGGTGCTAATGGTGTAGCCTACCTATCAATGACAGGCGGTAAAATCAAATATAGTACAGATTTGTATCGTATAGGTTTTAATCAAACAAAATTGTAATACACAACATGTGACTCATTGCACTGATCAAAAAAGTAGACAAACTCCATGAGCCCCAAAAATAGAGTTCTTAGAAAAATGGAACTTGTAGATCATATTAATAAAAACAACAAACATTCTCAGTGTCCATAAACAAAGAATATCCAGAAATGGAAATAATCCATAATTCTCCAAAATAAATGGTACTTTTATATAAATGGTCCAGCAAGGTGCACTTTATAATCCAGAGATGAAAAAAAAGGACAAATCATTCACTTCTCCATAGATGTTCCAACTATGAGATCACAGTCTTATACACGTACCACATAACACTGATTATTAGCTCCACCCACAAAATGGGTGGTTAAAATTTGTGTAGGTTCACTGGATGAAACAGTAACGGCTTTGTTAGGTTCTGTTGGTTACAATTTAGTTTTCTTCTCCTTTGTCTTTTAATTTAATAGTATTATTTTACAAAGGTGATAAAATAAGATGTCATTATTGCATTGAGTTGGTTGATGGCTTAGAATTTTAGAAGTGAAGTATACCAAATTAAAGAAAAATAATGTTATCACTGAACAGTGCTCTTTTATGTAACAATTCCAATTGTGTGAGAATGAAATTCATCACTCCCTGTACAGATTTGTGACATTGTTTTTAATCTAAAATGAACAGCTAGCAAGTTTTTGTGTAGCAAAATCTAATCAACTAAATTATTTAATAAAGGAGGTATTGGTATTTCTTAGTCGACCACGAATTGAGGAGAATCTAGGGAGCTCAGCATCAGAAATGACAATTCCACACCTTGGTATCACCTTTCCAAGTAAAAGTGAAAGACTGGCTATGAATGACAGGCAATTGTGGCCAAGTAGCACTTGCTTTCTGCAGCACGGATTACAGCCTAAGGTACACATTATAATATCACCTTGTGTAGACTGCATAATTGTTCATCTCTTAATTTGGCTTTGTAACTATATTTTCACAATTTCCCTTTGAGACTTTTTTTCATTGGTTAATCGCTTATACAAAAGTATTTTTGTGTGTGTACCTACACAATACCATGCCCCTTTTTCACTATTAGTGTTGTCTGTTGGCTAAAGGGTGGGCTACTTGCCTCTTGCTTCATGTGTTTGAACTTCAATTCCATACTGCTTTCCTGTTTATTATTTAATAGAATTCAATAATAGTCAACCCTGTAATAACAAAGATGTTACTTCTTGAAATGATATTAAGGGGCATATTCAGTTGTCGGCAGAAACTCCGAAAATCTCGCGCTCCGCGCACTATTACTATTATTACGGTAATAGTGCGCGGAAAAAACGTTATTACGGTAGTTTTCTCGCTGGATTTCAGCTGAAATCCAGCTAACTACTACCGTTATTACGCCGCGGGAACCCATGACAATTGAATATGCCCCATAGTGTTTGCTAAACTGGTGGTTTAAATTCAAGTCAAACTAAAAATAATAATATACACCATTTGTTGTAAGTTAAAACAAATTGTAATGTAATAAATGAATACTTACATTCTATATCCTAGACTGAAGTCATAGTATAGGCAGAAGGCACAGTGCTAGCTTCCGATCACTGTCTTAATAGAGGCTAGTTCCCTTTGTGTTAAGGATGTTATGTCCTATATCTACTCCAGTCACTAGTATAAAAATAATTGATGTGTGGCTGAAGAAGGTGATGAGGGCTGCATATATGGGCACTATTTACAGAGTGTTGTGTGCCCACAGCCCAGCACTTTGTTTAGGTTTGCTAATCTTTCGCATGCACCGGCTTAATTTTGCCAATGACGTTTCCATGGCAGTGGCCACTGCATGTTATTTGCCCTAATGCCCCCAAATTTCTTAATCTAGCTTTGATGAAGCTGTCAGTGTTTCTTAATACAATTGTGTTCTCATTTTACTACTTAATGGCACCTTATGTTCTATATCAGTTGTCATGTTTTTAGATTACTTTTGTTTATGTTGTGGTTAGCAACATTGTAGTAATGCTTGAACTTTATTGCATGTGTAGAGTGAAGTTACCATGGCTTATTTTGCAGATTAGTCAATTTTTTTTGTCTTTACAACATTCATTTCTTTTACTCCTTATATTAGGCTACTGTGTTTACAGTTTCTAAAATGTTTTCAAAGCTATTCACAGTTGTTTAAAAGTCTAATCTCACTGACAATGTAAAACAATGCTTTGATCTCTCCAGCTAAAGCTGCATATACATATTAAAATCAAATCTTCACATCTGATAAAATGTGTGAGTGACAGCTGAATAAACACAATGAGAATGGTGTAAAATGTATCCTCTGAAATGCTTGAAATCTTTTTAAGTGTGTGTGTGTGTGTGTGTGTGCTAATCTTGAGACAAGTCTAACAATTTTATAAAGTGTGAAAAGATAGTTTCATACTTTTATCTGATTGTTTTCTTAAATGCTTTTGCACTTTATGCTTTGATTGAAATTCTATCTATATATCGACAATGAGTCTTTTTAAAGTGTGAACAATTGTTGCATCAGTGATCAGCCTAACGTTGGGTACACACTACAGAAAATTTCTTAGGATGTGATGGATTTTTACAAATGATTGAAAATCCTAATGAGCATGCAGGTTCATGTGTACACACCTATACAAATTAACTTCAGATCTGTGCTCTTCATCTGTCATAACCATCGGCTGAAAGGATCATAACTCTGTAAACTCTATGGAGATCTGCCTACACTGCTGGTCATGACTGCATATACACTTCAGAATTTGCTCAACATCGTTCATAATTTTAAGTCAAGTTATCAAATGATATGATGTGCTTTGGTGTGATAAAACATGATCGTGGGAGCATACACACTAATGCGGTATCGGATGCAAGAGTAGTTTATCATGTGATTGGCGCACAATAAGTGTTTGAAACACCTGTAGTGTGTAACCAGCTTTAGACCTAAATCAGATTGTGAATTGGGGCAGTCATCTATATAAGGAGTTGTGAAGCTTAAATTAATTTCTAGTACATGGGTCGGCAACCATCGGCACGCGTAGCGCTCGGTAGTCTGTGCTCCTGTGGGCTTTGCTGTGACCCTACTGGTACCCCTAGGAAAATTGTTTTCCTTATTCTCCATTCTCACACAACAGGCTAAATACAGAACTGGCAGAGCCCGGGAAAACCGTCTGCGTGTAGCAGCCGCTGTGCTCTCTAATGGGAGAGGAGATTTAGAAAAATATTTTGCTAGGTTGTAATGAGACTTCAGAAACAACCAACCAGTGTGCAACACTTATTTTGTATGCCATATATGTATATCAGTTATTGTATTCTTTTAATAAATTGCTCTTTTGTCTGCAGGCAATAGATCCTCAACAAGAGGCTAAAGAAGAGCTAAAAAATATGAAGAAACAACATGCGTTACTAACAAGGATGCTACAGCAGCAAGAGCAACTCAGGGCCTTGAAGGGAAGGCAGGCAGCTCTTCTTGCTTTACAGCACAAGGCGGAACAAGCTATTGCTGTAATGGATGAATCTGGTAAACTTGCTTTTTTAAATTCTACTTTGAGTATTTAGGCCATCCCATTCCCTGTAACTGTCTAAATGGATTCCGTTGGCAATCTAGTTTGGAATGTTAACCCTCACTGTCTTGATAAGGCTGTAAGAGTCTCTAAGACTGCAGTAAAAGCTGCAGGCACTGCCGGCAGCTGTCTAGTGTAGGGGACATTAAGCTGTATCTCTTTCTCTGTGGTGGTAAGGGTCACAGTTTATTTTCAAAGTCCTGTTTGCAATTTATTTTGGTAATTGCCTCAATGTTCTGTCCTGGGCCTTCTGCTCTTCTCTATTTATTCTCTTGGAAAACTAATAAGTTTCTTTTGGATAACAGTGTCCTCTATGCTGATTTATGTATGCTCTCGAGGTCTCTCCTTCTGTTGGCCCGTGCTACTGAATGTCCTTATATAATTTATTCTTGGTTGACCTCTCGCCATATCAAAGTCAAGCTTTCAAAAATCAAGAAACTTGCCTAGGTGTGATCCTTGACTCGGAGCTGTACTTATTCCCCACACCCAATCTGTATCCAAGTCCTTTTACACACTTCTAAGAAACATTTGCAGAATATGCACATATCTCACACAAGACACTGTAAAAACTTTAATTCATTATCTTTTGCATTAACCATTGCAATTTGTTTCTTACCGATCTTCCCCTAATCAGACTTTCTGCCCTACAATATAATTTTAATGCAGCACGTAGACTAATCTTTCTTATAAAACATTCTTCTGCGGTTCTGCTCTCCGTACTTACTTTGGCTGCTTGTGTCTTACCAAATCCAATATAAACTACTTCTAATAACATAACAGGCTATAAACAGCACCAATATACATGTCTTTACTTGTTTAAAAATTATCTCCAAACTCAAACCATCCGTTCTACGCAAAATGTGTGTCTCTCAACCATACTCGGCTCCTCCCATTCCTGGGACTTTTTCAAGGAGCTCCCACTCTGTGGAATTCCCTCCCTTGCACATCGACTTTCCTCTAGGCTCCAAATTTTCAAAATTTCCCTGTAATCTCACCTCTTCATGAAAGCTTAGCAGGTTCCCAAACTACGCTGTTAACATCACTTGGTAATTTTCAACACTTACTCCCCCTCTGCACAATTCATGCAAAACTTCCATGTATTCTCGTTCAAACTCAAACAACCTTCTGACTGCCAGAACAACATTGCTGTGTGGCTGGATCCATAAGCTCATGTATCAAACTCCTATTGTCTTATAGATTTGTAAGCTTGGGTCTTCTTATTGCTTTGTCTATCTGTCAATTCCCAGTCTCATTTTATTACTGTGTTTGTTCCCAAATGTAAAGTGCTATGAAAGATGCTGGTGCTATATAAATAGACATTAATAAATTATAAGAATATTATTACAAATTTTTCACTTTTAAAGTGGACATGCCTTTACAGTGTTCTCCCCAGAAAATGTTAATGGCTAGGTGGCATTAAGAAGCAGCTGGGTGGGGGCAGTGTAATACTTTGCAATAATATTGAAAATTATTGGAGGTTATTGCCCACACCTGCCAGGTCAGGGGTCTAACGCACACTGCTGGTTGTAGTGCTCACATAGTGCTTGTTCTAAGAGGAGAAACAATGGTTTATTTTATTATAGTAGGACACAACTGTGCTCATAGAGCTCGGTAGAGCACCCTATAAATAGATTCTGGGGAGAAAACTGCTTTTTAATTGGAACTCATATATTTATTTTAATCTTAACATCTGTTATTTATCAATGTCTTTTGTTGTCTCCTAAGTCGTGACAGAGACTACAGGAAGTGTGTCTGGACTGAGCTTAACTTCAGAGCTAAATGAAGAATTGAATGATTTAATTCAACGCTTTCACAACCAGCTGCATGATGTTCAGGTACAGCTAATATAACTAAATGATTGCCCAAGGGAAGTCTATGTATATGCTTTGTGTTTGTTCCCTCTCATTAATTGGTGGGTGTATGTGGACATGATTGATGGGGGGGATTACCCCATCTAATTCTGTTGTAATGCTCAATTTGTAATGTGTCTTCAACAAGACAAGATGTTTGGGGCAGATAGAATTATATTTTCACGTGTGCTTGTTGTTGGTTTTGTGTTCTGCATTATGTTTCTAAGATATATATAAGTCAGTTGGGTTCAAATGGAGAGGTAACTGATTTCCTCTATATGCATGTCCTTTTCTATGCTTTTACTTATTGATATCCAATTAAATTTTTATCATACCATGAGTAAATAAGTAGGATATAAGAGGTGGGTATTACCAGTGACTACTTTGTATTCTATGGAAATAGAACTTTAGCTGGGCAAATGATGTTGCTGTATTATGCAGCATTTACAAGTCAATATGTTTTATATCTCAATTTTAGAAAACCGGTAATGTGTGGGTAATGAGCAAAAAGAAATTGTGGCCTGAATTTTAAGATATGCACTGCTGTTATCTAACAGCACAACTTCAACATTTGATGCAATGGGGACAGATAGAGAGGGTCAATGTTGAGACGCTACTGGAGGATGCCTGCTGGGGTTGTTCTCTGTTTAGTCCCCCATCTTCAAAGAATACAGACATCCTCCGGATCCTTGACTCACAGTGCGACACAAACTAGGCAATCATTTAAAGTTTGGCACATATGCACGAGACAAATAATATAGTCTCCAAGCACTCTTCCAGAATTGTAATGAATGGACATGTCTATTTTTAGGGCAAAGTGTATGTGGGTGGGTACAAATCAAGGGCCTATATGAAAATTAAACACTATTCTCTTACCAGCAACTACAGTGTATACTAAATGTACCCAACTGTAATGGGATGGACTTACTCGATCACCCTTTCTGGGGAAAGGTGTTTACTGGTTTGTCTTTGGTTCCTCTGTCAGTAACCTGCTATTACCAGACATTCACCGACTGTGTCAATGGCTCCTCACTATGGTGCAGTTGTAGATGAGTAGTTGTTACTACTACCAGGCTCCAGCACCTGTAACCACTTGTTTCAGGGTCATGTGTGTACATGCTGCAGCCCCTGGAGACTCTAGCAGGTTTCTGCTGATCTTACTTTGAATTACAACTGCGGGGTAGCAGGCAGAGCGTTGATTCAGGAGCTTTTGCTTCAACTCAGGACATCCAAGGGATGGATTAGAGCGGAAGCTCTCATTTGTAGGTCACAAGAATTCGTAAGGTATAGGCATCTTGCAAGAATAGAACAGGATCTTTAGGAAGAGTAGAGTGGTACAAATCACTAATAGGTAGTGGTAATACACACACCTACAACCAAAAGCTCTTTCCACCCCTGCTATAAATTCAAATAAGCACTTTGATAGCTCACCCGATGGTCTGGTCTGACCACTCCCCCGTATCTTCTGACATCACTGATATAGTCTCCCGCTCCCACCTTGTTACATGGCGCTTCAATGACACCATCCTTTATGACTCGCAACTCACCCTTAAACTGCTGACTCATAACGGGAAGCCCATAAGATGGTGATACGGGGTCATTTGATTAGCATGGCCTCATGCCATAGGAAACTTACCATTTCTAAACGCACTTTGTTAGCTATCCAACTTCAGACCCCGGAACGACAGCATAAACTTTCCCCAGATGAAGCTTCTTTGAACAGACTGCTAAAAGTAAATTCTGATTTGAATCTCCCCCTCTCGCGGTCCACGGCCACGCCTGAAACGGCTGAAGCAAACGTTTTACGAGAAGGAAAACAAAGCAGACAGGATCTTGACCACCCGTTTGAGGGTTCAAAGCTCCCAAAACAACGTTATGACCCTGAAATCTGCCTTGGGTTCCCCCATCTACAGCCCTGATCAAATAGGATGAGCGTTTCAGAAGTTTTATTCTGCCTTGTATAACTTAGATAGCTCAAACCCTGGAAGTACTCCTTCAACTGAAACCATAAAGGCATTTCTGAAACAAGTGAACCTCCCCACTCTTTCCTGGGATTCGGCCCAACAACTAAATGAGGAAATCTCGTCAGAGGAAATAGTGGCTATTATTAAAGCACAAAAGGCCACCGGGCCCAGATGGTTTCACCGCGGCCTATTATAAAAAAAAAGATTCCCAGACCCTGTTCCCCAACCTCCGCACCCTGTTCAAATAGACACTTGGATTACTGGACCAACCCTAGTGGGTTATGTGTTCAGGATGGTTAATCTGGGAGAGGGGGTAGACTGCACTGTGCCAGCCAGTCAGGACTAGATTTGACTGGGCCAATAGACGAGGACTTTCTATAGCCCCCACCGTCAATGTCCCCCAATGGACAGAAAATGATGCAAGTTAAAAAAAATCCTGTTCTTGCATATAGCATTTATTTCTCCCCTCTATAAACATGGGCGGAGTTTGGATTCCAAGTGCTAGCAAAACATAGACGCCATTAGATGTGTAATTCATGTCCCCCTGACTAGAATTGTTTTTAATATGTGATTCCAACTATATGGGATGATTTGGTTGTTGCTTTGTGTCCTATCTCATTGTAATGTGAATTTATTCTTCTATTACTTTTAGAGTCCACCAGTACCAGATAACAGACGCCAAGCAGAAAGCCTCTCTCTTACAAAAGAGGTTTGCCGAAGTGTAAACTCTTCTGTATCGGAGCCTGTGTCAGAAGAGAGAGGTCCACTGCTTAGTAAAGTGGGTGTACTGTTAGGCAAGAGACAGAAAATGGACTCTATTCTTGGAGAACTCCATACAATACAGGATCACCATCTAAATAACACTACATGTAAGTAAATGATTTGGATTGTGTGCAGTTTGTTTGTACCATTTACCTTTTTTTGGCCATTTTAAGAAAAAGTAAATTACATAGAGGGGCATTTATGGGATCTGGTGCAAAGGAAGCAAATGATTTGCCAAACACATTCCAACTGTGGTTTTTCAAAATAAAACCACTTCTGAATTGTGGCTTTAGGGTAAAACACCTTTTCCCTATACATCAGTTTTCATAAATGTCCACAAACTGTATTTTGCGGGTGTCACATTTGAAAATTAATGCATAAATGGCGTGCAGTTTTTTTTTTTGTTTTTTTTTTTTGTTTTTTTACCAGCCTACATTTACATTATTAGGGTTGGGGGACATTATGGTTTTCTGAAGGAGGAAATGCACGAACGGCCTTTTGTGTTGGGGCTCATCACAAAGAGTATTTCTTCTGTGTTTGATCTGTTCCGTTCTGCATAGATCAAACAAAAGACATGTCATTGTGTACATAGGTATCACAGTTCCTCATGCATGTGATTTGAGAAACAGAACAAACAGTGAAATTGTGTTTCCACCGTTTTTCTTCATGTGCGCTGTCAGTTTGTCCGTGGTCCATTTACAGTTCACTGAACTTCTTTCTATTTTCCTTTCCTTTTACATTTTTAAAAAGAAAAGAAGAAAATCTGGGTGACCTGAAACACATATATGTGTACAAGTCCTAAATAACAATGCCGTTGCGGGGCTTAACTCCAATCGGCTGTTAATATACTTTTCTCTTTCATCCAGTCTGGGGGACACTGCTTACCATGGGTTGTAGAGGGGAGCACGGGAGTTGGCACCTAGCTAGTTAATCTTTAACACTGCTGACAGACCCCTCCCCTCTACAATCCCCCTGCCTCTTCCCCAGTTTTTTCTAGGTGCCCAAAGGAGTTGGGCTTATTAGAAATAGCTAGTGATTATTTTATTTATTTTTGTACATAACTTTATTTTTTCTTTAAATTTTTATAGTTTAGTCAGTTTAGGGCAGAACTGGGAGTGTGTTCTACAGAAAGAGAACACACTCACACAAACTGGGCAGCGGTGACTGGACTCTGTCAGAGAGATCAGACTGCTCTCAATGGCAGAGCATTAACTGTCACAGGATAGAGTGACAAGCGGTCTCACTGAACAGCTGTCACTCCAGGAGGCTCCACGATAACCGGCGCTGCCATTAGGCACAGAGCGCCGCCTATCGTATCATCTTGCCGACGGCCATGATTTTTTTTCAAGGCCGCGGAGATACAGGAAAGAAGGAGGAGAAAAACGGGGCCATACCAAGATCCCCCCTCAGGTGAATAGGAGGGGGCATCGGGGTACTAACGCTGCAGGAGACCTCTAAGAGGCCTCCATAACTCTGCCAATTTCATCGATAAAGTTCCTTTAAAAAAAAAAAAAAAAAAAGAGAGACAGAAAGCTGCAGAGGGGGAACTATCACAAGAGCTCCCCTGCTCTCAGCACAGATGGTACAGTCCGGACTCTGGCGCCAAACAGAAGCCAGGGAAGGAACTTATCTCGAAGGGAGCAGACACCAGGACACTGCTGTTGGACTTCTCCCCTGAGTGGCCCTTTTGGCTAGGTACCAAAAACTCTTCTTTAACCTTTTACTGACTGTTTATGTGGTTACAGGAGGGAGGCTAGTAGGATTGTAAATATATTCTTACTTGCACATATATCTTTTAATTGTTACACACATACAAGTACAGCTTTTATTACACAATACTCTGTTTATTGTTGTAAACTCTGTCTCTCACAAAATATCTCTTAAGATATCTCTTATCTAAGTGTGTTTGGTGTGCTTTTCCTTTTAAAATGACAGAAAAGGGAAAAGGCCCTATGGCAAAATATTTTACATGTTCTAGATGTAAAGTTAAATTACCTAATGGGCAGAAAGACCCGTTGGCGCTCTGCTCAGCCTGTGAAGGAGAGGTGCCCTCTGCACAGACCCAGCTCCTTCCAGCCCCACTGACTGAGGAACTGGCCTGGGTAGCTTCCCTGACACAGTCGGTTTCCTCTTTGGCACAGATGGTCTCCCAATCTACTCAATTGTTGTCTAGTGTGGCAGTGTCTGTGATAAATAACGCTAATGCTCCTGTGGGGCTCCCTGCTGCCACGGTTTCTAATGAAACGTCTATAGCAGGACCTTCCTCTGCATTTATTAAGGGTTTGGAAAAACTTAACCAGTTACTTGAATCCCCAAACCTGCCCCCAGCTAAAAGAAAGCGGCTCAGATCCGCTAGACCTCTTCATGGTCCTTTCTGATTCAGAGGGACTTTCAAAAGAGGAAACAGATTCAAATTTGGATTTTGACCAAGTTCCATCTTCGGAACAGGAAGAAGTCACTAAATATCAATTTATTGACGATTTGGTTTTAGCGGTGAGGCAAGTGTTGGACCTCCCAGAAATGGAGGATCCTAGTCCTAGAGACAGAAGTCTATTTAAAAAGGCCAAAAGGAAGGTTATTCGTTTTCCCCCTTCTACAGAACTCGGAGATATTGCTGAGGGAGCCTGGAAACAGCCTGATAAAAAGTTTTCTGTTCCAAAAAGGTTCTCTTCCCAGTATCCGTTACAGGAAGAGGACGTGGCTCGCTGGGAGGAAATTCCGAAAGTAGATAATCCTGTGGCCCGTTTGGCCCGTCATACTCTCCTGCCGGCCCCGGGCTCAGCAACTTTGCAGGATCCCACTGACCGCAGAGTGGAATCCCAGTTAAAATCTATATTTGTAGCAGCGGGTTCTTCCTTTAGACCCACGTTTGCTTCAGCTTGGGTTGCCAAAGCCATGGAGACATGGGCAGAGCAACTAGCACAGTCCTTACAGGACCCAGAGTTGGTTACCCTGGCGTTACATTTAAAGGATGCGTCAGGATATATTTATGAGGCGGCTCAGCATCTGTGTCCTCCTCTATTCAGGCTGCGTCGGTTTCAGCCAGAAGAACATTATGGCTGAAATCCTGGGAAGGGGATTCTGAGTTAAAGAAATCTATGGAATCCATTCCTTTTTCAGCTGCAGGTCTGTTTGGTCCGGAGTTAGATAACATGATTTCCCAGGCAACAGGGGGCAAGAGCACCTCTTTGCTGGTTTTCTCCGGTAGAAGTTGGACCCCACGGTTTAGTTCCTTTCGTCAGCCCTTTCGGGGTACATCCTTACCCAGAGGGCAGTCGTTTAAGGGTAGACACCCGAATTCACGAGGCTCGTCCGTCAGAGGCAGGTCCTCTTTTGCAGCTAGGCGCCAGGCCTCCAAGACTCAGGAGAAGCCTGCTTCCTGACTGGCTCCATACTCCCCAGGAGGTGGCGCTGGTGGGGGGACGTCTGTCTCTTTTTCAGGAACAGTGGGCAGCGTCATCCCAAGACCCTTGGATTCGGGGAATTATTTGAAGAGGGTACATGATAGATCTGATGGGACCAATCCCTCAGCGTTTCTTTGTAACCTCGCTACCCCGAGATCCCCAAAGAAGACGGGCAATGCAGGCCTGTGTCGCCTCTCTTCTTTCGCAAAGAGTCATCTGCAAGGTCCCAGACAACCAGAAAAGAAAAGGTTTTTATTTAAATCTTTTTCTGGTCAAGAAGCCGGACGGCTCATTTCGACCCATTCTAAACCTAAAGAGCCTCAATGTGCACTTACGAGTGGAGTCCCTAAGGTCAGTGATAAACGGCCTAGAGAAGGATCAGTTTATGGCATCCATAGACATAAAAGATGCATACCTCCACATTCCTATTTGGAGGTATGCACGAGGTTCACGATAGGGAGCTCCCATTATCAGTTCCTTCCTTTCGGCCTCTCCACAGCTCCAAGGGTCTTCACGAAGATCATGTCGGTGATGGTAGCGTGTCTTCACCTACAGGGAGTTCAGGTCGTTCCCTATTTAGACGATCTACTCATCAAATCCTCCTCAGAGATTGGCGTCAACACTTATCACTCACCTTGGCAATCCTCGAGAGCCATGGGTGGCTGATAAACTTAAAAAAATCCCAGATGGTCCCGTGTCAACGCATGGTCTTCCTGGGGCTCATCATGGATACCAGTCGACAGAAGGTGTTCCTGCCTACAGAGAAGATCAGTTCAATCCGGGCTACAACAACTCAGGTCTTGTCCTCTCCCAAGCCCTCAATTCATTTGTGCATGCGCCTGCTTGGGAAGATGGTGGCCTCTTTCGAAACGATCCCCTTCGGTCGGGCTCATTCCTCATGCTTCCGGTGGGATCTTTTACAGAAATGGTCAGGATCCCACATACGCTTGGATCTGCAGAAGATCTCGCTGTCTCCGAGGGCGAGAGAATCGCTCCAGTGGTTGCTGAATCAGGTTCATCTGTCAGAGGGCAGGTCCTTTGCTCCATGCTCATGGATCATAGCCACGACAGATGCCAGCCTGAGAGGTTGGGGGGCGGTAATCCTGCACCTCCGGCTCCAGGGACTTTGGTCAATTCAGGAATCAGCCTTATCAATAAATGTGTTGGAATTGAAAGCAATTCTTTTATCCCTTAACGGGGCTCAGACCCTCCTTCAGGGCCACCCTGTCAGAGTTCAGTCCGACAATGCCACGGCCGTGGCATATGTCAACAGGCAGGGAGGAACCAGGAGCGCAGCCGCAATGAAAATTGCAGCTCAGATTTTTGCTTGGGCAGAACAGTACGTTCCAGCAATCTCGGCAGTATTCATTTCGGGAATAAAAAATTGGGAGGCCGACTACCTAAGTCGAAATCAAATGATGCCGGGGGAGTGGTCTCTCCATCCGGAAGTATTTCAGTCTCTAGTTCAGAGGTGGGGTCTTCCGGATATGGATCTCATGGCCTCCAGACACAACAAAAAAGTTCCCAGGTTTTGCGCAAGGGCAAGAGACCCCTTAGCGGTAGCCGTGGACGTAATGACAATGTAATGGAAATTCAGGTTGGGATACCTGGTTCCTCCGTTTCCCATGCTTCCTCGCGTGCTCAGACGAGTAAGGCAAGGTGGTCTGCCAGTAATTCTAGTAGCTCCCTCATGGCCACGCCGAGTGTGGTACGCGGATATAATCTCAATGGCGATAGGACAAGGATTTCGTCTTCCGTCACGAGACGACCTTCTTCAAGGTCCCTTCCGTCACCTGAATTTACCTCAGCTCAGTTTAACGGCATGGCTGTTGAAGCCAGCCTCTGGAGGTCTAGGGGTTTTTCCCCCAGTGTAGTGAATACTATGATGCAAGCTCGAAAGCCAGTTTCAGCTCGCATCTACCACCGGATTTGGCGAGCCGATATCAGATGGTGCGAAAAAAGGACATGTCACACGTCTTCCTTTTGTCTCCCTCGCTTATTGGCTTTCCTTCAGGATGGGCTGGAAGCAGGGCTTCGTTTAGGTTCCCTAAAGGTTCAGGTATCGGCACTTTCAGTCTTTTTTCACCCGAAATTAGCGGATTTGCCAGATATCAGGACTTTTCTTCAGGGAGTCTTACATATTCAGCCTCCCTATGTTCCGCCTACAGCACCATGGGATCTCAACCTGGTGCTGGATATGCTTAAAGGGCCTCCTTTTGAGCCCTTACCTGTGGCAGATTTTTGGTGTTTGACTTGGAAGGTCGTTTTTCTTTTGGCAATTGCTTCGGCACGTAGGGTGTCGGAATTGGGAGCTCTGTCTTGCCGGGAACCTTATCTGGTTTTTTACGAGGACAGAGCGGTTTTGAGAACACTCCCTTCTTTTGTTCCTAAAGTGGTGTCCTCTTTCCATTTGAACCAGGAAATTGTAGTTCCGTTTTTTTCATCTACTTCTCAGTCTGATCTGCAGTCTATGGAAAAGTTAGATGTGGTTAGGGCTCTCCGTATTTATGTCCAAAGAACATCTCAAATTAGACGAACTGATTCTCTGTTTGTCCTATATGAATCTAACAAAAGAGGCTGGCCAGCCTCTAAACAGTCCATTGCAAGATGGATTACGGCAGCTATTAAGCATGCTTACATAAGAGCTAACCTTCCTTTGCCAGAGAGACTTACGGCCCATTCCACCAGATCGGTAGGGGCGTCATGGGCAGCAAGAAATGGGGCTTCTGCTGACCAGCTTTGCAGGGCAGCCACCTGGTCTTCTGTCCACACATTTACCAAATTCTATCAATTTAATGTATTCGCTTCCGCGCATGCAAATTTTGCTCGTAGTGCTATACGAGCGGGGTTTTCAGAGCGGTCCCACCCTTAGGGGGCTGCTTTAGAACGTCCCCATGGTAAGCAGTGTCCCCCAGACTGGATGAAAGAGAAAAGAGGATTTATGTACTTACGTTAAATCCGTTTCTCTGATTCCGTCTGGGGGACACTGCGATCCCTCCCTTCTGCCTTTTCTCTGTATGCTCTTGGTTGATTGACCTATCTTCTTGGGGCTTTTTAATTAACTGGGGAGGAAGAGGCGGGGGGATTGTAGAGGGGGGGGGGGGTCTGTCAGCAGTGTTAAAGATTAACTAGCTAGGTGCCAACTCCCGTGCTCCCCTCTACAACCCATGGTAAGCAGTGTCCCCCAGACGGAATCAGAGAAACGGATTTAACATAAGTACATAAATCCTCTTTTCATTGAGTAACTAAGCATGATAAAAGCTTTAAAATAGAGTTAGGGGGGTATTCAATTGTTAGCGAGATCCCCGGAAAAACAAACGCTTAAAATATATTAGCGTTAATACGGTAATATGCACGTAAATACCGTTAATACGGTAGTTTACTCGCTGAATTTCATCTCGCAGCTCAGGGAGCTGCGAGATGAAATTCAGCGCGTAATTACCGTATTAGCACTAATATTTTTAGAGCGCTCGTTTTCCGGGGATCTCGCTAACAATTGAATACCCCCCTTAATGTTTTCTTTTTGTGCTCATCCTACCAAATTATTTTAAAAGTTTAATATCCTGATTAGAATTTTAGAACACTTTGAACTGTTTCTCTTAATGTACGCTAGTGCAATAAATTGTATTGGCAAAAGCGTGAAACATGAAAAGTCCATAGGAAAACACTTAAAAGCACGTTACAGAAATGTGTATAAAGCGTGCTTTACTTTTCTTTTGTTTACTGGTTTTCCCATCTTGTGTAAACGATGGGTGGATTTGTTTTATTTCCACAAATTGTGGGGGAATGTGTGGACTGCAACATTTGATCAGATTGAATATGTTTAAACTTTTTTCTTTCTTATATTCTGCATATTCCATACCTACTATTGTAGTAGTCTAATAAGAAGAAAAAAAGCATGCACCCAACATATGGTGATTTAAGCCAAGATCTTCAATTAAAATGAAATTTGTTTTTCAGTGTTTGTTAAATTCTTGTTTAATTGTTGGTCCTACAGGCTCCCCACAGAGGGTTTTGGATCAAAGAAGCATAGGTTCAACTGCCTCTGCTCCACAGGCCTCTGACAATAGGGCAACAAATAGCCCAGCAAGAGCAGCTGTTTACACTTCTGCCACATTTATGTATGATAGTGAAGATGAAGAAAATCAGAATCCTGCAGAGAAACTGAAGTATGTCATTTTATGCAGTCCTCGCTTCTTAATGCAAAATAAGTCACTGCTCAACACCCTATCTAAGGGTCAGGAAAATCCTCTCTAACATAGTGGGGTTTTTATCATGGAGACTATTCTAATTGTACATTTAGGGGTATAAAAAGAATTTAAGCACAGTAGTCTTAACAAAATGTTGTTATGCTCGCAAATTGTCGTAAAATTTTCTCCACTGCTATTGGCTAGTCGGTACAAATTGATATCTGTACCACTTGCAGACATTCCAGGTTTCTGGTGATATTCCTCCTGCAACATGATAGAGAGAGGAGGAAATGGACTGATGTGTACAAATAGGCATAATAGGAATCCCAAATGTATTGTACATTTAATGTTCCCTTATGCGTATGTTGTTTTCCACATGTTCATGTTTGGAAATTGTTTGTTTTATTTTGTTACTTTCTCTTACATTCTCTGGGTGAAACTGATCTAGTATAGAGGGTCCAGGCAAGAGTTTGACACTTTAAATTATCTTTACGAAGTCTGAAACTCCTGCCTTCTAATTCTCTTCCGTCAGGGAACTCCGTTTTTATTTTGGAGTTCCTCCATAAGTAGGAAGCTTTTGGGGATTATGTGGCCAGCAGCATCTATACAGTTTCATGCCTGTAGCAGTCCCCAGGATAAGTCTGAAGAAGTCCTGTTTCGGCGCCTCCTCCTGCCGCCACGCTCCCTATGCAGACTATTGCCAATTGACACCTGACAAAGGGTGTTCTTGCCTCAAAACATAATATGCTTGTTGTGGAGACTATTAAACTCTCTTTTAGCTCAAATAGTTCTCTGTTTATTTGAACATGGAGCTCCTAATAAAGTTGGTATCGGCCTTCAAGGCCTTGCAATATGCGTCATTCCACTTGAGTGTTCAAGATGAAACTTCTAATCACAGTCACTTGACCAGCAAATTCAACTGTCTCCAAAGATGCCGCTCGCTCCTTTGGTGCCTAAGAGTAGACATGTTTTTGGGGAATTTTGTTTCTCTCTCGTTTCTTTGCTCTATTGTCTCCTGTGGGAATTGATTACAAAAATAACTGCTTTCCCTGCTTGGGGCGGATGTAGAAGGGGAAGTGCAAACTCCTGCCCAGACCTTCTATACCCTATCGTCACTGTCTGCCAACAGATTCAGACAAAAGGATAGTACAAAAATCCTGTTTTAAACTCTTAAAAATAAAGTTTAGCAACCATAATTGCTCAAACTGGGGTACTCACTAACCTAACCATGAATGTCACCTATTGCTGATTAGTGATTTTTCTTTTTTCTTTTGAGTCTTACATTTCTAGAGTGTAAAGTTAAACCCACTGTATGTAGCTCACAGTTATCTTGGGGAGATGGATTTTATTTTCATTTTAATAAAATTGTGTTTTTTCCCCATCTGTTAAGAAAATTGAAAGAAGTTCGAAAAAGGCTAAATGAGCTGCGGGATTTGGTCCGGTATTATGAGCAGACGTCCGATATGATGACAGATGCTGTCAATGAGAACACTAAAGATGATGAGGAAGAGGAGGAAACTGAAGACTCATGGGTTGAATCTGATCAGGAAGTGAATCAGCCAGTTATTAACATAAGGTTAAAAACACTTTTAACTTGTAGGACTTTATATTGGCATTATACTTACAGTGCCAGCCTGTGCTTCTATAGACTGTTTGTGGGTCCTCACCACCTCTGGTACACATTCCATTCTTTGTATTTTTAGCTTACACATAGGGTGTTAAAATATGATATGCTGTTAATAAGTCCATAGCAGCACTGTAGAGAATTTCTGTTTTTCTGTTATTTTTCTTTCACTTATTTCACTATAACACTGTGCATATGAGATGTAACTGAGGAGTAAGGGAGCACAGATAGGGATAGGATAGCAAGTTACAGGGTTAGAGATTGAAGCGTATAGAGATGTGTCATGATGTGGATTGAAATAGGTGTAATGTCTGTAAGAGAAATGGTGGCTATATGCATGAGCTGCTGTTTATTAATGGATACAATATTTAAAAGTTCTAACATTTGCCTGGCTCCTAAATACTTGGCGTTTAGATTCTAAAAAATGTGCCAAAGTCTCTATTAATGAAACTAGTTAATGTACAAGAATATGTAAGAGCAAAATATAAAAACAGAAGAGAAACTACGTTAATATGATCCTCTTAATAATTATAGCGCCTGTCTCTCCTTCGGATGATAATTTGGCTAATTGTTTTATTTCTACAGAAATCCACAGCGTATGAGTAGCTGGGGACCAGTGAATAGCATCACTAATTCACAATGTGGAACAAATAACAGAGATGAAAGGCCGCTTAATACTGATTGTGAAATAAATAACAGATCTGCAGTTAATTTAAGAAGCTTCAACGCATCCTCTGCATTAGGTATGCTTCATTGAACTGTATTGTCAGTAAGTGTGACTTGATATTATTGACCTTTTGGTACAGGTCTTGTTGAAAGAGACCATTTATTTTCTCTCTCATCCTATCTGGGGGACACTGCTACCATGGGTTGTGAGAGTGGAGTTGGCACAGGTCTTGTGGAAGAAACCATTTCTTGTTTAATTCGCTGAATGATCTGATATATTACTTTTTGTGTTTCTTCAAATAGTATCTGGTCTCGGTTTGAAGGAAATTCTCAAATATTGCTCACTGGTTTAAATAAATGTTCATTGCTGCAAGAAAATATATAAAATGATGTCTTCGTTCAGTTTACCATAGGGTGTATTGTTTTCAACTATTCTTGATATCTTGAATTGAGTAGAATCATCTCAGACTATATTTCTACATACCAATTTATTGTAAAAATAAAAAAATCAAGCCTTTATATTTTTACGTTTCTGCTCTGATGGGATGACTCCAATAGATTTTATTTTTGGCATTCCTTATGTGATTGTGATTTTGATTTCCATATCTTTCAGAATGCTTGTACAATAGAGAAACTGAAGATAAAGGACAGGATGTTGAGTTGGATGATGAAGATGTAGAGGAGGACCAAGAGAGTGCTGTATCCCTCTCCAGCCGGAGTAGTGTCACAGAAGAGGAACAGAATGATGAATTTGAAGAAAAATTTAACCGTCTTATAGCAGCCAAGCAGAAACTGAGACAGCTGCAAGATCTTGTTGCAATGGTACCTGTATGTTTGCTTTGGTTAGCTGGATGACATTGTTGACCTTAACATTTGATACAGTATGTTTTAGGTAATTGTAAGTATGCTATTTATTGATAGCACAGAGTGGTAGTGCAGTTATTGCCATTTGTGTATTAAAATGTTTGTGACTTGGCTTAATATTATGGCACCATTGGTTGTATTCTTTCCTGGCTTTGTGACCGTTAGAAAAAAGAAGAAAATGCATAACAGGATTCAGTATTCCCAATATGTGTTGAATGGAGGGCAAACAGAGCATGAAATAGGGACCAGTGTTCTCCCCATAAAGCTTTGCCAGCCGGGTGGCATTAAGAAGTAGCCGGGTGATGGCAGTTGTAATACTTTGAAATGATATTGAAAAATGTTGCAGGTTATTGTCCACACCTACCAGGATTTTCTAGCTGGTGGTCAGTGGTCTAACACACACTGATGGGCTGTAG
The DNA here is from genome assembly GCF_038048845.1 of Mixophyes fleayi. Classification (NCBI taxonomy): domain Eukaryota; kingdom Metazoa; phylum Chordata; class Amphibia; order Anura; family Limnodynastidae; genus Mixophyes; species Mixophyes fleayi. Next base: position 71,355,692 of record NC_134402.1, read on the forward strand.
TGCTCATATAGTGCCTGTTCTAATAGGAGAAACATGATTTATTCGATTGTAATAGGATTCTGTTGGGCTCCAAGAGCCGGTTGGGAAACAAAAACCCGGGAATTAGGTGCTGGGGAGAACACTAGGGTCAATGATGCTAGAACAAATCACAATTTCGAGCCAATTGTGTTTCATAAATTTAACTTGTGAATCTTTTATTACTGGTTCAGATTTGAAAACAAGAAGAGAAAAATGTGCATCATCTTTTTAAACTGTATTCCCGCTGGTTAGTATTTTGACAGGTGAACAGAGAAGAGAAGGATACTGGCATAGATCATTCATCTCTAGAAAGATACCAGTGTAGTGAATGACTGACTGAGCAGTGACAGGGATAAGTCCCTTTATCCTTGTTCTGTCATCAGCATAGGTGTTTATTACTGACCTTTATTTATATAGCACCAGCATACTCTGTAGTGCCTTGCAATAGGAAAGAATCACAATAGTAAGACAAGAGTGGGCATTATCCATCATCACCATTAGCGGTAAGATGAGCCATGTGCACCTGGCTGGAATGAGTGCTCTCTATGCGGGTTTCATTCCCACTCCTCTTTATACCTAACAAAAGACAGAATTTCAAGAACAATTGTACAACATGAAAGCCTTCAGGGCCAGAATCGTCTAACAAGCTGTTTTGTTGTGTGTGTGTGTGTGTGTGTGATTTTTCTTCTTTTTAGGGGGAGGTGGGTTACTGATTGAACTTGTAACATAAGATAGTTTTGTTCCTATTTTATATACACTCCACCATCACAATTTTCCAGCTGCAAAATACTCAAATTAATTAGTCAAATTTGGCCAAATTGTTTTGCTTGTCTTATGTATATATTTACAATTACTGTAAATCAAGTCTTGCACATGGAGTTTTAGAAAACACTCAAGATGGAGCATGGATGGGGAAAAAATAGATGTACGGTATGTAATAGTTGTATGGAGGAGCTCTAATAGTGACAGCTTCTAGCTGTCTGCTGAACACAGTAGCGTACACCTTTGACCTTTGTGCCCCAGGTGGTAGGGTTGGTAATATAATTAGTGACATCTCCCATTCGTAAAACACCACAATGTTAAGTACATAAATTCGCCATCACTCCCTTATACAAATTATTATTATTACACTTTGGAAAGACATTTTGAGGGCTAGTTGTACTTAATTTCGGTTATTACTTTTATTTGTTTTATTTATCCTGAACATTTGTTTTTTGCTATATCAGTTAATTGTTTGTCACATTCGCAATTAATATGAATCATGTGTGAGCCATACTTTTTTTTTTTTTCTTCTTCTTTCTTTCCTCAGTATGCTGATGATACAGAGTCAGAAACAATACCAGCTGATATTATAGAAAGTGGAGGCCATCTTTTATTGGAGGAAGCAGACCCAAAACAGCAACCAAATAATACGCGCCCCAATGCATCTAAAGCACAGAGAGATGTAGTACTTAAGGAACAAGCAAGGTAATGCAAATGTATTAACTTATATTGAAAAGGCTTTCCACTTTTTGTGGAGAGGAGGTGTGTTTCTTGCCCTCACATTCTCTAACATCCATTGGTGAACATTGAAACCATGGGGCGTAGTGGTGTGTGTCCACTTTCAGCGTAATGTGAGATTTCTTTATTTTGCGCTTTCTGTGTTCAATCTAAAAAATGATGGAACGATGTCGGGCAAATGTAGAAGTGTGTATGCACTCATGACTAGCAGTGTGGGCAGATATCTATAAAGTATACAGTCACAATCTTTTCAGCAGATGGTTGTGAGAAATGAAGGTCACAGATGCGAAGGTAAATCGTGTAGTTACGTATGCATGAATCTGTATGCTGATCGGGAATTCCTGTCGTTAGTAAAATTGTTACAGAAATCGCATCTGAAGTAATTTTCTGTAGTGTGTGTGTACCCAGCTTTATTCCAATACATAGTCAAGAAGTAGGGGTCAAGCAGCTGTCAACATAACATCTTGCTTGAGCCACAAAACAAATTATTCCTATTCAAGATTAGATTTACAAAACCTTCATAACAGGAAAAGTGGAGATGGTGCCCATAGCAACCAATCAGATTCTTACTATCATTTTCTAGAATGAATGTACTGAATAAACGATAGCTAGAATCTGATTGGTTTGTAAACCATTCTAAAGGCTAGAAAACCATCTTTCTGTAAGAATTACCGTAGAGTTTGGAAAATTGTCATTTTTTGGAGCAAAGAGTAGGATATTTTCTCTACTTCCATTAAACTTGCTAGATTGTTTCAGTTCTTACAGGAAGGTCTTAGACAGCGTGTTGAGGCTTGGTTCTCTAAGAGAGCAGGTTTCAACGCTGTTTGTTTTTGTTTTGTTTTTCAACTAAAGGCTGTCGCTTATTCCAGAGGTACAAACTTTTTTTTTTTTCTTTTTTTTTTTTGTTGCAAGTAGTGCTGCATATCCAGCCTTCATATATTACTCCCATTGCTCCTTGGCATCTTAACCCTATTTTGACAGCCTTACAAAATCCTCCTCCTGTCTGAACTTTTAGGTTCTGTCGAGCTCAAGTTTTTAACAGTTATTCTCTTAGCAATTATAGATAAGGCTGTCTTATGTATTAATTTCAACCAAATATAAGGTCAAAATTTCACTTAAATTAATATATTGATCTCCAGGATAATTATTGAAAAGTCTTCTGAAAAGGGGTTCCTTTCTTTTTGCTCCAAAAACAGTTGCTAGATAGATGACCTCTGTAATTTGTTAGTCTTATATTGGAGCAGACTTCTCTCTTTGTAAAAAGGGGAGGACAAAGTAGACCAGATCAGTGTAAGTTTCTTGAATGTGCGAAATGGACATTGGTAGAATAGCTGAATCAGGGAAAGACCTTGTCTTCTGTTCATTCCTTCACAAAGTTGTACAGATTCTAGGCTTTTGCATCCAAGGACATTAGTTTAGGGTGGAAAGTTTTGCTCTCAGCAGCTACGGCGTAGTCCGTCACTTAGGGCTGCTTTGGGAACTCCCTATGTCTCCGTTGTCCCTCCAGTGGACGTAAGGGTAAAATAGTTTTCTATTTCATCCAGTCTGGGGGACAGTGCTTACCATGGGTTGTGGAGGGGAGCACGGGAGTTGGCACCTAGCTAGTTAATCTTTAACACTGCTGACAGACCCCTCCCCTCTACAATCCCCCTGCCTCTTCCCCAGTTTTTTCTAGGTGCCCAAAGGAGTTGGGCTTATTAGAAATAGCTAGTGATTATTTCATTTATTTTTGTATATAACGTTATTTTTCTTTAATTTTTATAGTTCAGTCAGTTTAGGGCAGAGCTGGGAGTGTGTTCTACAGAAAGAGAACACACTCACAGAAACTGGGCAGCGGTGACTGGATTCTGTCAGAGAGAGCAGACTGCTCTTAATTGCAGAGCATTAACTGTCACAGGATAGTGACAAGCGGTCTCACTGGACCGCTGTCACTCCAGGAGGCTCCACGATAACCGGCGCTGCCATTAGGCATAGAGCGCCGCCTATCGCATCACCTCGCCGGCGGCCATGATTTGTTTCAACGGACCGCGGAAGTACAGGAAGAAGGAGGAGGAAAACTGCGCCATACCAAGATCCCCCCTCAGGTGAATAGGAGGGGGCATCGGGGTACTAACGCTGCAGGAGACCTCTAAGAGGCATCCATAACTCTGCCAAATACATCGATAAAGTTCCTTTAAAAAAAAAAAGAGAAAAAGAGAGAGACAGAAAGCTGCAGAGGGGGAACTATCACAAGAGCTCCCCTGCTCTCAGCACAGATGGTACAGTCCGGACTCTGGTGCCAAACAGAAGCCCGGGAAGGAACTTATCTCCAAGGGAGCAGACACCAGGACACTGCTGTTGGACTTCTCCCCTGAGTGGCCCTTTTGGCTAAGTACCAAAACCCTTTCTTTAACCATTTACTGACTGTTTATGTAGTTACAAGAGGGAGGCTAGTAGGATTGTAAAAATATTCTTATTTGCACATATATCTTTTCATTGTTACACACATAAAAGTACAGCTTTTATTACACAATAGTCTGTTTCTTGTTGTCCACTCTGTTTCTCACAAAACATCTCTTAAGATATCTCTTATCTAAGTGTGTTTGGTGTGCTTTTCCTTTTAAAATGACAGAAAAGGGAAAAGGCCCTATGGCAAAATATTTTACATGTTCTAGATGTAAAGTTAAATTACCTAATGGGCAGAAAGACCCGTTGGCGCTCTGCTCAGCCTGTGAAGGAGAGGTCCCCTCTGCACAAACCCAGCTCCTTCCAGCCCCACTGACTGAGGAACCGAACCGGCCTGGGTAGCTTCCCTGACATAGTCGGTTTCCTCTTTGACACAGATGGTCTCCCAATCTACTCAATTGTTGTCTAGTGTAGCAGCGTCTGTGATAAATAACGCTACTACTCCTGTGGGGCTCCCTGCTGCCACGGTTTCTACTGAAACGGCTATAGCAGGACCTTCCTCTGCATTTATTAAGGGTTTGGAAAAACTTAACCAGTTACTTGAATCCCCAAACCTGCCCCCAGCTAAAAGAAAGCTGCTCAGATCCACTAATCCTCTCATGGTCCTTTCTGATTCAGAGGGACTTTCAGAAGAGGAAACAGATTCAAATTTGGATTCTGACAAGGTTCCATCTTCTGAACAGGAAGAAGTCACTAAATATCAATTTATTGACAATTTGGTTTTAGCGGTGAGGCAAGCGTTGGACCTCCCAGAAATGGAGGATCCTAGTCCTAGAGACAGAAGTCTATTTAAAAAGGCCAAAAGGAAGGTTATTCGTTTTCCCCCTTCTACAGAACTCAGAGATATTGCTGAGGGAGCCTGGAAACAGCCTGATAAAAAGTTTTCTGTTCCAAAAAGGTTCTCTTCCTAGTATCCGTTACAGGAAGAGGACGTGGCTCGCTGGGAGGAAATTCCGAAAGTAGATAATCCTGTAGCCCGTTTGGCCCGTCATACTCTCCTTCCGGCCCCGGGCTCAGCAACTTTGCAGGATCCCACTGACCGCAGAGTGGAATCCCAGTTAAAATCTATATTTGTAGCAGTGGGCTCTTCCTTTAGACCCACGTTTGCTTCAGCTTGGGTTGCCAAAGCCATGGAGGCATGGGCAGAGCAACTGGAACAGTCCTTACAGGACCCAGAGTTGGTTACCCTGGCATTACATTTAAAGGAGGCGTCAGGATATATTTATGAGGCGGCTCAGAGCTCAGCTTCTGTGTCCTCCTCTATTCAGGCTGCGTCTGTTTCAGCTAGAAGAACATTATGGCTGAAATCCTGGGAATCCTGAGTTAAAGAAATCTATGGAATCCATTCCTTTTTCGGCATCAGGTCTGTTTGGCCCGGAGTTAGATAACATGATTTCCCAGGCAACAGGGGGCAAAAGCACCTCTTTAATGGTTTTCTCTGGTAGAAGTCGGACCCCACGGTTTAGTTCCTTTCGTCAGTCCTTTCGGAGTACATCCTTGCCCAGAGGGCAGTCGTTTAAGGGTAGACACCCGAATTCACGAGGCTCGTCCGTCAGAGGCAGGTCCTCTTTTGCAGCTAGGCGCCAGGCCTCCAAGACTCAGGAGAAGCCTGCGTCCTGACTGGCCCCATTTTACCCAGGAGGGGGGACGTCTGTCTCTTTTTCAGGAACAGTGGGCAGCGTCATCCCAAGACCCTTGGATTCGGGGCATTATTTCAAGAGGGTACATGATAGATCTGATGGGACCAATCCCTCAGCATTTCTTTGTAACCTCGCTACCCCGAGATCCCCAAAGAAGACAGGCAATGCAGGCCTGTGTCGCCTCTCTTCTTTCGCAAAAAGTCATCTGCAAGGTCCCAGACAACCAGAAAAGAAAAGGTTTTTATTTAAATCTTTTTCCGGTCAAGAAGCCGGACGGTTCATTTCGACCCATTCTAAACCTAAAGAGCCTCAATGTGCACTTACAAGTGGCCAAATTTCGAATGGAGTCCCTAAGGTCAGTGATAAACGGCCTAGAGAAGGATCAGTTTATGGCATCCATAGACATAAAAGATGCATACCTCCACATTCCTATTTGGAGCAAGCATCAGTCCCTCCTGATGTTCACGGTAGGGAACTCCCAGTATCAGTCCCGGGCCCTTCCTTTCGGCCTCTCCACAGCTCCAAGGGTCTTCACGAAGATCATGTCGGTGATGGCAGCGTGTCTTCACCTACAGGGAGTTCAGGTCGTTCCCTATTTAGACGATCTACTCATCAAATCCTCCTCAAATATTGGCTTACGTCAACACTTATCACTCACCATAGCAATCCTCGAGAGCCATGGGTGGCTGATAAACTTAAAGAAATCCCAGATGGTCCCGTGTCAACGCATGGTCTTCTTGGGGCTCATCATGGATACCAGTCGACAGAAGGTGTTCCTGCCTACAGAGAAGATCAGTTCAATCCGGGCTACAACAACTCAGGTCTTGTCCTCTCCCAAGCCCTCAATTCATTTGTGCATGCGGCTGCTTGGGAAGATGGTGGCCTCCTTCGAAACGATCCCCTTTGGTCGGACTCATTCCCGATGCTTCCAGTGGGATCTGTTACAGAAATGGTCAGGATCCCACAAACGCTTGGATCTCCAGAAGATCTCGCTGTCTCCAGGGGCGAGAGATTCGCTCCAGTGGTGGCTGAATCAGGATCATATGTCGGAGGGCAGGTCCTTCGCTCCATGCTCATGGATCATAGCCACGACAGATGCCAGCCTAAGAAGTTGGGGGGCAGTAATCCTGCACCTCCGGCTCCAGGGACTTTGGTCAATTCAGGAATCCGCCTTATTAATAAATGTGTTGGAGTTGAAGGCAATTCTTTTAGCCCTTCGAGGGGCTCAGACCCTCCTTCAGGGCCACCCTGTCAGAGTTCAGTCCGACAATGCCACGGCCGTGGCATATGTCAACAGGCAGGGAGGAACCAGGAGCGCAGCCGCAATGAAAATTGCAGCTCAGATTTTTGCTTGGGCAGAACAGTACGTTCCAGCAATCTTGGCAGTATTCATTCCGGGAATAAAGAATTGGGAGGCCGACTACCTAAGTCGAAATTAAATGATGCCGGGGGAGTGGTCACTCCATTCAGAAGTATTTCAGTCTCTAGTTGAGAGGTGGGGTCTTCCGAATATGGATCTCATGGCCTCCAGACACAACAAAAAAGTTCCCAGGTTTTGCGCAAGAGACCCCTTAGCGGTAGCGGTGGACGTAATGACAATGTAATGGAAATTCAGGTTGGGATACCTGTTTCCTTCGTTTCCCATGCTTCCTCTCGTGCTCAGACGAGTAAGGCAAGGCGGTCTGCCAGTAATTCTAGTAGCTCCCTCATGGCCACGCCGAGTGTGGTACGCGGATATAATCTCAATGGCGGTAGGACAAGGATTTTGTCTTCCATCACGAGACGACCTTCTTCTTCAAGGTCCCTTCCGTCACCAGAATTTACCTCAGCTCAGTTTAACGGCGTGGCTGTTGAAGCCAGCCTCTGGAGGGCTAAGGGTTTTTCCTCCAGTGTAGTGAACACTGATGCGAGCTCGAAAGCCAGTTTCAGCTCGCATCTACCACCGGATTTGGCGAGCCTATATCAGATGGTGCGAAAAAAGGACATGTCACACGTCTTCCTTTCGTCTCCCTTGCTTATTGGCTTTCCTTCAGAATGGGCTGGAAGCAGGTATCGGCACTTTCAGTCTTTTTTCACCTGAAATTAGCGGATTTGCCAGATATCAGGACTTTTCTTCAGGGAGTCTTACATATTCAGCCTCCCTATGTTCCGCCTACAGCACCATGGGATCTTAACCTGGTACTGGATATGCATGCTTAAAGGGCCTCCTTTTGAGCCTTTACTTGTGGCAGATTTTAGGTGTTTGACCTGGAAGGTCGTCTTTCTTTTGGCAATTGCATCGGCACGTAGGGTGTCGGACTTGGGAGCTCTGTCTTGCCGGGAACCTTATCTGGTTTTTCACGAGGACAGAGCGGTTTTGAGAACACTTCCATCTTTTGTTACTAAAGTGGTATCCTCTTTCCATTTGAACCAGGAAATTATAGTTCCGGTTTTTTCATCTACTTCTCAGTCTGATCTGCAGTCTATGGAAAAGTTAGATGTGGTTAGGGCTCTCCGTATTTATGTCAAAAGAACATCTCAAATTAGATTAACCGATTCTCTGTTTGTCCTATATGATTCTAACAAAAGAGGCTGGCAAGCCTCTAAACAGTCCATTGCAAGATGGATTACGGCAGCTATTAAGCATGCTTACATTAGAGCTAACCTTCCTGTGCCAGAGAGACTTACGGCCCATTCCACCAGATCGGTAGGGGCGTCATGGGCAGCAAGAAATGGGGCTTCTGCTGACCAGCTTTGCAGGGCAGCCACCTGGTCTTCTGTCCACACATTTACCAAATTCTATCAATTTAATGTATTCGCTTCCGCGGATGCAAATTTCGCTCGTAGTGCTATACGAGCGGGGTTTTCAGAGCGGTCCCACCCTTAGGGGGCTGCTTTAGAACGTCCCCATGGTAAGCAGTGTCCCCCAGACGGAATCAGAAAAACGGATTTAACGTAAGTACATAAATCCTCTTTTTTTTTTTTTACGCTGGTTAAATTCATTGGGGAACACTGGACACCCACCCATTGTATTCTGGTTTTGTTCATTGTTTGACTTAAGTTTTGTTATTGCTGAATGAGCTCCTCTTTATTGTCTCTCTCTGCCTTTTATTATCAGCCACGTTACGTTTAGAAAAATAGCTGCAAAGCTTCTGGCTAGAAGATATATGGGTAGAAGCTCAGACTTGAATAAGATTGTCGTAATACCAAAACTTCTGCACACACCTCTATACCCCATGGTTCCAGTGTTCTCCATTGGACTTCGAGAAAAGAAATTAATGGAAGTACAAAAAATACTTCTTCCTTTTTTTTTTTTTTTTTTTTTTTTGAGTTGTTCACTTACAAGGAACTTTTGATATTACAGAGAGAAATTTTATGAAACAAAGCTTCAGCAGCAGCAACAGGAATTAAAACAATTACAGGAGGAAAGAAAAAAACTTATTGAAATTCAAGAAAAAATTCAAACATTACGGAAAGCATGTCCTGACCTCCAGGTGTGTGAAATGCATGACTAGTTTGGAAATAACCAAATAAATAAATCATTTATGTGTTTGTGATATTTCAAGTCGTGCCATTTTATATTTTTTGTTAGAACTAGCTTTCCCTAGATCATATGGTAAATATGAAAATATTCATGTGGCACGATGCGATGTGGCAGAGCCTACTATTACCGAGAATGCCGTTTCAGTAGAGATGAAGGAAGATGGTTTGAGAGCCGACCGTAGGAGTGCCAGCTTACTTTTTGTGCTAGTAGTTTTTTAATTTTAATTTACCTTTTTATATTACTTTATTTTTTTAGGGTACTATTTTTATTTTACTTGGATCTGAGGAGTGTGTTATACAGATGGAGAGCACACTCCTGTTGGGCAGCGGCACTACTCTGTCTTGTGAGACCCGAACGTCTCTCACTGACAGAGCTGGCAGTGTTTTAAAAGTGCCGACAGGCGGCTTAATCAAGCCGCTGGTACACTGACAGCCTCCCTAAAACCAGCACCTCCTTCACTGACACAGAGCGCCGGTACTCTGAGCGATGGCAGGCGCCATCTTGCTGGGGCATACCAAGTTCCCCTCTCGGAGAAAAGAGGGTGCAATCTTGCTAAAGCTGCAGGATCCGTTTTTTAGTGAGGACATCGGAGGATAGAACATGCGGTGGCTGCCACAATAAAAGGAAAACGGCACCAATTCAACGAGCAGCAGCAGGAAATGTCGGGGAGTGGAGCTAAATAATATAGAGCTCTACCACATACTTGGATGAACGCCAAAGGAATTGCCCGGGAAGACAGACTTCCTCAGCCTGACACTATCTTCAGGGGACACTGCTGACTGACTCCTCTCCTGCATATCGTGCTTAGCTGGAAGGCTAAGCACCAGTATTGTATACCTTTCTATTCATATTAGATAGATGGATATTTTGTTCTATGTGTGCAAGTAGTAGTAAAATCAGTTTGTATTCTACTTAGCCAACTTACATCTTTTCATATGCTGGGTACAAGATACAACTTTTACTGTTATAGATTAGTTGCTACACTTGTATTTATTCAAGCTATATCTTGTGTGACTGAATTTCTATTGCATAAGTGTGTTTTCCTCTTAATACAAATATATCTGATAAGGGAAAAGCACCACTTAAAAAATATTTCACTTGTTCAAAATGTAAGGTAAAGTTGCCAATTGGACAAAAGGGCACAGGGCACTTTGTACTGACTGTGACGCAAGGACACACAGTACGCAGGCCCGGTCTAATGTACTACCACTACCAGGAGGAGCTGGCATGGACATCTTCCCTGGCGCAGTCGGTTACTACTCTGGTCAAATGTCTTACTAAGCCTACTGGGTTCACAGCGGTTTATGCTGTTCTCCCCACCGTTTCAGTGCAAACTGCCCTTCCTGTGGCAGTAGAGATGCCCGTGACCGCCGGGACATCGGAAGTGGCTGTGGCAGGTTCATCATCCTCTTTCACGAACCCAGGCCCTACCTCTGGAGAACCAGCTTGGTCCTTATCCTTAGTCAGAGGCCTGGATAGATGAAACCGTTTTTTAGAGGCTCCAAGATCTGGACTTTCTAGAAATAAGAGGTTTTGGTCTACAAATCCTCTTCTATCCCTCTGATTGTGAGAGGTCTTCAGAAGAGGAGGGTGAGCCCATTTTTGTCTCGGATTCTGCGCAGGTCATAGACCCGGAAGAATCCCGTAAATATCAGGGCATTGACTATCTGGTCTTAGCAGTAAGGAAAGCCTTGGACCATATGGATTTGGATGAACCCAAATCTTCGGACCAGGGTCTTTTTAAAAAAAAATAAAAAAAATTAGAATGGATATTTTCCACCGTCCGTGGAATTAAGAGACATAGCAGATGCAGCTTGGAAACAACCAGACCGGAAGTTGACGATTCCAAGGGGATTCCTTACCCTGTACCTGCTACAGGAAGAGGACCTGGCCTGCTGGTAACAGATCGCAAAGGTTGAGACTCTGGTAGCTTGTTTAGCTCGCCACACTACAGTTCTGGTGCCGGGTACAGCAGCCCTGCAAGATGCCACTGACCGCAAGGTCGAGGTTCATTTAAAATCAATCTTTGTAGCGGCAGGCGCCTCTTTCAGACCCATGTTTTCATCGGTGTGGGTTGGCAGAGTGATGGAAGCATGGGCAGAACAATTGGCGAAGGGACTGCAGGATTCAGAATTGCTTCCCCTTGCCTTGCATCTAAAGGAAGCCTCTGGATGCTTATATGAGACGGCCGCCTCCATATCTGCTTCGCGGTGGCAGCTAGAAGGACCTTGTGGCTGAGGTCCTGGGACGCAAATACAGAATCTAAAAAATCACTTGAAACGTTACCATATTCTGGCACAAGTTTGTTTGGCCCTGAATTGGACAATATTATTTGCCATGCCACGGGTGGCAAAAGCACTTTTCTGCCAGTGTACGTTACTAAGGCAAAACCTTGATTTGGCTCTTTTCTGCAGCCCTTTCGGGGGGGCTCGTTTGCTTAGGGGTCAGATGACTAGAGGCAGACCGACCGGTAGCAGTGGACACTCTTATAGAGGTAGGTCCTCCCTCTCTACGAGGCGGCAGTCGGCAAAAGCTACGGAAAAGCCAGCATCCTGACTGTCATCCACCCCTTCTTGCTGCAGCAGGAGGGGGGGGAGGCAATTGAGTCTGTTCAAAGAACAGTGGATAGAGTCCTCCCAAGTTTGGATTTGCGGGATCATGACGAGAGGGTACATGATAGACCTGTCGGGTTCAGTCCCTTGTCGTTTCTTTGCAACATTACCCCGTGAGCCAGAAAGGAGACGTGCGATGCGGCTCTGTGTTGCTTCTCTTCTTTCTGCAGGAGTCATTTGCAGGGTACCAGAAAAGGCAGGGGTGCTATTCAAACCTGTTTCTGGTCCCAAAGCCGGATGGATCTTTCCGACCATTCTTAAATTTAAATGTTAAATCTACACCTGAGGGTGGACAGGTTTCGTATGGAGTCCCTCCGATCAGTGATCAATGGACTGGAGGCAGACAAACTTTTAGCGTCAATAGATATACAGGACGATTACCTTCACGTCCCCATTTGGGAGGGACATCAGTCACTTCTCAGATTTACGGTAGGATTAGCTCACTACCAATTCTGGGCACTCCCCTTTGGCCTCTCTACAGCGCCCAGAGTGTTCACAAAAATCATATCGGTAATGGCGGCATATCTTCATTCCAGAGGGGTCAAGATAATACCATATTTAGACGACCTACTCATCAAGGCCGCATCAGCAATGCTGTTGAAACAGCATCTGACACTTACCCATCCATGGTGCTCCAAGATCCTTATTGTAATAAATCTAAGGAAATTACAATTGATTCCCTGCAGAGGATGACCTTCTTGGGGTTCATTATAAACACTAGAGAGCAAAAGGTGTTTCTCCCAGAGGAAAAGCCCAGGTCATTAAGGGAAGTAACTATACAGGTCTTGGCCACTCACAGTCCAACCTTCCACTTAAGCATGTGTCTCCTAGGCAAGATGGTGTCAACCTTCGAAACAATTCCTTACGGTCGGTTCCATTCCCGCTGCTTCCAGTAGGACCTCTTTATCAAAGTGGTAAGGTTCCCATCTGCATTTGGAACACCAGAAGATCCGCTTTTCTCCAAAAGCAAAGGTGTCTCATAAGTGGTGGTCTGTCCAGGGTCACCTGCCAGTAAGCAGGTACTTTGCCCCATGGTCCTGGATCATAGTAAACAGATGCCAGCTCGAGCAGCTGGAGATCTGTGGCCCTTCACTTACGGCTGCAAGGACTTTGGTCGACTCAGGAGTCTTCCCTGTCAATCAACATTCTAGAGATGAAGGCCATGCTAATGGCTCTTCGGGGCGCCCAGACCATGCTTCAGGGTTGTCCGGTCAGGTTGCAATCCGACAATGCCACAGCAGTGGCTTATGTAAACAGACAGGGCGGAACCAGAAGTGCAGTAGCAATGACAGTGGCAGCATAAATTTTCGCCTTAGTAGAACAGAATGTTCCCTCAGTCTCATTGGTGTTCATACCAGATATCCTGAATTGGAAGGCAGATTATCTAAGCCGTCATGCAGTGATGCCGGGGGAGTGGTCACTCCATCTGGAAGTCTTCCAGTCGCTGATCCTGAGATGGGGTCTCCCGGACCTGGATCTCATGGCGTCGAGGCACAACAGGAAGGTCCCGAGTTTCTGCGCAAGGGCAGGGGACCCCCTGGCAGTAGCCGTAGACATCATGGCCAATGCCCTGGGACTTCAGGTTGGGAAATTATTCACCGCATGCTCAGATGAGTAAGGCAAGGGGCACTCCCAGTGATTCTTGTGGCTCCCGTCTGGCCGCAGAGCGTATGGTATGCAGACATTATCTCGATGGCTGTAGGTCAAGGAGTGTGTACCACTATGAGACGACCTTCTTCTCCATGGCCCATTCCGACATCAGGACTTGCCTCGGCTGACTGTTGAAGCCAGCCTTTGGCGGTCTAGAGGATTTCCAGCCTTTGGCGGCCTAGAGGATTTTCTCCTAGAGTCGTGAATACTTTGTTGCGAGCTCGTAAGCCAGTTTCGGCTCGCATCTACCATCGGATTTTGTGCACTTATATCAGATGGTGTGAGAATCGCCCCTGCCATACGTTGTCTTTTCGTATTCCCCGTTTCCTGGCATTCCTCCAGGATGGCCTGGATGCAGGTCTCCGTTTGGCCTCTTTAAAAGTACAAATATCGGCCCTTTCGGTTTTCTTTCACCATCATTTAGCGGACATGCCGTATATTAGGACGTTTCTGCAGGGCGTCTTGCATATTCAACCGCCTTATGTTCCACCTACGGCACCATCGGACCTCAACCTGGTACTCGATATGCTAAAAGGGCCTCCTTTTAAACCATTACATTCAGCTGATCTAAGGTTAACATGTGGAAAGTAGTGTTCTTTCAGGCCATTGCATCAGCTCGCAGAGTGTCAGAATTAGGAGCACTCTTTTGCCCCGAACCGTATTTGGTTTTTCACGAGAACAGAGCCGTTCTGCGGACTATTCCTTCGTTCGTACCGAAGGTGATTTCGGGATTCCACATGAACCAGGAAATTGTGATTCCGGCATTTCAGGCAGGGCCATCGTCTTGTGGGAAAAGTTCAATGGAGTGTTTGGATGTGGTCAGGAGGACCGCCCACATTCGACGCACAAATTCTCTTTATCCTTTTTGATTCACATAAGAGGATAGTCAGCCTCAAACTAATCCATTGCAAGATGGATTACTGCAACCATTAATCAGGCTTACATCCTTACATGCCAGGTCGGCTTGCTGCCCATTCCACTTGTTTGGCGGGGGCGTCTTGGGCAGCGAGAAATGGGGCCTCAGCGGACCAACTTTGCAGAGCAGCCACCTGGTCCTCGGTCCATACTTTTACAAACTTATATCAATTCCATGTCTTTGCTTCTACAGACGCCAAATTTGGTCGTAGTGCACTGCGTGCAGGGCTGTTAGAGCGGTCCCACCCTTGGGGGGGGGGGGGGGTGCTTTATAACTTCCCCATGGTAGCAGTGTCCCCCTGATAGGATGAAAGAGAAAAGAGGATTTTTATACTTACGATAAATCCGTTTCTCTGATTCCATCTGGGAGACACTGCATTCCGCTCTTCTGCTGTATGGTCTTTGGTTGTTTGGCCTATCTTCCTTGGGGCTTCATAATTAAACTAAGGAGCTGCAGAGGGGAGGGGTCGGTCAGCTTTGATACATTAAACAAGTTAAGTGGTTAAGTGCCAACTCCACGCTCCTCTTATATAACCCATGGTAGCAGTGTCCCCCAGATGGAATCAGAGAAACGGAATTATCGTAAGTATAAAAATCCTCTTTTCCAAGGTGACTACCTTCAGCTTTTCTCTGTCCGGTGAAAACCAGAAGAGATTGCAGCTTGGGTGTGAGAAAGAGGACCAACAGCAAGTCCTCCCTCACACACCCTTTCCACACTATAATAAAGTGGTAAACAGAATTCATTTGAATTGACAGAACCCTGGGGAAAAAACGCTTCTTGGAGCAACCAATGGAGCTCCAGCTATTGGCAGGAACATATTCGTAAAACATTACATTACAAATGATAGTACATTTGAATACATTTTTTTAAAATATTTAAAAAAAATATTTTTCTTAATTACTTGTTCAATTAAAAAGATCCATGTAATGTTTGAGTTTCATATAGATAATTAATTCAGGCTTTTTTTCCCCCTCTCCTTCTCTATGAATTAGTTGTCTACATCTAGTGTTGGAACATGCCCGACAACCAGGCAGTTGCCAACTGCTGCCTCAACTCCAGATGTTAATGAGAGCAGCACCGTCGTCTTACCGAGCATGCCGGACCCAGAAGATTCCTCTTCTGTGGATAATGAGGTAGGAAACACCAATCAGCCTTCATTTCTCTTTATTCTTTTTATTAGAAAGAAATTCCAAATCTTGCAGACTATGTAAACATAAGAATATCTAACTAAAAGTGTTGTCCTTGATGAGTCCTGCGAAATTTTATATTTCCACAAACATTTATTAAAGATACTAAAAACTCAAACCGTATCAAAACAATCAAGATTGGTCACCAAGGATTTTAAAGCAACACTGTTTGCAGATATTTAGACTACACTCTCCAATCCTTTGATCTCTATACCAAACTTAATACCTTTTTTAGTTCCCTGTTTGGTTTTATGGTGACTGAACGCTCACAACTCAATCAAGTTACTTGAGTACTATTTTATTGCAATAAATTGAATCATTATTGTGCATACTGTAAATGCTAATAAGCCCCATATGCAATATGGCAACTCCACCTGAGCTGCCAGCGACAAGATTGCTTGGCAGTTTAGCAATGCACTTGGGTTGCTGAATTAGTGGCTTACAGGCCAAGTAGCAGAATCAAACACAAATGATTGACTTATTGACAAATAAAATCCTATTTATTAAAACACCCCACATTTTCAAAAGTACACTAACAAATATAACCATAACAATCGGTGATATTTTTTTGGCTTAAGAATCTTGTATCTGGAGCCAAATCAGGTCAGAGGGGTTAAATGTAAACTTTATAGCAAGGTTTAAAATACGCTCAAACATTTAATAAATATAATCATAAGTAGATGTTTATACTGGATCTCTAAGTTTATTATATTAGTTCTGTTGATGTCTAAGCGTTTTTTCATTATATGGAGCTGCTTTGCAATACACAGCCCCATTCCATTTTTTTTTTGCAACTTCCAGCTCTAGGTAAATGAATTGTCCTTCCAGAGGGCGGAGTCTTTTGTTTTTACCTCCACTATGCATTGCATGTTTCCTCTCATGTACACAGTGACCACCTTGACATACGCATTCAAACATCCATTGGGTGGTTTCTTACAAATGAAGAAAATACTATATATTCGAAGACTTCTCCTCTCTCTGGTCATTTGCAATAGTTATTTAAAAGACTAAGTATTTTACATGTATATTGGTGATACACACTGAAATCTGCTGTCTAGTGACAGTGTGGGGAGGTGGAGCCGTGATCGGCACCTCATCTCTTTCCTTTCTCCCATTTTTCAACTAAGAGCTACTGAGTGAAGTGCTCCTGGGAAACCAGTTGTCTATGGGCACTTTCATTTTATTTATTTAAAGTGGCTCTGCTTTGGAGCCTTAACTGGGGTATTTCTTTAACGGGTAGAGCATGGAGTAGTTCAGAGGCAACCCGGCTCCCTCAGCGATCATCAGACCTGTTGGTGTCTGTGGACAGTGCAGTTCAGGTGGCGACTCCTACTGTGAAAGGTAGTCCTCACTAGGGGATGAGAGACACAGGTAACTGAACCGGCAGGGGGAGGTGTATATCTAGCTCGTGGCACCTCCTTTTTGACAGGCTTTATCTCACAGTGGATATCTTGTCAGAATTGGTGACACCTCGGTTTGGACAGTGCACTATTAAAAACTCCACTGCACTCCCGGATTCCCTCTCAGCAAGGCTCCTGTGATAAACTTGAGTCCCTCTGTGGGAAAGTCAAGTGATCTGAGTAACTAGATTTCCATATCTTTGAATTGTGTGGAAATTCCCTGTATGTGTCTCATTCTTGTAGCTAATTTGTATACCACCGTTAAATTAGAAACTTAGCTGTCCTCTAATAGCGCTCTTCCCCCTCTCCAATTTCTGATATTTCTTTATTTAGGAGATAAAAGAAACGTAGTTACTTTTTCTTCCTCGCCTCATTTGTCAGAGCTTTTAGTGGAAGCTTGGACAAAACCAGATAAAAGGTTTCAGATTCCACTGTGATTAACAGGGGTTTATCCATTGCTGTGTGATACCAAAAGGTGGGATTTCGATTTTGAAACGCAGTGGTCTGTCTTTCTAACACTGCTAGAATCGCCTTTCTGAATGCTGCCTCTCTGAAGGACAGCACAGAAGGAAATGTGAGGGTGTTTTGAAATCTTTTTGTGGCCGCAGGTACAGGTCTAAGACATGGGTCAATAAAGCGATTGAGAAGTGATCTGAACAGGTTATGGAGGCTTTACAGTCTGGCAAACATAGATCAGAGTTGTTCACTTTTAATGAAACATATCAGAGAAGCTGCAGTGGTTGCTGGACTTATTGAATCCAGTGGCTGCTAGATGAGCCCTTTGGCTCAGATGTTGGGTGCGCAGATGTACAGTGTACACCTCAGGAGTTCTGTCCTTTGTTCCGCTGGGTGGACAGCAGAGGGCTATTGATATCCTAGTGTTCCACCTCCAAGACCACTAATAAACAAGCTGCGTGAGGGGATTCTTTTCCACCTGTCTGCAAAGGGAAAGGGCAAAAAGGATGGTTTTTATAAGGGCCATTCAGGCCCTGAAGTCATCAGGAGTTGGTATTGTCCTGGTTCTGGAGGTGTGGGGTTTTTATTTTCTTTCTTATCCAAAATCTGGAAAATTCCTTTTGACCCATCTTGAACTTAAAAATTCATCTTCAGGTGGACAGTTTCAAGATGAAGTCAGTAAAGTCAGTCATAAATGACATGGAGCATGAATTTCTCTCAGATTCGCAATACAGGATCTACAGTTTTAAATTCATAGTCTTTCCATGGCCGCTCTCTTAAAGTCACAAGGAGTTACGGTGGTACCTTATATAGACTATCTTCTGAAAGTGGATTCTTTCTCTCTTTCGGAAACTCCTACATGATAAAAACTCAACTGTTAGAATCCCTTGGGTGGATCATAAAATTTCACATATTGTAATTTTATCTGTATTGGCACATGTTGAATCTGCAAATGCTTCTGTTAAACACCAGACTGCAGAGAGTCTTTGAGAACTAACCACAGATCTTCTTCTGTGGATGGATGTAGACTTGCTCAAATCCTCCTGTCTCTTCATGTAATCCCAGACAGACTCGATGATGTTGCATTTTGTTAATTGATAAAAATAAACTACGAACACCTTTATTTTTGAAAGTATTCTTACTTTGCAGCACTTCTCCACACCTGCCTAAAACTTTTGCACAGTGCTGTATATAATATCTTGCCACTATATAAATTAATAAAAACAGAAATGGAGAACGCATAAACAAAATATAGAGTAGGCAGGGCTGTTTACCTTTCAACTCTGTCCCAATTTTTGAAATGTTAGTAGTAATATTGCTTCATTGAATTCTATTTAAAATTGTATTTTCAATTCTTTTATGAAGGTATGGTCAGAGATTCGCAGGCACCAAATTTTAAGGGAAGATTTGCGGCAAAGAAGAAAGCAGCTGGAGTCCTTGATGGCTGAGCATCAGAAGAGGCAAGGACTCACAGAAACTACGTCTGCTGGCTCTTTAAGAAGTGATGACTCTGAAACTCAAGGCCTTCAGCACCAAAGTAAAACTGAAAAGTGAGTATTTGTGGTACAGGACAGGCCTAGTGGGGCTGGTGCTGTAGAAATCGGTGGCCACATTTCCTTTTGTCTCTGTTCACATGCATATTATTCTTGTCTGTATTTCAAAAATCAACCTTATCTAGTAAGATACTTGTTTAGGGTTTAAATATGCTAAAAATATCTTTGTAAATGATATTTGAGGAGACAAACATTGCCTATGTAGGAGTATGCTTACAGCCAAACTTGCTGCATCCTTTTGTCTCCAAAAGATTGTTAATAATTAACAATCTATGTTTAAATATATCAGGGTATTTCCCTTTAATGTGGAGTGTGTTTTTGTTAATGAGAATACAGAAACAGTCATGGTGGAAACATTTGTGATGCCATAAATCTACAAGATGACCTGTAGTAAAGTGTGCTGTAATATGACAGTTTGATTTATTTCTTTTACTATCTTTTTGTTAGAACAATGGCAACTTGGGGAGGTTCCACACAGTGTGCTCTTGATGAAGATGATGATGACGCCTGCATTTCAGATATAAATCAGGTAGAAGAAGAGGAGGAGGATGAGCAAGACAACACATTCCGTGAAAATACCACCTATCGTCAAAGCAGCATTAATCAGAGTGCTTTTAGTGGAAAGAGCACTAAACAGGGGTTAGTAGTCTTATACATAAAAAATCTTTAATATACATTTCCTAGTTCTACAAGTTAGGAAAGGTCAGAGAGAAATGTACACCAGCTGGAGATTGAGCCCTTTTTTGGAGGACAAGTGAGACTTTTGAGGTCAAAGAAAGCTGCTGTAGGCTGGGTCATGTGGTTCAACTTTTCAGTAATCATTATCTCCCCACTTTTAATATGCATCTGAATGATTGGCAGTTGTCTTGAACCACCAGGTAACTGGTCCATTTTGCTGCAAATGGATTCTGAACAGTGAGGTTGTATGAGGGAATATTTGTTTAATTGGCTTGTTTAACAGGGGGGAAATCAATTATGCGCATAGTGCCTCCAGAACAGTTGTGAAGGCACCCTGAGTTACCACAACATCGCAGATTTCTCTAAGTCCTCCGTAGGGGCGCGAGGAGAAATCCTGCTATGTCTAGTAGTTTTCTGTTAATATTTTTTATTTATTGTAAAGAAGTGATATTGTAGTAATGAGAGGAACATGTGTTTAGTAAATGACAGTAATAATAATTGTGGTCTGTCAATTTTTATGCTTTATGTATGTGAAATCACTAGGAAGTGACTTATGTAATGTCATTGTTCATAGATGGAAAAACCAGCATACATACTCGGTTGATGGCAATTACCGTCCCTCTCCTAAAACAAGACAGCAACAGAATATTAGCATGCGAAGACAGGAAAATCTGCGATGGGTGTCTGAGCTGTCCCAAGTGGAGGAGAAGGAACACTGGCAGGAACAAATAAACCAACTCAAAAAACAACTTGAATTCAGCACAAATATATGCCAGACTTTGATGCGTGATCAACAGGTACAAGATTTGTGTCCTGCATAAGTGCCAGTCATTTAAATGTATTTTCCTACCTTAAAACTAGTTGAAAGTTAAATAAGTCAAGTTGATGTCATACAAGATAGAATAGGTAAATTATTTCATACTATAATCCTGTTGGGGGGGTTTCGGCGTTCTGCCCCCACCCGGCTACCTCTTAATGCCACCCAGCTGGCAAAATGTTCTGAGGAGAACACTGGGTTTACAGATTTGTCTAGGGATCCCTGTTAACTGACCGTAACCTGCTGTTACTGACCACTTCTACTGATGCTGCTTAACACTTCCACCAGTTGAAAGTGTCCCCCCAGTTATAGTAGAGTATTCTTTCACCGGCACCTGGAACCTCTTACTTCTGGGTGGTTTGTGTAGCTGCTGCAGCACATCTTTGCAGGTGACTGTAGCAGGGTTTTCGGGGGGGAGGGGATGCACACGTTTGGTCAGTACTGTAAGATAGTAGTAAACTGCAGTCCCGAACCAAAAAAAGAGGTTAGGAAACCACAGTCACCAGAAAAGAGGTGTTGCAGCAGGTACACACCACCCAGAAGTAACCACGTAGGACTGTCAGTAACCAGAATCCCTAGATCAATCAGGGAAAGGGGATTTTATAGAGAGTGGCAGAGTACGCTGATGCTATCTAGTCTTGTTTTTCTGTAGCAAGCTGCAAGATCTGATTTCTGTCTTCATGATTTTTCACAAAATTAGTAGCTGTAGGCTTTTTTTCAAGCACTTCTTGCATGGAGCCCTTTTCCACTAGTTCTATTAAGTATCAGCAAAGGTTTTGCAATATGCACGTGCATGTTGCATGTTTTTTTTAGTTCAGTCCTCCGTCTTTTTTGGGGCTTTTTTGAAATGGGGACATGGGGAGATGGATACTCTCGTAAAGAGTTGATCTCTGGAATACGAAGTGAACATGGACGTGTTTGCTCACAGAAGCATATATTGCGTCAGGAGAGAGTCTTTCTCCCCACCCCCCCCCCCCCCCTTTCCCATCCCTGTTTTGTCATACAGGACTGAACTAAAAACTACCATGATCACATTTCCTTATCCTGTATTCTATAAGGTGCTGTATTTTTTTATCCAAAGACACATTCAACCTAAAAAGTTGGTGCTTAGTGTTTGAGCATCTTTGCATTGGCATGGTAGTCATTGCACACTTAAACAATCTTTGGGTGGAGGTTTTTTTGCACACAACTTTACTGTGGATTGTATCTAACCTAGTTAAAATAAAACCCCACTCTCTTAGAATGATGTCTTTGACATCTGTTGCATTCTATTACACACTGATGTAATGGTATCCTTATATTCCAGTGGATCTCATCTTTTATGATTTGCTAAACAAAAAAACAAACCATAAATATGTTGCAAAGAAATCTTATCACTGCGATGTCTCTTAAATATTTCTGCATGTAACTGCTGCTTTACAAGGACTTAGAGGCAATCCCTGCCTCCTTACAACATAAATTTTAACAAGTGATCCAGAGCGTACATCATTACAGTGCACCCCCCCCAATTCCCCTGGTTTGTGAAGAACACCATATTTTTATTTGATTGCATTTCGAAAATTCAAGACCTGAGGACTATGTGGCTGATCATTGTTAAATTATAGAATTTTTGTTTTGGTTTTTTTGTAGTCCCTTTCATACCACTTGCAAAGCTTGTACACAAACCCATATGGTGTGATGCCCGGTACTGTAGGAACTCCACAAGTCCACCTTATAATGCACCAGCTGAATCAGTGCTATACCCAACTTACTTGGCAGCAGAACAATGTTCTCAGGTATGTGTCCATTTTTGTTTCGTTATGAAAACTGAACTACAGAGGCTTGTTGGAAGGCTAGTGCAATATGTAAATGCCCACTAAGACTAAGTGACCTGTATATCCCACCAAAGGTAAAACATGGATGTCCATTCACTGTTGTCACTATAGATGCATTAATGTCTGTAAGGAGTTTGCCCAAAAAAATTGAATGTTGTGTTTTTACTTTTAATGTATTCTGAGAACACCATTTGGTCACTCATAGGACAGTTTCTACAGAATATTTAGCACAGTACGGCTGCACAATTTAAGTGCAGTTATATGTAACAACAATGTAATGTGTAATTCACATATATAGAATTATATAGTTGATTGACCAGTGGTCATTATCTGCTAAAAATGTTTTATTGTCACAAAATAGTGCAAATGAGGTCTCCTCATGGCACAAGCAATGGATAGTAGTAGTGGTAAGTGATAAATATGTATATTAGAAGAAGAGAGAACATATTGTAAAAAAAGATGTGTGGAATAAATTCACTTATTTCTCTAACATCCTTGGGGGACACCGGGACCTTGGGGTATAGAGTAGGACAGGCAAACACTGGCACTTTAACTTTCAGTTAAAACAAAAGCTCCGGCTCCTCCACCGCTATACCCCTCCTCCTGCTAGAGCCCAGTCTAGTTTAAGTGCTCGGCGAATGGGCTGTGCGCTGGGCTGCTTAGCAGCAATTTTGATTTTATTTTCAGTTTATTTCTTTCTGTATATCGGAGACTTCTGTCTCCGTGTGGTCTGACAGCCGGCGGCTCTCTGAGCCATTTTAAAAGCTCCTGTTTTTCCCCTTTTCTATCATGTATACTGAACGGTAAAGGGTTGGGGGGTGGTTTGTGAAACGTTTGTATTTTTTATAAATTAGGGAGCTTTTAGCTGTATCGCAGGCTCACTTTCTCTTGTAGTTTGTGTGCTGCTTGTTATCTGTACTGTGTGTATTTCTCTGTACTGTTTTTGTCCCATCTGTTAACATGTCAGAGAGGGAAAAATCTATGCGTGGTAGGGCTGGTGCTACTATGTTAAGTTTCACCTGTGCTGTCTGTCACGTTAAGTTACCGTCTGGGCAGCCAGGCGTGCAGGCTCTGTGCGTATCCTGTCGGCTCCTGTTGAAACAGGTGCCGCCTGTTCAAACACGGAGGAGCCTGCCTGGGCTCGGTCTCTATTTAATACAGTGGAACTGCTTGCTCAGAAGGTACAGTCTCAGGCTGCTCAATCCTCTGATTTAGCTTCCTCAGCTCAGGTTTTGCCTGTTTCTGCTCCAGTGGAGTCTGTAGAACCAGCCTGGGCACAGGTCTCCCTCAGGTCAGCGGAAGAGGGTGGCGGCACCTCTTCTGGGACATGAGTCTGATTCTGATTGTGGTTCCCAGGAAGAGGGTGAGTTACCGCTGGGTTCTGACATAGATGCTGCTTCTCTGGTGGAGGAGGTTCATACTGATCGTCGGAGTGTGGAGGAGTTAATTCAGGCTGTGTGTCAGGTTCTTGATATTCCTGAGGAACAAGTTCCTGAGGCTTCTGGATCCTCTCTTTTTGTAAAGTGCAAGAAAAAGGCGTTTGCTTTTCCGGCCTCTTCCCAATTGGAAGGTTTGCTGTCAGAACCTTGGACTCCCCCAGACAGGAAGTTCCTGGTGTCTAAGCGACTGCAGTCGTGTTATCCATTTCCCCCTGAAGTTCTTGCTAAATGGGAGACTCTTCCTCGAGTGGATGCGGCTGTGGCAAGGTTGGCACTGTTCCTCTTCCTAACCATACCACTCTTAAGGATGGTACAGACCGGTTCTTCAGTCCATTTTTGTGGCAGCGGGTGCTTCTTTGAGGCCTGCGTTGGCATTAGCGTTGGTTAACAAAGCTGTGGAATGCTGGTCAGAACAACTGTCTGAAGGTTTGTTGGCAGGTAGGCCGTCCTCTGAACTGCTTCCTTTAGCGGAGCAGATTCAGAGAGCGACAGATTATTTAGTAGAGGCTGCTATGGAAGCGGGACTGATTGGAACGCGCATTTCTGCTTCGGCAGTTTCAGCGTGTCGGACTCTCTGGCTTAAGTCCTGGGAGGCTGATGTAGAGTCTAAAAAGGCTCTTGAGTCCATTCCCTTTTTTGGAGGTGTTTTGTTTGGACCGCAGCTTGACTCCATTATTAGTCAGGCAACTTTCCTCTCTTTCAGTGCTCCCAAGCAGAGGATGTCCAGATTTCGGGCCTTTCGTTCCGCAGGAAGAATTCGGGGACGATATTCCTCAGGCCAATCTTCTAGAGGTCAGTCATCCGCCCCTAGAGGTGGTTTGCAGCGGGGACGTCAGGCTTGGTCTGCATGACAGGCTTTTTGCTCCTCCGCTGTCGTCAGTGGTAGGAGCACGTCTTCTGCGTTTCAGGGATTGGTGAAGTCAGTCCACTACCGATGTCTGGATTCGGAGAGTGGTGAACCAGGGTTACAAGATCGATCTGCTCGGTTTTCCTCCCAGATGGTTCTTCGCCACAGGGCTTACGTCTTGTCCAAGAAAACGATTGGCGTTAACAGAAGCAATTCAATCCCTTCTTTCGTCTGGAGTGATTATTCCAGTTCCTCATTCTTAAAGAGGTTTGGGGTTTTATTCCAATCTTTTTCTTGTGACAAAACAGACGGCTCCTTCAGACCGATTGTCAATCTAAAGGATATGAACACACAGGTCAGAGTGCCCAGCTTCAAGATGGAGTCTTTACGCTCGGTCATTCTTGGCATGGAACAGGGAGAATTTCTGGTGGCTCTAGACATCAAGGATGCATATCTCCTTGTGCGTATTTGGAAGGGTCATCAGTCCCTGTTGAGGTTTGCAGTTCGGTAAAAGCACTTCCAATTTCAGGCTCTTCCGTTCGGTCTCGCCATAGCGCCTCGTATCTTCACCAAGATCATGGCGGTTATGGCTGCTCTGCTAAGGGCCAAGGGAATTACAATCATTCCTTACCTGAACGATCTACTTTTAAAGGCAGATTCTTCAGAGAAGCTTCTGTTGCATATTCAGGTAGTAATCCAGACCCTGGAGTCGCATGGTTGGATTTTCAACTTCAAAAAATCCAAGTTGATTCCATCCCAGCAGATGGTGTTTCTGGGTCTCTTATTCGATATCCATCTGAGACTGGTGTGCTTTCCTCAGGACAGGATCCTAGCCTTGCAGAGGATGGTGAAATCCCTGTTGATGGCAAGGAGACCTTCCATTCATTTTGCAATAAGACTTCTGGGCAAGATGGAATCGTCATTCGAAGCGATCCAGTTTGCTCAGTTCCATGCACAACAATTTCAATTGGAACTCCTGTCGCAATGGAACAAATCCCACCAGAATCTGGCGAGTCAGGTTTTTCGCCTGTCTCCGCAGACGTGTCAGTCGCTGATCTGGTGGTTACACAGGCAGAATCTCACCAGGGGACGCTTGTTCTCAATTTGGAATTGGATTCTGATAACAGATGCCAGCCTTCGAGATTGGGGGGCTGTCTGTCTTCAGGCTCGGTTTCAGGGGCTTTGGACTCAGAGGGAATCCAAACTTCCAATAAATGTCTTAGAACTGCGCGCAGTGTTTCATGCTCTAAGGAGTGCGCTACACTTGCTGCAGGGAAAGCCAGTGAAGATTCAGTCGGACAATGTCACAGCAGTGGCATATCTCAACCATCAGGGCGGCACCAAGAGTCCCTTGGCCATGAGGGAGACACAGGATATTTCTGTGGGCTGAAGCTCACGTTTCAGCACTCGTGGCCATCTTCATTCCCGGAATAGAAAATTGGGAAGCAGACTTCCTAAGCAGACAGACTCTGCATCCGGGAGAATGGTCTCTCCATCCGGAGGTGTTTCAACAGTTAGTGGTGAAATGGGGTCAACTGGATATCGACATGATGGCATCTCGGTTGAATCACAAGGTTCCCTGCTACTGTTCCCGTGCAAGAGATCCCGGGGCAGTCGCGGTAGACGCTATGTCCGTCCCTTGGAAGTACCGCTTAGTGTACCTTTTTCCTCCGATAGCCATGCTTCCACGAGTACTGAAAAAGGTGAAGAGAGAGGGTGTTCCAGTGCTTCTAGTGGCGCCGGATTGGCCGCGCAGGGCCTGGTACACCGACGTACTCTTCATGGCAGGAGGTCGGTCGTGGCGGTTGCCAATACGTCCAGACCTGCTAACCCAGGGTCCCTTTTGTCATCTAGGTTTGCAACGCTTGGCTTTAACGGCGTGGCTGTTGAGGCCAGGATCCTAAGAGCTAAGGGCTTTATGAATCAGGTGGTGCAGGCCCTGCTCCGTGCTCGAAAACCGGCTTCGGCCAAAATATATCATCGAGTCTGGAGGACATATATTGGTTGGTGCGAAAAGAAGGGATATCCTACGTCTTCTTTTCGTCTGGCCAGGTTATTGAGGTTCTTGCAGGATGGGTTGGATGCAGGTTTGCGTCTTAGTTCTCTTAAGGGTCAGGTGTCAGCTCGTACGATCTTCTTTCAAAGAAAACTTGCTGTCATACCTGATGTGCAAACTTTCATTCATGGTGTTCTCCATGTTCAACCTCCTTATATCCACCATGGAATTTGAATTTGGTGTTGAGGGCTTTACAGCATCCACCGTTTGAACCTTTCAATACGGTGGATTTCAAATTTCTAACGTTGAAAACGGTTTTTCTTTTGGCCATTTCTACAGCACGCAGAGTTTCAGAGCTTGCTGCTTTGTCTTGCAAGCCTCCTTTGCTAGTTTTTCATGAGGATAGGGCAGTTCTTCGAACCAAGCCCTCTTTCCTCCCTAAAGTTGTATCTAAGTTTCATTTAAATCAGGACATTGTTATTCTGGTTTTATCTGATTCCGCATCTTCCGATAACGATGAGTCTATTTGTTATCTTGATGATGTTCGTGCTTTGCGAATTTATGTTTAAAGATCACCGAAATTTTGCAAAACTGAGGATCTTTTGATTCTTTATGATGCTCACAAAAGAGGCTGGCCAGCTTCTAAAGTGACCATTGCTAGGTGGATTACGGCTGTTATCCGTCAGGCTTACAGTGGGACTGGGGAGCCTGTCCCAGATAATCTGCAGGCGCATTCTACAAGATCTGTAAGTGCTTCCTGGGCGGCCCGCCATGGTGCCTCCAGTGAACAATTGTGTAAAGCGGCCACGTGGTCTTCTGTACATACTTTCACAAAGTATTACAGGTTTAATGTGTTTGCATCTAGGGATGCAAGTTTTGGGAGAAAGGTGTTTCCAGCCATTTCTTCTGAGCGTTCCCTCCCGTGAGACAGCTTTGGGATGTCCCCAAGGTCCCGGTGTCTCCCAAGGATGTTGGAGAAAATGGGATTTTTATACTTACGTAAAATCCGTTTCTCTTAATCTATTGGGGGACACCGGTCGCCCACGCTCTGGTTTTTCCTTCTGTTTGACATGTTGTTTGATTGTTAAGAGAATGATGTGTTAAGTTTATTCTCTTTTCTTTGGTTTCTCTCTCTCTCCCTTTCTGTGGGCTTGGTTAAACATAGACTTGGCTCTAGCAGGAGGAGGGGTATAGAGGGGGAGGAGCCGGAGCTTTTGTTTTAACTGAAAGTTAAAGTGCCAGTGTTTGCCTGTCCTACTCTATACCCCAAGGTCCCGGTGTCCCCCAATGGATTAAGAGAAACGGATTTTGAATTTCTACATGTTGGGGGCTATTTTAACGCACCAAAAATATCTACAATGGTTCATGTTGTAGAGTTAATTGCGTCATACATAACTGTTCACAGGCTAAAGCAGATGCTGAATGATGTTATGCGCCAGCAGCAAGAACACCTGCAGCAAAACAGCCAAGAGAGACAAGACAGAGGCAGCAGTGCTCCATCTGCTCCAGCTCCCAATGTGTTTAATAATTTCAGTTTCCTCCCTCCACCCATGAATGTTTTCAACATGCCTACATTTGGAGATATCCCTAATATGGTGCCAGGTATGTAAGTGTTGTAGTCTTATTAATGTCATTATTTAATTTAAACGCTTTGTGTATGTGGTTGTCTCAGATTGCTAGCCTATACCAATACACAATCAAGACAGGAAAACTATTAATAGGTTTATTTTTTTATTCCACTTTACTGGCCTGTGATTCCAGCAGTGATCGAGGTATAAAAACTTACAATGGTTTCCATGTGGGCAGTGAGCATGTAGTTGATTGGTGTGAAGTGTCTGCAAACTGCTTCTGTCACTGCTGGAATCTCCTTCGAGATAAATCAGAGTGGTGGGTAATAATGTCAAAATCAGGCTTAATAAACAACTATTACACCACTAATATGTTTTATTTGATGTTTATTTCCCCTTTAAAAATAAATTTAGTAATCCTCTAAACCTCTGTTTAACAATGCTTTTCTCTTTCGTTGCCTGTTTTACTGATAATTTTTATTTTGCGGCAGGTATGAATTTTAATCCAGTTTTTCAGACCGGGATTGGAGACTTCACTCATAATTCTGCTTCTCAGCCTGACATACCCCTTCCATCTCATGATCCAAATATTTCGGGGAAAACGGAGTACATGGCATTTCCCAAGCCTTTTGAAAGCAATTCATCAAATGCAGCAGACAAGCAGAGGTACATATTTCTACTCATAGTGGAATTAGTATGCGATAAAAGAAAATAGTGACGTGATATTTACTATAAATGGACAGAAAATGTCTAGTTCAAAGGAGTTGTCCTTGTAATATAACCCCCCCAGCCCCATGCCCAATATACTATACAGGGTGGCATGGTTTACAGGATTTATCAAAAACTTTATCGAGCAGTGTTCAAACCCTTTATTAAGATTTAATAAAGGGTTTTCTTTTTCCCTAAATATAGTATTTATTTGCAAATAACACAACAATATACTATAAATTCACAGATAATTTCACACAGCCTACTAATTATGATCACTTTTATGTTTTTTATCTGTATTATTAACATTGAATTAATATAGTTAAATATTAGTATTATGAGAATGTTTGAGATTATGTAGGTAGGCTGTTTATTCTTTTCAAATGGCTGTTTCCTTGATCCAAAGTCAATTTGGTGTCCAATACCTACAAGATATTTTCATCTAACACTTTCCAGTCCCATATCTTTAACATAGAATTGTTGTTATTGTTTATGTAGGAAGGGTTTGGGGTTTGCTTTCAGCCTATGCATCTACCTGTTCTACAGGTTTCGTTTGATTTGTTTTGTTTTATTTTTGTTGTTCATTCTCCAATTATTTTTTTTTTTACTCCTACGTAGCTCATTTATCTCACTTACTGCACTCCTATAGTAATGTGTTTATCCTATGATATTATAGCGCTATCGTAATATATATACTATGATATAGTATAACGCATTAATCCATTGTAACTAGCGGGAGCATTCAAGGAAGCACATATCTGTGCATATCATCCTTTGCTTTCAGTATTCCATAATTACAGGGAGAGGGCTGTTATGGGCTTGTGTTTTGTAGTAATATAAGAGTGAGGGATATGTGTGTGCATTGTATTTATGAAAATTACAGTGACCATTTAAATGCCTTTATTCAGAAGCAGTTCCTTACATCACTTAGTAGTCTTACAGTTAAACATTATTTCATAAATGAAATGCTTTTTGTTCTGGCTAATTTTTTATTGATGTAAATAATTATTATAATTATTAAGAACTTCAGAATTATTTTACATGTAACATTTTCTTTTAGTTTAACATTGTATGCACCAAAATGGTACAATCCCCTCTAACTAGCAGAACTGTGGTAGTCTCATACCAGGAGACCCTGCTGTGCAGGAGTACTCGCTTCTGCTGGTGCTGCATTAGATCATCTTCCCGCCTTACCAGGGGAAGAGTAGGTGCAAACGGTACTGTGGTATTTATTCTTTCCAACACAGGCACTGATTGCACAGATCCTCATTTTTAAGTCCAAACCTGTGTTAGAAATGAATACAGCACTGTATATTTCTCTTTCATCCTATCTGGGGGACACTGCTGGGGGTGTATGAGGGGAGCATGGAGTTGGCACTTGACTTGTTAAATGTATCACTGCTGACAGTCTCCTCCCCTCTGCAACCCCCTGTAGCTCCTCAGTTTAGATTAAGAGCCCAAGGGAGTTGGGCTTACTTTTTTACTAGTTTAGTTTTTAATTTATTTTATACTTTTTTTTTCTTTTTAAAATAAAGTACACTATAATTAATGCAGCTGCAATACAGCTGTCTTTTTGCGAGAGCCGAAGGTTCTCACTGACAGCATCAGCAGTGTTTTAGTGCTGACAGGGGCATGAGATCACTCTAACAGCTTCCCGACATACCGGCTCTGCCTTCAGAGGCAGAGAGCGCTGGTAATCGGAGCGATGGCGGGCGCCATCTTGCTGGGTGATACAAAGTTCCTCTTTCAGAGAAAGGAGGGGAAATTCTGGAAAAGCTGCAGAAAATCATCGGGAGATTAACGCAAATGGCTGTGGGCTGTCTAAAATAAGAAGCTACACCTATCAATTGATCGATGATCTAAAAGTGCAGAACTAATGGTTATAGAGCTCCCCTATCTCAGCCTGGATCTTGGATTCTCCCAGATGTGCGCCAAAAGATTGCCCGGGAAGACAGCAGACTCTCCTCAGCCTGATACTGTTGACCAGTGTTGGCTAACCTGTGACACTCCAGGTGATGTGAAACTACAAGTCCTGGCATACCCTTCCAGCAATAAGCTGCTATTTATTAGCAAAGCATGCTGGGACTTGTAGTTTCACAACACCTGGAGTGTCACAGGTTAGCCAACACTGCTCTAGAATGTAAGCTCTCACAGGCAGGGTCCTCTCTACCTTATGTTTCATGTCTTTCATCTAACTCATATGCCCCTTGTCTTGTCTGATGATGTCCTTTGTCATGTCTGATGCTGTATTTTTCCTGTATGCCTTGCGATTTGTTCTATTAATTGCATCCATACATTTATTATTCTGCTTAAATGTGCCCATGTGCCTGTTTTCTTGTATGTCACATATACCAGGACTAAGCAGAGTTAACAAAATGCGCGTCGGCGTTCTCACTGTCTGCACCTGATCTCTTTAGATTACTGAAGCTGCTTGTTTCAATTGCTCCTTTAAACCCACAGCCAGCTTGGAGTTACTGTTAGGTAGACAGCAAATCACCCCCCATAGTCTTACTACGAGCCATGGCGATATATATCAATATGACAGACAGATTTTGGGAATGATTTTGTATTCCTTAATATATGTGCTTAGAAGGTTTTGAA
The DNA here is from genome assembly GCF_038048845.1 of Mixophyes fleayi. Taxonomy (NCBI): domain Eukaryota; kingdom Metazoa; phylum Chordata; class Amphibia; order Anura; family Limnodynastidae; genus Mixophyes; species Mixophyes fleayi. The sequence continues at coordinate 71,387,060 of NC_134402.1, forward strand.
TAGACCTAATATAAACAAATCTGCCACTTGACTTATATTTAGACAAGGGGTTCAAGATTTATATTATCTGCCTATACTAACATATGACTGTCCGGGGCACATTCAATTGTCCGCGGTTTCCACCGCGGAAAAACTATTACCAGTATTACGGTAATAGTAAGCTGGATTTCAGCTTGCGGCTCCCTGAGCTGCGAGCTCAAATCCAGCGAGAAAAGTACCGTAATACCGGTATTTACACGCACTATTACCGTAATGACGGTAATAGTGCGCGCGCCGCGATAATTTTGGCTATAACGCCAACAATTGAATATGCCCCTCTGAATCTGATGCACCAGGAGCTTACAATGTTTAAGTCCCAGCATGCTTTGCCAATATATAGCAGCTTATTGCTGGAAGAGTATGCTGGGGCTTGTAGTTTCATAACACCTGGAGTGTCACAGGTTAGTCAACACTGCTGTAGACGCTGCTAAAAGACTCCTCTCCTGTATACCTCTCTTAGCTGGAAGGCTAAGTGCCAAAATATTACTATACTTCTATACTCATTGCTAGCAAATAGGGGTATATTAGTAGCTGGGATATAGTATTCTACTTAAAAACCTTTTTTTTTCACATAGGCTTATTAAAAGGTACTACTTGTGCCTGTCATGGATTAGTTAGTATTCTTGTACTTATATCAAGCCTGTATCTTGTGAGACTTATACTGCCAATTATTGTGACACTTTCCCATTCTGAATATCTCTGATAAGGGAAAGGCACCACGTGCAAAATATTTCACTTGTTCAAAGTGTAAAGTTAAGTTACCAATTGAACAACAGTACCCTGGGCGCTTTGTTTTGACTGTGACGTGGAGGCACAGATCACACATGCCCAGATAAATGTACAACCACTATCGGAGCAACCGGAGTGGGCATCTTTTCTGGTGCAATCGGTTGCCACACTGGTATAGCTGCTTACTAAGCCTGCAGAGTTACCAGCGGCTAGCGCAATTCTCCCCTCCAATTCAGTAGAAATTGTCCCTCCCAGGACAGTCACGATACCAGTGACCACCGAGACAGCAGAATTGGTAGCGACTGGTCGATCATGCTATCCCAGCCCCTCCTTCGGGATAACCGGCTTGGTCCTCGTCCCTGGTCAGAGGCCTAGATAGGTTAAACCGTTTCTTGGACTCGCCAAGATCTATACTGTCTAGACATAAACGTATCGGATCTACTAATCGTCTCCTTTTCCTCTCGGATTTCGACAGATCATTGGAAGAGGAGCGTGAGCCCTTTCCTAACTCTGAATCTGCGCAGGTCACTGACCTGGAAGAATCCCCTAGATATCAGGGCATTGACGACGTGGTTATGGCAGTGCGATTTGAACGAACCAAAATCTTCGGATCAGGGTCTTTTCAAAAAAATGAAAAGACGCGCTATCCGTTTTCCACCGTCTATGGAGCTAACGGAAATCGCGGACTCTGAAAACAGCCAGATCGGAAGTTAACTATTCCTCTGAGATTCCTGGCCCTGTATCCATTACAGAAAGAGGATATGGCCCGTTGGGAACAGATCCCAAAGGTCGATATTCCGGTTGCACGCTTAGTACGCCACACTACACTTCTGGTGCCAGGAACAGCTGCCCTGCAGGACGCTACCGAACGTAAAGTAGAGGGATTCTTAAAATCCTTTTACGTAGTGGCAGGTACCTCCTTCAGGACCATGTTTTCCTCTGCGTGGGTCGCAAAAGCTATTGAAGCATGAGCTGACCAGTTCGCGGAGTGATTGCAAGACTCAAACTTACTCTCCTTGCCCTAAAGGAGGCATCAGGATACCCAGAACGCAACCTCCATTTCTTCCTCTATATCTGCATTGGCTGTAGCAGCCAGAAGGACTCTATGGCTGAGGTCCTGGGACGCAGATACTGAATCTAAGAAATTTCTGGAAACATTGCTTTATTCAAGTGCAGTGTTATTTGGTCCTGAATTGGACGATATTATTTGCCGGGCGACTGGCGGCAAAAGTCCTTTCCTTCCAGTAAATGTACCAAAAAAACCTAGATTTGGTTCATTTAGGCAACCCTTTTGGTGTTGCTTCTCCGCCAAAAGCCAGGCTAATAGAAGCAGACCATCAGGGAACTGGAGACACTCTTGCAGAGGTAGGTCATCCTACTCTACAAGGCTGGCTTCACCCAAGCTTCTGGAAAAACAGTCAGCCTGTTTGTCATCCACCCCTCCATGCTTCTGCAGGAGTGGGTGATCGTTTGCATCTGCTCAAAGAACAATGTACAGCGTCCCCCGGAGACCTCTGGATTCCTGGGATCATGACGAAGGGGGTATGTGATAGACCTGTCGGGTCCAGCCCCACCTCTGTTCTTTGCAACCACCCAGAAAGGAGACAAGTGATGCAGCTCTGTGTCCCCTCTCTTCTTTCTGCCGGAGTCATCTGCCCAGTTACAGCCAACCAGAGAGAACAGGTTTTTCACTTAAACCTCTTTCTGGTCCTGAAGCCAAATGGCTCATTATGACCCATTCTAAATTTAAAAATGTTGAACCTACACCTGGGGTTGGACAGGTTTTGCATGGAATCCCTCAGGTCGGTAATAAATAGATTGGAGGCAGACAAATTTTTGCCGTCAATAGATATCAAAGACTCCTACCTTCGCGTCCCCATTTGGGAAGGACATCGGTCCCTTCTCAGATTTATGGTGGGATTGGCGCACTACTAATTCCGAGCCCTGTTCTTCGGGCCTCTCCACAGCGCCAAGGGTGTTCACAAAAATCATATTGGTAATGACCGCTTGTCTTCGTTCCAGAGGGGTAAAAATAATACCATACCTGAACAACCTCCTTATAAAGGCCACATCAGCTCATCTGTTACAACAGCACCTGATCCTTACCATCAATGTAGTGAAGCACCATGGCTGGTTAATAAACCTGCAAAAATCACAGTTGATCCCCCTGCCAGCGGAGGACCTTTCTGGGACTCATCATGGACACCAGCAAAAAAAAAAGTATTCCTCCCGGAGGACAAGACACGGGGATTACAAGACATTACAGGATTTAACTTCACGGGCTCTAGCCTGTTGCAGACCATCCATCCCCCTATGCATGCCACTCTTAGGGAAAATAGAGTCAACTTTAGAAACAGTTGGACCTCCTAACAAAGTGGTCAGGATCCCATCTACATTTGGAACGCCATCTGGTCCGCTTGTCATCCGAAGCAAGGGTATGCCTTCAGTGGTGGTTGGTCCAGGAACACCTGACTGTAGGCAGGTCCTTTGCCCCGTGGTCTTGCATCTTAGTCGCCACAGACGCCGGTCTGCGAGGGTGGGGGGCTGTAGCCCTTTACTTATGACTTCAGGGTCTTTGGTCGATTTAGTAGTCTTCTCAATCAATCAACATTTTGGAATTGAAGGCCATGCTAATGGCCCTTCAGGGTGCCCAGACTGTACTTCAGGAATCCCTGATGTGGTTGCAGTCCGACAATGCCACTGCAGTGGCATATGTAAACAGACAAGGCGGAACCAGAAGTGCATGAGTAATGTCTGTGGCAAAGCAGATCTTGACCTGGGCGGAACTCCACGTTCCCTCAATCTCTGCAGTGTTCATCCCAGGCATCCAGAACTGGGGGGCAGACTGTCTTGAGCCGACATGCTCTAATGCCGGGGGAATGGTCACTCCATCCAGAGGTCTTCCAGTCGCTGGTCCTAAGATGGGGTCTTCTGAACTTGGACCTCATGGCGTCGAGGCACAACCGGAGGGTTCCCAGATTCTGTGCAAGTGCAAAGGAACCCCTGGCGGTGGCCGTCGACATCATGACAATGCCCTGGGACTTCAGGTTGGGAGTATCTGTCCGTCCCCCCCCCCCTCCCCAATTCCCATGATTCACTATGTTCTCAGCGGGTCAGGCAAGGAGGACTACCAAGGATCTGGTAGTCCCCGTCTAGCCACATCTGGTTTGGTATGCGGACATTCTCCTGATGGCGGTGGGTTGAGGGGTTTGTCTACCACTCAGAGACTACCTCCTTCTCCAAGGACCATTCCATCATCAGGACCTGCCTCGATTTTCTCCCAGAGTAGTGAACACGCTCTTGCGAGCTCGTAAGCCAGTTTCGGCTCATATCTACCACCGTATCTGGCGCACCTACATTAGATGGTGTTAAAATAGATCCTGCTTCTTTTCGTCTACCACGTTTCCTGGCATTCCTCCAGAATGGACTAGATGCAGACCTTCATCTGGGCTCCTTTAAAAGTACAAGTCTCTGCCCTTTTCTCTATTTTTCCATTTGCGACTGGCAGACATGCTGGATATTAGGACGTTTTTGCAGGGAGTTCTGAATATACAACCTCCGTATGTTCCGCACCCAGCGCACACTGGGATCTCAACCTAGTATTAAATATGCTTCAGGGTCCCCATTTGAATCATTGCATTCTGCAGAATCCAGGTTCTTAACGTGGAAAGTAGTGTTCCTGCTGGTGATTTCATTGGCTCGCAGAGTGTCAGAGTTAGGATCCCTTTCATGTTGAGAGCCATAACTGGTATTTCACGTTGATAGAGCAGTTCTCCGTACGTTTCCTACATTTGTTCTGAAGGAAGTTTCCGCTTCTCATATGAACCAAGAAATTGTGGTTCCAGCATTCAAAGAAGGGATATCATCCAGACCAAATTCTACGAAATACCTGTATCTGGTCAGGGCTCCTCGGATTTATGTACAGAGGACCTCCCACATTCGGCGCACAGATTGTTTATTTATTTTGTTCGATTCCCATAAACGAGGATGGCCAGCTTCAAAAGCAGTCTATTGCCAGATGGATTAGATCAACCATTAAGCAGGCTTTTGTCAGTGCGTATTGACCTGCGCCAGACCCAAGTAACTGCCCATGTCACCCGTTCGGTAGTGGCGTCTTGGACAGCGCGAAATGGAGCCTCAGTGGCCGCTCTGTGAGAGCGGTCCCTCCCTTAGGGAGGCTGCTTTAGAACATCTCCATGGTAGCAGTGTCCTTCAGATGAAATACTTAAAAATCTGTTTCTCTGATTCCATTTGGGGGAGACTGCATTCCCTCCCTTCTGCTGTATGGTCTTTGGTTGTTTAGCCTATCTTCCTTGAGGCTTTATAATAAAAATGGGGAGTTACAGGGGGTTGCAGAGGGTAGGGGTCTGTCAGCAGTGTTGCATTTAACAAGTTATTGGCTAGTTAAGTGCCAATTCCGTGCTCCCCTCATACAACCCTCATGGAAGCGGTGTCCCCCAGATGGAACCAGAGAAATGGAATTATCGCAAGAATAAAATTCCTCTTGTTCCAATCTCACGTGTTGTTGCCACAAGGTGTGCGGTCCATTGCAGCGTTTACGGGAGAGTGAGTATGGGATATCTACAGTTCTGCCAGGGTGGCTGGTGACTGAACATTATACTTGATTATTAGCAAATTGTATTTTTGTTTTACCTCATCAGTGAAAGCCTATTAAATTATTTTTTTTATTTCCACTACAGGATCTCACCTAAAGCTGATGAAGGCGAGAATAGTAGAAGTATCTGGTTGGAAAACCAAAGTAAAGATCTAGGGAAAAAGTCATCATGTAAAGATGCAGGTCATTCAGGTTTGGGAAGTTGCCTGAAGCAGTTGGAGGGGACACGCAGAGTAGAGCAGTTTGATGAAGAGTCCTTAGAAAGTTTGAGCAGTATGCCCGATCCAGTGGATCCAACAACGGTTACTAAAACTTTCAAATCCCGAAAATCATCAGCCCAAGCCAGCCTAGCATCTAAGGATAAAACCCCCAAAACAAAGAATAAGAAAAGAAAAATTTACCATCAGAAAAGTAGAGGATTAAAAAACCTTGGTAAGTGTCTCATAAATGTGTGTGGCTTTTCATTTGCTGTAATCTTGCAGAAAAATAACTTTTTAACCTGTTAAAAAGAAAAAAATCCTACCAATTTTTTAAAAATGGTAAAATGACTTTTCAATCCTTGGCTCTTAATGTCAATCGTGTGGCCTCAGTCCTGCTTCACGTAGTTTTTGGTATCCAAATTATGTGCGATGAATTGTTGTGACTTTGAAGTTGCCAGTAGTAAACCCATACAGATTACAATTCAAATACTATAATGTAGCTAAAAGGTATTTGCAAATCACTATAAAGAGGATCAAATCTGTCATTTGAATTGGTTGCGAATGTGTTCTTTGTTTTATATAGATCTCCACAGCGCCAGTGCCTCCAGCACTGCTGAAACTAAAGAGTGCAGCAGCAAGCATGCACAGACTGAGGAAACGGCTGCAGGAAATCCCATCACTTGTGAGCACTTGCAGCGGCTTAGAAAAGACACCAGAGCTGTTGATGTTTCCTCCGGTAAGTTAAAATTTTTATGTCTCCTATATTCATATAAAGTAATAAATTGGTACAGTCACATCAACATGTAAAGTGCATATGTTGCTCCTACACAGTAATGTCAAATATGTATTTTTTATTCATTCCGTAATTTATGTATTTATTTTCGATGGGGAGGGGTTGTCTCAATATTTATGAGGGTGCAATGTAATAGATTTTGAACCAGAGGCGTCACTGAAGATGCACCTTAGGTTGAAAAGGTAGTTTCGCATGGAGAACAACCCATACTCCTACAACACCAGATGGGTAGATTTGAATGAAAGAGCCCCCAATTCTAATACACAACTGGCCGTGGAACAATCTTTCATGTGAGAAATTTGACCTCCACTGACTGAGGTTCAAGTTAAGTTTGTTGTGATGTTGTCAACACCAGATTCTAGTCCCAAGGTACTGGAGGAGGACTGAATGGTGGTCTCGCATGAGTCATGCCCTGCTAGAAAGTCTGTAAAAAGTGCCAACCCCTTCTGGGTATAAAAACAGGGCAGAAATCTGAACCCTCATAGACCTCTGTTTTGACCCAGTGTCTAAACCATCTTGTAAAAAGAGGAGCAACCTAGCTAACTGAAAAGAAGGGGTTGGAAACTTCTTTCACCAAGAAACAGACCTTATAATTCTTGGTCAAGACAGACTTTCTAGCTCTCAGTCTCTTTCTACATTACTATCATTGAATGCCTTTTTGTTAAGGATCATAGCCTTAATTTCCACACTGTTAGAGCCAGTCGTGTTAAGGTCTGATGGTAAAATGGTCCCTGAGACAACAGATCTTTCTGAAGACATCATGAAGATCCCGCTGACATCCTGAGAATATCTGTGTACCTATCTTGGTCAGTCTGATGCCACCAACAGCTCTTGGACTCCCACTCTTTTTACCTTTTCAAGGATGAACTGCCAACAGATTAAATTGATAAATCAGACGGACAAGGTGTTGACAAATGCATACGGGTCTCTGGTACATTTGCTGGAAGATGTTTGGGAGTGAAGGGACCACTCTTCGGGATACAGGTCATTCCTGCTAAGGAAAATGGCCTTCCAGTTTTCCACTCCTGAAGAACTTAGCCTATATTACCTGAACATTCTTTTTTGCCCAGTTCATGATCCTCCTGGTTTCTTTCATTTCAGTGGAGTTTTTTTGTGCCTCCCTGTTGATTGATGAGCGCCACCGCCATGGCGGCGTTTGATTGAATCCTTATGGACTTTCCCCACAACAGATCACCATTATTATAAGGTTGGCTTCCGCCGATGACCACAAACCCTGAAACTAGCGCTAAAGGGCAACAGTCACCTGAACCAAAGGTTAATGTGCATCTACACAATTGTAGAATTCCATATGACAAAAGTACAGTCCCTGTTGGGATTGTAGTCTCTCGAGCACCAAAAGAGCGACTGATGCATTTTTGGAGACTGGTCAAATGATCTATCCAATTTGAGATGCATTTGTTCTGAAAAATAAATAAAACTGTGCACACCGCCCAGGGGCCTTCGTACAGACTAGAACGGACATCCATTTGCGAGCCAGTAGTCCCTTTACTGGGTTGTTTAAGGAGTATGTCTTGTGCCCTGGAAGATGCACACTCTGCTGTCAACTTTCGAACAGTAGACCCAAATAAATGAGCCAGATTGGATTTCTGGGTAATTGATGATCCAACCAGTAGGACTCCTGCTTCCGCAGTGGCTCCCGATAATGTGCCTGAAGTAAAGTTGGAGACTTGCTTTCATCAAAAGTTTGTCCAAATAAGGGATAATCCTCATCACCCTCAATGTCAGAATTATGGCCATGACGGTCATGATCTTTGTGAATATCATTTTTAGACCAAATGGTAGAGCGAGAAGCTGGAAAAGGTGATACTGAACTGCAAATCTGAGAAGACATTGGTGACTTTTCACAGGTTGGAACATGAAAGTTGGCATTCTTGACGTCCATGGATACCATGAACTTGTCCCATTCCATGCTGTTTATACTATATCTCAATGATTTAATCTTGAACCTGTCCACCTGAGCATAGTTGTTGAGGTTCAAAATGGAAGGAACATTTTGAACCAAAGGTAGGCTGGCACCTGCATGATCACCGTTGCAAAGTGAGTTAAGTGTATAAATGGCTTTGTGCAAAGCCTGACACTTTGCACTGTCGATTGGAAGACCTGAGTAAGACCCTACCTGAAAAAGTGATGACTCCAAATTCATCTTGAATTCTGAATTCACCTCCCAAGCCTTGAATCAGAGTTTGGCGTGTGGAAATCATGGAGCCGTAATTCTAGTCCAAGTATGACCGTCATCCAGGGTCCACAGTATTCCGAATCCTCTCTGATATGCTCAACCAAGGTCACTAGTTTAGACACAGGTCTCCCAAAATGTAAACCCTCCCAAAAGTTGCACCGACCACTTTTCCACAGCTTTGCTAAAACAGAAGTTGGTCACAAGATCAAGACTGTTCTTAAGTACTGTGACCTTAAGCAAAAGTGCAAGGAGAACATCCAGCTTAGGTGGATTGTCCCATTTTTCCCTGTACTCCTTGGGCAAGGGATTAAGGGTTTGTAATATGCATGTAACCCGAAACTTTTGTTCAGGTTTAGTCCATTCCTCACAGAGTAAATTATCCAATTGCGAAGATTAAGAGGAAGAAGCAATCTTATTCTTTTTCTTGAACAGAGTATTGTCAGACTCCTCGCTGCCATGGATGTGTAGTGTTTGCCGAACTGCCCACATTAAATCCATCCCGCGCAGTTTCCTGTGAAATCACTTTGAATCATACCCTCCCCAGGATGGAGCTAGGACAGAACTTTGATGTTTTCTGAACCTAAGCTCCTGCAGAGTTCTCCATATTCCTCCCCATTTTACAAGAGACTTAATCATGCATGCACCCAGTTTGACTTGTAAACTGGCACCGCCAAGGGACCCAAAGACCCCTGGATAAGCGCTCTCAGATGCATAGGGTCATTTTCTGAGATGAAAAGGTGGTTCCATTCACTTACCGCCTGGGGACATGCAGCAAACTGTGAGATATCAGAAATAGACTGGTTCTTCCCGTTCAGTGGTGAAAACCGCAGGTGTGCCGACAGTTCAACCTAAAAAGCTGCACATAAGGCATCTATGCCAGATTTCCACTGGGTAACTTAGAATTATATTTTACACATGTGCAAAAGTCAATAATAACAGATGCAGAGTACACAATATGGAAAAAAGTGATCCCTGTAAACAGCAGACACAAAACCCAAAGAAAAAAGAAAATAAAACACAATAACACATTCAGAAACACCAAATCCACCCCAGCTCAAGAGTACTTCCCTGCAGCTGGAGATTCAGGAGTGGAAGTTGTATCTATTTTGGTGGGTTTCAGTCCGTGAACTCTGCCCAAAAATTGGGAGGTGCTAGGCTGCCTTCAGGAGGCACCTTATCCGAAGGCCTTGCACCACCATCAACCAGTAATAGAAGGCCCTCTCTTGCTTATTGGTGCCTAGTGTGGGGCTGCCTAACCCAGTCTTCTCCCACCTCAACCCCTGGAGGAAGTCCCGCATTGGAAACATGAGGAACTGTTTTTTTTCCTCGGCCTGCTTCAGTACGCAGACATCCGAGTGAGACTGTCTGCAGTCCAAGTAACTATTGCAGTGGTAAACCGTTCAGTGAACGTAGTAGATAAGCACCTGTTCTGTGGGCACTGTAAAAAATAAATACCTACGGTCCCAGGCTAGGGATAGAGATGGGGAGGTGCAAAGACTTGTTTAAGTTGTTTACATGCTAAAGTCCTTCAAGGAGCCCGATACTCCATGGTGCAATGTCCCCCAAAGGATGAATGCGAAAACTAAGAATCAAGTTGGTGCTGTCTGTGTGCTGTACATAGTATTATATAAATGTGTTTTTTTTGTTGTTTTTGTTTTTTTTTATTCCTGGCACCAGTTTTCTTACTGCTGTATCTCACAACAAGCTGCAGTTAAATGGCAGTGTGACTGTCCCATCCTCTGTAGTATAGTTTTTTAATTTTTGCTTTTGAACTGTGTAAGTTAAATGTCATGGGTTTTTTTACACATACAGTACCGAAATTCCCACCTTAAACCAATCTACTGATTTGTTTAGTAAAATGTGATTCTTTTTCAGGGCATGGCAATCGTGTCCTTTATATTGAAAGTAGTTGCCATTTTTGTTTTTGTGATTTTTACTTTTTTGTGTTAATTTTTCTCCCATGCTGGTGATTTTGGACAGGTTCTTCACTTGAGTTTATTTTTCTACTAAACTTAAAAGCAGGATATATTTTAAAATGAAACTTTCTTTCATATTGTTACAATCCGGGTTGGGTCTTGAATTTCTGTAATTTATTTCTCCAGAGGCTGGAAGTGACTTCTCGGTGTTTGAAGCAATGCGTGATACCATTTACTCTGAAGTTGCTACACTGATTTCACAAAACGAGTGCCGACCACATTTCCTTATTGAACTCTTCCATGAGCTGCAGCTTCTGAATACAGATTACCTAAGACAAAAAGCGCTTTTTGCTCTACAGGTAAAAGCCTTTTTTAATTGCTGAATGGGTTGTTAGTTTTCCTTTGATGTATTTTTAACCGATTACATATTCTGGTAGGATATCGTGACCAGACGTGTAGCTGAAAATACAGAGACAAAACATGACTGTTCCAAGCCTTTGGAATCAGCTGGGTGGATGGCGTCAAACTCTGAACTTACACCAAGTGAAAGTCTGGCTACAACTGATGATGTATGTAATGTGGTTTTTTTTGTTTTGTTTTTTATATTTGCATAGTTTGTCTTTCTAAATGGAAAATATAGCTTTTTGTAACTGAGATTATTGTCCCAAGCATGCACACCTTAAAATGGCCGCTCTTACCCTGACATCTGCCACTGTAGCTATATAATTTGAGAGAGAACAAGTGTTGTCCAAAATGTTCACTTATTTTGATATCTTATCGAGAAGCGTCTTAATATTTTATAGGCAATGTAGACTTGTGGATTTTCAGGGTGGAGGGGAGTGGAGATGGTGTTGATGGGGTAAGTTCTGGGTGTTTAATGACGTTCTCACTATAATCTAAACAAAAAATAAAATGGAGAATACCAGAGCTCTCCGTATGTAACTAAGATGGCTGCAAAAAATGAGGGGGGATGAAGAGGAGATCCCTAATCCTCTCTAAGTGAATATATATTGTAACATAATACACTCCCCTGCGCTCAAAAGAAAAGAAACTAAGTGAAGAGGGATAAAGGTAAACAGGTTTAAAACCTAATGTGTAATTGGGAAAAAAACAAAACAAAATATTACCACAAAAAACTAAATACTAATGTAATACGTTAAGAACACACATACCCTATGATAAAAAAAAATATATAAAATGTCTGCAGACAAAAATCCATAATAACATTGGAAAATTGTAAAAATGATGAAAAAACAGTCCAGAAAATGATAAAAAAAAACGAATTCAAAAATGGGTGGAACAATTGCAAAGATAGGTATATACTAAAGGTTAAATATCAGAATTCTTTTAGATGTATACCGACTCTTTCATATACTTATTCCATGATCCAACAAGGAGACAATCCCAGATTTGCCTTATCCCAAAAAAAGGGGTGGAAATGGATACCTGATATGTGTAGTATGTCTGGAAGGTCAGCAGTCCAGAAGTGGTTCCAATCCCCTACTTGTGTAACCTCACTGGAGAGACGCCGGCCGGCTCTGTGCTCTCTTGCACGCTTCACTCACGACTGCTTCCGGACTGGTGCGCTTGCGCACCCCTCCGTCAAAGGTTCTAATGGATATTAGTGAAAAAAGCCTTTTTCACGAATATCTATCAAATTATCTTTTCACCTACTAATTGTGCATAATTACAAGAATATCCGATAGAAATAAATCCTTTATCTGGATTCTTCATATGTGCCTCTCTAGTTGAGTTGACACTGTCTGACCACATTACTTGGTGTAAGTACTGGTTCTATACAGGCATACACAGAGGAACTGTCTCAGGAGCCTTACACTTAAAGCCTAGTTATTGAGTCAGAATATGTCCAGATACCTGGGGTATGCAGTTCTGGATCTATGGCTCATTGGTGCTTTGATTCCACTTCAGACACCTGGTGAGAGGAATTGTAAGTCGGGAATATATCATAGATCTCCTAAAGTCCCCACCCATATGATTTTTCCCCACTAGAACACTGGAAACCTACCAAAGTTGCCCCTGTAGGAGGCCAGTGCCCCCATAGGATGAAAGAGAAAATGTGATTTTTATACTTGTATTAAATCCATTAGAGCACAGTGGACACTTAACCGTTTTTTTCCTCTTGTTCTCCTTGGTATAGTTTATAGTGTTAATAGTCATTTGTTGTAGGAGAACCTTAGGGTTTATTCCCCCTATTTCATTCGGGTCTTCAAGTTTTGCCCTTGGTTAGAAAATAATGGAGTCTCCCAACAGGCTGCGGGGTATATAGTAAGAGGCGTTTAGACTTTTGGTGGTAAATTTACAGCGCCCAAACTCCAGGTGAGCATTTCTATATATCCCAGTGTCCCATTTCCTCCAATTTTTCATCACATCTACATGGTTCAGGATGACAAAGTCCACATAGTTATGAGCAGAAATTGATCCAAGCAATTTGTTTTATTTCATCCGACTTATCTTGGGACTACAATATGGTGTCTTCCCATGAAATACTGACTGTTCTTGGCCAGTAAATGTTGGTGTACTGTTGGATCCTCTTCCTCAGATGTGTATCTGTCTGTGCAGTGCTCTTTTTTTTTTTTTTTTTTTTTTTTTTTTTTTAAATTAGGTCTTTTTGTTTTTAGTTTGAATCCAAATCACTGTCCTCATATGCTTAGCTGACTGGCAGGTAGATAAGGTCACTGTTCGGTTTGCAGTAAGGGCACAAATGTAACCTGGGATCTGCAGTGACACTACAGTTTCCATGTAGAAAGGAACGTTTTATAAAAACATTACTGTTTTTAAAGCGAATGAGCAGTTATCTTCTATAGGTTACTTAGTTCTGTCTTATTTTAATATGCTGACCTTTTGGTATACCGATGTGTTTTAGGAAATGTTTGCAAAAAACTCTCTTGGCCCAATATGCAATGAAGGAGTACAGAATGATGCAGATAACATTAGCACTCTATCGACTTCTTCCAATTTTGAGCCTTTTGCAACTGATGACCTTGGTGAGTTTAATCTTTTACAAAACTGCTATTTAGAGTGCTCAGGTCCTCCTTGACCATTAGCTGCATTTCATGTAGTGCTATCTGCTTTTAGACTTGAAAGATTTTGATTTCAGACATGTTATTCCTCTATTTACAGGGAACACTGTGATTCATTTAGATCAAGCATTGGCAAGAATGAGAGAATACGAGCGCATGAAGCTTGAGACTGAAAATAATTTAGTTGCTGACTGTTGCAATAACCTTAACAATGCTGCCACTAACTTAGAAGGTAATTTCTAAAAGCATAATATTGCCACCAATAGCAGCTAAGCTGTCAAGCACCTTCTATTAACAGTGAATTTATGTGGTTGTTGATAACTAATGAGTCCATTTTTGTTTTGCTTCAAACTTGTCTTTTCATGGACATGATGTAATAACTTCAAGATTATTTTTTACTGTAAAATAGATATTAAAAAATATCAACACATCTGTCCAAAATATATATTTTATGACATTTTAGTGGGTATACCTTAAGTCAAAACACCTGACATGGACCACTGAAGCAGGTACAGTTCAGCTGGAAAACTGATAACACTACTAACTGTACCATATCTTCAGTCCCATTCTAAGTTTATCGCATTTTTGAGCCTTCTGTACCTGTCTTAACCTGGTACTGGTTTTTGTGTCTGTATACTGAAAAATGTCTCATGCAAATCTTCATATGATAAAAGTAAGCTACTCCCCATTTAATTGGATAGATCTTAAGAAAAATGAAGAGATGTACATGTAATTATGTAGCATATGAACATTTCCATCTGAGATTAGACACTTGCAGAGTACCAGGGGTTTATATATGTCCCCAATTGTGCTTTTTCACTAGACCTGAGTGAGTAACTCTTGATCATGAGAGAGGTCAGGTTACTTATTAATTTGTCTTTTGGCTAACATATTTGTAATTCTTTTAATATGGCGTAGGTATACTGCCTTGCATATTTGATTGTTGTAGTGTATCTTCCCTTTACTCACTTTCTTTGGAAATGGGGCATACTTGGTTAAGTATTCTGTAACAAATTGCATTTTTTTCAAACAATTTACTCTCCTTTTATTTTGACAAGTTTCAAATGATGAAGAAGGTAGTAACACCAACCAGTACAATGATGATGGTTCTGCAGTTCCTTGCCCACGTATTGATACTCAGCAGTTAGACCGGCAAATAAAGGCAATTATGAAGGAAGTCATCCCATTTTTGAAGGTGAGAACAGTTTTGGTTTGTGTATTGAGTGTATGCATTCACTATAGTAATGTTAACCGCTGTTGAGTTTTATATTTGTATAATACATGTTGGGCAGTATATACCTACTTTATGCATTTCTGTGCAAAATGAATTTTAATAGCTATTTGTAAGTTTAGAACTTGCCAATTACTAAATTCTTTTTCATGTTAACAGTTTTACTATAGAGCTGCTGAGAAGCTTCTCATATTTGCAGAGTTTTACTGGAATTGACTGCTGTACATTTTTATGAATTGTACTTGTTACAGAGCAGGGAATTAGAATACATACAGGAAACTTACTAAAAAAAATTAAGCAAGGGCACTATATGACAATAAGAAATAGCAAGGGCTGTGTCCTGAAGAGCTCTAGGCTCCACACCCACTCCCTACTGCAGCAAGTTCTGTTAGGTGGGGTGTGCTCCTCTAACCCTGGGTGACGGACATGCTTTGCAGAAACCTGCTGCCTGGATTAGTTGTTGGATACAAAGGCCGGGCCAGTGATGTCACACTAGCTTGCATGATCCTGAAGAAGTTTCAGCTGTCTGTAAGAGTAGAGAGGTAATACTTACAGAGCTGCAGTGCATGGACACCATACTAAGGAACATATCATTTTACATCAATGGTTCATATATGAAAATGTACATTTAGCTAAGAACAAAACTTCATTGCTATTAACTGTAACCATATGCTTCCTTGTTTCCAGTGTGCATTCTCTACCCACAGTGCACTCATTACTGCATGCTATTGCAGGCAGCTATATCATTATATCATTAACAAAATATTTTCCATCATGGAACACTTCGAAGACAAGTTATTTCATAAATGGTTAGGTGATATCTTACAAACCTAATCAGAGACAAGCAAAACATGCAGCAATTACATAGATGAACTAATTCTCTTGTGCCTGCTCTTCTTTCATCACATGTCCTCATTTTACTTATGCTTCTTTCATTTTAAGTATTTTTTTTTTGCTCTAAAAGTGATAATATAAGTCCTGTACTGTTTTTATGGTTTTAAGTATTAGAGGAGTTCTATATCTATAACTGTGTTTGGCATGCACCCTCATGCTTTTATATAGTCATGAAGTTGTGAGCAACAGTCAGCAATATTTTACTTAACACCTGGAAGTGTGCACAGGCGCACATCACAGGAGGCTTTGATGGTACTTTGCGTTGAAGTGAATTCCCCCATTGTGAACTCTTTTTGGACACTTGGGTACCAGCTAAAAGAGACAAAAGGCTAAGCATCACTAATTACAGTATTTGCACTATTAATAGAACCTAGTATAGGTTTACCATCACCTCTGTTCATTAATAGTAAGATATAATTATACAAGCTTCCTTTTCTATAGCATTCTATGTTGACAGTGTTCTATTCCATGTGTTTTGTTTTTTGTTTGTTTTTTTTATTCTCGTATGTAGTGGTGGTGAGGTGATAGCAGGTAGGTCTTTACCATAGATATTTTTTATTCCTTTTTGGCTTCTGTTCAATGATATTGAACAGACAGTTTATGATGGATGTGTGTAAAAAAATAAGTATTCATTATATTGAACTTACTAAAACAGTGTTTGTATAAATGTATTTGATTCAAACTATCACATTCTCTTAATATATACTCTGTAGTAGACTATTTCCATTAAGCAGTCTGTTGTTATTATTCTTTGATAGTAAAATGCTGAGTACTATAGTGATGCTATAAGAGATTATATCACAATAAATTATATAAACCATAGTACTAATTACTTTTTAGTATTAACTTGCAGAAAATTGTATTTTTAATGAGGCTGAGTTTAAATATGTATTGAGGGTTATGTTTTAGAGATTACATCTTGAACATTCTGTTAAGACTGTCTTATATGTAAGTTTATTCCTAGTGTGTGGTAAATTATTATGCAGTGCAGTCTCTTTTGGCCACACATTAATTTGTGCCTAATTGCTCAATATCAGCTGATCAGCTGCTTGTTTAGTCAGCATTTTAGCCTTTGTTTTTACTAACTGAAATATTTTTGGTGCTGCAGCCAGACATGTTTTATGATAGGGTCATGTGAGGAAGCCACAAGCATTGATTGGAAACTTTAAGTTTATCTAGAAAGTTTGTCAAACATAAAAATAGTAGTAATCATACTAAAACAGTACTCATTTAATTTTGGGAGTTAATACAATCATTTAAACACAACAAGGAAATAGATTTTATTTTATTTCCTTTTGCGGTAATTCTGAAACGCTAGTGTATATATAAAAAAAATAATAGCGTTTCTCAAGTCTTTCCTGGCAGTTTCTCTGAGTTCTCCTAATATCGGAGAAGGTGGTCCTTTTCAAGGCACTCATGTGCTGTCTGCAGTAGCTGCCATATTTGACGGCAGATTTCCTGAGATCAGTGTGTTTAATGTTGGCGTATTTACGACTGGGTGTTGAAATGCAGTTTTCAGCTTCTGTTGTGAAATATGCCAAAATGAAACTGACAGATGCGGTACATTGGGGCTGCATTTTAGATAATATTTTCACCCACCCCTGTCATTTATTTTGGAAGACACACCTGCCGGAGAACTTGGAGAAACTAATACAGGTAAGAATAGTACCCCGCTTTATTTGAACTGTTTATGTTGTTCAAATCTTTTAATTCCATGGATACGTTGGTTGAAGTTGGTACTTTATTGTGTTTTGGCAGGAGCACATGGAGGAAGTGTGCTCTTCTCATCTCCTGACCTCCATCAGGCGAATGGTCCTGACTCTCACCCAGCAAAATGATGAGAGCAAAGAGTTTGTGAAATTCTTCCACAAGCAGCTGGGCAGCATACTGCAGGTATGTTGTTGTTCCTGTTTGCCACTATTTCAGGCAGCCCTATCCATTTGAAGTTAGAAAAATGCATCTATTTATTATTATTATTATCTTTGACTTATAAGGCGCCACAAAGGGTCCGCAGCGCCGTACATTACATTTACAGAAAACAGAACCAAGACACATCATGATACAAACACAAGTGACAGGGTATAGCAAGTCAGATTATATCTGGGACAGATAGTGAAAGGGATGGTAGAAATCAGGGAGATGAAGGCCAAAGCTTAAGAAGACAGGGAAATCAGGGCTAGCGAAGCAGGCCAAGAGGCACAGAGGGTGAAGGAACAGTAAAAGGAGCACACAAGGAAAGAGGGCCCTGCTCATGAGAGCGAACATCCTAAAGGGAAGGGGGAGACACAAATAGGGTGGTACTAACTTGGGGAGAGAGCCAGGACAAGGAAGTTAGGAGGAGGACTGATAGACTTGAATAAAGAAATGAGTCTTAAGGGCACGGTTGAAGCCTTTGAGAGTAGATGCTAACCTGATGGAACGTGGAAGATCGTTCCACAGCAGGGGAGCAGCCCAGGCAAAGTCCTGAAGACGAGAGTGAGAGGAGGTGATCAGTGAAGTAGTGAGGCGGCGGTCACAGACAGAGCGTGGGGGCGGGTAGGAGTGTAGGTAGAGATGAGATTGGAGATGTAGGGAGGGGAAGATTGACTAAGAGCTTAAAAGGTGAGAGTGAGGCGTTTAAATTTAGTTCTGTAGGGTATGGGGAGCCAATGTAGTGACTGTTGGAGGGAGACTGCAGAGACAGAGCGGCGGGAGAGAAAAATGAGGCGGGCAGCAGCATTGAGGATGGACTTAAGAGGATCAAGGCGAGATTCAGGTAGGCCAGAGAGAAGGAGGTTACAGTAGTCAAGGCGAGAGATAACAAGCGAGTGAACAAGGGCTTTCGTGGCTTCCGTGGTGAGAAAGGGACGTGTCTTAGATATATTCCGAAGGTGGAAGTAGCAGGATTTTGAGAGGGACAGAATGTGAAGCTTGAATGAGAGGGAGGAATCAAGGATGACCCCAAGGCATCGGACTTGGGGGACAGAAACGAGGTTTGTGTTAACAGAAATATAGAGGGGGGAAAGGTGGGAGAGTCCTGGCAGGGGGGAAGACTATAAGCTCGGTCTTGGAAATATTAAGTTTAAGAAAGCGTTGGGACATCCAAGATGAGGTGGCTGAGAGACAGAAGGAGACACGAGACAGAAGGGAAGGGGAGAGGTCAGGGGATGAAAGATAAATTTTCGGTATCATCAGTATGGAGGTGGTACTGGAGGCCAAAGGAGTGGATGAGGACACCGAGGGAGAAAAGCAGGGGGCCAAGAACGGAGCCTTGAGGAACACCAACAGGTAGGTGAAGAGGGGGTGATGTAGAAACTGAGAAGGAGCGGTTGGTGAGGTAAGCAGAAAACCAGGAGAGGACAGTGTTACATAGGCCTATAGATTTGAGAGTTTGCAAAACGAGTGCGTGGTCAACGGTATCAAAGGCAGCAGAGAGGTCAAAAAGGATAAGAAGGGAGTAGTGTCTATTGGATTTAGTGAGGAGAAGGTCGTGACCTTAGTGAGGGCGGTTTCAGTGGAGTGGAGGAGGCGAAATCCAGATTGGAGCGGGTCAAGGAGTGAGTGAGAGGAGAGAAAGGAGTTAAGACGGTTGTAGACAACCCGTTCAAGTATTTGCCACCGGTTTTGTGATGCTAAATATTTTCATCATGTATTTGGCTAAAATATATAGTTGTAATAATTAAAATGAATCATTAAAATATAATGCTGTTTTATTGTAATTCAGATTTTATTTTAGTGTTGTCCTTTAATTTGTAATCGATAGTTTTAAAACTGTCCCAATCTTCACTCTGAGACGCTCCTCTTGTTTCAGCTGTGCCCTCTTCCACTTAGAATGTAAGCTCTCTAATGGGAGGAGTTCTCCATATCCTTGCGTTTATTTTGTCTACCCTGTATGTCACGGTTTTATGTATGTACTGTTTTCCCTACTGTACGGCACTGCAGAGCTTTGTGTGGAGCCTTACAAATCTATGATAATAATAGTTTTAGCCCTTTCACTTCATGTTTCAAAATAGGGGTGCATTACTTGGGAAAGTGTTACGGTTATTCCTCAAACTCAGTTTTCAGTGAGCGATCACATATTACTTTCAAAGGAATTGCTAGTAAATTTAAATAAATGTCTCACTTATAACAGGGTAGGTGGGAAGCTGATTTCTGTAAAGAATCATATATGTGGTACTAGTGGCACATTGCACTATATTTGGGCATTGTGCAGAGATGCTGTATCTTCCACTCATGCACAGTACTGCAGTCATTCAGATATACTGTTTTATCTGTTCATAGACTTATGTAGGACTTTCATTGGATTGTATTTTTCTTCTCTGTTTTGTAGGATTCCCTGGCAAAGTTTAGTAATAGAAAGCTGAAGGACTGTGGAGAAGATCTCCTTGTTGAAATTTCTGAAGTCTTATTCAATGAGCTGGCCTTCTTTAGGCTGATGCAAGACCTGGACAATTCCAGCAGCACAGTGCAAGGCAGAAGTCAACCAAAATCTGATGATGATTTGCAGTCTTTTACCAAAGAGGTTGATGACTTAATATAATTATTTATTTTAAGAGCTTATATGTAACATTAAATTTTACATGTGTTGTGTGTAATGGTTGTTTTTCTAACTTGTTTAAGGAATTTATACATGGGTAATCCTATCACTCTAATTTCTGTTTATTCTTTCTTGCATTAACTGCACAGGAAATAAATCACATGACCTAAACATTTTTATTTATTTGAATATATGTTTTTGAATTGTTTTCTCTTGAAGGGTGACTAGGCTTCTCAGGGTTTTCCATACTTATTAGACTGTATGACGGGGTGTAACCAAACTGATTTACCCACCCTGTGGAGGGGTGTTTTTGTGTTCTGGGACCCATCGTTACTAACCACGCCTACTGATGCCGTTTGGCCAAACCAGCTGATCACAGACTTTAAGTGCCAAGAGTGCACCAACGTAGTACCACCTGTACCGGTACATGGAACAGCTAACGTCTGGGTGTTGTGTTTTTCTAACGCAGCGCCTCTTTGCCTAGTGCTTGTGGCTGGATTCTCCTGGCTGTTTAATTTGCATCAATGCTGCTGGGTAGTGAGCAGATCATTGATTCAGGGAACTGGGCTCAAAACAATACAGTCAGGGGATGGTTTAGAGTGTTGGCTCTAATCTGTGGGTTAAAGGAATGCAGCAGGTACAGGTGACATGAACATACCAGGATCTTCAGTAAAAGTGATGTTCGTTTGCTCTGTAATAGCTTTAACAAGAGCTTTTATGCACAACAACCACTTGACGGGCTTTCTGGCCTTTATATACCGTTTTGCATACTCGTGCTGACTGGGTTATCCAGACGCCTGTACCTTTAACCACTCCAGGTTGATTCCTTTATCACAAGAAATCAGCCTGGAAAATGAGCTTCATTTAATATTGCACTCAGTAGCAAGGGGGTGTCCATGCATCCCACCAACCTAACTTCCAGGATCCCTTGCTCTGTGGTCTGGCACAGTGGTCTGCAATTCCGAAATTGGAATTGCAGCCCACTCCTCATACCGTACAGCACCACTGTTCTCCATTTCTCACACACAGGAACTGAAGTGGTGAAATAAATGCTTGCATATTTGCCCTTATCCCAGATAACAAAGTAAACAGACTGAATTTATTAAAACAATGCCTGTTATGTCAAAGATTCACCCATTATATAAATAATAAATTCCCCGCAGCATGTGGGTGGTAGTGGAGTGGGGGCATTACATTGTTAAACACATTTGATGACTTTTGGTTGGATAACATGTTGAATGATGTGTGTATGTTGATATAGATATACATGACATGGCCAAAAGTATGTGGACACCCCTTCTAATTAGTGTTTGGTCATTTCAGTGACACCCATTGCTATCAGGTGCTTACAATGAGCATACAGACATACAATCTCTAGTCACATATTTGCAGTAAAATGGGTTGTACCAAAGATCTCGGTGACTTTCATCGTGGTACTGTCATAGGTTGCCACCCTTTCTACAAGTCAGTTTGTCAGATTTCTGCCTTGATAGAGCTACCTTGGTCCACTGTAAATGCTGTTGTTTTGAAGAGGAAACTTCTAGGAGCAGTATCGGCTCAGCTGCAACCAGTAGGCCACAAGCTCACAAAATGGGGGAGCTCAGTGCTGAAGCGTACAGCAGGTAAAAATCATCAGCACTTGGTTGCATCACTTGCGAAGTTCCATAATGCCCTGGAAGCAACGTCGGCACAAGAATTGTTCATTGGGATTGGGTTTCCATGGCCAAGAAACCACACTAAAACCTCAGATCATTGTCCACAGTGCCACTGGACTCGAGCTGTGGAAATGCCTTCTCTGGCTTGACAAATCACACTTCACCATCTGGCAGTCTAATGGTCGAATCTGGGTTTGGCAGATGCTAGGAAGAAACATCCTACCCAAATGCATACTATGATAAATGGGGGAGGAGGAATAATGGTCTGGGGCTGTTTTTTATTGTTTTAGTCTGCTTAGTTCCAGTGAAGGAAGATATTTATTCTACATAATTCTACAGCATTAAGTGACATTCTAAATAATTGTGTGCTTCTAACTTTGTGCCAACAGTTTGGGTAAGGCCCTTTCCAATGTCGGCATAATGTGAAGGTCAATCAAAAATGGTTAAGCGAGTCTGTTGTGGAAGAACTTGATTGGCCTGCACAGAGTCCTAAACCACACCCCATTGAAAACCTGTAGGATGAATTGGAACGCCAGTCTAAGTCTGTAGGCACTCGCTGGACTTAAAAATATGTTCAAATTGTTTTAGTATTCATTTCTTGCAGATAGCATGCCTTTGGAGGGTGGTGTATATCAATAGTGGATTACAAGCCGTTTCTTACTTTTGATATGTTTGGGTTGTTACTTAACAATAATCCCTTACACATTTATGACACCTTTTCAGGTGTCTGCTCATTTTGTGTGGCCGATGTTGTGGAGATGTTGCTAAGCATTTTGTTATTTAGCATTGCTGACTACAGTGCAGTGAGTTTAGCATATAATAGCATATAATGTCATTACTGATCTCATTTTAGAGTTTTTATAACTTGCCATACTAACCCTTGCCTTGCAACAGGATAAGTACATGGTTTCATTATTTTATTCCTTCTTCCTTTTTTATATTTCTAATCTTCCATTGATTGCAGACAGAGCTGTTTAGTGTATGATTATGCACTGACATTGTTGGTATTTAAGTGTGAGTGTTATGGGGTTCTGTCAGTCTTGATAATGGGCAGTTGTGTGCTTGAAACATCAATATTTTTTTAATGTTAATACATTTTGAAAGTTTTTATGCCATGTGAGTGCCTCCTGTTTACCATTTGTGATAGATTGATAGATATACTTACTTAGTGTCCACTTTACTAGGTACACCTTTCTAGTGCTTGCCTCCAGAACAGCCTGAATTCTTCATGGCATGGATTCAACAAGGTGTTGGAAACAGTCCTTAGAGATTCTGATTTGTGTTTATCTAACATCATGCAGTTCTGCAGATTGTCAGCTGCACATTCATACTACGAATCTCTCAGGCTAACAGCATCCCAAAGGTGCTCTATTGGGTTGAAATCTGGTCACAGTGGAGGCCATTGGCGTACACACTGAGTTTATTGTCCTGTTCGTGGAACCAGCTTGAGATGTATGTTTTGTGACCGTGCATTATCCTGCTGGGAGTTGTCATTTGAAGTTAGTAGGCTGGCCATAAAGGGATGCACATAGTAAACAAATTTTACTCAGGCTGTGACATTTAAACAATGCTCCATTAGTATTAATCGGCCTAATGTGTGGCAAGAAAGCATTCCTCACACCATTACACCACCACCAGCCTGCATTGTTGACAGAAAGCAGAATGGATTCATGTTTATGCCAAATTCTAACCATACCATCAGCTTTCCACAGCAGATTAGCCTGACCAGGTGAACTTTTTCCACTCTGTCCAGTTTTGCTTGCCTGTGTGCCCACTGTAGCCTCACTTTCCTGTTCTTAGCTGACAGGCGTGGAACCTGGTGTGGTCTTCTGCTACTGTAGCTTATCTGCTTCAAGGTTTGATATGCTTCAGAGATGCTCTTCTGCATTTCATTGTTGTAACGCATGGTCAATTGCGTTACTGTCGCCTTCCTGTCTGCTTGAACCAGTCAGGTCATTCTTCACTGACCATTCTCATTAACAAGGCATATTTTGCCCACAACTGCTGCTCACTAGATGCTTTTGTGCACCATTCTCTATAAACCCCAGAGATGTGAAAATCCCAGGAGATCAGCAGTTTGAGATGTTAAGACCACCCTATCTGGCACAAATAATCATTCCACGGTCAAAGTCCGTTAGATCACATTTCTTCCACATTCTGGTGTTTTGGTCTTAACAATAACTGAACCCTTGACCATGTATTTTATGCATTGAGTTGCTGCTATATGATTGACTGATTTAGATATTTGCTTTAATGAGTAGATGTACATTTGTTCCTAATAAAGTATTTCTATTAAATATAATAAATTAAATTGGGATTAAGAACTTTGTATAGTGATATTTTGTCTATGCTAGGTTGTCCTGTGTACCTTTTACTTGCAAAATATTATGAAAAATGCTATAACTGCTCTACATAGCAAGTTGTATGTATTAAATTAGTTATACATGGATATGTTTTGACACCACAATATTACTGCATAGGTATGACCATTCTACTTCTTCATTTGATTTTTTTCTTCCACTGACTGCTTGCCCCCCCATTCTACTCCACATCACAATACTGACCGTGTCACATCCAGCCCTGCCTTCACTAACATTACACAAGTGGTCACTCATTTCCTGCTGCTATGAGCACTCCAATCATCTGGAGCAGGAAATGAGGATTACAATTTAATTTTTACAGCCTAGTCAAATGTACCGCAAAATATAATTTTGTATTGTATTGAACAGTTCATGTAAAAATAATGCAATTCATTAATGCAAGTATAAATAGTAATTCCTGTGTTATGCAAAGTTCTGATGATTGGATCCCTTGAAGTATCAAGTTACCTAATGTATTTAATAAATTGGTTGTAGATTTTATTTATGTCTGAGTGGTGTATATATTTTTGGATATCTTTATTGCAAAAAAATCTTTATTACACTTATAAACTAAGGAAAACTCAGGCTTTAGGAGTATAGTCAATAGGTAAGCTGCATGGGTTGCCTAGTGCAATCTGCAATGGTAGCGTGGTGTCATAGAATACCACTGACTAATAATGCTGTATACATGGTGTAGTGCAGAATATTGAAAACAGACGTCTAGTTACTATAGTTTGCAACCCTATGAAACACACATGCAAAGTTTTCATGTTTATTCTGAGACTTCTTTTATTGCTTACTGCTGTCTTCTATGTTCTTATTTGTGACGTATGCGTATTTTTCATTTGTAGATGAATTTGCATAATAGTAGTAGTCCATGTATACATTGGAACTTCATTATGTTACTCTCTCTCTTAGGCACAGAAAATGTTTGAAGAAGAGAGCTCAGACCCCCGAGAGGTTGATGATGAAGACAAGGTATATGTTTTTATATGTCTCAATCAAATGCTTACTTCCTCTTTGGCCAAATTGACTGTGTGTGTGGCTTATACATGAAATTGTTTTATTTCGTCCCTCTAAGTGGTTTTGTTTTTGCCGCCTCTTGTTTTTTTGGAGAGAATATATATGTATACAGATAAGTCAGATCTGTGTGGCAATGCACTTTTATCACA
The DNA here is from genome assembly GCF_038048845.1 of Mixophyes fleayi. Lineage (NCBI taxonomy): Eukaryota > Metazoa > Chordata > Amphibia > Anura > Limnodynastidae > Mixophyes > Mixophyes fleayi. The sequence goes on from NC_134402.1 coordinate 71,412,418, forward strand.
GAGACATGACTGCTGGCCCATATGGCAGCACTCTTATCTATAAAAAGACTAATGTTGTAGAATTGAGAAACGGGCAGATGCTGGAAGGTTGATGCGTGAAACTAAATTACAATGAACTATTCTGCACCTCTATAGTAAACTACCTTTATAGTACATAAAGCATGTGCCTCACATCTGCTTCCTGTGTATTTATTAATATTGATGTCAGTAGGCGCATGATGTTTACTTAAATAAAAAATCCATCCTAGGTTTGGTGAGGAATTGCATGTCTACAGCTCCTTTTTTCTTTCCAATCTGGCACTAGTTTACTGTCTGCAATCCCCAATCTGTACAATTATATGACTATAGTTTGCTCTATACTGCACATTGTGTGTTTTTGCTTTGTGTTAAGTCATATCACAGTGGTGGTAATTGTACGTATATCTGAACATGAGTTTAACACCAACATTCCCAATCTAAAATTGCATTTCTCTCAGGGACATGTTGTAGTTTAAGTATTTTTTTCAAATTATTTTTATTTTATTTTATGCTATTCTATTATAGTTACCAACAGTATGATTCCTCTAACATTCATTCACATAGTAGTATTGTGACTTTTTGAATTATCAGCTCTTTAGCTGCAGCTTACACTTCCGACTTGGAGACTTAAAAGCAAAGTTATCATGATTTAGCATGTCATCTGGTGGTCATTGTGAACCTGGAAATGCTTTACTGCTATGGCTGTGAATGTGTGTATTCTGTGTTTACAATTTGTTGTAATATTTCACTTGCTGGTGTTAGGACAAAGATGAAACAGAGACCATTGCAAAATCGCAAAATAAAAATATTGATGTGTCCGAAGTCCATAGTGGGAGATCTGACATTTCAGAGGAAGAAGATGGGAATGAAACTGTGCCTGTCTCATTCAGTATGTATCTCTGTCTTCTGTGGTTATATGTGTACAGTTATGAAAGTATTTTGTACTCTGTTGGATAAGAAGTGTCAAACTTCTAGCCCAGGGAAGTTTTTGATCCAGAACAACAATATTGGGGCAGATTCAATTGTAAAGAACATCACAGGCCGCACACTTACTGTTACTACGGTAATAGATGCACATTATTGTTAGTACAGTAATTTGAACGCTGATTTTTGTTCTGTGAGCAGAAATTTGCATTATAATTCCCATACTAACAGTAATAATGCACGCCCAGCATTGTTCTATAGAACAGCGCAGAGAATTGAATTTGCCCCATTAACTATTAGCATTCCTGGGATTTAGTCCAAAAAGACTGCAAAGGAAAGGGATAAGGTTTTAAATTTTTGTTTAAAATAATTTTTTCTCAATAGTAGACAGGTCTTGATACAAGTTTGTATTTAACGTTGATGCTGCTCTCTGCACTGTGAGATAGTACACTGTACAGTAAGTACAGCCTTTCCTCCATGACATTCAGAGAAGGAAAACAGAAAGCTGGAGCAATGTACCAAGTGAAAGCTGGTAAATTAGTTGTTTGAAGATGTAAAACAACTGTAATAGACTGTACATAGTTTTTTTTAATTATTTAGTACAATGTACATCCATAAAGGTATGCTCTTATACAAGATGGTAAAGAGAAACATACTGTAATGTTTACTTTTTACTTGTTTTGTTGAAATACAGATCTGTCTTTATTGGCATTTTTTGTGAGCTGCTGTACTTTCTCCAGTTGATCAGTGACCACATTTTATGTTTGATATACATTCATACTCTGTATACTGCACATAAAGAGAGGACTACATGATTGGCCTTATGAAGCAGTAGCTCTTGAATAATGCTGCTCATGGGTTTATATATGAAACAAAATGCATTTTTGTTTCTTTAGTAATAATGTATGATACATATAAAATAGATGTTCTGATTCGTGGGACACGGTGTAGAGCTGCATTGAATGTTCATAAATTTGTAATCTGTGTATCTTTGTTTCCAAAACAATTTTATATTTCTAGTCTAGTTACCATATACAATCATTCTTTTTTAAATGTACCTGATTTATTTACTGTGGATGAATAGGCATAATACTAATATATAAATATTCATTACAGTAACTAGCCACAAGAGAGAGAAGCTCCTCTGCTTACAAAATGATAGTAAATGAGAAATGTGTTATAAGTTGGTAGTGATATTTGAAACATTGTCACCTTAATCTTTCTATGTCCGCTTTTTCTGTAACACAATGTGAATGGAACAGAAAAAGATAATTGTTATACGGTGTGTTGTTTAGTCTTATGTAGTCTGACAAAAGAATGTAATGTGAGACAGGCCATTGTGATAAATCTCTGAGATATCACCAAGTATGGTGTGGATTCTGGTATGAAGTACATATTCAAAATATTTCCCTTTTTAATGTGTCAATCTGTGCTGTCGCATATTATGTGCATATTACATATATGTGCATATTAATGTTACAGGGGTGAGATAAATGTGTTCTCTGTGTATTATTGTGACAGGTTTATCCAAAGCAGAAACACAGGCTTTAACAAACTATGGTAGTGGTGAGGATGAGAACGAGGAAGAGGAGAATTATGAATTTGAGGCAAGACCTCTAGATGTGCAGACATCACTGGAAGCTAGCACTGAAACTGCCGATGACAATGAAAAGCATCAGGTAATTATTTGATAAATCCTGGTTAGTGCTTTCATAGTTGCAAAAAACAATATTGCATTATTTTTATTTTTTTGTTTATTCTGCAGATTTTGAAGAATACTCCAAAGGAAACAACAATATGTGAAAACAAAGCAGTGGTGAACAGACAGGAAGCAGGTAATTCCTCCATGATTTAGAGAGCGTAAACAAGTTTCTTTATGTTAAGAAGTTTCCTAAATTCCCTGCCAATAACAGTACATTGGGTGTGATAAGTCAGATTTCACCTGCTGCAGAGAGAGTTTAGCAAGAACTTTAACAATAACCATTTTTGTTTAATTATTTTGTATTGCAAGTGCTGAGTATACAAAGGAGGATTATCATTGGTCACCATATTTATTATTTTAAAATTATATTTTATTCATGAAGGCGGTTTATATGAGCCAAACCCAGGAAAACCTTTATACAAGGGCATATGCTAAGAGGTTTAAGAATTGGTAATTTATCAATAATGGTTAGAATGATCTGGTAAGTTATCTTCAGACAGTTGACATGGTTGGTAACAGTAAAAGAAAGAAAAAAAAAAAAACCAACAAAGTAAACCCCCTAATAAAATTGGAATAGAAGAAGAATCTAGAAGTTGGTTACAATGGTATGGAAAATGTCTTTATTCCAAAGCTGATTTAAAAAAAAGATTTACACTTTTGGATAATTTTACCCATAAGCCGTCACTATCGAGAACACCGATTGAACATACAAACTTGTTGGGTCAGTATCCAAGACCACGGCACCCCATCCAATCAAGTGCTCATGTTTTTCAAGTATCCCTTTTCTCTGCAAGTTCTCCACACAGGGTTCTGCAGCTCAAACTGATGAACAGTGAGAGCCTAAAATGGTGGTTCCCCAACTATAGTTGTATGCAGGTGGATAGCCGTGGGGTAATGCCCTGCTGTGGACAGATAACATTATTCTATATTTATATGCTCCTGTTTATAGAAACAGGTGTAGACTTTTATTAAAAAAAATTAATTCACATTTGTACTGCCCTCGCTGAACTAATTTTACATGTTTGAATTATTTCTGTCTGAACATTGTTTAAAAACGAATGTATTTTGTTTTGTTCCAGGAGAAGAACAGGCAGTGGAGGAAGAACAGAGACGTTCACTTGCTAATGTTTCGTTAGACAGGATATCTGCTCCACTGCTTTTGAAGACAGAAAGTGATGTGTCTTCAGTGGATGTTGATACCAAACCATCTCTGTCATCAACAGAGAGCTCTGGACCTGGAAGCCCATCCTCAGATTCCCCTGTTTTAGTTACTGAATATGTAAGTGTTTTTCCTTTTTTCTATTCCATCTAGAAATGTTAAAAACAAATAAACAAGAAAACAGTTGATACATAGTGCAGTTATTCTGCCAGTTCAGTTATGTTTGTGCATATGAATACATAGACATTGTCACAAGAGCTTGTCCATTCAAAGAACACAAACTTATTAGACTGTTCATCAATCATATGTCAGTTTGTTCTATGCCATCCACAAGCATGAGCTAAATGTGACTAAACTCAATTAAGTCAAATGCAAAATGTTAACTTTTTTTGCTTTGCAAACATTTTTTAAGGCTATATATTTTGTATTACCAGTGTCTGCGACCCCTTTGTCTTTAATCTTCTAGTATTTGTCCGTTATGTATCCAATTTATTGGCCAATCATCATATATTTTTTGTAGTAGTTTAGTGTGCTGATCTTGTGGGAGGCATTGACCTCTCATGATTGTGTGTGAACTGGGGCAGTGTCATGATATGATGTGGGGAATGGAGGTGAGCGGGATGCCACAGACTAGGCATTAAGTTAAATCGTTGGCATTTATCTTATTTGGACTTGGAGACTTTGTAACTGCAGATATTTAAATCTCAAATACTGAAACACTACTTTTTTCCAAGATCATGCTACATGCACTCTAATGTACTACAACTAGTGTTCTTTCTCAATGTATGTAACCAATTATCTATGAGCACGTCACTAATATGTGGACTCTTTGTTAAACAGGAGACTGGTTCTGGTAATTTGAGTCCGAAATCTGATGAAGATGACTTTGTAAAAGTTGAGGATTTGCCTCTTAAACTTACTGTACCTAAGGTATTTACTTCATTTGTGGGTATTAAAAGGAGGAAATACTAGCAGGTTCCCTAACTGTATGAGCTTAAGGTTTCTATTCTGTGCCCTTAGGCAGATCTAAAGGCTGAGATGGAAAAAGAGGAACTGAAAAATAATTTGTGTGATGAAATTCTGAATTTAAATGAACAAGGAAATGGTGCTGTCGAGTTGGCAGGAGATGAGTTGTCTTTGAAAGAGCCTGGTGAGTTCACTAGACATCTTTTTATCACGTTTACATACCACAGACAGTACCTATGTCATCATTCTTTCCATCTGAGTCTCTCTGAAGATACCTGTAGTAGATAGATAGTTATTTTATGTGTGATTGATAAAGAAACAAGTGATCCCAGGTTCTTACTTTGGCAATATACAAATTAAACAAAAACTGGTGGAAGATGGCACTAGTATGTCTCTAACTATGAAAACATATAAATCACCATGTATAAATCACCATGTTTGAATAAGTCAAATGTTCTTGTCTCACAGGTTACTTTGTGCAGTGAATTCATTGTGGTTTTTCCAAAATGTTTACTTTAAGAAGAAATCTTTTGTTTTATAAATCCCGTGTCATATATGAAGATAAAAACATATAGTGTAATATGTTCCACATTATTTAATTAGACATCCATATAATCCATCAAACATACATATTGGTATTATTATTGTAATCCTTAAATTCACATCTGCCAATAAAGTGCTTTTTGTTCCTTTACCATTAAGAAATGGTGTCTGTGCTTTTTACCAATTTAGACATGGAACATTAAGGGTGAATGTAAAATCATAACTTTGCTTGATTACCAGTATAAACACTGGATAAAAAAAATACACAAACATTTCACAGTGTCCAACAGAGTTACAGATGAGTTCTTACCACAACACAGATAATAAATAGGCATAGAAAACACAATCCCTTATAGATGACTCCCCAGGATGCTGGCTTGTACCCCACAAGTCTCCAGGTAAGAAACGCCACTATCCCACACGTCCGCCCTCCATCGCCTTTGAGAGCGGGCGTGTGGGAGAGTGATGCTTTCTCATCTGGCCAGGTCCTACCCTTGACCACAGTTATTTAAGTTAGAAATCCAGCATAACTGTTTCTGTGCAGTTTAATGGTTAAACTCTTTATAGTAACAATTTTCACCTCCTTGTTCCCCCTTCCTAAACGGGGTTCATCCCCAGGCACTCGCTCCTGTTCAATGTTTGTGTCCATGATATGAGTAGGGCTCCACAAAAATGAGTCCATACTGTTAAGCTGGGTACACACTAGAGAAATTTCGACCAACTTTTTATGCCGAGCGATTTTACATGCGATCGCTTGGTCCATGGACTGCATACACACTAGCCTTGTTTAGGATGATAAAGGGAAGAGCGGACGTCGCTTTAGCGACTTTTTACAGCCATGTTGTCGTGAGCAATGACTGTAATTTCATACTCACTGTTGTGGATCAGTCGGCAGTTTATACACACTACACAACGGAAACGAGATTGGAACAAAAATATTAAACGGTACGACCAACCAAATGAGGCGACAATCGTCCATTTGGGCAGACTTTCGACCATCGTGTCACTGCACACACTGACCCGACTTTTGAACGAGCGGTCGTATGTCGGCTGTTTGAGCCAATTATTGGACGAAAACAGTGGTGTGTACCCAGCTTTAGTAGCCTGCAAGCAGAGCATTATGGTGGTCTCATCCTCCTGCTCCTGTTGTTCAGCTTCTTCAGCCACAGATGTGGTGGAACGAACACTGTAACTGTTCGATCTGTAACCTAAAACATCAATGGACAGAAGCAGCGAGATGATGAAAGCTTGAGAGAGAGCCGGAGAGGGATCCCATAGTTCATGTAGGGTTAGGTGATAATTTAAAAAAAATAATGCTGCCAATGAATTATCCTTTACCGCCACAATTAGAAACAAAATATTGTTTTAAAGACCACCATGTTTTTTTTTTTTTTTAAATGTACAGCATATGTGTGCATGTATGTGTATAAGTATGTATAGTAATACAATTCCAAGTTCTTTTTCTGTATACATGAGTTCTACTGTAATTGAGCATGGCCTTGGAGCATACTCTACCGTATCTGTAAACTCCAACCAGATGGATAGACAACAGCAACCACTTTCATTAAACCAATTAGTTTGTTTTACAGAATGCATTCTATAGAGCCCCAAGTACTATTTGTGTTTTTGAAAGGCAAACCTAAATCACTCACATGCATACGTCAATTTATTTGTGTGAACTGATTTATCATTAGATTTTTAAAAAAAAAAATATTTATCTTTTAATTGCAGATCGTTTTGGAGCCGATTCTGCATGAAACGAAGTTACGGCAAACATGATTGACCTTTTACAAAGCGAAAGCAAAATTTAAATCTGCACTATACCTTGTGAATTTGAATATGTAATACAAAGTGTAATAAAATGTTCTTTAGGATACGTCCATTTAGGCTCTGTTGAAAATAAATAAAAACCTGCCACTGGCAGTTCTGTTCTTGTAAGAAACCTACATTGTTCCAAGAGTCTAAGCACTGTTGTCTTTTCCTATTCTAATCTTTCTTTGTCTTTGTATGATTTTCTTTTTGTAAATTCAGAATTGTTAGAATGAAGTTCTAAATAAAGTTTTGGCTTGTCTCTAATTTGTAGTGTCAAATTAATATTTTCTTCTAATTAGATTATGCAGTTATACATTCCACACTAAACCAAACTAAAACAGAAGTGGAAGTTGCTCAATCAATTTATAGGTTCATAGCAGGTGCTTGAAAGGGTGGGGTTATCCTGATGGGAACAAGCACAGAGAGATCCCCCAGCACACTGCTATAACCAGCAAAGGAACTATAGAAATCTCAGTTGCACACATTTGCAAATTTATGGTAAGCCACCTGTGCCGTCAAGGTGCTTCTGCTAATATGGTGGTTCTAGCTCTACACAATGAGAGTTCCTATTTTCGGGCCATACATATGTGTTTTTAAATTGAGTCCCATTGGGGGCACTGTAACAAAAGGGTACAATAGGCGTAATTTGGAGCCAGGGAACTTTAAATCATAAACTGTTGAAAAATTGTTCCTCTCCTACTATGCCCCTTGCATCGATGCCTGTTTAAGGGTTCGGGCTGCCCTAGACTAATACACTTATAGTGCCCTCTCGCCTTCCTTCAGGGGTGTCCCCCAATGGATTCAGAGAAATTAATTTTATAGTAAGTAAAACGTCCTGCCATTGCCCCAAATTCTGCCATTGAGGGGACACTGACAATGGGGACATTCCAAAGGTGCCTATAAGGGTGGCATTGTTATCCAGTGAGCAATACAGTCCTAGCCAAAAGTTTTGAAAATGGTACAAGTATTGGTTTTCACAAAGTTTGCTGATTCAGTGTTTTAGACCTTTTTGTCAGATGTTGCTAAGATATACTGAAGTAAAATTCCTCAGTGTCAAAGGCTTTTATTGACAATTACAATAAATTTATTTAAAGAGTCAATATTTGCAGTGTTGACCCTTCGTTTTCAAGACCTCTGCAATTCGTCCTGGCATGCTGTCAATCAACTTCTGGGCCACATACTGACTGATGACCGCCCATTCTTGCCTAATCAATGCTTGGAGTTTGTCAGAATTTCTGGGTTTTTATTTGTCCACCCGCCTCCTGAGGATTGACAACAAATTCTCAATGGGATTAAGGTTCCTGGCCATGGACCCAAAAGTTCGATGTTTTAATCCCTGAGCCACTTGGTTATCACTTTTGCCTTATAGCAAGGTGCTCCATCATGCTGGAAAAGGCATTGTTAATCACCAAACTGTTCTTGGATGGTTGGGAGAAGTTGATCTTGGAAGATGTTTTGGTACCATTCTTTATTCATAACTGTGTTCTTAGGCAAAATTGTGAGTGAGCCCACATCCTTGGCTGAGAAGCAACCCCACACATGAATGGTCTTGGGATGCTTTAGGGTTGGCATGACACATGACTGATGGAAGCACTCTCCTTTCCTTCTCTGGACAAGCGTTTTTCCAGATGCCCCAAACAATCTGAAAAGGGATTCATCACAGAAAATTACTTTACCCCAGTCCTCAGCAGTCCAATCCCTGTACCTTTTGCAGAATATCAGTCTGTCCTTGATTTTCTTGGAGAGAAGTGGCTTCTTTGCTGGCCTTCTTGACACCAGGCCATCCGCCAAAAGTCTTCGCCTCACTGTGTGTGCAGATGCACTCACACCTGCCTGCTGCCATTCCTGAGCAAGCTCTGCACTGGTCCTGCCCCGATCCCGCAGCTGAATCAACTTTAGGAGACTGTTCTGGTGCTTTCTGGGCGTTCTTGGGTGACCTGAAGCCTTCTTGACAACTATTGAACCTCTCTCCTTGAAGTTCTTGGTGATCCAATAAATGGTTGATTTAGGTGCAATCTTACTAGCAGCAATATCCTTACCTCTGAAGCCCTGTTTGTGCAAAGCAATGATGACTGCATGTGTTTCCTTGCAAAGAACCATGGTTAACAGAGGAAGAACAATGATTTCAAGCACCACCCACCTTTTAAAGCTTTGTCTGTTGTTCTAAGTCAATCAGCATGACAGAGTGATATCCAGCCTTGTCCTCGTCACTGTGTTAACGAGAGAATCACTGACCTGATGTCAGCTGGTCCTATTGTGGCAGGGCTGAAATGTAGTGGAATTGTTTTTAGGATAAAGTTCATTGTCATGGCAAAGAGGGACTAAATTAATTGCAATTCATCTGATCACTGTTCATGACATTCTGGAGTATATACAAATTGGCATCATAAACACTGAGGCAGCAGACTTTGTGAAATATATTTGTGTCATTCTCAAAACTTTTGCCCATGATAATTACTTAGATGCTGGCCAACCATGTGTCATGATCTGCCTACAGCGTATGCATTACATGCTGCCTTGCATGGCAGCTCCTGCCTTTTTGTCATTCTATTATTTGTATTTCTATTTTGTGTTCCAGCAGTACCACTTTTCACCAGAGGTACTGCTATCGTGCATTATTCTTGTGCTTAAGGAGTTAACCTGTATGTTCACTAATTATCTCATGCACCTGGGTGTGTCTCATTCCCCTTATATATACCTGATCCTCCCAGCAGTCATTGCTGGTTATTGTTGTCCTAATCCTGATGTCATTTCCTGTTGTCCTTACCTGATTGTTTCTGGACATTTCATGCTACTTGCTGCATCAGCTGGAACCTGGTATTTATCACTGCTCCTTATTACCTGTTATCACCTCTCTGCAAATAAACACAGTGTTTTTCACCGAATTCATGACTCCTAGCTGTACTTCTGTTTGAGAACCGTGACAGTATAACCAGCCCAAAAAACAGCTTTGGAGTCAGGTGAAAGTTTTGTTTTACTCTGGGACCTTTTTGCTGCAATCAAGTTTTCATTTGTCTTTTGCAACATGTCTGTTTTACCTATCATGGAATTACCCCTGCTACAAACCTTACAAATGGATATTATATTGTTGCGCTCCCAGCTGGCCGGATTTTCCGCTTTGCTTTTGGACCCACTCAGGAGACTATCAGAGACGGTTTCACTGAAATCTAATGCTGTTGATTTGACCCAGCCAACTCTGTCTGCTGCTGAATCCGTGCCGCCAACACCTTGCAATAATACCATGTCAAATTTGCATTTAACTAACAACTGCAGTTTAACTAATGCCCGGTTCACAAGTGGGCCACGCCCCCATCTGACCGAAGTGGAGCGACAGCGCAGAGTAACCAACAAACTGTGTCTCTACTGTGCCAGCAATGCACATTTCTTGCAGGACTGTCCTGTCCGTAGACAACGTCAGCTTACTGAACCATCTCCTGTTGTTTCCTCTCGGCACTCCAAATCTGTTTATGCTCCAGCATTCCTGTTCTCTGCGAAGAGACCCAATCTGCCAGCTCCAGCCGCCTGTCCTGAGGCACCCATTCCCTCTGTCTCCTGTGCCGAGGTGCCAGCCCCTGTCTCCTGTGCCGAGGTGCCAGCCCCTGTCTCCTGTGCCGAGGTGCCAGCCCCTGTCTCCTGTGCCGAGGTGCCAGCCCCTGTCTCCTGTGCCGAGGTGCCAGCCCCTGTCTCCTGTGCCGAGGTGCCAGCCCCTGTCTCCTGTGCCGAGGTGCCAGCCCCTGTCTCCTGTGCCGAGGTGCCAGCCTCTGTCTCCTGTGCCGAGGTGCCAGCCTCTGTCTCCTGTGCCGAGGTGCCAGCCTCTGTCTCCTGTGCCGAGGTGCCAGCCTCTGTCTCCTGTGCCGAGGTGCCAGCCTCTGTCTCCTGTGCCGAGGTGCCAGCCTCTGTCTCCTGTGCCGAGGTGCCAGCCTCTGTCTCCTGTGCCGAGGTGCCAGCCTCTGTCTCCTGTGCCGAGGTCACATCATCTGCCTCCTGTGCCGAGGTCACATCATCTGCCTCCTGTGCCGAGGTCACATCATCTGCCTCCAGCTCTGAGGTCACATCATCTGCCTCCAGCTCTGAGGTCACATCATCTGCCTCCAGCTCTGAGGTCACATCATCTGCCTCCAGCTCTGAGGTCACATCATCTGCCTCCAGCTCTGAGGTCACATCATCTGCCTCCAGCTCTGAGGTCACATCATCTGCCTCCAGCTCTGAGGTCACATCATCTGCCTCCAGCTCTGAGGTCACATCATCTGCCTCCAGCTCTGAGGTCACATCATCTGCCTCCAGCTTGGAGCCTGCTGCCACTGTGTCCGGTTCCGAGTCTCCTGCCACTGTGTCCGGTTCCGAGTCTCCTGCCACTGTGTCCGGTTCCGAGTCTCCTGCCACTGTGTCCGGTTCCGAGTCTCCTGCCACTGTGTCCGGTTCCGAGTCTCCTGCCACTGTGTCCGGTTCCGAGTCTCCTGCCACTGTGTCCGGTTCCGAGTCTCCTGCCACTGTGTCCGGTTCCGAGTCTCCTGCCACTGTGTCCGGTTCCGAGTCTCCTGCCACTGTGTCCGGTTCCGAGTCTCCTGCCACTGTGTCCGGTTCCGAGTCTCCTGCCACTGTGTCCGGTTCCGAGTCTCCTGCCACTGTGTCCGGTTCCGAGTCTCCTGCCACTGTGTCCGGTTCCGAGTCTCCTGCCACTGTGTCCGGTTCCGAGTCTCCTGCCACTGTGTCCGGTTCCGAGTCTCCTGCCACTGTGTCCGGTTCCGAGTCTCCTGCCACTGTGTCCGGTTCCGAGTCTTCAGCCACTGTCTCTGTTCCTGAGCTCCAGTCTGCTCCAGAGGGGGCGCTGCCCTTCCAGTCTGCTCCAGAGGGGGCGCTGCCCTTCCAGTCTGCTCCAGAGGGGGCGCTGCCCTTCCAGTCTGCTCCAGAGGGGGCGCTGCCCTTCCAGTCTGCTCCAGAGGGGGCGCTGCCCTTCCAGTCTGCTCCAGAGGGGGCGCTGCCCTTCCAGTCTGCTCCAGAGGGGGCGCTGCCCTTCCAGTCTGCTCCAGAGGGGGCTCTGTCCCTCCAGCCCGAGTTGCCAGTCCATGCGGTCCAGCCCGAGTTGCCAGTCCATGCGGTCCAGCCCGAGTTGCCAGTCCATGCGGTCCAGCCCGAGTTGCCAGTCCATGCGGTCCAGCCCGAGTTGCCAGTCCATGCGGTCCAGCCCGAGTTGCCAGTCCATGCGGTCCAGCCCGAGTTGCCAGTCCATGCGGTCCAGCCCGAGTTGCCAGTCCATGCGGTCCAGCCCGAGTTGCCAGTCCATGCGGTCCAGCCCGAGTTGCCAGTCCATGCGGTCCAGCCCGAGTTGCCAGTCCATGCGGTCCAGCCCGAGTTGCCAGTCCATGCGGTCCAGCCCGAGTTGCCAGTCCATGCGGTCCAGCCCGAGTTGCCAGTCCATGCGGTCCAGCCCGAGTTGCCAGTCCATGCGGTCCAGCCCGAGTTGCCAGTCCATGCGGTCCAGCCCGAGTTACCACTTGGTGCTGTCTGCCCTCAGGCTTCTCAAAGTGCTGGCAAGCCTGCCGCCCAGTCCGGGCCAGCTCCCAAGCCTGCCGCCCAGTCCGGGCCAGCTCCCAAGCCTGCCGCCCAGTCCGGGCCTGCTCCCAAGCCTGCCGCCCAGTCCGGGCCTGCTGTCAAGCCTGCCGCCCAGTCCGGGTCTCCTGTCAAGCCTGCTGCCAAGTCCGAACCATCCGTTGCCAAGGGTGCCAAGTGTGAGCTGTCATCTACCTTTGAGGGGCACCTTTCTCAATTTAGTGCTCTACTGAGGTTTTGTGCTTCTTATTTCCCCTCAGTACCTAGCCTTGCCAGTGACCCAAAGAGGCAAGTTTTGTTTTTGTTAACACATTTTAGAGGAGAGGCTATGGAATGGGCAAACCCTTTTGTTGAGTCTGATCACCCCATTCTTTCTGACTTACAACTATTTGTCGAGGCAGTGATCAACAAGTTTTCACCAACACCTCCCGCTATGCCTTGTTACGGGGCCTCTGTATTGTCAGCAGGTCCACCCATCTCACCTGGCCTAGAGATTTCTTTGTGCTCCACCCAATTGGTTCAAACTGCTGTTCCAGGGAATTCTCGCAAAAAGAAAAAGCGAAAGAAGAGAGCATGGTCTACAGAGCTTGAACTGGCAGCTGGCATAGTCTCCTTTGCTCATCCACCCATGGACGAGGACTTTTCTGCTGGCCCCCCAATTCTGGACTATGATTCCGATGATTTCAGACATTTTTGGTAATTGGGCGTCTGGAATCCGCCCTTAAGGGAGGGGGTACTGTCATGATCTGCCTACAGCGTATGCATTACATGCTGCCTTGCATGGCAGCTCCTGCCTTTTTGTCATTCTATTATTTGTATTTCTATTTTGTGTTCCAGCAGTACCACTTTTCACCAGAGGTACTGCTATTGTGCATTATTCTTGTGCTTAAGGAGTTAACCTGTATGTTCACTAATTATCTCATGCACCTGGGTGTGTCTCATTCCCCTTATATATACCTGATCCTCCCAGCAGTCATTGCTGGTTATTGTTGTCCTAATCCTGATGTCATTTCCTGTTGTCCTTACCTGATTGTTTCTGGACATTTCATGCTACTTGCTGCATCAGCTGGAACCTGGTATTTATCACTGCTCCTTATTACCTGTTATCACCTCTCTGCAAATAAACACAGTGTTTTTCACCGAATTCATGACTCCTAGCTGTACTTCTGTTTGAGAACCGTGACACCATGCTTGTGCTCAATGTACAGAATGAACAAGTTATTGGTCTCGTACCAAAGCCGTATGTTCCATATAGCATCTGAGAGCACAGATCACATCCAAAAGTTGCAAAGATACATCAGAATTCAGAGACTTGGGACTAAATGTCAGAACAGCAATCTACTTATTCAAGTGAAGCCTTGAGACCATTTTTGTCACAAAAATGATTTGGTACGAAGCTCTTCCGTGTCAGAATGAAAAACCAGGAAGAGGTGTTGCAGCACAGCACCCCCAACTCGGATACACAACCAGCCGATGAAATGGCGTGTAAAATTAAAGCCTTCCAGGTGAGACAGAGAAGATCAACCGAGTTTAAGGGTTCGAAGGGTTCTCTAATGAGCGCTCTGAGCATTAATTTGAGAACACATGCTTCTACAGGTCGTACAAAGGGGAAACTGAACATGTCAAACCACCTGTAAGAAGGTCTGCATGTGTCTCCTTATTGCTAACTTGCACTGAAAGGAAATTGATATTGCCAAAACCTGCAGCTTCAAAGAGAGTCTGAGGCCTTTGTCAAAACCCTCCTGTAAAAAAAGATAACAAGCCTGAAAGACTAAACCCACTGTTTAGTCTTCCTAGGTCAAGTTCTTTACTGCTGCTGCATTGTCCAATCACAGGGTAGGGGGATCCTATCCAGAAAGCCCCTGAAAGATCGCTCTTAGCTCCAGGACAGTGATGGGGCAATAAGGACTCCTGGTGAGACCAGAGTCCCTGGAACTGAAGAGGACTTATGACCACTCCCCACCCAGCCAGACAGGGTCCGTAGTGACCAATATCTAGTCCCAGCTTTTGACATTTTGTTAAATTTGATTCTTATCAACCACTGCTGTCTGTCCAGCTGAAGGGTTGGACTAATTCCTAAAAAGCTCCCTCTGAAGTGGTCTAAAATGAAAGTCACCACCTCGAACAGAGACACCATGGTCCCCAACAATACCATGTACTGGAAGAAACAGATCCCATCAATCCAGTAAAGACTTGGGTGTATGTTTAATAATCTGCAGAAATAAATATACCCCTTGGTCTCGTTAATAATGGAAAGGACTTTGTACTCCAGAAGGAATACCTTGTGACTCTATGTTGAATTTTAAGCAAAGAATCTGTTTAGCTGGAATCAAAGAGGACTTGGGAAGATTTAAGAATTCAGTAGTCTCTCTCCAGAATTTGGATAGTCAGGTGAATGTGCTGTTGAAGGATGGATTCTGACGTCGCTTTTAATAACACGTCATTCAAATATGGTATGATTGTCAAACCCTAAGAATGTAGGAAAGTTGTCATGACTGCTTTGATTTTGGTGAAGACCCTTGGGACGGTAGCTAGGCCAAAGAATAAGGCCTGAAACTGATATTAGACACTTATCCACCTCCCGTATTGGGAAGTAGAGTTAGGCATACAGTAAATGGATTTCTAGGATGATTATGGGGTTTTAATCTAATATTCTGGCAAATGTATGGATGACCATTTAATACCGTTATGTATGACTATTACCGTCAACCCACTCCTCGCATGGGTAATTGTGATTTAACCTAAGAAATATAATTCTTATTTTTCCTTAAATCCACAGGACCAATATTCATATAATAGCTTATGCTTATATCTTCACGAAAAACTATGTACAAAATATAGTATCATTTAAAATGTGTTGTATTATTAACATTCTAATTGTAAAACTTATGTATATATTATAAAACAGTAAACAGTTTAACAATATTTTACACAAAGTATAGATTTTGGTGCAATACATTACATTTATTGCCTGTTATATAAATATACAAGTCATTGTGTGTGTGTTTTGACTAACTATTGTCTAAAGGTGTGTGAATGTGTGTTTGTTAAGCTTTACCTATTGTTCAGGTGTGTGAATGCATTGTGTTTGTAGGGGGAGGAGGGGGGAGACCTGTGGGAAGAGAGAAACACACTCAAACATACATTTTAACCAAATATTCTCACATACTCTACCACATTGATCCATCTTTTATTTAATTTCACTTATCTCAGTCAAAGTCCAACAGCCATTATTCACTATCCATATTCCCTTCACTACCTTTTAACAATTTGACCACTTCCTGAACAACACTCAATGAGCAGGGTCCAGTTCTTAAACCTCTAATAATATACTATTTTAAATATCTTTTGCAACAGTCACAAATGCTACCATTTGAACCAACAATCCACCCTAAATATAACAGGAACTCCAGGAATTCTATAGTATTACAGGAATCAACACATTGTCAGCCATCTTAAGCACATGTGCTTGTAATGGTCTAATTTACTGCCAATGTAACTTTCATAGCAACAGGGCCCAGTTCTTATTAGACTACATAATCACATACAAATCAGACTAACAGCATACCATTACCTATGTTATATCTACACAACATTGCAACACTATTACAGGCTATTACTACCGTACGTGCTTCCAGATAGTGTCTGTAAGTGCCAGTCTTCTGTGATTACAGGTAATCTGTAGCTGAGGCTGACTATTGATCCTGAAACTGCAGAATACAGGCACCCACCACAAGAATGTGTACATCATCCCATCATGCAGAGAGCTTTTCTGCTGGTTTGGAAGCATCGCGTCTGGCAGACCTGCTGCCTCTGAAAACCTCCCAAGAGGGAGAAGACTGTCCTCTGGTGCAAGCTGCTCTAGTCCTTTAAAACTAGGGAAAGGACTAAAACCTTGGTTGTTTTAGTTTAGGATTGCTCACGGGCAGAAAGGAGCTCCTACCTTCTCTTGCTACACTAATGTTCCGCTTCAGCTCTGAACTAAAAAGTGTGATAATGTCAAGTGTAAGGACTATAGTGTTCATTTAGATTGTGCATCCGCTGACCAAGAACATAAGCACAAGGAATGCTTGGCCATTATTATGAATGCAGAAAGCTTGGCAACTGCACCAGACTCCTGACCTAAAAATCAGTAGTGTCCTGAAGGTGTTCAGCCAATTCAAGCAATTCAGCTCTAGGCCTGTTTACTTGAAGATCAAGTGTTCCGCAAAAAGTTTTGAATGCCCTTGTCTACCCATGCTGTAGACATGATTGGTCTGAACAAATTTCCTGCTGCCACATATACGGATCTAAGAAGAACATCACACTTTTTTGTATTGTCCCAGAGAGAAGTTATTCCTGACACCAGTATATTTGTGGTTCTAGAGAGTCTGACAATGGGAAGCAATACTATGGGAGAATTCTCTCGTTAAATGGACTTCTCTGATGGTAAGGGGTAGAAGGATTTTAATTTGTCAATCATTGCAATCTTTTTGTCGGGTTTTTGTTAGGCCTCTGAGCTGAGGGCATGGTAGAAAACAGACCATCTGCTTCTTCTCTCTGAAAAAAGAGAAGAATCTGTTCCCTCAGGTTCCACAAATCCTAAAGTCTGATGAACTCCCAGGACTAATGTCATCCACACTGTATTCTGGAGGTATCCTCTACACTATGTGTCCTCCACCTCGTGAACCAACACCTCATCCTCTTCGGAAGAGAGATCAGAATCAGAAACGATGACCTGTATTATTTCAAGTACATGGCAGTTGCCTATTTTCCTGTGGGGCGATGCAAAGTAGATGTTCCTATAACGAAGAAGCCCTAGCCAGAGTATGAGCAGACTCTGCTAAAGTTAACACCAGCCCCAACTCTGCATGAGAAGCCGCTAGTGCTCGGCCCTGGCTGTTAAGTAGAAACGTGTGGTGTGTTTTGAGATGGAAAAAGTTCACTTATGTTTGTCATTACCCGAGTGAGTTCAACAATGAATGTCGCCAGTGACTTAGTCCAAACCAGCTTCTCCATGGCTGCAGGTGCTGTCTCACACACTGTACACAGGGCATCTGGGTTAAACTGTCCACAAGATCATGGGACCATTGAGTCTTGGAAGTCCATTCTTCAGACATAGTGGTAATTTTTAAACACCCACCAGAGAAAGAATAACAAAGTATTCATTTAAAGATTAACTCAGAAAAAGCTGTGTAAAGGTAACCCCCTTATTAAAGACATTTTACAAATGTATAATAGGGAATTATATAAATAAATGTGTATTACACAATCAAGAGGTTACTAGCACTACAGAGTGAAGTCAACCCTGACCCTGAGATAGGAAACCCAAAGGAGTACAGCCTTTACCACACTAGGACACCAGGTAGTAAGGCAATTTGTTAAATATAGCCTACCATGATATGGGACCGGACGAGGGGAAGACAAACTGCAGCGATACTGGAGATAAAGGGCCCGATTCCTTATGGAAAGTAAGGCAAAAAAAAAGAGTAAGTTTTCTACTGCACAAACCATGTTACAATGTAAGGGGAGCAAATTAGTTTATTATTTTGCACACAAGTTAAATACTGGCTGTTTTTTTTCATGTAGCACACAAATACTTGATAGCTTTATTTTTACACTGAAATTTGAAGGTCATCTAGGACATGCCATATCCTAACTATAAATCCGTCATCGCATTTTAAATTTACACCTCCAATCAGGGCCGCCATCATAAATCGTGGGGCCCAGTACAATGAAGCAGGCGGGGCCCCCCGATGAACCAGAGCCGTCTTTCCGACTGGGCACGATGGGCAGGTGAAAGGGGGCCCATGGCAATGAAAAAAACAACAACTTACCTTTTGTGGTCACGATCGGGGGCCCTAATATATATATATTTATTTATTTTTATGTAAAAAAAAGAAGTGATTATATGTGTATATATATATATATATATAAATATATATATATATATATATATATATATATATATATATATATATATGTGTGTGTAAAAAAAAAAAAAAAAAAAGTGATATATATATATATATATAAATAATATTTGGGGAGAGGGAGGGAGAGAGAGACTTCAGGCCTTAACTACTGCATTGGAACGCACGTGCGTTCCACCGCAGAAGTTAAGTCCTGAAGGTACAGTTACAGCTCTGCCTGCTGTCCTCCAGTCTCGTCTTCGCTGCTGTCTTCAGCTTGGCTGTCACAGCATCCCCCCTGATGGCGGCCCTGCCTCCAATGCAACATGGTTTTGCCAAGGTGCAAAGTTACTCTTTTTTCCCCCCTTTCCTTTCTTAATGAATCTGAACCAAATTGTCTTTAGCAAATGAAGCCATGCCCCCTCCACCTGCTACGTAGGAGGCCGTTCCCCTAGAATTAATCAATTATTTGTATTGGTACCAAATCACTTCCTGTGCATCTGCCTTCTAACTGCTGCAACTATTTTCTCCTAGGAGATCTGTTTGTTCTACTTTTTCTCTTGTGGCCAAGCTATTCTCTTTGTGAAAAGACCTCCTCCCCCTCGGGTTGTATACATACACTCCTTCTGCTGTCACTATACTCTCCATAGAGTAGTCTGCGTCGCGTCCACTGCTCATGCAGTACTCGACTTATGGAGAGCTGCTCATCACTAGTAGGTGATTAAACAAGCTCTCTCACTGCAGTGCAGCCACTTAAATTCTAGGGCCGGTGAAATGCCTGAGGTAAGGGAAGCCAGGAGGCTACTCACGCAGGAACCCAGAGTGAAGGCAACCAACAATCTAGTCATTATTTGGGGAGTCATCTCTGATCTTGTGGAGGGGAAAAAAAAAAATAAAAAAAAAAAAAAAAAAAAAAAAAAAAAAAATGAATGAAACAAAACACATAGTCACAACACAGGGCTGTGAGCCCTACCGAAAACACCCTACTCCAAAGAGCACTTAACCTAAACATGGCTTTGAATGGGAGGGGCATAGTAGGGGAGGAGCAACAGTCTGAAGATTTAAAGGGTCCTTTGTTACAGTGTCCAGCAATGGCGGGAAAGAGAGAAACACTTCTGCCCTGATGATGTAAATAATTTATTAAAAAACAGAAAAAAGAAATCTAGGAAAATAAAGCCATTTTATTAGTGAAGTGTCCATGCTAAAGGTCTGAACGTGGACAACTTTGCACCCTAGTACAGTTTTCTCCTGCTTACCTTTATCAACTCCTTTTATTTAGAGGATCTTACAATATTAATGTAATTAATAGAATTCTCTTGGTTTCTGTGATAGGAATATTTAAAATATGTATTCATAAAATGTTTATTAATAACATTTATTTATATATTTCCAGCATAATTTACAGTGCTTTTTAACTGGGAATGAACAGAGTGAAAAAACAAGACTGAGTATTGGAGTATTAATAGACAAAGTGGGCTCAGAATGCAAGCTTACATTATACAAAAAACAGTCATTTGATACATGTATTCCATATTGGTTCAGACAGATAGCAATGGGAAAAGTATTTAGTGGTGCTATATAATCCAGTCACACAGCAAAGGTTGGTTGGAATGGCAGTAGGCTAGAATATATAAAGTGAATAAATTTAAGTTTACATAAATGGTGTAGAGAGGTGTACAGTCTACAAAGTGCCTGCTGGAGATGGGAGCATTTCTAATGGCTGCCTATCGCAGTTTCTGAACTTTTATTCTATTTCAAATATGTTTTGCTTTATTTTCTGCGTTTTTCAGTGGCTACCTTTTACTGTGGACTGGTTCCTTCAGCAGTGGCAGGGGATGCCTGGAACAGGCTGCAGAGGTCCCACAAGGGCTCCAATTGCTGGCAGCCTACTTTCACTATAGGATCATCTTCGGGGGGAACCAGGCAGTTTCCGCCATCATTCCCTATGTGTCATGGGAGTGCCAGGTGGGGGCTGATTTTCATAGCAGCCAATCACTAGGCACTGGCTGGCTAAGGGGGCTGTTCTTTGGAAGTTTGCCATCTTTGGAAGGTGGTGAGATTCTTTCAGCACCTCATCCCTGGTGGGGCTTCCTAGATGAGCAAGCCCATCAGAGACACAGCAGCTATTTTGGAAGCAGTGCTATTGAGGTATTGGTTGGCTTGGCTGTGGCTTTTTATTTCTATTTGGCTTTTGTCTGTGTATATCCACATCCTTTTGGATTGTGTAATCAATCATTTTCTTCTCTCATCTTTCTATTACTGGAAAAGAGAATTTGTCCTGGCTAAGCTTACAGGTGGGATAGTGGCAAAGGTCTCTCCAAATTGTCTTGTGACCAGTTTTGGGGCAGATACCCTGTGCACAGGATGTGTAAAGGATCAGTGGCTGCACTCCTGTGTGTGCACCCACTAAATATGTTGGAGACAGCCTAAGGCAGATCTCTGGCCAAAGCTTTTTCAGAGCTGAGTGCTATATCTTTCCCTGAGCCCAGACCCCTGGAAACTTCAGGTTCTGACTTATCTGTGCCTGACCAACCATCCTGGATACAGGATCTGGATAAGTCTGTGCTGGGCTTAGTTCAGGTATCCTCTTCCTTGGGCATGTATCCGACATCTGCCTCGCCTATGGATCTCGGAAGCACTAGCTTCTGACTCTGGAGTGGTATGATTCTGATTTTTCTTCCCAGTAGAAAGGGGAGATGGCAGAGGGTGTGACCTTGACACCTCATCATTTCTTGAGCAGGGTTCCTACAAGATGTGAATGATTTAGTGCAAGTTGTTAGACAGACTCTTCAGATTAGGGACAACCAGGAGTCTGAGAAAAAGCAATATGTTTCTTTTTCTTCAGCTTCCCAATTGGAAGACCTGTTTAGAAAGGCGTGGGCTAAACCTGACTGGAAATTTCAGGTGTGCTGCAGTTGCAGGCTGCAATCCTCTCCCTAAGAGAGATATATCTAAATAGGAATCCCTGGGCCAAGGTATATGCTCCCATCACTCGACTATCAAAAGCTACCCCAAATCCTATTCCAAATGTTGATTACCTTAAGGCATAGTCCGTATAGGAAAAGGAAGCCACCCTTAAGACAGGATACACAGCAGTGGGTATTTTCCTTAGTCCTAGTTTAGCATCAGTTTGGGTCAAAAAGGCAAGATGAATGGAGCAGTTGGTAGAGGTTCAGGAGTCTGTAGACCCAGATCAGACCTTTGTGGAGCATATGAGGGATGCCTCTGAGTTTCTGGGTGAAACTGCCATTGGGCTAGAATTTCAGCCAAAGCAATTGCGGCACTGCGTGCCCTCTGGCTTCAGACCTTGGAGGCAGATGCAGAATCAAAGAGGGCCCTGCAATCTCACATACTCCAGAGAAATCCTGTTTTGTCCTGAGTTGGACAAAAAATCATTGCCCAATTCACAGATGGGAAGAGGTCCTACCTTTCTGTAATTAGTCCCAAGTCTAAGGGGTCGAGATTTTGTTCCTTTGGCCCGATGGGAAGAGATGGGATCAGCATTCCAGAGGACAGTCCTCCGCACTCCAGGGAAAGATACAGAGAGGTAGACAGGTCTGGCTGGCGAGACAGTCAGTGCTATTACAAACAGTCATCCTGAGGGTCAGGCTTCCCACCTAAAGGCTCAATGGTTTAGTTCCACCAAAGACAAATGGGTAAGGAGCATTGTCAGCTGGGGTTACATGATAGATTTCTAGAATTCCTGGCACAGATGGTTCTTCACCAAAGGAAACAGAGCAAAGTGTTTTGTCCTGCGAGAAGCTATGCAGTCCCTTATTTTAGTGGGAGTAGATTTTCCCATTCTGGATTGGCAAAAAGTTTTGGTAAAAAAAAATGCAGGTGACCCAAGGTAGCCCACTATTGGATCGGCCCAGGGGGCAGATGCCACCCTGACCAACAGCCCACCCAGCACCTGCCTCATGCCTGTTTTTTAGCTATTGTTACATATGAAAAAAAAATCTTCCTGTAATTCACCAGAGAGGAATAAAGTTAGGTACACACTACAGAAAAATTCTCCCAATGCGATATCATTAACGATATTCATCATCATCATCATTTATTTATATAGCACCAGCAAATTCCGTAGCGCTTTACAATTGGGAACAAACATTGATAAAACAATACTGGGTAATACATGCAGAGAGGTAAGAGAACCCTGCTCGCAAGCTTACAATCTATAGGACAATGGGAGTTAGAAACACAAGGGCATGTGCTACATCATATTGCACAATGGACCAGCTAGAACGCAAAGGTAAAAGTATTGAGTGGGCTGTGTGTGTTGCAATGTTGGTCAGAGGGTTGTTGTCTTGCGTTAGGGGATGGTAATAGGGTAATCTAAGGAAATTAAGATGGTGGTTGAGGAATATCATAACCTTGTCTGAAGAGGTGGGTTTTCAGTGAACGCTTGAAGGTTTGAAGACTAGAGGAAAGTCTTATTGTGCGTGGGAGGGAATTCCACAAAGTGGGTGCAGCCCGGAAAAAAATCCTGTAACCGAGCATGGGAGGATGTGATGAGAGTGGAGGAGAGAAGTAGATCTTGTGCAGAACGGAGGTGTCGAGTGGGGAGATATTTCGAGACCAGTGAGGAAATGTATGTCGGTGCAATTTTGTTGATGGCCTTGTATGTTAGTAGAAGAATTTTATATTGGATTCGTTGAAATACAGGCAGCCAATGTAGAGACTGACAGAGTGGCTCAGCAGAGGAAAAACGGTTAGTAAGGAAAATCAATCTAGCCGCTGCGTGCAAAATAGATTGTAGGGGTTCAAGTCTGACTTTGGGAAGACCAGTAAGGAGGGAATTGCAATAGTCGATGCGGGAGATGAGGAGTGAATGAATTAATGTTTTTGCAGTGTCTTGTGTCAGATATGTGCGTATTCTGGAAATGTTCTTTAGGTGTATGTAACATGATTTAGATATAGAGTTGATGTGGGGAATAAATGATAGTTGTGAGTCAAGGATTACACCTAGGCAACGAGCTTGCGGGGTGGGATTTATGGTCATGTTATCAACAGAAATAGAAATGTCAGGCAGGAAGCTTCTGTTTTTGGGTGGGAATATTATTAATTCAATTTTTGAAAGATTGAGTTTGAGTTGACGAGAAGACATCCAAGATGAAATGGCAGTAAGACAGTCAGTAACGCGAGACAACACAGATGGTGAAAGATCAGGAGAGATATTACCAACGACTGAAAGATCTGCCTACACTGCTGGTTGTGAGCGCATATACACTGCCTGACATTTCATCGTTTAGAGAGATTTTTAGTCTGGTTATGAAATCAAATAAAACAAAACAAAGTGCTTGTCAGGATTCACTAGGATAAGTGGGATCCTTCTGTTCTGCCTGGGACTGATCGTACTTCACCCAGAGGCACGGAATCGAACAGAGTGGAAGGTTTTCACCAGAGGTTCCCGTAAAGGAATTTGGGCTTGGCAGCTTCCATCCTGCAGGTCGCGGCCCTCTAGGGGAGTTCCCAGTGAGCAGTGATAGAGAACCTAGTACCGAGAAGAATGTAGGCACTAGATAGCCACAAATGAGTAGGAGTACTGAGTGATGCTCAGTGATAATCCACAGAGAGATAGTAAGTGATTTGCAGCAGCACGCTTGGAGAGATGATAGCGATGATCTGCAGTAGTTACCACTAACGAGTGGAGCAGGTAATACGTGAGTTACAGCAATACACTTGGATAGATGGTAGCGATGATCTGCAGTAGTTACCACTAATGAGTGGAGCAGGTAATAGGTGATTGCTGAAGCACGCTTGGAGAGATGACAGCGATGAACTGCAGGAGTTGCCACTAACGAGTGGAGCAGGTTATAGGGGAGTTGCACAGCAGAGTGCATGAGCTGCTTCCAGGCCAGGAGTCTGACGAGAAGAACCAGCACTGAGAGGTGCTGGGAGGAGTCTCATAAATAAGAGGTAACCAATGGATGAGCGGGACAGGTGAACACAGGTGAGATGATTGCTGGCCTTACAGCCAGGGAAGAAGCAGGGAATGAGGAATGAATGCTATTCAGGTTACCAGGTGGCAGCCGTGGGTGAACGGCATGTGACAGTGCTTTGGTACGATAAAACATGGTCGTGGCATTGTACACTCTAATGCAATATTCGACATAATCATTTATTGTGTGATTGGCACGATATTTAGGTGAAAAACCTGAAGTGTGTAACCAGCTTTAGATTGTGACCTACCATTTAAGCAGAGCTCTGTACCTGAACATAGATAGAAAGACGTCATGCTTCAACAGTTTATTTATAGAACATAAACCAGTATTCATAATACATATAAAGAAGAAAAGAAAATGTGCATAACAAAACATGTAGGAAGAAATCCAATGTTAATTCTAAACAATGATCATGTGGATGCTCACTATATTATATGTATTATTTGGTAAGTTAGTCTGTTGTTGTAGCCAGCCAACCAGCATAAGGGACATGTAGTTATCACTCAAATGCAGACTGGAACATTTGTTGTCCTATTTTGATATAGGCTTCTCTCTCCTCATCAGTCATAAAAGACACAAGGACGGGGTTCTGACTGACGTCACTGTAGACATGGGATTGGCCGGCCACCATGACCACCGGATCGACAGTCTCTGCCTCCTCTTCCTGCTCTGCACTAGCGACTGGTTTTACCTGCGCTGGCTTTGTGCGCTTTTTGTCTTCATCCGACTCGCTAGTATCACTTTCTGAGTCACTTTTGGAAATTTTAGTAACCGTAGGGGCAGATCCAGATTTCATTTCATGGATTAAGAGAGTTCTGAATACTTCATTGTCAGCACCACTGTCCTTCTTGTTGGCATTTTCGTCAACATTCTCTGGCTCTTCAGGGGCTGTTGATAAAGTACAAACCATTTGTTTACAGAATACATGGTGGAAGCAAATCAACATATGCTTCATCAAGTAGCATTTATCCTTAATATATAATAACAAAGTGTTCCTGTCACATATATGCAGACATTTTATGGACGAAACCAATACTCAGCACAGGCATTCACTAGGAACTAATGCCCCAGTGATGTCACTGTAATCTCTGGGTGGAGGGGGACTTGGTCCATATTTGTGTGAATTGGTCTATTAATTGCAAAAAATTAGATTAAATATCAGTCCAGCATTAATATCACTTTAATCTCTCAATGAAAGCATCAGGAGGATAAATGGCACTAAAGCTGTGAACAACTGCTGTAAAGTTTTAAACAGTTGCCATTTTATAAAGTGGAATCAAGTTATTTTTTTTCAAATAAAGGACAAGTAAATAAAACAGAAACAGATTAGATGCTAAGAAAGTTTTAAGTGATAATATTTTTGTTTTGGAAGTCAGTAACGATATATAATCCAAGTAAGACTTCAGCTAATGTATGATATTGTTGTTTGATGAATGGATCACAACATTCTGAAATGGTTTCATAAATGTTTTGTTACCACTTCTCAACACCTGTTTGTATTAATTACAATAATATCTACTTTGGTCTCTGTTTAGTTACTTAAATGATTTTTATATTTTGAGCCAGAGTTGTCCCCAGTCACCATCACCTTTTATGCAACAGGACAGAACACTTCATATTTTATCACAATACTCACTGAAATTGGCACTCGTTTCTTCTGGATGGGCTTCATGTACCGTACTAGCCTTCATCCAGATCGGCTGCTCCTTTCCTACCTTTGCTTTTACCTTTTTAAGTTCCGATTCATGGACATTGATGGTCACATTTTGGACATACATATTGCCCACAGACGAACTTCTGTTAGCCCATCTTCCATAGTCTCCTAGTTGATCCACAACTAGCGAGCCAGCCTGATATTCATAGCTAAAGTAAATAGGCTTTTATTATTAGAGACATTGTAAAAAAGACAGCAGTAGATTGTTAAGTATATGGGCATTTAAACAAGTTGAATCATTATCATGAATAGTATGGTCAAGAAAACACTTATCTTGCAAGGAAATATGAACAATACTTATCATGTACCTGAAAGGTATACCTAGTAGAAGGCAAGCATTTTATGGTCTGAACCAATATTTAATCTTTAGGGTGGTTTATTTCCCAGAATGCAAAAGCACTAGCATTTATAGGAGATTTTCTACATTGTGGATAGAATCTCTCTTAAACAGGCCATACTGGTGCTTCTGCAGTCACAAGGAGGAAGAAAGGGAAGCTGGAATTGGACAAGAGACACGTGAAAGACAACGAGGTACACAAGAGATGGGGGAATATAAACAGGAGGGGCTACAGTCCAAAGACTAAATGGGGCAAGGCATGTAGAATGGCAGAGAAGAGGCAACAGCAGCAAAACAAAATAGGCAAGGGGTTAATCACGGGGAGCACAGTAAAAAAGAGGGAATATTTTAGAGAGCTTGTAGAAAGACTGTGATCAGGTAGGTGTATGGGAGGGTGTCATGGGGCTATGGACAGGTTTTACAGCCGGCCAGGATCATTTTTCTATGTCACTGTCTTGCATCATATTTTATTCTGGATGCATAGTAATGTATATTAAGCATAATAGTAATATATATTTTAAGCATAAGTAAATGACTGCAGGGAACCAACAGCGACCATCCCCCTACAAGCAGAGGTGCTAGGCACTGATAACACTAAAAGTAGTTGCTGCCAATAACACACGGTATATATAGAATTAAACTGCAACTCCAATTTAAAAAGTAGGCTACACAAATGACAGAAGCCAATGCACAAAACTGAGAGCAGCCAGAAATATCAGCGGGACAACTCCCAGATGCATTCTGCCATGAAAACATGGATTATTTGGAATAGCAGTACACAAAATGGAAGTTGCTCAATTAATTCATAAGTAACAACAAGTACTTGAATGGGAGGGACTATCTAGAAAAGAAACACACACAAACACACAGGTCCCCCAGCACACTGCTGTTTGCCAGTATAAAATAAAAGAGGAATATAATTGCCATTTGTAAATAAAATGCACAAGTCTTAATTATTCACATTTGCAATTATATGATAAGCCACCAGATACTTCATAGCACAGCTGCTAATTGGGTGGTTCTAACTTTAAACAGCCTGGGGTGCTGGGTCCTGGGAGGGGGGGTGCAGCGCCGGCATACTTTAACAGTTTAAATTTTTTAATGCGTTGTATGGATTTTTTTTCCTCATATGATGGCGATCGGCTTTCTCAGTTTTCGGGCTGAGGCAGGCAGCTAACAGCAGACAGTGTATTAGCCTAGGGTGCCTGAAACCCTTAATCAGGCCCTGCTTATGAGTCACCTATGACTTGAGGGGCGGAACGGGGAAGGGAGGGGGCAAATGAACATGAGCCATGAAAAGTAAGGGTGTGTCGAGGGTGTTCTGATACAGATGTGGCAGATTTAACCCCTGTGTTTCTCGTAAATGTGCCTGCTTTCAGCCATATCTCTTGGACCTAAGGGGAAGTGGTTCCTGGGTGCACATTTCAAATGGGTTGCAACAAATATATCTATCCCGAGGTGGTGAAGCGCCCCAATCCTCGCGTTTTTCTCGCGTCCTGTCGGCAGAGGAATGCCGGTCTTTGCAGTGGGATGGTCATCAATGTCCAGAGGGCTTTAAAGTTAGTCCATCAAGTCCCTATACAAATGGAAGTCTAAGGGGATACATTGACATTTAATTTGTGATTTGTCTGCTATACCCAACGCGTTTTGCCCTTTGGAATGTGGTCTTCTTCTGGAATGTTTTGGTAGTGAAGCTGTCTGTTCTAAGCTGCTTTTTATAGTGTGGAGACACTATAGGATTTAACGAGGATTGGGATGCTTCATGACCTCGGGCCCCCAGCACAAACAGACCCCTGGTACACAAGGGAGGTAGAAAAGTCCATAAGGGGAAAAGGACATCTAATGAGAGTATCTCTACCATCATCTAATTGTGAGTTAATCACTTATCCATTAACATTCTATAAAGCGCATCTAATACCAGCCAATACTATCTATAAAGGCATCATTGTTTAAATAGTTTTTATACAGACTTTGTTATTAATGATTATAATTATATAATTTAAAAAAATGTATGTGTTCGCACCTTTCAGTGTACAGATGCTTGTGAGTATATTGCCGTCTGTTGTGTGTATCTACATACAGCAAGTAAGGTTTAGGCAGAGCATACTTACACCCAGATTCAAATGAAAACATATCTTGAGATACGTTTGGATTTGAATATGGTCAGAGTTAGGCCAACTTCTGTACTCTTTTTTTTTTTTTAAAAAAGACCTTGCGTGCAAGATGCATCCGAACATGAATCAGGCCCTGAGAGTATTTAAGTGTTTTTATATTGAGCACTAATTTACTAGGAGGTACCCCAAACGCTCCACAAAGGTAGGCAATGCAAGGACTAGCACCTCCTTTCAGCTACTGACACATGCAGCCCTCAAAAGACAACAATACACAAAATAGAAGTTGGTCAAATCAATTTATAAGTAAGTAACAACAGATGCTTGAAAAAGATGAGCAAGTAATGAGAGTGGATTAGAAGGGCAGATCTTGGCAGAGCTGGGAGACGTGGCATTGATAGAAAAAGAGTTGAGGGCCTAGGACCGAGCCTTGTGATACTTCTGATAGAGAACGTAGGAGGTAGATTTAAGCTGTAAAGAACGCTGATGGAGTGGTTTGATGAGTAGGATGAGATCCAGGATAAGACAGTGTTCTGAAAACCAAGATCACACAGAGCGTGCATGAGAGGTGTTTGGATAAGTGTCACATGCAAGCAGACATGTTAAGGAGAACTAGAACTAGCAGTGATGAAATCATTAACCACCTTGGTCAGCGCAGTCTCTGAAGTGCTGGAAATGAAAGCCTGACTGATGAGGGTCCAATAGTTTGTAGGAAGAAAGTAAGTGTGTGGGGCAAGTGCAGGCAAGGATTTCAAGAAGCTTGGAGGGGTGTCAGAGTTGAAAGATGGGGCAGTAATCTGAAAGAGAAACGTTGGATTTGGGGAATATTAAAGTTACAGAAAAGGAGTTAGGGTTAACGTAACAAAGTAGTAGAGAGAGTTTTTCCCCTAGTTGTAGTTCAGGTGTAACAACCATCATAAAACAAATCTAACTCCTAGGCTCTATAAAAACTTTACTTTTTCCCTATAATAGTATAAAGATATAAAAAATATATATATATATATATATAAAATTAAAAAGTCACACCCCAAAAGGGAGAATATGCCATCTCCCTTATTCAATCATAATACTATAATGAACAATTAGGAGCACCAAAAACCATGCTATGCAACAAATAATAAAAATAAAATAACTATATTAAATATGGCTGAAAACATATATATCAGATTTATTAAAAACATAAAAGCATGTAACATAAAAAAATATTCTATTGAATTTTATTGATAACTATAATTATACAAGATGTAATATGCATAATGACCTAATGCGATCGGTGGAAATACATGCACAAGGCTAAGATGTGTACAATATCAAATGATTCACAAAAAGATCAAACAGGGATCTTAAGATCTTTAGTAAAGTCCAAAACCCACTAAATAATCTATAGATACAACTGGAACTTTATAGTTAATAGCCAATATATTTGAAACAGTATAAAAGCGAATATTTAAGACCTGACGTTGCAAGTATTCAAGAAATATTAATGCGGAATCTTTACCTGAAACACTCACAAGAGTTCATGAAAGAATAATGGTATTAAACGTGCTATGTGAATTGTTTAGGTTTCATTTGTAATGGGACAATAAATTGAATTTACAACATCCAAGTAAAGGTGCACCTTTAAATAATTAACTAATAAAGACATTGTATCTGATAACAATGACATTATTTATGGCAAAGTCATTTGCAGAGACTAGATTTCAGAAGTGTTGTTATTACTATCCTTTATTACTTATTATCTCGATTCCTCAAACTTAACCTTGCCAAAACTGAGCTCATAGTTTTTCCTCCCTCTCATACCTCATCCCCTTCTGACCTCTCCATCACTGTCGACAACTCCTCTATTTCCCATGTCCCCCAACTTCGCTGCCTTGGTGTCATCCTTGACTCCTCTCTCTCATTTGGCCCCCACATCCTCTCTCTTGCTAAATCCTGCCGCTTCCAGCTGCTTAACATCGCTCGCATCCGGCCCTTCCTCTCCCAAGATGCCACCAAATGCCTTATCCACTCTCTGATCATCTCCCGCCTGGACTACTGCAACCTCCTCCTCACTGGCCTCCCCCACTCTCATCTCGATCCCCTTCGATCTGTTCTTAGCGCTGCCGCTAGGCTTATTTTCCTTTCTCGCCGCTCCTCTTCTGTCTCCCCCCTCTACCTAGCCCTTCACTGGCTCCCATTCCCCTTCAGAATCCTCTTTAAGCTCCTCACACTCACCTACAAGGCCCTCGCAAACTCCACTGCGCCCTACATCTCCACCCTCCTCTCTATTCATGCTCCATCCCGCCCTCTCCGTTCTGCCTCTGACCGTCGCCTCTCTTCCCCCCTTATAACCTCCTCCCACGCGAGTATCCAAGACTTTGCCCGCGCTGCCCCCCTCCACTGGAACAAGCTCCCTCCCTCCATCAGAACTTCCCCTAATCTGTCCAGTTTCAAACGGGCCCTAAAAACCCACCTTTTTCTTAAAGCCTTTCTGTCTCCCACTTAACTTCCTACCTTATCTTCTGCCTCCGTCCCCCTACTCTCACTCTCTCCCCTGCGTCTCTCTGTCTGTCCACCCCTCCCCTTAGATTGTACGCTCCTCTAAGCAGGGACATCTCTCCTCCTGTTTCCACCACTTCTAACTCTGCTCTCCAGCTACTTAGCCCTCCTCATCGAGGTTCCTCCACCCCACGTCCACTCTCGCTCCCTCCTCCCCCTGGGGGTCTCCCTGTCTTCCGCGCCCTCCTTCTTGGGCCCCATCATTTGCGGATCCTCCCTCCCCCTTCCCCGCCCTCTCTAGCTGTGCATTGAGCTTACTGAGTTGCTGTGCTTACTGTTTACTGTACTGTGCTGTCTCCCATTGTATTGCAATTTGTTTGTCTCTGTATGGCGCTGCTGACGTCTTGTGGCGTCTTATAAATAAAAATTAATAATAATAATAATAATAATAATAATAATATCAATGTATTACACATCGATGTAGTAGAATATTTATTCATATCAGTCCCTGCTCCTACCACACATACAAAAATACACATTAGGGCCAATTTACCCAGAAGCCAACTATCCTAACTGCATGTCATTGGTTTGTGGGAGGGAACCAGAACATACAGGGAGAATATACAAACATGCAGATAGTAGTACCCTGGGCGGATTTAAACCCAAGGTCCCAGATCTGCGAGACAGCAATGCTAACCACTGTGGCGGGAGTAAGGCCTCCAACAGATGGACCTCACAAAACAAGAACTGGAAGAGGGCAAGCCCAATTTTATGAAATGTTAACCAAAACTGGAAGTGTCCTTTACATGAAAAGGTATCATCAATGTGATCAGATACTTACCTGCCCGCAAGCTCTGGAATATCTGTTGGCTGCGGCTCTAGCAGCTCACTTGGAAGAACAATGTCTTCCGTTTCCTTAAGAAGAATAAAAATTGGTTCAATCTGCTCATTGAATTTAGCAAGTAATGTCCTGGCATCTCGTTTGGGCAGTGATGAAAAGTCTTCCTCTACTTCTACATTGCAATAGGTACAGCGGAATAGTTCTGCAATGGGGCCATGAAGGAATATATTAAAACCATACATTATAATATAGATTTTACTATTATATTATTATTTATATTTACATATATATCTTGTTTACTTTAATTGAAGGGCACATTCTCGGTAAGGTTATCACTGTTCAAAAGGAAAAACAATCATTTTTGTCAAATATTCCTTGTGCACAATTCACCAAATACTTTATTGTAATGACTATGAAATCTATTTACAAGCATGCAGGTCAGATGTATGTATAATAATCACAACTGCACAAGGCCATTTACCTAATTGCATTAAAAATATGCTTTTACTATCTTTTTTTTTTTTTAACGAACAGAATGAAACATATTGGTTCCAATGACCCTATACCCACTTCCGCTTGCACGTTTGGCTGCTAGAAGTGGGCTGCTTGCTCCATTTGCTCTCGCTCACTGCAAGTGAATGCAAGGGGTTCAATGGAGTGTTCAATGGAGACCCAACGCATTTCACATGCGGTGGGGCTGCCCTTTTGTAATACTAGTGAGTAACTGTCTCTGATTATCTCTTGTCCTGTGAAGGGTGTAGCAACACATTTACCTTCCCAACTATCCCTGTACTTACCACCCTTGTGTTATTGTGGGCCTGACGTAGTGTTGGATGAAATTTAAATAAAAAACACAGACGTAGAGGATTTTGCGTAGTAAACCAAGTTGCCCCAATCTGAAGATACATATTTTGCAAAGACACAAGTGATGCCCCTCCTGACAGACGAATATGCGTCTGTGTCCAGGTCAGACTCATTTATATGAACATGCCCTTACCCTACTTGGCCGATGCTTGCACGCCCCTTCCCTCACCCTGTCCGTTAAACTAAAGGTAAAGAGTTGAAAGTGCAAGACGCGCCTGTGTCTACATAGTGACTCCTATTTTGTATACATGCATAGTACCAAAATGCGTATATTAGGCTAAGAAAGTCCAACTCTACATGAGCCCCTCTATATTCATATTCTCTCCCAATCAACATGCCTAATGATAAAAAAAAATATTTGCATTGACATTGTGTCTATAGAATTAGCCCTTTCTGCATAATAATAGCCAGACATTCATATATTAGTAATACAAAGAAGGAGAAGGAGAGGGAATGTATAAGTGGGGCACTCAGAACCCTAGATTGTTAAAACTTAAGTTATATTTTATTGGTATGCATTAAAATAACATACAATAACACAGAGATAAAAATAGCAAAATATTAAAACTGTAAATGGAAAGTGATAACCTTTAATTAGAACTGTTTAAACTAGCAGATAGAATTGTTAGAGCGCACTGCTCAGCTATCTTATGTGTGTAAACGGATATGTTAGTCAATATTTATTTATATCATAGCCATCCATCATAACCTGGATAATATATCAATATCCCTAATAGAGAAAGTACTACTCCCAAATGTCAAATATGATAATTTGTAGAGGGAGTTCAGGCAAGGATAGGTGCATATAACCAAATAAAGTATTTGGAATATTTAGCAATAGCGTTATCCATTAAGTCAGATTGATTCTTAATATTCTGTCAAGTACAGTAGATCGTATCATCTGTAAGGATAATCAGTTAGGCAAACTTTCATAAGTACATCCTGTTTTCTCTATAATATGGGTATAAGCCACGAAGAGTATTTCTTTAAATGGGATTTTCTAATGCCCTTCTAGCTAACAACTGAAGGTAAATCTTAAGTAGCCCCTAAATCCTTAACTGCAAAGTCTCTAATACACCGAGCCGGCAGCGCGTGTGTAGCCAACTCGCGTTTCGTTATTAATGGCTTTATCAAGGCAACCCGCGCAAGCCTAATCATTGGGTATTTATAGCGGGGGAGACCTCCCACTAGGGCTGACGCACATAGCAACGTTTAATGGCAACCGCCACATACCCACTGATTGACAGAACTACTGGCCCATACATTTGGGCATCTTCCCGTTTGCGTTTACTGATTGGATGATAGCGCATTCCTTGAATTCGTGTAAACACTAAAAAATTTACAGTTCGTAATAGAAGCTGGACTAAGTGCTTGATCTAATCTTAGTAACATTAATACAGATAGTAAACGATTAAGGTAAGTATATTGACTACAAAGAACGGAGTATGACTGAACATTTGTTCGGGTGGCGATGCGATCATATATATCTATGCAGTGTCGGACTGGGGCATGAAGGGCCCACCGGGGGACTGCAACGCTAGGGGCCCACCAGAGGTGGTGTGGCCAGCCATCATAGAGGCGAGACCAGACACTAAAGGGAGAGTGGTCAGCCCACGAAGGACAGCTAGCACCATAGTGTAGTATATAAAGAATGTAGTGTGCTCATCCTTCTCTTTTAAAATGACAGGCTGACTGCGCACTTAGTTACTAACCTGCTCATGCTCCTCTGGGCGGTTGGATATCCGGAACTCCTACTCTCACCTGCCCTGCTCAAAGTGAAAAACACACTACCGCGCAGGTTCAGAGAGCCCAGACGCGACTCTCTGCACCTGTGTGGTAGTGTGTTTAACGGGAGTGTTTGGCAAAAACGGGGAGGGGGGGGAGGAGTTTTGCTCTACCCCTACTGTTGCAAGAGCAGCATTAACACAGGTTATCCCTCTCTATAAACTAATAATATACTGAAAGTTAAGCGCTCATTGACTTATGTATTATTCCAAGTGTAATGCTAATAATAAAATTTGTATTCTTTTATCTTGAATACAATTCGTATTTTTCTATATCTTGTATTAGGCTGTGAGCAAGAGGCTCGGTTCAATTAGTGGGATAACATTTAATGTTAGTTTTATCACAATTTATTGAATCCTGGTTAAAATACATAAAAATACATTAATATAGACAAATAAAATACTCCCATTAAACCACAGTATTTATATTATGAGGCATTGATTTCTATATACATACATATGGTATGGCATCAATTGAACATACATAAAAAAATCAGACAAACCTAGGTATATAGACCTGGACTAGTCTAGCTACTGGGAGGCAAATGGCAGTGGGTATAAATGCTGCATTGATCCAGATATAACACAGTCACTGATAACTCCAAAAAATAATGTTCATAGCATACAAGTTCAGTAGATGGGAATTGGTATTTCTTTAAGTCTCTGCTAGTGCAATATAAATATTCAGATCACTGTCCACATATATCACATGGTTATTGCTGCAATGCTTTCAAATTTAACTTTGTTTACTTGCAGTTTCGATGTATATAGAGATGGTGGCCGGGTACCCAGTGTGCTGAAATCAGAGGATGTTTCTCGTGGTCCGTGCTTGTTACTGTTGGAGAGGAAGGTGCCTGCGTTCCACTGTGGAACGCATCTGTCCCTTCCTGTTCTCGCGTATGTCCAAAAGATGAATTGTATGCAGGTCGGGAGTCAGCTGTTTTCTTAGCTCCTCCCTAACAACAGAGGGGGCGTGGCTATAATGTGGCAGGGCCTACCGGTGGATAGTCCTGCTGCCCTGCAGGCCAGTCCGAGCCTGTATCTATGGTTGAAGTCTACAGCTCATAGGGCAGCCTACTCAAGGCCTATAAAGTATACAGATTGGTGAATTACGGCCAAGACCATATATGTAGGTCTATTAAGTGTGAAAAGAATAAAGCGTAAAACCCTCAAGTGAAAATTTTCACTGTGATAGAGAATTTTATACATCATCCAATCAGTAAACACCGACGGTAAGATGCCCAAATCTACGGGCCAGTAGTTCTGTCAATCAGTGGGGGTGTGGCGGTTGCCATCAAGCGTTGCTATGTGCGTCAGCACTAGTGGGAGGTCTCCCCCGCTATAAATACCCAATGATTAGGCTTGCACGAGTTGCCTTGATAAAGCCATTAATAGCGAAACGCGCGTCGGCTACACATGCGCCGCCGGCTCTGTGTATTAGTGACTTTGCAGTTAAGGATTTAGGTGCTACTTAAGATTTACCTTCAGTTGTTAGCTAGAAGGGCATTAGAAAATCCCATTTAAAGAAATACTCTTCGTGGCTTATACCTGTATTATAGAGAAAACGGGATTTACTTATGAAAGTTTGCCTATCATACTAACACTATTAGGAATGAAGCCCTTAAGCTGAATGTAAATAAACGGAGATGCTTGTCACGAAGCTGGACATGGACATTAGGGGTTAATGTTTTAGGAAGTTGCTGCTCCCGGATGTTAAGGGGAGGAGTGAAAGGAGTTTTTCATATATATCTCTGGCTAGGCAGGGCAACTTTCTCTGGCATCAGGATTTCCTGCTGAACAGATCACTGTCCGGCTAAGTGAAATTATTTGGTTTTTGAAGTTGCTTTTTGTGATTTCTATAAGGGTGTCTTTTCATTGTGCCTGATTTTCTTTTCGTGTTAGCAGTGGGGATATTGTTGCTATTTATTTCAGGGATTTGTGGTACTGTATAGCGCTGCACGTATTCTGGTCCTTTGCTTTCAAACTATTTGGGAAGATGTCTCGCCCCAGGCGCAGCGTGGGTCCCCCTGCCCGTTTTAATGACCTGACTGAGCTCCCCGCCGAGAGTGCTCTCTCGGTCAGCCCTCGTGTTATGGTGGCGCCATCTTACCTGAAGGGTCTGGAGAACGGAGTCCTGGTCCGGAGCTGGTGTTAGCGGGGGCAGAGGGGCTTGATGAGCAGCAGAAAGAGGTTAACCGGGGGCGCCCGGAGGCAGAGGACAGGTCAGCTTTCCCGGCCGCGCATGCGCACAGTACACGCGGCCGGGCTCCCAGCAGGTCCCTTAAGCAGAGGCATGTAGCGAAAGGAGCGAGGGGGAGAGGCAAGGTTAGGAGACCCAGGATGGAAACGCCGTCTCCGACTGGGGGTCAGGCACAGCAAAGACGCCGGCACACCGTCAGGTCCAGGTCTGGGTCTCCAGCGGGCAAGGGTCTGGGGCGGGGGTTGGGGTCTGTCAGCGGGAAAGGAGGGTGTAAAGGGGGTCCTTCAGCACGGCAGGTTGCCGGCGATAGTCGGGGGGAGCGAGTTTCGGACAGGGGAAGTTCGCATTCGCCGGTGGTCACGCATGGAAGGGGATATGAGTATCAAGGGGGTAGTAGTCATCGGTATGACTGGGATTTGGGGCACTACGCAGACGAGATGAGGGGCAGCAGTTCTGTGATTTTATGAACGCCCAAGCAGGGCTCGGTCGGACTGGGGACAGGTTCTACGGGTACGATGAGCAAAGGGTAGGTCCGGACGGGCCTTGTCGGCAGCGGTGCCCTCTCCCATCATGGGGGCCGAGTATGGGGAGGGGAGGGCCAGCGTTCCATTCTTTACCAGGTCAGGAAGCTTGTACGCAAGTTTCGGGAGGCAGGTGGCTGTAGAGGCCAATATCAGAGTAGGATGGGGGGCTGTGGCAGTGGGCAGCCATGCTGGCATTAAGGGGTTGACAGGGATTACCAGCAGTTCAGAGGTACGTCATATCATCAGGATAGACCCTTGGGGGTAGGGGAACCGCCGCTCAGGCATCCCCAAGCGAGCTATGTAAGCCGGCAGCAAGGGCGCGCGGTGGGCTATGGTGAGGTAGAGGAGGATAGGCGGACCCCTAGGTCAGTGGTGCCAGAGCGCAGGCATGCGGCGAACAGAGCAAGACGAACGGGTACTAACGTTCTTTGTTCCCCAGAAAGACAGAGTAGCAGTGGAATGGATGCTGGTGGCTTAGCGGAAGGTCCGGCGACATCAAGGAGACGCCGGCTGTCAGCCACAAGGAGTGAGACGTCAGCGGAGAGGGCTTCTCGGCGGGACGAAGCGGTAAGCCCGGGGGTCGCATCGCATGGTGAGTGCCGTAAAGTTTTGTTTTACACGGTTTCACGTAGTACAAGTGTGTCATCTATATACAGTGGGTCCTCATCGGACCAGGAAAGTAGTTCTAAGAAATTGTTGAGGATTCTGAATGAGCATTTTAGTGGGGCGAAAAGCCAGAAGAAGGTAGCGCATGCTGCGGTTAAAGAAAGCGGGGGTAAAGGGCCAGTGGTCAATTGCTCGTATACGGAGCTGACATCAGGGATCAGAAGGAGTTCCAGTGAGAGGATTAAGAAGGGAGTGTACGTAGATATCTTCATTATAACTAAAATGGGGAAGAAAGAGCTAGAGAAGGCTAAGGAGAAAGGTGGAATAGGAGAGGAGGCCTATAAATCATTCCCCAATTGGGTGACGGCGTTTAGTGTATTTGCTTCGGTATATTTGTAAACTAGGCCCGAGGCGGCGGTGGATGTCTAAAGATATTTACACCTAATTACGGGGATCTATAGGAGAGATGGAGGCTCCATCTGGCGGAGATATGATGAGAGCTTCCGGGAGAAAGTGAAAGGAAAGCGCATCATTCCATTTGATTGTAAGGACGTAGAGACGTGGATGGAGATGATGCGTCCGAAGGAAAGCGAGGGGCAGGATTTTAGGGTGCAGAGGTTTCGCATGCAGGGGAGACGTGGTTCTCCCCCAATGCAGAACAGAAACAGGTGCTTTGCCTTTAACAGCGGCACGTGCACTAGAGAAAATGCATGTAGGTACAGGCATGCTTGTGCCAAATGCAAAGGACCGCATCCAGCCCGTGATTGCAATAAAGGCGTGCCAGGAGCAGGAAAGAGCAAGGGGGAGGCAGGGCCCGCTCAGTAAAGCGGGTTCGCCGGTCCAGACAGAGCAGCTGGACAGGTGGCTTCGCTTGTTTCCGGATAGGAAGCAGGCGGAATTTTTAGGTGCAGGTTTTAAGATAGGTTTTTACCTTCCCATAGTAGGTAGGGTTGTGGCTAATGCAAAAAAGAATTTGCGCTCGGCCTATGAGATTTTGGAGGAGAAGGTGCGGAAAGAAGTAGATTTAGGCCGCATGGCTGGCCCCTTTCCATCTCCTCCCATAGCGGATTTGGTCATCTCCCCAGTGGGAGTGGTACCTAAAAAGGCGACAGGGAAATTTAGTCTGATACAGCACCTTTCCCATCCTCACGGGCAATCGGTTAACGATGCCATAGAGGCGGAGGATAGCTCAGTGAGTTATCAGTCGTTTGAAGAAGCCTTAGATCTAGTCAGATCCTTTGGGTCGGGGGCCTTGTTGGCGAAACTAGATATTGAATCTGCCTTTCGCCTGCTTCCCCTACATCCAGAGTCCTTTAGATTTATGGGTTTCCGTCTGCCAGATGGGTACTATGTAGACAAATGTCTACCAATGGGTTGCGCAGTGTCCTGCACATTCTTTGAAGCGTTCAGCTCCTTCCTGCACTGGTGTATACAGGCAGGAACGGGTCACGTGGGTATATCTCACTATTTGGATGACTTTTTGTTTATTGGAAAGGCGGGCTCGTCAGAGTGCGCAGACATTAATTATTGCTATCAGAGAGGACCTGAGAAGTATTAAGAGGCTTTGGCCTTCAGTTATAATTTGCTGGTCCAATATTATTCCACGAATTAACTGGCGAGCGGAGATAGCTCTTCGCAAGATAAAGAACATGGTAGCAGAATTGAATAGAACAACAAGGAAAATAATTCTGCAATTGGGAGGGATCGTGGTAGATCACCCTCTAATAAGATCCGATTTGAGTAACCTGTATAGGAATGATGGGGTTCACCTGTCAGAAGAAGGCAATTAGATTTTTATAGAACAGCTTTTTTGGAGAGTAGGTCAGTTAGTGAGGTCTATGGGTGGTGGGCTGGGGGTCCAGCGTGGCAGGAGAGCTTTTTCAATCAGCAACTAATTCATACGGTGCTACTGCTGATTGGCCGCACGTCACCGCTCCTTTCGAAGCACCCTGGCTCTTGGTACCTCTGTGCGAGGACCCCTTGACCAGCACTGTGCGCGTACGTCTTGGGGAGCCCAGAGGGGAGTGGTCACGATAACACCAGATTTAGCACCGGCCGATCGTAAAGGACTGTGGTGCTTGGGACCAGTGGTTAGTGCCTGTGGGCCATACACTGTTCGGTTTTTCGATATTAGTTGTTAGCTGATTGAATCGCTCTTGCCGCCACCCTTTATAGGTAAATAGATAAATAAATAAATAAAAAGATTATTTTATTTGCCACTACAAAGTTGTCGTGTCTTTATTATAGTTAAGTTTACAGTGCTAAGATTAACAATATTAATGTATGGTGTTAAGCTGAGGGAATCAGCAGTCTACAGTTTATAAGGATTACCTAACTGATTATCCTTACAGATGATACGGTCTACTGTAGTTGACAGCATATTAAGAATCAATCTGACTTAATGGATAACGCTATTGCTATATATTCCAAATACTTTATTTGGTTATATGCACCTATCCTTGCCTGAACTCCCTCTACAAATTATCATATTTGACATTTGGGAGTAGTACTTTCTCTATTAGGGATATGGATATATTATCCAGGTTATGATGGAAGAGATAATCTCTATGATATAAATAAATATTGACGAACATATCCGTTTACACACATAACATAGCTGAGCAGTGCGCTCTAACAATTATATCTGCTAGTTTTAAAAGTTCTAATTAAAGGTTATCACTTTCCATTTACAGTTTTAATATTTCACTATTTTTATCTCTGTGTTATTGTATTGATATTTTAATGCAAACCAATAAAATATAATTTAAGTTTTATCAATATAGTGTTCTGAGTGCCCCACTTATACATTCCCTCTTCTCCTCCTTCGTATGAATTTGAATGTGTGGGTGCACCACTCCCAGTCGGACTGTTAATATTGGGAGTTATAATATTCCTCTCTATATATGTACTATTGTCTTGAAGGGAATTTTTGAAACCACCTGGTGCGGTATTACTTCCTATTCATATAATAGTGTCTGCTGCAGGTGATTTACTGGACAACAATAATGAGAATAACTCTAAAATTGGTACCAAAACAACAAATGTAAAGTTATATATTTTACCATGTTATCATAACCATTAACAATAACAACAATCTATTTGTAGCTTTATACAAAACACATCTATAAAATCATCCAAAACGCAGATTAATTTAGTTGTTTGTACGTAGTCCAATTAAGTCAGACAATAACTCAGCACAGATAGCAATTATAGTCATTGAACAGCTAAATTTTCTGCCATTACCGATCAAAATGTTATATATCCTTATCCTATTTTTATCCATGTCACCGGTAGTTCTGACCACCTACATATAACTATGTCTAAGCGTTTTGATAAAGTTAGTTGCTGAAAATTATTTTAATGAAAGATATTACACCCCTTTAAGAAAGCCCATTAAATACAGCTTTCTTGGATGATATGGCCTCTAATATATTTTGTGTTGCAAATGTCACCAGTTTATTTTTGGTATGAATAACATAAATTTCTATGTATCTGTTTTAATACAGGATTTTTAACATCCACATTACAGTACCAGTGTTTTTGATGATTTGAGGTCTTACTGCAATTTGTTTGTTATATATATTTTTTATTTACGGGATTGCAGATCCCGTGCAGTTGGTCCTTCAGATCATTTTCATAATCTTGTGCCATTATATTTGTTGTTGTTTTTTTATTTTTATTTTTGGTATGTACACTTAAAGGGCCGCTTAACTTAAAAGGAAAACTTTCTTATATGAAAGAGCTACTATTTCCATTTATAAAACCATATATGTAAAACAAACATATTCATACATTGACAGAACTCAACATATTTGAAATTCAGTTTACATTTGCTGTCCAGTTGAGTGCAAATTATCCGTTATCAATAGTTTCAAAGTTTAAAGTGCAAAAATAAAAAAGTGCCCAAGCTTATCAAAAGTGTGGCCACAATAATCAAATCAAAATAACAAAATGATGATAGGCATCACTAATACAAAAATGATGATTCAAAAGTAGACATTGATGCAAAACATACTATTCTTTCCAATATTAAGAAGTGCAAATATCAATGTCTCAGGCCAAAAGCAGCATTGTTTATCAATGTGTTACCAATGCTTAGTTTGCTGACTATTATTTGGCAATTTGCTATTACAAAATAATACACATCTCCAAATCTTGACAGAATGCAAAATATAAAAATAATGTAAATACCTGTAAAAGGGTCAAATAGCTGATTCACCTCCAGGTCAGAGTAAGTACTGAGACACCCAGGGCACTTAAAAGAAGCTCTTATGGTGGACTCCCTCTCATCTGACTCGATCTTGCGCCGAACATGATCCAGTTTATATTTGACTACATCTACGAGGACTTTGAAGTTGATATAATAATAATTGTGTTTGGTGCTCTTCCCATTCGCCCCAGTTTCCACACGCATGCGGCACTTAATGAATTTATCCGCCTTTAGGGTGTTGAGTATTGTTCGAAGCTGCTTCTTTTCATACTTGAGGAGCAGGCCAATGTCATCCTCCTTGACACAGGGGTACCTAATGAGCACATCGAGGGTCAACGAATGCTCCAAGCCATAGAAACCACGCACCATGTACTTGGCAAGTCTCTTCAGGGCAGCGGGGACTTCAGTCATCATCTCTTGGTCACCCATAGTAGGACAAAGACATCTACTGTCTACAGGTATAAGATAGAAGACACCAGATCATTTGGGTGTCTTTATAATGTGCACATAGAATCACCATAGAAAAATAGAACTAGGCAAAAGTAACATTTCCTTAACATACTCAATGACTTTTCAGATCCCAAATCTGAGCAATGAAACTGAAACTGTTCTGATGTGAATCATTTCAAGGCTGTATTCCCTATGGATTCTCTTGACAAAAGCCATGTTGTAAACATCCGTAATAAACACAGGAGTCTCAACAGGATTTATGATTTCAGCTCTTTGCATCATTCAGTTAAGGCGGCTTTATGTTATTGTGAGATCTAGGTGCATAGATTGGTGCAATTCAATGTTATTTATATTGTGAAAAAAACCCATATCTAATTACATAACATTGCGGAATTAAGAATATCATGGACAATTATTATTTAAAGTTATACAGTTTGCAGTAAAGTAATTTTCATTAGACTGAACTGCATCTTAACACTATAGCTCATACTAAAATGTGCTGTAAAGAAAATGATGCACAAAACACAAAGTCCTCAGTGATTTTTTGACACAAAAATATTTTTAAAAAAAGACTTTAAAAAGTACCTATTTTCTCACATAATTACACATTAAACAGATATCAGAGAATACATATTCACATTTACTATGTGTTACAGCTGTACAGTTTTTTTTTCTATACTCAAGATCTTACATGCCAATATGAAGTTAACCATCTTCTGGGCAGCTATGAATATTCATGAGTATTAATGAGAGTATGAATAGCACATGTACTAGAATGGGCATGTCTGCTGCTCTGAGAACCTACCTGTGACATCATGAAGCTGTCAGTGTTCAGCACATTGGCTTTGAATGATCATATGAGCTCAGAGACACAAGAACTTCTGCCCTCATCAACCGCTAAGTTAAATAATGTCTTGGGCATTTATACAGAGAGGGAAGGGTACTGTTTTATAGCTTGCTATTCGGAATAATGGTATGTGAGTTAATAAGATTGCAATTAAGCTTTTATTCAGGCTGTACTATTAAAATTGTCAAGACTGCATGTCTGATACATTATTCTAAGGATAAATGACAGTGTAACTCTGGTAAAAAGTGAGGTAGTGTGGTAGGATTGTTGCAACTGCCATAATATGAGTTAAAATTACAGTATCTTAAGAGTGATTAAGGAATGTTTACACAGATTACTCTCTGTCAGAATTTCTTCATTAATAGGCAGTTCAGGGTCAGATAAGAGGGGCAATACACGTCATTACACATATGGGGGTAAAGGTATTAAACTTGTCAAATCTATGATTTCCGGGCGATTTCATGGCCATATTTAAAACGGACCATGGGGTAAATGTCAAACTCCCAGAGTTTGACATTTATCCCATGGTCTTAAAAACACAGCTATGAAAGGGCCATTTTAATTAAACCAGCGCCAGGGGCTGGCTGGCAGAGTTTAGTCCGGGGGAGCAAGCACATAGCACTGGTCCATCAGTAGCGGCCCATCCTTAAAGGGTAGTTTATTTACTAAACTGTGGGTTTGAAAAAGTGGAGATGCTGCCTATAGCAACCAATCAGATTCTAGTTGTCATTTTGTAGAGTGTACTAAACAAATGATAACTAGAATTTAATTGGTTGCTATAGACAACATCTCCACTTTTTCAAACCCGCAGTTTAGTAAATATACCCCCTTCTCTTTCCTACCTATTCTTGTCATTTTC
Source organism: Mixophyes fleayi (assembly GCF_038048845.1). Lineage (NCBI taxonomy): Eukaryota > Metazoa > Chordata > Amphibia > Anura > Limnodynastidae > Mixophyes > Mixophyes fleayi. The sequence continues at coordinate 71,456,750 of NC_134402.1, forward strand.
AACACCTGTGGCTGCTGGTGTCTTTAGATCAGTTGCTGCTTGTCTGGATCCTGGAATGTTGGGGACCCTATTTGATAAAAAAAAAAAAAAAATGGGTACATGAAATTTAGAAAACTCCAACCAGCCCCGGTGTTAAATCAAAATAGCACCCACGTTTTATAATTAGCTCTCCCTCCAGCCAAAATATTAAAATAATAGTATTTACATTTGATAAATAAATCTATTTCCCTCCAACTAGCCCCGACATTAAATAGCATAAACATTTAATAAATAAACATTCCCCCCCTCCAAATAACCCCAGCAATAAATTAAATAGCATTTACGTTTAATAAATATAACAATTTTCCACAACAATCCCAGGCATTAAATAATTCATAATCACATTTAATAAAATAGACCTCATTTTTCCCAAACAGCCCCACAATCAATAGCTCCCAAACCAATCCAGCATTAAAGTAACCCCACAATATAAAACAGCACAATAATTACCCCCCACGGCTAAATTAAGACCCCCTCCCTCACACACACATTACATTCATTTACTGGCCCCCTCACACACAAATACACATTCATTTAGTATACTGGCCCCCACACACACACACTACATTCATTTAGTGGCCCCCCCCCACACACACGCACATTAATTTGGTATACTGGCCCAATCACACACACTACATTCATTTGCTGACACACACGCACATTTAGTATACTGGCCTATTTACCTAGCTCCATCTGCCCACGCGCTGTGTAGTCTCTTATACATTGGTCGGCACCTGTCACGTGGTGCACGTCCCATGTGACAGCAATTGAGAGCATATCACATAGTAGAAGGAAGGGAGAGGGGACGGATCGTTAGGATCCGCGGTCAATCGGAGAAGGTGTCTGGTCCTGGGGGAGGGGCCAGCCACCATGTATGGACTATGGACCGGCCCAAAATCATCCTTTTTTGTTTGGCCCAGGGGGCATATGCCCCCTGCCCCCCAGTCCAGCACATAGGATATTTTCCTTGAACGCACAAGATTAGAGGGCCCATAATTAGACATTCTGTAAATGGTGATGGGATTCTCGGCGAATCACGCCATTTTGGAGGGCGGAGGGGGCGGGGCAAGGCCAATCGTGTCATTTTGGCCCCGCCCCCGCGATGTGAATTACGTTTTACGGGGGGACCCAAATGACGCAATTGGCATCATCCCGCCCCCTCCCGCCCTCCAGTCACCTCCCCTCTCCGGGAGTTGGTAAGTATGTGCAGTAGTGTAGGTGAGGTGACTAGCTAGATTGCTGTTCTTAGCAGAGTGCTGATTAAAATTGAGAGGTGTTTGTAGCTGTCATTGTGAACTGCTTTCTGACAGCTGTCACCTGGAGCTAGTGTTTGATAATGGACAGGGGTATTCATTGTGGTAGATGGGGGCATATGCTTACTTGTGAGAAGCTGAGAATAAGTGTGTATTCTGGTGCCATCTAGGGTTTAACTGCAATGAACTGTATATGTTACTATAGCCCTTGCATTTCAGCCTCAAAATGTACTATTTACAGCATCTGTGGCCAACTAGTGGCTCTTAAGCCACATGCAGCTCTTTGTGCTTTGAAATGCGGTTCCTAGCCGGGAGCATGATCGAAGCACAGTGCTCTGGGTGCCAGCAGAAGCAGAATGGAACAGTCAGCTGCTCAAATGACTAGGAACAGCGGTAACATGTTCCCTACTCTGCACAACGCAAAGAGGTCACAGTGTCACAGACATTCCAATCAAGGAAGGAGGAGAAGAGGGTGTAGTGTACTCTTCGTCCTTCTTCTGTGGGGCCTTCAGCAGGTAAGTATGGGAGGTGTGAGAGGTAAGTAACGGGCATGTAAGATCTCAAGGCATGTGGTGAGACTGATGGGCATGTACGGAGACCTGATGGCATTTGGGGATGTCTATTGGCTTGTGGCGGGGCATTTGAGGAAGTCTGATAGCATGTATGGGGCATGTGAGCAGACTTATGGCATGTGGGGAGGTTTGATCGCATTTAAGGTGCATGTGGTGAGATCTGGTGGCACATGGGGAGGCTGATGTGTGTATAAGGCACAGGTGCAGAGATCCAATGGCATTTAAGTGATGTGGTGAGGTCTGGTAGCATGTGCGGAGACTGATGGGCATGTGGGGAGGTCTTTTTAATCCCCACTTCCAACAGTTCTCTCCACAGCGATTGTGGATGCAGTAGCAGCATGAGCTCCTATGAAGAGATTGTAAGCAGTGATTTAAGAGCAGTGAGGTGCAGATGATTATTGTAAACATTTGGCAATGTTGGATATTTCTATTTTGCTTATCAAGATATTATAAATGTTGTTATATTTTCAGTGTATGTGTGTACACTGTATATTTATGTGACAACATATTTATAAAAGGTAAAGTTGGCTCTTTGTGGTTTCTGTAGATAATCTTTGGTTTTTAGTCTTTGTTTGGTTGCTCCTGGTTTACAGCAACATTTTGTTTGCATTGTGAAATTAGTTTTGTAAAATAAAGTAATCTTACCCAGAAGTTTAAGGAAATGCGATTTTATCCTTATTTTTGGAATTATTCTGGTAGGTGTAGTATCTCAACAATGAGAGCACCCACTGATTTTATAAAAATGTATAAGAGGGACATTTAAAGAGGTTGCACACACTTCCTTCTGCTTTTGACAGGTTTTGGCTGAAGAACTGAGAAAAGGGGCGAGGGCATTCAGTGGTATAAATGATGGCATGTGATTGGTATTGAGCAGTGTTTAATTTGTGCTGAGGCACACAGGAATGCAGTTCTGACGCTTCTTTTGGCCCCATAGTTTTTAATCCTTAAGTGTAATTTTTAATCTACTCCCAGCATAGATTTTGTCCTCTGGATTTTGCTACTACCAGTCTAGGCTGGCAGCACTAGGGCTGATTAATGGTGGGCGAGGATGAAGAGCACTTTATTTTCATACACAAGAACATCCGTGATGATGATCATCAGCATGGATCTTACACCAAGAGGGAAGGAGCCAGAACAGATACATCTCCTATAGCATATTGTGTAAGGAGTGTTACCACACCTACCACCTCCCCTGTTCCACCACTCTAAGCATAGAGTAGCATAAGTGGGAAATACGTCTCAGTCTGAGACATAGATTAATAGATGTGCCTGTAATAGATGTGCATGCTCTCTTGTAAAAACTGCTTTTTGTGCTTTTTAGTTGGACTTACTCCTGACTCATCAAGAACCACTAACATAGAGTTCAGACCACTCCTGCTTAATTTTAATATGCAAATTAGGACTTCCAGTTCTATATTCAATGGAATCTATTATGACATAGTTCCAGTGCATCCCTAAGTTATTTAACATACAACCCTTTCATTCTTGGAGAGAACAGGTCACCCTGCCGAGGAATGTCTTCTTATTTAGCTATGCCTTTTTCACTAATAATTATGGTGTTCCTCTGTTTGTCTAGGAAAGTGAGGGCCGGATTAAGGGAATGGAGGCCCCTGGGCTAAGGGCGTCTCCATTCCCCCGTGAGGCCCCCAATGTGAGCCCCCCGCCCCCCAAGCACTTACCTGTCAGTTCAGTCCTCCGTCCCCGGCCCGCTGTAAGCTCCTTACTGAGGAGATCTCGCGAGAGTTCACTCGCGAGATCTCCTCAGTAAACAGATTACTGAGCGCCAGGGACGGAGGACTGAACTGACTTTGCTCAGCAGCATTGATCGGGCTGGCGGCGCCCCCACCCCCGGACCGATCAATAATGCTGCTGAAAACTTTGAAGGGCCCCCTGGATGCCCGAGGCCCCTGGGCTATAGCCCAGTTAGACCTCTGGTTAATCCAGCCCTGAGGAGAGTGATTATAATTAGCTCCACTCAATAGTTCATACTGCACTATGTGCTCTGCTGAATCTATTTCTTCCATATGTCAGAGTTCCCCTACTTCACCATCACTGGCAAGTCAGGGGAGCTGTATGGGGGGAGGGAGCGTAGTGCAGTATTGCAGTTCAGCTTACAAACCAAGTTGACCTATTAATATACATAGTATGCTATTATATTATCATTGTCCCTTTTTCAAATACATAAATTCCCAAACCTAGTAGCAGGTTCTCTTTAAATACTTTAGTGTTGTAACAAATCAGCCTTTTAAAACTATATATATATATATATATATATATATATATATATATATATATATATATATATATATATTTATTTCACACACACCTGCTGCAAAGCTCATATGGTATATTGGTTCAAATGCCTGTTGTATACCTATATTGTAATAATTGTAGATATACTTCTGGATTAAATACAGCATGTATATTGTATGTGTCTAGTTTTACATGATTGAACAAGCAGAGGAAACCAGAGAGAGCAGTGAATCGAGTGATACAGGTAAACATGAGTGAAAAGGTAAATAATTTTGCAAAGTGTTGATATTTTTATTTATAATTGTGTATTTACTACAGCATGATTTGCTGCATCTTTACCAAAACCACATTATAAATGAAATGTTACTTACCTTAACAACTGTGTAGGCTGTCGGCTGAATATAAGGAAGCTATAACAGTTCAGGTCTTTCAATCCCATCCACTACAGCACAGCCTGGCTGAACATAATTAAGGATAGCACACAAAGATCATTGAAAGCCATGTATCACCTGTGATCTGTGTTTATCAAACATTTAAGGGGAAGCTGCCATTCTTTTTAAACTGTTGTATAAATTAAATACAATTGTAGTTCACAATGTATTTGTTGTTTTATTGTTTACTACTTTATGTTGCTCATCCACCTTAATAGACAGGTTCTCCTCATTATCACCTGTCAGCTAAATATTTTAGTTCACCTATATATTACTTATATTATTGTATATTAAGTGTTGGGACTGCCAGTCTGATATTTTTTCATCCATAAAGATAACTTTCTTACCCATTAGTAGAAATTACTTGTAGACAACTAATATTTGATTTACCATCACTGTTTAGCAGTTCGAGATAGGACAAAGAAATATCAGCGGAATACTACTTGCAGCGTTCACCGCTAAATAGAGTCTGTAAATCAAAGCCATGTTTATACATTAATATAGTTCCAGTCCATCCATGGTCATATGCCTACAGATGGGGACTTCTCACCCTGAAGTAATTCCCTGCATCCAGTCTGAGGGCCGGGGTAACTTGACAGCAAATCAATTGTTCCATACTTGTCACGATGAGGATCATCATACTGTGTGCTGTCAGTGTTACGTTAATCCATGCCTTGGATGCTCCCACCTACAGATAGGGCACACTAATTTAAGCCAAATGGTATAAGTCCACTGAGGCTGTCACGTTCACATAGACGCTGTAGCGAATGGGCAGAGCGGTGGCACATTTCTCCATGCCACCATGCATAACATTGAGTTGTTTGCCTAAAATAAAGTTTCCTCATTTGTATTCTTATGACGTGTACCATGGTGATAACCTAAAGGATAAACCGTCTCCTTATATTTTTGTGACCATCGTCCTTTCCTCATCATTTCAGCAAGTGATATACACTGCTGCCATTTCTGGATCAGAGGTTCCCACTTGCAGACAGACGAGTCTTGAGCCCTAATGGAAGATGAGGCGGCACATTTTCTCCACAACAAACAGGTTACATCTCACTGGTTGTCACAAATAAACTACATTTGTATTCTTATGACTTGTAGATTTGACATACAAATTTAGAAAATAAAACCTGTATACCTTTGTTCTTGGGCGTAGAGAATGTTTTGGAGATTGAGCACACACTGGTTTCACTATAATTGGAAACTATAGCTTAGTATATTTTGTGGTGTATTTCTGGCACTGCGCCCAGGGGCTGTGCCCCATTACATACTCTCTAAGTGCCTCATGCCCACGATTCCATGATCCACTCATATTACACATAGGCCCTCCATACATTACAGAGAGACTCTGTCCGCTGCAGTCACCAACCCAAAATTACACAGACCACCCAACCTGTGTCACCTCATATTACACATTAATCCCTCCAAAAACACCACCCAATACACAGCAGCCACTCCAAAACCCTGTCCGTGCCCCTCTTCCTCCATTCATCATCATCCAGGATTTGTAGATATTTTATCTGGGCACTGGCCAGGCTGACTGATTACCTGCTGACAGCAGTCTCAGTGAGGTCATACATAATTTAGAAACTGTTCATAGGCTCACTGACTAGTGATACAGGTCACATGTCCTTAGCCTCTTGTGTGGCGCCGGTCCCAGTGACTCCGATACTGAGGGAGAAAGCGATGTCATGGGTTTGATTCTGGCCAGGGACCTATGTGATTGTATCGTCTCCCCATGTTTCTGTGGGTTTCATCTGTGTAGTTTGGTTTCCTTCCACACTACAAAGTCATACTGGAAGACTAACTGGCTTCTAACAAAAATAACCCTAGTGTGTATGTCTATATGGTATGGAATATAGATTGCAAGCTCAAATAGGGCAGGAACTAATGTGAATGATTATATATTCTTTGTACAGTTCTCCATAATATGTAGGCACTAAATAAATAATAAACAATCTGGTAACTATCAGATGACCATGGGAGCTGGGGCCCTCAGGGTAGCATTAACTACTTAATGTCAGATCAGTCTGACTGCCCACTGCTCCTATGTGAGATGGAGTCTCATGACGTTGGCTACAGATGAACCCGTGTAACATGTGCCTCCACCCCACAGTGTGAGACAATGGGCAGCACGGTGGCCTAGTGGCTAGCACTTCTGCCTCACAGCACTGGGGTCATGAATTCAATTCCTGACCATGGCCTTATCTGGGTGGAGTTTGTATGCTCTGCCCGTGTTTGCATGGGTTTCCTCCGGGTGCTCCAGTTTCCTTCCACACTCCAAAAACATACTGGTTGCTATCAAAATTGACCCTAGTCTGTCTGTGTGTGTACATGTTAGGGAATTTAGACTGAGAGCTCCATTGGTCAGGGACTGATGTGAGCGAGTTCTCTGTACAGCGCTGTGGAATTAGTGGTGCAATAGCTGATGATGATGATGATGATGATGATGATGATGATGAATGTAGCTGGGACAGAGCCGATCCTGGATGGATCTCTGTAACTCTTTACCTTTACCTCCTAGTGGGAATGGGATCCCTTAGAGCTGCAGGGACCCAAAGCACTCTTGCGCTGATGCCAGGGTAGTTCTGTCCCTGGTCGCACAATCTGTGTTAATAAAAAAGCATCAACAGAAACATAGAAAACAGTGTGTTTTTGCTTGTTTTATTGCAACAGGCAACCTACTTAATTATAATGCCAACAAAACTCCTCTGGTCTGGATGTGTTCCTTTACCAAAATATGTACGAAGTTTAAAAAAAACACGTACCCCTCATTGTGTAACTGTTGTTCTACTTGAAGGCAACACTTTTTTTGCTAGACATTTTAAACTTATATTTAAATCCAAGTTAAGCATTTTTCCCTCCAAATATTTTCTGTATCTGCCCTTAACCTCTCCCCCCATCCTACAATTAACACAACTATTTGCCTATGAGTCAGCAATAGGGGCTCTTTTATGCATCTGACACACCAAAAATAGGGATATACGTATAAGGGACAAGGAAAATGCATATACAGTACCCATGGACTGGTACTTAACTGCCAGAAAGCACTTCACAATTTGGTGTTCATGTAGACACAATTAGAAACTCTGGAGATAAGTGGAAACACCATACAACTGGATCCTGGTTATCTCTCTTCATAGGATAGGGCAGCGGTTCCCAAAGTGGGTGCCGCGGCCAGGTAGGGAAAAACCCCCCCAAAAAAAACCAACTTACCAATCCGGCGGCGCCCAGGACCCAGCATCCTTCCTCCTTGCTTCTCATTGAACGTCGGGCATGACGACATTCAGTTACAAGCGGCGGGAGGGAGGAGGATGTTGGGTCCCAGGCGCCGCCAGATTGGTAAGTATTTTTTTTTTCCCCTCTTCCTGGTCCCCGGGATGCAGAGGGCACAGAGTGAGATGAATGGAGATGAAGGAGGGCACAGAGTGAGATGAAGGAGGGCACAGAGTGAGATGAAGGAGGGCACAGAGTGTGTGTGGATGAAGGGGGGCACAGAGTGTGTGTGGATGAAGGAGGGCACAGAGTGTGTGTGGATGAAGGAGGGCACAGAGTGTGTGTGGATGAAGGAGGGCACAGAGTGTGTGTGGATGAAGGAAGGCACAGAGTGTGTGTGGATGAAGGAAGGCACAGAGTGTGTGTGGATGAAGGAAGGCACAGAGTGTGTGTGTGGTGGAGGTGAAGGAGGGCACAGAGTGAGTGTGTGGTGGAGGTGAAGGAGGGCACAGAGTGAGTGTGTGGTGGAGGTGAAGGAGGGCACAGAGTGAGATGAAGGAGGGCACAGAGTGAGATGAAGGAGGGCACAGAGTGAGATGAAGGAGGGCACAGAGTGAGATGAAGGAGGGCACAGAGTGAGATGAAGGAGGGCACAGAGTGAGATGAAGGAGGGCACAGAGTGAGATGAAGGAGGGCACAGAGTGAGATGAAGAAGGGCACAGAGTGAGATGAAGAAGGGCACATAGTGTGTGTGTGTGTGTGGTGGAGATGAAGGAGGGCACAGAGTGAGATGAAGGAGGGCACAGAGTGTGTGTGTGTGTGTGTGGTGGAGATGAAGGAGGGCACAGAGTGTGTGTGGATGAAGGAGGGCACAGAGTGAGATGAAGAAGGGCACAGAGTGAGATGAAGGAGGGCACAGAGTGAGATGAAGGAGGGCACAGAGTGTGTGTGGATGAAGGAGGGCACAGAGTGAGATGAAGGAGGGCACAGAGTGAGATGAAGGAGGGCACAGAGTGTGTGTGGATGAAGGAGGGCACAGTGAGTTACCTGTAAATTATTCTTTGACAGAAATATAATTGAAAACAAATATATAAAAATATTCTTTTCCCTTGGATTTATGTGTATTATTTTTGCGTACAACTAAATAAGTATTTCTGTCCTGACCTAATTATTTATTACGTGAATATCTGTAATCTGTCTCACACCAAGTCGTTGTGTAGTTAAAGAAACTTTCTGTATCTATGGAGAGAATCGAACATCCCTATCCCAAGACACTTCATCTAATAAGAAAACCTGGAACCCTTGGCTCTACCAGAGGTACTAAAATACACAGTACAGCTGGGTGGGTTTTCTCTCCTTTTGTTTCTTCTCTAAACATTTATTTTTCTTCTATAAATCACCAAAGTAGGCTGCTTATTTTAAATACATTAAGTAATTGGTTTATTGTTAATTAACATTAACTAAGAACAATTTTCACCAGACCATATTTCATAGCCCTATCTGGTAACAATAAGCTTTATCATTTAACCATTCTGTATTTGTTGTATAACCTTATGTCATTCCAAAGTCTGTATTATATTTGTGCTTTGGTATTTTTTTTATACTTGTGCGTGTGTTTGCATTCTGATGACATAGTAAGAACCTTTATTTTTTAGTAGGGGATCAATTATTAAAGAGAAAATGCCCCAAAGCTTTGTTAGTGCAATCTGCTTAGAACAGAACCACAGGACAGCAGTATGAAACGTTGAAGTCTCCAGGAAGACAATATCCCATCTACCACAAGCATTTCCATCAGTGGAATGTACTCTACTTCTGTGGGAAGTACAGGGGAGCTGGAATGTGTGTCCGCTTCCTTCACACGTATCCTCCTCACCACGGTATGCAGGGATCGGGGCAGTCCCGGAGGTAGGCCTCAAACTTGCTGTCAGAAATGGACATCATCGTTGTATATGTAGTAAGCTGCAGAGAATACAACCAACACACAACATGACAACTTTCTTTACTTTGCCTGTTTGTAACTCTCGCTCTCTATATGTATTAGAAAAAAGTTGAAAGCCTTATAGAAAAAAAAAAAAAGATTACTGGGTGAAAGGGAGGATATCAGTGCTTTTATACACATATAATACACATGGGATGTTTATATATCTAGAAACACCTATAAATAATATTTGCATAAAAAGTGATGGTGTCATTACTTCAGTGCTCATTAAGGAAACATCTGTACTACAAAGGAGTAACGCACTACCTACTGTAAATTATAGACATTACAATTCACCACCAATTTGTGGCGGTATATAATATCCTTATAATTTACAGTATGAGGTACATTACCCCATACATCCTGGAATTTGACACGTTACAATAGACATAGCCGTTCAGTATATATTAAATGCATGACATATGTAAAAAAAAAAAAAACACTACTTTTACCTTATTGAGGACAGGTTTAGTTGAAAGTACATCATAGATTGTTGCAAATGAGATGTTCTGTAAAGACAAACATATAATGTCATGTTACATTATAACCAGCATCATGAACATGTGTATAATATACGCTTTAGCTGCTGATATGTGATAACAAGGCCATGTAACTTACAGACAACTTTTTTTTTATTTTATATATCTTACTGTAGATCAGCGAGATATTACACCAACAACTGGCAGCATCATCTATGTGTAGAGCGCTCAGCCCCATTAAACTCACCCAGGTACTGGAAATAGGTTGGGTACGTTTTTTCCGTTTGAAATAATTCCGACACTGACTACTGCAGCAAAAAAATCTGAACACAATGAGAGCGACATGAAAATAATATAGACTTACTATGAAACAGATATAGAACATTTCCAACCCAGCTCTTATAAATTGCAACCACACAATATGTCTGCACTTGAAAATGACATCACTTCATATTGCGACACTAAATTTCCTGTTTTAAAGTGGCAATGCCGGGACCCGGCATCTTACATTAATGTTAACCCTAATCCTAACACTTATTTTGTCTTATGTAAGCGGCGGGTCCTGGCATTGCCGCTTTAAAAGAAGAAATCTCAGTGTCGCAATAAGAAGTGGCATCATTTTCAAGTCCTGGCATATTGTGTGGTTCTATTTTATAAGAGGTGGGTTGGAAATGTTCTATGTCTGTCTGTTTCATAGTGAGTCTATATTTTTTCCATGTCGCCCTCATTGTGTTCGGATTTTTTTTGCCGCAGTAGTCAGTGTCGGATTTTAACTGGAAACACGAGTACCACGCTGGAAATAGTAAGCGGTTTACTGTAAAAGTAGCAGCAGTGGCTGTTGGCAGTAAGTTGTAATTGAACAAGTTGCAGGCAAGTGTATGTGTATGTACGCTGTATTCAGAGAGTAGGAGGAGTCCAGGGGGTAAATGTATTAACATGCGGGTTCTTCAACACCCGCGTGTTCAGCGTCTTCGGCGATTAAATTTAAAGCGGCGCTGCATTGTAAAGGGAAGTTTCCCTTTACAATGCAGAGCGGCTTTAAATTTAATCGCCAAAGACGCTGAACACGCGGGTGTTGAAGAACCCGCATGTTAATACATTTACTCCCAGGTGTCAATGAGTAGCAGGTGCATCCGGTGGACAACAGAGACACCTCAGACACTTATGTCCAACTTGCGAACATGTACATTTTATTTTATATGTTACGAATGCAATTGTTATGAAGCTTCATTTAGACTTAATACAGCAAGAACAAATTCCGACATACATACAATTTTTATCTCTGCTACAACACGCTTGGCAAATCCAAAGCTATGGCCAAGCGATAACTAAAGTCTACTAAAGAGCAACAACTGAAGTAATTTGCAGACCTCTAATTACAAGTGTTGCGCTAGTTCTGGTGTTCGTCATCATCGCCATCCATTACTTACACCTGCCGTTAACCATCTGCAAATAAACCGCTTTTTCAGTCTTACCCGCATCTACATCTTAGTCTGAGTCCGTACGTAACTGCACGACTGTGATCAGTATATTGCCTACGTTAGAACCCTCCTTACCTCCCCCGAGAACCCTCTGCAGGCGTTAGGCGTATTAAGTGCCACAAAGTCGCAGGTCTGAATAGCCACAATTACATACGTTTACTTTCTGAGCATGCACAGTGTGAGACAGAACAAAGATACGTTGCACAAACAGACAGACACCTCTCTCTGAATAAGGCCCTTAGTGAGATCTGGGCACTACAGTATGAGGAACGTCTGACAGTGATGCTGCCCTCTGGTTGTTGATTTAAGGGCAAAGGTTAACTTGGGGAGCTTGGTGTTTGTGTTGAAGACACATAAGTTACCTTTTGGCTCGTTCTGTTCAAGCACTTCATGGCTGGCGCCCTTCTGTTATCAATGGCCAGTGGAGGCTTCCAGTGGTCATAATTTGTTTCTAGGACATACCATTCGCCTTTCTGAAGGTCAAGCCTTAAATGTAAAAACATTGGTCAGTCTATGTATAGTATGTTAAACATGTGCTTCTTAAGTAAGTGATACTCACTCCCACGTATCGATGCAGGACCGCCTGGAGCGTGTGATTACACAGGCTTCTCCTGCCTTATTACCTCCCAGTATGAAATACGCCGGGGCCAGCATTTCTGTTTTCGATAGAAGGTTTTTCGCTTCCTCATAACTGTGAGACACACAAATAAAACCTATATAACGGGTAGCATCAGCGGACAGATTTAGGGAACATACATGAATAGATTGGTTTGGTTCAATAAATCCCCCCGACCAATGGAAGCATGTTCACAAGTTCAGTGTTTAAACCATCAACCATAGATGACTATACATTATATCTGAATAATAGAGTTGGGTACAATGAATGAGAATGTAAAATCTGTTCTAATGGTATAGCTAAAGGTGAACATAACCCACCTTAAAATAAATAAAGTATTGGGTAAAGTTCTTTTTATTAGCATTTTGCAAATGGACAACATGTGTATACAGCAGTTTTCAGTGTTTTAAACATGAAAACATTGTGTAAAACAAAGACCTTTGCAGATAGCTTCTTAAAGATACTCAAAGGATGATTTCAAAGTGTAGCAGTTAGTACGGCTAACCAATGGTAGATCCAGGGAGAACTGACTTGGTCATATTCTACATCACAATGTCCTAGTCTAAGAGATAGAAGTTTTTCAATAAATGTGTTTAATAAAGTTTGTTATTGATCCTCAAGGAGTTGCATTTTGAGCAGAGACCTATCGGTATGTGCCTGCAAGTGGCTGGAGATATACATTGGGTCCCCGAGCTGCAACTTAAAAATATTACAGAAATTTTAGAGAAAGAAAAATGCCCCCCCAGCCTTCAATTTAACCAAATAATCCTAATATATTCATAAACTGTCTCCCCCTTTCAGCGTTGTGCCCTAGTGGGCGGGTGCCCCTGTCGCACAGCCCACGTTGGATACTGTAAATGGGTTTATAAACGGATACAGAAACAAATGGGCACTCGCCTGGTTGCATTCTCAAGTACGCTTCTTGTGAGAAAGCTCATCCAAGCCCCTTTTCTTAATCCAATGATCCACTCGAGGACACCTGAAAATACACACAGGGGAACATAACCGTATGACTAGTTATTGTACAGTTACAGCGGTAGTAAGGAGCTAATTTATTAGTATAGATTACTTCATCAATGTCAACATATTCCATTGTGCTGCACATAGAAGGAGAGGCAGGAGAATAGTCACTCTCCTGTCTCCCTTATAACTAGCTGGTAACTAGACATGATTGGTGGATGAGATAATGGGTGGATGTTAAGCACAAACACTACACGACTGGCTAAGGAACATTGGTATAAGCCTCTAAACAGGTGGGATTGTAGAGAGTGTTTAAAGCGTACAAATGAGGCTGATGCCTTGTGGAAATATTGGGTCATCAAACATCTTGTCAGTTATCCTGTGAGGTGGTTATGAGAAGAAAGATGGAGGAAGCTGTATGTATTACAAATATCTCACCAATATACCCGCCATCTAGACTGAAACGCTCATTCATAGTTAGAGTCAGGACCCCCTAGAAAAAAAAAACCGGAGAGATATTTAGTACTGTGTAAAAGTAGATATTTCCTTTCTACTCCAATCTATCTATCTATACATCTCATCAGTATTTATAATTTGTACAGTCATGCATGGTCACTCCTATCTCCTGCTTTGTGAACTTTTTGGTGTCCTGAAATTTGTGAGGAGTGGTTGGATATCTAGGTGAGGGACTCCCACAGGATTATTACATGGGAGGACACTGTGAACTGTATTTGAGGATTCAAAGCCTTCCAATCGGTTGCAATCAACACAGCATTCCGTGCCAATTACATCTGGTCTGCTCTTGTAATATACCAGGTAGATGAAGAACCAGGGGTGAGCATCTACTGACACGAAGAAACATGGTCGCACACAGCTATAGGACTTGTACTCTATTGTAAATGATATAATATCGTTTTTACAGAATAGGTAGGGTACATTCTTATATGTTGATAAGAGAAAAGACCAGAAAATAGAACAGAAGAGGCACTCCAGTCCCTAGAGAATTATGTATTGTTGGGGAAGCCATAATAAAAAAAACATGACCAATAATAAAATATAATTTATTTATTTATTTTTTTTAAATCCAGTATTTTTATTGAAATTTTTTAAGATATAAACATACTAAACAACAAAAAGAAAAACAATCGCATACATATCGGAATTAAATGACGGAATTTACAAGATTACATTAAAGCATAATAATAATAAATGTGCTATATTCATTCAGGATCATACATCGTAAATGCTTATACATAAGTATGTTACACATGCAGGGTTTATTACATGGACGCAGATACTTATTATAAGAACTGCGGTAGCCATACATTTAAGTAGATAGAGCATCTGTACTAGATGACATAGGATAGAATGGAGACTCTAACCATCTGTACCATATATTCTCAAATTCCTTCAGAGCCTGTCTGCTAGTATAAACAAATCTCTCGTGCCTTATGGTGATATTGACCAGTGCCTTCCAATTTTTAACCGTGGGACTCGTCGGGGCCAACCACAGCCTCGCTATACAGACCTTAGCCAACATCAATAACTGTGAAATGTACATTTTTGTCAGTTTATTAACTTTCCCCTTCAATCGGAGCCCAAAGAGATAAAAATATAACTTTTAATACATTTATATCTAAAAAGCAGCGAAATATCAAAAATAAAAATGATTGATAGTGTATGTTGTGTATTAAAAACAAAATACCCAAACAAGCGGCATCAGACTCGGCGTGTCTCGCCGGGAATGGGAGCCCTAGTATCAGATATGCGCTGAAGGTATCTGATTGCTCTTATTACCATATTATCTATGGGGAGAATATTTCTATAGTACCTGAATTGTGATAGGTGGTATTAAGCTTTCTACTAATGCGTTTTCCTATATCTACTTAGGATTGTGACTTAACCCCTTACATACCTGCCTCATTATTAGCGGTTAAAATCCGTATATGGTGACATTTAGATGATATGAGGGCGGATAGAATATATGCAAGGAGGGTATAGAATATTTCAGGATATGCTGAGTAGATGCCCTATTAGGGGAGTATAATACTGCTAAAACTCTAATAACTACACTATATGCTGATATATATTCCCTGTGATCTAGGTATTAAACACACCCTTATGTAAGTGAATATATACATGTGTATTATAGAATATGGAGAGATCATAACAAAAGGAGATTCTTGATCTCTCTTCTCTGTTTTGTGTTGGTAACATTTGTTTTGTTTGGGCAATTTATATATGAACCCAGCAATTGATTACCTATCATCTTGCCGAGATAGCTCCTTTGACTTTTAACTGTGTATGGAGACATAGGAGCTTAGCCTCGATATATTGATTTACTCCATTACTCCGGTATCACTATTATACGATACCTTTAATGCCGCTAGTTTGGGTATTTTGTTTTTAATACACAACATACACTATAAAATCATTTTTATTTTTGATATTTCACTGCTTTTTAGATATAAATTTATTAAAAGTTATATTTTATTATTGGTCATGTTTTTTGGTATGGCTTCCCCAACAATACATAATTCTCTAGGGACTGGAGTGCCTCTTCTGTTCTTTTTTCTGGTCTTATCTGTGAGCACCTAATGAACTGCAGGGATTCCATGGACCGCCACCGTTCTGTTACTGAAGGGCAAAATCCTGTAGGAGACTGAATCTCAGTGAAGTATTCTTTTAATCATACTTTTAAAGTGATATCACGGGCCCAAAGATACAAACATCCAAAGTAAAAGCTATTTGTTAAATAATCTATTAACTAGGAGAAGAACATGGAGGTTCTTCACATAGATGATGGCAACAAAAAAGTATGGACGCGTGGTACATGTTGTGAAATAACTTGTACATACAAAAACATAAAATTAACTTACAGGTTTCATTCCTGTTAATATCCCGATGTATCCAGCAAAACTCGTAGACATGAAAACGGTTTTATCATTTTTCTGGAATTTAACATTGACAACTAGTGGCCGAAGCAGTTCAGAGACCATCCAAGAATTGTTCTTCACGTCCCAGCTGAGTTACAAAAAGTCAAAACAGTGTCTCAGTTTCAAACACATATGGAGGGCAAGTTGGTCTGGTCATTGAGCTCACAGATCCCACACGGATTTAAGGTATAGGAACAGGAGGGAACAGAGGACCAACATTTGCCCCTATAGGGCAGTGTTGGCTAACCTGTGACAACTCCAGGTGTTGTGAAACTACAAGTCCCAGCATACCCTTCCAGCAATAAGCTGCTATATACTGGCAAAGCATGCTGGGACTTGTAGTTTCACAGCACCTGGAGTGTCACAGGTTAGCCAACACTGCTATAGGTAATGTCTCACAAACAGTGAAAGTGTTACTTTTGCTGCAATCGCTGGCAGAACCAGTAAAGCCCAAGGCTACAGACGACCTACAAATGAGCTAGAATTTGTCAATGAGTCTTTTTTCAAGTGTCTCTGACTAGCCAAGTTTTAAAGATATTTAAGATGTTGCTTCATAGAATTATACACATTGATTTACATAGAAATGATTTAATGCAGGGAAATCCTTAAAACATGGCCTCTATGTTCTTCTTACGGTTCTAGTGTACCGTGTTATTTCATGTTTTAACAAATACTGATTACAATTGTGACAGCTCCCAATTACAAAGAGGGTCAGCTCAAGTATAATTTTGGCAAACAATCCTTAGTTATACTTTGAGCCTGCTTCTCAGCTGCGTCTCTCTTCTAACAAGTGTTTGTGAGTCATTAAGACAGTTCTTATATAATGTAAAGCAGTGTTGGCTAACCTGTGACACTCCATGTGTTGTGAAACTACAAGTCCCAGCATACCCTTCCAGCAATAGGCTGCTATAGATTGGCAAAGCATGCTGGGACTTGTAGTTTCACAACACCTGGAGTGTCACAGGTTAGCCAACACTGATGTAAAGTGTGGCTGCTGATAATGCAGCTGATTCACAGACCTGAATGGTTCTGTGTCTGTGGAAGGATTAAAAGCTACCATTTATCACCAACAAGAAATGTGTTCACTCACCCAAGAAATAATCCAAAATCCAGGTTTCTGGCATGGAATAACGCCCCTGTAAATATTACAATACATCAATGTTAAATACATAAACGATTCAACACTCATTTGACCTAAGCTGCAAAACAAACAAGAATATAATATTACCTGATGAGTCCTGTGCTACCACTGATGTGCACACCGTGAAAACCTCATAGAAGATGTTGAACAACATTATCTCTCCTACAACAAAACACAAAAATAGCAATTAGCAGCAATGTTTTAGCATCAGAAATGCTCTGAATGGTTTCTGGTGTGTAAGGGACGCTGCTCATTCACTGATAATTGTCAGAATGCTGCAATTTTCTGGCTATAAATATTATTGTTAGTGAAGTTAGGAGCTACAAATGTATTTTTATTGCTTGTTTACAGTATTAAAAGCAGTTCTTTAATGCTCCAATATCACATATGTAAACTTAAATAATCCTACACAGATGTGTTATCAGCGTAGTGGTGAATATATGGTGCAGTAGTATTTGTGTAAATTATCCTCTCATAATACAATATTTATCAGGGTTGTAGGTTGCTGGATATTTGCAGTGCTACCTGTGTTTTACCAGAGCTGCGCCACGGCGTATAGACCCAGCATACATTTCTCTCTCACAAAGATACTGTTTGGCAGCGCCATAGGTTGCTTGTGACTTGCAGAGTTTATATTATATTTAGAGGTCTGTACCTCAGCTACAGCCTTGATGCCAGCCAGGCGCACAGTCACTCACACATATGACACACACCCTTTGCACATGTATAGGTACCACATACACCCCCAAACCTGACAACAGTAATAGAACACACTCCTCTTCCCCAACAGCTATCTTACACCAACATAAAACTACCACGTCACACACAGCCTAACCTAAAAGGATACAGCCCCCCTTCCCCGACGTTCCCTGTACTCCCTACCTAATAAACATTTCACCCTGAAGTGATAGACTAGCACTGTGGCAATAACATATGGAATTGAAATGCTCCGCACATACATGGATATTTGTATATATTTGTCACAGGTGACAATTATCTACAAGACAAATGTAGGCTCTTCTTAAATATGCAGCAACGTTTAGCTTTATAAACATTTGTAGCAAATAAGATGAAAAAACAATCAAATCTACCTTTTATGTTTGGGGTTTAGTTACACTTTACAGTATGCAAATGGGGGGAAAACCCATACCCTAAAAAGGTATGCAGTGCACATTGTTCCTTCTTGACATTTGACAAACTAAAATGATGCAAGTACTGCCCTCTACTGTGGATCTTTATACACTGCAATGTAAATATCCACTGCCTTATGAGCAACGCTAAATATGGATCATGGACAATTAAGAAAATATAATTCAACACCAAATCCAATGGTGTTGGATTGTTGTTGAATTATATTGTTGCTCGTTAGCAGCAGGTCTGGAACTATGTGATGGGTCTCACTGGTTAGACATAGCGTTGCCTGAGGTAGCAGCTGACTTCACCACTTATTATGGGTTCCTATGTGTTGGTAGCTCGTGTAGTTTTACACATCTGTAACATTCTCACTAATTCAGGTGCTATTCTCAAGATGGGGGAGGCCTGAACATGTGCTGGCCTATACCATCGATGTGTCTGATATAGATTGGCAAAGCATGCTGGGACTTGTAGTTTCACAGTAGTCTGTAGTCTGATAAGGGAGACATATTTATACCTAGAGGAATTCCAGATGCATCTGCGACACCTTTCATTTCTTCATCAAATGGGGATGGAAGATTTCCAATGAGGGAAGGCTGAAAAACATACATGTCACATATTGAAGCGTTCTCCAAAACTGCTCAAGGATGTTTATTTAAACACTCATCTTTAACATTATTTATTTATATAGCGCCACCAATTCCACAGCGCAGTACAGAGAAAACATGTCACTCAAATCATCATCTGCCACAATGGAGCCTACGGTCTAAATTAAAACACACATACACACACTTTTGATAACAGCCAATTAAACCATCAGTATGTTTTTAGAGTGTGGGAGGACAGCGGAGCCTTGGGCAGGAATCAAACTCACGACCCCAAACACTCCACTAAAGTATGCAAATATGACCTTCAGTTGTGTGCCTTCTAACATGGTGACTATGTGATAATACCAGCACCTTCCCTTAAAAAAATATTTACTATACCTCACTCAATTATGGGCAATAGACTGAGGATAATGCACACACATGTACTTTTTTAGTGTATATTTTAGCCTCAGGAACTCAGTGCTTCTGTTTATCCTACCTGCAGCATTTATAGAGTATAATAGTGCTTGTGTCACAACAACTGAAACTCTTATGTTACCTGCAATAGGCATTAATTGAGATCTCTAGGCTAAAAATAAATAAAATTGTGAAACAAAGAGCTCACATGACATTAGCGCAAGACTTCATATATTTAAACAAGTATTAATTGACTGAGAACTTCTCTTAAGTACATAAATGAAGGTCAAATGACTTCTGGTTAGTAAATGTAATCTAATTACATTGCTGTAATTATGTCTGCATGGTTTAAATTATGTGAAGCAAATTATTCTAGTGCTTCAAAATTCAGAAGCAAAGAAGGCAACTGAAAATTGAGTTTGTATTGATTGTCATGTTAAATGTTATTCAAATATCATTTTACAAAAAAAAATAATGTCAGTGCAATATTAATCTAGGTCTTTGACAGACCCTAAATAAATTGGTTCAAATCTAAGGTAGGTGTATTGGTAGCTTTACACAACAAGCATTTTCCAACAGAAAACCAGAGTGTGTTTATTTTCATGTCAATATTCTACAAATGTTAATTAAAAACATAGGGGCATACATTAAGTCATTTTATACAGAAAGCCCCTATGTCTGCATTTTAGTATGAGTGAGAACCAAGGTGACAATGGAATAGTGCCACCTACAGACCAAATTTATATGAAAAATGGTAGAAAATATTTACAATGTATGAATGTTTTCCAAATAGTATCTCCCATAGAAATATTTTCAGTCTAACCATGCGGTCAGAATAAAAACACGAGTATATTACATGCTACCTTTGTATAAGGTTTTGTAGGGTTTTCTTATAATTCCTCAAATACATTAATTAATGCTCTCTCTTAATGCTTCATCTTAAACCACAAGCCAAAACTTGCATTAAACTGAGGGGGTGTTACACAGAGTTTACATAGTGAAATTATTATTACATTAATACAATATACTTTTATGTACGTCCGAGCAAAAAATACAACTAGTGGTGAGAATGGCCTTATAAGGGGGCTTGGGGAGTGTTATAGATAGGAAGCACTGTAGTTATATGAGCAGGTCCCCATGTCTAGATGTGTCCTGCTTATACAGATTCACTTGTACTAAAAAAAAATGTATATATATATATTCACACACATAAAATATACACAGCTTTTTGGACAAGTGCAATAAGTGCGTGACTAATAAAACATTCACAGATTCTCTAATTGTATCCATTGGCCCCTAAGAGTGTATACATGTCTCATTAATTTGATATTTAGGTTATATAGACTCTTCAACTTTCTTCTGTGTCCCCAGGGCCGCCGAGAGGGGAGGGGGGGAGCGGGTACTAATTACCCGGGCCCGGGCATGTCAGGGGGCCCGGGCGTTTTTTTTTTTTTTTTTTATTATTATTTTTTTTTTCAAAACTAACCTTTTTTTTTTTTCGGCAGGGGGGGGGCTCGGTCGTTGGTGGGGGGAGCAGGGTAGTAAAAAAACCAAAACCATACTCACGTGATTGCGTCGCCGGCGTCCCTCCTCTATGCTGCTCTGTGCTCTATTGCTCCAGGCTGACTGAATGCCGGGTGTGACATCATCATGTCACGCCCAGCATTTAGTCGGTCTGGAGCAATGGAACACAGAGCAGCAGAGAAGACAAGAAGGAAGAGAGAAGTAAAGGTAAGTGAAGGGAGGAAAGCGGTGGGTTAAAAAACGGGGGGTTAATAAACGGGGGATTTATTAACAAAGGGGTTAAAGAAAGGAGGGACAATAGCAGTATGACACAGGGGTTAAAAAAAGAGGGCCAATAGCAGCATGACACAAAGGGGTTAAAGAAAGGAGGGACAATAGCAGTATGACACAGAGGGGTTAAAAAAAGAGGGACAATAGCAGCATGACACAAAGGGGTTAAAGAAAGGAGGGACAATAGCAGTATGACACAGAGGGGTTAAAAAAAGAGGGACAATAGCAGCATGACACAAAGGGGTTAAAGAAAGGAGGGACAATAGCAGTGTGACACGGGTTAAAAAAAGAGGGACAATAGCAGCATGACACAAAGGGGTTAAAGAAAGGAGGGACAATAGCAGCATGACACAAAGGGGTTAAAAAAAGAAGGGACAATAGCAGCATGACACAGAGGGGTTAAAAAAGAGGGACAATAGCAGCATGACACAGAGGGGTTAAAGAAAAGAGGGACAAAAGCAGCATGGCACAGGGGGTTAAAGAAAAGAGGGACAAGCAGCATGGCACAGGGGGTTAAAGAAAATGACAAGCAGCATGGCACAGGGGGTTAAAGAAAGGGGCAAAGGCAGCATGGAGGGCACAGTGTGATCATAAGAGGGCATAGTGTGGTGATGATAACGGGGCACAGTAATGTGTGTGTGATGGCACGGAGCTTTTGGCAATGTAGTGTGTGCGAGGTAGATGGTGGCTAATTAATGGCTGCTATTTTGTTTGCGGGGTAATAGGTATACTATTTTAATGTTGGGGCTGGAGGAAGGCCTAATTATTAATAATGGATGTTATTGATTTAACGGTGGGGCTAGCTGTAATTTTCTAAATGTAGCCATTTTTTTTCCAAATAGGTCCTCCAACATTCCATGATCCAGACAAGCCACGACTAAAGAAATCTGCAGCCACATGTGGTAAAAGTGAGAAGAACAGGTAGGACAGAGCAGTATAGTGTGTGAAATGTTGTGATTCTAGTAGGGACAATGTCAATGTTTGGTGAGTCCAGTGGGCGCAGGCCAAGACTGAACTCTTTGTGTGCACACTGCATTCTTCCTATACTACACAAGGGTGCTAGATGTCTTGAAAGTCAGAAATGCTTGGACAAATGTCACGCTCCGTGGAATTCAGGACCTATTGATTTTATTGTGCTAGCCACGCCCCAATTGCCACGCCCCCAATTGTGCGACCATACAAACAAATTTTTTTTTGCTTACTCAATTTGTTGTACCGGGGCCCTGAATTCCTCTTGGCAGCCCTGTGTGTCCCATATTGGCCCCTCCCCTCCCTTGAACACAAGTAAAGTGTTTCTGTTTATACATAATATAAGGTTCCTTCCTTTGGCCATGTGGAACTGCTGGGAAGTTTACTAGAAGATAAGTTGTAGTTTTGGAACTTTATTAAAACAAGACAGAGTTCAAAGAACATTTATACAGAGTATAGATGGAAATTGAAGTTGTAATCTAATACCCTTAGAAACTGCAGTAGTCTACATTTATAATGATTAATTTACACCTGTTCACAATACATACATTAATGCCACTTTGTGTTATAAACAGTAAACTTACCAGTATTTTGTCTACTATGTCAACAAGTTTTCCACTTGGAAAGAGAGAATTCGCCAGATCCCTAATATGCTTAATAAGCTCCAATAGCTATAAATTAGGGGGGAAAAAAGAAATCACATTACTGCATAATGAATTTTTCGGATGTGTATATTACACAGTGTTTACTAATGCAATACGTTACAGGTCAATGGTAACCATGGATTCTACATACAGACAATACAAACGCAAAACAAAAAAAAGATTAAAGTAGTTTGAATTTCTTTGATTTTAGAACCTGTCTCCCCCTGTCCTTTCTACTCTTCCCTCCTCTTCTGCTCTCTCTTGTCCCTTCTCTCCCTGTTCTGTCTCTCTTCCTGTTACAAATAACAAAATTCGGAGGAAACGACCTGTGTATTTTGTTATACTGTTTATCGTATCTGATTTCTCATGATTCCTTGCAAAATAAAGAGTTAAAAAAAGATTAAAGTAAATGTTTAACTTTCAAATTCTTATTGCAGACTCTCCCACTTCAGTCAGAACAATAATATGCTCTAAATTCAAACCAATGATATCAGGCACATATAGTAGAGGTGGGTGATGGGAGTCCCCCCAGGGCTGCGCATGTCACCCCCATGAAGATGGAGAGTCAGCAAAAAGAGGCACCAGTTAAATACACTGTGCTAGACTGTATGTAACCAACCATCAGAGATATTTTGTAAATATAACCACTATCCAGTGGTTATATTTACAAAATAGATCATTTCAGTCCATTTTGCACATTTAACCAAAATAGACTCTTAGGGGGGTATTCAATTGACGGCAGGATCACCGAAAATCCCGCGCTCAAAAGATATTACCGTTAATACGGTAATCCTGCGTGTAAATACCGTTAATACGGTAATTTACTCGCTGGATTTCAGCTCGCAGCTCAGGGAGCCGCGAGCTGAAATCCAGCGAGATATTACCGTATTAACGGTAATATCTTTTGAACACGGGATTTTCGGCGATCACGCCGTCAATTGAATACCCCCCATAGGAGGGAATTCAATTGGGCGTGTTACTTGAAAAAGTAACGCGGTCTGCGCACTATTACCGTTATTACGGTAATAGTGCGAGTAAATACCGGTATTACGGCGGTACTTCGGGAGAATTGAATTCCCCCCTTTGAGGTAATTTATGTACTTGACTTGCCACAGAATTTACACTTTCACACTCACCGGAGCTTTCTTATCACTTATTAACTTTAGCCATCTTTCACGGGGCGGCTGGTCCAGGGATACTGTATACCATGACACATTTCCTTTGAACCTGTAAGATCAATCATTACTTTTGCATTTTGTTCTTTAACAGAAAGAGTCAGACACTTCAATAATGCAACACACAAGAAACACTGCATAGAGAATGAGTGGTCACCAAAGGGTCCACTGAACCGTAATTATCTGAGCACCACAGTCCAACAGTTTTCTGTACATTACAGTTTAAAATGGGGAACTAAGTGTTCCCCACATTTGTAAACCTATGAATATTACACTATTTGAAATGCTTTGCATTTTTAAACTAAACATTTAGTTGCTGCCTCCATTGTTTGTAGGTAGGTAGGTAGGTACACCCCAGAGTTTAAAAACAACGCTAATTAACGCCTGCACAAAAGCTGCCATTGTTTTTAACAAAGTATCGAAAGCACATTCAACAAAGTGTCTCAAAGGTTCCCCTGAAGCAAAGCGCACTACAGGCCCCGAGTCATTAAGGAACATATCTGTCTGTTTTGCGTGTATCAGAATTCACGCTGTGCATGCTCAGAACCGGACGAAACGCAACAGAACGCAGCCACGTCCAATTCAGCTCTTCGCGCACACAACACTTACTACGGCCTACGATTTAGAGGAAGTGAACGGTGTCTGGAAGCGGTGGATTCACATAAGCAATATACAGTAAGGGCGATCGGTGCAGCCACGTCCAGGTCAACCACATGCCAGGCCCGGCGCTCCCATTAGGCAACCGTAGGCAGTTGCCTAGGGCGCCGGGACCTGCAGGGCGCCGCTGACTAGATTTTCTAATCTAGTCAGCGTTTCAGGAGAGAAGGGCAGCGGCGGCGGGGTGTTTTTCCATCTCACACTAGTCACACTGACGTCAGTGATCATGTGATAGTCTGTCCGGCGGCGCCTCTGAGTTCTCCCCTCCCCTCTCAGCATGCATCGCGAGGAGCAGCTAGAGGAAGAAAGGGTAAGTAACATTTAATTAATTATTCTTTTATCTGGTGTGCGGGGGGCGGGGGGGGGGGGTGTGCGGTGAGGGCGGGCGGGGAGCGAGCGGCGGCGTTATTTTGCCTAGGGCGCCGTCTCAGGCGCACACAGAAGTACGCTGGTTTTCTGCTGTATCTCTTGCTAGCCTATCAGTTTCAAAGAGAACATTTAATTACTTTAAGAAACTCTTAAAATTAAGCCTTTGTGTAAGTAGCCATAAGCATGAATAGAAACATTCTTCTAATCTCTAATATCCACCACGTCGCCTCTGCCACCTTCAACTCACTTCTCTGCCCACCTGCACCTCCTCTCCCTTCCACCCTCACAGCCCATAATTTGACACCTACTTCAAAGAATTATTATTATTTTTTTTTACACCATTCGACAAGATATTTCCTCACGTCAAATTCCACACACTCCACCCACCTTCACCTTCACTCCCCAATTCACTCTTAATTCAATCTCTCCAGTTACTGAAGACAAAGGGCTAGATTTACTAAGCTGCGGGTTTGAAAAAGTGGTGATGTTGCCTATGGCAACCAATCAGATTCTAGCTTTCATTTATTTAGTACCTCCTACAAAATGACAGCTAGAATCTAATTAATTGCTATTGGCAACATCCCCACTTTTTCAAACCCGCAGCTTAGTAAATCTAGCACAAAGTCTCTAAACTCATCTCATCATCTCACCCTACAACCTGTCCCCTCGACCCTATTCCTTCCCAACTTCTCCGCTCCCTCTCCTCCACTGCATGCCTACCTCTATCCATGGCCGGATTAAGAGGGGGGGCCTGCGAGGGCCCCCCGCTGATCACCTCACCTCTCATTTGGTGATCCGATTGTTCTCTTGCTTGTGCCGGTGTTCTCTTGTTTGTGCGGGTGTTCTCTTGTTGTGTCGGGTGCATGAGGGTACATGCGCACCATCCTCCACCCGACAGAATAATGTCTAATAGATGTACAGCAGCACCGCTGCTGCTGTACATTTTAAAATAGCCGAAATGGAGCTGCTGAGCATGCGCAGCTGCAGCAGCTCCTCCCAGCATTAGAACTGTGACTGGGTAAGTGTCACACTTTTACTGGCCATGTACATATTTAAACAGATTAAAAAAAACAATCATATCTATATACTTATTCAAGAAGACCCTCATCATTGATTATTACTTGATTGAATGTTAAATGTAGCCTATAGCAGCTAGAATAATTATATATATATCTCATTCTAGCTGCTATAGGTGGCTACAATTGAGATATTTGATCAAGTAAAATAGTAACACTATGAAGGGTCTTCTTGAATGTGTATATACATATCATTTTTTTTCAGCTATGTTTCAATAAATATACTATATCATTATATATATATATATATATATATATATATATACACACACACACTGGATATATGGTCAAAATTGGTGTTATGTTATCAATGATTAGGTTTTTTTTAATGTACAGTATTTTTGTTAGTTTTAATGTGCGGTATCAATGGTATTTTGAATGTGCGGTATCAATGGTAGTTTTAATGTGCGGTATTAATGGTAGTTTTAATGTGCGGTATCAATGGTAGTTTTAATGTGCAGTATCAATGGTAGTTTTAATGTGCAGTATCAATGGTAATTTCAGGGGTAGGCTGGGGAGCAGGAGGGCATATGCCCCCCGGGCCAGACACAAAAAAAGACTAATTTGGGCCAGTCCCTTCACCAGCCCAAATCTCTATTACTTGGTGGCTGGCCCCTCCTCCAGGGCCAGCTACCTTCTATCATTGGCAGCGGATCCTTACGATCTGTCCCCCCCCCCCCTTCCCCTATGTGTGGCCTGCTATTGGTGTCACATGGGATACGCACCACGTGATAGGTGCTGTCACATGTATGAAGAGAAACAAGACCACACAGCACACAAATGGAACAAAGTAAGTGGAGGTAGTATGTTAATAAAATGTGTGAGGGAAGGATTATTAATTTAATGTGGGAGGTAGGCAATTAGTTTAATAGTGGATTGCAAGTGGGACTAGTTATTTAATGGGTGCCATTTTATTTGTGGTGTGATGGTGGGGCAATTTAATTTAAAAGTGGGGTCTATCAATTTAATATGGGGTGATTGGACCTTTAATTTAATGCTGGGGTGGTTTGGGAGCTAATAAATGAATGTGGGGCTTTTTGGGGAAAATGATGTCTCTTTATTAAATGTGAATATGAATTATGTTCCCATTTTTTTTCTCCAAATAGGGCCTCCAACATTCCAGGATCCAGACAAATAGCAACTGAGCTAAAGACACCAGCAGCCACAGGTGGTGAAAATGACAAGAACAGATGGAACAGGACAGTCTGCTAACAGTCCTGAATCTGGTGGGGCAGTTCCAAATTTGGGTGACTGTCTTGCTTAGTCAGGATTTGGTCCGACTACACAGGTATGTCCTACATCACACTGCTGTACTGCACGTGAGGCAGAGCTGCATGCACCTAACAGTAGTGCACACAGTACTGCCTGTGTATTTGTCTAAAATGATAACCATGTTACATCATAGGGGCCCCCCTATCTAAAGTGCCCCGGGCCCCCCCAGAGCTTTAATCCAGCTCTGCCTCTATCTAGTTCACCTCTTCAACCTGTCTCTTTCCACTGGCACATTTCCATCCTACTTTAAACATGCGCTCATCACACCAATTCCTCTCCCTCCCACCCTCTTAGATCTACCTCTGACCTGCGCCTTGTCTCCTCGTCTCGGGGAGCCACCTCTCATTAGTGCCTACAAGACTTCTCCAATGCTGCTACCACCTTCAAATCTTTAGATGTTCTCTAAAAACCCGTCTCTTTTTTAAAGCTTACCTTATCCCTGACTATACTATTCACACTAATACACCCTCACAGCTGTCCCAATCTCCACTCTAAGGCACACCCAGTCCTCTTGTTTCAGCTGTGCCCTCTTCCCCTTAAAATGTAAACTCTCTAATGAGCAGGGTCCTCCATACCCTTTGTTTTCATATCTGCATTTATTTTGTCTGCCTTTTATGTCCCTGTTTTATGTATGTCCTGTTTTCCCTACTGTACAGCGCTGCAGAGCACTGTGGTGCCTTACAAATCTATGATAATAATAATACAATACAGTTAAAAACCTAAAGATCTCCTTCATTTCTATAAAATGAGCAAAATTTCGAATTTTTATCAGAGTTTGTGATATAAACTAATGTGGGTTCTGTGCTTTCCCCAAGTAATTGCAGCAGATGGTAATGACTTTATCCAGCCACAGCTTAGTCTTCTGTCTGGGCTGTGTGGACACTGTCGGTGGTATGATCAGAACTAATATGTAAAGTTAATGTGGAAGACCTTGTGGGACTCCTGATAATTACTAGTACTGCACTCAATATACAGCATCAGGAAATGAACATGTGTCTATTAAAAATACCTCCAGTTGAGAATTGCAGTCATCTACATAAAACCTGTGAAGCAAGTTGGATCGCTGATCAAGAAGATAATGGACTAATAATAATCACTATAATCAATCTCTTACTTCCAAAAGAAAGTTATTGTGACTTACGTAGGTCCAGATGGGGGGTAAGTTCCACTTCTGCAATCCTCTGTATACTGAAACAAGACATTTCCAACATTGCTATTAGCATAATTATTTGTTCCTATCATTTGAGTTCTTAATTTCTCCATCAGTAACAGACAGACATTTCTGAAAATGCAGCTATTTTAAGAACTTTATCCCAACCTCATTCACTGACAATTATATTTAGATCCATTTGGTGGTAACTGTGATAGTTCTAACATACTTATCCATTCATTAATATGATTGTTTTATATACCAGGCTGGACATGCATTATATTTATTTCAATCCCAAACAAAGACTACACTAGGCGACATGTGGATCTCTAACTGTTGTCCCATCAAAGTTTCTAATTGTTCTATTATTTTTTTGTTTGGAAAATAGGTAATATCTTTGTACACTAGAGAATACATAGTGGTATTTATATCAGACAATACTGTCTGTGCACAATTATCTATACTACAATAACAGTGAAATTGCCAGAGTTTTAGGTGTGTGGAAGCTGTTCTGAAAGTTAGGTGAACAGTTATAGTAACTTTGAACACTGTTCTTCATTTCTGATTAATTATGTTATAATAATAATAATAATAATAATAATTATTTTCTCCAAAGATGTCTCAATCTCATGAATACTGCTATAACACAACACTTCCCTAATCTGCCATGAGTTTAGACATATTATCATAGATCATTGTGTAATATGATATCAGTGGAGCTGTACTACAACATTAACCTTTCACACACACACACAACACAAGCCGGAAGTTTATATTACACAAGCGCATAAACCAACAACAGGTAAATTATAGGACTAAGAAGTAATAGTCAGTATTCCAACACTCTTTAGATTTGCAGTACAGATCATATAAGATCCAGATAGACAACCTGCAGCTCATCAGCGAACTACAATTCCCAGCATACTAAGTCAGCATTTGGCTGAAAGGACATGCTGAAACTTGTGGTTCCATCCCAGCAGAAGATTGTCAGATCCTGATTACAATGACATTGATGAACTAGTCTTGTAGTCACACATAACAGCCCCGTCCCCTAGTACCCAACTCACCGGGGGCACGTCCTGGGCCAGGCTCGCCCCACATATGGCCAGGACAATACACGGCACCAGCACCGAGACCTGCATCACTGTCATCTCCCCATACACCAACACAGTGCAGCCAGATTATACTGACTACACTGACACTGCTGTCACATGACCACTCCCGGAGCCTACCATTGACACTGCCGGGGGAGTGACGAGTGCTATCCAACGCTATGTTTCCTAGACTAACGCTGCCGTTACTGCAGACACCCCTGCTCGCCGATCATGTTACCGCCCGCACTGTGTGGGACTGTGGGTTCTGTCACAGGACAGTGCATCACGATGCTGATGATCAGAGAAGTTACAGCTGGTAGGGGAAGATCCTATACTGGGTCATTGTGAAGCACAACAGTATCTTTACATCAGTGCGTCTAATTCTGCAAATGTTTTCACTTGCCAATGAGAGACATAAGATATGAGCGTGAGATGTCATTATGCAGGACAGTACTATTTACAAGGTATTATATTACATTGGAAGTAAGCTACTTACAAACTTTTTTTAGTTGGGGAATCAGGTCAACATATGCACACCAACCATATACAGAGAAGTGAGCATCACATGCTACACAGAGCTGGGAAACCGGAGGTGTAACTAGCGGGCTTCAGGGAGGAGGGACCCGGGGGCCACAGCCTGTTAGTTCCCCATGTAGTGGGCGGGCCCCATTATCTCCATCAGCCCCGGTGCACCACACTTGCTACACCAGTGGTAGTTCCTCCCCCGGGGGCAACGGCATGTTGGGGTGTGCGCAGAAGGGCCGATGGCTGTACGGGCTGGTCCGGTACTCTGCGCAGCGATTTGTATACTCACATGATCACGGCGCAGGAGCCCCCCTACGCCCTAACTCGAATTTTTCTTTTTTTTCCTTTTAATATTTTTTTGTCAATCCTTTTTTTTTTTTGCGCAGTGGGAAGGGATGGGGGTCAAGTGGCTCCAGTGCCGCGGTCATGTGAGTATACAAATAATCACATGATCGCGGTGCCGGCATCCCTCTTCCCCCCTCCCGTTTGCACTGAATGACGTCATGCCCGACATTCAGTGAGGAGCAGCACACGGAAGAGAGAAAAAAGAAAGATGAAAGAAGGCAATACAGAGGTAAGTAAAAGAGTGGAGGAACGCAGAGAGGCACAAGGGGATGAAGAAAGAGGGGGAGGGGGGAGATGCAAGGCACAGGGTGATGAAGAAGGGGGGGATAAAAGGCACAGGGTGATGAAGAAGGGGGGGATAAAAGGCACAGGGTGATGAAGAAGGGGGGGATAAAAGGCAAAGGGTGATGAAGGGGGGGGGGATAAAAGGCACAGGGGGATGAAGAAAGGGGGGGGAGAGGTAAAAGGCACAGGGGGATGAAGAAAGGGGGGGGAGAGGTAAAAGGCACAGGGTGATGAAGAAAGGGGGAGAGATAAAAGGCACAGGGGGATGAAGAAAGGAGGGGGAGAGATAATAGGCACAGGGTGATGAAGAAAGGGGGAGAGATAAAAGGCAAAGGGGGATGAAGAAAGGAGGGGGAGAGATAATAGGCACAGGGGGATGAAGAAAGGGGGAGAGATAAAAGGCACAGGGGGATGAAGAAAGAGGAGGGGGAGAGATAAAAGGCACAGGGTGATGAAGAAAGGGGGAGAGATAAAAGGCACAGGGGGATGAAGAAAGGGGGAGAGATAAAAGGCACAGGGTGATGAAGAAAGGGGGAGAGATAAAAGGCACAGGGGGATGAAGAAAGGGGGGGGACAGATAAAAGGCACAGGGGGATGAAGAAAGGGGGAGAGATAAAAGGCACAGGGGGATGAAGAAAGGAGGGGGAGAGATAAAAGGCACAGGGTGATGAAGAAAGGGGGAGAGATAAAAGGCACAGGGGGATGAAGAAAGGAGGGGGAGAGATAATAGGCACAGGGGGATGAAGAAAGGGAGAGATAAAAGGCACAGGGGGATGAAGAAAGGAGGGGGAGAGATAAAAGGCACAGGGTGATGAAGAAAGGGGAGAGATAAAAGGCACAGGGGGATGAAGAAAGGAGGGGGAGAGATAATAGGCACAGGGGGATGAAGAAAGGGGGAGAGATAAAAGGCACAGGGGGATGAAGAAAGGGGGAGAGATAAAAGGCACAGGGGGATGAAGAAAGGAGGGGGAGAGATAAAAGGCACAGGGTGATGAAGAAAGGGGGAGAGATAAAAGGCACAGGGTGATGGAGAAAGGGGGAGAGATAAAAGGCACAGGGGGATGAAGAAAGGGGGGGAGAGATAAAAGGCAAAGGGGGATGAAGAAATGGGTGGGGATAAAAGGCACAGGGGGATGAAGAAGGGGGGGGGAGCAGCATGGCAGAGTGATGAAGGGGAGAAAAGCAGCATGGAGGGCGCATTGAGATTATAAGGAGGCACAGCGTTGTGATGATGAAGGGGCACAGTAATGTGTGTGTTATGGCACAGGGAGCTTTTGGCAATGTAGTGTGTGTGAGGTAGATGTGGCTAATTAATGGGTGCTATTTTGTTTGCGTGGTAATGGTGGGGCAATGTAATAGTGGGGACTATTAATGGGGTGGTTTGGGGGCTATTGAATGTGGGGGTGAATTTGGGGAGTATAGTGTGGGCACTTTCAAATTTACCTACAAAACTGAAGCTACTTCTCATCTATATGTCATTGGCTGCTTTCTGAACCTCAGTTTTTCTAGGTGCCAACAGGAGCTGGGTGAGTTTTCTATGGCAGCCCACGGCAGCCTCTGCACTTAGCTTATGTTCGACAGATTTAATACTTTTGCGCCCAAAGATTCCTGTGCTGTGACCTCTGAGTGTACCCTCCTTTATGCAAAGCCTTTGGATGTCCCCAGTGTTCCCAATGGATGAAAGAGAAATGGGAGTTGTGTACTTTTGTTAAATTCTTTTCTGTGAAGTCAATGGGGGCCACTGGACACCCTCCCTTGTACGGTTTTTGTTTTGTTCCTGTTCTTTCAGTGTTTCTAACTGTTAAGACAAGTATTGAGGCTCAGGAAGCAGACAGTGGCGTATAGAGGGGGAGAAGCTTCAGTTTTGCTGTCAAATTTGAAAATGCCCAATGCTCCAGTCACCACACTGTACTCCAGTGCACCCCATTTGATTTAGAGAGAAAAGGATTTAAGGCAAGTATAATACTATATATCATTTTTCCAGTTGAGGTTTGTTCTTAGATTTCAAAAGTGTCCTGACACTAGTGTACTGTCCCTGGATGCAATCTGTGATTTGGTACCCAGCTTGTGCCCATCTTCATGAATACCTCATTTCAAATATCAATTTGCATCAATCAGTAATAATCAGATAAATAATATCACATAAAAAAATCATACAAAATTATAATGGGTATGTATGCATAGCCACAGATAAACAGGACTTAAACATGTAATTGTTGTACTGTTTTTACTGCAAATGGAAAACAGTATTCATATACAATACTGGAAGACTTCTCTATGTAACTACATATTGCATATTATTATTTCCAGCTTGCAATGTTTTATTACAAATCACAACTGAAACTTACTGCTGACACTTCAAATCAATGAAAAACAAAAATTGGGTTAACTGGAAACTGACAAGTCATAATAATGATTGACATGCCAGATGTTAATATCAGGACTCCATTGTGACCAATGCAGCAGAGCTGTTTCAGAATCCTCATCAGCAAAAAAAGACAAACAAAAATAAAATAAAACCCTCAAGGACTTGGAAATACAAAGCAATAGCTATATAACAAAAGTTGCAGGAGTCCAATAACTGAAAGGCTTTTAATCGGTTTCCTTCAGAAGAGAACAGTAGGTGGATCTGGGATATTCCATTTGAGCAGAAAAGTTTTTTTTGGGCATAAAATAGTAAAAGAGAGTGGGCATGAGGCTACTTTGGTCACAACTGAATCTGTTCATTGTCAAATCTTTGTATGGTGTGTAAATTAATATATAACTCTACCACCACTATTTATGGAATTTTGGCAACTTTTTTGTCAACGACCTCTTAAGGTAGTAATTTAAGGAAGCGCCGCCTGTACAATGTATATGGCTTATCTTCAGCTGCCCCAATGTAGTAAGGTCTTCCTTTCAAGCTGTCAGTCTTTCCACTCAGTCTGCGATGAGGTCTTCGGTTTCATCGTGCCAGGGTATGTAGTGTCTGGATTTAAACATTCGTAATAATGAGTACCACCTGAGCCCAGTAACATCCACAATAAGAGTCAATGGGTATATTTACTAAACTGCAGATTTGAAAAAGTGGAGATGTTGCCTATAGCAACCAATCAGATTCTAGCTGTCATTTTGTAGAATGTACTAAAATGATAACCTGAATCTGATTGGTTGCTTATAGGCAACATCTCCACTTTTTCAAACCCAGTTTAGTAAATATACCCCAATGTCTAACTCTTTAATACATTTTATAATATATTTTCACCTTGTTTATCATGTCAAAATTATAATGTTCTAAAAGGATTTTGTAACATACCCTAGAATAATAGCCATAAGACACCTTTTTTATTTCAGAATCTACAAATGTGCTCTACAGTGTTCTCCCCAGAAAAATTTGCCACCCGCGTGGGGGCAGTTGTAATACTTTGCAATAATAATAAAAGAGGATTTATGTACTTGCGTTAAATCCGTTTCTCTGATTCCGTCTGGGGGACACTGCTTACCATGGGTTGTGGAGGGGAGCTTGGGAGTTGGCACCTAACTAGTTAATTTAGTACGGCTGGCAAACCCCTCCCCTCTACAAACCCCCTGCCTCTTCCTGTCCAGTTAGTTTTAACAAGCCCAAGATAAAAAGGGCAGTCACACAAGAACACACAGAAGAAAACAGAAGGGAGGGATCGCAGTGTCCCCCAGACGGAATCAAAGAAACGGATTTAACGTAAGTACATAAATCCTCTTTTCTCCTTCATCCGGTCTGGGGGACACTGCTTACCATGGGGACGTTCTAAAGCAGCCCCCTAAGGGTGGGACTACTCTGAAAGCCCTGCTCGTAAAGCACTACGAGCAAAATTTGCATCCGCAGAGGCAAATATATTAAACTGATAAAATTTTGTAAAGGTGTGGACAGAGGACCAGGTGGCTGCCCTGCAGAGCTGGTCCGCAGAAGCTCCATTCCTTGCTGCCCACGAGGCCCCCACCGATCTGGTGGAATGGGCCGTAAGTCTCTCCGGCACAGCACGGTAAGCATTAATATAAGCTTGCCTGATGGTAGACGTAATCCATCTGGCGATGGATTGTTTTGAGGCTGGCCAGCCTCTCTTAGTAGCGTCATAAAGAACAAACAGTGAGTCAGTTCGTCTAATCAGGGAAGTTCTTTAAACATAAATGCGGAGAGCTCTAACCACATCCAACTTTTCCATCGATTGCTGATCCGTATGAGAAGTGGATGAGAAAACCGGAACAATTATTTCCTGGTTTAGAGAAAAAGCCGAAACTACCTTTGGCACAAAAGAAGGAAGGGTTCTTAACACCGCTCTGTCCTCGTGGAACACCAAATAAGGTTCCCGACAGGGCTCCTAATTCAGAAACTCTGCGAGCAGAGGCAATGGCCAGAAGAAAGAGGACCTTCAAGGTCAAACACTTCAAATCCGCCTTGTTCAAAGGCTCGAAAGGGGGTCCCTTGAGCATGTCCAGAACCAAGTTGAGATCCCATGGAGCTATAGGAGGGACATAAGGAGGCTGTATATGGAGAACTCCTTGGAAAAAAGGTCCTAATGTCTGGTAAGTCAGCAAACTTCGTATGGAAAAATATCGAAAGGGCTGAAACCTGAACCTTTAAGGAGCCTAATCTAAGGCCTGCCTCCCCTCTAACCCTCCAAAGGCTGGCTTCAACAGCCATGCCGTTAAATTGAGCGGATGTAAATTCTGGTGATGAAATGGACCTTGAAGAAGAAGGTCGTGACGATACGGAAGGTGGAATCCCGGACCTTCTGCCATAGATATTATTTCTGCGAACCACACACGCCGTGGCCAGAAGGGGGCTACCAGAATTACTGGTAGGGAACCCTGTCGAACTCGTCTGAGGACGCGAGGAAGCATGGGGATCGGAGGAAACAGATATCCCATCCTGAATTCCCATGACATCGTCAGGACGTCCACTGCCGCCGCTAGGGGATCTCTTACCCTTGCGCAGAACCTGTGGACCTCTTTGTTGTGTCTGGAGGCCATGAGGTCTATGTCTGGAAGACCCCACCTGTGAACCAGAGATTGGAAGACTTCCGGGTGAAGTGACCACTCCCCCGCATCATCTGGTTTCGACTTAGATAGTCCGCCTCCCAGTTTTCTATTCCTGGAATGAAAACTGCTGATATTGCCGGAACATATAGCTCTGTCCAAACCAATCTTTGGGCTGCGATATCCATCGCTGCTGCGCTCCTGGTTCCTCCTTTTCTGTTGACATATGCCACGGCCGTGGCATTGTCGGACTGGATACGGACTGGGTGGCCCTGAAGAAGGGATTGCGCTCCCTGAAGGGCTAGAAAAATGGCCTTCAATTCCAATACATTTATTGGGAGAGCCGACTCCTGAACCGACCAACATCCCTGGAGCCGGAGGTGCAGGACCACCGCCCCCCAACCTTTGAGGCTGGCGTCCGTCGTGGCTATGATCCGCGACCAAGGTGCGAAGGATCTGCCCACATTCAAGTGATCCTGGCACAGCCACCACTGAAGAGATGTTCTCGCCCTCTTGGATAGAGAAATCTTCTGAAGATCTAGGCGTAGGTGTGAACCTGACCACTTCGACAATAGGTCCCACTGGAAACATCGAGAATGAGCTCGACCGAAGGGAATGGTCTCGAAGGAGGCCACCATCTTTCCCAGTAGCCTCATGCACAAGTGCATTGAGGGTCTGGGAGAAGACAGAACCTGAGAGGTTACCTTCTGAATAGAGGTGATCTTCTCTACCGGGAGAAATATCCTTTGTTTGCTGGTGTCCATGATGAGTCCCAGGAACACCATGCGCTGACACGGAACCAACTGGGATTTCCTTAAATTTATCAGCCATCCGTGGCCCTCGAGAACCGCTTGGGTGAGGGATAGGTGATAGCTTAGGCAACTCTCTGAGGAAGCCTTGATTAGCAGGTCGTCCAAATAAGGAACGACCTGAACACCCTGCAGGTGAAGACATGCTGCCATCACTGACATAATCTTTGTGAAGACCCTTGGCGCTGTTGATAGGCCAAAGGGGAGGGCCCGAAACTGATCCCACCGAAAATCTGAGAAGGGACTGATGGTGGATCCAAATGGGAATATGGAGATACGCGTCCTTTATATCTATGGACGCTATGAACTGATCTTTCTCTAGGCCGTTTATCACTGACCTTAGAGATTCCATCCGAAACTTGTCCACCTTTAAGTGGACATTGAGGCCCTTTAGGTTTAGGTGGGGCGAAAGGAGCCGTCCGGCTTGGAGACTAGGAATAGGTTGGAATAAAACCCTGTTCCTATCTGGCAATCTGGAACCTTGCAGATGACCTGAGCTAGAAGAGAAGCTACACAATCCTGTATAGCCTGTCTTTTTACTGGATCTCGGGAAAGAGGGGCCTGGAAGTAACGGCGTGGAGCCGGTCCTGAAAGGTCTATTTTGTACCCCTCTGAAATAATTTCCCGAATCCAATGATCTTGGGAGGACGCTGCCCACTGTTCGTAAAACAGAGACAGACGTCCCCCCACAGGCGCCCCCTGCAATACAGGGTGGTTGTCAGGACGCAGGCTTCTCCTAAAATTTAGGGGCCTAGCGTTTGGATGCAAATGAGGACCTCCCTCTGGTAGAGGAGCCTCTGGAATTGGATTGCCTGCCTCTAAAGGGCTGTCCCCTATGGGGAGAGGCCCCACGAAAGGGCTGACGAAAGGAGCTACCCCTCGGGGGGTATGCTCCTGTTAGCATAAACTGGCAAGGACGTGCTCTTGCCCCCCGTGGCCTGGGAAATAAGGGTATCTAATTCCGGGCCAAACAAACCTGTAGCCGAAAAGGGGATAATTTCAACGGACCTTTTCGATTCCGCATCACCTTCCCAGGATTTCAACCAAAGCATCCTTCTGGCTGAAATGGAGGCCGCCTGAATGGAAGAGGAGACTACCGCTGAGTTCTGGGCTGCCTCATAAATATACCCCGAAGCCTCCTTTAAGTGTAAGGCTAGGGGAAGAAATTTGGAGTCCTGTAAGGCCTCAGCTAGCTGGTCTGCCCCTGCCTCTATGGCTCTAGCCACCCAGGCCGAGGCAAA
Source organism: Mixophyes fleayi (assembly GCF_038048845.1). Classification (NCBI taxonomy): domain Eukaryota; kingdom Metazoa; phylum Chordata; class Amphibia; order Anura; family Limnodynastidae; genus Mixophyes; species Mixophyes fleayi. The sequence goes on from NC_134402.1 coordinate 71,494,643, forward strand.
TGTGGGTCTAAAGGCAGAACCCGCAGCCGCAAATATGGATTTGAGCTGGGATTCAACCTTGCGGTCATTGGCGTCCGGAAGGGACGCTGAACCAGGGGCTGGGAGTAAGGTATGCTTTGCCAATCGAGCAATAGGGATATCCACCTTTAGGAATACTCTCCCAGCGAACCACTTCTTCCTGTAAGAGATACAGGGAAGAGAACCTCTTGGGGATAGAGAATTTTTTTATCAGGATGTTTCCATGCCCCTTCAGCAATATCTCTAAGTTCCGCGGAAGGGGGAAAACGGCTGGCCTTTCCTGGCCTTTTTAAAGAGACTTCTGTCCCTGGGGGTAACATCTTCCGGTTACGGGAGATCCTACGCCTGTCTTACCGCTAAAACCAAATCGTTAACAAATTGGCCTTTAGACACTTCTCCCTGCTCTGAGGAATGACCTTGGTCAGTGTCCGAATAAATTTCCCCTTCTTCCTCGGACTCCTCCTCAGAATCTGAGAGGGCCAAGAGGGGATTAACATATCTAGGCCTCCTTCTTTTAGCAGGCGGGGTATTTGAGGGGTCAAGCAGCTGGTTAAGCTTGTTCAGCCCTCTGATTAAAGCTGTAGACCATGCCGGTTCTGTAGCAACCAGGGCTGGGTCAGTCTGTAATGAGGATGGTCCCGGCAAACTCAAAGCACTAGAACCTGAGGAAGCCGGGAGGTCTAACTGCGTATTAGCATTACTAGTCACCGAAGTTGCCACAGTAGTCAGCAACTGGTTAGACTGAAGGAACATTTGAGCTAAAGAGCTAACCGACTGTAAGGGAGGTTACCCAGGCCGGTTCCACCGACGGTGGGACTGAAAACTGCTGTGTCTGTGCAGTGGAAGCCTCTGCTTCACATGCCGTGCAGAGCGCCAACGGGTCCCTCTGAGCACATAGTAATGTAACATTACATTTAGAACATGTGAAATATTTTGGCATAGGGCCCTTTCCCTTATCTGTCATATTTATAAAGGAAGTCACACCAAGCACACAGACTAAACAAAAATCTAGCTGAATATACAGATAGATAATAGAGAGAGAGGGAGAGAAAAATATTTAATGAACAGAGTAATACCAAGTAATCAACTGATATATTTTTAAAAGTTGTACTTGCAAATAGTAAACACCAAAAATATCTATGGCTAGCAGGAGACTATAGTGTAAACCTGCTAGCCCAGTATTACAACATCAGATATGTGTGTAATTAAAGGTGATACTTAGCCCAAGGGCCACCAAGGGGAGAAGATCTGACAGCAGTCTGTGTTTTCTCCTCAGCTCTGTTCCTCTTCCCGGGCTTGTGCTGGCGCCAAAAGACCTGGGAAAGACCATCTCTCTCTCTGTAAGGAGAGGGGGAACTCTATGTATTAGCTCCCCCTTCCTATAGTTCTTTTCCATGTTCTTCTCCTCAAAAAACTCCAAAAGAACTTGCATAATCGTGGCAGAGTGGTGGAGACCTCTAGGACAGAGGTCTCCGCAGCGGAAGGTCTCAGATGCCCCCCTCCTATGTCTGAGGGGGGAATCTTGGTTTTGCCCCCTTCTCCTCGGCGCCGCAGCCAAAATCCAAGATGGCCGCCGCCATTTTCATTATCCGATAACCGGCGCTCTATGCCTGTAATGGCAGCGCCGGTTATCGGGGAGGCTATGGGAGTGCAGCGATCCATGAGACCGCTTGTCACTCCCTTCCATCAGGCACTTTGTAATTCAGCCCCTGTCAGTGAGAACCGCTGGCTCTCAGCTGACAGGTAAATGCCTTCGCTGCCAAGCTGTGAGTGTGTTCTCTATATTAGAACACACTCCAGCGCTGCCACCTGAAAAAAAAGAAAAAAATAAAAGAAAAAAGAAAATTTCTTAACATTAAACTAAGCACTAAACAAAAAGGCTGCCCAACTCCAGGGCACCTAAAAAAACTGGACAGGAAGAGGCAGGGGGTTTGTAGAGGGGAGGGGTTTGCCAGCCGTACTAAATTAACTAGTTAGGTGCCAACTCCCAAGCTCCCCTCCACAACCCATGGTAAGCAGTGTCCCCCAGACCGGATGAAGGAGAAAAAATGTTGGAGGTTAAAGCCCACACCTGCCAGGACTGGTCAGACTGATGGTCAGTGGTCTAGCACACACTGCTGGCTGTAGTCCTCACATAGTGTCTGTTATAATAGGATAAATAATCGTTTATTCTATTATAATATGTTGGGCTCCAAGAGGTGGGTAATAAGTAAAAACAGCCGGGTGGAGCACCCGGGAAATAGGCCCTGGGGAGAACATTGATCTACCACAACAAACTTTCTTGCAGCCTTCATTAATAAAGTCAAACTAGTAAAAGTGAGACATTCCACCCAAATGAACGTAAAGAGCAGCATCTGTTGTTTTGACTCTGATAAAATTGAAAAATGCAAAAATAAAAAAGGATGAACGATTGATAACAGGAGGGAAATATATTAAGAAGAAATTCCGAAGTTCAGTTAAGTAGACACTATTTTGAAAATAAACATAGGATTAACAATATTAGCTGGAAAATACTTAGAACAAGTTTCTATCCCTGAAGGGATAATGCTAAAGAAAAATGCTTTATATACTCACTTGCAACAGAAGAAACCCTATGGTCTCAGTGATGAACCATTAAGAATTAGACGTTTGTCAATTTTTGGACATCCATTAATTTTTGTGGCATACTTAGTTGCATTTCCCTACTGCACATACGTACCAAAATACATTGTATCTTAGACATACATCTGTAAAGGCAGGATAGGGGCAGGCAAGTTAAAGTTGAGTACAGTAATGGCGTGTACACATAAGTGTGGCACACACCCCAGAATTTTTTTTACAAACGTCTAATTCTAAATGAGGCCATCATCACTGAATGAGACTTGGGTACTGGAGACCTTGTGTAAAGATACATAATTATGATGACGACACCAGCAACAGTATCTAGCAACTTCTGATTGGCTGCTTGCATATTGATACCTCCAGCCCATTTACTAAGGTCACAGCTATGATATATTAAGTCGAGGCCGCCTATATGGATTTCTTATGTCAGTTCCATTTGGACTACTGCAGGAAAGACGATTTCCACTGGATTTGTAAAGTGCTAAACAACGCATGTGGGCCTGTTTGTTTTTCAGTACATTTTATAAACAAAATGCAACTTTTGCAGTTATTAATGTCACTAATCTCTCTCTTGTGTATGACACTTCATTACATTATATTGTGTACGAATACAATAATGCAACTTTCACAGTAAATACCAACACTGTAAAGATGTATCACTAGGCTATCATAGAGTATAACTATAAGCATCTGTATGCCTGATGCAGAAACTGTTGTGTATTGAGTTGGAGATATCTTGAGATACGTGCGCAACTCAACATACACAGGTTACATGCACCTTGTTTGCAGCCAAATTTTTATATGTAAATTAAGGGCGAAAAATACATCCAACTAAATGGGGCCCATAGTATTAATGTTGGATACTCTGTACGGTCACACTGTTTATCCTTTACTAGTAATGAATGCACGGTAAATGTATTTATGTGCTGCTTTGACCCACAGACTTATTTGTAAGTTTGCTAGTTTATGCACTACTTTTTGCACCTTTTTTTCTAAACTTATCTGTATATGGCCTGTAAACATCGGATAAATGATTACACTCTGAAAGGTTGTACATTCCGTTTACATATAGCACAGCTAGCACAATTTGGCATTTAGGTCACTGGTATTTTTCCTTCTTTATTTGGAATACATGTATCCTAGCTTTTTATGTTTTAGAGATTTCCTCATTGCAGTTTGGGCAGATGGATGAAGAGGACATAAGTTTGGCCCAGATTCATGTTCGGACGTTCCACATCTTACATGAAATTGCTCTGCGCATAATCAGTATTGGACCTTACGCCAATGAATGCAACTGCATGCAATTCATGTCTGAATGCAAATGACACTTACGATGGAGTAGGACTTGAGGGACGGAATGGATGGAAGAGGCGTGGACTAACGTAGGCCATGTACAGTAAATGGACGTGCCGACACAGAGGCAGCCAATTCAAGTCCTGGGTTTCACTTAAGTACACTTGGGGGTATATTTACTAAACTGTGGGTTTGAAAAAGGTGGAGATGTTGCCCGTAGTAACCAATCAGATTCTTGTTAACATTTATTTAGTACATTCTACAAAATGACAGCTAGAATCTGATTGGTTGCTATAGGCAACATCTCCACTTTTTCAAACCCCCAGTTTAGTAAATCTAGCCCTTGGTTTCAGACGTTTCATTTCCACCACTTACAGGACAGGTGTAAGCACCGACTGCTAGTGATGACTGACATGGCATAGTCTTTGGTTTAAAAACTACACGTATGCGTGCCACTAGCGAGCACAGAACATATATATGTAAAATAGACTATAAAAACACATTGCATGTACAGTACACATGAAGAACATATTAATTTATATTACTGTTAATAGTTGTTCATTTATTTTATAATACAATATTTTTTGTATGGATTCGGATATATGGCCTTATATTGAACATACGTTTGTGTGTAAACAGCACTCTGTTCGGTCTATGTGAGGCAAGCAACTTTTTGGCAAAGTATAAGTACACCCAGATTAAAATCAGACCTCATCTTGAGACCAGCTTTGATTTGAATACGGTCAGAACTATGCTAAACTCTGTTTAAAATGTTGCGTCTGAACATAAATCAGGCCCTTCATTTCTTGTTTCACAGCAATATGTACTCTAGGATTTGCGATGCCTATAGAGATTGCATCAGAAGAACATTTTACTGCAGGTCTGATGTACCTGTACACGCGGTCTGGTGAGCAAATGAGAATTCTGAGCACGTTCACATAGTAGCTGACGTGTCCTATAGTACAGGGGACATCCAACCTGGCATTCCCTTCAGCTAGTGATGCTACAATTACTACTTAATTGCATTTCTTCCATAAACCAATGAAGAAATGCATTTCCATATTGGAAGCCATTTAAATAAATGATGTGTACTTTTGATTTGTGAATTCATGGACAGTCAATGATGTGCCACATTGAGAAACAGTGGTCAACAAATTATGTTAATGTCATTTTGTTTTTTAGTAGTGACATAATTTTAAGACAGGAAAAAAATAAAATAAAATTGGACTTCATTATATATGGGATAATGCACTCCCTATTGTAATTTATATGGACATTAGAAGTCATGGAGGAGTTGTCAGCATATAAAAGCACAAGGATGTAGGTAGAGTGCTTTTATACAGGTTACAGGAATCCCAGGTGACTTCTAATATCTGGCAAGTGGTGCATTATTCCTTATAATACATAAGTCTAAAATGATGACATACACAGATTTTATAACATCACTTGTATATTATAAGTATATGGGAACTTACACTAGATATTTGCATTCAACTTTACATTAGACTATCCTATAAAATGCTGCACACAACCTTTTTTTAATAAAATCTTTTCTTTAATGCAATCTGAGTAAAATAATAAAAAATACAGAGGCAAGAAAACAATTTATAAAACAAACAAAAAATATATATACTGATGTGTGTTTTTAAACACCTTTTCATTTGCAGTATCTGTCCGCTTTCAATTTTGATCTCCTGTAAAATACAGAAAAGTATAAATATTACAAATTTACCTGGAGGATGAAAATAATGTATGAATAAACAGACACTAAATGACTTGTATCCTGTCACAGCAATCTGAATGCTACCCTGAAGTCCTGATCCAAAGTAAGCGGTCAAGAAGAACCAGCCACACTCACCAGCAAAGAGGTGCTGCAGCAGCCATACAATTCTGCACAGAATTAAGTGATTTCAGGTCCTACTGAAGTAGCCTGGTGGTGGTAGCGATTATTCTACACAACCATGGTGCACAGTTGACACAAAGTCGGTGAGTGTCTGATGGCACCAGTAGGAGAGGTCAGTAACTGCACGTTACTGATAGTAAGAGGAACTCTAAGACATATCTATAAAACCCCTCCCCCAAACAGGATGGCAGACTAAGCCCATGATTTCTACAACTAATTTAGATGTAAAATATTCAACATGCATTAAAATATGTTATAAGCAAATATACATGATCATTTTATCCAAAATGTTAAAGTATTTAATTGAGATGATTACATGTATTGGCCATACACGTTCACAGAGAAGCTAAATGAACTACCTAAAGTTAAAAGTACATACAGTAATAAGACTAAATAATGTCATACAACTTTATAATTAAAGAGATCTGGGGATAAATGTATGAAAGAACAATTTCTGCAAGTCGTAGAAAATCGGTGACTTTGCAGGGAGAATTTAAAGCGGTGATGGCTTGTAAAGGCAAGTTTGACTTTACAAGCCATCACCGCTTAAAATTTCCCTGCAAAGTCGATGATTTCTGGCGACCTGCAGAAATTGTTCTTTCATACATTTACCCCCTGGAGTGTGATCACACCACCATGCGCATAATCATTTAACAGACAGAAATAGCTCTTTGTTGATTGGACAATCTGAACTCTACCCCTAATACCCAAAAATATGTGTTAAGAGGTATCAGATAAAATTTCGCCATATCACACTTATGTCTGCCATTTTAATTAGAACATCTATGTCTCTTGCAAGCAGGAAAAAGGCGTAAGGATGGAAATTGGGAAACTTACAGGACAAGGCATAGAAAGTGATAAAATGGTGATGGACTACACAAAGACTGAATAATACTTAAATCCTGTTGTGGGTCTACAGGCTGGATAACCCTAACCTATGGAAAACTGCAAAAGATACCTGAAGCAGAGGCCAAATATCTTAAAACAAGTTAACCCGTGCATGATACTCATGCATTCTAGTCAAATCAAGCTACTTAAGGTGTTAAAAAGGTTCTTGTCATGCATTTGGGCCTAGCCCAGGCCTCCTCAGGGGAAGAGCGTTACTTCCCGACGCAAGCGCCCTTTTATAACGTGGTTTTGTCCACATGTCACCACCACCTCATCCTTCATCTTCATCAAGCTACTTAAGGTGTTAAAAACTCCCCACTGTCACCCCCGGCAACCACCAACCACTCCCAACTGTCAGTTCTCCTTCAAGAAATATATAGGTCAGTGTATAACTCTGCCCAGCAGGTGGCGCTGCAGCTTGGTTTGTTTTTTTCCCCACACACGCCACTAGGCATTTATATAGTAGATGGAGAATATATTAAAATAAATATTGTAGCATAAAGTATTTTTAAATATTATTATTGCAATTCAAGAATCATAAGAGGAGAAATAAACATCAACAAGTGGTTTGCCTTGATAATAAAAATTTTAAAAAAAATTCAAACTACTACGTGCGACCAACTTACCTGTCCAGAAGTGTTTCATGAAAATTCCCATCTTTCCGGGCTCTTTTAAGATCCTTGTGGTCTTCCGAGCTCACTTTCATTTTACGGTCCTGATAACTCTGAAATTTCTTGCTGCAAAAAAAAAACAACAATAAACACGATCCAGTTACAAATAATAATGGTACGTTTTTTTTTTTACTCAAAAGATTACTGAAAATATTCCACAATAGTCTACATCTGTGTATGCATTTTACTATGTAGCAATGTAGATCTCATCCATCCATGCTGTATTATATTTTTTATTAATGGTGACAACTATATGTCTTGATTGAAGTTTGTTTATTTTAACAAACTTTGTTATTATAAAAATCTTTGTTGTGTTATATGTTTAAAACCCCAGCTGGGGAAAGAAGAACAAAAAAAATGCAATGGTATCTCAAGTCACAATGAACAATTTGAGCACTGTGGATATTCAAAATGTAATTTATTGATATAAACACATATAAAATCTCACCAAGAAGGCAATACCACTACTCTATGTCATACAATGGTGGGATCGAAATATTATCTAAAATATGTTAAAAAGAGACCTCAAAACTATATAGGTGCACCTATATGAAAAATACATATATATCTCTCTGATGCCTTGAATGATCCTTACAACAACATATTGATGTAGTAGCACTGAGAAGTCAAAGGGCTAGATTTACTAAGCTGCGGGTTTGAAAAAGTGGGGATGTTGCCTATAGCAACCAATCAGATTCTAGCTTTCATTTTGTAGAAGGTTCTAAATAAATGAAAGCTAGAATCTGATTGGTTGCTATAGACAACATCCCCACTTTTTCAAACCCGCAGCTTAGTAAATCTAGCCCAAAGTCTCATTCAATTATGAGCCTTTCCCAGCTGAGGAAAGCACAATAACCTGGCTAAATGAAGACCTATGAGAGGTTCCTTTGGATAAACCCTTTAGCCGTCCAGGAAGTTGAGCAAGTTGAAGATGTATATGGTTTTTCCTGAAATAAAACCCTAGTCATTGCAATGGTATGATTATGCCATATGTACACTCATAGTTGGTTATTTTACTACATACAATTACATTTGAATTAAACATATATTTAAAAGGCAACACTGTATAAAACTGCATTTCTAGAAACAAGTAAAGAATAGTGCTTCAGCCTTAGGCCTTCTCATATCCACTGGCATTTTTTAAAAGTGTTTTACATGTGTTTTTAATGTTGGTAAAAAGCCTTTAAACAGTGTGCGCCTGATTAACAAGGGACATAAGCTGAAGTTTTTTGAATATCATCCACAAAATGACTTGATGCATGCCCAGAACCGGCCATACGCCACAGAACAAAGCCACATTCAATTCATCTTCAAGCACAAAGGACTCTTATTACAGCCTACGATTTCAGGGAGGGAACGGGGTAGGGGAGGGGCGTGTAGTTGTAGTGAATGTACAGTAAGGGTGCGCCAATCGCCAGCTCACGCAGCAGCATCTCATTCAAGCTCTGGGCATATCACTTGTTTTTCAGTCGCATCTCCTGCTCCAGCTACAGGTGTAGTCTAAGTGCCTATTACTAGTGATGACGGCTGTGTATGCAGGCTATAATGTGTATGCAATCAGGAGCGACTGTAAAAATGTATTTAATGTACAGTAGACATTAATAACATACTAATAAATGTATTTCATCTGAATAATGTTTTGGCATTATTGCCTATATTATTAACGGGTGACATTAATAGTTTTTTAGAATTCATATTCCTCATATATATTGCAGACAACTTGCAGTGTTCTGCGTAGTAGAGCACAGCACACTTACACCCGTATTCATCAGTGCACGTATCTTCAGATCCCATCCTTGTTGAATTTGTGCCTATGGATATTCATATTGAACTTAGTATGTGTGCCTTGATGAATCAGGCCCTATGTGTTTGCATACTCATTGGCACGCTTTTGTACTGCATACAGTTAGCAATTTTCAGAACGCTGTGTGTTCCATTCTTGTGAATTCCCACATCGGAAGCTTATGAATGCTAGTAAAAACAAATGTAGAACAGAAATGGGTATGAGGCCTTAATGTGAAATACACCAGTAAAGGAGTTGAAAGCATCATTTTCTGGCTGCTAAAGTGTCACAAAGAGTGATATCAGCTGCAGTGTATACTCATAATACACTAAATAGCGTGATACCACATATCTCACAAAGCAGATTAGAGACAAACACAGTGTGTGACATTACTTATGAAGCAATGCACACTGGAGATTAACTGCTAGTTGCTTAAGGCCTCTAAAAAGGGCTTTCACTGCATCCAACACAAGTACTTATTTAACAAGAGTGGCAGTTCACATATGCAGGCTTATACACAGTCTGCTGGTCACACTTCCCATTGATGGTTACAGAAGGCATTTTCTATATTCTGTGGCTAGGATCTTAATCTCTGTTTGATGTTTAAAAGGGGATTTACTGATTAAAACAATAAAGGAAGGAAATATATACCAACACATTAACTCATACATAATTATAAACTGGAGGAAGTCAGCGTTAGAGGTAGATTTCCTCCAGCAGTGATCAGCAGCACGGGTCTGCTTGGTGGTGCCACGGCTGGGGCTTAGAGTGGCGGTCGGAGCAGTCATGTCTAGAACTAAGGTGAGAGTAGTTACAGAAGGATACAGACAGATTTTGCCATGACATAGTGGTGACAGGAGAGGTTTAACAGTGCATGGTTAAGAGAGAGTTATCCTTTAAAATGGCAATACACAATCAGTCCTTGGAGAGAATCCTAACCTCTGCCATTGTTTCTGTTTACTTGGACTGCACATGAAATGCACATTTTTTTGTTCCTAGATAAGGACAGATTTCTGGCATCATTGAATTAGTTGTGACAGACACTTGTTTTTATATTATATTACACATATAAAGGGATATATACAAACAGTTTAGAAACATTAGTCATCAAAACTGAATGTTCAGCAAAGGCCCAGGAATATACAAGTTATAGCTCATACTCACACATAATTAAATTCACACTGTTTAACATTTCCTCTGTCTTCATCAGGAATATCATCTTTTCTGTTTGACTCTCTTTCTGTACAGCATCGAATCTGCAATGAGGACACCAAACAGCATAACATTTCAGATGTCTGGATTTTCAGTACACCCCCCAACCTAATCCTTCATTATTTATAAGTATATCCCAAACTATTCCTATTTTGCACAAATGTAAGATTTTCAGTGTACTTTCCCGTCTCAGTACATGTTTATAGAATATGCATGTTGTGGAAATTGGTTACAGAGTGTAACCTAACTTACAGTGGAACAAACCCTAAAAAATATATTCATCTGTTGTAGAGAAGATTGAATTATATTTTGTCTAATCTAACAAAATATATAGACAATAAGGTATTTTTATTATTACAACATTTTGTTTGCTCTCATCATATTTAGCATTGTAATGCTCAGTTTGGTACTGAGTTCGCAAAGATTTATATCACTATAATACACAATAATAAAGATAGAATGTCCTGTAGAAATATATGTATATACAGTGACTTCTGATGTCATCACTTATAATTGGTGAGTTCTAATGTCATCACTTCTTCATAATTTTCATCAAATATGGCATAGCTTTCTATACCTGTGATCAGATATGGATTAGCACTCTATAGTACCAGATATAAATGGGCTTATATGGGTCTCACAGATTCTCTCACTGGATATATGTATGAGGTGTGTATGTATACACATAAATATATTAATTACACCAGTGACATGAATAGAAGTCAACTAGACCCTTACTTTTAGGAAGCAGTGATGACAGCACTTATATTTGGAGAGTGGTTATGTCACTCCCGTTACATATAACATTTAGAAAGTAGTGGTGTCAGTCCCATGAAATATAACTTATATTTGGAGAGTAGTAATGTCACGTGTCATATGACTAATGTTGAAAGTAAAGTAACTTTCTTATGTTCAAAGTGAAACTTGTTTATTCTAAGGGAAGAATATGCTCTTGCTGTAAAATAAAAAGGGTATTCGTAGTCACCTCCTAGTGACCTGCAGTTCTGTATATAAGTTTGGCACCTAGCTTAATTAAAAGTTACAGCATTACAAACCTGTTATATATGTACTGTCAGTTTATCCACAGTATTTTAGCTCCACACTATAAATGTTTCTATGCTCTCTTTTTCCACCAACGTTAATCAGTTGTTTTTCTTTTATCTATTAGTTAAGTGAGTATAATGGTAATTATGCATCATTCAGGTAAAATAAATACCCACTATTAGTTAGGTCTCTCCCTTGGTTGGATGCACCAACCCCTCTACATGTGACACCAACACTTTGGCTGTTAACGTTTGGAACTGTTCCAACATTTTGGACACATTTATCCACACATGAATTAAAGCATACAACATGTGTGGCTAGAATGACTAGGATAACATTGTTGTGGATTAAACACACCCTACCATGCCCAATATTTAAAGGAAAACTAAGCCTAAATTATTATATTCATTTGTTTGAAAGATTATACTTCAATATACAAGGCCATATACATTTATGGCTGAAAGAGCAGCATTCAGCTATGTAAATATGTCATAATTACATTGCCATAACAGTATATGGAACCCATACCTTTATCATTTCTCCTTCACCGGCCGTTTTATTTTGTGCTATCAAGTCACCTTCTTCATTACAGCTCACAAAGCAGCTGTTTGATGCCAGCAAAGCCATTTTCCCCTGAAAGTAATGAGATCTAGTTCTGTTACTTTAACCTGTGTAATACATGTAAGTATAATACAAAATTAGTGTAAATAAATGTATAAAGCTGTGAAAGATATACTCAATAAAATATCTCTCTCTATGGTGGCAAGTTTAGGACATGGCGGAGTGAGAAATAACATACTGTACTTCACAGACATTGTGTTTGAACAATACCTATTGTTTTGCTGCTTAATTTTGTCTTTTGTCCAAGGAATTTATCTCGGTCAGAGATTACACACAAGCTACCCACCACCAGCGCCATCACATTCCCTCCACCTGTGCAGCAGCCTGGCACACAATCTTCTCACAAAACACAGCTCTGACAGGATGAAAACATTTTCCTTTTTGGCATTGAAAAATATTAAATATATATTTATACTAACCCCCCCCCCCTAAATAACATAGCACGTATTGGAATGTTAAAATTAAATGCAATGTTGAATTTCTTTCTCAAAATGTACTACTTATGTATAAAGAGAATAATTCATCCCCTACTGTAACTATATTAGGATATAAGAAGTCATATCAGGGTTCCCTGCCCTGTATGGTCATGGAACTCCCCTGTTAATTACACTATTGCGCAAAAGTGTGAATATTCACTTGAACATTCAAACTCTTTCTGAAGAAGGCTATACTTATCGACAAATTGGTAGTGTGACGTAAACTAGGGATGAGCGCACTCGGATTTATGAAATCTGAGCCCACCCGAACGTTGCGGATCCGAGACAGATCCGGGTATTGGCGCCAAATTCAAATCTGAAACTGAGGCTCTGACTCATAATCCCGTTGTCGGATCTCGCGATACTCGGATCCTATAAATTCCCCGCTAGTCGCCGCCATCTTCACTCGGGCATTGATCAGGGTAGAGGGAGGGTGTGTTAGGTGGTCCTCTGTCCTGGTAGATCTCGTGCTGTGCTGTTTAGTTCTCTGCTGTGCTGTTTAGTTCTGTGCTGTGCTGTGCTGTGCTGTGCTGTGCTGTGCTGTGCTGTGTTCTGCAGTATCAGTCCAGTGGTGCTGTGTGCTGTGCTCTGTCCTTCTGAGGTCAGTGGTGCTGCTGGGTCCTGTGCTGTGTCCTGTTCAGTCCAGTGGTGCTGTGTCCTGTGCTCTGTGCTTCTAAGGGCATAGTTATTTCCCCAATATTCCCCTGTGTTTAAAAAAATAAAAAAAAGTTTTTTAAAAAAATACCAAAAACTACTTTAATTTTTTTTAATTACCACAAAATTTGCACAACCAATCCAGCAGTATAAGTCCAGTGGTACTGCAATATTACAAAGTTTACACATTCTGCAGTATCAGTCCAGTGGTGCTGTGTCCTGTGCTCTGTCCTGCTGAGTTCCGTAGTGCTGCTGGGTCCTGTGCCGTGTCCTGTTCAGTCCAGTGGTGCTGTGTCCTGTGCTCTGTGCTTCTAAGGGCATAGTTATTTCCCCATTATTCCCAAGTTTTTAAAAAATAAAAAAAAAGTAAAAAAAATTAAAAAATTAAAAATTAAAAAAAAAAAATATAATTATAACCAAATTTGCAACACCAATCCAGCAGTATAAGTCCATTGGTACTGCAATATTACCAAGTTCACACATTCTGCAGTATCTTGTGCTACATATAATGGAGACCAAAAATTTGGAGGATAAAGTAGGGAAAGATCAAGACCCACTTCCTCCTAATGCTGAAGCTGCTGCCACTCCTCTACGCAGTCCAGATACATTTATTGGTGCGAATCATAAAAGTTCAGGGTTTTTAATATATATTGTGGTGACCCACTCCTCTACGCAGTCCAGGTACATTTATTGGTGCGAATCATACAAGTTCAGGGTTTTTAATATATATTGTGGTGACCCACTCCTCTACGCAGTCCAGGTACATTTATTGGTGCGAATCATAAAAGTTCAGGGTTTTTAATATATATTGTGGTGACCCACTCCTCTACGCAGTCCAGGTACATTTATTGGTGCGAATCATACAAGTTGATGGTTTTCTTATTATATATATTGTGGTGACCCACTCCTCTACGCAGTCCAGATACATTTATTGGTGCGAATCATAAAAGTTCAGGGTTTTTAATATATATTGTGGTGACCCACTCCTCTACGCAGTCCAGGTACATTTATTGGAGCGAATCATACAAGTTGATGGTTTTCTTATTATATATATTGTGGTGACCCACTCCTCTACGCAGTCCAGAAAGATACCTCGTTGCAACGTTTTGGACTAATAACTATATTGTGAGGTGTTCAGAATACACTGTAAATTAGTGGAAATGCTTGTTATTGAATGTTATTGAGGTTACTAATAGCATAGGAGTGAAAATAAGCCCAAAAACTTGATTTTTAAACTTTTTATGTTTTTTCCAAAAAAAATCCGAATCCAAAACCTTAAATCCGAACCGAGACCTTTCGTCAAGTGTTTTGCGAGACAAATCCGAACCCCAAAAATAATGAAAATCCGGATCCAAAACACAAAACACGAGACCTCAAAAGTCGCTGGTGCACATCCCTAACGTAAACATAGCAATACAAAGAAACACGTACAAACGTGACTAAAAAACATTCTGGATGACCCAGGTGTACATCAAAAGGGAAGATAAATACATTATCATAATGAGTAAGCAAAACCGAAGACTCCCAGCAATTGCAATCAAAGAAGAACTCAATAAAATTAGACAAACTCCAGTGTCAGTCGATACAGTTAAAAGACGACTGTGTAATGTAGGCCTAAACGGTTGCATAGCTTGCAGAAAAACATTGTTAAGGTCTGCAAATAAAGTAAAACGACTTTGATGAGCCAAAGAACACCGGTAGTGAACACTGGATCAGTATTTTGGACTGACGAGTCCAAATTTGAACTTTTTGGAACCAGAAGACGTCAGTATGTTTGACGAATGGTCAGAAAACGTGTGTGATATTTGTATAAGTCATATGGTAAAACATAGTGGTGGTCATGTCATGATTAGTTCAAATAACATCAACTATGGACAATAAAAGATACCACAGTATTTTAGTACATCACGCTGTACCAAGTGGAACTCGAAGTATTGTAAAGGGGTTCATCATGCACCAAGATAACGACCCTAAGCACACATCTAAATATCAATTATTTGAAAAGTAAAGAAAAGAAGACAGTTCTACAAATTATGACATGGCCTCCTCAGTCACCTGATCTCAATCCCTTAGAGAAACCCTGGGATGAATTAGACAGAAATGCCTGGAAAGGCAGAACATAGGAAACTTTAGAAAAGTTGGTGTCTCGAATGCCCAAATTATGTGAAGCAGTGATACATGCAAAAGGAAGATACATAGATGAAAGCCATATTTAATCTGAAATTTATGTTATACTATAAAATTATAAATCATTTTCATGTTTAGTTACAATATCAAGCGAAACATTATTATGAATAACAATTATTTTCCTTGGCCAATGACTTTTGCATGCTAGTGTATAAGACTTTTGCATGCTAGTGTATAATATCCTTATATTTAACAGTAGTAGATGTCTCCGGAACATCTATGGAGACACCTTGCATCAGAGATTTTACAGGAATCTCTGCTTATTTTTCTGTGAACCTCTATGGGGTGCGAGAAAAAAAATAAGTGGAGATTTCAACTGTAATAACTTGCACAGTGCGCAGTGGACATTGTAGCGATGTCTGTGCACCACATCACCGGCAAGTGAATCTCCCCCTTAGAGTTTAGAAAGTTTTATGCCAGCAATGTTATATTCAATCCCTCAGTTTTCACTAGGTAGTAACAGTGGCACTGACACAAGCATGTGTGCTCACATAATATGCACAAACATTACAGCACTCCTGTGTCATTGCCTCACTCGGATCAATGGCGCCTATTGTCAGCGCTACAAAATAATCAGGCAGAAGTCGATTTCTTGTAAAAAATGAATTGTACACAAGTAGTTCCTGAGAACTGCATATGTCCAGGACAGAAAGTAAAACACCTCAGAAATATCTAGTCATACAGGACACAAAAACACACATTAACAATCCATTTAATCATCCTAGAAATAACAAACACTCCATTTTTTTTTTTTTTAGGAAAGCAGAACTTACCTTTTCAAACACAGGCTCCCACTGTTCCCTAGCACCAATGGCATCTGAGCGACCAATGACCAGGCCATCTGAATTAATTCCCAAGTATTTCCCATAACCAGACTTCAGAGCAACCCTATAAAAAGTGGGACACTATTTAAAAAAGCAAAGCTAAATATATTGAGTAAATTCTTGCAATTAGAACCATAATAACTATGGTGCAACAAAGCTATAATGATAGGCTAAGGAAGTTCACCCTAGTGTGATTGTAAGCTCCACTTTGGGACTTAAGTGAATTATTAAATATTGTCTGTAAAGTGCTGTGTAATTTGTATACACTATATAAATAACTGTTAAGAAATAAACACACATTTATGTGTATACTGTGTTTCTTTAACTTTTTGCAATTTGAGACTTAATTGCCTAAATGTGACCGACTGGTAAGACATAGGATATTTATTATGAGAGCTGATCCCACTATATCTGTGCCCACATTCTCAGGCATAGAACACTTATACATTATCTTAAGGCTCATCTAAAAAATAGCATTATTCAAACACATATAGGGAAATGTATGGGAATCCAGTTACATCTGCTTTTCCGTCTAAGCCGGAGTTTATCCATACTATAATTCAACCTGTATCCAAAGTTCCAATAACATGCTTGTTATGAAATGTGTTACCTATCTCTTAGCAACACTGCTGTATAAAAAGTACACCAGCCAATTACCTGGAGTCCGATAACTTGATTGCTGTGAATTGCTCTGGAGGAGCAGGGCCATCATCATCTGGAAGGGAAAAGTATTTTTTTTTTTTTTTTTTTATAGTCATGACTATACAGTCCACTAAATTAAAGTGAGCAATATACATTCATAAAACACCATGCACATTCTTTAATGACCAGAAGTATTTTTCTTTTTTAACTTTCTGCTACTTGTTGGACACCTGGAATAACATCTTTAGAACTTCAAGTACTTTATTCAGTCATTTTTTTAATCAGAACAAATAGAAATTTATTTTAGTAATGTGTTAGGACTTCGCCCGCGCTGCCCCCCTCCACTGGAACAAGCTCCCTCCCTCCATCAGAACTTCCCCTAATCTGTCCAGTTTCAAACGGGCTTTAAAAACCCACCTTTTTCGTAAAGCCTTCCAGTCTCCCACTTAATTCCTACCTTTTCTTCTGCTTCTTCCCCTTCATTCCCCTTCCCCTATCCTCCATTCCTCCCTCTCTCCCCCGTGTCTCTCTGTCTGTCTACCTCACCCCTTAGATTGTACGCTCCTTTGAGCAGGGTCACCTCTCCTTCTGTCTCACCACTGTTAACTCTGCTCTCCAGCAACCTTGTCGTCCTCCTCGAGGACCCTCTTCCCCCTGTCCCCTCCCGCTCCCCCCCTGGGGGTCTCCCTATAATCCGTGCCCTCCCTCTTGGGCTCCGTCGTATGCAAACCTTCCCCTCTCCCGCCCTTGCTGTGCTTTGAGCTCACAGAGTTACTGTGCTTATTGTTTACTGTACTGTGCTGTCTCTCCTTGTATTGTAATTTCGTTTGTCCCTGTACGGCGCTACTGACACCTAGTGGCGCCCTATAAATAAAAATTAATAATAATAATATATGAAAACAAGATTGTGCATCAAACTAGAGGAGGCAGGGATAGAACCAAAGGTGATCATATTCACAAATGATCAGGTCAACTCACTACGATCCAGAACCTGTCTTTCCAGCCTAAAGATACCCAGTGATATGACAAGGCATTCCACCAGACTCTAGAACATATTTATACCCAGAATGCTTTGCAGTTCAGGCAACAAGGTATATTTCCTTCAAGCATTGTATATGAGGACAGCATGCATAAAGACTGAAAAGGCTTTGGGGAATAGCAGAATGTTATATACAGCTATCTATATACTAACCCTTGTGTGGAGCTCCTATAGTAAAAAGACCAGTGTCTAGAGCGTGGATGTAAGCTCCTTTGTCCATTTCAATAGCCACTGATCCTGAAATGTCACCAAAGCATTTGACTGTCCACCAATTTCCTAAAATACAAAAAAACAATATTAGAATGTAAAACTTAATTGAGGAGTATGAATGGGGAAAGGCTCTAACAGTACCTCTATGGTACAAATTGCTCATGGTTCTAAAGGTCCAAAACAAACCGTAACCTTTTAGCACACTCACTAAAAGACTGAACACATAGGCTGACAGTGGCTACCCACTGACCAGATTTTCAGACATACTGATTGTGCCAATATTGAGCCATCTTATGGATACCAGGACATGTGTTACCTTCTTAACCTCAACTGTTCACAGCAAAGTGGGCAGACTATGTAGATGTGAACAACTACAATATGTATCTCACTTCATATTGTGCATAATACACAGAAGCCGCTGATAGTATGTGGGGAAGATGCAATACTACAATGTTTAGTGGTCCCCTCCTTCTTCAGAAACCCTACTGATTATTTTACATGCAGTTTTAGAACATAGATGTATACAATAAAAACGTCCCTTTACAGTAAACAATTAGCCAGCGATTGTTTAAAAAGTATGGCTGACCAGACTTACCAACAATATCCAGCTTATCTTCTTCAGATTCCTCTCGGTTTCTCTTCTTGCTTTTGTGCTTTTTCTTACTGTAAAGAAATAACTTGGTTATATTACAGGGGCAATTATTTCACTATATTACAGTAATTATTGAAATACATGTAAGTGGATCTGTATTCATCCACTATATAAAAACTTTCAAGCCATGGAATAAATACACCTATATAGCACACAAACATTGTATTATATCATACAGTGCCACAATAAATAGAGTTGTACATGCAATACAATAATACACTGCAATACCTTAAAGTAGTCTTTGGCATCCTGTGGTTTCCAAGCTATTATGAAACCACAAGTCCCAGCATGCCTTTTGACTATTATTGGATGCTGGGATTTTTGGTACCCAAACATCTGGAAAACTACCGTGTCCAGGGAATTAGTATTTCCCTGTGCTAGAAGATGCTGTGGTATTGAAGGCTTTTGTGGGAATATATTTGGCTACGCAGAAAAAACAATAACAGCTATTTAGAACACCATTGTAAAATCATACTGCAAATGTATTTATATTTTCATTGTATGTTAGTTTTGTGGAGCACAGCAAACTTGGCAGAAATAGAAAAATCACACACTGAATTTCTCACCTCTTGTCTTTTGTCCCCTTCAGCACCAATTTGGTGGATTTTACTCGAGAATATTCAGCCATACTCACAATGTACAGGCAGAGATCTGAAATGAAATGAGACAAATGAGTCAAATGATGCAGATATAATTATATATATATATATATATATATATATATATATATATATATGCGCCAACTGTCCCTAATTTTCAGGGACAGGATTTCCTTCTATTTTTGTCCCTATTTTTTCAATATTGTAAAATTAATTTTATTCTGTATAGTGGATCCAGTTATCACTATTCTCTGGTCTTTATAACCTAATATTTAATTAAGAGGGATACATTTGTTATAATGATTATAACAAAGTGCAGTAAACATAATAATGAGAACCTAGGCTCACCCGGAAGAACTACGTGTGATGTTAGATATCACTGTGTCCCTGGTCAGGACTTTATAATCTTGCCATTTGTTTGCTAGTATGTGGCTGTATATTCAGAATTTGTTGACTGCCAGCTGAGGCACATAGCTGCTGGTAACCTGCGTCTCTCCTGCTGTGGTGGCGCTACAAGGCCTGGTAGGGCATGCTGGGTCTTGTAGTTCCACAGCAGCTAAGGAGCCGCAGGATGCCAGTCGCTCTGTACCTGAGTATGCCCAGCACACACAATGCCCACAGTACTCTACCTGACTATGTGATGCCCACGTTTCCGGGGCCGCTGCCTACGTCACACCTGCATCAAAAACTAACCCTGGGAGCACCTCTTTGAGGGGACAACCATGTGTTTCCCTGGGAACCCAACTCTGTGCAGATCGGCCCCGTTGCAACAGCGCCCCTAGTGCCCAACTTGTAATACATAATTGTGAACTAGTTGATTTTACTAAGCAACATTTTGAATAAAGCATCACTAAAACGGAGAAAGTATGAACAATTACATATATCATACAAATACAGAGAAATGAAAACTAGTACAAGTTCCACTTTTTCAAAAACATTTTGTTTGGGATTTTAATGAGTAACAAGAAAAATACCTCTTGATAAATTTGTTACTTTTTAAATGATCTATTTTTCTTGATTGCTGTGAAACGTACAAGATATTGTAAGCACCCACTGTGTTTTTTTTTCTCATTTTTTATTGAAAAAGTATCTTTATTTTGTATAAAGGTACAAAATATATACAATACATTACATTCGAGTGCAGCGTTGCAGCTCCGCTGTAAGCACATTACACCACGAAACATAATCAGACACACTTTTTAGTACAAGACATAAGGTACAAGATATGACATCCTACACTATACATCAAGTAATGCCCTAACCATGCATCACTTAAACAACACAACTGTTTCAAACAAGCAATGGTTGTGAGGGGAGGTAGGTGAACACAGGCCCAAAGCTTTATTAAAGGACAGACACATAGAAGGGGAGGGTGAATACATTAATTGAAGACATATCAACAAAACTACAACGGTGATGGGGGAATGGGTTGGAGAGGGTAAGGGAGGGGGAGTCACAGGCGGCCTGTGACTGGTCCAAAGTTTTATTGAAAAACAGACACATAGGGGAGAAGGGGAAGAAGGAGACAAAATCAATCATCTTCCTCTTCCCCAGGACTGTCAATGGTGTTATAGTGTCTTAGCAGGCTGTGGATCAGCCTGCGACAGTCCTGGACAGATATCTTCTCCCTTTTCAAAATTAGGTGATTCCTGGCAAGTCATATAGCGTCCTTAAAACAGTTCATAAGGTGCCAGGCCTCCTGGATTGCCCCAAGAGTGTGGGTCCCAGGAAATAATTCATAAAACACCGAATATAAGAAAGGCAAATCCTGGGCACACTGTCCTTGAGTTCGTGCTCCAAGGCATCCAACAGTGCATGTGCAGTGGGGCAATCCCAAAAAATATGCTGAGCTGTTTCCCTTCTGGTCATGCAGAAAGGGCAGTGGACATATCTGCACAGGTTCCGGGAGTGTCTGAATGTCCTGAGAGGCAAACACCCCCTGGATAGCCATTCATGCAATGCCATGCAATGTCTTTCTGTCTATTAGTCAGCCTCTTAGAGGTCACATTCTCCCACACATGTTTTGCTGTAGCAGCTACGAGCCCTGGAACAGACTTGATAACATCTTTAAACAACGTTTCATCACACAAAGTGACTTCTTCAGAGGATAATTCAATAATGATTATTGAATTATCCTCTGAAGATGTCACTTTGTGTGATGAAACGCGTTAGGTCTGAGTAATAAGAACATACATCAAGATTGAGAATTTATAAGTGACCATTTGCTACGAATATACATTTGTGAGATTGCCGATATTGGAAGAACATCCAGTCACCAGAACCATGTGGTTTGGCCACATTGGAATGAGTGGGTGATTAGCCCTAAGTATAGTGTTTAGAACTAGGATGGAGAACTTTATCATAAGAATATTCATTTTGGCAATCCACTTCGAAATTGTGGGCACTGGAGATAAGTCCTGCTATTTGGACCTTGTAGTGCGGTCCTATTGGAGCTTGTCTTACATAGCGGGATATTGGTGGAGAAAGGTACCGTCATTTGGACTCTGTGGTGTGGTCACATCGGAGCTTGTTGATTACAGCGGGATATCGGGTCCATTTATGTTATATGTATACACATATTCATCCCATTGCTGAGAAAGATTTGCAATTGAATAAACAACGCATGGAAGATTTATTTCCATTTATCCATATACCGAAGAAAGAAAAGTGGTATGTGTTATTAAGTGGATGTTATTCACCACCACTCACAACAGCGGTGTGTTAGTGGATCAATTACAAGCTAACAAAAGGGTTGGATTAAAACAGCTTCCGTGAGACACTTTCTATTAAGGCTGACGAACTGAGGACGGTAACTCGTTTATATACACACTTCTCATTTACAGTATTGGATGTCTCATGCTTCTTTCTTAGACACCTTACAACTATCAATTGTGTCTATTAATACTCATCAATACTCATCAATATTAGGAATTAGAGACTGTTGAAAGAAGCTGAATTGTTTATGTTTTATGAAAATATTAGATCTGTGCACTGATCATGAGATTAAGTGATTAATAATGTTTATTATTGTTATATATAGGGATGAGCGCACTCGGATTTATGAAATCCGAGCCAACCCGAACGTTGCGGATCCGAGTCGGATCCGAGACAGATCCGGGTATTGGCGCCAAATTCAAATGTGAAACTGAGGCTCTGACTCATAATCCCGTTGTCGGATCTCGCGATACTCGGATCCTATAAATTCCCCGCTAGTCGCCGCCATCTTCACTCGGGCATTGATCAGGGTAGAGGGAGGGTGTGTTAGGTGGTCCTCTGTCCTGGTAGATCTCGTGCTGTGCTGTTTAGTTCTGTGCTGTGCTGTTTAGTTCTGTGCTGTGCTGTGCTGTGTTCTGCAGTATCAGTCCAGTGGTGCTGTGTGCTGTGCTCTGTCCTTCTGAGGTCAGTGGTGCTGCTGGGTCCTGTGCTGTGTCCTGTTCAGTCCAGTGGTGCTGTGTCCTGTGCTCTGTGCTTCTAAGGGCATAGTTATTTCCCCAATATTCCCCTGTGTTTAAAAAAATAAAAAAAAGTTTTTTTTAAAAATACCAAAAACTACTTTAATTTTTTTTAATTACCACAAAATTTGCACAACCAATCCTGCAGTATAAGCCCATTGGTACTGCAATATTACCAAGTTCACACATTCAGCAGTAAAAGTCCAGTGGTACTGCAATATTACAAAGTTTACACATTCTGCAGTATCAGTCCAGTGGTGCTGTGTCCTGTGCTCTGTCCTGCTGAGTTCCGTAGTGCTGCTGGGTCCTGTGCCGTGTCCTGTTCAGTCCAGTGGTGCTGTGTCCTGTGCTCTGTGCTTCTAAGGGCATAGTTATTTCCCCATTATTCCCAAGTTTTTAAAAAATAAAAAAAAAGTAAAAAAAAAAAAAAAATTAAAAAAAAAAAAAAAATATATAATAATTATAACCAAATTTGCAAAACCAATCCAGCAGTATAAGTCCATTGGTACTGCAATATTACAAAGTTCACACATTCTGCAGTATCAGTCCAGTGGTGCTGTGTCCTGTGCTCTGTCCTGCTGAGGTCCGTAGTGCTGCTGGGTCCTGTGCCGTGTCCTGTTCAGTCCAGTGGTGCTGTGTCCTGTGCTCTGTGCTTCTAAGGGCATAGTTATTTCCCCATTATTCCCAAGTTTTTAAAAAATAAAAAAAAGTAAAAAAAAATAGAAAATTAAAAAATAAATAAATAAATATAATAATTATAGCCAAATTTGCAAAACCAATCCAGCAGTATAAGTCCATTGGTACTGCAATATTACAAAGTTCACACCTTCTGCAGTATCAGTCCAGTGGTGCTGTGTCCTGTGCTCTGTCCTGCTGAGTTCCGTAGTGCTGCTGGGTCCTGTGCCGTGTCCTGTTCAGTCCAGTGGTGCTGTGTCCTGTGCTCTGTGCTTCTAAGGGCATAGTTATTTCCCCACTATTCCCAAGTTTTTTAAAAATAAAAAAAAAGTAAAAAAAAATGAAAATTTTTTTTAAAAAAAAAATATATAATAATTATAACCAAATTTGCAAAACCAATCCAGCAGTATAAGTCCATTGGTACTGCAATATTACCAAGTTCACACATTCTGCAGTATCTTGTGCTACATATAATGGAGACCAAAAATTTGGAGGATAAAGTAGGGAAAGATCAAGACCCACTTCCTCCTAATGCTGAAGCTGCTGCCACTAGTCATGACATAGACGATGAAATGCCATCAACGTCGTCTTCCAAGCCCGATGCCCAATCTCGTAGTACCGGGCATGTAAAATCCAAAAAGGCCCAAGTTAAGAAAAAGTAGCAAAAAGAGAAACTTAAAATCATCTGAGGAGAAACGTAAAGTTGCCAATATGCCATTTACGACACGGAGTGGCAAGGAACGGCTTAGGCCCTGGCCCGTGTTCATGACTAGTGGTTCAGCTTCACCCACGGATCTTAGCCCTCCTCCTCCTCCCCCCCCCTACAAAAAATTGAAGAGAGTTATGCTGTCAGCAACAAAACAGCAAACAACTCTGCCTTCTAAAGAGAAATTATCACAAATCCACAAGGCGAGTCCAAGGATGTTGGTGGTTGTCAAGCCTGACCTTCCCATCACTGTACGGGAAGAGGTGGCTCGGGAGGAGGCTATTGATGATGTAGCTGGCGCTGTGGAGGAACTTGATGATGAGGATGGTGATGTGGTTATTGTAAATGAGGCACCAGGGGGGGAAACAGCTGATGTCCATGGGATGAAAAAGCCCATCGTCATGCCTGGTCAGAAGACCAAAAAATGCACCTCTTCTGTCTGGAGTTATTTTTATCCAAATCCAGACAACCAATGTATGGCCATATGTAGCTTATGTAAAGCTCAAATAAGCAGGGGTAAGGATCTTGCCCACCTAGGAACATCCTCCCTTATACGTCACCTGAATAACCTTCATAGTTCAGTGGTTAGTTCAGGAACTGGGGCTAGGACCCTCATCGGTACAGGGACACCTAAATCCCGTGGTCCAGTTGGATACACACCAGCAACACCCTCCTCGTCAACTTCCTCCACAATCTCCATCAGATTCAGTCCTGCAGCCCAAGTCAGCAGCCAGACTGAGTCCTCCTCAATACGGGATTCATCCGAGGAATCCTGCAGCGGTACGCCTACTACTGCCACTGCTGCTGTTGCTGCTGTTAGTCGGTCATCTTCCCAGAGGGGAAGTCGTAAGACCGCTAAGTCTTTCACAAAACAATTGACCGTCCAACAGTCGTTTGCCATGACCACAAAATACGATAGTAGTCACCCTATTGCAAAGCGTATAACTGCGGCTGTAACTGCAATGTTGGTGTTAGACGTGCGCCCGGTGTCCGCCATCAGTGGAGTGGGATTTAGAGGGTTGATGGAGGTATTGTGTCCCCGGTACCAAATCCCCTCGAGATTCCACTTCACTAGGCAGGCGATACCAAAAATGTACAGAGAAGTACGATCAAGTGTCCTCAGTGCTCTTAAAAATGCGGTTGTACCCACTGTCCACTTAACCACGGACATGTGGACAAGTGGTTCTGGGCAAACGAAGGACTATATGACTGTGACAGCCCACTGGGTAGATGCATCCCCTTCCGCAGCAACAGCAACAGCTGCATCAGTAGCAGCATCTACAAAATGGCTGCTCATGCAAAGGCAGGCAACATTGTGTATTACAGGCTTTAATAAGAGGCACAACGCTGACAACATATTAGAGAAAATGAGGGAAATTATCTCCCAGTGGCTTACCCCACTTAGACTCTCATGGGGATTTGTGGTGTCAGACAATGCCAGTAACATTGTGCGGGCATTAAATATGGGCAATTTCCAGCACGTCCCATGTTTTGCCCACACCATTAATTTGGTGGTGCAGCATTACCTCAAGAGTGACAGGGGTGTGCAGGAGATGCTTGCGGTGGCGCGCAAAATTGCTGGACACTTTCGGCATTCAGCCAGTGCCTACCGCAGACTAGAGGCACATCAAAAAAGCATGAACCTGCCCTGCCATCACCTCAAACAAGAGGTTGTGACGCGCTGGAACTCCACCCTCTATATGCTGCAGAGGATGGAGGAGCAGCAAAAGGCCATTCAGGCCTACACAGCCACCTACGACATAGGCAAAGGAGTGGGGATGCGCCTCAGTCAAGCGCAGTGGAGACTGATTTCCGTGTTGTGCAAGGTTCTGCAGCCATTTGAACTTGCCACACGAGAAGTCAGTTCCGACACTGCCAGCTTGAGTCAGGTCATTCCCCTGATCAGGCTGTTGCAGAAGCAGCTGGAGAAAGTGAGGGAGGAGCTGGTAAGCCATTGCGATTACACCAAGCATGTAGCTCTTGTGGATGTAGCCCTTCGTACGCTTTGCCAGGATCCGAGGGTGGTCACTCTTTTAAAGTCAGAGGAATACATTCTGGCCACCGTGCTCGATCCTCGGTTTAAAGCGTATGTTGTGTCTCTGTTTCCGGCGGACACAAGTCTACAGCGGTGCAAAGACCTGCTGGTCAGGAGATTGTCCTCTGAAGAGGACCGTGACATGCCAACAGCTCCACCCTCATTTTCTTCCACATCTATGGCTGCGAGGAAAAAGCTCAGTTTTCCCAAAAGAGGCACTGGCGGGGATGCTGATAACATCTGGTCCGGACTGAAGGACCTGCCAACCATTGCAGACATGTCTACTCTCGCTGCATTGGATGCTGTCACAATAGAAAAAATTGTGGATGATTACTTTGCTGACACCATCCAAGTAGACATGTCAGACAGTCCATATTGTTACTGGCAGGAAAAAAAGGCAGTTTGGAAGCCCCTGTACAAACTGGCTCTATTTTACCTGAGTTGTCCCCCCTCCAGAGTTTTTAGTGCAGCGGGGAACCTGGTCAGTGAGCGGCGAAGGAGGTTGCTTCCTCACAACGTTGAAAAAATTATGTTTATAAAAATGAATAATCAATTCCTCAATGAAGTACAGCACTCCCCTCCAGATACTACAGAGGGACCTGTGGTTGTGGAGTCCAGCGGGGACGAATTGATAATGTGTGATGAGGAGGAAGTACACACTGTAGGGGGAGAGGAATCAGAGGTTGAGGATGAGGACGACATCTTGCCTCAGTAGAGCCTGTTTAGTCTGTACAGGGAGAGATGAATAGCTTTTTTGGTGTGGGGGCCCAAACAAACCAATCATTTCAGCCAAAGTTGTTTGGTAGGCCCTGTCGCTGAAATGATTGGTTTGTTAAAGTGTGCATGTCCTATTTCAACAACATAAGGGTGGGTGTGAGGGCCCAAGGACAATTCCATCTTGGACCTTTTTTTTTGGCATTATATGACCAATCAACAGTCGTTTGCCATGTTCAAAAAGTAAAACCAAATTTTAAAAAATTCAAGAAATTAAACCAAAAGTAAAATGCCGTGTCATAATTTAAAACAAGAGTTTTTGACGTGCTCTAAAACTACTGTATTGTTGTTTATATTTTATAAACACTACACTTGAAAGCTTGAGTCTTTCAATAAAAAAGTAACTGTCCATTGCACGAATATTTGCAACAGGGACAATTTTAGGGTTAAGAAAGCCAACTAATAACACTTCGACGCTGTCTGTCTTTATAAACACTACACTTGGAAGTTGGAGGAGGTATTGTGGCCCCGGCACCAAATTTACTACCGGGGCCACTCCACTGTGCAGTCCATATTTAGGTGTATCAGATATTAAACAACGGTGACAGTTGATGCCCAATTTTTTAATTATATTGTGGCCTCGGTACCAAATTGTGTACCGGGGCCACCACACTACGCAGTCCAGATACTTGTTTGGTGGAATTCAGACCAGTTGAGGGTTTTATTATTATATTGTGGGGACCACTCTATCTATACCACACTACAACTCTATACCACTCTATTTCATACTTTAATTCTATTTAATACTTTAATTCTATTTCATACTTTAATTCTATTTAATACTTTAATTCTATTTCATACTTTAATTCTATTTAATACTTTAATTCTATTACTAATTACCATAAAGAGGAACTGCCGCTTCTATTTAATACTTTAATTCTATTAGTAGTTACCATAAAGAGGAACAAAATAAACCAATTTTACCAAAAGTATAATATGACTTAGACTTACAAACACTACACTTGAAAGATGGTGCCTTTAAATGAAAAAGTCAGTCTTCATTGCACGACTATGTGCAACAGGGACAGTTTTTTGGTTTACAAAGTCAACCAATAACACTTGGACCCTGTCTGTCTTTAACATACTTGATGGGATCTCAATGACGAATTGTCTGTACCATGTTTGGAGGAGGTATTTTGGCCCCGGTATCAAATTGGGTACCGGGGCCACCCCACTACGCAGTCCAGATACTTGTTTGGTGGAATTCTGACACGTGGAGGGTGTATTTATTTTATTGTGGCCCCGGTATCAAATTGGGTACCGGGGCCACCCCACTACGCAGTCCAGATACTTGTTTGGTGGAATTCTGACACGTGGAGGGTTTTTTAATTATATTGTGGCCTCGGTACCAAATTGTGTACCGGGGCCACCACACTACGCAGTCAAGATAGATAGATGCGTATCATAGATAAAGTACATTCAGTGGTGTGGGGCAAATTGAAAAATATTCAAAATGCACTGACATTATCAAAAACAAGAGGTTGTCACACGCTAAAACTCCAACATGTATATGATGGAGAGGATGGAGGAGCAGCCGTATGTGTAGTGTAATGCAGACCTGTTGAAGGTTTTTTATATATTTTATTGTGGTGCCCAATGCCCACTCCTCTAGGCAGTCCAGGTACATTTATTGGTGCGATTCATAAAAGTTCAGGGTTTTTAATATATTGTGGTGACCCACTCCTCTACGCAGTCCAGGTACATTTATTGGTGCGAATCAAACAAGTTGATGGTTTTCTTATTATATATATTGTGGTGACCCACTCCTCTACGCAGTCCAGGTACATTTATTGGTGCGATTCATAAAAGTTCAGGGTTTTTAATATATATTGTGGTGACCCACTCCTCTACGCAGTCCAGGTACATTTATTGGTGCGAATCATAAAAGTTCAGGGTTTTTAATATATATTGTGGTGACCCACTCCTCTACGCAGTCCAGAAAGATACCTTGTTGCAACGTTTTGGACTAATAACTATATTGTGAGGTGTTCAGAATACACTGTAAATTAGTGGAAATGCTTGTTATTGAATGTTATTGAGGTTAATAATAGCCTAGGAGTGAAAATAAGCCCAAAAACTTGATTTTTAAACTTTTTATGTTTTTTCCAAAAAAAATCCGAATCCAAAACCTTAAATCCGAACCGAGACCTTTCGTCAAGTGTTTTGCGAGACAAATCCGAACCCCAAAAATAACGAAAATCCGGATCCAAAACACAAAACACGAGACCTCAAAAGTCGCCGGTGCACATCCCTAGTTATATATCATATATTGTGCAATATTGTATATTAAATATTTTATTTATCTGCAACTCTATATTTCACGGATTATATTTGTAGAGTGAATGCCACTCCCAGCGCTGTGTGTGTTTTTTTCTACATTGATAATGTCTTTAGCTCTAATGAGCTTGTGGATAGTTTTTGGCTTTCACAAGTCTGGTTTAATTTCATCCAGATGGTGTTGACTCACAAATTGTCCAATATCCAGGTAAAACCAAGATGTAGTCCAGCTGTCCCACTTGTCCCAGCCCAGAACCCTCCAAGGAGGCAGCAGGAAAAAGCAAGCCATGGACTACCCAGCAGAGCAAGTGTTATTTTAAATCAGAGTACTACGGATACAGTTACACACAAAGAAGGCTCGGAGCATGGTGGGGATATCCGGTATCCCTTTCCTACTCCTTGTACATAACCGACTGCTTCACTCTGTCCATGTCAGAGCCCCAGATGAAGTGAAAGACTGTCTTCGTGATGGTCTTGCAGACTGCAGCAAGAGGTGGCCAGGCTAAGGCTGTGTACTGCAGAACGGAAAGAATCTCATTGTGCAACACCAGTGCTTTCCCTTTGATTGTGAGGTCTCTGAGGCTCCACAAGCCAATTTTCATATGCACTGTTGCCAGTCTTTCTTTCTAACACTTCAGGGCCGCCTCCTCTCCACTAAACCAAAGTCCCAGAATCTTAATGAAGTCTGATTTGATAGTGAAGGGGATTGAAACGGTGGATGACAGATGCCACAAGAGCATCGCCTCTGACTTCCCACAGTTGACCTTTGCCCCTGAAGCTCAGCCAAAGTTCTCGCAGGTCTGGACGAGTGTTGTCACCGAACGCTGGTCAACACAGAAGACAATGATGTCATCCATGTAGAGCGAGCACTTGGTCTCTTCTCTGTTTGGACCTGGTGTGGTGATGACTCTTATCTCTAGATTCTGTCTTTTTCTTGTTTGGGTATTCTAACTGATCCTTTGCAATCTGCAGCTATTTACAAGTATAGTCGATTAAATATCTCCCACATATCCTTCACATTAATGGAGCTGGTATGAAATTGACAAATGTTATTGCTGTCACTTGAATACTCATGGAAAACTCAATGTATATTTTTATTGGCTTAAGTTGTTAGTGTTTATTGAGATATAGCACACCTTTATTTTTAAGTAATAGGTTTTTGTGCTTATTCATGATGTTGTGTTTTTTATATTAACATATTGTATGCATATCCTTTGCATATATCAAAAGCATAATATCATGGAGAAAAAAGGTTTTTGGTGTTCTATGCCCTCTGGGTAAAGTTACCAATATAAAACATGTTTTAAAGATTCCCTTGTTTCTTTGCTTTGGAAGTGTCTTCTTTCCCGACATTACAACAACTTTAAAGTGCCCCTACATGTTGCAGTTATGTTGCTTTATGTGTTTTAGACCTAATTGGTTGGAAACTGCAGCATGTATTTTTTCAAAAGAGAAGTATGATCCCCAGTCACTAATTGTAGAATCTGTTTGCCTTGATCTTTCCAATAATGTGTGGTCAAATCAGACTAGTACTCACTACAGAAATTTCCAACCAATGTGTTATCTACAATTGTACCAACGACTGAAGTTCCGATCAATCTGCCGATTCCTGTGTACACGCTATTTATATTATTAATAGTTTTAAACAACCTTTGCATGCTTTAGCGTCTGGGCTGTGATTTTTGTCTGTCATAACATTGTCTGAAAAGATTGTGAGTCCGTACACACTGAGCAGATATATGTCCTCCCGGCAGCAATATGCTAAACAAATTTAAATAAAAGACTGAAACTGAGTGCATACAACACTCACAAACAAAGATTCCAGAAAAGGAAATACATCATCATTCATTCGTGTACATCTTTGTGTATAGTGTGCGTTTGTTAACTCTGTTCGTAACTACACAATTACTATGATTTATTTTAATATAATGGCCACAATAATCGATCAGAAATTGTCTGACTTAAATTTTTTTTTTTTATTAAAATAGAAACTAAACATATTAACATATTAAAAACCCACACAAACAAAATAAACAGTACAAAATACAGTAGATAAGTATAAGTGCTGCTTTGGGACTATATGCTGCCGGGATATGGAACCCATCTCTGTATATGAGAGATGGGCAGAGATGAGTTGAAGATGGGAAAGCAAAATGAATATTTTAACTTAAATATGACACACATAAAGCATATAAACCATTATTAGAAACAAAACCCAACAGGTTTTACAGCTATTCATATTGTAAATGTTCACTGCTTTCCAACGATGATGGACTCCCCATGTACTGCAGCATTCTTGTGCTTCCCATAAATGTTGAAGTGCTGTAGGCAGGAGGGATAATTGCTTGGCTTTCCATGACGGGATGTTGCCTGTGGAGTGGTAGTGGGCGAAATGTATAAGATTGGACCGGCCTAAAATGTCCTTTATCCTGTGTGGGGGATTTTGTTAATATAGTGTCTTGCGAGAGATCCACCTTCTATGCTCTATAAATTATGTCATAAACCAAACGTTCCATCTCTATTCGCACTTCTCTTTTTTTCTTTGTGATAGTTGCTCCAAGCAGGTCAAATTCATCTGGTTCCTTTGATATTAAGTGGGTCGCAAACTCTATAATTTTTAGCGTAAGAGTGTGTCATTGCTCTTGGTCGTGGGCCCTTTTTTCCCCCCTCCTGCCAGTCTGATTCTCTTGTGGCTTAGTGACTTTACCATTGTCCTGTGTGGGTCCGTTTGTGGTTAACTGTGTGGGTAGAAATGTGCTTTCCTGGCTTTCTTCTGTCAGATGGTGATATGCGGCATTGTGCCATACTGCTCTGCCACATCATCGGATCCGGTTTCAGATTAGACAGCTGGCTGTGTAATAAAAACAGAATGTAGACTAGTTGACATGACAGCACATGCATGTATTGATTAAACATTACAACAATCTTTCTCTTACAGTTTCCTACAACGGTTCAGCAATGGCAACTTATTGCACAAGATTTTGAAACACTTTGGAATTTATCAAACTGTGGCACATAGATGGCAAACATGTGGGAATTCTGCCACCCTATAAAAGTGGATCCTATTACTACAACTATAAAGGATTCTTCAGCCTTATTCTGATAGCCACAGTGGATGCCAACTATGAATTCCTATTCGTGGACATTGGTAAAAATGGAAAGGTGTCAGATGGCGTGGTATAGGAGCAGACTCCTTTCCATACCAAACTTAAACACAATACACTAAATTTGCCACCACGCAGTGAAACACAGTTTGGACTAAATTAGCTGATAAAGCCTTTGCGCTGCACACCGATGTATTAAACGCTTTTGCCCAAAGAAATCTCACACCAGATAGGAGGATATTTAATTATAGATTGTCAAGAGTGAGGCAAGGTGTGGAATATGCTTTTGGTATATTGAGCAACAGATTTAGAATTTTTCATTCCACTATAAATCTGCGCCTAGACAAAGTAGACAAGTTTGTGATGGCTTGTTGTGTCCTACACAACTTTCTTAGACATAAAAGCCACAGTGTGTGCAGTGCAATTAGCAATATGGTGAGCAGTGTAGAAGTTGTGGATGAGGTAGAGTTGACACCACTGGAGTCTTCCCAGGTGAGAAATGCCAGTCACATGCCAATATTAAACGGGGAGGCCTATTTGGAATATTTTAATGGTGAGGGTGCTGTGTCCTGGCAGAATGACATTTTGTAATGTATTTGCATTTCCATTGCATGTTTGATTGTAAACTTAATTGTCAGCTAAATGTAAATAAATAAATATTTTATGTATTACCAATGTTGTGTGTTTTACTTACTGTGCCACTTACCGGTATGTCGTCTACTTCTAGAACTTCAGGTGAGGTTCTACTGTCCATCTCCATATTACAGTTAGACTGATTTGCTATTTTTTCATCATGAATAAAATGCAGGAGGTCAAAACACCACAACTTGGGCACATAAACATCCTCAGCCCCGGCCCCTGATTTTTTGGAGGCCTCAATCTTATTAAGTCCTTTTTTGAAGACAGTTGCCCCGGGATAATGTGGAAGGCACACTTTTACTATGTCAGCCAAAGCAAAGATCCTCTTCTGCCTATTGGGGTAGTCTTTTGATTTAGATTTCCACAAACAGGTATGGGATCTGTAGGCCTCAATGTAGTCCCTCATGAGCTCTACAATTTTGTCAGATGCAATCTTAAATGTTTTCCTAAAAAAAAAACCAACACATGCTTTGTCCTATTTACATATGTGGTGCCCCAAAATCAGAGTACCCTGGGGTGTATCTATATGTTTTTAATTTGTTAATTTAATTTGATAATTGTAAAAAGTGTTTATAAAGATTTAAAAAAAAAAATAAAAAAAAATATTTTCTTGAGGGAGAAGTGACAGTTGGGAGTGGTTGGTGGTTGCCGGGAGTAACAGGAAGGAGGTGTGTGTGGCTTAGCAACAAGTCCACTAACTTTGGTAATAACTGTGAACTCCCAGAAGGCAGTGGGAAGAGGAAAGTTCTAGACTTCTGAGGGAGAGAGATCCCTGTGTCTGCATAGACTGAGAGAGAAAAATAGGAACAGAATGAAAATCGGACAAAGTGATATATAAGCAGATTAAAAGTGAAGTAAGTGTAAGAAGAGAAGAAGATAAGAAGTGAGCCAAAGAGAGGTGTGAGTAAAAAGGAAAGTACTGAAAACAAATAAGCAGTATAGAGATCTGTGACATCACACTAAACAGACTGAGCTATGTACTGAGAACAGTGTGAGAGGAGAGATAATAGAGAGGTCTGTGAATACACACAAGAGAGACTGTGTAATACAAAAGATCATCAGCTTATTTGGCGTGAAAAAGTAATTTATGGGCCCCAACCACGTGCAGCACTTCTACTAAATTCCAGTGCACAGTTCAACCCAGGACTGAGTGTAAGATATGGTAACGTTACCAGGGATAATATTGGTGCACCAAATGTTTTAGTTGAATGTTAATGTTATGTGATTTACCTGAAAATTGATTTATTGTATATTATATGTTAAATGCTATTGTGCTCTATGTTGATCAAATGAGTGTTTTGTCATTACCATTGAGTTGAAGGGGTCAGTGGCGCGGTGGCTTACCAAAATTATCTTTACCACATTATTAATAAACCCAAGTTATTTGACCAATCCTTGTCCCTTTCATTGAAGTATTTATCTCCTGACCACCGGATATCATAAGAGAAAAGAACCTGACTCGTGTCTGGAGGACAAGGTAAGGGAAGGAAGTCCCATCAAGTCTCGACCACCACACATACGCACCCCAAAACAAGAAATACAGAAAATCTCATGCTATAAAGTATATGCCTTGCTATAATAGCAATGAAATCAGGTATAGAAATCGTGGTATCTGTTATTATGCTACGGACCGTTCAGGCCAAAGATTCTTCTGATACAACTGTATTATAGACAAATGAACTTTCACCCACAATGCTCAACTCTATAGTTGCTGTGATTGGTCCATACCAACCGAGAACGCCCATGTCTGCCTCTATAAAATTATAGAGGAGCCAGTCTGCCACCAGCGGTACGTGATATTTTGGTGGATGAACAGGTGAAAGACAGAGGCGACAGAAGTGATGGAGGAGTGGAGGGGGGTGGAGATGGAGAAGAAGGGATGCAATAGGATGACATTAAAAGAGCCAAGCCAATGAGCCCAAAAGAGATGGGGATGATGGTGAGAGTGCTGGACCAGCACGACTGACAAAAGCAAAAATACCGAAAAGTCAATCAGCGAAAATAACTAATTATGCAGAAGCTCATAAATATGCGTAGAGATAAACTCGATAAAAAAAAGAACAAAATTCCAGATACAAAAAATAATAATAAATAAAATGGTTTCTATATTTCAGTTGGTATGGAGCAGCATGGCATCATGCCTGGCCAGACCCAGGAGGGATATCAGCATAAAGTGGTTTCAAGCAGTGTCCAAGGTGAGAAAATGGCAGTAGTCCCATTGTAAAAAAACAATGTTGTGTTCAGTTTCTTCGGTAAACATAATTAAACTAATTTTCCTTTCTTCATATAGATGCCAACGTCCTATCTGACAAAAGTTCGGAAGCATAGAAGGAGGGCACATGTTCCAATATTTCTATCTTCTGGTGATAGATAAGGTATGGCCCAGAAAATGGAAAAACTGAATGAATATTTTAAAGAATGGATGGCTAACAGCAATGGTGTGAAGAAAAAGTTCCACAAACGGGAGAAAAATTACCTGGACTTGTTTCACATGTATGAGAAAGTAAAGTTTGGAGCCTGTAGCCAGATTAAGGGCTAGATTGACTAAGAATCGAGTTAGGTGGTGGTTTGAAACCGCCACCCATTGCTGGCGGTTTAGTGGTCCAAACATCTGCATTTACTATAGGGAGGCTTGAGGCTTTGTATGGCGGGTTGAAAAAGCTAAACCGCCGGCGGTTTGGATGAAACCGCCATCAAAACTGCCATCCAAAAGACAGGACAGGACAGTTTTAATACCTGCTTCAGAATGGCTGGATAGCTTAAACATGATGCTTGAACTATTTTGCCATTCAGAATATATAAGAGAAGCACCATTGACATATAAATTAGGTTGGCAATCATTACTTATTGATTAAGGGGCAAAATTAAATAAAAAAAACACATTATATTAAGGGGATAAAATTATTTAATTATTATATTAATCGGACAATATGTCATGACAAATTGTGCAATATAAATAATTATACCCACCATTAAGAATCAGTTAATAATATTATATATTCACATTTGCCACATAATATAATGCTATAATAGTGTCCCTTTAAAAAAATATATTAAAAAAATCAACTCAAAACCCTATAGTGTATACCCAGCCTAAGCCTAACTCAAGGTATCTACAACTCCGCTAATTAGTGATTCTACAACTATCTTGTTTGCAGCACAGTGAAAAGTCGCAAGCCATTGAGGATGGAGTAGAAAAGCTACAGTGATAATAACTGCTTCAACATAATTTCTGGGCATTTGTTCCACAAACATTACATAACATAACATTTGTGACTTTTGTGCACATTTTCTCCGCATTAAAGGTTACAACCATGTCTCGTTAAAGCTATGTTTCAACATAAATATTATTGATGTTCATGTCTAGAAGGCTTAGCTTTAATTTAATTTGCTTAGTGGAGGTGAAGTTAAACATAATATATATTTTGATTATTATTGAACCAGTACCAGAGCTACCAGCACTGCAGAGAGTGCGGCCGTTCACTTGAGTGATCACCTTTGGTTAAAAATTCTCTGTCTCATGCTCGGTAAAGTGTACCCAGTTATCAAATGGTTGAGGATAGAACAACCAGTTCACAATCAGATTGGTGTTCACAACACCACAAAATATTTAAGGATATTAGTGGACTGGTCTTGTGGGAGTCAGTAAGCTGTTCGCTGGCGTGCTTCTGTGAAGACAAGGCTGTTTGTGACAGGTGGAGTATCACGGGGTGCCACAAGGCAAGCGAGAAGCTCCACATTGAAAATTAGTGAAACTACCATGGTTACATATTAACATGTCTCCCAACATTTATTATGTATGAATCGGGATAGAGTGCTTCACATCGGGAATCTCCCTCCTAAATCGGGGCAGTTGGGACGTGTGCATTAGTGATATGATGCTCCTGTCAAAGGGATGCGCAAAGGCTGTGGTGTCAAATGCACTTCCTATCCAACACATGCTGCCCCCACAGTTTTGCTTCCAGGGCCCTTACTGAAACTGAGTCGCATTACGCTCAGATTGAAAAGGAAATGTTGGCTCTAGTATTTACTTGTCAAATGTTTCACAAGTTTATTTATGGGCGTCCACTGTTGGTTGAGACAGATCACCAACCCCTGATTACTATTCTCCGCAAACCCATTGTTACTGCCTCAGCATGAACTCAATGTTTCATACTCAAGCTCCAAAGAATGTGGTGTGCAAACGTGGAAAGGACCTCCATGTAGCTGATGCTTTGTCACATGCTCACCTCCCAGATTCAGGTGTCCCAGATGCTGATGGCGACCTGGATGGACATGGCGACACTCAGGGATGACCTCTACAAATGGTTGTCTTGTGTTGTCCTGCATAGCTGGCCTTCCTCCTCCAGGGAACTGTCTCATGACCTCAAGTCTTTCATTGCCTTCCACGATGAATTAACACTTTTCTGATGGCATCCTCCTGCGTGGTCAGCGTTTTGTGATACCCTATGACCTTTAAGGTTTCTATGCTCAGCAGGCCCAGCGGGGGCACCCTAGCTGTGAAGACACCACACGGGTGGATGTGTGCCCAGTAGACAGCTTAAATACACTTTTACTTATTCTTTTCTCCATCATCCTGTATTGTAATTTTCTGCACATGGCATACCACGTAAGCTACTGATAATGCCATGCAGTTCATGAGTGGTGAGCTCCAGACTTTCATTGTCATCAGAATGTCACCAGCAGTCCTCGGATTAGCAGAAAGGGCAGTACGTTCTGCGAAGGACCTGTTAGACAAATGTTATAGAGATGGTTCTGACGTGTTTATGGTGCTCCTTATTTGAGAAGAAATACTCAGAGAGATGAACTTCACGCCCACACCATCATTTCCACCCCCAAGTTCAAACTTAGACTACAAGTTGAGAACAACATACAAGATGCTCTGCAGAATTCCAGGTTGCGGCTTAAAAAACCACTGTTCCCGCATTCAACACCCGTGACACTGTCTTACACCCACACACTTCTTTATTGCTCTTTATGTTGAAAAAAGAAGGGATTTAGATAAATATGCTGTATATGTATGGGGCATGCCTCCCAAGTGTCTCGATTCCAGTGGGACAGTCCCGGTTTCAGTGGACTGTCCCGCTGTCCCGCCCGACTTACAATTTGTCCCAGTATCGGAGCGCACGCGGGAAATAGCAGCCAGTTTCCCTGGTGGTCTAGGAGGAAGTGGGGCAGAACATGTCCCAAAAACCCTACTGCATATGCGCGAACGTGTCCGAAACTGCTACTGCGCATGTGCGAACTGCGCAAACAGGAAGTTTGTTGGCTGTGATTAGGCTCAACAGAGAGGCATGGCTTATATGTCCCTCTTTCAGCACTCCTAATGTTGGGAGGTATGATGGTGGAAGTTTTATTATTGCCATCCACTTGTTACAGGAAGTGTTGTGTTACACAGGAAGTGTTTGGTTGTACAGGAAATGCCCTTGCAGTCGTTGTTCTTTTCGGCATGGCTGCAGCTAATATGTTCACACTTCTGTAGCTTTCCAAAGTTCTGTGGTGATTTGCACACATATCACTTTACAGGAGAAGCCTGCATTGTCTGCTGTGTAAGTGGAGCCTAATGGTAGATGGTTAACTTACCCCTTTTCTGCCATTGTGAAGGCCAGGGCCTGGGACACAGACTGACGAATTGCTCTTCTTTCTTGCCATCCTGAAGGTTAGGGTGAGAGCTTACACCAGGTACTCTGGAGTATGGTTGCCAGCAGTGCTTTTATTATATGCCTTTTGGGTGTTCTTACCTGGAGCTCTCTTACCACAGATCCATCTCGGTTGGGTGCTGGCTAAACCCTATAATATAGTATATTTTAGGCATGATGCTCCAAATGTCCAGAAAGCATCAAATACTAAGAAATCCGGATAATCTATCTTATTATCGAATGCAAGTAGCTAATACAACCTGATAATTTAGAAATAGTGCCAGCCCTGGCATTTTAGTTAGATAGATGGCCCCAGATAGTCATTGAAAATAGTCACACTATGAAACCAGTCAATGCTTATCCAGGACACATACTATTGTATGAATTGTACAACCAATATACAGCGCTGTAAGTCCCACTCAGCACATCAGTTTGTACATTTAATATGAATGTCTTTTTTAAATCTTTATTTCCTTTATACTTTTTATAATGTGGTACATTTATAAGCAAATAAACATTATAAATAGCATGATATCAGAACCATTATAATCCAAGCTAATATTAAGACACCATTAATAATTTTTTGACATAGTCATTACAGAATGACAAATCTAAAATTGATGATGTCTGTCTGGTGTTTTTTCTCTGTGAAAACAATATTAAAAATACATATCATAACTATCTTAGCATCTGTTCGGTTTTTCTATCTAATTTGCTCTAAGCAATATTTACTCATCCAGGAATTGATTTATGCACATAGATCAATAATTTATTTTTTTTCATAGTGACATCCTTAGTAAAGATGAACTCATTCAAGTGTTGTTTTTTTAACCTAACTAAGCCGATATCTTATTGTTGGGTCAATCATGAGGCCAATTGAGGATTTATTGTATGGACAACAATGGCTTTTTGGTGTTCTATCTAAACTACCTTTGTCTTCTATTTGGACAATAATCCTCATTAATCCATGTCAGGCAGAATTTATTGCCCCCAACATAGGCAAACCGAGGGGGGGGGGGGGTGTTTCCTAGTGCCTGGAAACCCCCCTCCATGCCTGGGCACAGTATCATTGAGTTGGCTGAATCGTGCCACCGCTTCACACGGCTCTGCTTGAAAAGGGAGAGCTGCGTGCACCTAACAGTAGTGCACGCAGCATTGCCCATGTATATTATGGGGATAGGAAGAGTTGGAGAGCAGCCAAGCACTGTCTAAAATTATAGCCACGCCCCCATGCATGCTTGTCACGCCCACTGGTGGCATGGTGTGGAACCCCCCCTCTACAAATCCTGCTTTTGCCCCTGCCCAACCCTTAACCCGCTGAATGATTGCAGGAGGTAGTGTGACACCAATCACCTGCACTTCTTACTGCAGTCACTGCATCTAATGGAATGATTGCAGGGGAAAGTGCAGGGAAATTACTGCCTGCTGTTTCCAGGAACATTTAGCTCTCTTGCTGATGTATCTAATCACATTGTGCACAACATTGACATGTGACAAGGGAAGAGTGGGGAGAACATTGAACATGAAGCATGAGAAATGGGAGCAAAGTTCCCGAGATAGCATGACCTCAAAGTCAGTTTTGTTGCAAGAGACTCTAAAAGAGCTTCTGTCTCCACCGCCTAGTTGAGGCAAAGATCTTCTGGGCAAAATGTTAACTACAATGAAATAAAAGCCCTCAAACTTTGCCTAATAATCCCTATTCTGGCTTTTATACAGTCCAAATGAAACTTAAAGCCAAAGTATCAACTGCAAACCAAGCTCAAGCTATACAACCTGTCCAATCCTATGCCTAGTTGAAAATGCAATAAGGTGGTGAAAGTAAACATGTCTGACTGTCCACACTACTGGGGCTCCATGAGATCCGGCCATTCAGGGTGACTGTCGACTTATGATTGTCGATTAGTTGAAATGTCTATATCTTAAGATGTGTAGTCAGCTTAGGCTGGTTTCGGGTGTGTAGTAACAGCTGATTCAGAAGTAAATGAAGGTCCCATTTAGCTTATTTAAATAAGGACCTTCAAAAGGTTTTCTAGCTTAAGGGAACCCCTCACTATTAATACCACCATTAATAGTGTTCTCTCCATACAGAAGTTAAATGAAGTTTAATTTATTAGGACCCCCATTTTAACTTGAATTAAAGATAAGCGGCTCCACAAAATGGTCTTTGGTGTAATCTGGGATAAGCGTTCCCTTTTGACAAACACAAAAGTAATCTGCCACTTGTGATAGGACTGTTGTATATGCTAATGCAGAGCGCCTTGAAAGATTGAAGGTTGTCAAAGATTATTGTCGCCAATCGTTATTTTTTTTTTGCCTGTTATCACGAACGTTTCAATTTATTAACAGTGTTACACAGCTGTGGAATATCTGTTATTATAGCACGTTATGGAATTCTGTAATGAAACTTTGTTGCGGTGTCAACAGAACTGGCATTAAGCACATACACAAGAATGAGAGCGGCTGATACATTATAACTGCTCTTAGCACAGGATTTTTATATCTTGTAACACAAGTGTGTGACTCAGCTGCAGTTGCCATTAACTACACATTCTATTGCCCAAATTTCTTTCTTACAGAGGCTGAAAATGTTCTCCACTGCTCTGGAGCTGGAAGTGAGAATGGACATAAACTGGACATAAACTGAGAGAACATGCTTCCATTTGGAATGGTAAATATTATAGAGTGCTGCTCACCAATCGTCATTTGGAGGGATCCAAGGCACTCTTATTTTAAGCTAAAAGTGGTGGTCTCAGTTGATAGAAAGTAAAATTAAATTGTGTTGTCAGTTTTGAATCCAAGATGACCTTCCAAATGTCACTATATATCATTTAAGAAGATAGTTTGAAAACAGCAGTGTTCTTCATTATAATCTACATTAATCATCTACAATTGTTTGTATGTAAAGCTGAATTAATGTCATGTACAAAGGATTCTGATGTTGTGAATAGCACATGTTTGTAGGTCAAA
The DNA here is from genome assembly GCF_038048845.1 of Mixophyes fleayi. Taxonomy (NCBI): domain Eukaryota; kingdom Metazoa; phylum Chordata; class Amphibia; order Anura; family Limnodynastidae; genus Mixophyes; species Mixophyes fleayi. The sequence goes on from NC_134402.1 coordinate 71,536,228, forward strand.
ACAGGTAATTACTATGAAAAACATCCTTTGTAGGCCACAAAAGACCTGCTTTTCACAAGTCTGAAACTGAAGTTGATATAAGTTCTGCTCTGAAGGATAATTAGCCAGTCAGTGGGAGCTTTGCTTCAGAATAATTTTCAGATAACTGCTCATTTTTACATGTCACAACTGCAAGCAACTTCCATTATACAGATGATTTAAATTGTTGTTAACTTTCTATTTATTTTGTTTTACAAATGCACGTTGGTGGCTGTAACAAAATTGCTGCTTTCAAGGTGAAAAATGTTTGTGTGTCTAAAAGCATTAAATGCAATCACATCATAGCTAATTGCATCCAATTGTTTCTCTACGGTTCATATACATTTCGCATACACTATAAAGTGCATTAAAAGAATGCTGATTCATAGATGTACAAGGGAGACTATTGTACAATAGAACATATTGTACAACAATCCCTGAAAGTCTGTTCCCAGTAATCTCAGCCTGAGGGTAAACCTATAACACCAAACTAAAAACTATTCCTCAGAAGAATCAATTCACAATCTGAAAATAAACACATAGTAAAACAATTCTACTTTTCACCTTACTTGGTAACATTTTTCCATTGCATTTAAAATATAAAAACTTTAAGACATTTGTAGATCAAATTTAGAATGAATAAAATAACAATAGCATCAATTACAACAGTGGCATGTCTGGTAGTGTTAGCAATAAGTGCGGCTGTACTTGTGATGTATTTGTGTGTTTGTGTTGTATTAAATGCTAATTCCATTCAATTACATTTTCCATAATACGGTTGTATGCCATACCACCACTTCTCATAGTGATTACACAGGTTATAGGGGAATCAGGAGGGAACTAGTCTATAAAGACTCTGGCTTCCCGCGTTGAAGGAAGCAGCCATTATGGCAGTGAGCCGGGACCAGGGAAGAAGGAAGGTGGTCCTGGGTCCCTGGTGAAGGTCGGTGTGCGGCAGTTGCCACTACTTACAATAACTAGTCCCTGTAGAGGAAGAATGAAGATGAAGAATGGCCCATTGTTAATATCCCTGAGATAGCAGATAAAATGGTGGGTGCGAGGTGAGGCCGTGAGTCACCAAGTAATGACCTATATAGGGGGAATAGGCAGCAACAACTTAAGAGAAGCCCCTGAGAGGGTTAAATATGGAGTGGGTTAAATGCCTATTTGAAGCAGGAGGGGTGTTGGATGCAGCAGAGGGGATGCCCACCCTCAGGGGTACACTAAAGAGTGCTCACCAGGAGCAAGACTAAAGTGTAGAGGAAAGTGTTGCCTTAAGCAGTGACCAGCAGGAGTAAGGGTCTGGCAGCTGTATGCAGAAAAGGGGGAGAGAACCCCACTAATTAGAGCCCCTGGATATAGAAAATAAAAGAGTGTCAGCACCCTTGGAGAGGGTTCATGGCCAGATGCCATGGGATTTACTGGAAACCTAACCCCTCCCCTTCCGGCTCTACTGATTGGTAACTCAGATTTCTACCACCACCCAGATAAGTTAACTCCTGGTATGCCTGTACTTTTCCTCTGCCTGCCCCCTCAGCGTTTATATCACCTCGGTCTCATTCCATCCCTCTGTTATATTTGTAATAATATTTTTAGAACTTAAAAATATCTTCTTAAATTACATTTTGGCTAATACATTATTAATGGATTTATGTGTAGATTTGCAGAAATTAGAACTACTGACCCCATGTTGCAAATTGTTCTTCATACCAATCTGCGAGAAATCACCTCTAAAAAGAATCCATCTGATGGTGTAACTAAGACATTAAGGTTATAGCATGAAATACTAACACTAAACTTCATATTAGTAGTTTCAATGATTAGTTGCTATTAGTGATTATCTAATAGTTGTCTTATCTGTTGCAGCTAACTAGTAGAATAATAATTGTCACAGAGTATTAAAGCAAAGCCCCTAAATAGAATCTGTTTACCCATACATCCTGCCAAGTTTCTGTGCACACTTTATTATGAATATTTTCAAAGTCTAAAGGGCGTCCATGCATAATTGCAGATCATTACTTGATAACAACACTGCAGCTGCCAACATTCCCATTAAAAAAATCTTTGCAAAATCCAGAGGGCATAACCAGATCTGTACTAAGCTCTCTTGTGGTGTTTACTTCCGACATTTACTTTGGCCCAGCAATTTACAAGCAGACACATTATTGTGTGGCAGGAGTTTGCGATCAATAGTGGAAAAACATCAAATTAAGTTGAAGATCTGCATTTTGGATTATTTGTAAACCATTTTTTATTGTGAATGAAACAAACTGGCTGCACATATATTCATTATTTTTTTTATATACTTACCAGGAAGTAAAACGTATTGGTGGTAATGGTAAATCCGATGCTTTTAATAACGACACTGAGACATATAGGGGCGTATTCAATTGTTAGCGTTAACGCTAACAAACGAGCGTTCAAAAAATCTTAGCGTTAATACGGTAATTACTCGGGGAATTTCAGCTCGCGCTGAAATTTCGCGAGTAAACTACCGTATTAACACTTTTCGCGCGCAATATTACCATATAAACAGTAATATTTTTTGGGCACTCGTTTTTCAGCGTTAACGCTCACAATTGAATACGCCCCACATAATCCGATTGCCATAAAAGCGACCTGCTTGAAATGCTGACACAGAACATATCCGAAAACACTGCCTTGCAGACTGCTATAAATTCCGTACTCCCTGCAGGCCGGCACTTCTGTTTTACAACACAAAACAGAGAGACATTCAGCTTTGTGAATTTAAAGCGCCAAGCCTAACCCTAACCCTTAAAATAAACTCTCAAGTTTGCTGCTTTAAATTCACAAAGCTAAATGCCTCTCTGTTTTGTGTTGTAAAACGGAAGTGCCGGGATGCAGGGTGTTCGGAATTGATAGCAGTCTGCAAGGTAGTGTTTTTGGATATATTCTGTATCTGTAATTAATGTAAGTCAGCATTTCAAGCAGGTCGCTTTTATGGCTATTGGATTATATATGTCTTTATACTCAGTGTTGTTATTAAAAGCATCGCAGTAACGTACCCCACTCAAACATTTAGTCACCTTTCAGCTATGTCTTGGAAACATCATATACTGTTGTGACCTAATATAGTTATTAAGCATTATAATTACCAACATGTTTATAGAGCTGAAAACTAGAAAGTCTGAAAGATCTAAAACACATGGTTGATGTAAGTGACTCGGGCAGGTTCTTCCAAAAAGTGGTAGCCTGGTAGGAGATAGCAACTTGTCTAGATTCTTTATTTAATTTTGGAACCATTAGCCAGCTTCTGGAGGTGATAAGTTGTGTCAGCGAAAAGGGCAAGAAGGCTGCACAGGTAATTAAGTAATTTGTTCAGTAAGTATTTGAAGTAATTTATCCAAAAAGTATTGCATGGATCAAAGCGAACTTTAGGGGGTATATTTACTAAACTGTGAAAAAGTGGAAATATTGCCTATAGCAACCAATCAGATTCTAGCTGACATTTTGTTGTAGAGTGCCCTAAATAAATGATAACTAGAGTTTGGTTGCTATAGGCAACATCTCTACTATTTGAAACTCGCAGTTTAGTAAATGTATCCCTAGGTCTCATGTGGAGTTGGACACATTTGAATCCAAAACATAGATGTAAAATGCATGGTGCAAAAATGCTGCATTTATGTTGATTTTCAAGTATCTTTGGATCCGTGCACCAACAAGAAACATTCCCGCTGACAGGTGAATCTGTGGACGTGTCCACCTCTAGTTTAGTCACAATTACATGAACACACCCTTACTGTACCGGCCTACACTTGTCCATTCCGTCCCATCCTTGTTCCACATCTTTAAGTGTGAAGAGTTAAGCATATAATGTTTCCCAGGTGAATTTAACGGGCTGTACCATAACCTACATCTCTTGTATAAATTCATGTACATGTATTTGTAATCAAAATCTCATATGGCTTTTATATGCATGTAAGGGCCAAAGCAGTTTGCTTAGCTGTACCCTCAGCAGAAGCTATATACCCAGCTTCTGCAACAAGAAGCAGGTCTCCAGGTAGCTGGCATACCGAATGACAAATAAATATATGGCTCTGATTCCTATGGATCTAAATAGTAGTCCAAAATTGCATATAGGGACTTGTAGGATAAGTACTAGAAAGAGTTGGAGCAATTATTATGCACAACCCAAATATAGATCATGTGGAAATGTATGGAAGAATGCTTCCAAAATTAGCCAGTTATTATGTACAAGTTAACCCGTGCATGATACTCATGCATTCTATTCAAATCAAGCTACTTAAGGTGTTAAAAAGGTTCTTGTCATGCATTTGGGCCATAGCCCAGGCCTCAACCACCAACCACTCCCAACTGTCACTTCTCCTTCAAGAAATATATATATATATATTTTTAAATCTTTATAAACACTTTTAACAATTAACAAATTAAGTTAACAAATTAAAAACATCTTAGTATACCAAATTTCAGCCCTTTCTGATTTTTTTTCCCCACACACACTAAGAATTTAGTAGGTCAGTGTATAACTCCGCCCAGCAGGTGGTGCTGCAGCTTGGTTTTATTTTTTCCACACACAGACAGACTAACACACGCCACTAGACATTTATATTATAGATAATGATGGTGTATGGCAGTGTAAGAATCTTTGATGACTTATGGAATAAATTCCTTCACTAACTTTACTATACTGATGGTGGTCATGTGAAAGGAAACCGTGCCGGGTGGAACACCCGCAGTCAGTTATTGGAGTTATGTCACATGACCTTACTGCTGTCACCGAGCAGGAACCCCTCAGCAAGGTATCTTACCGTTGTTCAATGCGGGGCGGCTGAGCGATACATGCAGACCTGCGGGAGATGGGCAGCAGATACGAGTGCCACCCCCCTCATCAAGCTTCTCCTTGCAGTGCTAGGAGATTGCTGGCCAGCGTGCCAGTGAAAACAGATCCGTGTATTACGTCTGGCAAGTGTGCCAGGGTTTGCAGACCTCTGCACTATAGCATAAGTGTGAAATGTTTGTTACATACTTGGGGGCCTATTTAACAAGCCCCATAATCCCCCAAAATGGCGGTTTTCTACAGCAAATATAAGTATCCTCTCTATTTATTACTAGGGAATTGCAGCAGATATCTAGGATAGCTGCTCCGGTTCCACTGTTATAAGCAATAGTAGTCCCCATATATTTCTATGAGGACTGCCATTTATCATGATTTAACAAGTTCTGAAAATCAAAGATTTGACAATGGTGTTATCATTGCGAAGGGATGAAAATAATTGTGCCAAAAAAATGGTCACAGTTAAATATGCCCCTTGGAGTCCAACATTGATTTACAATCATCATATTTTCTCTCTTAACTGCCCCCCTTTTGTCCTGAAAGCCTTCTGTCCCTCCATTTATTTCCTCTCACAAATGCTCTTGTAATTTTTTGTTCGGGATTATATCAGTCCTGCACAGTTGTCAATGTGGTTCAATGCTGTTGATTCTGACTCCTAGAGGTAAATGTATCAAGCTGAGAGTTTTCCTGCGGGTTTGAAAAGTGGAGATGTTGCCTATAGCAAGCAATCAGATTCTAGCTGCCATTTTGTAGAATGTACTAAATAAAGAATAACTAGAATCTGATTGGTTTTTCAAACCCGCCGAAAAAACTCTCAGCTTGATACATTTACCCCCTAGTTGTAAATGTATCTCGCTCCAATTTTTTGGGGTGAGTATGTGGGATTTTATTATTTTTAATAAATATATGTGGTATTAAAGAGGGTGTGTTATGTATTTATTGGGGTTTTATTATTTTATTAAAATGTTGTGGTTTAAATAAAGGGTATATTTTTTTTTTACATTTTTGTTTTAGAACTACATGTCGCAGGCAGGCATGGGTGTAAGGCCATGTTGGCACTTGTGGTTCTCCAAGTGCCACCATGATCTGGCTGCCATGGGTATGCTGTTGTTTGTAGTTCTACAAGCATCGGCATGCCCAAACTGTTTAGGGCAGCCCGGCATGGCTAGGACTTGTAGTTCCACAAACAAAAATGGCGTCCGTTTGTTTTTTTAAAACATTGTTCGCCGTTATTACCCTACACCCACTGCCCAGGGGTGTAGGAAGAGCCCTAGTGCTTTTAGCACTGTGCTGGTTATTTCTAGAGGGTGGGCCCGCTTTTTTTTTTTTTTGCAGACCACACTCCCTAGTGAATCCAGCCCAGAGCTGAACACCCTGGGGTTGGTTTGTCACTATGGGCCTTGAGACTTTTGTTATCATGGGCAGGGCCGTCTTTCCCATTGGGCACATTGGGCAACTGCCTGGGGGCCACTCCAGCTAGGGGGCCCCATAGGCAGGGCTCTGAAGTAATAAAGAAAAAACTTAACAAAAGAAACTTACCTTTTTGCGGTCACGCAGTGTGATCCGGCTCCCTCCCTGTCCCTTTCCTCCATGCTGCACTCGCATTGAATGTCGGGTGTGACGACATCAAGCCCGTCATTTTCAGTGAGGAGCGCAGCACGGAGGAGCCACGATGTGACGGACAAGCAAGCGAGAGAGAAAAAAAACAGAAAAGAAGAAAACAGAGAAGGTAATAGAAAGATAAGTAGAGGGGGCAAATAGAATAATAATGGAGGGCACAGACACAGTATCTGATACAGAGCGGGGGGGGGGGGGGGGGTAGACCAGAAGGTAGGTAGGGGCCCCAATGCACTGCTTTGCTCAGGGGCCAATAATGTTGTTAAGATGGCCCTGATCATGGGAGCATGGTTAATGTTTAAATATTTGTAATACTTGACAAGCAAGAGCCCTGTCCATATTGCTCACTTGCTTCATTGTTAACTTGGAATAACAATTTAGGAAAAAATATATTTATAGAAAATCTTCTCTTTCAGCTTCTTTTGACTATTGGAATGCCCTATTAAATCTTAGAAACAGCAATAGATAGCAGTCCTATTCACAATATGCATTACTTCTGAAAATCTTCCTAATTTGACTTACTGATATCTCAGGGTTATCTTAAGTATAGAAATGCCTTAAATGTACAAAGTCACAGCATATAATATCTGACCATAGTCATGCAACAAATGTCAAAAGTCATTTGACCTCCTTTCTTCTCTTTTCTTATTAGTGTAGACAGCAGACTGACATCGTCTGACTTGTCCCTTGTGCAGTGTATAGAAGTTCTCTCTTGCAAGAAATAATTTATCACCTAGTACCCAATTTGTGTGACAGAACTGTCCTTTCCTGAGATTTTTTTTTGAAGAGTATCTTTACAAAATGTTCTTTCGGCCCTCTTGACTCATTTCTGTTTTCTAGCACATTAGATATGGTACAAAGTAGTCGTTTCACATTTACAATTAAACATAAGATAATCAATATATTGAATTTCATGTTTACACTCTGCAAGATCACACGAAATCGATATTTGCAGTAGGGTATTTTACATTACTGCAATCCTCTGAATGATTGCTCAGATGCTGCCCTCTGCAAACAAGATAGGAAGTCCCTAGAGCTACAACTGAAAGCCTAATAGTATTACCAGATTGACATGTATTGATAACAGAGAGTTCTCGACACTGATAAATGCTATATATATTGAGATAATTCCTCTGACCTTATTGTTGCTGAGACTCTTGTATTGTATTTTGAGCAGAACACTATAAGCAAGGAGACATGCTTTGATTAAAAATGAGCTCTCTCGCTGTGTTTGAAGTGTTTGGTCCTCTGGAGGCAGATTCAGATTCTCCAAGCCTGGGCCTGGAAGAGCACAGTAAACAACAGTGAATCCAAATTAAAACAACGGTATGGAATTAAATCAGATCCTATACTTTGCAGCTCATTCATTTACAAGTTAGTATCTCCTTCTGCCAGCTTAATTGTGGAAAATAAAAATTAGAGGCTTTAATTAGATTGCTCGCCGTAGTCACAGCCACCAGTTTGTTAAAGTAATACCATTATTTTTAACTATTTATACATTGGAATATTTTTAATTTTAGTTACAGTGAGTGTTATTATGTGGCTTAATTTAAATACAGTCTCCGTATTTGTTCATAGAATAAATACAGTGACTACCAATCCAGGAAAACCATTGGAAATGACTACACCATTTTCATGGTGCCGATTGCCAATTGTTGCCGAGATTGAAGCATTGGATGGTCATGGAATTTTGATGGGCAAGTAGGTTACTAACGATGTAACTGTGGATGGGGTGATGGGTTCAGTTTAGTAGCAACATGCACTATGTGTGGGCACAAAACCAATTCTGAACAGTATGTCAACAGGGCTGGTGGTAAAAGTAGTCATTCAATATGTCACCATGTATATGAACATTGTCCAACCACACTATCTTCACCCATGGTACCTGCAATTTGTCAAGAGTGCAGAATGGGTGGATTTGTCTGATGACCATACTGCCCATAGAACACTCATGTACGGGCATATTTAGGCCTCTGCAGGACAGAGATAGTCCTCACTCCTGCCGGAGATCATCAGTTCTGCAATTGATTAACTTTCAGCAATCAATTAAGTTACAGCAAATAAATAACCAGTAGACACTTCTAGTTGTTTGTGACTTTGGTGTGGTTTAATTGACAGTAATTCAAGAGAGCTTATGTGTGTGACACGAATCTGTGCCACAAGCCCTTGATGTATTTATCGTGCTTTACTTAAAAACTGCTGGTATAATTATAAAGAAAGCACATATATCTACACTTTGGCATATTTATTATGCCCTTTTTAAACATTGAGAAGTTCATCTAGAGTTGGATGCATGGGTATCAAAAGGGCAGAAGTAAAATATGTAGCACAAAAAAATTAATTTACTGTTTATTTTGAGTTGCACATATTTTACAATACACTTAATTATATATGAAGATACGTTTAAACCTATTATAGTCATGTGGCAGCATTCTCCAGACCCCGTTCATCATCATTTATGGCGTTTTAGTGTAATAAAAAGTATGGTATGGCTCCCTCCTCCTTCCCTTGTAGAAGTGCCAGTATACTCATGGCTACTATAGCATACTGGTACTTGTAGAACTGGCATTCAGTGTCTGCTGGAAGCTGCAGTGGCACAGAAAAAATAGTGTTTAAAAAAACCACAAACACCATGACAAAATATTTTATGGAACCAAATAATCACCAAAACCCTCTTTAGCATATTTATTATTTGCCTAAATCCATGGAAGGGATCCTTTTCTTTGTTCCAGCTTTGTAATCCATAAAGAAATAAAACAAAAACCCAAGGACAAAGCCTCCGCAACATGAGTGACAGACCGATAGACCTGTTGCTACTAATTAATAAAAAGTATTCATTCTGGTTGGTCAGAGTGTGAGAAAGCCACTCTGATTGGTTAGTAGTTAGGTCTAACCACTACTAACCAGGTCCATCCCTAACGCATTTACATTTCTAGATGCAAGGAAGCACAAATCACAGATAATATGAATGCAGAGATATACATTTTATAAGCGCATGTACAGTATGAAAAAGTGTATTTTATATATATTATATTAAATGACTCCTGTATGAAGTGTATGTTTGTATTATTACAAGGATTCTGCATCAGAGAGATAAGGTAAATGAATGTTTGCAAATGCTTAGTCAATTTTGTAGGCATAGATTTGATAAGACCACTTAGAATTGACTATATATTGTTCTTTGTTCTACTAGAATAAAATAAGAAACATGTAAGCAAAACATATTTATAATGTCAGTTTCTTTAGTTTGACTGCCAACTATTATTGTATATATAACTAGAGATGTTCGCTGACCCCCGTGTTTTGGATGTGGTTTTGTCAAAACTAAGGAGGAAAGGACAAAGAGAGTTGTGGCTCAGAGAGCAAGGGCACTTCGGTTTCCAAAGAGTAGTTATAATAAGTATATCACATGTAACAGGGCTGTAGCCTTTATTGAACCATATGATGATACTAGGCGAAATATTGAGATAAAAACAGATAGACAAGATAGGAAAAAAGGATTAAAAATTAAATTAGCCCTTCAGTGATCACCGTTGAAATGACTGGTAATTCTCAGATGTTTAATAAGTAGTAGATAGGATAGAGCTGGTGTGTTATAATGTAAAGTACATAGTCATCATAGTTAGGTCACCCTTATTCGTAGAACATATGCTACAGTAGGATATCTCTGAGAAACTGCTCTATCATGGTGCCATGCAATAGTCAAGATTGTCAATCTGGCACCTCTCCTGTTATCCCCTAGAGCTAGTGAGTAAAAATAAACAAATAAGCTGCAGAGGCTTGGTTAACAATCGTATATCAATCTCTGATGTCACACTCCTGCAGGCTAATATCTATAAGATCACCTGTACATCAGACTATGTATTAATACCGCATTATTTATGAAATGCGCTATAGAAGTACAGGTTAACAATCGTATATCAGTCTCTGATGTCACACTCCTGCAGGCTGATACCTATAAGATCACCTGTACATCAGACTATGTATTAATACAGCATTATTAGTGAAATGCGCTATAGAAGTAAAGGTTAACAATCGTATATCAGTCTCTGATGTCACACTCCTGCAGGCTGATACCTATAAGATCACCTGTACATCAGACTATGTATTAATACCGCATTATTTATGAAATGCACTATAGAAGTACAGGTTAACAATCGTATATCAGTCTCTGATGTCACACTCCTGCAGGCTGATACCTATAAGATCACCTGTACATCAGACTATGTATTAATACAGCATTATTAGTGAAATGCGCTATAGAAGTAAAGGTTAACAATCGTATATCAATCTCTGATGTCACACTCCTGCAGGCTAATATCTATAAGATCACCTGTACATCAGACTATGTATTAATACCGCATTATTTATGAAATGCACTATAGAAGTACAGGTTAACAATCGTATATCAGTCTCTGATGTCACACTCCTGCAGGCTGATACCTATAAGATCACCTGTACATCAGACTATGTATTAATACAGCATTATTAGTGAAATGCGCTATAGAAGTAAAGGTTAACAATCGTATATCAATCTCTGATGTCACACTCCTGCAGGCTAATATCTATAAGATCACCTGTACATCAGACTATGTATTAATACCGCATTATTTATGAAATGCACTATAGAAGTACAGGTTAACAATCGTATATCAGTCTCTGATGTCACACTCCTGCAGGCTGATACCTATAAGATCACCTGTACATCAGACTATGTATTAATACCGCATTATTTATGAAATGCACTATAGAAGTACAGGTTAACAATCGTATATCAGTCTCTGATGTCACACTCCTGCAGGCTGATACCTATAAGATCACCTGTACATCAGACTATGTATTAATACAGCATTATTAGTGAAATGCGCTATAGAAGTAAAGGTTAACAATCGTATATCAATCTCTGATGTCACACTCCTGCAGGCTAATATCTATAAGATCACCTGTACATCAGACTATGTATTAATACCGCATTATTTATGAAATGCACTATAGAAGTACAGGTTAACAATCGTATATCAGTCTCTGATGTCACACTCCTGCAGGCTGATACCTATAAGATCACCTGTACATCAGACTATGTATTAATACCGCATTATTTATGAAATGCACTATAGAAGTACAGGTTAACAATCGTATATCAGTCTCTGATGTCACACTCCTGCAGGCTGATACCTATAAGATCACCTGTACATCAGACTATGTATTAATACCGCATTATTTATGAAATGCACTATAGAAGTACAGGTTAACAATCGTATATCAGTCTCTGATGTCACACTCCTGCAGGCTGATACCTATAAGATCACCTGTACATCAGACTATGTATTAATACCGCATTATTTATGAAATGCACTATAGAAGTAAAGGTTAACAATCGTATATCAGTCTCTGATGTCACACTCCTGCAGGCTGATACCTATAAGATCACCTGTACATCAGACTATGTATTAATACAGCATTATTTATGAAATGCACTATAGAAGTACAGGTTAACAATCGTATATCAGTCTCTGATGTCACACTCCTGCAGGCTGATACCTATAAGATCACCTGTACACCAGGCTACGTATTAATACAGCATTATTTGTGAAATGCGCTATAGAAGTAAATTGATGTATCTGCAGGTTGGTTCCTAGTGTATCTTTTAATGGTATGAGGCACTAGAATCATGCCAGAGTGCTCTGTCTAATGTACGCGAGAGACTACAATATAGCTAATAAAGAGCGCTATAGAAATATACTGATGTATCTGCAGGCGGGTTCCTGCTGTATCTCTTACTGGTATGAGGCACTGGAATCATGCCGGAGTGCTCTATCGAATGTGCACATGAGGTATACAAAGAATCAGGCTAATAGTATAGCGCTAAATCTCGCTAAATGATATGCTCAACTAGCTCTAAATTGTCTGAGACAGATAAAATAGATCTCAGCGGGAAATTCGGGAGACCCGAACGCGGACCAGACTGCCTTGGCGGTGATCACTTCCGGGTGTGACGTCAGAGATGATGTCACATTCCCGACGTACGTTTCACCCACTTGCTTTAACGAGGGAAAAGCACTTTTGCCTCACAGCACTGGGGTCATGAGTTCAATTCCCGACCATGGCCTTATCTGTGAGGAGTTTGTATGCTCTCCCCGTGTTTGCATGGGTTTCCTCCCACACTCTCAAAACATACTAGTAGGTTAATTGGCTGCTATCAAAATTGACCCTAGTCTCTCTCTCTTTCTGTCTGTCTATGTGGGTATGTTAGGGAATTTAGACTGTAAGCTCCAATGGGGCAGGGACTGATGTGAATGAGATCTCTGTACAGCGCTGCGGAATTAGTGGTGCTATATAAATAAATGGTGATGATGATGATGAATATAAGTATAGACACTCTACGCCTGGTGCAAATACTACTATTTTTGATTGGATGTATATTGAGATGTGCGCATGTTCAGTCAGATATAAATATGCATTTTGCTCATTCACCATTTTATACGAACATTTGGTGAAGAAATGCGTCCAACTCTAAGTAAAGCCCTGAATCTGTCTTTATCATTATCATTGAACACAACTACACTCTCGTTACCTAGACAGCTTTAGGCAGCTGCCTAGGGCGCTGGGCTTTTAGGGGCGCCTCTGCTGCACTGAAAGAAGAAAATTATCTGGGTTAAGCCCTCTGCACAGAGCACATGGTACTCATGGGTGAAGGAGCGCATTGGCACAGAGTACACAGACCTTACCTTCCACCAATTGGCTGCTCATATTGACTGGCAGCTGTATAGCCTCCCCCCTGCAGGGGGTACTGTGGGAGAAGAAGCACACAGAGGGGCACTGACGTGATAAGTTCCCCTCTGACTATTACAGGGAGGATGGAGCAGCAACAGCTAAGTGGGGATGGAAGGAGATTTAATGTACTTAGTGGGAAGTTGATGTTGAGAGAGTTAGGCGTAATGATTGGGAGATAATTATGAGGGTGAGAGAATTAATGATCCTAATAGGGTACTTTTGATGTCTGAGGGAGTAAATAATTAAGGGGGTTATGATAAGGTTAAAGGATTTAATGGCTACCAGGTGAAGGGGCTGTTAATTATGAGGGGGGTGATGTGCGAGTTAATGCTTGTTAAAGGGTTAATTTGTAATGTTGGTGGTTAATTAATGATGGGGAGGTTAATGTCGATAAAGAGTTAATTATGATGATGAGAGAGTTAATAATGTTGTGGAGGTTAATTACAGAATGAGGGGATTAATTGATGAGGGGGTTAAGGATGATTATGAGGGGGTTAATTATCATGAGGGGTTATGTTTGAGGATTTGAGGGTTACTTTGATGGACCACTGCTGTGTGCTTGGCTCCTAGATTAAAATTTGCCAGGCAGTGCCAGCATGTAATGTGTGGTGAGAGGGGTGGCTGTGGTATTGGTGTTATGTGTGGGTAGAGGTGTGAAGGTGGTATAGGTGTAATGTGTAGAGTGAGGCATGTGGGTGGTATTTTTGTAATGTGTGGGTAGTGTTGGTGAGGATGGTATTGGTGTAATGTATGGGGAGAGGGAGGGGGGGTTGTTGGGGACAGCATTGTACATCAGACATCAGGGCACCTGGACTGGACTTACCTGCCAGTTAGGAGAGGGTAAAATAATTATTTTATTTAACAAAAGACAAGGGTGAGGGTGGGGGTAGGTGAGAGTGGTGAGCTGATAGTTTGTTTAGTGTGCCAAGAAACATGGCAATGGCCCTGCTCATTATGGAGGGATTGGCAAGAAAACAAGTTAAATACAAACAATACATAACTAAAACAAATTGCCTACATGATATATAGGTACTTTCTAACATACTATTAAAGCCAACATCTCACAATTAATTTTCTGATTCAGTAGTATCTAAAAATCATTTATATTAGGTTTACTATTTCTTCCAGGAATTCTTAGCTTATTAAACAATATTTTTGGGAACCACAAAAATGTATTACATATTAGGATCACATTGATAGATCAAACAAGTTACTTGAAAGTAGAGACCTTCGGGCTAGTGCAAAGTTGGCTGCAATTGTGCCCCAAATCACAGACGCAAATTGTGTTCATTAAAAAACCTCAGTTGTGAGCATATTCAAAGCTGCAGGTATGCACACAATCAGCAGGCTATGCCATGCATACATCTCATACACTTATGCCCATGTTTATAACCATCTGTTTTGTTTGTAAAATATGTATGTATTATTACGCATCAATAAAGTTTCAAAAACCTCTCTAGTACAGGAGAAACAACTCCCGTCTCACTTATGTGAAAAAAATTGATTGAACATGCGCAAAAAAGTATAATATGTACACATGCAATGAAGAAATCACCAATCAGCGTCAACTGAGCATTTGCAAAAGGCCAATCACAAGATGTTCTCCACCGCTGGCGACTGCCATCGTCATCATCCGCTTGGACAGTTGAATATATTTCTGTGTCCCAGTCTGCACCTGTTCACAATTGCGCAAACACTCCTTTACTGTACTCGCCCTAAGTTAGAACAACGGAATGGCAAAGCATAGCCGCAATCATATACATTGGAATTGAGACAGATAAAATGAACTAGGTGAAGGAATTTAGGGGCAGAAATGAATGATGATGTGGGAAAGTGGATTGAATTGCAGGCACATTTCAGGAGATGAATATATAGTTGGATTTGTGTGGGTCTAAGAAAGCTGAGATAAATGTATTTTATCTGTATAAAAAGACTTCTGTTTCCTTTATTTTAAATGTTTACTGTCACAAGCACATTTAGATGTTTATCTTATTACTAGAAAAAGATTTGATTTCAATGGCAGACATATATTGTAGAACAGAATCAATAAAGGAGCAATTATCACAGCGGCGCTCAAAGCATTATTCAGCATATACAAGCATTTCATTATAAAGTAAAATGAAGAATTGATTTGTTTGTTATTTACAATGGTCTGAAATGTTCTTGGAATGTTGCTGTTCCACACTGAATTGTGGTCTACTGAGATGAGTTTTTACATAATACAAGCACCTATTCTTCTATTTGTAGTTTACCTGTGTTTGCAGAGAAAGACTGACGATTTCCTGTGCTCTTTACTTTGTTTTATAAAAAACCCAGTCCAGTCATAATGAATAATTCATGTAGTGCATTATAATTAAACAGCCGTAAAGGTTTTTTCGATATTTCACTGAAATTAGCTCAATAAGCAATACCCAACCATCACTATAGGATGGCACCTTGTTTTCTAGAGAATAGATGGGCTAGATGGCTGTACTTCCCATTTTCTAGTAATAGTATTATAGCACATAGTAGTGATAGAGTCAGATCTACACTGTAGGGGAGTTTACTCAAGACACTGTTGGTTTCTCTGCCAACATAGCAATTGCTGGTGCTATATCCAGTGGTGGAAGGGGGGTATATATACGGTGGTATGCCATACTGCCACTTGTCCTACTGCCTTCATTGTAAAACTATTTAATTCCATTCACTTACATTCCCATTACATTTTTCATACCACCACTTCTAAATTTCCACTTCAACCAGTGGCTATAAGTAAATGTGAAATGAGATAGATTAGTATCACACGAGCTGTTATTACTCAGCAGGAAAACAGCCTGAGTGAAATATTTAAATCGTTATTGCTACCTAAAAATCTTTTTAAAAATATTGCTGTTTTGTTACAGGAGGATATAGCAGCACAATGGGGAAACATTCCTTGCTGTCCTCGCAGTTATCACTCAGTCCTGGTTGTATAGGACTTTGTCAAAAAATCCCCCCCTGCAATTTTGTTCATTTTCCCTCATTCTCTCACCTCTGTAACACATTTTTTTTCAGCGCCCTGTAGTTCATCTCGACCCTCCGATCTGCAATTCATTTCCCACCCTTCTTCTTACTGATAATTAATTTCCCTCTCTCTCATACACCCATCCTTCATCTGTTTGGCTGCACCTCTCATGTGACTTCCTGTCTTCTATCTGGTTTAGACAGAGAGTTACAAAAAAAATTTCTGCATCCTATGTTTCCATAAACTACATATCCCTCCAGGCCCCAAAGAGGCCCTGTGCAGTTATCTGTTCTACTCTGTGGGGTACCGGCACCTGTCTTGTGAAGCATCGCTGAAAGCAGGCTTCGGCTCCCCCGTGCCACCACCCCCAATTGGGGTCAGAGAGCTTCAAGCAATAAATGTGGGACTGCTGTTCCACTGTGTTTTGCAATAAATTAAGCCCAGATCGTAACAAACACAATAGAACGAATATTTAAATGGATTACCACAGTTAGGAGAGGAGTCGCAAAAGGTGTACAAAACTGGCGGTCTTTACTAGCTGAGTGCTCTCCAAGGCAATAACGTAATGTATGAAATGAAAATCCAGCTTTAACTTTACAAGGCAAGCCCCTACAGTAAAAGTATGTAAGTCATGTATAGACGCTAGCAGCCCATGTCAAGCAATAGTACTTTAGAGGGAATCATGGAGTGTTTGGAACATCAACATACTACTTAAGAAGTCTTTCAATCATCAGACATCATGAAGCTCTTGAAATCATGAGCATAATTTAAACTGTCTGTCTGCTGAAAGGAACATGATTTGCTGATTACTGCATAACAGTATTTTGTTGGATGTTGGGTGTTATTCACTGATTACTTTATCACAAACGTTTTCCCCCTAATTCATCTTATTCATATATTTTGCCCTATACACATACTTAAGGATGATTTGTGATGACAAGATGAAGAAATCAGAACTGTTCAGAATAATTCTAAGAATATAATTTTTTACTTGAGTAGATATATTTCATTTTCCCCTACTACTGTCATTTATTAAAAAGTACTTAACTGCTCTTTTGACCCTTGTGCTATTACTTAGGGATGAAGTATGAAGATAAAGTAGTTGTGTGTCATTTTTCATAGTTTAATTACCTTCCCTCCGCATGCCAACTTGTGCACACCAAAAACATTTTGTATGCCTCTCTCTGCTCATATCTTCATATTGAAAATCTGTGTTTACATGTCCTCCAAGCAGTGGTACAAATGCAGCCCTCTTGTGCAATAAATAAGCCTTGTAAATTAAAGACACCCCTCCAGGAGTTTCCACTCAACTCTACTTTTATATTGGGGTAACAAATCCAAAACAAAATTGCATCTATCTGGTAAGACCTTTTGTCCAGATAAAATCTATGGGCATGAGTCATAAAGGAGAGCAAGGAAGAAAAAGGAGTAACAATACAAGGGGTGCAAACTAGTTTACTGTTTTGCACATAAGTTAAATACTGGCTGTTTTATCATGTAGCACACAAATACTTGAGAGCTTTATTTTTACACTGAAATTTAAAGTTGATCCAGTTAGGACATGCACTATCCCAACTATAAATCTATTTACCTCCCCCTGTAGTGCAACATGGTTTTGCCCAGGGGCAAAGTTACTCTTTTTTTTTTGCTTTGGTCTCCTTAATAACTCATACCCTATATGTTTCAATAATCGGGTCCAGTCTTGTGGAAAGGCCACATAGGTCTGGGCATAGCTAAGGCAGCTGAACTACAATGGTTTACACATTGCTATTGTAACATTATCTTTCCCCTTTATTTGGTGTGTATGCCTGCCAGGATAACAAAAATATATGATAATTTTTAATAATTGGTAGAATAAATTTATTTATGTTATACTGATTAGTCATAGGGGAGATTGGAGCCATTTAGCTCTATGGCAATGCGGAGGTAGCTAAAGCTGTTTAGAAGGCTGTTATCTTGGTGCTCTAATACACTATATGAATGGAAGCAGAGACCAGAAGCAGTTGCAATGGTGGCTTTACCCACAAAAAATGCTCAACCTTGTCCCCTCTTTCTCTATTCTATTATAGGTAACATAGCACCTTTTCTAATGTGGAAGATTGTTACAGCTGTAAGTCATACATGTCAAATTTTAAAATCTGTCCTCCGTGAGATCCCATTAAGCCACGCTTTCACACGTGTCTGGGAGGTTGCCTACTCTTTCGGGAGTCCGGGAGGATTCCCCAAAATCTGTGAGCCTCCCGGAAATTCCAGGAGAGTAGGCAAGTATGCTTTAAGTGTGTGAATTAAATGAAAATTAATACATGAAATACGCTTCTAGTCATATACTAAGACAAATATTATATGTATATATTGATGCAAAGTTTCATTCTAGTAATTAAGCTGTGGTAAAAAATCATGATAGCTATATGGAATATTTTTGTGTATTATATATTAAACTTTTTTGTTTTGCCTTTATAATTTACAGTTTGATCCCTTTCCTGGGATAGCAGTGACATAAAGCTCCAACTGAAATTCAAGCTGTAATGCAGTCCTAAAATATTCTGCAGCAACACTTACTGCATTTAAATGATTCTGGTCATAATTTGGACCTGACACCCCATTACCTGCCAACAACTCATTGTGTAGCACGTACACGATTTTGAAACCAGTCAGTGAATTTCTTTTACAATCTGTGGTGATTCTAGCTCGGAAACATCTAAGTGACAATGGGCAATTCTCCTGGAATGTCACCTCCCCTCCCCTGTACTTGTAAAGACTGTTTCTTCCAACAAAGGAATAGCTTCCATTTCAACAAAGAAATATGTTTTTCACTTATTTAATGCTACTTCCACTTTAAAAGAGAGTCTGTTCAAAGTACATATTTTATGTATGGTCAATGTCTTGTGCATTGAGCTTTTTCAGAAGAGTAGCTCAATAAAATAAACGGCATTGTTTATGTGACAACAAAGGACTGCCAAGCCATGTGTTATACAGCTCACAGTAGTAACTACAAAGTTGCATATAATGTGCCATTAATTGCAGTTACACATCTCCTGCCAGAGGAACACAGGTAATGACTGTTTCACATTTGTGCCAAATTATTTGTGCAGAAGCCAAAATCAGAGGACAGACAGACCACACGGGCATTTTAAAAACAGCAGAATGAGCATAATTAGACTTTTGAACTAACATAACAAGTAATTAACACAAGCTCACCTCTTTGAATTGTATCTTTTTTATACCTCTCAGTGTGAAACTCTCCTTACATTTAGCCTCTATTTTGGGCTATGTTAGTTGTAAAAGCAGCAGGAGAGTGAGAATTGTGTTGTTATGTAGCATAGAATGTGAAATATTTGTAGTTATGTGACCCTCTCAGCAACATACTGGTAAGTTAACAAGCTGCTGAAAGAAAGGACCCTAGTGTATGCGTATTTGTGTGATATGGTATTTAGACTTAAGCTCCAAAAAGGCAGGAACTTATGTGAATAATCAATTTTCTCTGTATAGCGCTGCATAAAATGTTGGTGCTATATTAATTATAAAGAAGTGGAAGTTGCTCAATCAATTTATAGGCTATAGCAGGTGCTTGAAAGGGCGGGGTTATCCTAAAAGGAACAAACACACAGAGAGATCCCCCAGCACACTGCTATAGCCAGCAACAGACCAGCCATTTCTACTGTAGATAAAAATGCAAAAGTCTTAGTTGCACATATTTGCAAATGTATGTTAAAGCCACCCACCAACCCACGGCGCTTTTGCTAATAGGGTGGTGTGCTGGGGGATCTCTCTGTGTGTTTGCTATATTAATTAGCAATAATGAATTAAATAATAAATAAATGGAGAATGATTGATTAACTAGGTAGACTAGAGGAATGGGCAAGATTGACTTCAAGGCAGGCAAGTAATGTAACAAAGCAATGAGGGAGGCCAGTCAGATGCTTGGTTGCATAAGGAGAAGAAAGTAGCAGAAATAAAGAAGTAATAATACCACTGTATAGGTCATTGGTACGGCCTTATCTAGAATATCTCAAGAAGGATATAAATACAGAAGAGACTGTATTAAGAAAGGCAACTAAAATGGTCCCTGGCCTACATCCCAAAACTTACCCGGTAAGACTGAAAGATCTTAATATTGTCACAAATCCCCCTACTGGTTGAGCTATCCGAACCAGTTGTAGATGAGAGCTTTACCTTTAGCACCTCCCTTTCCCATGGAACCAAATATGTTCGCCGGAAATCGGTTGTTTCCTGGAATTAATCTGGAGTAGTGATAACTTAAGGGGGTGGACCCCACAAGGGACTTGGTAGCAGGATACAGAGCAGAGATCTCTATGGCAATAGGGATGCAGTATGTAGCTGGACCAGGTTGAGCAGATAGAGTGAGTTGCAATAAGATGTAATACCAATCTCTACCAGTATAACAGCTTGGTTGCACTATAAAACTGTAATCAGTATCACAGAGTATCACAGCTGACACAGGAAATTTCAATGGAGTAGACAACGGGCACCACGATTCTGCAGCTGGGAAGTGGTATCACAGAAAATAGGCAGAATCAAATTCCAGCATTATACGTGGTCGGGGTCACAAGCAATAATGCCAATCCAGGCAGCAATCAGGAGTAGTCAGGTCACAGGCACAGGAGCAGAATATTTTCATGAACAGGAGCACAGAGAAGAAAGCAAGTGTGTGCTATAGCCAGCAATGGTTCAGTGAACCTGACAAGTATTTAAAGCAGTAGTAGCCAATCAGAACAGGTGTCAGTTTAAGCTGTAGGTGAGTGGCGTTCATTGAGGTCACACCCAGACTGACATCAACACTGCAGCAGCAATTACCTGCTGTTCCTAACAGGTATGTATAGTTTGTAGCAGAGAAGAGAAAGGGGGGACATGATAGAAACTTTCAAATATACTATGGGTTTGAACAAGGTACAGGAAGGAAACATTCTTCAATGGAAGAGATGTATTAGAACATGAGGGCATGCGCTGAGACTCGAGGGACGTAGGTTCAGAGGAAATATGAGGAAAAATGACTGCACAGGAAGGGTAGTGGATAAGTGGAATAACCTCCCATTAGAGGTGGTAGAGGCTAATACATGTCGAAGTACTAATTAACGAAAAACCCTGTATTACCAATTAGTTCAAGAGAATGAACTAATGAACTTCAATTTTATGTGTCTGTGCTTTTAACAGAACGGAAAAACACGTATTGCACAATACAGAAAACAACAAGTTATCTAAGGGTCACATATACTTCATTTCACAATATAAGGCCAAGGGAAATATTTGCTCCAAATAAGGTCAAGAAGACCCTTCCAAAAGGCCCCTCCAACAACACGTCACTTTAATGAAGATTAATGATAGAGACTTAGGGCTAGATTTACTAACAGGCGTGATGCATGGCGCCTTGAAGCCGCCATGCATCGCGGCGGTTTTCAGGCGGGTTTGCATTGCAAACAGCCTGATTTACTAATGGGCGCATTTCAGCTTCAATTTGAAGCCGCCGGCGATGTAACGGCGGCATGTAATGCTCAAAGCCGCCGGCGGCTTTGAATAGAACATGGCGCTTTTGCTTTAAATGACGGCGCTTTTGTGTAAAGGCGGTTTTTTTGAAAATTACACCTGTCTCCTGGCCTGTTACTGTTGGCTATTTTCAAACTCAGGAGATTTGACATCACAAGCCCTATATAAACCACTGGCCTGACACTTTTTTCTCTGATATGGTTTTGAGGAGTTTTGAGAGAGGAGTTAGTTGGTTTGTGCTTTGTGAGAGTTGGTGAGAGTTGGACTTTGGTGGATTGGTGGAGCGATATCTGATTGAAGTGTGAGTAGTCCTGTGGTAGTTTTGTACATTTATTTTCTCTTTTATTTTCTGTCTTGTATTTTTTGTATTTGACTTGTCCTTTGTCTGTGTTACTTGTGTGTGCCTGTGTGGAGAGTGTGTCTGTATTTAGTGTAGTTTGTCCTTTGTCTGTGTTACTTGTGTGTTTTCTGTGTTTGGCATTTATTTGTCATTATGTCCAGAGATAGGAGGGGAGAACAGGCTGAGGAGAGGGAGATGGAGGTTGAGGGGTCAGAGGAGGGAGAGGGAGAGGTTGAGGAGACAGGACAGGGCAGGAAGACCAAGACAGGGAGGAATGTGCGTTTCTCACATGATGAGAATTGTGTGTTGGTGCACAACATCATTCCATGCTACGAGGTCATCCTAGGGAACCTGGCAGCCCGGACTCCTCTAAGGCGGCGTCACCAACTGTGGGGGAGAGTCTGTGAGGCCGTGAACGCGGTGGGCCCACTAAAGAGGACAGTGGCGCACTGCCGCAAGCGCTTCTCTGATATTAAGAGGAGGCTTAAAGAGAAGATGGCCCAGGAAAGGAGGGCAACAAGGCGCACGGGTGGTGGCCTCCCTCTTCGTATTGAGTACACCACGTACGAGGAGGAGCTGCGCCAGATAATGCCGGCAGAGATTGTCGAGGGGATAAACGTGCAAGACACGGATTCGCCCTCTTTTGGCCAAGTAGTTGGTGAGTTATTTGGTTTTTTTACCCTAACAGTATTTTAAATGTATTTTTCTTTTTTTAAATGCTTTTTTCTTTTTAAAAGTGTTTTTCTTTTTTTAAAAGTGTTTTTTTCTTTTTAAATGTATTTTTCTTTTTCTAAATGCTTTTTTCTTTTTAAAAGTGTTTTTCTTTTTATACAAGTGTTTTTTTCTTTTTAAATGTATTTTTCTTTTTTTAAATGCTTTTTTCTTTTTAAAAGTGTTTTTCTTTTTTTACAAGTGTATTTTTTACTCTATTAGTTTGTAAAGGGCAATTTATTTGAAAAAAAATGTTTTTTTTTATTTGCAAACACATTTTTTTATTTAACTGTATATTTTTGCATAGTTATTTGCTGCAAATACATTGTATGCTTTTTCTAATACATCCAGAATCGGCAGGACCGCAGTTCACTCCCAGTCCCAGACCTACACCTCCACCTTCAGCGAGAGATTCGGGCACAGACGAGCAAGCAGGTGCGTGATTTATGTTTAGGAGAGAAATAATGGAGTTAATTGATTTTCTGTGCAAATGTTGCTGTCAATGTTTTTTTGTTTTTATTTTAATTGTTTGCAATGAGAACTTAGGGCTACATTTACTAAACTGATATGTTGCCTATAGAAACCCATCAGAATATACCTTTACTTTATTTATTGCATTCAACAAAATGACAGCTAAAATCTGATTGGTTGCTATAGGCAACATCTCCACAAATTGCGGCCCAGTTGAGGCGGATACACCGCTCCAATAGTCAACTCCCTGCTGGAATCAACCATCTGGCAACAGCTTTAGAACAGACCAATGTGCAGCTGGCCCAAATGACTGGGGCTGTGGAGGCCTTACATTCCACAGTACGTGAGGGGAATGCCAATGTGACCCGGCTGGCAGGGCAACTACATTCAGAAATTGTAGCACCTATGTCTTCAGCCACCACCAGTACCGCTAGTACACCTAGCAGATCTGTACAGAGTACTCCTCCAAGGAGAGGCGCTCGCACCAGGGGTGGGCGAGGGAGGGGAGAGAGTGGCACCAAGCATTGCGATATGCCTGCAAAAAGGCGTCGCTAGTGCAATAATTATTATTGCTTAATGTTTTCAAAAGTTTGTGTAAGCATTATACGTTATTATTTATTGTGTTCTGCAATAAATGCAGTTAAATTTCTATGGTGTCAGTGTTTCTTTTCTGCTAATTAAACAAGAGTATACTGATGTTTTAAAAACTATGCACTAATTTCACTTAAACATTGACCTCTGACTGTCACATTCCAGGGATGTTCATATTTACCACATGAGGAGTACACACTATCCTCTTTTTAAAGGTTCCAATTTACAAAACATTTAAAATAAAATAAAAAAATTGCACTCACATAAAACACATTTTTGATCAATAAATGTTTTTCATACTATGTACTTACACGTAAAGTAGTTTGTAATTAGACGGTCTCTAATCTCCCTTCCGCCCTCTGTGCTCTGCACATCACCAGATGTGACACGGACCCCTTCTTCTTCACTGTCTACTGCAATAATCGGTGGGGTAAATTGATGTATTGCTAGATTATGTATCAAACAGCCAGCCAGGATAATATCAGACCCCTTTTCAGGTGCATACATAGCCACCCAACCAGATTATTCTAGTAACCTGAACCTAGTTTACCAAAGTACAAAGGTACGCTATAACACACCTCTACTAGTGGGTATGTGCCTCATTGAATTTGTGCTGTGCAGATGTGTGAGGACGCAGCAGAGGAGTCATCAGCCAGAAACCCATTCTTTATTGAGTACATTAGAATTGCTTTTACACTCTGTTAAGGGTTTTGTTGCAATATAAAAAAACAAAAAACAAATGTGGAAATCAGTAAATAAATTGCATGGTGGGAAAACACAAGAGAAAAAGAAACCAAAACATCACTGCAATTACAAGACACTGGCCTTTTAACATATACAATCCCAAAGGAAAAAACTTTGTACATGAAATGGCCCTTTTCCTTCTGTTCTGTTTGACCAAATATCAGAAACAGCACACTGTTTGAACAATCTCGCCGCTCACAAGCAGCGCTTTCATTTTGGTGTATTGAATGGCGGTTTTCCGGCGGCTTTATAAACCCCCTAATAGTAAATCCGGCTGTTTGTATGTTGAACATTGTTGAAACCGTCATGGCGGTTTATACAGAGGCGGGTTTGGAAACATTTCTGTCCGTTTGGACGGCGGGTTTAGCCTTAGTAAATCCGGCGATGGCTAAACCGCCGCCAAACCTGCCGAAAGTCGGCGGGTTTACAAACACGCCTGATAGTAAATCTAGCCCTTAGAGTGTCAGCAGTGATGTAAGCTGGGAAGGTGTGTTTTAAGTAATGATGGGTAACATTTTCTATAAAAGAAGGACTTAACCAAATATTAATTGTCAATTGGCATTTGAGACCATGAGCGTATGTCTGCTTCGTTCAGTAATGGCTGTATCTATGCATAATATCTTTTAATAAAGAATTGAAATATTATATTTTGGAAACCTGCTCATCTCAATTTTTATTTAAAGAGAAGAATAGAAAAATCTTAGTTTTAGACAGTTTAGTATGGGGTAAGGACCAGGTGACGGAACAGTCAGCAGCAGTGATTGGGTGCTAAGTGAAGAGGTGGAATACAGCTCCAACACTAAAGAGCAGAAGGCAGCAGTTCAACTAGAACATCAACAATGTCTAAAATGAGTGAACTGCTCAGTTATTATTAAATAGATATTTAATAGTGGAATCCAGCGTTCTATACTCTATACCAGTGTTTACCAAATCAGGAGCCCACAAATCTCACATATTTATATAGTTTATGTATGTCAACGTTTGTTTTCTGAGCTTTCAAACAATCAAAATGCTGTTAAAAGGTTACCATAGGACATCAGAACAGTGAAGGGCAAAATCAAAATAGCTCAGAAACAGTTCATAATCAGACAACCAGAGAGTCATCATGAGACACTGACTGAGCTGCCTGTGGTCCTACACAGACAACCCTGCAAATGTGAGGGCTTTGTGTTGCTGATCTTGGAAATACTATCCTAGAGAGTAGAAATCTTAAGCACACATGCCTAGGTATTATTTAGTTGCTGCAATGAGTGAGCAAACCTATGGATCACTTTGTCTTCTATTTAATATTTTAATAATGTTAGGCACAATCTCCCAATCCTCTTTTTATCATCCAATTATTATTTAATATCTCTCCTTCCCTCTCGTGTTTGGCTCATTGCTCCCTTCTGATTTACAGCCTTTTCTGGATGTGTTATTCTAGTCTTGGTCAATATTATTATCCATTATAACCAGATAGCATTACAGAGCTAGGGAAAAGAATGGAGCAAGGACCTTCAAGCATGAGGGAAAGAGAAATATTTAACTTAGATTGGGAGGATATAAAAGAAGGGGGAATGGGCAATGGTTTAGTATCTATTGAAGAATATAAGGGAATATAAGGGTTTAGTGGCTAGCACTTCTGCCTCACAACACTGGGGTCATGAGTTTGATTTCCGACCATGGCCTTATCTCTGTGGAGTTTGTATGTTCTCCCCGTATTTGTGTGGGTTTCCTCCGGGTGCTCTGGTTTCCTCCCACATTCCAAAAATATACTAGTAGGTTAGTTGGCTGCCATCAAATTTACCCTAGTGTGTGTATGTTAGGGAATTTATACTGTAAGCTCCAATGGGGCAGGGACTGATGTGAGTGAGTTCTCTGTGCAGTGGAAATAGTGGTGCTGTATGAATAAATAAATGATGATGATGATAAGCTCAGATGCACTGCAGGACAATATATTATATTTAATTTGCCTTGTACTTTTGTTAGGTATTGGAAGTTTCATCTTTAGAATAATGTTTGGTTAAACTTCTCTATTGTCATATATGTTAATTTTCCTTACCACTTGTATATCCAGCCATTCTCATCTCTACCCCTAATAACGCATTATGCCTAGTCACCCCATGTGCCTAAGTATGGCAGTATGATTATTAGGCGAAGGCTGGGGTCGGAGAATGTGATTACAGGTGTGACAATGACACTCTCTATTGCTGTCTTGCTCTTACTATGGCATAATATTATTTATTATATTTAGGACTGTAAAGAGCTTCATATCAGAAGAGAATAGAGAGCTTTGAATGGGAGTGGGAGGATAAAAGGGAGTGGGGAGACAATGGTGACTGCAGGATCTATTATATGCTGTAATTTGCTTGTCTATTTGATGTATGCTTATTTAAAGCTATGTTATACCTTTTGAAACCATTTCATATGTCACATTTGTTAGAATTAATATATTTTTTAAACTATTAATATGTTTACTTGAGAGCTAAAAAATTTCAATAAGTGAAATTTAAATTTGTAAATGTTTTGTTAACAAAAACATCTGGACAATAACTGCAATCAATATCATAGTACAGGTGTTGAAGAAAGAAGCAGTAAGCAGCCCAGGCAATATGCATATCCCTGACATTTTATATGTCTTTACTAGAGATGGGCGGGCCCGGTTCCCCGAGATCCGAGTCCTACCGAATTTAGGGTATCCGAGTACCGAGCCGAGCACGCTCGGTACTCTCCCGCCCATTTGGTTTCGAAATCGAGGCAAAACGTCATCGTGACGTATTCATTTTTCTGAGCTCGGATCTCGCGAGATTTAAAAAGCATAAATACCAGCCTCCACAGCAATCCATCGCCATTTGACAGGGAGAGAGCAGGGTTAGGTCACACTGGCTATATCAGCGCAGGGACAGTGATTGATTGTATTAAACAGCATTGAAAGCTTAATACCAGATTGTTACAGCAGTAAGAGGAGAAGAGAGGAGGGTTTTTTGTTCAGTTTCTGGCACTCCAAGTGCTATTGGGGTGTCCCCCATTCTTTTGCAGAAATTTATCTGGCTGTGAAAAAAGTACTATATTGCAGCAGTGTCAAAAACAATTTGTAGCACTACAAGTGCTTTGGGCTCAGAATGGATTCAAAGCAGTCCACATATGAGCAAAATGAGCAACCAGGTTCTGTCACCAGTCCTGATGGTAGTGTTCCCAGTACGTCATCTGGGAAAGGCGATGTCAAACTACACTGTGTTTTGAAATCATCCAAAAAAACACACACCACAATTTTTTTTACCGTAATACAGCGAAAACGAAGTCTAACTGAGGAAAAGTTAACTGCCGATTAATTTTTTTTTGCCAACATGCCATTCTACACACGCAGTGGCAAAGAGGGAATGAGGCCTTCGCCTTTCTGTATTAGTGGCAGATCCAAAAATGTTACCGAGCCTGCAAGTAGTGCACAACTACTGTTACGCGTCAAAGCCGAGCTGCAAGAAAACAGTAAGGCATTAGAGGATAATGTTTGCTCTGAATTAGAAATGATACCAATCCCTGTGGAGAGTCCATCCAACAGTGGGATGTCTAATCGTGAGCATTCTGTTAGTGTACCCATAAAGAAGGGCCCTTTCATCAGTTCTGCTGATGTGTGCCTGAACAGCCCGAGTGTAGCCGGTGATACACCAAGTGAGGATGACACTTTGTCTTTAGAAGAGGATGTGGGGGAGATTTGGGTATCCGATGATGAGGATGCGGTTGATTGTGTAAGTCCTGCAGCAGTGTGGCACCAGTGGCAGCAGTTCTGGCACGTGAGGTTCTGCCACCAATATGCACTTTCCAAACACAAGCAGGGATGACGCAGGGGGCAGAGCACAACAGTTTAACATCTGGGCTGGTTTGAAAGATTTTTTAAAAAAATGTGTGACCTTGACCATAACTCCAACCAATCCTACTATTAACATGCAAAGGATGGTGGAGGGCCTATCAGGGATTAAACTGTATTTTTACTAATTTGCACTCATAAGGTTTGGGTGTAATATACACCCAAAGACGAGTGCTCAATTGCTAAGAGTCATTGATGAAGAGGAAGACAAGCAGGCTTGTCTATAGAATTTGCAAGACCAAGTAATTTGAATTCCAAAAGTGGTGCACAACTACTGTTACGTGTGAAAGCCGAGCTGCAAGAAAACACTAAGGCCAATCCCTGTGGAGAGTCCATCCAATAGTGGTATGTCTAATTGTGAGCATTCTGATAATGTACCCATAAAGAAGGGCCCTTTCAGCAGTTCGGATGATGTGTGCCTGAACAGCCCGAGTGTAGCCGGTGATACACCAATTGAGGATGCCACTTTGGAATTAGAAGAGGATGAGGGGGAGATTTGTGTAGGCGACGAGGGCACTAATGATGATGTGGATGATTAGGATGCAGACAGATACCAAACTGCCTTTGTCCATTTCTTTAGATATTTAACTATAAGTGTAGGGTGTAATATACACCCAAAGACGATGGCTGCATTGCCAATATGCATAGATGGAGAGGAAGACTATCTGGTTTGTGTGTAGAATTAATGAAGGCCTACCTACCAGGAATTAAACTGTTTTTTTGATAATTTATTAGCTTTACAATTACATTACTTATCCAAGAAACAGGTGGAGCACTAAATTTGGTTATTTTATGCCCAAAAACATTGATTTTCCAACAAAATAGCAAAACAAAACCAAACAAAACCAAAACCAAAACCAAAACACGCAATGGCGGTTTTGCAAAACCAAAACACGAAGGTAATCCAGATCCAAAACCAAAACCAAAACCAAAACACGGGGGTCAGTGACCATCTCTAGTCTCTACGGTCCTAGTTATAGGTATTTCATTAGCAGGGGCTTCTACAGTTACTGGCTCAGGCCAACTCAATACATCAACATTTGTCTCACAAACATGATGTAATATACTGCATTTCTGGCTTTATTTCAACAGTGCCATCTAGTCTTATGCCTTCCATATGCCAACCTGACTACCTGCCTGCATTGAACGAATGTGATGGTAAATGGCTCCTTGGAAGGATTAAGGCTCTTGGGGTAAACCTTAATAAGCCATGTGACAATAGACAAAGCAGGATCACAGGTAATTACAGGTGTGACATTGACTCTCTTTATTACTGTTTGTGGTCTTGGTCTGAAAGTGCCCTTGTACATTTTTAAAAAAAATAGTGTTATGATCCCAGCATACACATCTGTGAACAGCACTTCTGAAAAGACAACAGCTGGAAGCACCAAAGATAAGTATCCTTTATGGAAGTAGTAGAACTCACTCTCCTAATCTGGCCCTTGTAACCTCACATGGCTACCAGAAATTGCACCCATGCAATGTGGAGGCAACCGAAACGCCACAAAGCCAGCTATAATGTTAGCAATTCTCTGGAAATACACATCATGGGTATGTACAACATAATTTATTGTTCTGCAAACCTTCTGGACTATATTGCATACTTTCCTTAATCCTTTGCCAAATGGTTTACACCAAACGAACACCCTAAAGTGTTGTCCATTCTCCTCCGAGCTATTGCCAGTGATTTCACTACAGAAATTGCATTCTGGACGACAGTACTTTTGCACTCCAAGTGGTGTCCTAGAACTTCAACCGGCATGCAGAAGACATCTGGGGGTAAATGTATGAATCTCCGGATTCTTCATCTCCGGCGTGTTCAGCCTCTTCGGCGCTTAAATTTAAAGCGGCGCTGCATTGTAAAGGGAAACTTCCCTTTACAATGCAGCGCTGCTTTAAATTTAAGCGCTGAAGAGGCTGAACACGCCGGAGATGAAGAATCCGGAGATTCATACATTTACCCCCTGGTGTCATCACGAAGGTGGCAAAACTACTAAAAGTATTCCATCAATGCCAAACAACATTTTTGACACCAGTGGTCACTTTTATTTGCTTGCCAAAGTCCTAGTCATGTGGTGTTATCTTCTAGACAGTGTTAAATGTACCAGATGATAGAGCACAGGCATCAGCTGTACTTTGTAGTTGATTCTTCATACATTTTAAGAATGCTGTAGTCATGGTGATTCTATTCTTCACCATGCTGTGGCTCTTCTGAATGTACTCAGAGAAAACAATACAGAGATCTTCAAAATGGGACATATCGTTGCCATCATTTCATGACATGTCATTTAACAGAAGATTTAACTTTTAATACATTGTAGACTACAAAACATAAAATGAATGCTTATTTTTAGTAGTCAATTATTATTTTCTATTCAACATCACATGGACTAATGTACCTCATGTAGGATTCTTAACTGAAGATTATAAACATTTCTAAAACAAAGATCACAGATCAATAACAAACCAAGTACCATACTTCAAAAACATATTAATGTTGATCTGGAAACAAGAGAATACAAATGTGGGAGTGTTCACCCATCATTACATATAAACATGTTTTAAAACCCACATGTTTAAAAAACATTGGCTTTATGCTGTGTGAGAGCACCCCTAGTGGTCGTTGCAATCATTT
This sequence comes from Mixophyes fleayi, assembly GCF_038048845.1. Lineage (NCBI taxonomy): Eukaryota > Metazoa > Chordata > Amphibia > Anura > Limnodynastidae > Mixophyes > Mixophyes fleayi. The sequence goes on from NC_134402.1 coordinate 71,567,274, forward strand.
TAATAAGAGCATTTTTTATCGACATTTTTTATCGACATTGCTGATCTTCTCTGCATTCTCTTCAAAAATATGAATTTTCCTGTACATTGATTACCTGTATAAAAGTGCGCTGCCCCATATGTAAAAACGTTATAGTCATTTACATATCTTCTACATCATTTACATGCTAATAAATTCTGGTAGCTGCTTATAAATACATTATCATACGACAAGATCTAAATAATATTTTTTTTCCACCATAATTTAAAAGGTATGAGTCATGTGTGATTAAACATTTATTTTAGAACTTGTAATAAGTAGTGTTAAAAATGTATATTTCAGATGTGAGACATAAAACGCCTACTGTAACCCACAAAGATATTTTTGCACCGCGAAGTAAAATATAGCCTATTTATAAATATGATATACTGTCACTGTATTTTCTGGACATTTTATTTTGTAATACAGAAATATATTTTTTCACCTATAAGCGAACATGTAAAATAAGTACATTGAACTAGACATACTTGTAATTAATTAATGAATCACATACAATTAAATCATGTCATGTTTAAAGTAAATAACCACTAACTTCATGTCACATGCAGATTGATAAAAAAATTAATCCAGTTAAAATTAGCATTAATACTTTTAAAATTTTAAGTTATTTTCAGTAATATTTTAAAGTTTAATGGCCTCCTGTAAACCGTTTACCAGAGAGCCCCAAATATATGACCGATGAGTGTCTTTGGAAAGGAAATTAACTAGGTACCAACGAAGGAGACACAGAGAGACAGTTTGTGGCAGACTGAACAAGGAAATAAGTTTTATTATTTCAAAGGTTCCCCTGACCATTTGCATCAAAATATCACAATTTTTCTCATGTTTTTAAATGATATATTTTTTCCAGCTCAGCAGTCCATTAAATAATGTAACCGGTGGTAGCCAATACAGCGACTCCCACAAACCCTACAACACTTTCCCTGCCCTTAAAGGGGTAATTTAATGAGGTGCCGACTCGTTTATAATTTAAACCCTTACTAAAACACATTGTAGAGCCGGCGCCTCCTTAAATTACCCTTATAAGACCAGAAATAATACTGTCGCCTTTATCACTTACGTCATTTACAGGTGATGGCACACTGAGCGGAATTCTAAAACATTCGGAATTACAACTGTGTCGGGAAACAGATGATCGGGCAATCCTTGTCGGGGCAAGTGTTGTCGGGTTTCTGGTAGCCGCAATAACATACCCAAACCAATGTAACTCCCCTTCCTTTTATTTAAATTATTTTATTATATTTATGGGTCGCTGCTGGGTATAAATGAGAACTCCATGCCAATATTTATTTTGATAGTTAAACCATCAAAGCCGTTAGATACAAGAAAGTTTTGCAAAAAAAAAAAAAGTTTTGCATGTTGTTCACTTTTAGTCTAAAAAAATACCTTTACTTTTATTTCTAAATATTTTTCATAGCCCACTATCTTTTCTGATACATTTTAATCTCTCATTCCTTTCTTTTTTAATGTATTTTTTTTTCATAAATTCTCCAGTCTAACCTTTGTTTTTATTTAGTCCATTGACTGTAGATGTGGATTAAATTCTAGCTTGTCCCAACCAATCAGGATTTCACCCAGCAAAACTGCAAGGCTTTTAGCCAATAAGTAGCAGCAGGTATAGCCAATGATACCACTGTGGTTTCGTCTATTGAATGTGAACTTTAAGCAATGAAACCAGAGAGTGATGACACATGCATACTTTGCAACATTTCTGAAAAAAAGGGCCAAAACTAGCTATACCTTATATAAGCTAATGAAACGTTGTGGTCTGGCTAGCCTCCAACCAATATGCTAAACATGATCTAAACTGCAGTGACCACATTCCATTCTGACAATACATGTTCCAATCAAGCTGGACATCTCTGGGGGTAAATGTATCAATATGCGGGTTCTTCAACACCCGCGTGTTCATCCTCTTCCGCGATTTAATTTCAAGCGGCGCTGCATTGTAAAGGGTTAACTTCCCTTTACAATGCAGCGCCGCTTGAAATGTAATCGCGGAAGAGGCTGAACACGCGGGTGTTGAAGAACCCGCATATTGATACATTTACCCCTTGGACTGTCCTGCAGAAAATAGAACTGTTGTAAACCATTCTAACAGAAGTATAGCTGCAGCTTCAGCAACCACTTATGTATTAAAAATGTTCTTATCACATTTATAAAATGAAGCAGGGTGCAAGCACTGAGCCAATTTGGCAGGCCTTTGCGGCCCACAGGTTACTAGCTTCACTGCTTTAGAACAACATTTTCAATGGTTTATATTATCCGAGCATAGCATACCATTATATATAGCTGTATTTTATTCCTGCATTTACTGAGATGAGCATTTTATGTATAATAAATATGACTACCCTTTAATGTCACGGAGGACACAAAATGAAAACACAACTGAAAAAATGTAATCATCCGTCTGGGACACAAACATTACTATACCCAAAAACATTTACTCATCTGAGTGCATTGATAAAATCAGGTTTAATGAAAGAGACCCAGGCACAACATACAATATCCCTGACTTGTAGTTCTCTGTTTGACCAGCTGATGCTGCTATGAATCCACTTGTGAGTTAATGATTGTGAACGCTTTGAGAGAAAGAGGTTTTCTTTGACATACAGTTGTTATGAAATATTTTTTCTCTTTGGCTGTGTCAGATGTAACTTATATTTGCTACAGGTCATTAACCATAGAGGTTTACATTTTACCATAAGAAGAAAAGCATAACGTGAAGGACAAGGGTAAAGTCAGATAAACCCTGTTCTGGACTGCTTGTTGTGTAAATCCAATCCTACTGCTTTTTATGGTCTTTTTTTGCAAACAGATGTACAGACAATTATGTGTGGGCTGCCTTTATCTGGATGAGTTTACAGTAAAAGTATAAATAAAAAACAAGTTGCCTCAGTTTGAAAGAACATCTTGTAGCACTTAAAAACACTGCCTACCTTTCAAAGTTTCTGCATAATGCAATTAGGGTTACATTATTGTGTAAAAGAAAATATTGTAAAAGCAGTTTTCAGACCTGTTCTTGCTCAGCTAGAAATGAGAACAGTCCATTGTCTGGGAGATTAATTAGTGGCATTGGAGACGTATACTCACTCATTAGAATATAGCCATTGCATCATTGTTCCTTCTACCTGCATCAGAAATTTTGCTGCTAATATTACAATAGTGTCTTAGTAATGTATTGTTATAATGTAATTTCTTAATGCAGTTCTTATCACTAAGAATGCAAAGTACAAAGTATCACTAAAGCTAGATACACACTACACGGTTTTCGTCCAATAATCGGCTAAATCACCCGAGAAACGACCGCTCGTTCAAAAGTCGGGTCAGTGTGTGCAGTGACACGATGGTCGAAAGTCTGCCCAAATGGACGATTGTCGCCTCATTTAGTTGGTCGTACCGTTTAATATTTTCGTTCCAATCTCGTTTCCGTTGTGTACTGTGTATAAACTTCCGACCGATCCACAACAGTGAGTACGAAATTACAGTCATTGCTCACGACAACATGGCTGTAAAAAGTCGCTAAAGGGACGTCCGCTGTTCCCTTTATCGTCCTAAACGAGGCTTGTGTGTATGCAGTCCATGGGCCGAGCGATCGGAACATCGATTGCATGTAAAATCGATCAGCATAAAAAGTTGGTGGAAAATTCTGTAGTGTGTACCCAGCTTAAGACATACTTGCCAACTCTCCCTGAATGTCAGGGAGACTCCCTGAAATATGGGTGATCTCCCTCACTCCCTGAAGAGTCTGGCATTCTCTCTGATGCTGAGCCAGTACAAGACGTGGTTGACTTCGCCATATGTGGCATGATGACACAGTTCAGAAATTGTGTCCTATGTCCATGTATTAATACCTATGGAGGTGGCCATTTTCATGGAGAACAGGATTTAATCAAAGACTGACAGGTAAGACAACATGACTTCAGTACTGGAGACAGAAATGTAAAAGACACTTCAGTCTCTAGAGATTCATTAGCTGCCTTTCTTTAACCCATAGTTGCCTACTCTCCTGGAATGTCCAGCAACCTCCCGTTTCTCGCCCCTGCAATATATAAGTGGCAGGGGGCGGGGGTGGTGGGGCTTACTGACGCAAGTATCACGTCATCTTAGCTCCGCCCCCTGCTCTTATTGGCCAAAATTGTGACAATCGTTTACGGGTCGGTGCCAAAATGATGCAATTTATCAAGCCACACCCCTGCACGCCCACCTCCCCGAGGATCTCCCTGAAGCCAACGAGGAAAAGTTGGCAAGTATGCAAATCAATTTCTAACAACATTTTTGTTATAGTAAAATATTACATATAGCATCCCAACTTAATTGGTCTGTTGTGGAGTTACTGGTAAGGCCACGTGATTCTAGACTACTGGATATCAACTATCTTGGCTAACCCTGTATTTGTACTATTTCAGAAATTCATGTCTATTGTGTAATATATAATAATGTAAATATTTCAATCATTTGTAATTATACACAGTACATGTACAACTTATGTACTAGTATATTTTTTGTCTATATACCCCACCCCCCCCCCCCCAAAAAAAAAATATATGGCATCGGATAGCATTATTTAATGTTATATTTTCAGACACATAATTGACAGAACAAAATTATTGATAACTGCTACTCATATAAACAATTGCAAATATTAAAAAATAGCATTCTTTGTGCAAAATAGCACAAATATTTTGTGAGCATTTATTAAAAGATTAAAATAAATAAAAGAAAGCTTAAAATAAAGCTTAGTATTTCCAAATCAATTTTTTAAAAAATAAAAGTGTATTATTATGTCCACAGCCACACTGTACGGTAAGTCTCACGTGGTGGTATCATTTATTCCAACATTAACAGCAGTGGTCACAGTGGAAATTTTGAAGTGACGATATGAAAAATGTAATGGGTATGTAAGTGAATGGAAGGTGATAGTTTTACAATGAAGGCAGGGGGAGAAGTGGCGGTATGGCTTATCACTATATACACCCCCTCTTCCACCCCTCATTTATACAATAAATATATAGGACCCTATTTACAGTTATGAGCAAAGCAAAAAAGGAGTAAATTTGCACCTTGGCAAAACAATGGGGGAAAATAAAGCCATCCCATATTTGTGTGCTTCATACAAAAGCATCCAGTGTTATGAGGGCATGGAAAAAATAGTAGCTCAATAAAAGCAAAATAACTCTAAATGGTGCAAAAAAAATCTATAATCACACAATAAATATAAACTGTTTATATGTTGATCATTGTCTCTCTTTAAATATGTAATATTGTGCCTTTAAACATGTGGCATTTCCTTGGCTCGAATCAATATATTAAAGTTGTTTCCCTATTTCCCTGGATATTGTATTTTGAATTCCAAAATGCTTTGGAGCATGAATGGAAATGTGCAGTGTCCAATGGCCGCAAAAACATGTTGATCACATACCATAGTTTCATCATATGCGTTTAACTCTTACTTGCAAGACATAAACAATCAATATCATTTATTTATATAGCACCACTAATTGTGCAGCGCTGTACAGAGAACACACTCACATCAGTCCCTGACTCAACTGAGCTTACAGTCTAAATTCCCTGTCACACACACAAATACACACGGAGACTAGGGTCAATTTGAGAACAGCCAATTAACCTTCTAGTATGTTATTTGGTGTGTGGGAGGAAACCGGAGCGCTAGGAGGAAACCCACACAAACACGGGGAGAACATGCAAACTCCACACAGATAATACCATGGTTGGGAATTGAACTCATAACCCCAATGCTGTGAGGCAGAAGTGCTAACCAATAAGCCATCGTAAACAATCTATTATTTAACACGGATTTACAGGAAATAAATCCTAAATATATTTCCTAAAATATCTGTTTTAATCGCTCATGCTCTGTTCAACCGAGGGATAAAAAAGTGTATCTGGCTTTTTGGTAAATTTGTCATATTAAATTCCAGATGGACACACACTGATCATTAAATATACTGGAATAAGTACTGTGTTTAGCACATCCTCAATTATCATATTACTGATGAATATATGCAGTTACATAAATTTAACATAAGTAATTAACACCTAGCTGGTAAAGCTAGCATTAAAGAAAAAAAGGTAGCATTAGTGCCAATTAGTCTTCTTCTGTTTGTTAATACAAAATGATTTATTACTTGATTTGTTCACATTGTAAAGTGTTGCAGAGTATGATGGCGCTAAATCAATACTACTACTAATATATATTATAGGAAATTCTTATTGAAGTAACAGGGATTATGATACTCTTTAATTAAGAGGTTAGAATGATGTCCAAAATACAGTAGTGTCTAGATCAGGGGTAGGCAACCTGCGGCTCTCCAGGTGTTGTGAAACTACAAATCCCAGCATGCCTTGCCACCTAACTGCTGGTTATCTACTGGCAAAGCATGCTGGGTCTTGTAGTTTCACAACACCTGGAGAGCCGCAGGTTGCCTACCCCTGGTCTAGATCTTTAGGAAATCAAGATGTATATTGTTGGCCATTAATTACCTAATAGTTATTACAGGAGATGCATCCTCAATTTTTCTGTTCAAGTTCATATCATCCAACTGATATTACTATGATCTGCATAAAATGTTAATTATTGTTCTACTGTCTAATGGTTAAAAATCGCAATGTAAATCTAGCACCCCCTCTGCTGACTTAAGAGTTAGTTGTTTTGTAAGTGCTGAGTACTTCAAGATAAAGTAAATAGCGGTCTGCCAAGCACTGTTGTTGTCAATAGAGGTAAATATCCAACTCATAAGTAGATAATTTGTATTGATTAAAATACTCACATATTGCTTTTTCCTACAGCATATCGATATCAGTAGGGTTGGAAGGCTGTAAAACTTTCTATTTTTTTTTCCATATTTTCATTTGCTCTGACAGCAAATACCAGTCCAAGGAATGTTTGATTGTTTCCAGTTCATAGCTACAGACACATATGTAAGGGAGGAATTGAGTTTTTGGCACCATATGCTAAATACTTGATGATAAAAATGTTATTATTGGCACACAATTTGAAATAATGAAACTGCTTTGATATTATATGCATAGTTGTAGAAATGTAGGCTAGTAATATTACATAAATATTTTACTATATTAGTTTTAGGTGCACAATAAACTTTCCCCACAATAGTGACATTTATAGGCTACGGATAGTACTACTACTGATGGTACATCTCAGCATATTTAAATATAGGAGTGTACTGGTCTGAACTCAGGAGGGCACCTAAAAAGGATTATGTATTCTTGAAACCTTAGAGTTCTTTAATCAACAAGGCTTGTAGTTGTCCTACCTACTTGGCTGTACTGAAAGTACCAAAAATGACTGACTTGATACTTGATACAACAGTTCTTCAAAGGCTCAAATGGATAATTCATTAGCATTTAGAGGATGAATTATAACAGAATTATCTCTCAAATCCTGGTTTTAAGAGTCTCAAAATGTTTAATAAGTGTCTCCATGGCAAGGGGTTCTGCTTCAGAAGCCATGTAAGGTAGCAATCTTGACTCAGGGTTTCTGGTTCAAACTCCTTCTTGAAGCTGTCAGAAATCAAACATTTGAAGGAAAGGAAAATTCTTTTGTATCTCAGTTTCAGCCTGGCACAAGGAAGAAAATACTTCCCAGCATCTGCATGGCCCACCTGATGGATACCTGCTGGACAACAGGGTTGAGACTTGATACATAACTTGATACTAGACAAAAGGTCTTCTGTAGCTGAAATTCTAAGATTATGCTCAAGAAAAACCTCTTGACAGGGAGCAAGGTGGGATTTGTTTAAATATATAATCCAGCCCAACCTCTCCAGTTGTAGATCATGATCAGCTACTCTCTCAACTTTGCCTTGATTTCAGTCTTTCTCAAATGTGCTGCCACCACTACTCAGAGTTTGGTGAACACTGTGGTGGCTTACAAAAGCCCAAAGGGCAATGCAACAAACTAGAGATGTTGAATGGGCTTGCTTCCCGTTACTTTGAGCAGGAAACTACGATGTTCCAGGGAAACAGGAATATGCAGGTTAACTGATCAAGTTTGACCATGAAGTCTTCCCAGTATTTTTACTATTGATGAGATTGTTTCCATTTTGAAGCACATGTCTTTCTGTTACCTGTCTGAGTTCTCTTCTTTGGGACCAAGAAGACTGATGATTATGTCCCTATACATTTTTGTCAATGTAATTGTACAATACTGGGACTGCAACTGTTTTGAATGTTGGACTCCAAGGCTGATCTTCTAAGTTAATATTAAGTAACCTAACATTGAACCTGGAATAGTAATGTACCAAGAAGACACAAGTTTCCAAGGTGCAATTATTGAGCCTTAAAACAGAACCTATCTCATGCATATAGTAGACAATTAGCAGATCAGATGCTGGCTTCAGATAGACTAAAAATGGAAAATATTACTGGATCATAACATGTGAAATACAAACCAGAAAGTACCTAGCATGTGTGTGTGTGTGTATATATATATATATATATATATATATATATATACACACACACATATATATATATATATATATATATATATATATATATATATATATATATATTACACCCTAAGTACCATAGATAGCTTCATGGATGATGTAATGTCTAGCAATCACAGAGGTGAGTTTAGAGCTTTCTAGGTCCAGTTCACAGTGACGTCATGAGAAATACTCTCTCCTTTTAACCAGAACAAGTAGCATACCCACAGAATCAAAAAAGAGAGCCCTGTTAAGTCCTGAACAAAAAAAGAGGGGCAAAACTCTTTTAATCTGGTAAGGAAAGAAAAAACAAATGGAGAGAAGATACATGGAAAAGTTCTGTTTCATTTTTAATCATTATAATAAAACTTACATATTGATTATAGTTATCCTAGAATTTACAACAGGGTTTTCTGCTAAGCCTTAAAATAGTTGTCAGTTTTGAAAACGGATGCTTTTCTATTTTTTGATTTTCAGAAAGCAGTATGATTTGGTGACCTGTCATTTCATATTCACAGCGTGGCATCCTGTTTTTTTTGTTTAACCTTATGAAGTTTGTGCCAGGTCATCCTTGGTCCAGAACCTGTTTTGAATATCTGCTGTGTGTGTTTATATGTGCTTAACATTCCTGGCAAATTATAGCATGAAGTTTAATTACTTCCTTCAACAATGCCCAGAAGAAATTCAGCATGGCAGTAAATGCCTTTAGGAAGGATTTGTTCCTGTTTTGCAGGCTGCCATTAATTCTTCAACAGCTGGTGAAGATACAGTAATACATTTGGGGCATTTAATATAATGTAATAATTATTGTTGTTTATGCAAGATACATATTTACAAAGTAATAAAATACATATGACTTCACAAAAAAAGGATTGATTCTGCAGACATTAGACCTAGCCAACAAAGAATGAGGAAATGAGCATCACATGGGTGGGAAAATAATAAAAAAATATATAAAAAATGATATACAAATCTATAAAATTCCAGAAATGGCTTGGATATATGTAACAAAAACACTTATTTATTTTTAAGATACATATATACTATATAAACTTGGAATAAAATTAAATAGAACAGCTGAAATAACTTATAGAAGGAAGCTTTATGACATAATTAAAACCAATATAGTGCTGCGACAATTACTACACGTTACTTTGTATAATTAAAATACAGTATATACACTTACTTACTTGAGAGCAAAAAGAAGCACATATTCACTACCTACATTCCAAAATTATCCCACCAAATGATATTAAACTATATTTAAAATAATTCCATTTACTAACATCTAAAACATACATATATAAATAAAATAAGTCTTACATATAAAAATAAATCAATCTCAAATATAGAAAACATCAATCTACCTTAAATACTTTGAATAGACATCTGATTCAATGTTAATAACGGTAAAGCTTTAAAAACCAATGGTGCACACAGCAGAGTTATTTTGTAAACACTGAGCAAAATTTGACTGATCAATAAATAGTCTCTGAATGAATGGGTAATTACTTTCCCAAAGTTTCAGATTATACACTCCCATAAGTGAACACGAGACTCTTTATTATGTCCCTGGGGATTTGATTAATATCCACAGCTTCAACAAGATCATTAGTACCTGGAGTTCAGTAGTCTGTAGAATAAACAGTAGATGTCTCCATGCCAACAATATAGATAGCAGCCTTACGCGTTTCTCCACTTAGTTTGTTATTGGTTTCCCCAAAGATGAAGAGCTATTGGGATGATCTCTTTCCTTCAAAATCCATCTGATCCAACAGGATCTCCCCATCGATTGATCACAGGTGGTTAAATCAATTATGTTGTAGTCCGTGTTATAACTAAATCTCATTTAGATGGTGGTTATACATTGAATTATTCACAGTGGTTAATACTGCAGCCGCAGAATATCACTCCTCTCTATTGAGCAAGCTTACAAACATCCAGTTGTTCTCAATGGTTAATACTGCAGCCACAGACTATCGCTCCTCTGTATTCAACAAGCTTCTAGTTATTCACAGTGGTTAATACTGCAGTCGCAGACTATCTCTCCTCTGTGTTCAGCAAGCTTCCAAGCTTCCAGTTATTCACAGTGATTAACACTGCAGCCACACACTATTGCTTCTCTATATTCAGCAAGTTTCCAACCTCCAGCTATTCACAGCAGGTAATACTGCATCCGCAGACTATCGCTCCTCTGCTCCCAGCAAGCTCCCAAGCTGTCATCGGGGTTCTCATATTTGTTTGGGCCGAAGGATCACTCTTGCTTCCTGTCTGACCATCCCTACTCTTAGAGCCTGAGTCATTAACAAGATCAATGCATAAAAAAGAAGTAACTTTACACCTGGACATAACCATGTTGCATTGGAGGGGGAAGTAAATTTAAAATGTGGGGAAAGATTTACAGTTTGTGTAGGGCATGTCCTAGTTCAATTTTAAATTTCAGTGTAAAAAAAGAGCTGTCAAGTATTTCTGTGCTAGATGAAAAAACAGCCAGTATTTAACTTATCTGCAAAATAATAAACTAATTTGCACCCCTTGCATTGTGACATGGTTTGTCCCAGAGAACATTTACTCCTTTTGTCCTTACTTTCCTTAATGACTCAGGTCCTTAGTGTCCAGGTTCTACCACTGGTTTCCCCTGACACCTACTCTTAGGACGGCGACCTGCTCCTCCTTGTGAGCGTCCCTGGTGAAAACTATCTACCTCGTTAGACTCCATGTCTTTAGGTTGGGTAGAGCTAAGCTAGGCAAACCAAGAGGGTCCGGCAATCCTAGTGTTGGTGAGAGTAAGAAAAGGCCAAAGAATGGATTCCTCAGGGGAACCATGCCCGAAAGATATGTTACAGCACCTTGTAGGGAAAGTGGAACAAGAGGACGTCACTCCGTGTCAATTACTGTAGTGCCTTCAAGCCTTTGCAACTCGCTGCCCTGCTTACTCCATCTTCACCGCCATCAGCTGAATCTCATGCTTTGGAAGTGACTCCTACCACTCCCTCCCATGGTCACTCCAAAAACCATCTACCACTATGAACCAACCACAGCCAACTAGTTCTGCTTCCCTAGCCACAGGTTATATTCTTTATCTAAAAAATTGTTCTGAAAACAGAGGAGCATATTAAGGTTAAAATCATGAACCTAGATTTTCAATTACAAACCAAAGGGTACAATGACACACAATTACTCAACACATATTTTACTCTGTCTCTGTTCTACCAGAGCTCAGACTTACCACACTCCTGTGATACAGTTATAAATGCCATTAACTATTAATTATCCATAACATCAGATATTACGACAGATCAGAGGGTTTCTTGACAATCTTGTGTTAGTCTAATTTCAGCTCCCCAAATAGGTCTCATTGCAGCCCCCCTAATAGGTCTCATTGCAGCCCCCCTGGTCTCATTGCAGCCTCCCTATAGGTCTCATTTTAGCCCCCCTATAGGTCTCATTGAAGCTCTCCCCCCTATTGGTCTCATTGCAGCCCCTTATAGGTCTCATAGCAGCCCCACCTCCTATAGCTCACATTGTAGCACCCCTATTGGTCTCATTGAAGCCACCCATAGGTCTCATTACAGCTCTACCTACTATAGCTCTCATTGCAGCCCCACCCTTTATAGGTTTCATTGCACCCCCATATAGATCTAATTTCAGCCCCCCTTATAAGTCTCATTGGAGCCCCCCTATTGGTCTCATTGCAGTCCCACCACCTATTGGTTCATTACAGCCCCAGCCCCTATAGGTTGCTTCCCCACTTGTTCTCATTGCCACTACCCCTCTTGGTCTCATTCAGATCCCTCCTATAGGTCTCATTGCAGTCCCACCACCTATTGGTTTCATTACAGTCTCACCCCTTATAGGTCTCATTGCAGTTCCCCATAGGTCTTATTGTGCCCCCCCCATAGGTCTCATTGCACAACCCACCTCCTATAGGTCTCATTACAGTCCCCCTTATAGGTCTCATTTCAGCCTCAGAATAAGTCTAATTGCAGCCCACCTCTTAGTCTCATTGCCGCTCCCTCACTTGGTCTCATTGCAGCCCTCCATAGGTCTCATTGCTCCCCCTTATAGTCTAATTGAAGCCCTCCTCTTGGTCTCATTGGTGCTCTCCCATTTGGTCTCATTACCACTGCCCCTCTTGGTTTCATTCAGCTCCCTCCTATAGGTCTCATTGCAGCCCACCATAGGTGTCATTGCTCCTCCCTATAGGTTTCATTGCAGCCCCCCTTTATAAGTCTCACTGCAACCCCCCCATAGGTTTTGTTTTCAGTACCCCCTTATAGGCTTCATTGCTGTCCCCTCTTATAGTTCTCGTTGCAGCCCTCCCCTGAAGTCTCACTGTAGTCTCCCCTCCATAGATCTCATTGTAATCTCCCCGATAGGTCTCATTATAGCCTCTCCCTATAGGTCTCTTTGTAGCCTCCTCTTCCCCCATGGGTCGCATTGCAGCCTCCCCTCCCTTCCATAGGTCTCATTGTAACCTCCCCCCATAGATCTCTTTGTAATCTCCTCTAGTAGGTCTCATTGTAACTTCCCCTCCCCATCATAAGACTCATTGTAACCTCCCCTCCCCTCATAGGTCTCATAGCCCCCCTCCCCCTCATAGGTCTCATTGTTGCCTCCCCTCCCCCCATAGGTCTCATAGCCCCCCCTCCTCCTCATAGGTCTCATTGCAACCTTCCCTCCCCATCATAGGACTCCTTGTAACCTCCCCTCCCCTCATAGGTCTCATAGCTCCCCTCCCCCTCATAGGTCTCATTGTAGCCTCCCCTCCCCCCCATAGGTCTCATAGCCCCCCCTCCCCCTCATAGGTCTCATTGTTGCCTCCCCTCCCCCCATAGGTCTCATAGCCCCCCCTCCTCCTCATAGGTCTCATTGCAACCTTCCCTCCCCATCATAGGACTCCTTGTAACCTACCCTCCCCTCATAGGTCTCATAGCTCCCCTCCCCCTCATAGGTCTCATTGTATCCTCATTCACATACCTTGTTTCACTTACATTTTGTTGTGACCGCTGGCGCCATCCTGCAGCTCCGCTGTGCCCTCCTTACTACTCAGACAGGAAATGATTCCACTTCCTCTCTGAGACACTTACCAGTCTCATACATTTTAAATGCATGAGGCTAATCTTTATTTGCAGACTCTACACTGCGCTGTTTGAGTCTGTACAGAAAGATTGGCCTCATGCATTTAAAAATAACTGTTTTTGGCAGTGGGACTTAGTTGTCAGGGTGTCTGGAATAAGGCATATCCTACACTTGCTCCTCCTGACATTTCGAGAAGCAGACAAGAGGAGGGAAGGGGAGTGCAAGCGGAGGTCAAGTACAGTAAATGCAACTGTGTCTGACCTGGACACAGATGCATTTGCACCTGTCAGGAGGCATATCAATTGCAACTGCTACAGGTCTGCTGCAAAATATGGATTGGTGGAGTCCTCATATAGTTAATGAAAATAGTGTGCCACGTAATAGCTCTGTGTGCCATCTTTCTGAATATTACCATACTGAACAGAATGCCTAAAAAGCATGATAATTAGTGGCATTACTACCAAGGATGCAGGGTGTGTGGCCACTATGGTGCCCGGGGGTGAGAGAGGCACAGGGAGCAGAGTACCCTTCTGAGATGCACATGCACCGGCTGCACATAGTCAGATGAGGCACCCTTTCTGCCCTTTTCATAGCATGGCAGCGGGTAGGGGTGGGGGGGGGTGAGAGGTTACAGCTACATATTCAGTCCCTTACTCAAATATTGTAATGGAGCCTGGTGATGCAGAGTTCCACCCTTGATGAGGTTGGTTTAGTGGATGAGCAGTTGGAGATTGATCCTGTTCCTGGGAGCATTGAAGAGGGCCACAGTATCAGGGATCGTGTACACCATAAAATTGCATACAAGAAAATGTGTTTCCAATGTTGTGTTGTTTACCACTTTCTATCAAAATCTCATTCCTGCTAACCTTGGAGACTATGGTATAATATGTAACAATGCCCAAATTAATGATAAATGGTCATGTAATTAATTCAGCCTACAAATCCTGTTCACCTGTTATTTGCTAATTCATAGTTTCAAAGGCTTAGATGACACCACTCTCCAAAGTTTTAATGCACACCACACATTTGGCACTCTGCCACGTAAATATTGTTGATAATCATAGCTTGAAAATACATTTGTAAGAACCTGTTAGGACTCACGTCCACCAAGATGAGCTTTTAGAACAGAAAGAGTAGAGGTCTTCACTTTTAGCAGCCGCCTTTCCCATAAAGCTTTATATGCTCACAGGTACTCAGATGCTTCCAGGTCTAAAGCTCAGAGTAGTAAAAGCTCATCAATGATGGCTGTAGCGCAGATGAAACCGGAGGAGCTAGCCTAGACTGGAGCATGTGGTCAGTGGCAGGCCGAGGTCTGAGGTCCGTAGCAGACAGGCAAATCGATATCCAGGCAGAGGTCAGAGTCATCGGCAAAACAGCGAAGTCCAGAATACAAGCCAAAAGGTCAGGATCACAGGCAAACAGCGAAGTCCAGAATACAAGCCAAAAGGTCAGGGTCACAGGCAAACAGCAAATTCTGAGGTATAGGCAAAGGTCACAATAGAATATCAGGCAGACAGGAATCCAACAGCAGGTCAGCAACAGCGCTGGAATGGAATGCTATAACCGGCAGGGAGGCTAAGCCCTTAAATACAGAAGACAGCCAATCAGGCCCCTTGTGCAACAAATATCCCCAGGGGCTGCCTAACAAACTAATTACTATATTAATTAGCCCACAGGCTGTTTAACAAAAATGTGTGCGCGCCCTGCTGTCAGTGTTGCCAGGACGCGGTGCTGCTTTGGAAAGCGTCCCAACCGTTGTCATGGAGACGGTCGGAATGGCGGAAAGCAGAAGTGACTTCCTGGCTGTTGCCATGACAGCCGGGATGCCGATGGAAGAGACGAGCCGCGGATCGCCGCGGCTCATAGCAGAACCTACATGTATATGATACCCTATATTTTATACAAGCGAAAGATGTTTGGCTTTGTAAATAATTTGAACACATATTTGTGTCAAAGTAAATATTTTCTTAAGAAAGTAGACTTGACCTTATTTTTATACTTTTTTGTGGTGTTTTTAACCAACAGTTGTGTTGACTCTAGGGGGCACACCTGACTATGGGTGAGGCAAGTAGCAGAAGATATAGGAGGTGAAGGAGCAGGTAGCTCCACTGGCTCAGGCTCAACCATGCCAGATGCACCACTAAGGCCATATTGTGTGGCCACTCATTTTTTGTAATACAGACACCATTCCCTCCATTGTGACATTTTGCCTCTTCTGTGCAGAGGCTAATCTCTCTTGGGAAGATGTCAACCTCTCGTGTGCAGTCGCCAATCAATGTAAGATGTCATGAAATTGTTGAAAAAAACCTGTACTTTGTTTTTCTTTTTTATCTTACAGAGCTTCTGCTTTTCTCTCTTGAATTGCGGATTGGATTGGGTTTTTGACCCGAATCTAAGCAGGACAGTCATTTTATTTTATTGCTGCAGCCCTGAAGAATGTTTAGGGCAGTGGTTCCCAAACTTTTGCAGTTCGCGGCACCCTTAGAGTCTCCAAATTTTTTCAAGGCACCCCTCCAAAATAATTACTGAGCAGTCCTGTTTTAGAAGTAGTTGGGTCAAAAAATTGTAATAAGTATTTAGGTCACGACACAAATACTTATTTAGTTGTATGCAAAAATGCCCCTCTGCATCCAGACACACTACCCCCTCTGCATCCAGGCACACTGCCCCCTCTGAAACCAGGCACACTGCCCCCTCTGCATCCAGGCACACTGCCCCCTCTGCATCCAGGCACACAGCCCTCTCTCACGCTGTCCCCCTCCTTTGCCCTCTCTCATGCTGTCCCCCTCCTCTGCCCTCTCTCACGCTGTCACCCTCCTATGCCCTCTCTCACGCTGTCACCCTCCTCTGCCCTCTCTCACGCTGTCACCCTCCTCTGCCATCTGCCCTCCTCCTCTGCCATCTGTCCCCCTCCTCTGCCATCTGTCCCCCTCCTCTGCTCTCTGTCTCCCTCCTTTGCCATCTGTCCCCCTCCTCTGCTCTCTGCCCCCCTCCTCTGCTCTCTGTCCCCCTCCTCTGCCATCTGCCCTCCTCCTCTGCCACCTGTCCCCTCCTCTGCCATCTGTCCCCCTCCTCTGCCATCTGTCCCTTTCCTCTGCCATCTGTCCTCCTCCTCTGCCCCGCGCCAGGCGCCAGCTATAGAACAAAAGAGAGCAAACAGAAACTTACCAATCCGTGTGGCGCTAGGACCCTGCAGCCTCCTCTCTCGCGCAGCTGTCACTGACGTCGATATTCAGTGACAGCTGCGGGAGAGAGGAGGCTGCTGGGTCCCGGCGCCCGGCGGATTGGTAAGTTTCTGTTTGCTCTCTTTTGTTCTATAGCTGGCCCGAGGCACCCCAGTGACAGCGCCGCGGCACCCCTGGGAGCCGCGGCGCACACTTTGGGAACCGCTGGTTTAGGGCCTGTAGATATCTAGCCGGGTGTTTGAGCTGGTGAGTCTGGTGACAGCAGTGTCTGTGGTTAGGGAATTTGAAGGTTTAGCATTGGGGTTGATGTTCCTCCACATTTATGGAAATGAGACCATCAATGAAACATTGTATAGTTACTATATACAGCTGTAAGCCTTACTATTTAATGATATACTATATGTGACAACTGTATTTTTTTACTAAATGAGAAACAACATAAAATCACACTTGACACTGTCCAAATGGAGCATAGCATCAAAAAGAGAGAGGCAGCTAAAGAAGAATATTGAAGCTTCCTGGTGGCTAAATGCTACAATCTGAAGAAACTGGTAATAATCCAAAAAATTGTATTATTAACACACCATCTGATAAGAAATGCAACACAGATAGGATTAGTTTGAGCCCTTTGTGTCCTCAATAGTCAGCTCATTTAAACAATGTTATCCTTTATATTAAAAATGAAATACAAAATATAAAAATGCTTAGCTACATATGGGGTAATGATCATTTTTGATTGGTATGTGGCAAATATGTTAGTGTGCCAATGTAAGTTGGAAACAGAAAGCATAAATCCTAGCATGCTGAACTGGACAAGA
This sequence comes from Mixophyes fleayi, assembly GCF_038048845.1. Classification (NCBI taxonomy): domain Eukaryota; kingdom Metazoa; phylum Chordata; class Amphibia; order Anura; family Limnodynastidae; genus Mixophyes; species Mixophyes fleayi. Next base: position 71,584,869 of record NC_134402.1, read on the forward strand.
AGATGAGAAGGAGGGCCCTGCTACTAAGAGGTTAATGGAGTATTTAAGAATATTTATGTTCAGCTGTGGTCTGTTGCTGGGCAGAGGGTGGCCTATCACTGTCAACTTGACCCAGTTCTTCAATCTGCTCTTTATGAATGCAGGCCATTGCTTTCTGCTTCAATGTTGGCACTTGTAGTTAGGCACTAGGTCCCCCATTGGCCCCTCTGGCATGTCTGTGATGTTGTCTGAGTTGGTCCTTGTAGCGACGCTTGAACTCCTGCAATTATTTTTACTTCCTCTGCTACTGGGAGTCACTGTGTTGACTTTCTGCGTGATTTGTTGCCAAATAGACAGCTTGGCAGCTGCTGTCATGTTTCTGTGGGCACTGATCAGCATTATAGTTGACCATATTGTATTTCTAGTTGACCACATTGCCAACTGGAATGGCTCCCTCCTGATAAAAATTCTATAGCTGTCTTTTCCCTCTAATGGTTGACTTGAAGTGCTAGCAGCTGTTGGGTGGGTGGCCAAGTTGACTTGGTTTAAAGAGCCTGGTTGACTGGTAGCAGTTGGTTGGGTGGCAGGTTTAACTCAGTTTGAAAGGCCTGGTTGTCTGTCAATTGATTGTTGTGTGGCAAAAGATTGTTTTGTTGCCTTTGTACTTTCTCTACTCTATCTTGAAATGTTGCTTATCTCCCAGAAATTAATTGAATGACTTTATCTTTTGGATTAATGTGTCATGTGTGTTACAAATTTTTAGCAGGAATGATGTAAGGAGCAGGGCTAAAATAGTCACCTGTTAGGCCTGATTTTTGGATACCATAATGACAGGTAGGATTAGATAAAGATGTTGGCAATAGCGTCTCAGTTGCGCATTGACACACAGGTAAGGATAAACAAAGTTTAGCTGGCTTACTGACAACAGTGGACTTTCTTTTTTATACAACTCAGCATCTTAGTAGCAGCAGAGAGTAGCCATAGACATTGTATGTCCCCTTCCAAAACCTAGCCAATCCGGGAAACTATTTATTCTAACCGTAGTTGATTACGGAACTCGTTATTCCGAAGCAGTGTCCTAAACCTCTGACGCAGAACACATCGCTCAGGCCCCGACAGACATTTTCAGCCAGATAGGATTCCCACATAGGTTGTCGGTGATCAGGGAACGCAGCTCCAGGGTGAACTCATGCAACCATGTGAGAAAAATTTTGAGTAAAACCAGTGCGTACCACACCAAACTATCCCCAGACAAATGGATTATGTGAGAGGTTCGATAGTACCCTTAAGAAGTAACTAGAAAGCATATGTCCACCCGGAGGCTTTGAGTATGTAGTTAAGTTACGGAACAGACTTAAGAGGCTCATTACCCTCACCAGAGCCAACTTGGAGATAGTATAAAGGTGCCAGAGACAGCGTTATGACAAACATGCAACACACCACATTTAACTGTAGGACATCAGGTTATGGTGATGGCATCAGCTAATAAACATAAACTATGCAACCTGGTTTTGGGGTAAACTGAGGTTGCAGCGTCTCTAACACTTTTCTCATCTGGGTTACCTGTCTTTTGTGCAAGTTTTCCCCTATATGTACAGCCTATGCCCCTACGTCTTTCTGAGCCTCTGTCCTCAAAACAGGAATATTGTCCATTTCGGAGTACTACAGGGCTTGGCCTACACCATATACTTTTGTTTCTAAGGTTTGAAGATTGCCCAGCAATTGCCAAGATGAGCTGCCCTCTTCAGCTCTTTATGCAGCCCTTCAAAAAGCATATTAGCACTCACTTTGGAGCCACTCATTGGTATATGTGATTGGGGACCCAAGCTGTCACTGGTGAACTGTACTACACTGGTCATGCAGAAAGCTGATCTTTTAACCTGTGCCCTCACCTGACTTGTGCACCCAAATGCCTGTAATCGCCCCTGACTTGTGCACCTAAACACCTTTGCCCTCCATGACTAGCGCATCCACATTTCCGTGCTCTCCCCATATTTTCACACACACACACACACACACACACACACACACACATACACACACACATACACACACACACACACACACACACACACACACATACACACACACACACACACATACACACACACACACACACACACACACACACACACACACACACACACACACACACACACACACACACACACACACACAACTGGTGCTCTCCCTGACTTGCACGAGCCTACCAAATACACTTATCTTTGGATTAATAAATGTGTGAAAGGTGTAATAGGGAAATATAATAAATTTATTTTCTATTAAAACAGGATGAGAAAATAGGGTAAAATGTAGGGAGAAGGTTGGGTGTAGGTCGCAAGGGTAGAAACATAGTGTTAGAAGGAGGCTTGTTAGACCAGGAGCCAGGTATACAAACTGAAAGAAATCTTTCTTGGAAGAAGTGGATGGACCGTCAGTACCGGATTAACCCGAGGTCTCACTGGGCTACAGCCCAGGGGCCTTTGGCATCTGCCCCCCCTCCCCCAAGCACTTACCTCCAACTTTTCTTCTCTGTTCTTCCGTCACTCACCCCTTGCTGTAGTCCTTCCTTACTGAGGAGATCTTGTGAGAGTGAGTGAAGAATAGAGAAGAAAAGTCAGGGGTAGGCGCTCACGGGTGGGGGAGGGGGGGGGGAATGGGGCCTCCATTCCCTTAACTGCCTTAATTACTCTAAACTATTTTTACCCAAATCGGTATCTTGCCTAGAGGGTCTTAATCAGGCTCTGCCACCTTCCTATTAGCTATGCTTCAGCACTGCAGTGCTCATTCTGCAGCACAGTGCACTTTACCTGTAGTCTTGGTTCAGCATTCAGTATTGATACAGCAACACATCAACCTTCTTCTTGATAATGACATGTTCCATGGACATAAATGTCTGTGGAGGGAGTAGCTATGCAGCAGCAGGAACACAGAGCCACGGTGGCCAGGAAAAAACTGGTCACACCCCCAAGCATGCTGCCCATGCATATAGCCTCTGCACTCAGAGGAGAGCTGTGTTGCAAATTGCAAGGTATGTACTTTAGACTTCACTTACTAGGAGCATAATTTATGCTTTGTAATTAACGTTTTCATGTTACATGGAAATCAAAACATATGCACCTGGCTTACGATAAGTCATTATCACCAGCGAGTACTTGCACCTGCTCTCTAGCAGGTGCATATGATTCACCTCCTTACAGAAATATACATGTGTTTCTGTAGGTCTGCACAAGCTGTGTTTGTGTAAACATGCCTTTATTGTCCTCCGCCAACGATATAACACTTTGTATTGTAGTGTAAATTGTATCTATGAACCTGAATACCAACTACTTTAATGTTCTTGTTTTTCTCTAAGGAATCTGATTTACCTTTAAATGATATGTATATGTTTGTCTGCATGAAAAATGAGCAGCCCTGTAATTGAGGTATATTGCCATTTCTTAATTTGTCTGCGTTTGTTTTAGCCTGTTTTGCATAGAGTAATAAATGGTCTGACACCCATAAAGATGCAATAGCTTTATTGCATATGTCCACCTTGCATTCCTCATGTGCTGGTTGGTATATTTATATAGTATATTGGAATGATATAATTGGGAAAAGATACCAAGGTAAATTAGTCATAGGCAATATGCTTACGGCAGGAGCAACAAAAAGGAGGATAAGCTGGAAATGAAAATGCATTGCTATAGTTTCCACATTAATTTAAACTTACTTTATATACTCCACAGAACGGATTTTTTGCTGCAGAGAACACGATAATAGAAATATGATTTTTTTCAGCCTAGAGAACCTAGTAATAAAAATGGTATTTAACCGACATCAGATGCAAATAAATATTTTGTAAATATTTTTTTTTTGCACAGTGCTCTTTACATGTGGACTGTTTTGCCTCATAAAAAAAAATAGAATGGAAACCCAATTTCCACCATTTCTGAGCTAGTGCAAAATATAAATCCCTTTGAAGAAGGGGTATTACTTGCACGGCAGGGAACACCCTGAAAATGTACCCTAACCATCCCTTTATCTCATAACAATAATTTTGCTCCACAAGATGAAATCCAGTTTTTGCACTGCTCCACTAAATAAGGCTTCTGTACTTCTGTATGTGTAAACTTCTTATCTTCTGCAAATGTGACAAGTCTGCGCCACAAACCTGTGTGCAGAGCTGGATTAAGGCTTCCGGGGGCCCGGGGAACTTATGACAGGGGGGCCCCTAAGATCTAAAATTAAGGGCATAGTGACACATCCTGCATTACATCACCTACAGCCCACAGTATGACACTTACAGCTCTCCCAGAGGGCTCGCTTAGGTTGTCTGCATAAGAAAAATCATTGCTTCCACAAATTAAAATACTGTACATTAAAACAATCATCAAAACACCACATTAAAATGGGTATTCACACCACACATTAAAACTAGCAATGATATTGCACATTAAAAATACCATTGATAACATACAGTAAAACTAGCAATGATACCACACATGAAAAATACCACTGATACCGCACATGAAAAATACCATTGATACCATTGATACCGCACATGAAAAATACCATTGATACCGCACATGAAAAACACCATTGATACCGCACATGAAAAACACCATTGATACCACACATGAAAAACACCATTGATACCGCACATGAAAAATACCATTGATACCGCACATGAAAAACACCATTGATACCGCACATGAAAAACACCATTGATACCGCACATGAAAAACACCATTGATACCGCACATGAAACCTACCATTGATACCGCACATGAAAAACACCATTGATACCGCACATGAAACCTACCATTGATACCGCACATTGAAACTACAGTTGATACCGCACATGAAACCTACCATTGATACCGCACATTGAAACTACCGTTGATACCGCACATGAAAACTAGCAACGATACTGCACATAATATATAATATATATATATATATATATATATATATATGTATACACATACACATACATGATGCAGCAGATATGCTATAGGATCCTCTATTTTATTAATCATTACTATAGTAATTATCAAAGCCCGTCTCTCATATTAAAGCTTTAATTATATTTTATATATATATATATATATATATATATATATATATACATATATATATATATATATATACTGAAATCTAATTCAACCTTTAATATAAGTGGCTGGCTTCAGTAATACTTTAATAATGATTAATAAAGTAGGGGATTATTCTATTACATACCTATTCCTATTCTCTTCATTACCTATTTAAATTAAAATAAATTGAATATATTGGACGAGTTCCATCATAAGAGAGGGAATATTGTAGGGCTATCCGGTCTGATACTGTGCTAGTAACAATATATTGCAAGGGTTTTGATGTGTTATATTTGGCTAAAGCATGTACTGTCTGATATATGTGTTCCTCACCCACTATGTACCCCCCCCTACCCCATTTGTTTTTATTGTCCTTCCCTTCCTCCCCCCGCTCTTTTTATTTCTGTACCCCTTTAAAAACAAAAAAAAAAACAAAACTAATAAAAACTTTCTAAAGTTAAAAAAAAAAATTGTATATGATATATTTAAGTGAACTATTATTACAACTAAGATTGGCCAGGGAAAGTGTGACTCACCTAGGAAGCCACAATCAGCCCACTCTTCAGGTCTTTCATAGTTGTCCTCGCCTGTCAGGAGCTGCTGCAGCTGGGCATGCACAGCAGCTCCATTTCGCCCATTTTAGTATGTACAGCAGCCGCGGTGCTGCTGTACATCTGCCCCGCTGACAAGGATTTTTTCCATGGGCGCATGCGTCAGCGGGGCTCCCACAGCTGCTGCACCAGCAGGAGAAGTATCGGATCACCAGGTGATCCGATCCGATCAGCGGACGGCAGGCGGCGGGGGGCCCTCTTAGAGAGGGGGGCCCGGGGCACGTGCCCCCTGTGCCCCCCCCTTAATCCGGCCCTGCCTGTGTGACTGGCTGTAAAATTAGTCACATTTGTGTAAATTGAAGCACACAATATGTCAAACATTTTGCCCTTTATAAATGACCTCCCACAAGTGCACCCCATTTGACCATGGTCTACATTGGGGATTCTCCGTGCACTTTAGCCTCAAAATCTTCCAATTTTACATATTTACGCTTTCACTTATGTTTGCAGCTCCATTTTGATTACAATCGAGACTTACATAACTTTTAAAAAAGAGTCTTTTTTCAGAAGCACTTGGGTTCGTAAAGCCCCGACCTCTTCCATTAAACTCATGCTTGCCTTCAAACATAGACAAACCTCAGCACTATTAGCTCATTTAAATATAGGTTTCCAAAAGCTTTTTAGCAGATCAGGGGGTAAATGTATGAAAGTCCGGTTTTTTCAACTTGCCTTTACAAGCCATCGCCGCTTTAAATTTTAGCTGCAAAGTCGCCGATTTCCCGCGAGATGAAAAAAACGGACTTTCATACATTTACCCCCAGGTGTACATTAATTTACCACTTGTAACTAACTGTAGCAGTAATACTTGCCTATCCTCCCATAAGATTTACAAATGCTGTAACATCACCATCTTAATGCACAAAATTATGTGCAATCTCGTATATTTATGAGCCCAACCTTTAAATACTGTTTCATGACGTCACAATGGCATGTCTGATTCACTGAATGTTGACTTCAGTGACCTCATCATATATAGCAATGGAAGACATTTCCCATCATATAGCTTGCCATACAAAGGATGATTATATAGATCAATATGGCTGATTTAGACTACCATGTTTGATGGCCTGAAACCTTATAAGTGGTGGCCAGTATACTACAAGAAGCTTAAAATCTGTTATGGTGTAAAACATGCGGTGTAATATAATCACAAGAGGGTAATAACAAGGTACAAATATATAAAGAATAATTATTATAATATTAACTAAGTAAGTGTGCACAGTATTAATATCTGAAGACAATAAAGACAGTAGACAATATCTGACTGCAAATAACAATAGCTTTTTCAATGCAATAGAAGATGAATATAAACAATGTTATGCATACACTTTAAATGCAGTACACTTAAGGCACTTTAGATGCATTGTGGTTAAGACACTTAAGCACGGTAGTGTACTCGGCTCAGCAATAGAAGTATCAAGTCCCTTTAGTACTCTACTGCAAACATTACAGGATGCAAAGCAATAAAGAAGGGTTATACTCTTAAATTACCTTCAAATGCACAACTTGAATCAAAAAATGAAACACAGGAAACATGGGTGAATTGGAGATGGCAAGTTTACATTCTAAACCAGGCCTGTCCAACCTGCGGCCCTCCAGGTGTTGTGAAACTACAAGCCCCAGTATGCTTTGCCAGTAGACAACCTGTTGATATCTGGAAGGGCATGCTGGGACTTGTAGTTTCACAACATCTGAAGGGCCGCAGGTTGGACAGGCCTGTTCTACACCATAAGTGGGCTAAAATTCAAAGAATATGAGGCAGGAATAACTGTTTTTCCACATTAAAGATGGTAGTATACATGCTAGCACTTATGTGGAAATATTAATGCAATTAGAATTGACTTGCAAGATATACAATGATCATGAGAGTTGTAGTCCCAATATTAATGCTACTTTCAGCACAATGTGGGGTGTAAGATGCTCAGTTCTACGGCAACTGGAGATTCATTGCACACCATAAAATACTGTCTGTAGAACAATTACATATAAGTGCAGGTAAATGCAAAGGAGTGGCAAGCACTACTAAATGTATAAGATAAGGGATCAGGGAAGGTGAGTCCCAGCAGATGGTAATGGATGGTTGTACCTCTGTCTTAAACAGACTGTCACATGAGTAAATGGCTCTGGGTGTGATGCAGTGCAGTGTTAGGTGAGATACTCAGACATGCAGCAGGCACTGACCAGTTCTGGAAATCAAAAGGGTTCTATGAACACAATTCAAAGACTTGAAATAACCTCGGGGGATAGTTGGGATAGCAGCTATAGCAGGAACCTGGTATAATGACAAAGAGACAGAACAAGCAGCAGACAACTGGGTCATTCCTGGACTCTTCCTGGATCACTGGGCTGGGTTCTGGTCTCTTTTTATTTCTCTAGGCTGGTATTTGACTCATCTGTTCCTCAGGGCTGGTTTAGGGCTCCCTCTATTGCTCTAGGATGGCAAAGGACTCCCTCTGTTCCTCTGGATTGGACCTACACTCACTCTTGGTCTCTGTGACAAATGTCCATCTGGAACTAGCACTTCCCTCAGGTAGTCTGGCAGTTAGTTTAAGTAATCTTGCAGCTCTCCCTGATAGGCAGCTTTGGTGATTAAACTGTCAACTTTTTCCTGTAAGTGTTGCAGCTCTGTCTGTCGGTATTGAATTTTGTTCTGCGAGACTTGTAACTGTCTACGTGATGTGAAGTCTCTAAGTGTTGTGCGAAATATGCTCTTCTTTCTGGCACTAGGACTCTTGGATTTGGCTATGGTAGACACACTGACAGACACAATGTCTCTACTCACCTCCTCCTTCTCCATGCAGTTCAGGCAGTAACAGATTCCGCCTCTCCCTTAGCTTTGTGCTGAGCGCCTCCTAATGATGTAGCAGAGACATTCAGTACACAATTAGTCTGCTCTGCTGCTCACTTCTCCTTCCCCCTCCGTTTCTGCACACAGCGCAGTGCAATGCTGGACTTCCTTTGGAAATAAATATAAAGTTGTATTTTCCCAGAGCAGCTCTCTCTTCACATTCAGTACCCACTTACCTTTGTGTACAGAGGGGTGAAGTGGTTCTGGCAATGTCTGTTTTAATTAATGAATAAAAGAGGGATAGTATCTTTTGAAATACACTTGATTTCTTGGTTTGCCCTGAGGACAGGTATGGAGATGTATGAAAAACAGATTTGGGCTGGCCAGACATCCTTTAATGTCATCATCAAACTTGCAATATTGGCCCAATATTGGATCGATTGTGGCTCCATCATGATTTTAATATCTGGCCCCAGTGAATTGAGACACTATGCCAAAATCTCAGATCACTTTTAATTTAACCACCTAAGTCTGTAGCCAATTTGGAAACTGATCCTCTTAACCAGTGCCGTAACTAGCCATTTTAGTGCCCTGGGCGAGACAGGGAACCGGCGCCCCCCATCTAAGTGGGAGTGTCAATTGTCGGGTGGGTGTGGTCAACCTACTGTGGGGGCGTGGCTAGCACTTTACAAGTTCTAGACCGCACTGAAACCACCTCCCTCTCCATTATTCTTGGTCTGGCTTTGTAAGGATCTTTATGTAATAAGCCTCCATAGAATCAAAGTACTTTAAATGCAGCTATCACATGCTAGCTGTATAAAAAAATTAATTGGTTATTGAAATAAAACTCACTGAAACAAATTAAAACATAAATGTAATGGTACCATCTGTATCACACTGCCCCTTCATCCCACTGTGCTCTCCATAACAGTTTCTCCTTTATCACACCGTGCCATGGAGCCATCTCTATCATTGTGCCCCCTTGTCACCATCACACTAAATATAATATATATAACACAAAACAAATGGGAGGGGACGCCAAATAGTATAATACTGTATATAAAAATACAGAAAGGTGTACCAAAAGTCAGAATCTTAACCACTAAATAGGTATAGACACTCAGGTAATAATAGTGGATCAACAGGAAGAAGGAAATGAGGAACCACTCTAGAACACCAGCGCCGTGCCAATATAATATGCGTACCAGATAAAAGATCTTTAAAGCTTATCTGTAGGTATAACCGGTATCTTCACCAATCAAGTTGAGCCTTATTACCCCATGGGAATAGCAGATGCTTCATACAATGTTGAAAGGTTCCAGAACTGGCACTTCATATATACTCAGTAGTATTCAGGATAATGGAGAGGAAGAAACTCACATAGTGTAATGCTGTATAGCAATACATTACATAAATAATGTGGATGTGCACTTACATAAAAAATATATATATATATATATATATATATATATATATATATATATATATATATATATATATATATATACACACACATGTACACACACACATACAATATAAAGAGCCTCCTAGTGTCCGCCGTACCTTACAGAGAGCATTCCTGTGACCGCCATACCTTACAGAGAGCATTCCTGTGACCGCCATACTATACAGAGAGCATTCCTGTGACCGCCATACTATACAGAGAGCATTCCTGTGACCGCCATACTATACAGAGAGGATTCCTATGATCACCATACTATACAGAGAGCATTCCTATGACCACCATACTATACAGAGAGCATTCCTGTGACCGCCATACTATACAGAGAGGATTCCTATGATCGCCATACAATACAGAGAGCATTTCTGTGACCACCATACTATACAGAGAGCATTCCTGTGACCACCATACTATACAGAGAGCATTCCTGTGACCGCCATACTATACAGAGAGGATTCCTATGATCACCATACAATACAGAGAGCATTCCTGTGACCACCATACTATACAGAGAGGATTCCTATGATCACCATACTATACAGAGAGCATTCCTGTGACCACCATACTATACAGAGAGCATTCTTGTGACTGCAATACAGATAAATACCTCACCTGAAATTAATAGACCCCACCATTAAATTAAAAAGCCCCATCAATAAATTAAATTGACCCACCAGCACCCCACAAATAAACTAGTACCCATTAAATAATTAGCCCCGCCTAAACGTCACCATTAAATTAATAGCCTACCTCCCACCCATGTACTAAGACACCCAACCTCCCTACCCTCATATCACACATTATATTAATACATACCCCCCTTCCCTCACACATTAGGGCAGCATACCCCCCCATCCCTCATAAAGCATAGCAGCATCCCCCCCCTCCATAATAGCAAGATGCAGCACACATTCCTCCCCTCCCTAATAGCAGCACACATTCCCCCCCTCCCTAATAGCAGCACACATTCCCCCCTCCCTAATAGCAGCATACATCCCCTCCCCCCCTCCATAATTGCAGCTTACATTTCCCCCCTGCCTCCCTCCATAATTTCAGCTTACATTCCCCCCCCCCTTGCCTCCATCCATAATTGCAGCTTACATTCCCCCCTCTCCTTGCCACCATCCATAATTGCAGCTTACATTCCCCCCCTCTTGCCTCCATCCATAATTGCAGCTTACATCCCCCCCCCCTTGCCTCCATCCATAATTGCAGCTTACATTCCCCCCTCCCCTTGCCACCATCCATAATTGCAGCTTACATTCCCCCCCTCTTGCCTCCATCCATAATTGCAGCTTACATCCCCCCCCCCTTGCCTCCATCCATAATTGCAGCTTACATTCCCCCCTCCCCTTGCCACCATCCATAATTGCAGCTTACATTCCCCCCCCTCTTGCCTCCATCCATAATTGCAGCTTACATCCCCCCCCCTTGCCTCCATCCATAATTGCAGCTTACATTCCCCCCTCCCCTTGCCACCATCCATAATTGCAGCTTACATTCCCCCCCTCTTGCCTCCATCCATAATTGCAGCTTACATCCCCCCCTCCCCTCCATAATTGCAGCTTACATCTCCTCCATAATTGCAGCTTACATCCCCTCCATAATTGCAGCTTACATCCCCTCCATAATTGCAGCTTACATCCCCCTTCCCCTGCTTTGAAACTTACCTCCTGTCCAGCCGTCGCTGCCTGGCTCCTCTCTGCTTCTCTGCTCCTCTGCTGCCTAGCAACGTCATGACATCAGACGCTGAGGCAGAGGGCAGAGTTCAGAAGGGGGTGGAGCCGGGTGCCGGCCGCCATCTTGGATGCGCCGGGCGGCCGGCAGTCTGAATCTGAGGTCTGTTTAATTTTTTTTTTTCTTTTCACTCCTCACACAGAAGTCGGTGCGGGCGGCCACTGCGCCCCCTAGGGACTGCGCCCGGGGCGGCGGCACCGCCCGCACCGGCCTCGTTACGGCTCTGCTCTTAACCAAGTCAAGTGGGAGGATTGACTTGTGTATGGCAAATTTTAATGTTGACATATACACCCATGCACCGCTGATGCACCACATGGACTGACACCATGTAAACAGACAGATTTGTACAGGCATGTGCTTGTGAAAGCAACTGGTCTTTCATGAGAGTAAGATAGCAATTGGATAAAATTAGATTAATGGGCATTCTCGGCCTGATACATTAAGGAACGTAAATGCCGATACATGCCGTAGTTTGCGTAAAAATCCAGAACCGACCATACATCAGTGAATCCAACAATTCATCTTCAAGTGCAAAGGACCCTTACTACAGCCTAAGATTTCATGGGTGGAACAGGGAGGTGACTGGGCGTATGCACGTAGTCAACATTGTATGATTCGCACTTTGGACATCCCAAGGGTATGTGTTATTAGTTCATATCACTTGCACCATCTACAGGTCAGGTGTATATGTTGAGCGATCGTGATGCCTGTCACATATGCACGCTAGAACATGTGTTTGCAAACATGAGCAACTGTAAAATTGCATTTATGTACAGTAGACATTCCTAAAAACATAATAAATGTATTTAATGGGGGGGGGGGAGGGGGGATAAAAAAAAAGTTTTTTTTTTAAAATGTTTGTCATGACTATATTATTAATATTATATTATTATTAGTTACATTAATCAAATATGTTTGTTTTCTGTGTGTTCTTTTGGGACTTTATATTCCATATACACATTGGACCTATCTTGGGCTGGCTGTGTTGGGGTGCAGAAGGGCATCTGCCACCCGGGCAGGTGCCATAGTGGGCTACCTTTGGCTGGATCACTGGGCCACCTGCATTTGTTTTTCATTACACTGTTCCTAAAAGGCAGCTGAGCTGAGTTTCGTCCCCTGGGATAAAATTTGCCAGTCAAGCACTGTCCTGCAGTGTTTGTCTGTTAGAGCAGATTGCACCTTGACCCATATTCAGTACAGACCTATCTTAACATCTGCTTCTAGTTGAATTCGGATGTGCATATGCCCAATTTACATTCGCATTTTAAAAGAGCAATTTACATTCATTTTGTGTGCCTTAATGAATCAAGCCCTCTATGTATATGCTGAACATATGTGTGTGTGTGCAGTGGATTTATTTCTTAGGGACCTATATTTTATTTTATGCTATATAGTTTATTTATTATTTTGTTTGTAATCTTATTACAGTGAAAAAGTTGTAGACACATGAAAATATTTTTGAAGAAAATCAGAGTATGTCTTTGAATGGGCAGCACGGTGGCTTAGTGGTCACAGCACTGGGGTCATGAGTTCGATTCCCGACCATGGCCTTATCTGTGTGGCGTTTGTGTGTTCTCCCCGTGTTTGCGTGGGTTTCCTCCGGGTGCTCCGGTTTCCTCCCACAGTCCAAAAACATACTAGTAGGTTAATTGGCTGCTATCAAATTGACCCTAGTGTGTGTGTATGTGTGTGTGTGTGTATATTAGGGAATTTAGATTGTAAGCTCCTATGGGGCAGGGACTGATGTGAGTGAGTCCTGTACAGCGCTGCGGAATTAGTGGCACTATATAAATAGCTGATGATGATGATGATGAATGCCATCATTCTACCTTTTCCAATGCAAAATACATCTTGTAACTTCAACCAATCCCTCCACTCATCATTTACATGTTTTCTAACACATACTGCTCCTTCACGCCTGTAATTTCTTCTCTAATAACTCATCTATGTTCATAAATTGCACTCCTTAGGGACATGGCCATGCAACTTTGTGGGTATTACACTTTGGGGTGTGCCCAATGCATTATCACCTATCAAGAGGTAAAGCCAGAAAATTGCTGTGAGCGGGACCTACTTCACGACAAAAGTGCTGACTTTTGGGACGGCTCGGCAGCCCCTGAAGGCAGGAAAGTGCTGTTTGAAGTGGCACAGTTGGGAGATATGCTAACAGAATAACCACTGCTAGAACAAACTATACGTGCCTATTGCATACAAAGGTTCTACTTCTATCTCAATTATTATTATTTTTTTGCATTATCTCATTGTTTAAAGCTCTGCTTTAAACTTTTATTCCTGTTCTCATTTATGTGTTTTATCATATGAAAGTCAAATGTTAATACTACTATGTACCTTCTTAACATATGCCATAAATTATCACTTATATAATGGCTAGAATTATAGAAAATTATGTTATATAATATGCAGAATAACTTTTTATGCTCTATATATTATGCATGTGTATATGTTACGAGTATTAATAAAATGCATTTAACACAATATTCATGACAACAATAGGAATCAGTATATATATTTACTGTAAGTTTCTCAGTTTTATTTCTCCATTTATTAGATGTCTTAAACTCAGTCTTTTAGTTTTGCTCTCCTTGTATGATTATTTCTATTTTTATTAGATTTAACAAAATACAAATCATAGATTTTCCTTTACATGGTTGATTGCAATTGCATTTTAGTATTATTACAAGACTCATGGGATGCTATCACCACAGCAATCCTACAAGGGATATGGCAATATGCTTTCAAGATATTTCTCTGTAGAGTCTTTGTTCAAACATCTGTTCTTTTGTCCATCTTTGTGTCGCATTCTGTTGTGTTTGCAACAAAAGAAAAAGCAATGGAATCGATACGGACAGAAAAACAAAAATGTATTTGTATCTTTTCAATGTCAATCAGGCTTACGGTTCAATTTTATTACATTGTAATCATAGATAATATGTATATACTGTATACATTTCTTTTTTTTTACAAATGTAATTTTATTATTAGGTTTACAAAAAAAGCAACTGATGAGGTACAAATGTACATGTATGCAAGATTAATGATAAGTATTTGTTGAGTTGGATATAAGTTCTCTTCTTTTTCGCATCAAATACACATGTCCATACTGTGCATGCGCACTAAAGATGTATATGCCTACATCATCATCATTATCATCATCATTTATTTATATCGCGCCAGCAAATTCCGTAGCTCTTTACCATTCAGATTTGGCTGCATCTTACCACTCCTTAACTTTAGAGAGGCGGTGCATGGAGGAGCGAACGGCCGGGCAAGCACAGGCTGGCAAACATTTTTAAAATGTATTTCATTTTTCATTATACACTAAAAAGAGGACTGGTTTCTCTAGTATGCGGCCACATCATGATACGCTTAAATTGCGTCTTGATGTGCTATCCTCAGTGTAGACGTCTTTAAAATACTATGCTGTGTTACAGATATTTTCAAATATCTTCTCAGAATAACCATATATTTGCGTCATTTTTGTCACATGCACTTTCCATGTATGTTTTATATGTAAATGCAACCAGCTCTCCATGAGGCCCGTGGTGAGCACCTTGCTTGAACCATGAAGGACAATAACAAGTGTTATCTCTTACACTTATCTCATTCTTACACTTGTCTCACTGTCCAAAATCACCAAGGCAGTGAGACTTGGCATGTAACAGTCTATGTGACATCGGAAAAGTTGAAGCATGGCAGTGGGATCAGGACCGGGACTGTGAAAAGTACAGAAGAGGATGAAGAAGGGGAGTGGTGAGTCTCTACAGGGAATTACTTATGGAAAATGACTGGGTTATTCCTGCCATATTACTGGGCACTGCTACTGGCATATTACTGGCCAACTGTATTGCTAGGCATTACAGCTGGAGTATTTCTAGCAATCGCTGTATAGTTCTGGGCATTGTTGCTGTCATATTACGTTAGTAATAGCATATTCCTGGGAAGCTAGCGTATAGCTATTGCTGCTGAGATATTACTGGTCAATCCTGCAGACATAATAATGTGCAACTACTTGTATATACAGTAACTAATGTTAATGATGAAGTTGTAGTGGGTAATTACTAATGACATATAACTACTGCTTCCAACATATTACTTGGCTTTACTGTTGGCTGACACATCCTTGACAACTGCTGTCATATTACTGGGCTTGTCACTCACCAATATTGAGGGATGATTCAATGATCAATGGGCGGGAGAGAGTAAAACAGTGGGGGTCATAAACTGTGGTCTTGAATTTAAGACTCTAGGGGGCATATTCAATTCCGATCCGATCGTTACCGCGGAAAATGCGCACTACTGCCGGTAATACGGTATCGCAATAACGCGGATTTTCGTACGCAGCCCTATGGGCTGCGAACGAAAATCCACGTTATTGCGGTACCACGGATCGGGATCGGAATTGAATATGCCCCTAGAAGTGTTGGAGGAAAGGCAAAGTCAAGCAAGTCAATACTCTAAGCAAATAATGAAGTGGAAGTTGCTCAATCAATTTATAGGCTATAGCAGGTGCATGAAAGGGTGGGGTTATCCTGAAAGGAACAAACACACAGAGAGATCCCCCAGCACACTGCTATAGCCAGCAACAGATCTGCCATTTCTACTGTAGATAAAAATTCAAAAGTCTTAGTTGCACACATTTGCAAATGTATGTTTAAGCCACCCGCCACTCCACGGCGCTTCTGCTAATAGGGTGGTCCTAACTCTAAACAATGAGAGTCCCATATATTTGGGCCATACATATGTGTTTTTAAATTGAGAGCCAACTTACGAAAGAGGTACCCCAGAGACCTCCAAATAGCAATCCAATGTCAGTACTCCCCTCAGCTACTGACACCAACATGCCTCTCAGACAAATAAAGAAGTGGAAGTTGCTCAATCAATTTATAGGCTATAGCAGGTGCTTGAAAGAGTGGGGTTATCCTGAAAAGAAAAAACACACACAGAGATCCCCCAGCACACTGCTATAGCCAGCAACAGATCTGCCATTTCTACTGTAGATAAAAATGCAAAAGTCTTAGTTCTTAGTTCCATGGCTTGCTGCAACCTGTATAGCCACAAAGAATAATGTTAAATAAACCACAACACTCTCATTAATACCACATTATTTAAAAAAAATAAAAATGACAAACAACACCCTTGTTGCAACCACCACATCTATTTATTAAAAATAAAAACATCCGCCTCAAATCGTGAGAGATGAACAGCGATTTTGAAGATCAGACTAAAAATTGCTACTTAATATATATATGGAGATTTTGCAGTACAAATCGCCAGTTATCTATGCGGCAATTTAAATTTTTTAACATTTACCCTCTAGAGTTTACAACCGGGCACTAGGAATTCAAATTAATGGGTTAATCCAAAAGACAGAATAAAGGGAAGAGGGATAGTTCATAGGTTATGGGATTTCTTTAAATATAACTTTTATTCATAAACTGATAAGGCACACGCAATATATTAAATTAATAAAATTAGCATAAGGAGACAAAAGATGGGTAATTATATTTCCAATTATGCTGGAATGTTTATATTCAGTTATCTTTATAACTCTGATCTATCATTGTATTACAACACTACCTGTTAAACCCTTATCATAATTATTGTGTATGGCTCTCACATGGATCTCTAATCTATATAAAATATATCCAATATTTGCAAATATTATATGATGACAGTTATCAATTGTTCCTCTGATCTGCAGTTCTCAGGGACATGCCTGTTGAACATGGAACTACTATTTCTTATTCACTGTAATAGACATTCAAAGATCAGTATACTCAACCTGTAAGGGTCTGGCTATCTATTATAATTTTTATTGGCAAATAAATACAAGAATCCAATCTAGTTAGATTACTGTATTCCACTGAGTCAGCAGTTAGTCTAGTGTTAATAGTTATTTTATTGATATTTACCCCCCTCATTCATGGTAGATATGCTCTTTTGAACATCAATCGTAAAGTCAGGAAAGACGGCCACATGTTCATTTTGACAGACCAGAGGGCCCTTTATCCAAGCAAGCTGCAAAATAGCATCCCTGTCAGGGGCACACGCAGGATTTTTAAGGGGGGCTCCCCCCCAAGAAACAAAAAGATAAAAAAGTAAAAGCTGCTGCGCATGCGCATGCTCCGTTTCGGCAGCTCTGTACTATCCAGCAGCTGCGGCGCTGTATTATATACAGCACCGCCGCGGACGTTTCTTTGACAGGGGCACTTCTTTAGCGGAGGGGGAGTGGCGTGCGCCACTGCCTGTCCTTATAGTGTAGGATTCTTGCAATAAATGTGCGCGGAGGTGCACCTGGTGGTGGGCGTTCATTAATGATCCAGTGTGTTCTTTCTATTGCAAATTGGTCGGAAAATTTGTGGTGCCCCAAAACCCTATTAAACAGCACAGAGGAAGTACATAAACGCTTTTAAAATGCAGGGCTACAAGGGGTTACTAGAGGCTGAGGAAGACACAGTGGGAATGACAGTTGACAGTTGAACTGAAAAGCCGTACCCAGGAGTGATTGACAGGAGGAGGATGAAGGCCCTGATTGGCTGGGGGAGTAACAGGAAGAGGATGTGCAGGAAGGAGGAGTGTGTGGCATAGCAACAAGTCCACTAACTTTTGTAATAACTGTGAACTCCCAGAAGGCAGTGGAGAGAGGAAAGTTCTAGACTTCTGAAGGGAGAGAGATGAGGTTTATGAGTGACAAGAAGACAGACCGAGAGATAAGAAATCTGAGTTGAATCTTTCCATGTAGCTGCTCACTACCTCAGGAACAGGCTGAGAGAGATAAGAGGTATTACTGCTGGAAGTCGATCATATGAAGGAACTCTAGTTGAAAGTACAGTAGGTCTGCAAATCACCTTTGTCACAGATTCCTCCACTTGCTTTCCTCCATGCTGACAGATTTAATGTACTACAAAATTCCTGTGCACAGGTCAGCCCAGGACTGAGTGTAAAATATGGTAACGTTACCAGGGATAATATTGGTGCACCAAATGTTTTAGATGAATGTTAAAGTGATTTACCTAAAAATTGATTTATTGATATTAAAGATGTTATCGCTATTGTGCCTTATACTCACCAAGTGTATATTATATGTTAAATGCTATTGTGCTCTATGTTGATCAAACAATTATTTTGTCATTACCATTAAGCTAAAGGGGTCAGTGGCGCGGTGGCTTACCAAAATTATCCTTACCACATTCTTAATAAACCCAAGTTGTTTGACCAATCCTTGTCCCTTTCATTGAAGTATTTATCTCCTGACCATCGGATATCCGAACAGAAAAGAACCTGAATGTGTCTGGAGGACAAGGTAAGGGAAGGAAATCCCATCCGTCTCGACCACCACAAATTCACCTCTGCCATACAGTTGAATCAGTCAGTTCTTCAAGAATGTCTTCGGATTGTCACTCTCTACCTTTTCAGGAAGGCTCACAAATCTAATGTTATTGCAGTGTAGGCACCCTTACAGGAAAGCATTTGTGCCTCCAGATTAACAAGTTGCAGTTTTATCAGGGCGGTGTTTTACTCAAGAGTGGATATGCAAGCCCTTTACTTCACCGACTCTCTCTCTGATGTCTTGGCGGAATAGGGACAAATTCACTTGCACCTCCCCTATTTTGTCTGTCTCCCTTTTCTCAGAGGAATTAATAGAAAGTACAGTTATGGCCAAAAGTTTTGAAAACAGCACAAGTATTGGTTTTTACAAAGTTTGCTGCTTCCGTGCTTTTAGACCTTTTTGTCAGATGTTGCTATGGTATACTGAAATAAAAATACAAGAATTTCATAAGTGTCAAAGGCTTTTATTGGCAATCACTTTAAGTTTATGCAAAGAATCATTATTTGCAGTCATGATCCTTCTTTTTGAAGACCTCTGCAGTTCGCCCAGGCATGCTGTCAATCAACTTCTGGGTCACATACTGACTGATGGCCGCCCATTCTTGCCTAATCAATGCTTGATGTTTGTCAGAAATTGTGGGTTTTTCTTTGTTCACCTGCCTCTTGAGCATTGACCACAAATTGTCAATGGGATTAAGGTCTGGGGAGTTTCCTGGCCATGGACCCAAAATTTTGATGTTTTTATCCCAGAGCCACTTAGTTGTCACTTTTTCCTTATGGCAAGGTACCTGTTCTTGGATGGTTGGGAGAGGTTTTGGTAACATTCTTAATTCATGATTGCGTTCTTAGGCAAAATTGTGATTGAGCCCACTCCCTTGGCTGAAAAGCCACCCCACACATGAATGGTCTCAGGATGCTTTACTGTTTACACAGGACTGATGGTAGTGCTCACCTTCCCTTAACCGGACAAGCGTTTTTTCCAGATGCAAATGTTCTGATGCTTTTTTCTGTCTACATTTAGCCCACAGTTTTATATGTAACTTTAAAAGAAGCGCACAATATTTATCCATAAAGCTTAATTACTAAGTGAAAAAAAATTGATGCTATCATCCCGGTCTGTTACTACATTCATTGTGTTGCTCTATTTTTGTACCTGAAAACACTTGTTCTTTTTATATTGTCAATTAAATCTATTGTGAAAATAGATCATAAAATATGAGTGTGTGCCTATGTGCACAATAATAAAACTGTCACTGCGATCTAGTGGGTAAAGCTCACACACAAACTGCTAAATACAAATATTTATATAAAACAATTATAATATACTGTATAAAGTATTGAAGCAATCCATACTTTAAAAGGTTACATATTATATCAAGATTAGGTATTTGGCAGTGGATTCACAGAACCATAGATAATTTATTCTTTGTATATCACTATGCTACTGATGTAACCTGACACAAAAGGCCCAGTGGATGTTAATTAGCACTGCAGTTTGACTATTTTTATACTCCAACCATCTAGTGTGTATGTGATTCCTATGTCAGCTCACCATGACCTTTTTCAGTTCACTTCATCTTTCAGTGCCTGAGGCATCAAACATTATTGTAGTTCTGTATAAAATTGCAATATTATAATATGTGATGTCAGCGGTGCATATAGTGATTACCAGTAAATCCAGCTACACAGGCCCACGTTAAATGTGAAAATAATATATTTTGAGGAAAACAATGGTATTTTATACAATTGATATACATCAATTTACAAAATGCTAGTTGCTAAGTTATAAGGTTTTCCTCCATACACTCAGATGTTGTTATATTGTATTCAATTACCAGTTCATTAACTTGAATCTTATTAAATTTGAGGAGTTGATGAAGGAAAATTTAAGCTGACTGAAAGTTAAGTCTGTCTCACAAAGCAATTACTTTTCAGGTAGTTCTTTTAACTTGCAGCGTGAGCTTGTGACCTATCAGGTTTCGATTCCTGAGGCCGTAACTTAAATGTGCCGGGCTCCTCCATTGCATAAGCGAATATACAATTAAACATTTGTTTATGAGCATACACTTGCTTTGCTTTTTGCTCTGTAGAGTTGCATTACAAGGAGGACTGACTCATGTAGGAAGTAGACCACTTACCTCTATGCCTACTTCAATAGGCACCATGGCATTACCCAGCAGGAGGTGTGTGGGCCAGTGTCAGCTTTTGAGTACCACAGCCCTGTTGCAACTGTTGTTGCTTGTCTAGCTGAGGGAGACCCTAAGCTGATAGACGGTAGAGAAATACTTGGGGGGGGGGGGGTTTATCAGCTTGTAGCAACTAGCAGGTGGGTTAAAAGTGGTAAAAAATGGTCTTTCTGCGCTGTATCTTCCACACAAACATATCAAGTTGCAATTGTGTAAAAAATAAATAAAATAAATGAATACTTATATTTGAAAACGTCCAGATATCTCCACTTATCGTCACTCTTCAATGATGATTAACATGTAAAGAGAGGAAGGAAAACAATAGTGTAATCCTGTATGATATAAAGTAGGATATTCTCTAGTTGACATATATTACAAAAATGTACACAGAACGATAATCTAGATATGGATCGAAATGGTAAATTGTAAACATGAACACTGAATCAGGTGCAATCGTTAATCCTCCTACGGCGTGGGAAATCTCCCGCAGGGGGTACTACTTACTAAAGAGTAGTTTTAAAATGGCATTTCAAAACTTGTTATCCCAAACATCTCAGCAAGCGGACATCTTCGGTTAAAATAATTCTTTAATCACTGTTAAAACTTAAATACTCCTACCGGAACATGAATGATATTCAACATATAATGAGTGAGGCTCCGTCCCAGCCGTCTCTGACACTTTGGCCGAAAGCAAGTGAAGTCCGATGGAATCCAATCTGCAAGCGGCAATCAGCGTGATGAACAGTAACACAGAGTCCAGCTACGTCCAGGTCTCCTCCCCAGAATGTGGATATCAGTCCGGTATGATAAAGCACCAGGAGTTAGCAGAGTCACCGACGCGTTTCGAACCCTCACACGGGATATTTTTTTCAACGAAAAAGATCCCGTGTGAGGGTTCGAAAAGCGTCGGTGACTCAGCTAACTCCTGGTGCTTTATCATACCGGACTGATATCCACATTCTGGGGAGGAGACCTGGACGTAGCTGGACTCTGTGTTACTGTTCATCACGCTGATTGCCGCTTGCAGATTGGATTCCATCGGACTTCACTTGCTTTCGGCCACAGTGTCAGAGACGGCTGGGACAGAGCCTCACTCATTATATGTTGAATATCATTCATGTTCCGGTAGGAGTATTTAAGTTTTAAAAGTGATTAAAGAATTATTTTAACCGAAGATGTCCGCTTGCTGAGATGTTTGGGATAACAAGTTTTGAAATGCCATTTTAAAACTACTCTTTAGTAAGTAGTACCCCCTGCGGGAGATTTCCCACGCCGTAGGAGGATTAACGATTGCACCTGATTCAGTGTTCATGTTTACAATTTACCATTACGATCCATATCTAGATTATCGTTCTGTGTACATTTTTGTAATATATGTCAACTAGAGAATATCCTACTTTATATCATACAGGATTACACTATTGTTTTCCTTCCTCTCTTTACATGTTAATCATCATTGGAGAGTGACGATAAGTGGAGATATCTGGACGTTTTCAAATATAAGTATTCATTTATTTTATTTATTTTTTATACAATTGCAACTTGATATGTTTGTGTGGAAGATACAGCGCAGAAAGACCATTTTGTACCACTTTTAAATTTGTATTGTGACTTTGGTGTAGTCTTTAGCTTGGTTGATCTGCAGCAGTATTTGTGTAGCGCTGTAAGGGTTGTTTAACTGACTTTGCCTAGCAGGTGGGTTAGCAGCAGGCCTCCCAAATACACTGAGGCAGAGGAAAGAGGAAGTAATTTTGCTTGCCCGCCCAAAAAAAACCCGACGTAGTGCACTCACACGCACATGCACGTTAGGTCACGTGCACACTTGCAGTCACGAGGTCGCGCCAGATCATATTTTGTCTGTCAGCTGAAACAGAGGACACAGTTTCTGTCTCTACAAATGTCCTGTATTAAAAAGGGGAAGAGAGCCCATAAAAGGCCAGTATCTTCCTCTTTCTCTTCACCTGAGGCATTAATTTCTACAAGAAAACAGAATATTGCTGGGAGTTTAAAACTACTCGCTCTTCAGATTCTGTGGTGACAAAAATTTGCAAATGAGAGTGCCAAATCATCTTCCTGTTCAGAGAGTCTACAGGCACCAAAGAAAAAGTTAAAGAAGAAAAATAAAAACAAAATTAGCCACAGGGAAGCCTGCTCAGGTGATATTCCCACTTTCCCTGGAATTGCCTATAGCAGGCAACATTCTAGTGCTCAGGGCAAGCACAGTTCTGCCTGTAGCTGGCACAATATCTCTGTCCATAGCTGGCAACATAAGGGGACCAGTAGTCAGTATATGGGGTCACCCACCAGACAGCCAACACATTTTTCCCCAAAGTCTCCCTCCTTAGATTGGGAATCAGAGGAGATTACAAGAACCTCGGCCTCATCCCAGCACAGGGAATTTAGTGAGATACAGATGGCCAGGGTGGCATTAGTGGGTAAAACCCCTCCAACAAAATTATATGCCACACACTGGGCCTTAATATGCAATTCAGAGGTCCAAAAATTTGCGCAGCTAGCTTTTAAAGGGAGGGCAATTAGTAAGTATACAGGGTTTTGAGATGTACCAGCATTATTTGCCCCTGACATTAACTCAGCTTTAGCCTCTATTGTGGGGAAAAAAAGATACAATGACCCTACAGACCGCACATTACAGAAGATCCAATACAAAATAGCAGATACAGCTGGGCCTCTGCTATTTGTGTTAGACAACGCAGAGAGAGAAGGGAAGTCCAGATTTTCCCTGGATTCTCTAGTGGCGTCCAAGCTAGCCTTCTTAAAGCCATTAGCAGAGCAACTCTAATAATGGGCCAATCCTTTAATTACATCACCAATACCCATAGGTCTAGGTGGCTGACCAGAAAAGGTTTGGCAGACCTTGCTCCCAAATCTCTCGAATTCCTAAATCTGACAAATGTAGACCTTTTTGGGCCTCAGTTTATAGAAGAGATCAAAGCATGCCATAGAGCCCAAAATCCTTTTCAAACCTCATGAAGGTGAATGAGCCTTTCAGGAGGCCCTTTTTACAATGGGATTTTAAGAGCCACAGGTCCAGCCGAGACTTCCAAGGCACAAAAAGAACCCAAAGAGGAGGCTTTGTGCACAAATCCCAAGATGCTACCAGAGGATCAGCCACAAATACATGGATCAATGCTAAGGGAGACCGCAGTTACGGCAAGTTCTCCAATATATCCTTTTCATTTTGGAGTGGCAGTAGATTAAAAATAATCCTGTACGGGTTAAACCTCCTTTTAATTTTTTTTTTTTTTTACAATCTGTTTTTTTATTGAAGAAAGAATTAAACATCTTTAACAAACATATCTGTTTTGCATTGGACGATGCATTAAAGACATTTATAAATGATGCATATAAAGATACAAATGTGCGAAAAGGATGTGCCAATGCACCGTTATAGAAAACCAAATACCATTTAGCACACCTTAAAACATCATATAGGATGGGGGAAAGTCCAAGGGGGATAAAGCGAGGGAGAGGGGGTAGATCAGAGAGGGGAGAGGGAGGGGAGGGAGGGAGGAGGGGGGTTCACTTATTCCATTGAGAGTACAATGATGAATCCTTAAATTCAAGCCACTTGAACCATATATGGTAGTACTCCCTATATTTGTCCCTTGATGAATAGAGTATGTCATCCATCCTTCTATATGTCTCTAAACGTGCAAACCACTCTTTGACGGTGGGGATATTCTGAGTTCTCCAATGTACCGGGATCACGGCCTTTGTCGCATTGCTAAGATTTTTGATTGTAGATTTTTTATATTTAGAGATGGACAATTTATTATGATTCAATAACCAGTATTTGGGGCAGTTAGGTGGATCAAAGCCCATTATTTCCTTAGAAATTGAAAGGACTGCATCCCAGAAGAGAGCTGTGCATTCCCACCATATATGCAACGGAGTACCTGGCGCTGACATACAACGCCAACAAATGTTTGACGCCCCAGGAACCATGTTAGCCAGCAAGTTGGGGCATCTATACCACCTAGACAAAATCTTATATTGTGTCTCCACCACCCGCACACTGACCGAGCTTGATTGGGTACGTAAGAGGATATTTTTCCAATCTTGTTCAGGTATCGAACAGGCCAGCTCCTTCTCCCATTCTCGGATGAAGGTGGGTTGCTTATTATAAGCATGTTCGATGAGGATACTGTAGATGAGAGACAAAGTGTGTCTAGGGTATACTGCAGTCGTACATAAAGATTCAAACTGGGTAAGTGGCCGCCCCACCGACTTCCTAACCTCTGAAGATCCCAGGAAATGGCGGAGCTGTATATATCGCCAAATCTCCGTATTTGGTAGTTCCCATTTGGCTTGGAGAATGGTGAAGGGTAAGACCCCAGACACGTCCACCAGCTGGCTCGCCCTGCGGAGTCCTGCCCCAATCCAACATCTAAATGTCTGTCTTGTAAGTCCTGGGGGAAATTCTGGATTGTCAAATATCGGAGTCAAAGGCGAATGTCGTGATGAAATGTGAGGGATCGCCCGTAATTTGGCCCATCTAGTCAGGGTTGGTGAAACGGTCGGGTGAATGATTTTAGGGAGTGAATGTAGCCATGTTGAGAACTTAAGTGCCTGGCCTACAACGTAACTCTCTATCCAAACCCACTGCTTGTCTAGTCTCTGCCTTGTCCAGTCCACCACCCTGTTTAGTATGGTCGCGTCATAGTATAATGCAAAGTTGGGGAGTTGTAGCCCTCCAGCGTGTTTCCGCATATATAGAATTTCGTGCTTGAAACGTGGCCGTCTCCCATTCCATACAAAATCCCTAACTGCCTTATGAAGCGTCTTGAACCAAGAGGTGGGGAGGTGAATGGGGAGTGTCTGGAGCAAGTAGAGGATCCGTGGTAATACATTCATCTTGACCACGTTGACTCTGCCTATCAAGGAAAAGCCTTTTGGGCACCAGTTTCTCAGGTCCCTACCAATTGTATTGGTGAGGGGAATAAAGTTGTCTTCAAAAATATTTGTGTTGTCCTTGTTAATAAACACCCCCAGATATTTAAGTCGTGAGGGATGCCATGTGAATGAGAATGCTGGCTTCAGGCCTTCAACTACTGCCCTGGGCGTAGATATGTTGAGTGCTACCGATTTTGAGTAGTTAATTTTAAAGCCAGACAACTCGCCAAATTTCTGGAATTCTGACACTAGATTTGGAATTGAAACTACAGGGTTAGTGAGGATTGCCAGGAGGTCATCCGCGAAAAGTGCCAATTTAAAGCTTTTGTCTTCCAACTGTAGACCAGATATATCAGGGTTTGCCCGAATGGATCGAGCCAATGCCTCCATGCATAGGATAAAAATCAACGGAGACAAGGGGCATCCCTGTCTGGTGCCGTTGGATATCACAATGGGTTCTGATAATTCCCCGTTAACCCTGACTCTTGCCGTTGGTTGTGTATACAAGGCCTCAATTCTGGCCATACTCAGAGGGCCTAAACCCAGATGTCTTAGTACTCCCCTCATAAACTCCCAGTCCACTCTATCAAAAGCCTTTTCGGCGTCGGTGGATAGTAAAACCGTGGGATATTGGCGGTGTGTGCATATTGTACCAAATTGATTATCTTAGTGGTATTGTCCCTCGCCTCCCTCCCCGGAACAAACCCCACCTGATCGGAGTGTATAATTTGGGTCAAATATGGTTTTAATCTGTTTGCAATCAGTTTAGCGTACAGTTTAATATCCCCATTAAGTAGAGAGATGGGCCTATAACTAGCACATGAGGCTGGATCCTTCCCTTCTTTTGGCAACACAGTAATCTGGGCAGCTAGTGTTTGGGGGGAAAAGTGTTTCTGGGCAGAGACAGAGTTAAAGGCCTGTAGCAAGAGGGGAGCTAACTGTGTTTTGAAGGTTTTGTAGTAAAGCACGGTAAAACCGTCCGGCCCCGGACTTTTCCCTGATGGCGTCGTCTTAATCGCCTCCTCCAATTCCTCAATCGTGAAGGGTTCTTCTAATAGTTGTACAGAGTCCTCATCTAACGTGGGAAAATCTATGCGTTCAAGGTATTCCGCTATGCGGGCCTGTTTGGTCTGGTGGCCAGCTGTGTTAGGTGCGTCAAACAAATTATAAAGCTTGGTATAGTAGTCCCGGAATGCCTCAGCTATATCAGAAGTATGAACTAGTGTGGACCCTGCGTCTGTCTTAATTTGAGGGATATATAGTTGTGCTCTCTGCTTGCGCAGAGCACGAGCCAGAAGTTTCCCTGGCTTGTCTCCCCACTGATAGAACTGGTTCTGACATCTACGGAGGTCATATTTAATTTTGTCTGACATTAGTTGATTTAAGGCCTTCCTGGTTTCTGTTAATTCTATCATTACAGAGGGATCCAGATCTGATTTATGCCGTGTTTCAAGTGCCTTTATTTTTTCTAAGAGCGAGTCCCTATGGGCTATTTTTTCTCGCTTTCTAACCGCACCCATTTGAATAAGCTTGCCCCGTATAACACATTTATGGGCTTCCCATAGCGATATCTTCGAAATGTTGGGGGTGTCGTTGATCTGAACATAATCCGTGATGGCCTCTTCTAACACTGTCTTGCTATATGCTTCTTGAATTAGAAGCTTGTTTAGCCTCCACGTGAAAGGTCTAGTAACTGTCTTAGAAATTAAGAGTGTCATGTACACCGGTGCGTGATCTGACCATGTGATCTGTCCTATAGCTACCTTTGAGATCAGGGGCAAATGGTTATGTGTAAGAAAGAAATAGTCCAGTCTCGAATATGTATTGTGTGGGTGTGAGAAAAATGTGTAGTCACGTCCTGTGGGGTGTTTAAGGCGCCACGCGCAAACCAGATGGTGTTCGTGCATAGTACGTCTCACCCTTCGATATAGCTTACCGGCCAACCTAGCGGATCCCGAAGAAGAGTCCATCGGGGGATGTAGAACCCAGTTGAAATCTCCGCCTATTATGGTGATGCCCTTCTTTATCGTTTCCACCTTGTCCAGAAGCTTTTCTAGAAATACAGGTTGGTTAGAGTTCGGACCATAAATATTAACAAAGGTATACATTTGGGAGGATATCATGCATGTCACCGCCAAACCTCTGCCTTCCTGTAATATATGTGTGTCTATATCCTTAACCGGCAAGCGTTTGGACATAAGGATTGCCACTCCCAAGGACTTATTATCCGTATTATTACTCGTAAAGACATGTGGGAATTGGTGGCTGTTCAGTCTGGGAGCAAAGCCTTGTTTGAAATGAGTTTCCTGTAGTAGGGCTACATCAATTTTCTCAGCCAACAGGTCGCGCAATAGACGGGACCGCTTTTCAGGGACATTTAGACCCTTAACATCAAGGGTAACGCATTTGAGTCTACCCACCATTACCAAGTAATTCTAGGTATTTACATGTGTGCCGTCACAGGGAGAAAAGGTGTATGAACCCATAAGTGTATTGTAGTTGGGGAGGGTTGAAGAAAGTAGGGATGAAGGGGGGGGAGAGAGGGTTAGGGAGCCATAAATGCTTAAACTGAAATATCTGTGTCAATAACGAACTATGAATCATTGGCAGATTTATAAGACCGTTCCGGAAAACCATATAGGACCATGGTCCAAACATGGTCCGAAATAAAGCACTCGGTCTTGGGGCCCTGAGGAGGGCAATAAACAGCGACAGTCAAACAAGCATAGGTATATGTCCCACACCTCACCTTCCGCAGTGGCCCGGGTATTCTCCGCCCAGGCCCCTATCTTCCAGAGAGGCGTAGGAACTCTGTTACGTATATGTACTAACATATTCAACTTATGTAAAAAGAACAACAAACAACTATGTATTAACGCACGGTTAGTCAAAAATAATTTAACATTATATTATTAGAAAACATTATAAACTGTAACCTTGGAAAGCTTTAGAAAACTTTAGAAAAGTATTGATGGGCTAAACATGTCCATAATGGACACTAGCGTTTGTGGACAGTACACCAGAGATGAAGGAAATGAAGGAAGCAAACGAAGGAAGAAAGGAATACTCTCGCCCAGGGGAAGTTGTTCACAGAAGCAGATCCCTGATTGGGTCTTATAAGAGGTTCTCTTCTAAGGCGTGAATGATCGCACCCAGTTGTGCGCTTTCAAGTGTTCCCTTGTGTCTGCTGGTTCAGTCGCTTTTGGGGTGACCGTTTAGATCTGTTTGGAAAATGGAACCTATCATCGTGTTGAGGCTCCATTACCGGATACAAACGTTGATGTGACTCCTGCCATTCCGCCAGAGTGATTAGAGGAATGTTCAAGGTGGCACAGAAGTCTGGCAAGTCTGGTGGAATCCTGAGAACTGCCGATTTCCCCTCATGTGTAACTTGCAGCTGGAGCGGGAAGCCCCATCTGTACCTAATCGCTTTGTTCCGGAGTTCCTCTGTAAGGGGTTTAAGCAGTCTCCGAAATTGTAAGGTCTGCCAGGATAGGTCTTGGAATATGTGTATTTCCTGACCGTTGAATTCCAATCCTTGGAGACCCCTTATCTTGCGGACGATATCATCTTTCTGTGTGTAATAGTGGAGACGGCATATAACATCTCTAGGTCTTTCCGTTGGAGCCCCCCTAGGGCGTAATGCTCTATGTGCTCTGTCAAATACTATTATATTGTCTGACGGTAACTCTAGGACCTCGTTAAAGATTTTTGTCAAAGCATCAATCAGTCCCTGTGGGGGGATATCTTCCGGCAAGCCCCGTATCCGTAAGTTATTACGGCGACCCCGATTATCTAAATCATCCATCTTTTGCTGGAATCCCTGCAAGGCCTTCGCCTGTTCCGCCACTGTCTTTTCTAGAGCTGTAACACGTCATCCCCTTTATCTTTGTGTTCCTCCAGGGCTACCAATCGATGTCCGAGGTGTGCGATATCTGCTTGCAGTGTGACCACTTCTTGATGGACAATCTCTTGTAATTTTGCTTCTAGCGCTTCAAAATCTTTTTTTGAAGGCAGCTCTTGCTTAGTTGGGAGAGACTTAAGCATTTGTAGCACTTGTGATAAATCGGTTTGCTCTGTTATCACAGTCCCCTTCTGATGTCGTGTTTCATCCTGGCGTAGGCCTGGTGATGTGGATCCTGAGGCAACGGGGGGGGGGATGCCATTTCTGGTTCTGTGTCTACAGGGGTTTTTAAGTATGAGCGAAGATCAGAACGCTGAGGGGTCTCTTGGGGTTTTCTTTGATTTTTCTTAGCTGAGTTTTTACGGTCTTTGCCCATCAAGACGATCCTAAGTATGTTTAGCAACCTGTTGTTCAAAATATAATAATCATTGCAGATAGTACATAATGTTGAGATAAGACTGCCGCTATCTACCTCTCCTCATGATTTGTCTAGGCAGCCATCCCGCGGGACGCGGTTCGTGGTCTGTTTTAAGTAATATTACATTGTGTCCAGAGCTTCCCTTGAACAACTTAAAGAATTTATATCTTTGTGGGCTTTGTAAACTTAGATTGGGTATTGTAGTAACAAGGATCTGCCACCAGATGTCAGTATTGTTAAACTAGGAAGACTCAATCCAGCTCTGTTGCAGACAAAAACTGAAGAGAAATGCCTCCACTGGATAAGGCCTGTTATTTAGCAGGTAATTATTTCTTTCTGTAAGAGTTCTGTATTACAGCCCTGCTAATTGTAGCGAATCAACTTTTCTCAGCCAGGGATCTCAGACAGACATATAATTTATATCTTATTTGGTACCTCACGACGTCAGCGGGACCAGGGTGGGATCAGCAGCGGGTTCTGTCTTCTGCAGCGGGTGGTTGAGTGCCTGCATGAAGGAGCTGGTGTAGCTTTTTGGGATCCAGACCATTAACAAACGATGAAGTTCCCGGCGGCGCCACCTCCCCCACTCACAGCCTCTCCTCTGTACAAGCCTGCACGCAGGATGACAGGCTGTCGCGCCCGCTGATCTATCCCCACGAGGGGGGCACCGCCCGACACCCAGGCAGTTCTGAGCCGTTCGCTGCCCGTCAGACAGGTGAGACCCTGACCGGGATATATGCTGACCGCTGGTGGTGTTGTTCAGTCCTCTAGGAGGACAGTACCACCCGCGGAGACGCCGTTTAGCAGGCAGGGGCCAGGAACACTATAGTGCGGCGGGCGGCTGTGAGAGAGCTCCGGCCGCGGATGATAAGGCCAACGGTGCCGTCACCGTTGGCAGGTCCGCGCTCCAAACGGGTCACCGCCGTCCAGGGGGGTTCTGGAGTCCCCTCTTGCAGGTAAGGTGGTTAGGTGAAGGGTTTGTGTGGTCGAAATCCAGTGAGCCAAGACGGAGCTCTTGCCAGGTGCTGCCGTTCACGATGGCTGCCAGGCCACGCCCCCAACCTCCTTTTAATTTGATTCCCACACCAGGCATTCCATATTCCTTGTTCAAGGAGTTGCAGTCCTCAGTTAGACGAAGTACTTGCACGGCAGGGAAAAATAGAATTGGCAGACCAGCTGCCAAAGGCTGGACCAGCCTCTTATTTCCTATGCAGGGCCGCCTTCAGAAATCATGGGGCCCACTACGGGCCCCCCCTGATGAGCACCCCCCCCGCAACACATACTTACCTGGGGCCCAGCTGGTCTCCGCTACTCTGTCACCGTGACAGCCAGGCACCAGGATGCGATCGCAGGGGTGGAGGAATCATTCCCCCTGCGATCATGTGATCTGTCACAGTCAGAGCACATGATCACAGGGGGAATGATTCCTCCACCCCTGCGATCGCATCCTGGTGCCTGGCTGTCATGGTGACAGCCAAGCGGAGACCAGCGGAGCCCCAGGTAAGTATGTGTTGCGCTGTTGTACCGGGCGCCCTGGTGAGCCCAGGCCCGGTACAACAATACCCCCTGTACCCCCCTGATGGCGGCCCTGTTCCTATGAGAAAGCAAAACAGTTCTATAAGACCTATCCTGAATGTCAAAGCTTTGAATCGATATTTGAAACCGAAGAGGTTTCGTATGGAAGGTAAACCCAGACATTCCTTACCTTCTATAAAAATAGATCTAAAAGTAGCTTTCCACTCTATATCGATTTACCCCAGTCACAAGCTCCTTCTCAGATTCTATTGGAGAGACCCCTTATTTTAGTGGACAGTTATGGTTTTTGGCCTGCTTATCGCCCTTTACACTTTTACATGAGTCATGAAAACAGTGGTGTCACATCTCCTTTAGCAGACAGCCCAATGTATCATTTACCTGGACGACATGCTATTAGTGCACTCAGACATCGATACCCTTTTTAGACCCAGGGACTTAACCCTTTCTCTGTTAGCAAACCTGGAGTTCATTGTGAACATTTTAAAGTTGCTACTCCCTTCCAAGATCATCACATTTCTCAGTTTCTACCTAAATACCCATTCTTTATCCCTAGCAGTACCACCAGGAAAATGGCTAGACACAAAGGAATGCATTCTAAAAACTTCAAAAAAGTGCAGAATTTCTCTCTGCAACTGAGCAAGAATTATTGGGAAGATGATTGCAATGTCCCCTGACTCTCAACTTATACTTCTGTTATGCAGAGAATCACAAGATTTCCTGAGAACTTTGATTCATGCCCACTATTCCTGGTCAGACATAATTCATCTCTCCAGGAGAGCAAAAATAGAGCTGTCCAAATGAGACAGTTTCCCCAGACTTCTTCCTCACCCCCTTCTAGATGCTCCTCCATTCATAACAATCACCACAGATGCTTCCCTGACAGGTTTCGGGAGGTTTCTCACAAAAGATAGTAGTAAGAGGCACCTGGACAACTGAAAAATCACAGTTGTTCATGATCATACTGGAACTATGAGCAGCAAAATTGGCTCTAAAAGCTGTAGTCCACAGCCACTTAAAAGGAGAGATGCTCTGTCTTGGTTCTTCGAGAACTGAGTCCACCCGAACTTCGATGATCCGAGTACCGAGCCAGCTTTGGTACTTTTGTGTGCCCTCAGAAGTGAAAACAAGGCAAAACGTAATTGTTGCATCATCGGATCTCGCGAGTTTTGGATTCTATAAGTACCACCACCCTCCATGGAAATCTAGCGCCATTTCACATCGAAACACAGAAGGGGTAGGAGGGTTGTTGGCAGTCTTCAGTGCAGTTGTGCAACATCATAGCTAAAACAGAAAAAGGAGGGATGGCAGTGTTTTTCAATGTTTCCAGTGACATTTTATAGTGTTATAGCTCACACAGAAACGGGAGAGGTGGCAGTTTTCAGTGCTGAAACAGAAATTCAAATAATAGGGCTGGCAGTGATTTTAAAAGTCTACCGTGACATTTTACTGTGCCATAGCTCACTCAGAATCAGGAAAGGTGCCAGTGTGTAGTGCTGAAACAGAAATTCAAATGATAGGACTGGCAGTGTTATTAAAAGTCTCCAGTCACATTCTAGTGTGCCATAGCTTACCCAGAAACAGGAGAGGTGACAGTGCTTAGTGCTGAAACAGAAATTCAAATAATAGGGCTTGCAGGCTTATTACAAGTCTCCAGCCACATTCTACTGTGCCATAGCTCACCCAGAAACAGGAGAGGTGGCAGGGTTCAGTGCTGAAAACTAAAATTGTAAGGATAGGACTGTCAGTGTTCTTAAAAGTCTCCAGTGACATTCTACTGTGCCATAGCTCATACAGAAACAGGAGGGGTGGCAGTGTCCTTGTCACTCTCCAGTATCCAATCCCATTGTTCTTGTCACTCTCCAGTCTTCAGTAAAATTGTTCTTGTCACTGTCCAGTCTCAGTGCTGTGAGTGCACAGAAACAGGGGTAGCAGTGTTCTTGTCACTCTCCAGTCTTCAGTCACATTGTTCTTGTCACTTTCCAGGCTCAGTCATGATGACCCTAATCCCTCTACGTCACGTGCTAAAGCTTATGTTCAAGTGCATAGTGGTTTTAAGTCAGGGAAACAAAAATGTAAAAAAAAAAAGCTTGTACCCTTTTAAAGAAAAAAAACACCTATCTAATAAAGGTGAAAGTTTACTGTAGAAAAACATAAAATTGCCAACATGCCATTCTACCCAAAAATATTACCAAGCATACCAGCATCAGCTAGCTCCCTTCTCTCAGCTAGATCCCAGCACCTGCAATCTACACTGTCATCTTCCTCACCCTCATCAATGTGTACATCATCCTCACAAAATATTAATTCATCCCCGCTGGAATCCACCATTACAGAAGTCTCTGTACTTTGATCTAAATGCCAGTAAAGGCCTTCATTATGGAATTTGTAGTTCATTTTACGACAGAGCTGTCACGATTTTTGGGCAATTCTTTTACACCAGACCAAATGTCAAAATGTTCTGCTGAATCATTTGCATCATCCTTGGGTCTCTTAGAAAAGCTTAATTTTTTCCTAGCAGCAGTAGCCTGAGAAACTGAAGGAGGGGACGCAGTCGTGTCAGGTACCACTTCAGCTGTCAACTTGCTCACCAGGAGACCATTTCATCTCTTGTGATCTGGGACAGTGGTAAATAAAGTGAAGACACAGCTCTTAAACATAAGATCAAGCATAGTCACCAAAATGTAGTTATACAATTTCCAGAAGTTGATAACGTGAAGTTGATAACCAAGGTCAATTCCATCTTGCACTACTTTTCTTTTCTGCCACTGCTGTGTGGCAATGTTTCCTAGATGTGCTATGAACTGCAGTGTGTTTGTGTCATTGCTCTGTCGCTTAGCATCCAGGAAGCTCGCTGCAATCTTTGTCCGAAAGTCTATGAAAATAATATTGTGACCTGTGAGGTGGTCAAAATTGACTGCAAATGACTGGAAATTTAGTGTTATTGAGGTTAATGAATAATGTAGGAACAAAAAAAGAGAAACATTATATGATTTTAACATATTTTAGCTATTTTTCTAAAAAATACAGATCCAAAACCAATACCAAAACACACAAGGGTGGTTTTGCTCAAATCAAAACCAAAACATTAGAAGTTTGGAACTGGGCAGTTCAAAGAAACATAATCCTGACTGCAATTTACATTCCAGAGGAACTGAGCCAACTAGCAGATTCTATATTCCACAAAAGAATTACCCTATACTCAGCGACACTGAAAAGACAAGTCATTCAGAAAAGAGGTCACATCTTTGGGGACCTAGATATAGACCTCTTTTCCAGCCCCACAAATGCTCAGATCCCATACTTAGTATACAGAATATGGATGAAAGGAGTTTGGAAGATGAATGCAATGTCTTTCCCTTGGGCGATTCTGACTCACCCCTATGCATTTCCTCCCCCTGCACTTCTCCTAAAGATCCTTCAGAAAATCAAAGTGGATTGGGTACCTCAAATAGTTGTGGTGTACCCTGTATGGCCATCCAGAGTCTGGTTACCTTTGGTCAGCTAGTTCCACATAGGGCTGAAGATTCCCCTAGGGTTATCCAAGGACTGCTTCCAGGGAACCCTACACATACTAGAGACACTTCCCCAATGTATATGGATGGCAATATTACTAGGTTGTTAACAAATGTAGCCCTTGCATCCCCCCACAAAAGATTTAATTAATGCCTCATTAAGGCCCTGAACGAGAGCTAGATACTGCACAATTATTAAAGAGTATGACCTCTGGCAATCTCAAGGGAAGTCCTCTCACCAGGCATCACTCATTTTTTAGCATAAAACTTCTTAGCTTCTAAATACGAGTCGGGCCTAGCGTCAGCTACCATCAGATCATGCGGTTCTGCTTTTGCTATCTTTTTTCCAAACTTAATGGATAACAAACTATATCTTCGTTTGTTACGAGGTACATACCTTTCAGGACCAATCTTACCAAAATATTCTCACACTTGGGATATCATCATCATCATCATTTATTTATATAGCGCCACTAATTCCACAGCACTGTACAGAGAACTCATTCACATCAGTCCCTGCCCCATTGGAGCTTACAGTCTAAATTCCCTACTATAGGGTCAATTTTTTTGATTGCAGCCAATTAACCTATCAGTATGTTTTTGGACTGTGGGAGGAAACCAGAGCACCTGGAGGAAACCCACGCAAACACAGGGAGAACATACAAACTCCACACAGATAAGGCCATGGTCGGGAATCAAACTCATGACCCCAGTGCTGTGAGGCAGATGTGCTAACCACTAGGCCACTGTGCTGCCCAAGGGATATCTAGCCTTTCCTCTCCTTCCTAGCTTCATGGGAGACGGGCCCAACCTTTATCCCAAAGGATGGCATCTTTGTTGGCTCTAGCTATTGCAGCCAGAGGAGCTGAACTGACCCTCATACACACCACAGACCCATGTTTATCACAGACTCCTATGGGGTACCACATCATTCTAAAGGTCACACTAAGACTTCCTCTTTCAATAATCCCATAGTTGAATTTGATGCTATATATGACTCTTCAGAGCCTAACCATTGTGTGGCTTCATGCCTCTCCTTCTACTTAGCTCTGACAGCTCCCATGAGAGACAATATCTCCCAGCTTCTCCTTACTTGTAGAAAACCTTTTCGTCTGGCAAGATCCTCTACTATCAGAGGATGGATTGTGGCGACCATGAAAGCAGCAGGGATAGATACAAACCAGTTCAGAAATCACTCCCTATGGGGGGGGCAGCAGCCACAAAAGCGGCAACTAAAGGTATATCATTGCAGACAATTATGCTAGCAGCTAGATGGTCCTCAGCTCATACCTTCGTTATGCATTATTGGAGAGCAACCGATCTACAAAAGATTGAGCTGTTGCTAGATGGCAAGCCTCCCGATGAACAAAACCCCAGTTTGCAGGAATCTATGACCTGCAAACTGTATTTGTTCTAGGGAAAAGGATTGACACCTAGCAACAGTCCCCACCCTACCCACCCTTTCTTCTTTTTGCTAGGACTGTTGCTTAATCTGGAGACTCTGGGCCTGATTCATTAAGGAAGTAAGGCAAAAAAATGAGTAAGTTTTCTCCTGGACAAAACCATGTTACAATGCAAGGGATAAAAATTAGTTTATTATTTTGCACATAAATACTAAATAAGATAAATTCTGTCTGTTGGCTGGCATGTAGCACACAAATTCTTGATAAATTTATTTGAACAATGAAATTTAAACTTGATCTAGGACATGACTTATCCCAATTATAAATCTGTCATCACATTTTAAATTTATCTCCCCCTCCAATGCAACATGGTTTTGCCAAGGTGCAATTGTTTTTCTTTATTTTACACTCTTCCTTTCTAGGACTGGTTTGTCACCAGCGAGCTTCAGAAAACTCTGCTCAGCGATGCTCTGGCTCACCCACTAGACTGCGAGCATGTACGTGACCAAACATGCACACTATTCGCGGGTGTGGGCCCTCCCTACATGCCCCAACTCCCAGATATCCCGCATGCAAACTATTCAAAGTTAGCAAGTATGAAATAAAAGTGCACAACCAACCAACCAAGCTACAATTTGCATAAATGACCCATGACAACGAATCAGTTTATCTTACTCTTTTTCTAGTGCCGTTTAGAAAATAAAAGTGAAAATGTGATTGGTTGCTATGGGTTACTGCATATTTATACATATAGGATTATGATATTAAGTAGGCCCCAGTATATTTGGTCTTCAATGGTATAAAACCTGATAAACATTATTTACGCTACTACTAGAGAATTACAGAAAAAGGAAACAAGTACTTTGTAGGAGAAAAAAAGATGTCTGGCCAGCAATACACAACTCTGTGGCAGGTGATAAGTACACAAATACATCTGAAATTTTTATACAATATGTTGATATGGAGCAGTTGAAAGGCACTCTCACTGTATTATCTATTAAACAACTGAAAGAATGCAAATTTGAGGTATACAAACAAATGCAAATATACATCTCCTATGGTAATACATCTATTCTTAAAAAGAGTCTTTTTATCCTTGGATTTTTGTCAGGCATGTTCTGGCATTATCTCAGTAATGCACATTTTCTGTCAAGAAAAAAATAGATATTCACTTCACAATGCATAGGCAGATGAAAGCTCATTAGCAAAACCTTACGGCTATGTATGTCACGACCACGGTAATAAAAACAGAACATCAGGTTCAGCTGGTGCTGAGTGTTTATGTGCCTGTCCTTGTTGTGCTCGTCAGCTTAGCCATTAAACCACTTGTTCTTCATGCACAGGAGTGAGTATTTATTCATATATAATTTATTAGAGAGACAAGACAGAGCACAAATGTAAAACAAACAAAAGCAGAATTATGTTTGTCTCCCCGAAGTCTTGGATCTAACAAAGACTACGTACAATTTAAGAGCAGAAGTATTAGCTGAATTGTATTTATCGCATACACAATAGAGGCAGCAATTTTGTGAGCTTAAATGCTAGTTAGCTTTTCAATACAATTGGAACTAAAAGGGGACCTGAAGGAGGTTCTAAAGTCAAAAGAAATATTGCTTGAAGGTGGAGAGCTCACAACTGCTGATCAATTTTTTCACATATTCTTGTGAATGCCACAGATCCTCACATTTGGGACTTTATATTATAAAGGTTATTGCACTATAAATTCTTTTTTATTTTTTCCATTTTTTTTGTTGTTTTATATCAATACGGAGAAAACGAAAAAGAACGGATCAGAAGAAAAGGAAAAATGAGTTTTCCATATGATTTTGAGACCTTAATAAAAAAATATTTGGTACATTTTAGTTTATTTGGAACAGCGTCATACCTTTCATCTTTTGTTGCATTCACATTTGGTTTTGAGGTGTAGTGGTGTCTTTGTATTAAAGGTGGTTTGCAGTATTTTTGGAGCCTTTGTTTTACTTTATTATTCCCACTAGGAACTAGCACAAAGTGCTTTATGCCTTATTGCTTTCATTAGTTATTAGTAGGGATGTGCACCGGCCACTTTTCGCGTTTTGGGTTTTGGGTTCTGATTACCTTCAGGTTTTGGGTTCTAATGTGTTTTGCCAAAACACCCCCCTCAAGGTTTTGGGTTTTGGGTTCTGATTTTTTTTTTAAAA
This sequence comes from Mixophyes fleayi, assembly GCF_038048845.1. Classification (NCBI taxonomy): domain Eukaryota; kingdom Metazoa; phylum Chordata; class Amphibia; order Anura; family Limnodynastidae; genus Mixophyes; species Mixophyes fleayi. Next base: position 71,623,927 of record NC_134402.1, read on the forward strand.
AGCATAAAAACTGCTAAAATCCAGATTTTTGGTTTTTTTTCACTCCTACGCTATTATTAACCTCAATAACATTAATTTTCACTCATTTCCAGTCTATTCTGAACACCTCCCAATATTGTTTTTAGGCCAAAAGGTTGCACCGAGGTAGCTGGATTACTAAGCTAAGCGACACAAGTGGGCGGCACAAACACGTGGCCCATCTAGGAGTGGCACTGAAGTGGCAGACAGGATGGCAGTTTGAAAAACTAGGCCCCAAAGAGCACATAATGCCCAAAAAATAGGTGCAAGATGGAATTGTCCTTGTGCCCTCCCACCCACCCTTATGTTGGTGAAATAGGACATGCGCACTTTAACAAACCAATCATTTCAGCGACAGGGCCTACAAAACTGTGGTTGAAATGATTGGTTCGTTTGGACCCCCACAAAACGAGCTGGCAAAGAAAAAAAAGAGGTGCAAGATGGAATTGTCCTTGGGGGGGGAGGAGGAGGGCTTAGATCGTTGTGTGAAGCTGAACCACTAGTCATGAACACGGGCCAGGGCCTAAGCTGTTCCTTGCCACTCTGTGTTGTAAATGGCATATTGGCAAGTTTACGTTTCTCCTCAGATGATTTTAATTTCTTTTTTTTGATCATTTTAGTGACCTTTGGCTTTTTGGATTTTACATGCCCTCTACTATGAAATTGGGCATCGGCCTTGGCAGACGACGTTGATGGCATTTCATCGTCTATGTCATGACTTGTGGCAGCAGCTTCAGCATTAGGAGGACGTGGTTCTTGATCTTTCCCTACTTTATCCTCCAAATTTTTGTTCTCCATTATATGCAGCACAAGAGAGCGTACCCCTAAACCACACACACTCGGCAAAGCCTTTAAAAATTATATGTGGCACAGGAGAGTACAACTGGACTGGAGTTATACAGCAGTACCAATGGACTTATACTGCAGGATCAGTGAACGTAGTTATTATATTGCAGTACCAATGGACTTATACTGCAGGATCAGTGAACGTTGTTATCATATTGCAGTACCAATGGACTTATACTGCAGGATCAGTGAACATAGTTATTATATTGCAGTACCGATGGACTTACACTGCAGGATCAGTGAACGTAGTTATTATATTGCAGTACCAATGGATTTATACTGCAGGATCACTGAACGTAGTTATTATATTGCAGTACCAATGGACTTATACTGCAGGATCAGTGAACGTAGTTATTATATTGCAGTACCACTGGATTTATACTGCAGGATCAGTGAACTTCTATAGCAGTACCACTGTACTGGACTGAGCAGGACAGAGCACAGGACAGCACTACTGGACTGAGCAGGACAAAGCACAGAACACCACCACTGGGCTGAGCAGGACAGAGCACAGGACACCACCACTGGACTGAGCAGGACAGAGCACAGGACAGAACCACAGGAATGAGCAGGACAGACGACACCACTAACTCACTCTTTCTCTTCCCTGATCAATGCCCGAGTGAAGATGGTGGCGGCAAGCGGGGAATATAAAGAATCCGAATCTTACGAGATCCAACGGCGGGATTATGACGAAATGCCTCGTTTTGAGTTTTGCGAGCGGCGGGAATACCCGAACAGTGCTCGGATCGGGCTCGGATCAGCACTGCTCGGGGGTGTTCGGATTTAGAAAATCTGAGCCCGCAAATCCTTAATCATGACAGGAGAATATGAGTGAACTGGGACAAATTGGAGGGGGAAATTACCTCAGAATGTGGCTGTATCACAGAGAGGAGAGAAATACTGCATTTCCTCAGACTATAACTGAGAGACACAGCAATAGAACCCACATACATCCTGCTGAAAGCAGGCAGGCAGTGCTGTGTACACTGAAGGGGCTGAGAGAACACTAGCAAGTGTCAGAGCCCAAACATGAGATTTGTCCACCCCACAGAGGAGGGATAAGCAGGGTTGAGAGAACATTAGCAAGAAAGTGTCAGAGCACAAACAAGTAAAGTGTCTCCCCACAGAGGAGGGATGAGTAGAGCTAAGAGAGCATCGGTGCCAGACCCAAGTGAGTGATATTACCCTGCTGACGAGGGGTGAAAGAAATGCTGCTGATAGAGCATGGATGTGCACTGAGGCATAACCATGTCACCCTTTAAGTACTGTTCAGGAGGAGGAGTATATTTTCTAACTTTATTATCTGCAACCCATGTATAATGCTGATAATGCTGTAGGAGAAGGAGTTTACATAAAGAGTTTATGTTTTGCAATACAGAGATGGTATGGCACCCAACTTACTGCAACAACTATTGCACTGCACCACCACGCATCAACATCTGTGTCCACACTTAACAGATATTACTGTAAAATCTACATAAGCAGGGATCCTCTGGTCAGTTATCAAACACCCAGGAGCTTGTCAGGGCAGAAAAAGCACAATGCACCCCAGGACCACAAACACTATGACAGGGGGTTACGATGATGTATGGAATATTTTCTTGCCACACATTAGACCCATTAGCACCAATTGAGCATTCATCATCATCATCATCATTCATTTATATAGCGCCAGCAAATTCCGTAGCGCTTTACAATTGGGAACAAACATTTATAAGACAATACTGGGTAATACATACAGACATTATATAAACACCACAGCCGACCTTTTTGAATCCATGGCACATATATAAACAAAACATAACATAAATCCTAGCCTATCCAGCGCTAATGAACATAGTTGAGAATTCCTTCTCTAAGGTGGATGGACCTAATGTCCCACACATACAAAATTATATTATTGTTATATTATATTTTTATGCTTAATGACTTAACCAGTATTAGTGGTGGACATATGATGCAGAGAACATCCTAGTGACTGGCATACTAAACAGAGAGCATCATAGTGATATCATATATACAGAAAACATACAATAGATCAGTCTGTAAGTCGCACCATCTGTGCCATGGAAGGAGCTCAATGAGGCCCTGGCAACCTCCTTTTCCTTCTTCTTGCCATTCTCCTTTCTCACCTTTCATTATCCTATTTTCTCCTCCTTCATCCTCTTCCTCTTTCCTCTTCTTCCCTCTCCTCATACTCCTCCTCTTCCTTTTCCTTCCTCCTCCCCCCCCTTCATCGTCCTCCTTCATCCTTCTCCTCCTTCTTCCTCTATCCTCCTCGCTCTGGGCTATTCATTAGCACTTGTAATAATACGGCTGGTCCCTGGGGGTAGGCCAGCCAACAGGGTTGCTTTGCCTACACTACGTCTCTATTCAGGTGTTTATACAAAGCCACAAAGGGAGGTAGTTCCAAAGACAGTTTATTGGGCGTCCACCTTGAAGTGTGCTAGATAATTTAGAGCACCCGCACACACAAAATGAAGCAGTGAAGAAGCTTTTTGAAATTCATAGCCCCTAAATATATAATAAACATATATATAATTTATGTTTCACTGTAACATCCAATTAAGAGTCAAGCTATGGTCAATTTAGTGTACATAGCTATAGAAAAGAAGCTAATTTAGTGCTATCTGGCCCTAATGTTTGGTGAGGGTGAAGCTATCTCATTTAGTATAATATAGCAGCTGTTTTCCTGAAGTACAAAAAAGTAGCAGTTTTTAAGTTAATTTGCATTAATGGTACGGGTGTATATTTGCAGGTGGGAATTGCAAACATGTGTTTGTTCAATGCTTTTTATAATGTTTACTTCTATTGTTCTGTCTTTTTCTTTCATTTGCTTTAGACCTCCAGACAATATTTGTTATAATTAGACAGAGATTCTGTCTCACAGGTACTTTTCTATCCAACATTAGCAGCTGTTCCAGTGCACACAAAAGAGCTTGCTCGTCCTCTGGATTCCATCTTTGTAATGCCTGGCTAATTTATTTCCTAGTTATTGTTTGTGAACTGTGATACAGCGCATTAGCTCTAAAACAGCACCCTGGGTATATCTTCTTTATGTCAGGAGAAAGCTTAATATGATAGATTCAAAAAAATAAATATTTTCCTTTTATACGCTTTATACCTGTTTTGCAACATAGCGTTAGGAAATGCCAAATAATGCAAAATCCCTTGTAAGTATAGCCTGGTTGATTGGAAATGAATATCTTTTAAAATATTTGGTATTATCCCCTTCTAGTGTACCCTATTGGTGAGGTTTATTCTATTCTTGCCAAGCATAACAATATATTTACGTTTTTAATAAGTGATGAATTCAGTGCTGTTCACAATGCAATGTAGAAATGGCTTTACATTAATTTTACTGTTTACTTTTTCCACTTTGAAAGACTTTACCAATAACGTATGATACCCAATGAAAATAATAGAGATGGAGGTATTTTATAGATGGCCATGAGCATGCATCTTACACAAATACTTATTTAGGACACACCTACTAAATATGGCCTAGTTGTCTGTCATTTTGACATATGTCACCTTAATTTGTTATTTTTGTTTTGTTTTTCCGAAAAGCCATGAAGATTGTTTGCCTATTATTATTATTCTCTTTCAGTCAAGACTTGAGTGTAGCTGAAATCCTAAACATCTAGACAGAGAGATTCAAACCATATGCACACACATGCACATACTAGTATACAGGTATGGGATCTTTTACGCAGAAACAAGTGTTCTAGAAAGTTTTAAATATCAGAAGGCAAAAATGTTAATTTGTTAAAAAGTTAAGGCGTCTATATATAGATTTGTACATTTCTTTGACTTGTGTCTCCCTTATGCATGTAAAGGTGGAAATGGGGCAGGCAAGTGATATTAAATTGCAGTAAGCTTTCCAGGAGGTGCAACCTGATGAGACTTCAACACAGCAACAGATGCACTTCTTAGGAGTCATACCTTTTACTAGCTGCTTCCCACTGGCTGTTTGTGTGTTGACTTCTCCAGTCGATAATACTCCATTCATTAGCATCATGGCTATATTATGTTAGACCTCGAACTTCCATTTCTTTTTGAACAGTTAGCCTGGTGCAGGAACGAAGATGAATTTTTAAAGTTGTAAGCAATGAGGCTGCTAGTATAATATTATATAAAGCTATAGTGGAGCGCTCCCACATAAGCTGCCTAAGAAGTGAAATAGGATGTCACCTACTGCATCACATGTATAACAAATTTTGAACAAACAATCACTTCAAAGTTAGGCGCTAATGGTGCACATAGTAAAATATGCTGAAAATGATAAATACAATATTATATCCCAACATATAAAAATGGATATATATAATGCCAAATATTGTCCCACAAAGTCTATGTATTAGGGAACAGTGTAAAAAATCTGTATAACTTGAAGGAATTTTTTCTCTCCTGTGGATGATATCATTCCTCTTCCGTATTCATATTGTCACAGCATATATGGGAGAGAAGAAAAACATGGAGAGAGTCCCATAGTGTATTATCCTTCAAAATGATTTATTCAACATATGCAGCATAAAAAATGTAATGTACAAACAGAAATCCTGAAATGATAAGTGGTGGCCGCCTACCAGAGGGAGCAGGCGATCTGAGCCTGTAGCAGGATCTTTAAGCTGGGTCTCCTCTAAGGGAAAACAAATCACCTCATCAGACTGGCACTTTGACCACAGACACTTCAGGTTCCTACCAACGCGTTTTGACCCGCCTGGGGTCTTTTTCAAGGTATATAAAAAAAGGGGTACTAGTCCCATTTTTATACTGTCATCCCGGGTTCCCTGCCAATCGGCAATCAGCATCCGTTATATCAGTAGAAATAACCATATAAATAACACATAAAACATCTCACCTTATCTTATATCCTCTTCTATAGCTTTTTCGGAATATTCCACAGTATTACCGAACAGATGATATAACCATATTCGTTATTACTACACAATGCGATCATGTGACTGGCCTCTACTTTCCTATTGGGTTAGGGGTAACACGTGTTAAGTTCCTTTAACAATAACGAGGAGTATACTTCTCGGAAACCTAAGTTGTCATGGTGATAAAAAAAGCTATAGAAGAGGATATAAGATAAGGTGAGATGTTTTATGTGTTATTTATATGGTTATTTCTACTGATATAACGTATGCTGATTGCCGATCAGCAGGGAGCCCGGGATGACAGTATAAAAATGGGTCTACTACCCCTTTTTTGACATACCTTGAAAAAGACCCCAGGCGGGTCGAAACGCGTTGGTAGGAACCTGAAGTGTCTGTGGTCATGGTGTCAGTCTGATGAGGTGATTTGTTGTCCCTATGAGGAGACCCAGTTTAAAGATCCTGCTACAGGCTCAGATCGCCTGCTCCCTCTGGTAGGCGGCCACCACTTATCATTTCAGGATTTCTGTTTGTACAATACATTAATTATGCTGCATATGTTGAATAAATCATTTTGAAGGATAATACACTATGGGACTCTCTCCATGTTTTTCTTCTCTCCCATATATGCTGTGACAATATGAATACGGAAGAGGAATGATATCATCCACAGGAGAGAAAAAATTCCTTTAAGTTATACGGATTTTTTACACTGTTCCCTAATACATAGACTTTGTGGGACAATATTTGGCATTATATATATATCCATTTTTATATGTTGGGATATAATATTGTATTTATTATTTCCAGCATATTTTACTATGTGCACCATTAGCGCCTATCTTTGAAGTGATTGTTCAAAATTTGTTATAAATGAGGGTGTTAGTATTTCATTAAATTTTATATGGAAAATTTCATTTTCATTTTTATTAATAACAAGACACTATTCTTTCTTCTATATGACATGTCATCACATTATATATTGTACAAATAGGCTAATTGTTTAATTGTTTGCATTTCTGCGCCTGATGTAGAAATGCTTCTGTGCTTTCAGTTACAAGTATCTTGAGATAGGTACAACTCAACAAACACACATAAGTCCCTAACTTTTACACCACAATGTAAAATGGATGTAAAATTTATGTAAAACATGTCAAACTGTAAATGAGGCAATCAGAGAGGAATCGGTGTAAGAAATAGTATTTACCTTTTAGGATCAAACGGGAGGCAATCGTTCTTAAAATTAAACTTTGGTCAGAATATAACATACGGAAAAGTAACAAGAAAAAAACACCTAATTCACATTTTACTTTCCTTGGTCCTGGTAAAAGTATCTGTAAAAATGGCTTACTGGGCTTAACAGTCGCTCAGCTGTCAATTATCCTAGTTAGTGACATTCCTGTTGGAGGCCACATAGCGACTTAAGTGAGCGCTATGTCTAAATAGTGACAGGCAGAGTAAATGGGCATGGAGCAGCATTAAGCAAATAGAAATAAGTTACCAGGCAGAATATTAGCACCTGGCAATAAAAGAAACATGGGATGGGAAGACTGACCATGAAAAAAGTTGTAATAGATGGGGATGGAGTCAGGAGGAGTCAAGCTAGCTACATACTACAGGTTTTTATCATGCCAATCACACGATAATTGTCTGTTAGGTCTGATATCGCATTAGTGTGTAAGCTCCAATGATCATGTTTTATTATATCGAAGCACATTGTATCGTTTGTGACCGATTCAGGAGGAAAAGAGAGAGAGATCAAGGAGTTTAAGACTGTAGAAAAATGATATGCAGAAGCTGCACACTCGTTTTATTTCATTCATGCTTGCTAAAATAAAGATGGACCAATGGTCTTCTCTAAAACCCCTACAAGAGTGATGTTAATATAAAGTAGCCTCCCTGGGAGGTCAAATATTTCTGCCTGTCACTGACATAGTTAAACTACCAAGTTTAAAGAGGATTAATAGAAAAGACTGTTGGGAAGGAGAAGAGTGACCTATATTTAAATTATTCTGTTCTGCTGTTAAGTGGAAGTGTGGGAATTGTAAGTTAAAATGCAAATTGCCTGTCACCTATGTTATATCTCTACTATTTAAAGAAAGAGTGTTAAAACCAACATAAATGGAGAGTTCAACTGTTTTACATTATTGGCTGAGTTAATAGAATGGACTGTTAGAAAAAGAAAAAAAAATTAAAATACTGCAAAACAAAGGAAAAAAGAAGGAAAAAAAAATCACACTCAAGGGCTTGTTAAGATAAACTTTATTGTGCATGTTTACAATGTCTGATTTAAACCAACTGGTGAAAACTGAGACAGTGTTGTGTGATAATACATCTGTTTGACTGGTAACTTGTTTTCCACCTTTGCTGTCTGCTCCCAGTAACAAATATATCTTTCAAAAGGAAAATAACTGAGCACATTTAGTTCTATGACAAAAGGAGCTACTGAAGCCAAAGACCTCAACTAACCTGTGTATGGCATAGCAATAAATATTAGAGATGAATGGTTCAGATTTAGAGAAATTCGACAGATTAGAGATTTGGGGTTCAAAGTGAAACCGAGTCATGACTCAAAACGAGGCAAAATGTCATTATCGGGAAAATATTGTTGCAAAACTTGCGAGAGTTTTGGATCATTATCTTCTATATATATAGTAGCCCTGACTCATTTTCTCCTGTGCCATTTAAGAACAGGCAAAGTGTAGGGAGTATGTTAGCTACAGTGCTCTACTCTAAAAATAGCATTTAGGGTGAAAAAGGGACATAGAAAACAATAGAATAGTGTGATTATTTTAAAGCAGTTCTGTCAGCTAAAATAGTTTGCTGATCAATTGGTTTTCATTTTAATTTAATATTAATATTTAATTAAATATATATGTAAACTGAGAGGTACACGGGTTGCGGGGGAAAAATGGTCTAATTGATAAGTAACATGAAGATGGGGAAATAAGTAGTGGAAGTGCAAAGAGGGAGGAGTAAGGTTCTGCGGTTACAGCTGGTTGTTTGGGCAAGATGAAGGATTGGGAGAAGAGCCACGGGGCCCAAACATGAGTGAAGTTATTTTTCTTATCTTGTAACTAAGTAATCCTTTCCATGCAGGCTAGAAACCAAATGTAAGACTTAAGAGCAGAAATGTGTGTGTGGGGGGTGATCACAGCATTCCCACGATTTGGTTATTAGGCATTTGACTACTGCCAATACGTGGAAAGCCAGTTTAACAGAGTTCTTCACAGTGCTCTGCAAAGGGAGGCAAGGAAGGAAGGTCCAGGGATCTTTAACAAAATAGAGCATGGTAAGAGTGAGGTCAGGAGTTTTTGAACCTTATCCCAGAATATTGATATGTTGGGGCATGACCACCAAATCTGAAAATCTGTGCCCATCTTACCACAGAAAAGAACATCGTCACAAGCTTGTCAGCAGTGTAGTACCACTGATAATAAACCTTGTAGGCATTTTCTTCAATCAGGGTTGAGATGGAGCTGGATGCAATCTTTTCTCTGATTATTTCCCAAGAAATGGAATTTCATTAGTTTCAAAAATGCACCCCCCCTCCCCCCTTCAGGAGGAAGGAGGAAGGGGGGAGGGGAGGATGGTCAGGTCCCTTTTCCATTCTTGCTCATGTCTGCCCTGAGATCCCAGGACTGAGTCCAATAGAACGCCGTAAAATTAAGAGATCATCCATCTACTGAGTGGGGAGTTGATACAGAGCACTTCGAAGTCAGTGAGTTTATGAATGATTCCATCTGATGGAAGGGAGCCCAAGAAATGTCTCAGTTGAATATAGTTAAAGAACTCTGGAGAAAGTTCAGGACATTTGGTACATAGGGCATTGAAAGTCAGCCCCTGTTAGAATGGTCAAATGTAAATCGGAAGCCAATTTATCTCCAGGGGTTGATGTAAGAATGTGAGGAGCTGAGAGGGAAATCGGAATTGTCCCATAGCGGCAGTATGGGAAGAAACAGATTTTGAGGTGACTGGTTTTACACCGGTCTGAAATCATGACTGAGAAACGGAAGGTAGCAAATAGCTTAACAACATTCAATCTCTGTAGCTTAGTGAGACACCAAATATTGGATTTCCATTTAAGACTGAGATGGGTAGTTTCAATGTCAAGCCAAGATAAAGTAGAAGGGGACAAAGCAACAATCTGACTGAGATGGACAGCCCATTAATAAACCTTACTGTCTGGGAAGTCTCTGCCTCCTCGAGTCGTTGGTTTTTAAGAAGAGTGAGATGCGTTCTTGAAGGTTTAGTATTCCAAACAAATTTAGAGAATGTTTTTCCAGGGAGGCCAATTCCGAGAAGGGGACTGAAGACTCTGAAAGAGATAGTGGAGATCTCAAAAAGAGTAGATCTGTTTTTATTCTAGAGAGAAGGGACAGGAATTTTACAGAGCATAGGTTTCATGGGAACATGATCTTACTTTTCTGATATTTAAAATTGAAATGAGCTGTGAAATTCTGGTAGTTGTGGGAGGAAACATAATCTGACAATGCGCTCTAATGGTCCATGATTCTAAAGAGGTTTGGGAGGGATATACTAGGTTGTTGGAGGCTTAATAGCACATTGTCAGAAAGTAACAAAATCTTAGTTTTCAAGGCCTCGAGTCGCACTCCCTGAACATCAGGAAAGGCTCCAATGGCTGCAGCCAGAGGTTTGAATACCAGGGTAAATATTAAGGGAGATAGTGAGCAACCTTGTCTGGTACCATTTCTAATAGGAACAGAATCAGCAAGGCACTACTGACCATGACATTAGCAGAAGGGGAAGAGTAAAGAGCCTTGACTCCAGTGAGGAAGTCCCCCAATAGGTCAAAATGCTGCAGGGTTTGAAGCATAAACTGTCAAGAGATCCTGTTGAAGGCTTTCTCAGTGTCAAGGGAGAGGAATACAGCTGGAGTTTTTCTGGTGTATAAAATATGAATCAGGTCAATGGCCCTCCACATATTGTCACTGGATTGCTGACCCTGGATGGAGCCCACCGGGCCATAGTGAAACAGGGATGGCAAAACCAAGTTCAGACGATTTGCCAGGATTATGGCGTAAAGTTTGAGATATGGTTCAACAGATATATGGGACGGTAGCTGGCAGAGGTATAGGGGTCTTTTCCCTCTTTATGAATACCCGAATTCTCGGTTCTAGTGCATCACCAGACCAGGTGAATCCACCAAGGACCAAGATAAATAGGTTATAGGACAGCCATAAATTCATTGGTGAAATATTAGGGGTATTGTTTTGGTCAAAGTATTCAGAGAGGATGGTTTAGAGTTGGCTGATAAAACATGATTCATGTAGGAACAAGTCATTAAGTCCCCATGAAGATCTTGGGGGTTTAAGGGCCAAGTTGGAGAGGTCAGTGTTCCAACCAGACATGGGGAAAATATGGGTATCATGTAGTTTTAGAGTATTATCATGGCTGAACAGGATCCTGTCAATCCTGGAGTAGGAATGATGGGGTGCTGAGAGAAAGGTGTAAGAAATGCATTTTTGAAACTAATGAAATTCCATTTCTTGGATATATTATTACTAGAGATGCATGTTCTGAAAGGTTTTGGTCTTGGAGCTGGATTTAATTTTAAATTTTAAAAATAGGTAAAATTATGTGATTTTGAGCTGTTTTTGCCCCTACATTACTATTTATACCATTAACATTCATTTATAGTCATTTTCATAGTCTATTTTCTAATGATCTCTTCATTCAATGATCTCTGCCTAAGTTTTCACCAATTTTGGCCAAAGGCTGTAGTAAGCTGGCTGGCTAAAATTAGTGACAGAGCTGTGGCAGTTTAATAAAAGATACAATCCCTATGAAACATAGTGGCATAGTAACATGCATAAATTATCTACATGTGGTCGCTGAATGCTGAAAATGACATGCCTGTGTTTTCTCAAAAGACTGACACTGGTAGTAAGACTAAAAAGTCATTAGACAGACAGTGTCATCAGTAGACATTTAGACAAGTAGATAGACGAAGGTGGGCTGCACCCAGAAGAAAATTGTTGAAAAACTACTCACACAAGAGATTGTTAACATTAGATGGAATCTATATTTGACAGTCAAGCTACAAGACAGAAGAAGAGGTCATCAAACTGACAGCAGCATAAATAGACATTTAGATAGATGAGGGTGGGCTTTACCCATGATAATAAAGCTTGAAGGACTTGGCACAGAACATTTTTTACAATAGAGGGCATCCATAATTGATTGCGAAGCTACAAAACCTGTAGATTTAGATAGACAAAGGTGTGCTTTAACCATAGTAAAAAAGTTGAAAGACTATGCACCCAATACATTTTTAATGCTACACAGCATGCCTCAGAAGTAGAGTTCATTAGATAGACAGCATTTTCAGCAGACATTTCGACAGGTAAATATTCAATTGTAAAGTGCTACATAATTTGCTAGTGCTATATAAATAAATGTTGATGATGATAGACGAAGGTGGACTGTACCTATAATAAAAACTTAAAAGCCTACGCACACAATATATTTTTAAAAGTAGAGGGCATCCATCATTGACAGTGAAGTGACTGTAAGAAGCAGAGATCAATAAAAAGATAGCATGGCATCAAGATGGAATTGATGCAGATTTGGTTGCACAAAACATCTGTCTTTACAATGCAATTGAAACTCCACATTCTGAGAAATTAAGAGGACAGAATTTGGCACTGGCAAAAAATACATGTATAGATGGAGATATGATGGCTGATGATTTACGCTAAGTTATGGAGTTAGAAAAACATATATATTGGTTAAGAACTCTTGGAATTGATTTTGAGAAAGCAAATGTAAGAATGGCAGAGTTACAGTGGGACAAATATCTTTCCTGATGTGGAAATTACTGTTATAAACTCTCATTATGTGTGTGTATACACTCAATTGTGTCAGCAATTTAGTTGGAGATATGCATCCATCCATGGGACTCAAAAACAACCTAAATAAAAATTGTCAAAGAACAGATCATGGCTCAGAAATGCAGATTGCCTCAGTTTATTTAAAGGATTGCAAAACATCCATTGAATATAACCCTAAACTGCTTTCTACTTGCCTTTTAGAAAAGAGATTTTTTTTATCTGGCACTACTATTTTTAGGAGACGCTGAGGCAGGAGACATGTCATGTGCAACTTGACCCGGGAGCTTGCTCACAAGGAGTTGTTTCATTAGGAGTATCACACCCACACACCCAGCAGCAGCTCAAAGATGTCTCTTGGGAATCATGGATTGTATTAGGGGAGTCGGCTGGAATTGGAAAATTGATTGCTGGACTATGAACTTATAATGAGAAGGTTGATTATGAAGGTGTTGACGCTGTTAAAGATTGCAACTGTCTATTAATTCGGCTGCTACCTGATGCTGGGCTGCTTGCTAATTCACACATTTTTGGCACATTTTGAAACACTTGGAGCTTTAAAGAAAGTAATTAAGAAATATCTCTGTTTTTTGGGTTCTGCTGCTCAGAGTCATACAACAACACTAAATATTAATTCAGATGTTTATACTAGTTTATACTGTATGTATAATACAATATTATAAACAACAACCAGTAGCTACTACTCCGTCTAAACTCTCTGACACCCTCAACAGCACACAATTCTAGCAGACTGATCTCTACATAAATTAACTGCAATAAAATGACAACTTGCTTGCTATCTAAATTGCCTGTTTCACCCTATCTAACCATCTCTATATGTGAAGGAGAGCACTGCAGCTACGTTCCTCACTACACACTAGCTCTTCTAAACTGGCAGATGAGAACAGGAGGGACGGCTATAATACAAAAGATATTGATCCAAAACTTGAGATCCATCATTTTCCTGGAAATCACATTTTGCCTCGTTTTGGGATCCAAAATTGGCGTGTGAAACAGAGGTGTCTCGTAGACTGCCACTGATCCCCAAAACCTAAATCTGTCGGATTAGACAGAATCTGAACCGCATTGCTCTAATTATTAATAAGGATACTCAGGCTCAGTTTTCCAAATACTGAGCCCCCCGAACATCCCAAATCTGAGTACTTACCCGCGTCCTCGGAACTGAAATCGAGGCAAAACATCATCAGTGTATCATCGGATCTCGCGGGTTTTGGAGACAGACACAGGAGGAGGAGCAGCAATCTTGGCAGTCTCCAGTGCCATTGCTCAGTGCCATTGCTCACCCAGAAACAGGAGGGGTGGCAGTGTTCTTTCAGTCTCCAGTGCCATTGCTCTATGCCATTGCTTACACAGAAACAGAAGGGGTAGCAGTGTTCTTGTCACTATCCAGTCTCCAGTGCCATTGTACAGTGTCATTGCTCACACAGAAACAGAAAAGGTAGTAGTGTTCTTGTAGTTCTCCAGTTTCCAGTGTCATTGCTCACACAGAAACAGAAGGAGTAGCAGTGTTCTTGTCACTCTTCAGTGCGATTACTCTATGCCATTGCTCACACAGAAACAGAAGGAGTAGCAGTGTCCTTGTCACTCTCCAGTCTCCAGTGCCATTGCTCACATAGAACTAGAAGGGGTAGCAGTGTTCTTGTTACTTTCCAGTTTCCAGTACTATTGCTCACACAGAAACAGAAGTGGTAGCAGTGTTCTTGTCACTCTCCAGTCTCATTGCTCACATACAAATAGAAGGGGTAGCAGTGTTCTTGTTTCTCTACAGTCTCCAGTGCCATTGCTCACACAGAAACAAAAGGGGTAGCAGTGGTTTTGTCACTCTCCAGTCTCCAGTGTCATTGGTCAGTGCCATCGCTATGGATCATGATCAGTCTACAAGAAGAGCAGGAGCACCAACCAGCTGCTGGCACCAGTCATGATTATACTGATCCTTCTACGTCATCTACTAAAGCCTATGCTCAAGGGAATAGTGGGTTTCAGTCAGGGAAACTGAAATCCCAAAAAACAAGCTTTTAAACTGGAAAAAAACACCTCTCTAACAAAGGGAAAGCTTACTGTAGAAAAACATAAAATTGCCAATATGTAATTCTACCCACAATTACAACAAGCATTGCAGAATCAGCTAGTTTCCTTCTCTCAGCTAGATCCCACCACCTGCTATCTACACCGTCATCATCCTCACCCTCATTATTGTGTACATAATCTTCACACAATATTAATTCAACCCTGCTGGAATCCACCACTACAGAAGTCTCTGTACTTTGATGCAAGTGCCGGAATTTTACGGCAGAGCTGTCATAATTTATTTGAAATTCTTTTACACCAGACCAGATTTTAAAATTTTGTGCTGATTCATCTGCATCACCATTGGAGGGTAATTGTATCAAGGTCTGATCAAGGTGCCAGATGTATTAAACTGCGATTTTTACTCTGATCTTAAAAATCGCTCGTCATCTCTGGCGTTTTGCTGCGATGTCAAACACTCCCATGTTTAGCTAACTCTCCTGTGTTTAGGCTAAAAATCCCATAGACAACACGCTGCTTGCTAGCAGCGTGTATAGTAAACAAATCACTGTTGCACTGCCTGTCTATACATCCACAGGTCCCCACAGCTGTCAAAAGTTTAAAAAAAAAGCAAGGGGTCCACCCGCCCGCCCACAAGTGCTGCCAGCCTACTGCTGGTTGCGTGAAAATCGGGGAAATATTTGCATAGGGTCCCCCCGATTTTCACATAACCAGCACTAGGAAAACCAGTCTGGGGTGGGTGGCACTATAGAAGATGGACACGGGGCAGGGGTCCCACTGCCATAATAACAAATCAACCCCGGGTGTTCAGCACTGGGCTGGATTCCCTAGGGAGTCGGGTCCGCCTGTAAACAAACGAGCAGGGACTTTGGAATTACAAATTATTTTGGACTTTACAAGGAGGGACTTAGGAATTACAAATTATTTTGGACTTTACATAGGGACTTTGAAATTTCAAATTATTTTGGGCTTTACAAGCAGGGACTTTGGAATTACAAATTATTTGGGACATGGTTCAAGCATTTTGGGATTAAAAGCTGCTGACAAAAGAGGAAGAAATGAGAGTGATAAGTACTTTGGGGTTTATTATTTGTAATAAATGTATGTGGTATGAATGAGGGTGTTTAGTGTATTTATTGGGGTTTAATTATTTTTATTAAAAGTTTGTGGTTGTAAACTGGGTGCTGTGGAAAAACATTTGTGTAAACATTTTGTTTTGTGGTACTACATGTCTCAGCCAGCCATGGGTGTCAGGGAATTTTGGCACTTGGTACTCCAAGTGCCAGCATGCCCTGGCTGCCATGGATATGCTGGTGCTTGTAGTAATAGAAGAATCAGCATGCCCAGACTGTTTAGGACACCCTGGCATGGCTGGGACTGGTTCCACAAGACAAAATGGCGTCTGTTTGTTTTTGTCACATAAATTTCACTGTTATTACCCTACTACTCACAGCCCACGAGGGTAGGAAGTGCCCTAGTGCTTTCAGCACTTGGCTGGTTATTCCTAGAGGGGGGCCAGATAGTTTTTTTTTGGCAGACCCCACTCCCTATGGAATCCAGCCCAGCGCTGAACAGCCTGGGTTTGGTTTGCCATTATGGCAGGGGGACCCCTGCCGCATGTCCCCCTGCTATAGTGCCACCCACCCCGGGCTGCTTTGCCTAGTGCTGGTTATGTGAAAATTAGGGGGACCCCACACAAATTTTTCCCGATTTTCACGCAACCAGCAGTAGGCTGGCAGCACTAGGGTTAGTAGTGGCCAGGCTGGGGAGACCCCACACTTTTTTTTTTTACTTTTATCTGTTTTAAAACTTTTGACATCTGTGGGGGCCTGCGGCTGTATAGGCAGGTGCAGTGTAACAGTGCTGTATTTACTAATCACACTGCTAGCAAGTAGCGTGTTGTATCTGGTGGTTTTGAAAGCAAACTCAGGAGAGTTTGCTTAATTGCAGCTTCATACATTTGAGACTTGTATAGCTAGAGTGGCAAACAGTCGGGACTTTGATCTCTATTTTGTAAATAGCAATTTTGACAGAAACACATCTCTGGCGATTATACATTAAATCTCACTTTAATACATCTGCAAGATGAAACAACCGCGAGAAAATCGCTGTATTTTCAAAATCGGAGCTTGATACATTTACCCCTGGGTCTCTTGGGAAAGCTAAGTTTTTTTTCCTAGAAGCAGTTGCCTGAGATACTGAAGGAGGAGATGTTGTCGTATCATTTATCACTTGAGCTGTCAACTAGCTCACCAAGAGCTCATTGCATCTTTTGAGATCTGGTTGAGTCGGAAAGAGAAGACCTAGCTCTTATACCTAGGATCAAGCACTCTTGGATCCTGGCAGAGTGAATAAAGTACTTGATGTACAAGACCGATATACTTAGCGAAATTCTTGAGCTACTTTTCCAAAATTCTAATTAGGGGAATCACTTGACTCAAGCTAGCAGTGTCTGAACTCACTTCACAGGTGACTACTTCGAGTGGTTTCAGCACCTTGCACAACACGGAAAGAAGAGATGTTCACTGACCCCCGTGTTTTAGTTTTGGTTTTGGTTTTGGATCAGGATTAACTTTGTGTTTTGGTTTTGGCAAAACCGCCCTTGCGTGTTTTGGTTTTGGATCTCTATTTTGTTACTAAAATCCCTATTTTTTTCCCCTACATTATTATTAACCTCAATAACACTAATTTCAAGTCATTTGCAGTTAATTTTGACCACCTCACAGGTCACAATATTATTTTCATACACTTTCAAACAAAGACTGCAGGGGCCTGGCTGGATGCTAAGCGACAGAGCAATCAAACACACGGCAGTTCATAGCACATCTAGGAAACATTGCCACATAGCAGTGACAGAAAAGAAAAGTGGTACAAGATGGAATTGTCCTTGGATCATGAAATCAGTTATGGTTCATGTGATCGCTCCACTCGTTCCTTGGATAACTGTGGTAATTCTACAGCTAATACATGGCAACGAGCACTGATTCCCCCCTGATGCGTACATTTATCAGACCCAGACCAATCCAGGGTGCCAGACAATGCACTTAAAAGAGCCATTGTAATTCACAGCAAAAAGCAAGTTCATCACTGAGCTTCGAATCAGCCCCAATTCCCAAAAAATTATAATATAGTTAGGTACCTTTGACGTAAAGTGCAGATTACAAACACTTTGTGCAATACTGATGAAACAGCAGCAAAGCGGAAGATAATACATATACACGTCTATTTAGACATCCATGCTTACATTACTTCTGCAAGCAACGTTGTTCCTTGTTAATAAAAATGTTGTCTTTGTTCAAAAAAAATGAAAACAATCCTCCACCATTCTTTGGATGCTGATAGTTGATAGTAGGATCAGGTGGAGTCACAGCAGAGGTGTCACTAATTCTGGTCAATTCTTTTACAGTAGACAAGACCAGATGTCAAAATGTTGTGCTGAGTCACCTGCATCATCAATGGATGTCTAAGATTGTTTGCAAAGAACACAACAGTATATTGCACATGTAGGTAACAATGGCACACAGTGGTAGCTGAAAGGTAAAGTGGTGCAAAATGGAATTGTCCTTGGGCCCTCCCACCCACCCTTATGTTGGATCTTAAAAAGAACATGCGCGCTTTAACAAACCAAGCACTTCAGCGACAAGGAGTGCCACTTTTGTGGCTGATGTGCTTGGTTTGTTTGGGCCCCCCCACAACAAGCTAACAATGGGCTTAAGGCACCTAAGGTAACAGTGCTGTTAATGAACTCTACTGTGGCAAGATGTTGTTGTCATCATCCTCAGCCTCATCCTCACCCTCATCAGTTTGTACATCATCCTCACACATTATTAATTCACCGCTGGAACCCACCGTTACAGAAGTCTCAGTATTTTGATGTAATTGGCAGGAAAGGCCTTCCTCGTGGAACTTGAAGTTCATTTTTATGAACATCATCTTTTCCACATTTTGAGGAAGTAGCCTCCTACGCCGATCGCTGACAAGGTTCCAGGCTGTGCTGAAAACTCTTTCGGAGTACAAACTGGAGGGTGGTGGGCAGCTTAGGCAGTGCAAAGCGAGTTGGTACATGGGTCTCCAAATTCCCTTTTTATCCTCCTAGTATGTAATGGGACTGTCTGATGTGTCTATTTCTATGCTGTCATTAAAATAATCCTGCACCATCCTTTGGATGTTGATAGTAGGATCAGGTGGAGTTACGGCAGAGGTGTCACATTTTTTGGTCAATTCTTTTAGACCAGACCAGATGTCACAATGTTGTGCTGAGTCATCTGCATCATCCCTGGGTCTCTTGGGAAAGTTTTTTCCTAGCAGCAGTTGAGTGAGAAACTGAAGGAGGAGACGCCATCCTGTCACGTAACACTTGAGTTGTCATCTTGCTCACCAGGAGCTCCTTGCATCTCTTCAGATCTAGGTCAGTTGGAAACAAAGAGAAGACATATCTTAAATCTAGGATCAAGCACAGTCGCCAAAATGAAGTGATCCGATTTCAAGATTTTGATAACTCTGGCGAAGCGAATAAAGTACTTGATCTACAAGTCTGACATACTTTGCGTAAATTGCTTTGTTTAATCTCCTCCTTCAGTTTTTCAAGCTGCTTTTCCAAAAGTCTAATTAAGGGAATCACTTGACTCAAGCTAGCAGTGTCTGAACTCACTTCACAGGTGACTACTTCGAATGGTTTCAGAACCTTGCACAACACGGAAAGTATTCTCCACTGCGCTTGAGTAAAATACATCCCCTCTCCTTTCCCAATGTCATGGCTTGTGAAGTAAGCGTGGATGGCTTTTCGCTTTTCCTCCATTCGCAGAAGCATATACAGGGTGGAATTCCACCTTGTCACAACCTCTGGCTTCAGTAGGTGGCAGGGCAAATTAAATTGCTCTTGTAGCTGCTGCAATCTCCTACATGCTGTTGCAGAATGCTGAAAATGACCCGAACTATTTTGGGACACACGTCCCTGTCATTTTTAAAAAAGCTCTGCACCACCAAGTTTATTGTGTGAGCAAAATAGGGAATGTGATGGAATTCTTCCCGCTCTAATGCTCTCAGAATATTGGTGGCGTTATCAGAAATAACATATCCTGAGCAGAGTCCAAGCAGGATAAGTCATGTTGCAATGACATCCCTTAGTTTTTCAAATAGCTTGTCATTGGTATGCCTCTTAGTAAAGCAGGTAATACAAAGAGTAGCTTGCTGCTGAAAGATCTGGCGTTGTTTGCTAGATGCTGCTGCTATTCCTGCTGCTGAAGGCAATTCACCAACTTAGTGGGTTGTCACAGTCATATAATCTTTAGTTTGCCCAGCTTGTCCACATATCTGGGGTTAAGCGCACAGTGGGTAGAATTGCAAGTTGTAGCCCAATAATTTTTTTGTAACCTTCTAGTACAGGTGAGAAATTGCTTGTTTCGTAAAATGGTGTTGAGATGGAATTTGACAATTGAGGACACAAGACCTCAATTACCTGTCTAAAACTTTCTGTATTAATATTGAATATTGTACACAGATCTATTACTAGCATAGATGCCATGGTGCTTGTGATCCGCTGTGAAACTGGGTGACAGCTGTCATACTTTCTTCCTCTTGCAAAGGATTGTTTAGCAGTCTCCTTCTTGGTCTGCTTCAGGGATGAAGATCCACCCCCAGCAGCAGGAGCAGCAGCAGAGGGCCTAACACTCAAGGATCCTTCTGAGGAGTCCTGGATCGGGGAGGATTCATCTAGCCTTAGCAACTAGGATGCAGGACTAACTCATCACTAGTGAGGATATTGATGATGAAGGTGTTGGTGGTGTAGATTGCAGGTGCTGGGATATAGCTAAGAGAAGGGAGTTAGCTGATGCTGGGCTTCTTTTTGTTATTTTTTTTAGCATAAGTTTCTGATTTTCCAAAAAGCTTGCCATGAACTTGCTTCAAATTGCACAACATTGAGGAGGTTCCTAGATGGTCAAGGTCTCTACCTCTACTGACTGTGGCTTTACAAACACTACAAATGTCTAGACAACTGTTGGAGGATTTGGGTTAAAGCAATTCCACACATAGGAGGTAGATTTTATGGTCTTATGTCCAATCATGACAATGGCCATCTTCTTATTACTTCCAAGGACTGCTTCCACTGGTGCATGACTTACCACTGAAAAATTAATTGACAGCACTTTTAGACTTAAGTCTGCTAAGCTATTGGTAGCTTGTTTTGTGGGGGCCCAAACAAACCAGCCACTCCAGCAACAAAAGTGGCATTCCTTGTCGCTGAAGTGCTTGGTTTGTTAAACTGTATATGTCAGTTTTAAAATATGGGTGGCAGGGTGGGCCCAAGGACACTTCCATCTTGCACTGTTTTACATTTTTGCCTTGGTTTATGAGCTTGTGTAACAGTCAATAATTCAGGTGTCACCAGGATTATTAGGTTGGCATTTTACATGGTGGATAGTATGATCAGGTAGACTTCAAATGTGAACAGTATTATTATAGTGCTAGGGATATGTTTAAGGACAGGTCTATTGACAGGGATAGGGACAAGCCTAGGAATAGTAATAAGGAAAGATCTAGGGACAGGGATAGGGACAGGTCTAGGAACAGGGATAGGGACAGGTCTAGGGATAGGGATAGGAACAGGTCTAGGAATAGAGTTAGGGATAATACTGTCTACATTTGAATTGTCAACCTAATAAATATTGTATAAATTTCTATTGTTGTCATTATATTGTCGACTTTATAACCTTGTCTTGTCTGCTGCCAATCAATCATGCTTTGTCAATCCAACATAAGGGTGGATGGGACATCCGAAGGACAATTCCATATTGCACCACGTTTCTTTTCTGCCACTGCTGTGTAACAATGTTGCTTAGATGTGCTATGAACTGCTGTGTGTTTGTGTCGTTGCTCTATCGACTAGTAACCAGCCAGCTCGCTGCAGTCTTAGAATTCATTAACAGCACTGTTAGTTTAGCTGCCTTAAGCCCATTATTAGCTTGTTTTGAGCCCATTAGTAGCTTGTTTTGTTGGTTGCCCAAACAAACCAAGTACTTCAGCCTTAAAAGTGGCACTCCTTGTCGTTGAAGTGCTTGGTTTGTTGAATTGTACCTGCTACCCTTCCTGTTTCTGTGTGAGTTTGTTAAACCTTTTTAACATATGGGTGCATAGGGTGGGGGGGGGGGGGGGCAAGGACATTTCCATCTTTCACCACTATTCTTTTTTACCACTGCTGTGTGGCAATGTTTCCTTGAAGTGCTATGAACAGCCGTGTGTTTGTGTCAGTGCTCTATCGCTTAGTATCCAGCCAGCTTGCTGCAGTCTTTGGCTGAAATTGGATCAAAATAATATTGTGACCTGAGAGGTGGTCAAAATTGACTGGAAATAACTGCAAGTTAGTGTTATTGAGATTAATAATAATGTTGGAGCAAAAAAGAGTCAAATTATGTGAGTTCATCATATGTTAGCAATTTTATATTTATATTCGTTAATTTAACCCAATTACTACTTTGACAAAAGAAAGGCCCTAATCCAAAAGCAGATTTGATCTTCAAAAATATAAGCTTTTATTTCAGCCCCACTGTTAACTTAAGTTTAATACCCTAGAATCCACTAAAACTTCACCCCTGTGCTTATTTTTCCAGGAAATACTTTGAAACCAAATTATGATATTGGGAACTGAGAGTTGCTAGCATTCAAATGGGCATTTGAAGAATGGTGCCACTGGATACAGGGCATTCTACATCCTATAATGGTACATATTGATCATAAAAATTGAATATATTGAATATTCCCAACAGGCTAAATGGACTTTGAGTCAAATTTACCATCACCTCAAAGCAAGGAACTAAAAATATCAAAAAAGTACGCTCTGTTTTTTGCATGGTCACTTAACATCTTTCCCATTGTCCATGCTGATCAAAAAAAATTCTGCTCTTGACCCAAATTTATTCCTTCAAAGGCTTGAAGCCCTTACAGGCAAACTGTTTGGGCTTGCTGACAAATCTCCAAATTACTGTTTGTTCAAAACAATTTTCATTTATTCATTCTAAAAAAACAAACATGACTCAAAACTGACCAGACACCCAGGCTACCATGCCTGGCTGCTTTCTTGAAAAGTTTGGTGTCCTACTTATAGAATCGATATTTTGAAATATATTGAGGCTTTTGAGTTGTGTACTACAAATAAATTATCTCAAACTGCTCTGTTTGCTTTGCTTTAACCTTTTCTCATTCTGAAGATACATGGCCTCATATATCTAGGTGTTTCATTTATGATTTACCTCTATTTGAATAACTATTGTTTGGGCAGTCTTAGATTGTCTCACTTTTCTTCCTTTTACATACTATCAAACTATAGACCATAATATTTGAAGATCAAGTACTGAAGTATCAAGAAATTCTTGCCAACATAGTGCCTGACAAATTGATCTTAATTTAGAAAAAAAAAAAAATCTAAATTTTAAAGAGCATTCTGCAAATTATTGGGAATTGAGTTGTATTTTCCGCACTATTCTGAAAGCAATAGCCAGACTGAAAGGACTAATACATCATTATAACTATTTTTAAGATGTCTAATTATGAATGTGGTTGGTACAGTATTTAGCATGGGCAGAATTGTTTTATAGTACAATACACCATTCCTCTTCTGGTACTTTGTCTCTTTTCATTTTACTGTAAACAAGTCTAGAAAGAGGTCCAAGCAAATTTAATCCATGCAAAAATAGTTTGAGAGCAATCATTAGACACTAGAACCTAAGTTTAAAACAGGTGGAAGAGTTTGACTGTTCAGAAAAAAATTAGACTTTGACTCCTTTCAGCCTAGTTTTGTCCTAAATTCATTGCTTCATACAAAATTGGTTTTATACATTCCATTATATCTTGTCTTGATTTACCATACATACTCAGTATCTCTATCTTTATATCTCTACCTAACAGCCTGCAAAGACATAAATTTCTTCTTCTTAACCTTCAATACCTGGTATAAATTCTAGTATTTCTAGCCCATAGTGTCTAATGATTTGCTTGGGCTACTGGGATACTGCAGACATTGAGGCATTTTTATTCTTTTGTAAACACAGATTACTAGACTATTTATGCGTTATACAGATCGGATGAGAGGGAAGGAAATGCTAATAGATCAAGTGGTGTATATGTTAGAGCATATGTGGCCAAGACTGAAATGGCCTATAGCAACACTGCTATGAATTAGATTTCCTATGACCTCTCAAAAATATCAACCCAGCAGAACTTCCTCTTAGCTGCTGAAAGGATATAAAAGTGTTTTGACATGTGATTACCTCAGAAATGGCTATAACCAGAAATTACTCAGTAACATAGATACATTTTGAAGGAGCTCAAAATAAGATGACTTCAATTAATGTTACTTCAGCACATATCAAATCTAAATGTAATCTTAACTTATTGGACATGATACAGAGTTGAACATATACCCAATTGCGTAGTGTAAATTGTGTGTATGCACTTTGTGTATGTCTACAAAAAACCCTGCAAGTACCTATGCCTATGCAGAGTTGCAAACTGTTACGGTTCTCAGGAGTTTTCTATCAGGTGCGGAGTCTAACGAACCCCCCGGTCTTCACCAAGAACAGGCACAAGGCAGGATGGACTTTGCTGGCGGGGGGTCCGCAGGTCGCGGCCCCTAGGTTAGCCCACTGACGTGATAGGAGACAGATGTTTGGTAGGAAGTCCGGCAGGAAAGGGGAATAGACTCTGTAGAGGTAGTGTAGCAATGCACAGAGGAGCAGGATCTGTTAGCTGAAGGAACACAGCACATGCAGAAGAATCCTAGCCGTATGCAGTGGAACTCCGGGTCGGATACACAGGGGAGCAGGCAGAAGCGTAGTTGATAAGGATAGCCGGGTCAGATACACAGGTTCACAGGCAGCAGAGTAGTCAAAGGAGAGTTGGGTCGGATACACAGGAAAACACCAGAATGCAGCACAGGATACACAGGGAGAGCCAGATGCTAAGTGGTAATTTGTTGCTCTGACAAAGCTGCAGTGTCCAGGTGAGCTTAATATAGTCTGTAGATAGTAAAAGCCGCCTACCAGCCACGATCCTGTGACCACCCAAACCAGGAAGTGCTGCTGTACACAGAGGCAGGAAAATCAGCAGCACGAAAGCAAGTAAGTTTGTGACACACGTACACACTTGCTCCTGAGGACACTTGATAGGGCAGGGAAGGGGCTTTCTAATGTAGGCCAAGAACAGAAAGGACGTGTTTGCTGAATTGCGAACCAATGCAGACCTCAACAGAGACCTGAACACAGATGTACCTTTAGCAGCCATATTATTTGCACCAACCTGTGGGCTGTTTAATGTACAGGTAAAATGTCCATATAGATGAATAAGAATAAGGGGCTAGGAAAGGATTTATAAAAAGAATACTAGCTTTAAAATTTGAACTTAGCTGTACATGATATATAACAGCATCCTGTGTGAGTGGTTTTAATGACTGTGTGCAGAGAATTATGCAAGAGTAAATTACAATGGGCTGACATCAAAATATGATTGATATTGAGATATAATTTAGAGGAATTTAGCGGTATATTAATGTTACTTATTTTGAATGAGCAATAATAAACATTGCTGTGACATTCATTTATTTCATGACTTTGAACCACAAAGTGTCTGCTTTTAAACTTGACAATTTAATATGACATATTACTTGTTCTGCAACTAGAAAACTGCAGTCTTGAAGTGTAAAATGGGAATCTAAGTGCTTAAACTAATCTTTTAATGAACTTTAAAAGATATGTTGGCTTGTATTAAGTAATGGTTTTGTTTGGCCTTTTTGTGTAATACATGTACTGAAGTTACACAGAGCTATAATTTGCAGATTTTATATGGCTCAAGTCACTTAGACTCCTCACTGAATAAACTTTAGTGTTTCAGTTAGCAGATCAATGTTTACAGCATAAATTTATAGCTGTCAAGGGAGACAATTTATTTTGTGCACATAGTTACTAAGGTTGAAAAAAGTCACAAGTCCGTAAACTTCAATCATTCATTAATTATAATTGCTTTAATTCAGAGGAATGAAAAACAACCCCTAGTGTAACAGTTCCCAATCTGACCTCACAGGGATAAAACAAATACTCCTTGATTCGAGAATAGCAATTGGATAAATTCTCTGGATCAATCACCCCCATTATGCCCTCTACTAATTATAACATTTCTTGTAAGAAAGGCATCTAATCCATTTTTAGTTCAGATTGTGAATATGCTATCACCACCCTTATAGTAAATATAAAGCTCCTATGCTGAACCATAGTTCTTCTCTACGCAAATTGATGACCACTTTTCCTTTGTATGGTTCTTGGTACAAAACGTTTATTAGATAAATTATTGTATTGACCTCAAATATATTAAAACATATTGATTAGATCACCACATTTCTTCTAAATTAAAAAAAATACTGTTTCTTAACCTCCTTTATAATTTAGTCTTTTCATTCCCATTATCTATGAGATTGCCTGTCTCTTACCCTCTCTTTTACGCCTATATTCTTCTTCTTCCAAAACTGTACCCCACATTCAAGATGTGGTTTAAATAGTGATACAGAATTGTAATACCATATCTGTATCACATGAATCACCTTCTATGTTCCAGCCCAGTTTGCCATTTTGTCTAAATGTTTCTGTAGAATGTTACTATCCCTCCTGAGTTAACCATACATAGATATGTGTCTTCAGGCAAATATACATACCTTATTGTCTAGGTCATCCTCAAAGCCACATCTGACCGTTTTTTCATGAAGCCATGCAGACATTGTTATCACATTATTTTCTGGTAAATATTTCATAATCACTTCATTCAGATTTTTTTTCCAAATAATTTGCCCACAAGAAATATTAGGCTCAAAAATCTTTCATTTTCTGGCTCAGATTTTGTTTTTAACAATTGGTACTACATCTGCTTTCCACCAATCTTGTGACACTGATCTGGTTATGAAGGAGTCCCTAAATATAAGAAATAGCGGCCTATCGAACACTAAAATTAGATCATGTAGCACATGTAGTTGGATGCCATCTGGGCCAGGTACTTTACTTAATCTTGTGCCTCCTCTTATGTTATGTTAGACAACCTTTCATGGGGTACAAAGCATATTGCTACATAACCTATTTCCTGCTACTTTTCCATCCTTTCTGAAAACAGGAGAAAAACATATAAGATCAGCTTACTCTTTATCTTCAACAGTTATTTCACCTAGTATATCATTTAAAGGCAATGTATTATACATTATATTTTCTTGCTATTTATGTACTTGAAAAACATTTTGGGATTATCTGTTATGTTTTGCAATCAGCTTCAGTCCATGCTAACTTGATTTCTCCTGCATCTTATCTGGGGTCCACTACTACTTTGCGGGTTATGTGAGGGTGCAGGAGCTGGCACTTAAGGGTTAACTTGCAAACTGAACACTGAAGCTTCTCCCGTCTCTCAACAGCAATGTTCCTCAGTTTAATCTTACATGTCCAAAGAGTTGGGGAAGTTTTTATGAGGTAACATAGTTGATGAGGTTGAAAAAAGACACCAGTCCATCAAGTTCAACCTATTTTGGATCTCCTGCGATCCTGCACTTATATTTGAAATTAATCCAGAGTAGGCAACCGCCCATCTGTTTCAATTTTGAAAATCCCCCCCAGACTCAATATTGCAATCCAATTTTTACCCTATATCCACTACTATCCTTTATTTTAAATTAACGGTCGTATCCCTGGATACACCTTTCCGCTAAAAATTTGTCTAACCCTTTCTTAAACATATCTATTGAATCTGCCATCACAACCTTCCCTGGCAATGAATTCCATATCTTGACTGCCCTTACTGTAAAGAACCCCTTCCTTTGCTGGTTGTGAAATTTCCTCTCCTCTAACCTTAGGGGATGACCACGTGTCCTGTGTATGGTCTTTGGGGTAAAAAGTTCCCATGAAAGCTCTCTGTATTGACCCCTAATGTATTTGTACATAGTAATCATATCTTCCCTTAGACGCCTCTTTTCTAAAGTAAACATGCCTAAACTGGCTAACCTTTCCTCATAACTTAATGACTCCATACCCTTTATCAATTTTGTCGCCCTTCTCTGAACCCTTTCTAGTTCCAAATTATCTTTTTTATAGAGTGGTGCCCAGAACTGTACTGCATATTCAAGATGAGGTCTTACCAACGATTTATACAGTGGCAAAATTACACTGTCTTCCCTTGCATCTATGCCCCTTTTTATGCATGCCAATACTTTGTTTGCCCTTGCAGCTGCTGCTTGACATTGAGCACTATTGCTAAGTCTACTGTCTACGAGCACTCCCAAATCCTTTTCCAGTATAGATTCTCCCAAATTAATTCCATTTAATTTATAGATTGCGTTCTTGTTTTTGATCCCTGAATGCATAACCTTACATTTATCTGTGTTAAACCTCATATTCCATTTAGCCGCCCAATCCTCCAGTTTATTTAAGTCCCTCTGTAGAGAAGCTACATCTTGCTCTGATTTTATTACCTTACAGAGTTTAATGTCATCTGCAAAAATAGAAACTTTACTCTCTAAACCATCACCAAGGTCATTAATAAATATATTAAAAAGGAGTGGTCCCAGCACGGAACCTTGAGGTACTCCACTTAAGACCTTTGACCAATTAGAAAATGTTCCATTTATCACAACTCTCTGTTCCCTATTCTCTAACCAGTTTTCGATCCAAGTACAAATTTTGATTTCTAGACCCAGTTCCCTTATTTTGTAAACCAACCTCTTGTGTGGCATTGTATCAAAGGCCTTTGCAAAATCTAAGTAGACCACATCTACTGTCCTGCTTGGTCTTGTTAGGATTACTTATGTTTTATTTAAACTTTATTTTGCAATTTGTTTTTCAACTTTACATGGAGATTGTGTATCGGTATAGGAGGACGTGGTGCTGACCAGCATCCCAACTCTCTTCGATGGACCCATGAAGACGATGTTTGAGGTTGCAGGGACTCCTCTCTGCAGAGGCTTATGTATTTTTGTAGAGATCTTTTAGATTTCTTCTGTCTTCTGGTGTTGACTTATATGTTATATTTTGGGAGATTATTGAATTGCATCAATGTGTTTTTAGTATACCATTTGTTCACTTATTTAGGGGCAGATTCACTGATATGACACATATGTTTGAAATGTCTAGTGATTGACTACACACCATTTACATGTGAAGACAGCCAGTGTATAGTAATCCTCCAACAAAACTGGCTTGGAATGCTAGAGAAACATGCCAGGACTCATGGACATTTTTGTACTTATGGACTTTGTATTTTAAACATTAACTATAACCACCTCTTGGGTTTACTCTACCGGATGCAATTTGGGATTGTTATTTAGCCTGAAAAGGAGTATAATTTCATCAGCTGATTGTCTTTTGAGTTTTCTCATAAGATTATCTGTTCACTCTTAATCAATTAACTATTACCCTCAAAAGGTAACACAGCTAATCTAGGTAAATAATAAGTTACCCAGTTACATTTGAAGGATCATTTGTCAAATATTTATTTTACATATGGTTAAAAATACTTAAACTACATAAAATATAAAGTAATTGGCTTATCTGTTACCACGCTGAAAAGAAGGTTTAATGGATGCTGATGTCCCTGAACCGAAAATTTCACAAGGATTTCATCCTTTTAAAACCAACCGGTGGTACATTATCAACAGATTAAAAAACTAAAATGTAGGAGGTCATCCAATGTGTTTTGTTTATGACTTCATCATGGATATCTCTTTCTTTCTTTCAATTAGGTACGATTATTTCTTAACATCATTTGAGCTGCTTGTTGCAACTTAGCATACTACATTATATGCGCTCACTTGTCTTTTTTCTATTTTATGTATATAAAAAAAGCAAAAATAGCTAAAAGAAAGCAAACGTTTTAAAAATTGCTGGTTATTGTAGTGCTACACTTGCTGATTCACTAAGTTGTGAGTTGGGTGTTGTCCAAAGATTTCTTTGCACAGAAGCTTTGCTAATTGCCTGTGGAAAGTCCTGGCTATATGTAAAGATCAAGATTGTTGTTTAAAGGCTGCAATAGAACTAAGAGTAATTGCTTCCAGTGCAAATTGTCTTTACTACAGCTAAAGATGGGCAGGAAGTGAATAAAAAGTGCCAAAAATAAAGTTTCCAAGTGGGTGTGTCTGAAGCTCAGTTCCAACAGGGTGAATTGGAAAACCTGCATTGTGGTTTGCATGGGGGAGATGAAGCTGGAAAATCTCTTGCCCTCTGCAAAATCTTGTTGTTTCCTGAGGCAGATTATGTGGCCATGGAAGAATTTGATCACATGGAGAAAACTATTAGAGAAGACAACTCCTGGCTTGAAAAAGAGTGCTGAACTCAAGTCAACAATTGCATGAGTAGCAAGGATCATATGAGGACAGAGGAAAAGAAGTAGAGGCTCTTAATGAAACTGCAAGGAGATTGCAGCACAAAGAGCAGGAAATTGTGGTTTTTGAACCCTTGAAAGATGAGTTGCATGAATTAGAAAAATTGTATGAAGAAAGAGAAAAAGAAGTGAGAGCTCTTAAAGAGATAGCAGAGAAAGAGCAAGAAATTCCTGTTTTGAAACAAAGACATGTTGTCGTTCAGCAAAAGACTGCAGTAGAGCAGGACTAAGAAATTGCTGTCTTGAAAAAAAAACTTGTCATAGTTCAGCAAGAGGTGCACAGGTCACTAGATTCTGTAAAGGAACTTGTGGAGTGTATTTTAGAAAGGCTTCATCTGGCAATAAAGCATTAAAAACTTGAAGGATTACTCCATGAAGAAAAGACTCTTTCTTATAGGTATGCCGAAGAACGTAACCAAGCTGCAGCCTTGGCTTCCTGTCTGAGGGAATTAGTAGACACTTAGGGTGAGAGCATACAAAAATGTGAACCCCAAGTCCAAGTCCTCCAGGAGTGGGTCCAGCTGGAGACCTCGGCAATTGAATCACTGGCTAACATTCCAAACTTGAAATAAAAGCTTGAGGATAAGGGAGAGTAGTAGGGTCATGCTCTGCCAGTTAAATAGATTGGGAAAAATGACAAGCCATCACAGGGGTGTTGTTGATTGCCCAGACCAGAGCAGCCAATTGTCACAATCACTGGTAACCATACAGAGGAACTTACCTTGCCATCGGGTAAGGGTTTAGATTGGTCTGATTAACCAGAACTGTTGCATTTGCTGAACTCTGTAAGTGACCAGAGAAAATGTCTTTAAATTGGCTAATAATGTTGGAGATATTGTGAGACCTGTTAACTTGGCAGGCTGTAAACATAGAAACATAGAAATTGATGACAGATAAGAACCGCTTGGCCCATCTAGTATGCCATCATATGTGGTCAAAAATAATGTATTGTTTCAAATTGCTGCTGTAAAGGGGAGAAAGGTAGAACAATTGGTAGTTCTACAGATTTATGTACACTTAGTTTTAGAAACTGCACACACCCAGGTGGGTGGTGGACACTTAGGGGCAGGTAGAATGAGGGAACAAGTTCTACTCAGGTTTTACCAGCCCAGAGACTACCTACCCATGAAAAGGTTCTGTAGGGGTTGTTCTTTATGCCAGAGATGTATCATTGGGCAAGGTGTGGTTAAGCCACAGTGGAATACAATAGACTACAGTCCAGGTAGGTTACACACAAATGCAGGTGTTCTTCCGAGCAGGTGACCATATCACCAAGGTTGGTATGTTAAATGGAGCGGTATGTGACAAAGAGGGCTATTTCCCATACCTCTCCTGCATAGGGACAGGTGAGGTTCCAGGGAGTCTACAGGTACAGGCTGCAGACAAGGTTACACACAGGTGAAAGACATATGTGTGACAAAGTAAAAGTATAAAGTGTGATTTATATTATATAAAATAATAGGCTTATCTGTAACCACACTGAAAAGAAGGTTTGATGTAGGGAGGCCATTCGTTTTTCGTCTATGACTTCAGCATCAATATTTCTTTCTTTCAATTAAGTATGAATATTTATTTATTTACTTATTTATTAATTTACATAATTTGAGCTGCTTGCTGCAGATTAACATACTACATTATATGCACTCTCGTCTTTTTTTCTATTTTATATGTATATTGTGACAAAGAGGGTTTTTTGCCACACCTCTACTGCATAGGGACAGGTGAGGTCTCGGGGAGTCTGCAGGTACAGGCTGCAGACAATATTGCAAACAAATAGTGCACCAAGGTTAAAGGTATACAGGTAAAATACATACATGTGACAATGTAAAGGTATAAAGTGTGATTTAACTTACATAGTGGAGGTGGTTTGGATGTGTTTTCTTTTACAGCTGCCTGGGTATGTCTGTGGTATGATTCTCAGTTTTCTATCAGCCAGTGTTAGCACTAGCCTTCCCAAGGCACGGAATCTAACAAACCCCCAGTTCTTCACGAAAAACCGCAACAAGGCGGGATGGATTTTGCTGCCGGAGATCCGCAGGTTGCAGCCTTTAGGTAAGCCCACTGACATGATCGATAACAGATGGTTGGTAAGAGACCAAGACTGGGCCAGGGAGAACAGACTCTGTAGCGGTAGTGAAGTACAACCGTAATCAGTGGAACACCAGGTTGGATACACTGAAGAAATACCACACACAGGAGAGTCCAGGTCAGATACACTGGAGCACAGACAAAATAGTAGTCAGTATGGATAGTCAGGTCGGATACACTGGAACACAGACAGCAGAGTGGTCAGTATGGATAGCTGGGTCAGATAGAATAGAGCACAGACAGCACAGTGGATGTACAGAAGCAGGGCTCTAACAAGCCAAAAGGTCATACACAGGGAAACACCAGAATGCAGCACAAGGGTACACAGGGAGAGCCAGATGGCATGTGGTAACTTGTTGCTCTGACAAGGCTGCAGTGTCAAGGTGAGCTTTATATATTCTGCAGATTGTATATGCCACCTCCCGGCCAAGATTATGTGACCGTCCGAACTGGGAAGTGCTGACCTTTACACAGAGGCAGAGAAATCAGCAGCACAGAAGTATAGAGCAGGTAAGTGTTAGGCTGATGGTCTGATCAACAACTCACAGAACAAGATGGTGGAGGTCTTCACCTAAAGCAGCCGCCTTTCTCTTAGAGCTTTATATGCTCACCGAAACTCAGATGCCCCCAGGACTTAACTCCAGGCGTAGTGCGAGTTGATAATACAGGCCCGTAGTGGTGGGCTAGGAGGCTGGACAGAAGGCAGCA
The DNA here is from genome assembly GCF_038048845.1 of Mixophyes fleayi. NCBI lineage: Eukaryota > Metazoa > Chordata > Amphibia > Anura > Limnodynastidae > Mixophyes > Mixophyes fleayi. The sequence continues at coordinate 71,656,760 of NC_134402.1, forward strand.
GATAGTCAGATGGTAGCCGAGGTCAAGGGTCACTGGCAAGCAGAGTAGTTAATAAACACGCCAAAGGTCAGGGTCACAGGCAAAGTAGCGGAGTCCAAGGTACAGGCAAAAGGGTCAGGGTCACGGGCAAACAGGCAGAGTCCAAAGTCCAGGCAGGGGTCATTCACAGAAAATCTGACAGGCAGAGTATCCACAGGACAGGATCCAACAACAGACAGCAGGTCAGCAAACTGGGTCAGAAGCGCTATAATCGGCAGGGAGGCTAAGCCCTCCCTGCCTTAAATACTTAGACCAACCAATCAGGGTTCATCCCTGAAAAAATACACACAGGGCAGTTTTAATTGCCCATTAATCAGCCCACAGGCTGGGAAAGATCAGCGCATGCGCCCGGCTGTACTATTTGCCGGGGCGTGCTGATGGAGATACACGGCGTCCGGCCGTTACCGTGGCAACGGTTGGACCAGCTGCAGGAAGTGACATCCCGGTTGTCAAAGAGACGGCCGGGACACCAGGCAGAGCTAGAGCTGAGTTGCGACGGTGCCCAGGGCCGCAGCGGCTCCTAACAGTAAGTTTGTGACAGTCTGTAAAGAGATGGATCAAACAAAGCACCTGAAGACACCTCCTCTCTAAGGAATGGATTTCAAATTTTCATTACAATTAGCTTCTTCGCTACATTTGCTGGAATCCAACCCTAGCGGACTAGTTACTGAGGTGATGATAAATGACAGTTTCCTTTTCAAACTGTATAAGATTTTTCCTATACTTCTCTTTAAATAATAAATAAGATGAGCAGGTTTCCAAAATATAATATTTCTATTTTTATTTAAAAATATATTATACATAGATACAGCCATACTGGACGAAGCAGACATACGCCCAGGGTCTCAAATGCCAATTGACAATCTATATTTGATTAAGTCATTCTTTTATAGAAAATGTTACTCATCATTACTTAAAAACACACCTTCTCAGCTTACATCACTGCTGGCACTCTAAGTTTCTAGCATTAATTTTCATTAAAGTGACATGATCTTGGAGGGGTCTTTTAGAAGGGCCGTCTTGACCTTATGGAGCAACAATGTCCTTGGCCTTGTCCAGTCATTGTGAAATAATGGAAATGTACTAAAAACCTGTTTCTTGTTATTTTTATTATGTAATATGATATATATATATATATATATATATATATATATATATATATATATATATGAGTAAAATTCAATACTTTTTTCTTCTTAAAAGCACAGACATATAAAATTCAAGTTCATTGGTTCATTCTATTGAACTAAATGTTAATATAGGGTTTTTGTTAATTATCACTTCGACAAAACGTTTGTGTCTCAGACTGCAGTTCAGTATGTCTTCTCTAGAGGCTGTACTGCCTTCGTCTGATCCTGCCTGCAAGGGGTTATGTCTTCATCATTACTCCTGGGGTATATTTACTAAAATGCGTGTTTGAAAAAGTGGAGATGTTGCCTATAGCAACCAATCAGATTCTAGCTGTCATTTTGTAGAATGTACTAAATAAATGATAACTAGAATCTGATTGTTTGGTATAGGCAACATCACCACTATTTCAAACGCGCCGAAGTCTAATCACCTGTGTTTGGTCTTTAAGAGATGCATTTCCCGGAAATCTGAGCCAGCTAATCAATTGTCTTATCTGCTGCTGGTCTCCCTGTGAAACTCCTGTTTGAATCCTGATTTCTTCCTGACATTTGACTCCTGCTTTATTCCTACATTTTGCACCTCCTCTTGTGACCCAGGCTCTGGCTTCACTTTATCTTGTTCCTGCTTACTGCCTGGTAATATTGTGGATCCTCCGGCTTCTGACCCCTGGATTGACTGAACCTCCTTTTACCTGATTCTCCCGCGGATCATCCGGTGCTTCCTGACTAAACCCGGTGACCTGAATTTGCACTCACTATTTGTCTCCTGCTTCATCTGCTAAACCTGGTCATCCTGCTACCCTGTACTGCAATTCACCTTTTGTGTCTTGGATTCTGCATTATATCTACTATACCTGCTATCTTGAACCGGCTGCTTTTATGAACTATGCTTGCCAGTACCCATTGACTCCACTCATTTGCTTCCTGTGTAAACCGGGTTATTAATAAAGTCACTCTGTTTCACTACCACAACTCTCCATGGTGTTCACACTAGGAATCCGGCAGTTTGCAGCTATTATGAACTGTGTTAAATTCTGTACCTATGGTCCAACTCGGTCTATAATCTCTCAATTCTTTTCAGTGTGCTCTAATCTTTCACTTAGTTAACTATGTTCAAGTATATTGTCTGAAATCGATGAACAAAATGTATGGTGATATTCCAAAATTTATATTTGGTATATTAAATAAGGCTGATGTTTCAGTTTGGTTATTATCTTAGTGAGAGCAGAACTGCTACAATAGTCTGTATATATAGATGTTTCAACAATTATTTTATCTCAGAAAATAGTTGTAAAGATACTGACTCTATTTTATAACAAATATGCTGTTTGTGGGGTAAATTTCTATTACTTTGCCTAATGAATGTAAGTGTTTACTAAATCTTGAGGAATTTTATCTCCTCAAATGTTCATGTAAGTATGTCACTCATTCCTTTACAGATGACCTGTTTTTGCGCTTCATATACTTATTTGTCACCAATGTGCTGATTTGTCACCAGCGATTATTCTCAGCAATTACTCATCGGTTCTTCACCCGTAGGCTGTCGTTTTTTCATAAGACCCCTTTACTTGTCACCAGTTACGTATGTGTCCAACACCGATTTCAGCGGTTACTTTCCCTCATCTAACCAGCCTCTCCCTCTCCACCTTGTGAAAAGAAGCGCCAACCAACTTTTGGTCACATGATCAGATCTTCCTGAGCTAAGTAAATGCTATTGTTCACAAAGTTTTGAGAATAGTGGTACTAAAAGATAAGCACATTAATTTTCTTCAATGAAAATTAATGTGTTTATCATTGTCAACATCCAGGACATTTGATACTTGTTGAATTTTTCTAAAAATGTAAATCGTGCACCCACTACGCTCCTGTGATGCCAAGAGCTGCCAGTCAGGCATATCCCTGAGACATTTTTCAGTGATTTACAGCAGGGGGAACCACATATTCCATTAGTCCCAGTTGCAAGGACTGATGGAAAAGACCAGATAACAACCTATGCATCGCACTCTTTTTCAGTTGGACTGAAGACAGATAAGGGAAAGAAGAAGATTGAGCACCATATAGGGCACACCAGGGCTATACAGATGGCGATATTGGACAGCTGGAAACTGGATCCCCATTGTGCTGTGTCCCCCAGCATACACTGGGGTATCACAGACACTGGTGTCCGCCAGCAACACACATCTGCAAAAAGCGACACGTGAATACAACTTATTCCCTCAGAGCCTCATATTACCAGGTATTGCAGACTCAGAGCCTGATTCAAAGTCGAACGCAACTTGCATGCAACCTGCGGTTTCAAAAATAGCACAGAACTTGGCTGCAATTCTGACCGTATTCAAATCAAATCGTAACTGAAGAAGCATTTTTATTTGAATCTGGGTGTAGATATGCTCTGCCTAAATGTTACTTGCCATATGTAGACACAAATAACAGACTGCAATATATGCACAAGCGTATGGGTAATATAAGGTCACATAAGAACACATTAAAGAAATTATAATATAAAATAAATGAACAATTCTAAACAGTATAAGATTTAAGATGCTATTAATGCCTTTTTATGGTCTATCTTACTTGCATACACATGTTCTGTGCTAGCTAGTGGCACACATATGTGAAGTTTCTAAAACAAATACTATGTCATGTCAATTATCGCTCTATGTCGGCACTTGCACCTGGCCTGTAGCAAATAATATGGCTGAAACCAAGCATACTTATGAGAAACCCAAAGCTTGCATTGGATGCATCTGCCTTTGTTGAAATTTTACTCTGTCAGGCCTATAACTAACCTGAGCCCAGTTCCATGTTAGTGTATGCAGTTTCATGCTATTAATATTTATTGTATTGAATTTTAGAACCACATGCTGTTGGAGTAGCCAAAGCACATTTAGCTCATATACTGGACACCACTGTAATTTTGTTTTAGGGCAGTTTCTGGACCTTGCCTTCCCTCTGACTTGTTAAATGAAAATAAATACACTAGTTTGTTTTTTTTCCTGCTCTACCACCTGTGTTAATACTTTGTGTAGAGGGGTTGAGACACCAAGGGGTCCTGGGTTGACGCCTGGCCAGTGAAATACACATCAACACGTTGAAGACCATTCAGGGATTATCAAGGTTGAGGAATTGAAGATGCAAAAGGGGTTACATTTAAAATAGAGGCCCCTATTCTGAACCCTACATCAATTCAGTATATTGTATATACTCACATACAAGTGAGACCAGGGGCGCACCCAGGGGGGGTTTCCTAGTCCCCAGAAACCCCTCTCCTACCTGGGGTGTCCTATGCTTACAGTGGTTGGCCCCTCTCCCGGGACCAGTCACTACTGCTTGTAATCGTTTCAGTCAGTCCCCTGCTGTGTGAGCACAGCTCTCTGCCGGCAGATTGGCCCCGCCCCTTCCTCCCACAGGGCCAGCATGGGTGTAATGCAGGAGGCAGCAGCAGAAGAAGGTAAGAATGTGTGTGAAAGAGAACACTAGAAAACACCTAATGTGTCTTTGGGGCACTCTAAGGACAATAAAGTAAATTAATATAAAACTTACTGAAATTTTATTAGTATATCTTAAAATATTTGTAAATATTAAGAAAGAGTGAAATATTAAAAACAAGTATATGGTATGATTAGACCGAAAAAAATCAAAAACTGTTAAGATCGATAGAACAACTATCGAAACGTGCTGTTTCTCCAACGTATCTGCATTAATTAAATAATAATTGAGATAAAGGGTTGTGTTGGGATTTCTACCCAATTATAACTATTACTGGGTTATGATGAGGGTCTGTTAACAAATGGCCATATCTAGGAAGGTATCCTATTGGAATATAGTTAGTAATTAACCTCCTACTAGGAACAATACTATCCAGACTGATAATAACGATGATATATGCCCAAATAGCCTAATGGGCTCCTATTACTAGGTGAATTTCTGTACTTCTTATAGACAGATTCTCATGTGAGGTGAATCTGACGTTGTTGAAGTATGCACCACATCGATTTATACATAGACAATGCTGCTAATTGTGGAGTAGGAACCCAAAATGAGCTAGATGTGTAGATAGCTGCTAGATCTTTATTGCTACCATTGTAGAGTATTATATACAGAACACATGGATTATAATGTCCCAGCTAATTATATAAGTTGTTTAACTTTTTACAACCAGACTAATATCCGGAGTAAGGCTAGCGAATTCAGATGTTCCACATATGTAGTGTACACAAACAGACCTTCTGATCGTTTATAGAGGCCACGTATTAATGAATGATCAAACAGCTGTTATGTCTGCCCTGTTTATCGTGAGAGTCTAATTCTGATGGCCCCCCTAAAGTATCAGAAACGGCAGACTCCTAACCCTCTAAAGCCCCACAATATCCCAGAGTAAGACGTTATATTAATATATAAAGCAGAGGAGACAACAGCACGAGTGACGCAGACGCGCGTTTCACTCTGCTGAGCTTTCTCAAGGCAACCCGATCCAGCGCTTCAATAGGTTACTTATAGTATAGCCACCGCCCACTGTTATACGTCATCTCAGGCGGGTACCATAGTAACTGTAAACAATTAGTGTTACTGGCCATCGCAGAACATCTTGTGTTATTTATTGTATTGTGATAACATCATAAAGAAATTGGATATCTGATATTAACAACATGCTAACTAACTTTTCATTCACATAAAGGTAAGTTTGAAACAAAATGTACTGAAAACGGATCTGTTTGAAAAGAGAGGTCAATAAAGCACATTATATCCTAAATAGCTGAAAATAAGTTAGGATATAATGTGCTTTATTGACCTCTCTTTTCAAACAGATCCGTTTTCAGTACATTTTGTTTCAAACTTACCTTTATGTGAATGAAAAGTTAGTTAGCATGTTGTTAATATCAGATATCCAATTTCGTTATGATGTTATCACAATACAATAAATAACACAAGATGTTCTGTGATGGCCAGTAACACTAATTGTTTACAGTTACTATGGTACCCGCCTGAGATGACGTATAACAGTGGGCGCTGGCTATACTATAAGTAACCTATTGAAGCGCTGGATCGGGTTGCCTTGAGAAAGCTCAGCAGAGTGAAACGCGCGTCGGCGTCACTCGTGCTGTTGTCTCCTCTGCTTTATATATTAATATAACGTCTTACTCTGGGATATTGTGGGGCTTTAGAGGGTTAGGAGTCTGCCGTTTCTGATACTTTAGGGGGGCCATCAGAATTAGACTCTCACGATAAACAGGGCAGACATAACAGCTGTTTGATCATTCATTAATACGTGGCCTCTATAAACGATCAGAAGGTCTGTTTGTGTACACTACATATGTGGAACATCTGAATTCGCTAGCCTTACTCCGGATATTAGTCTGGTTGTAAAAAGTTAAACAACTTATATAATTAGCTGGGACATTATAATCCATGTGTTCTGTATATAATACTCTACAATGGTAGCAATAAAGATCTAGCAGCTATCTACACATCTAGCTCATTTTGGGTTCCTACTCCACAATTAGCAGCATTGTCTATGTATAAATCGATGTGGTGCATACTTCAACAACGTCAGATTCACCTCACATGAGAATCTGTCTATAAGAAGTACAGAAATTCACCTAGTAATAGGAGCCCATTAGGCTATTTGGGCATATATCATCGTTATTATCAGTCTGGATAGTATTGTTCCTAGTAGGAGGTTAATTACTAATTATATTCCAATAGGATACCTTCCTAGATATGGCCATTTGTTAACAGACCCTCATCATAACCCAGTAATAGTTATATTTGGGTAGAAATCCCAACACAACCCTTTATCTCAATTATTATTTAATTAATGCAGATACGTTGGAGAAACAGCACGTTTCGATAGTTGTTCTATCGATCTTAACAGTTTTTGATTTTTTTCGGTCTAATCATACCATATACTTGTTTTTAATATTTCACTCTTTCTTAATATTTACAAATATTTTAAGATATACTAATAAAATTTCAGTAAGTTTTATATTAATTTACTTTATTGTCCTTAGAGTGCCCCAAAGACACATTAGGTGTTTTCTAGTGTTCTCTTTCAGATTTAACTATTTGTGTGGGTGCACCTATCTCGGGGCTGAATAATATACTATATTCGATTATATCTCTTCACTTGGAGTTTCTAGGATTATCCTGGTGCGATAGGGAGGTTTTTGATAAAAGAATGTGTGTGAGTCTGTGTGTGTCAGTGTATATGTCAGCTTACATATCTGTGTGTTTATGTATGTATGTGTATGTGACAGCTTACATATCTGTGTGTTTATGTATGTATGTGTGTGTATGTATGTGACAGCTTACATATCTGTGTGTTTATGTATGTGTGTGTGTATGTGACAGCTTACATATCTGTGTGTTTATGTATGTATGTGTATGTGACAGCTTACATATCTGTGTGTTTATGTATGTATGTGTATGTGACAGCTTACATCATACTTACCTACTTTCTTCAGCTCTCTTCCGGGAGCCAGCCAGTGGAGGGGGGCGTGAGGGGGCGGGGCGGCCAAAATCGCGTCATTTCGGCCCCGCCCCCTGTGACGTCATGACGCAAATTGCGTCATTTGACAGCGGGGGGCGGGGCTAAACGCCGCGATTCATCGGGAATCGCGGCGTTTGGGATCTAATTCTGCCCACTTCACTAGGAAGTGGGCACTTCCTAGTGAAGTGGGCAGAATTCGGGAGATTGCCACACTCGCCCGGGAGTCCGGGAGACTCTCGCAAAATGCGGGAGTCTCCCGGACATTCCGGGAGAGTTGGCAAGTATGGCTTACATATCTGTGTGTTTATGCATACTTACCTACTTTCTTCAGCTCCCTTCCGGGAGCCAGCCAGTGGAGGGGGGCGTGAAGGGGCGGGGTGGCCGAAATTGCGTCATTTCGGCCCCGCCCCCTGTGACGTCATGACGCAAATTGCGTCATTTGACAGCGGGGGCGGGGCCAAACGCCGCGATTCACCGGGAATCGCGGCGTTTGGGATCTAATTCTGCCCACTTCACTAGGAAGTGGGGCACTTCCTAGTGAAGTGGGCAGAATTCGGGAGATTGCCACACTCGCCCGGGAGTCCGGGAGACTCTCACAAAATGCGGGAGTCTCCCGGACATTCCGGGAGAGTTGGCAAGTATGTGTTTATGTATGTATGTATGTATGTGTATGTGACAGCTTACATATCTGTGTGTTTATGTATGTGTGTGTATGTGACAGCTTACATATCTGTGTGTTTATGTATGTATGTGTGTGTGTGACAGCTTACATATCTGTGTGTTTATGTATGTATGTATGTATGTATGTATGTATGTATGTATGTGTATGTGACAGCTTACATATCTGTGTGTTTATGTATGTTTGTGTGTATGTATGTATGTATGTATGTATGTATGTATGTGTGTATGTATGTGACAGCTTACATATATGTGTGTTTATGTATGTATGTGTATGTGACAGCTTACATATCTGTGTGTTTATGTATGTATGTGTATGCGACAGCTTACATATCTGTGTGTTTATGTATGTATGTGTATGTGACAGCTTACATATCTGTGTGTTTATGTATGTGTGTGTATGTGACAGCTTACATATCTGTGTGTTTATGTATGTATGTGTGTGTATGTGACAGCTTACATATCTGTGTGTTTATGTATGTATGTGTATGTGACAGCTTACATATCTGTGTGTTTATGTATGTATGTATGTATGTATGTATGTATGTATGTATGTATGTGTATGTGACAGCTTACATATCTGTGTGTTTATGTATGTGACTGCTTACATATCTGTGTGTTTATGTATGTATGTATGTATGTATGTATGTATGTATGTGTGACAGCTTACATATCTGTGTGTTTATGTATGTGTGTGTTTATGTATGTATGTATGTATGTATGTATGTATGTATGTATGTGTGTGTATGTGACAGCTTACATATCTGTGTGTTTATGTATGTGTGTGTTTATGTATGTGTGTGTATGTGACAGCTTACATATCTCTGTGTTTATGTATGTGTGTGTATGTGACAGCTTACATGTTTGTGTGTTTGATCCTGTGTGTTTGTGTGTGTCTGTGCTTGTCTGTGTATGGGACAGTTTACATGTCTGTGTGTTTGACACGGTGTGTGTTTGTAGCCACGCCCCTACACATACTGGACACGCCCACTTGTATCGTGGCGCAGAAACCCCCCTCCTCGAATCCTGCGTTTGCCCCTGGAGACATATAGTATAAAGCCAGCTGGAGAGCTGCAGCTTGTGTACATGTATTTATAGAATCTCTGTAACCAAGGAGTTAATGGCTCTAAACAAGTTAGATGATTGCTTTTCTATTTCTACTAAAATATTGGTTGGAAAGACATTTTGTTAGTGCTTAGGGAATTACTAAAGCTGCAGTACCCAATGCAGAGGATCATTAGCAGGCAGATAATCATCGGTAGAAGCAATAAAGTGCCTGAAGCACAGCCAAGAATGCTTATCCTTCAAGGGCTTTAGCTCACCTATAGAAGTTTCTATTGTTCTACATCACTTTCTTCATCTTAGTCGTGTGTTTCTGTGAAATAAGGTCTTTCAAGGGTAATTGAAATGACAGTGTAATCTTAAACAGAGTTTTTTAACAAAAAAAAATATATATGTACCTATTGAATTCATGATATTTTCTTTTTAATAACAGGTTGTTGAACTGTGAGAATCTGGTTATTTTTGTGCAGTAACATTAAGGGCTTTCAGGATTTACTCCTAATAGCGCAGATTCTGCTGTGATATTTGATATCCTATATGACAGGAACACAATTTGGAGTGAAAGCCAATGTGCATTTGTTTACGTGAGACTAAACATGGAAAAAATATTGTCATTTTCTTGCTAATAGTTGAACTGTAGTAATCTGCAAAACTAGCGAGCTGTGGGCCCCGGTGCAGGGAGGTAGGGAGAAGGGAACCGGGGCCCCTGGCCCTCTGTATCTGCCATGCAGTGGGCCCCATCATTTCCATGGGCCCCCGGTGCACTGCACCAGCCGCACCAATGGTAGTTCCGCCACTGTGCTTGTCATTAAACTTGTTTCATCCCTGGCTAATCAGACACAACTCAAAAGTTCTTCATTTAATCTGTCTATAAAAGCTGGTTCAACACTCCTACACAATATTATCATCATCAACATTTATTTATATATAGCGCCTGTAAATTCTGTAGCACTTTACAATCAATAGATATAACTCTCTATTAACAACAATGTATGTTACAGAGCCTTTGTACCTATTTTACCTATTTATACGTCACACATAAACATAGACAATTAGAGTGAACAATGTTCATTCACTAGGCTGTCAGCACACTTTGCACAGTATCGCACACATCTATAATATAAATGTCTAGTGGCGTGTGTTAGTCTGTCTGTGTGTGTGGAAAAAATAAAACCAAGCTGCAGCGCCACCTGCTGGGTGCAGTTATACACTGACCTACTAAATTCTTAGTGCGTGTGGAAAAAAATAATTCAGAAAGGGCTGAAATTTGGTATACTAAGATGTTTTTAATTTGTTAATTTAATTTGTTAATTGTTAAAAGTGTTTATAAAGATTTAAAATATATATATATATATTTCTTGAAGGAGAAGTGACAGTTGGGAGTGGTTGGTGGTTTCCGGGGGTGACAGTGGGGAGTGGTTGGTGGTTGAGGCCTGGGCTATGGCCCAAATGCATGACAAGAACCTTTTTAACACCTTAAGTAGCTTGATTTGACTAGAATGCATGAGTATCATGCACGGGTTAACTTGTCAGATATATATATATATATATATATTTATTTATTATAAAAATGTTTGTAATTGTAATGGTGAAAATATAGGGTGATCACTAATTCCTTCACCAGCAGGGGCTGCCCCTGATCACCCCCAGGCTAGTCCCATACCATGGGCTGGGTCACTGGGTCACCTGCATTTTTTTTCTTAATAGGTTGCTGAGTTGAATCTTGCCCCCAGGCTAAAATTTGGCAGCCCTCCTTTGCTTACCAGAGGCCATCACTTTTCCCAGAACTTAAGCATTTGTCTGTGAAGAAGGAGGTGTAGCTGCAGAGACCAATACAAACCTGCCAGCACTCACATAGCTTTTTATTTGTCCTCCTGCTCATTCCCTTCTCAGTGCCCATTTTAAGGTAGCAAATGATTAAAATTTGTGGGTCCTCTTCTTCAAAAATTGAGGTGCATCAGCAATAACTGTTCCTGGGTTTCTGCTATGAGGAAAAAGCAGGCCAGTCAAAATTTGCTGATAAACTGGGAATGCTGTTTCTATACATGTTTTTTTCATATTGTGTTGTAGTTTTTTTACATTAATTTTATATATGTGTCTCTTGTACTTTACACTTATTTTGAAGGTTTACTAGATAATAAAGAAGTGGTTTATTCATTTAACTAGAAACCTACCTAGTTTTTTACTTTATGGGTTAAATATATGACCATTTACATACAATCCAACGTTCACAAACAAACTCCAGTTATGACAAAATAGGTCAGAACCCTCAGAGGCAGAACTAGAGAGCTGTGGGCCCCAGTGTAGGGATGCGATGAGGAGGGAACCAGGGCCCAGAGCTCTCTAGTTCCCAGTGCAGCAGACCCCATTATCTCCATGGGACCTGGTGCACCGCATCTGTTGCACCAATGGTAGTTCCGCCACTGAGAATCCTATAGCCCATGATCTGATACACCTAGCTATGTTACCATTTAATGCCGCAAAAATTTGGATGTGGTTTGGTACAAGATTGAACCCATTAGAATACTAGTAAGCACCATGGATTGTTTCTGTAATGTGAAAACAAATGACAAAAGTATTCAACACAAAGTGGCTAGTTTTGCAGGGAGTTTAAGCAACAATGCATTTAACTACAGTGGATTTCTCATCTCTACTTGGTGGTTTGAATGTATTCTACAACATCTGCAATGCTGTATGTGTCATATTGTTGCTATAACTAAGATATATATTTGAGTGATTACAAAGTTTTTATTGTAACTGATTACAAAGCTTCAATTGGCCACATTCTCCAGTTCTGCATAAACATAATTTATTACTAGATCAGCTAATGGAACATCACATACATAGCAAAGAAACTCTACACAGTTATTTTTCAACGCTACATACAACACTTACTTCAAAGTAGAGATGAGCGCACTCGGATTTTGTGAATCCGAGCCCACCTGAACCTGTCGGATCCGAGACAGATCCGGGTATTGGCGCCAAATAAAAACTTGAAACCGAGGCTCTGAGTCATAATCCCGCTGTCGGATCTCGCGATACTCGGATCCTATAAATTCCCCGCTAGTCGTCGCCATCTTCACTCGGGCATTGATCAGGGTAGAAGGAGGGTGTGTTAGGTGGTCCTCTGTCCTGGTAGATCTCGTGCTGTGCTGTTTAGTTCTGTGCTGTGCTGTGCTGTTCTGTTCTGTGCTGTGTTCTGCAGTATGAGTCCAGTGGTGCTGTGTGCTGTGCTCTGTCAATTGTGAGTTCAGTGGTGCTGCTGGGTCCTGTGTGCTGTGTCCTGTTCAGTCCAGTGGTCCTGTATCCCGTGCTCTGTGCTTCAAGGGCATAGTTATTTCCCCAATATTCCCAAGTGTTTAAAAAATTAAAAAAAAGTTAATAAAAAAAAATACAAAAAACTAATTAAAAAAAAAATTAATTACAACAAAATTTGCCAAACCAATCCTGCAGCATAAGCCCATTGGTACTGCAATATTACCAAGTTCACACATTCAGCAGTAAAAGTCCAGTGGTACTGCTGCAATATTACAAAGTTCACACATTCTGCAGTATCAGTCCAGTGGTGCTGTGCGCTGTGCTCTGTCAATTTTGAGTTCAGTGGTGCTGCTGGGTCCTGTGTGCTGTGTCCTGTTCAGTCCAGTGGTCCTGTGTCCCGTGCTCTGTGCTTCTAAGGGCATAGTTATTTCCCCAATATTCCCAAGTGTTTAAAAAATTGAAAAAAAGTTATAAAAAAAAATACCAAAATTTTTTTAAAAAGAACTTCAATTACAACAAAATTTGCAAAACCAATCCTGCAGTATAAGCCCATTGGTACTGCAATATTACCAAGTTCACACATTCTGCAGTATCTTGTGCTACATATAATGGAGACCAAAAATTTGGAGGATAAAGTAGGGAAAGATCAAGACCCACTTCCTCCTAATGCTGAAGCTGCTGCCACTAGTCATGACATAGACGATGAAATGCCATAAACGTCGTCTTCCAAGCCCGATGCCCAATCTCCTAGTACAGGGCATGTAAAATCCAAAAAGCCCAAGTTCTCAAAAAAAAGCAAAAAGAGAAACTTAACATCATCTGAGGAGAAACGTAAAGTTGGCAATATGCCATTTACGACACGTAGTGGCAAGGAACGGCATAGGCCCTGGCCCGTGTTCATGACTAGTGGTCCAACTTCACCCAAGGATCTTAGCCCTCCTCCTCCCCCCCCTATAAAAAATTGAAGAGGGTTATGCTGTCAGCAACAAAACAGCAAACAACTTTGCCTTCTAAAGAGAAATTATCACAAATCCCCAAGGCGAGTCCAAGGGTGTTGGTGGTTGTCAAGCCTGACCTTCCCATCACTGTACGGGAAGAGGTGGCTCGGGAGGAGGCTATTGATGATGTAGCTGGCGCTGTGGAGGAACTTGATGATGAGGATGGTGATGTGGTTATTGTAAATGAGGCACCAGGGGGGGAAACAGCTGATGTCCATGGGATGAAAAAGCCCATCGTCATGCCTGGTCAGAAGACCAAAAAATGCACCTCTTCGGTCTGGAGTTATTTTTATCCAAATCCAGACAACCAATGTATGGCCATATGTAGCTTATGTAAAGCTCAAATAAGCAGGGGTAAGGATCTTGCCCACCTAGGGACATCCTCCCTTATACGTCACCTGAATAACCTTTATAGTTCAGTGGTTAGTTCAGGAACTGGGGCTAGGACCGTCATCGGTACAGGGACACCTAAATCCCGTGGTCCAGTTGGATACACACCAGCAACACCCTCCTCGTCAACTTCCTCCACGATCTCCATCAGATTGAGTCCTGCAGCCCAAGTCAGCAGCCAGACTGAGTCCTCTCCAATATGGGATTCATCCGAGGAATCCTGCAGCGGTACGCCTACTACTGCCACTGCTGCTGTTGCTGCTGTTAGTCGGTCATATTCCCAGAGGGAAAGTCGTAAGACCGCTAAGTCTTTCACAAAACAAATGACCGTCCAACAGTCGATAGTAGTCACCCTATTGCAAAGCGTATAACTGAGGCTGTAACTGCAATGTTGGTGTTGGTGTTAGACGTGCGCCCGGTGTCCGCCATCAGTGGAGTGGGATTTAGAGGGTTGATGGAGGTATTGTGTACCCGGTACCAAATCCCGTCGAGATTCCACTTCACTAGGCAGGCGATACCAAAAATGTACAGAGAAGTACGATCAAGTGTCCTCAGTGCTCTGAAAAATGCGGTTGTACCCACTGTCCACTTAACCACGGACATGTGGACAAGTGGGTAGATGCATCGCCTTCCGCAGCAACAGCAACAGCTGCATCAGTAGCAGCATCTACAAAATGGCTGCTCGTGCAAAGGCAGGCAACATTGTGTATTACAGGCTTTAATAAGAGGCACAACGCTGACAACATATTAGAGAAGCTGAGGGAAATTATCTCCCAGTGGCTTACCCCACTTAGACTCTCATGGGGATTTGTGGTGTCAGACAATGCCAGTAACATTGTGCGGGCATGAAATATGGGCAATTTCCAGCACGTCCCATGTTTTGCCCACACCATTAATTTGGTGGTGCAGCATTACCTCAAGAGTGACAGGGGTGCGCAGGAGATGCTTGCGGTGGCGCGCAAAATTGCTGGACACTTTCGGCATTCAGCCAGTGCCTACCGCAGACTAGAGGCACATCAAAAAACCATGAACCTGCCCTGCCATCACCTCAAACAAGAGGTTGTGACGCGCTGGAACTCCACCCTCTATATGCTGCAGAGGATGGAGGAGCAGCAAAAGGCCATTCAGGCCTACACAGCCACCTACGACATAGGCAAAGGAGTGGGGATGCGCCTGAGTCAAGCGCAGTGGAGACTGATTTCCGTGTTGTGCAAGGTTCTCCAGCCATTTGAACTTGCCACACGAGAAGTCAGTTCCGACACTGCCAGCTTGAGTCAGGTCATTCCCCTGATCAGGCTGTTGCAGAAGCAGCTGGAGAAAGTGAGGGAGGAGCTGGTAAAGCATTGCGATCCAACAAAGCATGTAGCTCTTGTGGATGAAGCCCTTCGTACGCTTTGCCAGGATCCGAGGGTGGTCACTCTTTTAAAGTCAGAGGAATACATTCTGGCCACCGTGCTTGATCCTCGGTTTAAAGCGTATGTTGTGTCTCTGTTTCCGGCAGACACGTGTCTACAGCGGTGCAAAGACCTTCTGGTCAGGAGATTGTCCTCTGAAGAGGACCGTGACATGCCAACAGCTCCACCCTCATTTTCTTCCACATCTATGGCTGCGAGGAAAAACTCAGTTTTCCTAAAAGAGCCGCTGGCGGGGATGCTGATAACATCTGGTCCGGACTGAAGGACCTGCCAACCATTGCAGACATGTCTACTGTCGCTGCATTGGATGCTGTCACAATTGAAAAAATGGTGGAGGATTATTTTGCTGACACCATCCAAATAGACATGTCAGACAGTCCATATTGTTACTGGCAGGAAAAAAAGGCAGTTTGGAAGCCCCTGTACAGACTGGCTCTATTTTACCTGAGTTGTCCCCCCTCCAGTGTGTACTCGGAAAGAGTTTTTAGTGTAGCGGGGAACCTGGTCAGTGAGCGGCGAAGGAGGTTGCTTCCTCACAACGTTGAAAAAATGATGTTTATAAAAATGAATAATCAATTCCTTAATGAAGTACAGCACTGCCCTCCAGATAGTACAGAGGGACCTGTGGTTGTGGAGTCCAGCGGGGACGAATTGATAATGTGTGAGGAGGAGGAAGTACACACTGTAGGGGGAGAGGAATAAGAGGTTGAGGATGAGGACGACATCTTTCCTCAGTAGAGCCTGTTTAGTTTGTACAGGGAGAGATGAATTGTTATTTTGGTGTGGGGTCCCAAACAAACCAATCATTTCAGCCACAGTTGTTTGGTAGGCCCTGTCGCTGAAATGATTGGTTTGTTAAAGTGTGCATGTCCTATTTCAACAACATAAGGGTGGGTGGGAGGGCCCAAGGACAATTCCATCTTGCAACTATTTTTTTGGCATTATGTGACCATTCAACAGTCGTTTGCCATGTTCAAAAAGTAAAAGAAAATGTCAACAAATTCCAAAAATTTAATCAAAAGTTAAATGCCCTGTCATTATTTAAAACAAGAGGGTTTCACGTGCTAGAATTAGTGTAGTGTTAATATGTTATAAACACTACACTTGGAACTTGGAGGAGGTATTGTGGCCCAGGTATCAAATTTAGTACCGGGGCCACCCCACTACACAGTCCAGATTTTTTTTTTTGGAAATTCAGAGCCGTGGAGGGTTTTTTATTATTATATTGTGGTGACCACTCCTCTACGCAGTCCAGATACATTTATTGGTGCGAATCATACAAGTTCAGGGTTTTTAAATTATATTGTGGTGTCCCACTCCTCTACGCAGTCCAGGTACATTTATTGGTGCGAATCATACAAGTTCAGGGTTTTTAAATTATATTGTGGTGACCCACTCCTCTACGCAGTCCAGGTACATTTATTGGTGCGAATCATACAAGTTCAGGGTTTTTAAATTATATTGTGGTGACCCCCTCCTCTACGCAGTCCAGATACATTTATTGGTGCGAATCATACAAGTTCAGGGTTTTTAAATTATATTGTGGTGACCCACTCCTCTACGCAGTCCAGGTACTTTTTTGGTGCGATAAGACCAGTTGATGGTTTTCTTATTATATTGTGGGGACCACTCCACTACGCAGTCCAGAAAGATACCTCGTTGCAACGTTTTGGACTAATAACTATATTGTGAGGTGTTCAGAATACACTGTAAATTAGTGGAAATACTTGTTATTGAATGTTATTGAGGTTAATAATAGCGTAGGAGTGAAAATAAGCCCAAAAACTTGATTTTTGAACTTTTTATGCTTTTTTCCAAAAAAATCCGAATCCAAAACCTTAAATCCGAACCAAAACCTTTCGGCAGGTGTTTTGCGAAACAAATCCGAACCAAAAACATCGCGAAAATCCGAATCCAAAACACAAAACACGAGAGACCAAAAGTGGCCGGTGCACATCCCAACTTCAAAGGGACATAATCCCTTGTTATCAGACTAAGGGGCATATTCAATTAGGTCCGGTGATCACGATTACGCGCTGCTGCGCGTGTAAAGTGACAGGTTGGTACCGCAGCATCGCGGATTTCCCTTTGAAACCCTATGGGGTGTGCACGGAAATCTGCGATGTTGCGTTAACGTGTTGTTTTTGGGAGCGCGTATCTGCGATCTTTAGACCTTATTGAATATACCCTAACTGGCTAAAGTATTAATTAAATGCTTACAATATATGTGTGGTGTGAATAATTGTATAAACAACTGTGAAAATATCCTGTACACAAGTGACATTAATATTATATGTGTAAATAATATCTGTATAAACATTGAATGTTGATGACAGTGATTATAATTGGTGAGTTCTGCTGTCAACACTTCAGTGTTAATTAAAAAATTAAGTGTATTTATTAGGAATAATCTTCTCCGTACTGTAAATTGTTACATACATTAGAAGCCACCTTTAATATGAGCAATCCTTAATGGCTTTTAACATCCATAAAGTTTACAGCAGGAAGTTCATTATGCCATATATCCTTGTTACTCTCTGACATAATATACATTTAGGGTATACCTCATCCTCATTAATATTTGTTCATATATTGTGTTTGAACAATACAACTTATTTCTTTACTCCATTCCTCTCTTCTAAAATTTACCTCAGCCAGACATTATAGTGCCCATGACATACTCAGCACCAGTCCTCCTGGCTCCTCCCTCCTCACGCAGCAACCTGGTAGAATGTCCTCATATAACACAGTTATGTGACAGCTTTTCTTAATTTTATTTAAAAAAAAAAGAAAATACAACTAAACAAAATGATATTTATAAAACATACTGTATTTTAATAAATGGGATAAAAATACAAACAAAAAATTATCTATTTGTCCAAAATGGCTACAACACATGTATTATAAGGAATGACACACTCTATACTCTGAAATATAAGCATATTACATGTCACCTTAGCCTTCCATGCTCTGTATAGAAGGACACATAACTCCTCGTCATTTCTTATATTTATCAGTAAGGCGTGTATATATCCCCTTCTGTTCTCACAGCAATTGGAGCGAATTTAACAAAAGTTTGTTTATGTCTATCTGAGTCTCCATTCCAAAGACAAGACGCATCAAACATTACAGAAGGCTACGCTTTTAGAAATACCTCCAGGCTAGATTGCTGTGAAATTATTGGACATATCACAATTTAGTGCCATATTAAATAGTTATTGAATGATTCTCATGCCAGGGAGCGCACATGATGATTTTTCTGAAGTGTTCAATCTTCTACCTGTATAAGATTTTACAATAGAAACGTCTTGCCATGATAATGCTTTATTAAGAAGACATATTTTGACAACCAAAACCATTAAACCCTGACGTAAGCCTCTTACTACAGCAATTATTTTCCAGGTTTAATGAAAATACAATTTTAATTATGAATCCTCAGCATTTTTAATGGCCAATCACTAATTATTGCTGGGTTTGCATCATAACAACACATAACAATCGTTTCCATAATCTATGTCTGCAAATAATAAACCAACAAGTAGTTTACTTATTAAGTCAATTGTTGCCAAGCCAACTGTATTAAATCATGTATGGACATCTGTCATAATGTTGTGTCAGCATAAAAACCTCACAGGTCTCGAGCTTTCATACCTGGAATAATATGTGCTGGTATTGCACAAAGGTAATGGGTTGTTCAAACTATTACACTGATATTATGCATTATGTTACTGATGTGCTTTAGAGGATTATGAACCTGGATAGGAAGTCAGATGACCAGTGCAAGAGCCACAGCGTCACCTTGGCCCCACCCCTTTGTATGAAATGCTGAAATTCACAGCATTGCTTTGTGGGGTAAAGGATTGATGATGCGAATAGTGGTCAAACAGTGCGCTTTTTATACAGATTTACACAGACACCCTTGCAGGAGGTAATCTAGCCTTCTAAATCTGGTTGGAGGTATTTAACACCTTTTTACATTGCTGTTAGCGGCAGCGGTACATCTGAGGTTTTCTATTGAATGTTTGTCATCAGAATATAGCATTTCTCTAATCTGGCTTTGAACGCAATTCAACTTGCAAAATTCACATTCATCTGTCATCACTTCCATAGAGAGTCTACCAGCAAGTATAATTATCTCCTCCAGTCTTTCAGGCTCAACAGACGTTTTGGTCACTCAGTGATGAAAAGAGACATGACATGTAACATGAGATTACCTGTCTCCAGACAGTTTCAAAACCCAAACATGACATACTGACTCAGAAGTAAATACATTTCCACACATACCAATATAAAAAGCTAAGTACATTTACAATGATATACAGAGGTGCTCTGCACTCCTAATTAAAATAAATATCTACAATAAGTTACTTCTATGTGATGCAGTCACAAATAAGTTATTTATAAGTGATCCAGCAACAGCATCAGTAGTGAGCAGGATAGCTGAGGGACAGGCCAAAGGTTACGGCAGGTTGCAAACACGGGAATACGAAAAAACAGGCAGAGGGCAATGGCACAGGAGTTCAAGCAAAGTCCAAAAAGCAAGCCAAAGGTAACAGGTCAAAGATAGAAAGCTATCCACAGAAACAAAAAGCTGGTCAGCAATTTGTGCAAGACACAGGATGCTATAACACGCAGGGAGGCTAGACTCTACCTGCCTTACATACTTGGAGGAACCACTCAGGGGCCATGAGTGTAATTAGCCTCAGGAGGCTAATGAATAAATAATTACTAATTGTACTTGGGCACACGTCCAGCTGCATCCTAATGCCGGGACACGATGCTGCTACAGAGAGCATCCCGGTCGTTGCCTAGGATGCCTATCTCGTTCCAATCAATAACTGAATTGTAAAGTTGGAGCCAGGGATGGCTCAGAATTAGTTGAACATAGGAGCATCTGAAGAGAAAAAAAGGACAAATACTGCAAATGTAGAGTCCCCACAGTGAGCTGCAGAAGGGGTGTTTGAGAAAATATCTTGCCACCAGGTAATGGATCACCATCAAGACCACAGACTGTGATGGCTGGATCAATCTTTATGGGCAAAATTCCTAGGGAATTAGCAAATTCAACATCCAGGAAATTCCCAGCAGTGCCACTGTCTAGAAAGGCAGAGACAGTGATAGTACGAATACCCAAGGCAATCAGAGAGTGCGGGAACCTGATGTGCTTTTTTGAAAGATATTATCTGCAGACCTAGACAGACCTCTTCCTTGTCCACTAGGCTTGCTCTTTTCCCGACTTGTTAGGACAAGAGTGGAGAAATGGCCCTTGTTATCACAGTAAAGACAAAGGGCCAAAGTCATTAAGGAGAGCAAAGCATAAAAGAGGAGTAACTTCTCACCTGGGCAAAACCATATTGCATTGGAGGTAAATTTAAAATGTGATAGCAGATTTATAGTTGGGGTAGGGCATGTCCTAGATCAGCTTTAAATTTCAGTGTAAACATAAAGCTATCAAGTATTTGTCTGCATGAAAAAAACAAACAGTATTTAACTTATGTGCAAAATAAAAAACTAAATTTCACCCCCTTGCATTGTAACTTTGTTTGTTCCAGAGAACATTTACTCCTTTTTATGGCATTACTTTCCTGAATGACTCAGGCCCAAAGACCCAAGTATGTCTCCTTGTTCTTTCTTATGGAGAAAGAACAAGAAAAGCCATTGCCTGCATTGTTTCGACAGTTTTCATAGGAGACAGAAAAAAGGCCGAAGGTGTACAAAAAGAAGCTGCTTCCTTCTCTGCTTTCCTCTCTTTGATACATCTATAAAAATTAATGGCCAGTTGCATAAGACCTTACAGAGAATCCTTGATCTGGTCAGACAACCCTAAGAGGAACTATCTACATAGTGCTGGGTCGTTCCAATCGCTGTCAGTGGACCATTGCTGGGACTCGGCAGAATATTTCTGGACAGAGCGTCAGCCCTATTTCAGCACTCTCAGGTGTAACCCAGCAGAGACCACCCAATCTGGATCATCATACAGAAGACCTAAGGCATTGAAGAAGGTATCCACAGATCGTAGAGTGGGACTATAAGAAGGCAAGCCAAAGGCCCAGGTCTGGAGTTGTCCCTGGATCAGGAAAATTACAACCCCCCCACCTCTGTTGCTCGGAACCAGAATGGCATGGTCACAGATGAAAGTACAGTTTGCAGCTCTCCTTAAAGTTCAGGAATAAGGTTCGGTTCCCAAAGAAGCAATCAGGGAGGTTTAGTTTCAACTCCACAGACGACCCCTGGGTGGCTTGTGAGGTACTAGCAGTCTCCTCTTGAAGAGACAAATGGTGAGACAGTTCCTGGACCACTTGAGACAAGGTCTTGATCTGACCCGCCAAGACCTGAGCAGGACCAGGAGTAGTCTAGCTGGGTCCATGAAAATGGAGTTTTCCAATATTTCCTTCCTATAGTGTGTCTGTGCTATATGCTGTATTGAATGGTTGCGCTGTATTCTGTATTGTATAGACTAGCTGTATGCTGCTTTTTTTTATTCGTCAGCTCAAATTAAGAAGAATTATCTGTACTCAGAGCATGCTACTATGGGCCTGATTCATTAAGAAAAGTAAAGAAAAAAAAAGGAGCAACTTTGCACCTTGGCAAAACCATGTTACATTGGAGGTAAATTTAAAATGTGAGGACAGATGATAATTGGGGTAGAGCATGTCCTAGATCAACTTTTAATGTCAGTGTAAAAATAAAGCTATCAACTACGGGTGTGCTACATGAAAAAACAGACAGTATTTAACTTATGTGCAAAATAAAAAAAACAAATTTGCACCCCTTGCATTGTAACATGCTTTGTCTAGGAGAAAACCTACTCATTGTTTTGCCTTACTTTCCTTAATGAACCAGATCCTATGTCACTTTCTAGAAGTTAGCAGTGTGTATTTGCAAAAATAGTCATTATGATTCAATACAGAGTAAATATTACAAGCCCTGGCCGTGTGCATTTCTGACATTGTCATTCATGTTATATTAGCCATGTAAGAAGCATACAAAATATTGTAAAATTAAATGGGAAGAGCAAAACCAATATACAGTATATATTTCATGACATGATACCATTTTCCAATAACAATTAATGGCTGATTTGCGTAGGACATGAGGTGTGCATGATATATTGTATAATCAACAGAGTATATGTTTTTTTTCACAGTACATTGAACATTAGGTACCAAATAATTACTGGCATAGTGTTTATCTATAGCATACATTTTAGATAGCGACAAATTTATTTCATGTTGCCTAGCTGTTCTAGGTAGGCTATTAGGAGTTTGTGCAAATCTTGCACGAATGTGTGCTAATAATATTATTTTTTAAAGTAATTTATTGCTCATTGACAAGTAGAAACATGCATATTGCTTCACTGTGATAGAATTGGTCACCTGCATATATGTATTTTATGCGCTCGGCTAAGTACACCATAGTTGGTAAGACTGTCACTGTGTGTGTGCAGTGTTTTCAGTTTGTCAAATTCTCATGTTTATGTAGGTATGGATAGAGCACTGCCTGTACCTTTTCAGATAGGTTTTAGTTTTCTATTCTCTCTCTCCCTGTGTAACACCCTTAAATCTCAGAGTATTGAGGAGAAACAGTGGGGAACCAGAAAGAAAACCTGAACCTGAAGACTTTGAGATCCCGATACCAACCATACGGACATAACGGACGTCGGAAGTGTAAGAGACTTGTCTGTCTAAATCACACATACCGCAATGTATCTTCACAGCTTAAGGACATTGGGACTAATGTTATTTTAACCGTGAGGAACTCTCACTACACACGGGTATCATCACGCTCACAAAGAAGGACTCTCCTGTTATATTTTCATTATTATAGCCAGTGCCGGATTAAGGGAATGGAGGCTCCTGGCCTAAGGGGGCCTTCATTCCCCCGTGAGGCCCCTCCCCCCCATGAGGGCCCCCTTCCCCCGGCACTTACCTCCTTCCCTGGCGCGCTGTACACTCTTTACTGAGGAGATCTCGTGAGAGTGAGACCAACGAGATCTCCTCAGTAAGGAGACTACAGCGCGCCGGAGAAGGACCGCAGTGAAAGTGCTCAGCAGCACTGATGGCGCTGGGGGCGCCCCCGCCCCGACCGATCAATACTGCTGCTGAGCACTTTCAAGGGCCCCCTGGATGCCATAGGCCCCTGGGCTGTAGCCCAGTTAGCCCTATGGTTAATCCGGCCCTGATTATAGCACATTATTGCTTCACAGATGCAATCAGCATAAGGTTACTGTATTACTATCCTTATGTATTTACAAACAAAAATAGGCTTTTGTAATCAGTACTGCTACTAAAACAGTTATTTATTTCACTTGCAGTATGACACAGAAACATCCTCACTCATAAAAATAAAAGAAATTCAAAATTTAAACCTATCTGGAAAGTTACAGACAGCACCATACTCCTATGAGATGGGGGGCATCCCTCACAAAAAGGGTTTAAGGCAGCAGCTTGTACAAATAGATCCTTCCAACCCTCTGAGCGCTCATCCTAAACCTGCGACCTTTATCAGTTTGACATAACTTGAAGTCTTTATACCCTATGCGTGACTGAAAGCAGAAATATGCATAGATTATAATGGGCAGGGTAATGCAGAGATTAAATGCTGCATTAATTTTAGCTGCACTGGCACTTTGATCTTGTATGACACGTTCCTAATGGTGGGCAGACACAGTGGGTCCTGACAGTCAAGCAAAACGATCATTATTGAACTTGGCAATACACATGGGATGGCTAAATTGGACAAGATGTAACCATTCATCTCTGGTGGCATAATTGTGGGCTTTTTAAATTAACCGCTCACAGGGCAATAGTGCCAATATTAAGACTGCAGTTTCTGCCATACGTCTTAATAAACCTATCAAGACTTACTCAACATTGGCCGTGATACTGAATCGTATGGTCAATTTATGGCTTTTATTAAGTACAAATTGTTCACCTAGCGTATTTTAAGGTGCATGTCCACTTCATGGTATTTGCAAACACATTGTCAAAATCAATCAAATCCACATTTGCAGCTTAGCAGATAATATGGAAACTGGATATGCTGCAAACAGTAAAAACATAACATCACTCCTGCTATTATATAACCTTAAATTACATTGATCCTTACCTTAAACACTTAGTTTAGGTAAATATATATAATTATAACTATAATATAGTCAATGGTTTGAACTCAAATGGACAGTCTGGCAAAAGGTAAGTGGGGTGGAGGGATGCCTAGTGGATAGCAGTGAGAGATAGGAGAGGGGTCAAAGGAAATATGGTTGTGGCAGGGATACCCAATAGTGAGAAAATGTCTGGGGGAAGGGGCATAGGGATATTCAGGTATCAGATGGAGATAACCGGGGCAAGGTATTCATGGGAAAAAGACTATGGAACTATACATATATACATATAATGTGCAGGGGAAATGCTTTTTGGATGGGCGTTGCAAAATGTATGTATGGAAACCCCCCTCTAAATAACCTGCGTTTGCCCCTTAAAGGTCATGGGTCAGTAGCGAGCAGGTTAGCTGACGGACAGGTCACAGGTCCGTGCAGGTTGCAAACACAGGAATACCAAAAACACAGACAGAGGTCAAGGGCACAGGAGTTCAAGCACAGTCCAAAAAGCAAGCCATGTGTCACAACATGTAATCAGGTTAAAGATAGAAAGGTATCTACAGGAACAGAAACCTGGTCAGCAATTTGTGCAGCACGCAGGACGCTAAAATCATCAGGGAGGCTAGGCCCTCCCTGCCTTAAATACTTCAAGGAACAGAATTAGGGGCCATGAGTGTAATTAGCCTCAGGAGGCTAACGAATAAATAATTACTAACTGTACTTGCGCACGTTCCCGGCTGCCCCCTTATGCCGGGATTTCTACAAAAAGCGTACTGGTCGTTGCCTAGGAAACGAAGGGGAAATGATCTCCCAGTTATCATAGCAATGACCAAGACGTGGCTCAGATGTAAACAACGAACTGCCCCGATTCGGGGCACTGCCACAGTTCATGTACATGCATTGCATGTACAGTAAAAATTAAGAACATTCTAATTTATATATATAATGTAAAAAAAAATATTATTTTTTTATTTTAGTAATGTTTATATTGTTATGAGTTGTTCATTTAATTTCTAGTATATATTTGTTGCATGTATTCTGATGTGACTTTATGATACATAGATGCATGTGCACATCCTGCACTCTGTTGTATCTGTTAACATACGGGCAGTAAAGCACTTCGAGGTCGGCTTACATTTGAATATGGCCAGAAATCCGCTTAAGCTCCATACTCTTTTTTTCCAACTGCAACTTGCATGCAAGTTGCACTAAGACTTAAATCATCAAGGAATGTAAATGCCGTATTTTGCATAAAATCGCACTGTGCATGCTCAGAACCAGAACGTATTACAGTGAATGTCCAATTCATCTTCACATGCAAAGGACCCTTACAATAGTCTATGATTTCGGGGGTAGAATGGGGAGGAGAATGGGTGTATGCACATAGTCATTATATAGTAAGGGTGTGCCAGGCTCTAACCCATGCAGCAGTGTCTGATTCAAGCTTTCGGCATCTCTAAGGTACGTGATGTTCAGTCGTATCTCTTGCACCAGCTACAGGTCTGGTGTAAGTGCTGATTATAAGTGATGACGGATGTGTATGTATGCTACAACATGTGTTTGCAATCAGGAGCAACTGTTAAAATGTATTTATATACAGTAAATATTCACAACATCCTAATAAATGTATTTTATGGGGGGGGGGGGAGATGACAAAAACAAACATTTTCACTATTTGGTATGTTTTGTCATTAAAGGCTATATATATTATTTACAGGAGACACTAATTGATTAGATTTTTTTTTTCCAGTTCTTTCTTTTCACCAATGGGTTTATTCCAGCACACTACCAGAACCTTCAAATGTCTTAATATTTTCTTCTAAATATGATAAACCAAAATAACGACACAGACAACAGTATTAATTTTGGCGAACTAAGGTCACAGTTTTTTTAATTGAATCAAGAATGGTGGCAACGAAAGCGGAAGAAGGCTAGCTCCAGTTAACACTCAAATACCTTATACAAAACCTTAAAGGAATGGCCACCCAGTCAATCCATCAGAAAGACTCCAACCCCTCTGGCCTCACGGGTACACTAACTAAAACGATACCCAGGGCACCTGCAGAGATGACCCCCTAAAGCAGTGTTTCTCAACTCTAGTCCTCAGGACCCGCTAACAGTGCAGAATTGCCAGGTGACCAGTTAAATAATTATACCACCTGCTACACTGTGTCAGTCAGTAATGAATACACCTGTGCTCCAGCAAGGAGATATGGAAAACATGTACTGCTAGGGGGTCCTGAGGACTGGAGTTGAGAAACACTGCACTAGACAAGATTGATGGGAAGAAGACTCCTGCGCCCAGCAATAAACATTTTTGCTCCCTGTATTAACCGCTGCCTGCACTTCTTTCCCGCCTACTGTGCCTCTTCTGAATGCAAGGAAGAAAAGAAGATTAGTAGACAATATCAACACCAATAAAGCATACTAAAGCAACAAGGGAGGGAGGGTGTTCCTGAGAGAGAATGTGACCACTTCCTGTGACACTGTACTAAAGAACCCTATGAACACGCCGCCCCCTTTCTCCTCATTGGCTAATCCACAATTCTTCAACTTAACCATACAAGGTAAGGTAAGATCTTGTGTTTACAAAAACTCGGTATTTAAATATCCTCATCCCTATTCAGGTCTTCATCCCCCATTTCTTTATATTCCACACATGTATTGAATGTATCCTACAGTCTTTTAGAGCAGAGCGAACATAGACCGGTATTCATCAACAGACGTATCTTTACATCCGCTGGATACGGACGTGCGTATGCCCAATGTACGTGCGCTTTTAAAAAAAACTCATATTACATTCATTACGTTCCTTGATGAATGAGGCCTTTAGGTCTAGATTTACTAAGCTGCGAGTTTCAAAAAAGTGGGGATGTTGCCTATAGCAACCAATCAGATTCTAGCTGTCATTTTGTAGAAGGTACTAAATATATATAAGCTAGAATCTGATTGGTTGCTATAGGCAACATCCCCACTTTTTCGAACCCGCAGCTTAGTAAATCTAGCCCTTAGTGTGTAACTGTATTATGCTGCCAGAATTTTGCTGGTTTGGGATTCATAAACTGCACAGCCTGCATATATTTCCTACTCATTGTTAGCATCAACTAAAAAAATTAGAAGTAACCTAAGGAGAGACCTTTTTACTTACAGGTTTCTTTTCATTACTATTCTGTAGATGTGATCATTACTATTCTGTAGATGTGAAAACAAGCAAATATATAATAATCTTCACCAGAGCTACACCATCACAGCTGCTTCCAGCAGACTACCACCTGTAAGGAATGAAAAAGAAGCAATAATATACCTGTCATTTAACAATTTTTCTGTCAATAATCTATATAAAATCGAAGTTTGCCACTCTCCTGCAAAAAGGTTTGCCATTGCAATTGATAGTGGTAAATCAATGTGCAACTACACTAGATGGCGTACACATGGGACATGATTAAACAAGATTTTATTAGTTCAAAGATAAAAGTTTATCGACTTATCAGTCTGAAAGTCCAGAGGAAAGTTTATCTCATCTAAACAAATCTCATAGGAGCACAAAATGACACATACTGCATTCTCACCTAGCGATATATTATCCATTTAAGTCAATAACATATATCACTGGGTCAGGCTGCTATTGTGGACAGTGCCATTTAATTTATGTTCTCGGTTGTTGGCGGTGTTCTAATGTATTTGATCAATAAAATGTTAGCAAGTGAGAGCGCTAGGAGCATTAATTGATCTCTTAAAGCACAGTTACTTTTGTCTGTTTTTATTATTATTATTCTCTTATTTTTAGTTGTTTACTGTTTTATTTGTATGCATCTTTATATAGCTGTGTATGTTCAGAACACAAAAAACAGTATTTAGTGGGGTAAGCCGTTTTATTCTGCTGTGGAGTCATTGCTGTTTGTACAATCCTGTCGTGCAGTATTGATTTACTATTTGGCCCGGAGACTATATGAAGTGTAGATTTAATTGTTTTCTTCGCTGTTTGTTCAAATACATATTTTTCTGACAAAAAAACCCCATTTCAACAATAGAAAAAAATGCCTGCAAGTTTTCAATTTAGCAAAACTCCAGCCTCATTTTACAATAACATAAAGAGAGGGAAAACATGTTATATTTTATTTCAAATATCCTACCTCTATTTGGTAATATTAAATAAAATACTATAATGCATCAAATAATGCACATTTTACAGGTTAGACTCTTATGATGGAAGTTTATAGATGTTCCAAGGCAAAATACAGGTGTTGTAGCTGGAGGTCATAAATTATTTACAACCAGCAGCACAAGTAATGGATATTTTGCAATCTAATAAAGACAAATAGCATTTGCGCTGTCATATTTATATGCATCTTCTCACCTTCCTTGTCCTTTTACACATTGCCTGTAAAATGTTAGTTATAATTGGTATGAAACATTACTTTTTGGCTGTGTCTTGCTACTGCTAGAAATCAAAACTTTGAAAACTGGTGTCTGTATGACAATATAGTATAGCTCAGGATCATTTTATTGTTATAGACTCAATATTTAAAGATTTAAATGCTACACTTTAGCTGTGCCAAAAAAAGCAAACAAGAGAAAAACAACTATTGTAGGAAATAAAGGAATATCACCTATTTGAGAGTAGGGATGTGCACCGGCGACTTTTGAGGTCTCGTGTTTTGTGTTTTGGATCCGGATTTTCGTTATTTTTGAGGTTCGGATTTGTCTCGCAAAACACTTGACGAAAGGTCTCGGTTCGGATTTAAGGTATTGGATTCGGATTTTTTTTGAAAAAAACATAAAAAGTTTAAAAATCAAGTTTTTGGGCTTATTTTCACTCCTAGGCTATTATTAACCTCAATAACATTCAATAACAAGCATTTCCACTAATTTACAGTGTATTCTGAACACCTCACAATATAGTTATTAGTCCAAAACGTTGCAACAAGGTATCTTTCTGGACTGCGTAGAGGAGTGGGTCACCACAATATATATTAAAAACCCTGAACTTTTATGATTCGCACCAATATTTGTACCTGGACTGCGTAGAGGAGTGGGTCACCACAATATCTTAAAAACCCTGAACTTTTATGAATCGCACCAATAAATGTACCTGGACTGCGTAGAGGAGTGGGTCACCACAATATATTAAAAACCCTGAACTTTTATGAATCGCACCAATAAATGTACCTGGACTGCGTAGAGGAGTGGGTCACCACAATATATATAATAAGAAAACCATCAACTGGTTTGATTCGCACCAATAAATGTACCTGGACTGCGTAGAGGAGTGGGTGACCACAATATATTAAAAACCCTGAACTTTTATGAATCGCACCAATAAATGTACCTGGACTGCGTAGAGGAGTGGGTCACCACAATATATATAATAAGAAAACCATCAACTTGTTTGATTCGCACCAATAAATGTACCTGGACTGCGTAGAGGAGTGGGTCACCACAATATATTAAAAACCCTGAACTTTTATGAATCGCACCAATAAATGTACCTGGACTGCGTAGAGGAGTGGGTCACCACAATATATATAATAAGAAAACCATCAACTGGTTTGATTCGCACCAATAAATGTACCTGGACTGCGTAGAGGAGTGGGTCACCACAATATATTAAAAACCCTGAACTTTTATGAATCGCACCAATAAATGTACCTGGACTGCGTAGAGGAGTGGGTCACCACAATATATATAATAAGAAAACCCTGAACTTTTATGAATCGCACCAATAAATGTACCTGGACTGCGTAGAGGAGTGGGTCACCACAATATATATAATAAGAAAACCATCAACTGGTTTGATTCGCACCAATAAATGTACCTGGACTGCGTAGAGGAGTGGGTCACCACAATATATTAAAAACCCTGAACTTTTATGAATCGCACCAATAAATGTACCTGGACTGCGTAGAGGAGTGGGTCACCACAATATATATAATAAGAAAACCATCAACTTGTTTGATTCGCACCAATAAATGTACCTGGACTGCGTAGAGGAGTGGGTCACCACAATATATTAAAAACCCTGAACTTTTATGAATCGCACCAATAAATGTACCTGGACTGCGTAGAGGAGTGGGTCACCACAAGATATATTAAAAACCCTGAACTTTTATGATTCGCACCAATAAATGTACCTGGACTGCGTAGAGGAGTGGGCACTGGGCACCACAATAAAATATATAAAAAACCTTCAACAGGTCTGCATTACACTACACATACGGCTGCTCCTCCATCCTCTCCATCATATACATGTTGGAGTTTTAGCGTGTGACAACCTCTTGTTTTTGATAATGTCAGTGCATTTGGAATATTTTTCAATTTGCCCCACACCACTGAATGTACTTTATCTATGATACGCATCTATCTATCTTGACTGCGTAGTGTGGTGGCCCTGGTACACAATTTGGTACCGAGGCCACAATATAATTTAAAAACCCTCCACGTGTCGGAATTCCACCAAACAAGTATCTGGACTGCATAGTGGGGTGGCCCCGGTACCCAATTTGATACCGGGGCCACAATAAAATAAATACACCCTCCACGTGTCAGAATTCCACCAAACAAGTATCTGGACTGCGTAGTGGGGTGGCCCCGGTACCCAATTTGATACCGGGGCCACAATACCTCCTCCAAACATGCTACAGACAATTCGTCATTGACAGACCCCAGACAGACAGGGTCGTAGTGTTATTGTTTGACTTTGTAAACCCAAAAAAATGTCCCTGTTGCACTTGCACATAGTCGTGCAATGAAGACTGACTTTTTCATTTAAAGGCACGATCTTTCAAGTGTAGTGTTTGTAAGTCTAAGTCATATTATACTTTTGGTAAAATTGGTTTTTTTTGTTCCTCTTTATGGTAATTAATTAGTAATAGAATTAAAGTAGGAAATAGAATTAAATAGAATTAAAGTAGGAAATAGAGTGGTATAGAGTTGTAGTGTGGTTTAGATAGAGTGGTCCACACAATATAATAATAAAACCCTCAACTGGTCTGAATTCCACCAAACAAGTATCTTGACTGCGTAGTGTGGTGGCCCCGGTACACAATTTGGTACCGAGGCCACAATATAATTTAAAAACCCTCCACGTGTCGGAATTCCACCAAACAAGTATCTGGACTGCATAGTGGGGTGGCCCCGGTACCCAATTTGATACCGGGGCCACATTACC
Organism: Mixophyes fleayi; assembly: GCF_038048845.1. NCBI lineage: Eukaryota > Metazoa > Chordata > Amphibia > Anura > Limnodynastidae > Mixophyes > Mixophyes fleayi. The sequence continues at coordinate 71,688,488 of NC_134402.1, forward strand.
TCCTCCAATTTCCAAGTGTAGTGTTTATAACATCTTAACACTACACTAATTCTAGCACGTCAAAACCTCTTGTTTTAAATAATGACAGGGCATTTAACTTTTGATTTAATTTATTGAATTTGTTGGCATTTTCTTTTACTTTTTGAACATGGCAAACGACTGTTGAATGGTCACATAATGCCAAAAAAAAAGTTGCAAGATGGAATTGTCCTTGGGCCCTCCCACCCACCCTTATGTTGTTGAAATAGGACATGCACACTTTAACAAACCAATCATTTCAGCGACAGGGCCTACCAAACAACTGTGGCTGAAATGATTGGTTTGTTTGGGCCCCCACACCAATAAAACAATTCATCTCTCCCTGTACAAACTAAACAGGCTCTACTGAGGAAAGATGTCGTCCTTATCCTCAACCTCTGATTCCTCTCCCCCTACAGTGTGTACTTCCTCCTCCTCACACATTATCAATTCGTCCCCGCTGGACTCCACAACCACAGTCCCTCTGTACTGTCTGGAGGGCAGTGCTGTACTTCATTGAGGAATTGATTATTCATTTTTATAAACATCATTTTTTCAACGTTGTGAGGAAGCAACCTCCTTCGCCGCTCACTGACCAGGTTCCCCGCTGCACTAAAAACTCTTTCTGAGTACACACTGGAGGGGGGACAACTCAGTTAAAAAATAGAGCCAGTTTGTACAGGGGCTTCCAAACTGCCTTTTGGAGTTCTACCACGTCACTACCTCTATTTAATTTAGATTGCAAGGCTTGTAAATATAAATACTTTGAAGATAAAAAAAAGCAGGCTGCACAGACTGTGGAGCTAGAAAGTGAAATTAAATGGACCACGTTACTTTGGTGGCTATCTATGCCCCCCCCCCGCCCTACACTTGTAGTTGAATATAAATAAAGCAGCCTGCATAGACTGTAGAACTAGCAATTCAAATATACAAAGAAATGGACAAAGGCAGTTTGGTATCTGTCTGCATCAGATCCCCTCTCCACTAGGAGTAAAACAGAAAACTTTTCAGCCGTTATATAATCTAGAATATAAATAGAAATTGAGAAATGCAATTTGGTATCTGTCTGCATCATAATCATCAACATCCTCCTCAGCGCCAGCTACATCAATATCCTCCTCCCAGTGCACAACATTCACACCTTCATTAGCCAAATCTGTAACTGGACTGTGGGTGATCCTTCCAGCATATGCAGAGGGCGTGCTGCAAATGCTGGATGGAGTCACCTCTTCCCGTACAGTGATGGGAAGGTCAGGGTTCACAACCAACAACACCCTTGGACTCGCCTTGGGGATTTGTGATGTCATCTGTTTAGAAGGCAGAGTTCTTTGCTGTTTTGTTGTTGTTGCTGACAGCATAACTCTCTTAAATTTTTTGTAGGGGGGGGGAGGAGGGCTTTGATCCTTGGGTGAAGTTGGACCACTAGTCATGAACACGGGACAGGGCCTAAGCCGTTCCTTGCCACTACTTGTCGTAATTGGCATATTGCCAACTTTACGTTTCTCCTCAGATGATTTTAAGTTTCTTTTTTTGCTGTTTTTTGAGAACTTGGGCTTTTTGGATTTTACATGCCCTGTACTAGGAGATTGGGCATCGTGCTTGCCAGACGACGTTGATGGCATTTCATCGTCTATGTCATGACTAGTGGCAGCAGCTTCAGCATTAGGAGGAAGTGGGTCTTGATCTTTCCCTACTTTATCCTCCAAATTTTTGCTCTCCATTATATGTAGCACAAGATACTGCAGAATGTGTGAACTTGGTAATATTGCAGTACCAATGGGCTTATACTGCAGAATTGGTTTTGCAAATTTTTGTTGTAATTAAAAAAAATTTAAATTATTTTTTTGTATTTTTTTTTATAACTTTTTTTTAATTTTTTAAACACTTGGGAATAGTGGGGAAATAACTATGCCCTTAGAAGCACAGAGCACAGGACACAGCACCACTGGACTGAACAGGACACGGCACAGGACCCAGCAGCACTACGGAACTCAGCAGGACAGAGCACAGGACACAGCACCACTGGACTGATACTGCAGAATGTGTGAACTTGGTAATATTGCAGTACCAATGGACTTATACTGCTGGATTGGTTTTGCAAATTTGGTTATAATTATTATATATTTTTTTTTTTTTAAATTTTTTATTATTTTTTACTTTTTTTTTATTTTTTAAAAACTTGGGAATAATGGGGAAATAACTATGCCCTTAGAAGCACAGAGCACAGGACACAGCACCACTGGACTGAACAGGACACGGCACAGGACCCAGCAGCACTACGGAACTCAGCAGGACAGAGCACAGGACACAGCACCACTGGACTGATACTGCAGAATGTGTGAACTTGGTAATATTGCAGTACCAATGGACTTATAATGCTGGATTGGTTTTGCAAATTTGGTTATAATTATTATATATTTTTTTTTTTTTAAATTTTTTATTATTTTTTACTTTTTTTTTATTTTTTAAAAACTTGGGAATAATGGGGAAATAACTATGCCCTTAGAAGCACAGAGCACAGGACACAGCACCACTGGACTGAACAGGACACAGCACAGGACCCAGCAGCACCACTGACCTCAGAAGGACAGAGCACAGCACACAGCACCACTGGACTGATACTGCAGAACACAGCACAGCACAGCACAGCACAGCACAGCACAGCACTAAACAGCACAGCACAGCACAGCACTAAACAGCACAGAACTAAACAGCACAGAACTAAACAGCACAGAACTAAACAGCACAGAACTAAACAGCACAGAGGACCACCTAACACACCCTCCCTCTACCCTGATCAATGCCCGAGTGAAGATGGCGGCGACTAGCGGGGAATTTATAGGATCCGAGTATCGCGAGATCCGACAACGGGATTATGAGTCAGAGCCTCAGTTTCACTTTTGAATTTGGCGCCAATACCCGGATCTGTCTCGGATCCGACTCGGATCCGCAACGTTCGGGTGGGCTCGGATTTCAGAAATCCGAGCGCGCTCATCCCTATTTGAGAGGTGTTTATGCTGTAGGCTTACTGTATGTATTTATGTGTAAGATGATGTCCTGGAGCAGGAAGGGGATCAATGCTTCAATGTTTGTTGGTGAAATTTCAGAAAGCGAATACTTCACATGCCTGAAGAGGGGGAATAGAATATCTCAATGCCATGCTTTTGTCCTCCTGTGAAAGCCTCAAATTCATTATACAGAAATGCCTGGCAGCTAAGACATTACTTAAAACAATTTACTACACCGCTGTTCAGTGAGCTTATGATTGCTCTGTAGTCCCATTGAAGCATGCTGTCGCCTTAGTTAATGTTAGCCAGAAATCTGAATCAAGCCCTGTTATCCCCAAGGGTCTGTAAAAGTGTCTAAGAAACTCCTAACACTGGTTTATTAAGGGTAGCAGTCAACTGCTTTTATGGAACAGTAAGTTTGAATACTTAAGTTTGCCCTGCCTAGAACCATTTAGAGATCCCTTACCTTCAAGGGACATTCACTTGTGACTGATAGTCTATCCATCCTGTTCCCCAGAGAACCCGCAATGGCCAAACTCTGTTTCCAGCTCATGTGAATGATACTGAAAAAACTACAACAGACAACAAGATGTAGGGCTTACTTGATTAAAATGGGCCTGGTGTACAATGTATTTAGTACATGTACCTAAAAAAATATATTTGTTTCTTGGTGGCAGGTTTCTCAAGCATCTCAATCTCCCCTAGAGCCTGGTGATGTGAAGACCTTAAAGTTATACTACTGATGAAGGATGCAGGTTTGCAATATAATACGTTACAGATTTTGCTCCTGGAGGATGTGACATTACTGTAGAACACCTGCATCTACTAGCCAGACACACACCCTTAAACCTGAATTTGCAAACAAACTATTATGTATTCTACTTTTAAGGCCTTAACAACTGCTCTCACTAAGATGGTAGAATTGTAGACTAAGGGCTAGATTTACTAAGCTGCGGGTTTGAAAAAGTGGAGATGTTGCCTATAGCAACCAATCAGATTCTAGCTGTCATTTTGTAGAAATCACTAAATAAATGAAAGCTAGAATCTGATTGGTTGCTATAGGCAACATCCCCACTTTTTCAAACCCGCAGCTTAGTAAATCTAGGCCTAAGTCTGCAGTAGGGGCAATTCTGTTCTTTGTTTCAATGTTGCTTTCAAGGAGTAACTATGGAGTGCTAGCCTTTACAGACCAGCTAAAAGCAAGAACTCAGTTTTCACATAGGCTATGTCTGCTGATCATCACCAGTGTTTGTTGGCTACCAGGCATGGTGTTACAGAGAATGCATGGGGCATGTGACAATGACAACCCAGAACTAGTCTGCAAAAATTCCCCGAAGACCATTCAAAGACAAGTTTTCTAGGAAATTAGTGCAAATTACTTGAAGGGTAAACAGATTTAAAAAAAAATATCTAAAAGCTTAATCCCAAACTCTGGTCTTAACCATGGGGAGATTTAGCTTGGCTTAAGTTCCAGTTTCTCCAATCCTATGCTGAACCCATTTGGGCAAAGTTATCTTTCTTGTCTCAACTGACAATGGAGATGTACACTGTATTAGACATCAAGAAGTTTTCTATGGCTTAATGTGGCAGAAGAGTTAAAGTCAAAAACAACAACCAGGTTCTTGAAAGTATTGAGAGCAAGGAAATAGTTCTTTTGCAGCAAAGAACAAATGCTGATTTTGACAGCCCACTCAGGTTAATGGCCTGATATAGAATTAGATGTAATTTACGCTTAAATCATAAGTGTAAATTGCATCTCAGAATATACATAGGATTCCGAGTCACAAGTATCTTTAGATCCGTGTGACTCAGAATACTATGCAAATTGCACAGACACACCTCTTTATCTGCCACACGGACCGCTGCACATGATACACTGTGGGCCGGTAAGGCAGTTAAATCAATCAATAGATAAATGTATAAAAAATGGGGTGCTTCTCCCCCCAACAGATTAATCAACCCTATTTCTGGTGCTAGCAAAATTGGTGGGGGGCAAAAATTGTAGGTTATGCACAGTAGCCAAAATCACTGTTTCTGCTTACGTCTGACTCTACATGAGGCCATAAGTCAGCAAATTTGATTTTCCATAAACTCCACTCTCTACTTATTTCTCTGAATGGGGGTACCCTGCAGAGAATCATTGGTTAAGTGCCAATATTATCATAACAATCACTGTTAAGCAAACGAAAAGGAGACAATCGCAACACAACCACCACACCACATAAATATAACACATACCTGCCTACTCTTTTGGAATGTTCGAGAGACTTCTGAATTAGTTTTCCAGGACCCCCAAGAGAAGGTTTTTACCCAGGGGGAAGATCAAGTCACAGTGTAAGGGGGGCGTGGTGTCGCATCATTTTGGCCCCACCCCCACAATGCAATAACTTGAGACCTTTCCTGCAGGATTTTTTCTAAAGCTGGCAAGTATGGCATAAAATGATAAGAGTATCATGTAGCCAGTTTCATACTCATCCTTCCTAGTTGTATGAAATGATAAACCTCTATGTATGTTTAGTGAAACTTGAGGTCTCTCTATTAAATAGTTTTATTGCTACACTCATAGTCATTGCTCTGTACACTTCTCATTCTGTATGCTGCACAGATTTGTCAGTTTACTTTTAAGCATCTTATAATATCTCTCCATAATAGATATATTGCTGTGAATAGACATAATGTACATTCTGCAGACTGTAAAACAGAATATTTTTTTTTAGAAGTAACAATGATTTGTCTTTCTGCTCATTCAGCCTTTCAAGCATCTTTATGTTTATAAATACTGATGTAGGTGTGGTTATGGAATATTGGAATATGTTTTATTCTTATAGCAACTTAGAAACCACTGAAATTAAAATGTTCCTTGCAACTCAAATAAATATTGCAATAGCTGTGGTTGAAATTATTTTTAATATAATGAATATACTCAATGTAATCAAATTTGGCTGATGATAATTTGCAGTGTCAAAAAATATTTAACGAGTGAATATTTTCTTATGGGAACAATTCCCCACACTGTTAGTCCACCGCAAAAGTGGCCACTAGTCCAGACTTTAAATGTTGGTGCTTTGTTCACTTTGGGTAGGTCGTTTTATTTTTCTATTTGATAACGATGACTGGTACCTATAGTATACGGCCACATACATGTCATTGCATAATGTTTTGTCACATGTATGCATTTTACATGTATGTTTTGGACACATATGCCTCCAACTCTGCATACACCCCATTGTTGGCAAACATTCTGCCTATTGTTCATTAATATTAATCACACCAGAAAAAGGGAAATATGATTGTGAAGGTGGAGGAACCAAGCTACATAGAACATTACTCTAGGAAATCTTGTTTAAAACAGTGGATTGATGAATCAATTAATGGATGTATTCACTTATCCTTGGGGTTTACATATTGGCTTCGAAAAACAATGCAAGCACTTTAGCATGGCTTTTATCAGAACATTGAAAGCATGTTCTCAAAGCTTCCCTGCGGCATAGTGTACTACATACTATGATCACTCCCACAGACCTGCATTATATTATACCTAGCATTAACGCTTTTCAACTCTGCAACTACAACTTTGAAATTGACTCGAAACAAAGCAAAACGAAGGGAGTCTTGTCAGAAACTGTACACACCAGTCCATTCACTACCATTATTTTCTATTCTTTAATAAATAACATATGTACGAGCACTTTGACAATGTCACTGCCACAGTCTAAGTCGCCACTCTGTCCATAATCTGTTTATTAGAAGAAAATGATAGCTGTAGTTCTACACCCAAGAGACTGACTGGAGTCCATAATTACCAGGACTACTGACTTTAAAGTATCCCTCAACTTAAAAAATAAGTTGGTTTATATACAAAAATCAGCAATATTATTGTAAAACTATCAGAAGCTTAATAGAATGGATTTTCCCACAAAGAGCAGACGTTTGCTGAAAATAAATAACTGATAACTAAGAACAATAGCTTTCATTCAGCAATATAACATACACAAATAGAATGTCAAATATATCAAGTTCAGTCAAGGTATGGAAACTTTTATATAAGTCAACTTCTTTTTTAGTGTTTCTGGTTGTTGGTGCCATAGATTCAGGAAGCGGATCAACAGAGAGTGTCTGCTGCATCCAGCATGTGCCCTCAATGTACAGAAATACTTCAGTCACTGCAGCATTGTTTTCATTTCAAATTGACTATTACTATATAGCTTATCCATGCCTCCCATATTTTAGGTTTATGAGCACGCATCCACGAAGCGGCAGCAGACACATGAGAAGGGAACATGGTCATGCTACACCACAGTTTGGTTACATTGTGTTTAGGCATGGTATGCAACCCCTTGGTGAATGCCTAGAGCTTCTGAACTGTCCCTCTGGGCCACCACCTGCGGCCACCAGCTCTTTCATTCTTTATGCCTTGTCAATCCTTTTCTCAGCTTTAGGAAAATAAGAATGAAATTGATCATATTCTCGATCAGCCCAGAGCTGCCAACTTCCACATCACACGTTCTCCGCATTACATGACTTTCTCTGCAAAACTTATGGAGGTCACACAGCGTGAGCGGCACATCTGACATCATAAGTGGATGGACGTGTAATCTGCACCTCTGTGGAAAAGATTTGTGTGATTCCTGCTTCATTTAAGCAAGTATATGCCTTCAACTTATATAAATACTTCAATCACACCAGCTTAACTTTCAAATTGACTGTTACTATATAACTCATCCATATCTCCCACCTTTTTTGGTTTACCTAATAAGGACACTGTGCCTCCACAAAGTGGTGGTGCATGCATGATAAGGGGTGTGGCCACATCATGTGTGGATGTTTAAATGTGGCATGCCCCCCTGGGCCTATCAAGATTGTTCTGTCTTAATCGGGACCGTTGAGAGATATGGCATCTTAAATTGCGATACACGTGCACTCATTGTCCTACATGACTTAGAACTTTGTAGAATGCCAGCCTGCAGATTCTTCAGTATTGCTACTTGTGCTTTTTAGGGGAAAAGGCATTAGTGTATACCCTGAATTAAAATTGTAAAGCTGTACTTGTCTTACCTTTATTTGACTGTCAGTACAACTCTCAGGTTGTCATTGCAATCTACCACATTTATGCATTATTTTATGCTTAGAAGACATTAACAACATGCTAATAAATGTATTTAATGGATAAAACACTTTTTTTTTTTTATTATAATCAGGTAACAATAATGCAAGAATATTTTTTATTTTCCTACGCGTTCTTTTGCAAATTTATAATACACATAGGTACTAAAAGCATCCTGTTGCGTCTGGGGCAGTAGAGCATAGCAGACCTGCCCCGATTTCAAAAGCACACGTATCTTGAGATCCGTGACTTGCTGAATTCAGGCAGATGCAAAGCCTAAAAACATGGGTATAATACTGAACATGGTTTGTGTTCAGAATACGTACCTTGATGAATCAAGTCCACTGTGTTTGCTGCTGTGGAGAAGCGAGGTATTAATATCACCTTCACCTGTCTGCACCTCGTTTCTCACAAACTGCGGACTATAAAAACATATAATTTTTTTAGCCCTCTGGTTTCCCATATTTGTCAGTCATATTTAAGCTTGAATATATTCTATTTTGAAAGTAGTTAAAATGTCTGCCGGCATGGTTTGTTATCTTGCAGACTAGTCCATTGTGTCAGCCTAGGAAAAATAATTATTGTCCACCAGTCCTGTATGAATGTACATCACACCAGGGGATCTCTTGACTTTGTTTAGCTGTGGGTCTGTGTGTGCTATCATATGGAATAGGACCACAGACAGAACGCTATGTTTAATTACAGAGGACTGCATTGTGTATTTAAATGTAAGTGTGTCTGGATTGTGATCTCTCCTGTTTAAACAAACTCTGCTGTATAGCCACAGAACAATACCTGTCCCTAATTAAATCAGGAGTGACTCATCTGCTATCCCTTTGTCTGTATGTTTACCTGTGAAAAGGTAAACACATAAAAGGACCAATCAGGCAGATCCTTAAACTCTTAAGGAGGTAATGTTTGCCTTTAAAAAACAACTCCAGAGAACAGCAAATTGGCATTCACTACCCAGTGATAGCTGAATTCAGCCTGGCGTTGAGATATAGATCTCTGCCCGACAGGAAAGGGACAATTGGTCCCTGGAGTACGGCTGTTGCCCTGATCTACCTCTCCAGTTCTTGGGGAGCTGTGTGTCCACCAAAAAAGGAGTGACAGTGACTCAAGGCCGCTACCTTTGCTGGTAGCTGTAAAGGAGAGAGGGGGATAAACTTGGATTGATAAACAGCAGTCCCTGAAAGTGACAAGGATACTGGTGAGGTATTTTCATTATACCATGTATGCTGTCTGTGCCAGAATGTAGTGTTATTTGTAGCAAGTTTTTATTTAAATATGTTTATTGCTGTTTGGTGCTACCATTTTGTTAAATAAACTTATTTGTATTATTTTGGATATTTGCCTGGGTGATTTTGAACCTTGGGTAGGTACCGGGTAGGCCAGCTGTACGGCGCAGAAGGTTACGGTATCCTCACAGTTCCTTTCAAAGATATATACTAGCACTATTTAACAAGTGTTTTTTTTTATTAGGGTTAGTCACTGGGAAACTGATGAAAAAGTCATGGAGACAAGAGGTGATACAAATTGTCTCCAGTGAAGGTAAAAGGAGATAAAAAAGAAGATATAAATTAGATGGCAATTTAGTAACAATTCAAAGATGTAAATGATACCAAATTAAACTGAGAATTCAAATTGCTTAAATATGACACAATTAGTGTCACATCTACTTTCTTTAACTTCTGTTATTTAATGGAAGATCAGACAATCCTGAGGAAAAGAAAACTGAAAGATAACATTTTAATTACAAAGTCAGCATTTTAATTAACAAGAAAGCATAGATTTGGAACATATCTGCAGATATTTGAAACTGTATCTAACTTATGGTAAACGATCAACCAGTGAAAAGGATGACAGAACGGGCAGTCAAAATGACAGCTACATAAACCACATTGTACAGAAATAAAGAAGAAAACACTAAGTGATATCTTAACTGCAGATGTCTGTAATTGATAGTAATTTAAGAAAGGGGAATGGGATGGGGAAAAAAATTATAAGAAAGGAAAGAGATAGGGGATGAAAAGAGGTGGTAAAATGCGTTTAGTTCTAGTTGGTGGGAAGGTAAGGAGCGGAAAAATGAATGTCAACTTCCAGGGACCATTGGGTAGAGAAAACCCCAAATCCCTAAAATTGTCAAAGAGGTATAAATCATACACATTTGCTACACTAGCTTCCAGGTTTGGATAGGTTAACAGAGGGTGTCTTACAGAAGAGTGATGTCATCCCAGGTGCTAGACATTCACTTGTGTCTATAAGTATCTGGCAACTGCAAGCATGAATTGCCAGATTAATGAATCCCTTTGATTATAGTCTAGTGTTTCCAGTTTGCCTGCAATTATGTTTCAGACCTTGACTGTGAACTAGACTATGCCTTATTCTAAATGGTGTTTAACATTTTGGTTTTGAAATCTGACCCCTGTTATACTGCTCTCTGTGAATCAAATATTGGCTGTGAATTGGAGTGCTGACTATGGATCGCTTAAACAATGAATTTTGATGATGAACTTGGTTAATCCTTGTAAGTCTACTGAGTGTCATTCTGCGTTTCGAACATTGATGGTTACTTAATTGCACCTGTAAACCAGTAACCGACTGTGAGTTTTACTGCTCCCTACGCCTTGCTTAAAGTACTGGACTCTTACAGGAATTTCCACTACTGCAGTGTCTTTTGAGCATTGGACCCTGGCTTCTTATCCTGACTGCTATTTTATTATACCTGTGAACTGGTGACTGGCTGTGAGTGAACATTCAGTTTTTGGAGTTGATGTCTTGGAAGTAGGAAAAATAGACAAGTGGAAGGATCTGAGTGACTTTGACAAGGGCCAAATTGGGATGGCTAGATGACTGGATTAGAGCATCTCCAATATGGTAGGTCATGTGCGGTGTTCCCAGTTTGTAGTGGTTAGCCCCTACCGAAAATGGTCCATGGAAAGACAACCTGTGAACTGTCAACTGGGTTATGGGTGCCAAAGGCTAATTGATGCGCGTGGGAAGTCTGCCTGGTCCAATCCCACAAAAGAGCAACTGTAGAGCAAAGTGCTAAAAAACTTAATGCTGACTATGATAGAAAGATGTCAGAACACACAGCTTGCTGCGTATGGGGCTGCGTAGCTGCCGACCAATCAGAGTGCCCATGCTGATGCCTGTCCACCACTGAAAACACCTACAAATTGGCTTGTGAGACGCATAACTGGACCATGGAGCAATGGAAGAAGGTAGCCTGTTCTGATGAATCACATTTTTGTTTAAATTATATATTTAAATATATATATATATATATATATATATATATATATATTAAAAAATGATATATTCTGGTGCCATACATGGATGCAGAAAGGAAATCCCCAACTGTCTTAAATTGTGCCTGTGCAAAACAACTCACTGGAACCAGCACCATAGAATGGGCTATATTTTAATTCAGAAAATAGTTATATTTACTTGCATTAAATAAGTAAAAACAAATTATATTAGTTAGTGTGGACAAACAGAAGCCCCTGTAGATGCTGTCATATGAATACATTAAATAGAATACATTTTAATATCTTTTATTGCACAATGTACACAGTTCTTGTGTGAATCACAAACACCTGTCACAGTACTGTCTTGTGTTAGCTATCTGTTTAAGGCTTTTTGGAAGATAGTTTGTTCACTCAGCACAAGAGCTGACACTCACATTTTGTATAGCAAGTTTCCTCATTTACTTCCTTAGGATAACTGATTATGTTTTCCCTAAGATTCTTAAACACATCAATAAATTAATTGGAACATATTTGCAACTCAGTTAAATGATTGATTGCTTCAAAGACGAAAGCGTCAATTACCCCCTGCAGTTGCCATGGTTATTACTCTATGTTTATTATTTATATTTGTATCATTCAGCATTTAGTGATATTGTTTTCACCTTTGTGGAACCCTTGTTCAAACACTTCAACTCTCCATCACCATTCAGTTATCAATCAGTGCTCCTACCTATTTCTGTCCTTCTGATCTATCCCCCTATTTTGCTTGCCATTCTTCCCTTCCTTTCCTTTCCTGCGGCTATGGCATAACAGCATTCCTTCCTCCCCCCTGTTATTTGTCTTTCTTCTGCCATTATTACTTCTTGTTCAGTGGTCTTGCTGATATCTGCACTAGACAATTCCTGTTACCCAATTATACTGTTTGGTCATTTTAGTTTTCACGTGTTGTATCTTTTCACTCATTCTGTCAAATTGTCTCTATTTTCAATAACATTGTTGTTATATCTGACTCACCCATAGAGGAGCTATCCTTACCTCCAGGACGACAGATGCTGTGCCGTAACACTGTTCCTATCTCTTTGTATCTTAACTTGAACTCCAGGAACCTATCTTTTTATCTTGGTATTTCTCTCCTCTCTCGACTTGGAGCACGCAGGAACTCTATGAACAATCTGCAATCAGCCCCTCTTGTTCTGCTCCTGCTTTCCATGAACAGGGCCAGCGCTTCCATTAGGCAAATATAGTTGCTAACATGGAGGAGAAGCAGCCATCAGCTTCTTACCTGTGAAGCTGTCAGCTGTTGCTCTTGCATGCTTGTGATGGGTTGGGAGTGCTGCGCTGGGCTATGGGCGCTTGGCTATCCTTCCAGTCTGAGAACCAGATGATCTTACCCCACACCTCCCATTTACTAAGGTAAGAAGTAACGGGTTGCCACCTCTGAGGGCAAAGAGACCCTCAGAGAGGGGGGGGGGGGGGTGGGCATTTAGTAACCCTCTCCATAAACCTTGAACTCACTCTGATCACCGGAATGTTACACACTCCTACACCCCCAGTGGTCACTACAATAATAATTCATTATCAAAAACTGATAAATCTGAAAGGACTGTTCAGTGAATAAATATCTTATAGTCGTAAGGAACACATATCACATTCGATTACACATATAACATTTATTGCATTGTTTTTAATGATATGACACATGGAACAATATAAGGATTTATTGTTGTGTGACAAACCTGCACAGTGGCACTCACACACAATTACCCCTGACGTGAGAGTAGGAAATGACTGGAAAGATTTATCAGTGAGCTTAGAATGATAATAGAATCATAGAATACATGTATATAAAATAATAGATTAAATATCATTATCTAATCAGCACCTGAAGGGGATTTTATCCCCTTTGGCTAACATATTGTTGGCATGAATAGGAGATGGGGCATATTTTGCAGAATACATAAAACATTTTCCATTTAATTTAGCAATATAATGATGAACTACTTTGATATATTCACCATCATCTTACTGTGTTTTCCATTCTAGGTAATGTTAGCAGTGTATTGCTGGCATTTTGCATATTTCCTTTATGACTATTTTTAAGAACCCAGTTTATTATCTGAAGGGTATTTTTCTATGTCACTAAACACAAAGGGATCTGTGGCAGAGGCAATACATTTTTCCTGATCATGGAAGGTCTATCTGGCAAGATGGATTAGCTGTCCGTAGACGATGATACATGATAATGCCATTGATTTAGTAGTCTGACACTATGTTATGAATTTTTGCTATATATGCTTATTCATGATGACACTTTATGATCAATGTATACATTGGTTAGCTGATTGATACATTCTCATTTTAACCTTTTGAAATGATACACCTGAATATGATTCCTCAATGTTAGATTAAAACAGAATTAAGTTTCTTGGTGCTTGCAGCAAAATGGATCTGCTGTCTTCTGAGGTTAAGTAGAACATAAAAGATCATTCTATTTCAAAAATTTTAACTGCATCTAAACACGTATAGTTGTGCAAATAGTTTTTAATCATCTACTGGACATATCATTACTGTTGCATAAATTTGTCTAAAAGATACAGTACTCCTTAAGAGAACTGCATTGATTCGTGCAGTCAAACTGTGTGCTGTGTGGCTGCAATCTCTCACTCATAAACCCAGTAAGATAAAATAGATTTTCCTAATTCAAAACCTTTGCTTTTACAGATAGATCAGATCTTAAAATATTTATCTGCCCATTGGAACACTGGCAAAGAGAGTTATCTAGGTACCCTGGAGAACTGGAAATGTGCACAGCAATTTAAAAGGTGTGAATATGGCATCCGCTTGCATGACTGCTGATGGATGGAGACATGTTCAGGGGTCAACATCACCTGTAAGGGTCAAAATCTTGGATCATTATGGTTAGATGTCTAGGTGGGTGTATGCCATATGAATAGGAAAGATTCCCTAAGAACAAGAAAGAAGAAGACGAGTGAAGGACATTGAGGACTGAGAAGTGAGAATAAATAGTAAATGCAAATCAAGCTTTATGCATTAGTAACATTAATACCGACACAATGATCATGCACAGTTCAATTATATTGTATATTCATTTTAAATTAAAGTAACTCTACCATCAACCTTGCTGAGGTCTTAATGATAGGCTTTTCAGCTGCTTTGCATTCTGCTTGTTACTCAGATGTGCTATTCAGTTCAGGTGTTTCTCCCTCTGAGTGCTAATTGCAAGGCTGCACTTTATAAATTCTTACCTGGCCTGCTCTCATTGCCAGTGATAGTGTTGCACACTATGTTTCTGGTTCCTTTATCAGTAGCCTGTTTGATTCTGAACTGTGCATATCCTGCTCCTGGCTAATCTCCTGTACTTATCCAGCTCCTGGTTATCTCCTGTACAGGAACTGCTCCCGTTTACTTTCTGTGCTTTCCCTGCTCCTAGCTAATCAGTGCCTGCATTTCACTGGCTGTCATCACCATTTGCCTCTCCATAAATCTTGTCAGTTCCTTGTTCTGGTGTATCTTCACCAGCATTGCCTCAGAGAAACTGTTTTTATTCTTGCATTGCCTTAAAGACTGTGTTAATCTGCACCAACATTGCCTCAGAGACACTGTTTATATTTCTGGTACAGTTATACTCCTGCATTTATTTCTTAATTGTCTTTTAGCTGATTGCTCATCTCTACATTACCCGAGAGCCTTTGTTTTTCTTATTGATTACTCCAATATCCAGAGTGAATGTATTCGGACAATCATTTTATGCTGTGAACTGCAATAAACTCCATACTGTTTTGACCCACTTTTTCTCCGACAATACTATTCCTCTATTTAATTTAGGCTCTATGAAGTGCAGGTGTCTGTTAACAGTCCCCAGCACTTGAGCTTTGACAAACCAGCTGTTGTCTCTGCTTTCGTCCTAAAATTGATGGATACTTATAGAAAGTATCTGGCTGATCAAAGACACTCTAAGTTCTACAGCAAGCATGGTGGAAAAGGGAGTTGTTTCAATGAGTGTAGCCTATAGAACACAACAATGCATAAACAGCTCGAAGAATGTGTATTTTTTTTTTTAAAGGTACACTTGTTCTGTCTTACATGTGATACATGATAATGATATTTAGCAAATGACAGGCTAATAAATCAAAAGGCACACCTACAACCATTCCACCAGATAAATTTTTTCACTGCTTACTTGAACTCTTGCTTGAATTCTTTATGCCAAATAATCTGTACTATGACCAGGCTGTTGTTATGTAACATTGGCAATCTAAATTCCATGGCTGTTTCTCTTTGGTTACTAGCTTATAATAATTTGTTCTCTGGAGCCTCTGAATGTACCACATATAGTTTTAACCTTACCTCAGAACCTTGTCTTTCTCACCATGTCTTCCCTTATTAAGGAATAATATACCCACATAGTGGGCATATATTAACCCTAGATGCTCCCTACTGTTTTACTATATCATGCAATGTGTAAACTATGTATTATGCCTTAATATGGTAATTTTATATGGCACTACAGGTGCCAGCGGGCTCTGGATGCCAGGGCATGTTGGTGATTGTAGTTCAACAAGAGCCAGCATGCTCTGGCAGCCAGGGGTATGCTGGTACTTTTACTTCTACAAGAGTCTTCATACCTAGGTAGGTTATTGGCTGCTAGGGCTAGCTAAGACCAATAGGGTCACATAAAAAAAAAATTTTTTCCCCACTATTAAAGACTATTACCCCAACACCCACTGCCCACAGGGGGTTTGAAGGGGCTCCAGTGTTCCAGCATAGGTTGTTTCTTGCCGGAGGGGGCAGTCTGCAACATTTTTGCGGCCCCCAATCCCCTAAGGCATTCAGCTCTGTGTTGGGGTTTTGTCAAACTATGACAAGGGGTGATGTTGGTGATTACATTTTCTCTGTTAGCTCTTTGTAATATGTAAGTGCCATACAAATAACTTTTAATAAAAAAAATGGTAAGATTAATGACTGAATGTGTAAGGGCATTATCACTATTGTTAATGCAAGTAGATGTATGTGTCATCATTTATTTAATTTTCCTCTGACCTAACACTTTACACAAAAAATGGCTTTATAAAACAACAGTATACTTTAGCTTAGTAACATAATTTATATGCTGAGTGCTTGAAGAGAAAGACCTGCGGTGTGAATGCAGTCTACAAGGTAAAAAACCCTAATTGCCAGTGAGCTATTATTCATATATTTACCTGAGAGATAGAGTTTTCTCATAAATCCACCTTAAGTGTGTATTGTTCCAAGTATGGATAATTCTGTGTTACTGAATGTCCGAGATAGAGGAGTCAAGGCAAATGTTGTTAGATGAAATAACCCCGTATTACTCTGCTTGCTATGTTGAAGAATATCCTTTTCTCAGGGGGAAGCTGAGCTGTTTCTTGTGGTCTCTGGTAGTGTAAGTTCTGAAACCTATTATCATCAATAAAGTGTAATGTAAGTGGAAAATGTACTTGAGATGCCATTCACTGGGAACCTGGAATATCTATCAGCCATTCAGAATTAATTCTCTGAGCTCAGGCTATAGCAACACTTAAACCATTTCCTCCCCGGGGAGAAGCACTGTTTTAAGAGAGATCTGGTGCATTTCATCACAATTTACAAAACATGACCATAACTCTTACTTTATAAGACAAAACAAGGTGGCTGGAGTATGTTTTATACATATTGTGGAGTTATTGCATTTCACATTACCTATTAAGCTGCCAGGGATAGAGCTCTTAGGTTTGACTTAATAAACTTATAATAATCATCACTTGATCTTATACTGTAGTATATATATCTATGTCTATATATATGTATACACACATAGATGTATATACATGTCTTATACAAATTATATGGTGAATGCAGAAGCAGTTGTGCTGCTGACATGCAGTCGCAGCCACTTACACTCCAGTATTTTGCCTCCCAGTTCTTTTAAATTGGGTGGCAAAAGTAGCATAGGATCTGTGCGATGACAGTGACAAAAGTGTGTGCTATGTTGCTGGCTATGGTCAGTTCTGCAATGTGCTTTCCGTCAGCCATCTACAGTATCTATGGGAGCAGCAGGCAGTACAATAAAGTGAGTGAAGCGTAGGAGTGTGCTTATAAGTGTAAATGTTATTTGGTGTCAGCAGGTGCAGCCAAGTTAGATGCACCTGCTGACATTTATTAATGAGGTTTTTGACATTTGGGTTCTGCACAAGCCATCAATTCCCAAAATGACACAGATTTAACAAACTTGAAAGCCATCATTTCTAAAGCTATCATTTTTGCTTAGAGCACATTTAGGAAGAGAGTTCTAAGATGTTTCCTTTCAGGAGGAGACGCAGAGGTTTGGGGGGTGTGTGGGAGGTCTGTGGGGCACGTGAGAAAGTCTGAATGGCATGTTGGAGGCAAGTGAGGAGCTATGACCAGCATGTTGGGGATATTTTGAGTACATGTGGGATTTGAGGGCTAGTTTGCGTCTGAGTGCATTTGGGTGTATTTTCTGGCAAGCAGTGGTCCAAAGTCATGTGGGCTTTTTTTTGAGCATGTGGAAGGTTTAAGTGACTTGTGGTGGAATTTGGAGCAAGTGAGTTGTATGTGGTGGCATTTTGGGATGAGCGATTTGGGAATGCCAAGCTCATTTCATTTTTCTTCATTCTTGAAATTACTGGTAGTGTGCGGAACTTATGAAAATATATTTGGTTTCCCATCATCATCATCATCATTTACTTATATAGCGCCACTAATTCCGCAGCGCTGTACAGAGAACTCATTCACATCAGTCCCTGCCCCTTTGGAGCTTACAGTCTAAATGCCCTAATATAGACACACACAGACAGACAGAGAGGGAGAGACTAGGGTCAATTTTGATAGCAGCCAATTAACCTACCAGTATGTTTTTGGAGTGTGGGAGGAAACCGGAGCACCCGGAGGAAACCCACGCAGACACAGGGAGAACATACAAACTCCACACAGATAAGGCCATGGTTGGGGATCGAACTCATGACCCCAGTGCTGTAAGGCAGAAGTGCTAACCACTAGGCCACTGTGCTGCCCCATCACTGGTCTAATATTTCCAGCAGTAATATTTGGCAGCCATGCCTTGGCTGGTTTGGAATTTAATTCTATAAACTGAGCTGCTCCCTCCCTTTAGTAGAGCAATGGGAACTACATGTTGAAGTAATTTTCCTCAGGGCTTCAGTGTTGCAAGATGGTGCAAGACGATGATGGTGTGACCTCCACATGCCAGTAGGAACCCGCAAGCGGAGAACTTACGTATTACTAATGGTCTCCAGTGGTCACACTCCCTCTGACAGACATATTTGCCTGGTTACAACTTTTAACCAGCAAAATAAGCTGTGATCAGTTTCACATAAAGTGGCTCCAGTAAGGGGCTTTACTAAAGGAACTGCTCATAAACTTGTACAATATAAATAAAATCCTACACAAATATAGGGATCTCCAATAGCTTGTAATTTGCTATAGAGCTAACTATTAGGTTGTAAATATACAAACTGTGCACAGAATGGAAGTGAAGATGAAGATGAGAATAGTCAGTGGCCAGGCCACTGATAAGTCGGATCACAATCACAAATAATATTATTTACAGATGTTTTCTCCTATAACAAACCAGGAAGCAGAGCCAGTAATTAGATGTTTTAGTGCCCAGTTTAGTGGGAGTAGATGCTGCGACCAAGCAGTAGTGGAATAGACCTGACCAACCAACTGTTGGGATGTGCTTAGTCCTTTACAAGCGCTACACTGCCTACCAATGCTGTGTTGCTCTCCTACCTGTTTTTGCAGCTTTGACTACCGGGTGTTGCTTCTGGTATCTTAAGCTGAGTTGCTGCTTGGCGGATCATGGGAAGTTGAGGCCATATTTGGAAAGCGATAAATACTATTCAACTCATGGAAAACAATAAGAGAACATTCGAGGCCTCCTTCCCCCGAACCAGCCCGACATTACACTGTTAGGGTCTTGAATAAGCTGGAACCACTAACTGTTATTTTCGTTACTGAACACGGAGGTGTGGAGTCTAACGTACCCCTAGCGTTCACCAGGGACCCCCGAAAGGAGGTTTGGACTTGACTGCAAGGGGTACGCAGGTCACGGCCCTCCAAGACAGTTACCAGTGTAGTGATGGATAAGAGAAGTCAGCACAGTCCGGGACTAGCCAAATCAGGAGGAGGCGGTACCAACGTTTGATCCAAAGAGCGGTCAGACTAGCCAAGTTTACAACAGGCAGACGAGAGTAAACGCAATCCAGGAGAATGGTCAGGGAGCCGAGGTCACAATAGAAGGCAGAAGCAGGCACAATCAAGAAGAGTAGTCAAGGGAAGCCGGGTCAAACCAAGAAGTAGCATTCAAACGAACAACTATCCTGGAGACTTGATACTAGGGTGCCAGAGCACATTTTAATGTGAGGAACTGTGACCCAGATTGGAGGGAAGGAGTGGGCGGTATGGCCATGCTGACCTCCTAAAACAATGATTGCCTAGCAACAGGACACATTACTGTGCATACGCCCCGACGACGTGAGAAAAGCCGGGGACTCTTCGTGCCTGTTGCTTAGCATCAGGACGCCCCCGGCCGGAACTGTCAGGCTGCTGTACTCGCTTCATGGGAGCTCTGCATGGACGGCGCCTGATATACACTAATAGCAATGTTTGTTTAATAAATAAGCAAACAGTTGTAGAAACAGCACATCACTATGGTATAAATAAATAAATAAGATGATGATACTTGCTTCTACACAATGCACACAGGCACCAGAAGTGCAGTAATGCACCAATATTTGAACAAACCAAATGTGGAGTTATGCCAATTTGAAGTATGCTAAATTATTGGTAAAAATTGTAACATTTAACAATATTTAATTTGAAAGAAAAGTATCTATTTAGGGGTAATTTATGATGATATAGCACAAAGCCCTGGAAGGAATGAAGATGAGGAATGAGAGGAATAGGGAAGAAAGGAAAGAGAGAGAGGGTACAGGGGTTAAGGAGGTGATAGGTGATACAATGGGAGGAGAGAGGGGACGGAAAGAGATGGGGAGGATATGATTCACTGCACATAAAACAAGGTGGCTGGTCCTGGGAGGGCGTCAGCAGCTAGAAGCACAGAGATGGCTGCTGGGGAAAAAAAGTGTGATTAATGACAGCAGGCCACCGGTAGAAGCCCCCTGTATTCCAGCGCCCTGGGCGGTGGCACATGCCGCGCCACCCTAGCTTTGGTCCAGCAACAGTCTATTTTTTTTTAATACATACCACACTGCTGAAAGAGGGTTGAGGCCTACATCTCATGGTGAATGGGGCTGAAGTTTAGTATATAAGCACCCCCATACAAATACAGGGAGAACATGCAAACTCTACATGGATAGGGCCCCGATCGTAATCAAACCCATGAAAGTAGCTCTGAGGCAACATTGGTAATCAATGTGCCACCATGCTGCCCGTTATTTCCTAATAAATCACAAAATGATACCTTAAAACTCTCATCAGTATTACAATGGATCTCAGGTGTATTAATTGGTGACTGACTCATTATATAAATTCAATGTGTCAATCATTACATTTGTGAGTCCTGAAAAACATGCAGTAGTTGCTTTGTAAAATAAACTGTGTTTTATGTTAAATTGTGTCTCAAAGGTTACTAAGACATGTGCAGGTTTTGGGTGTCATGCTACAAATCTTTTCTTACATAACTGGTGTTAAATGACAAATGTTCTCTCTACAGTAATATGGCAGCCTTATATCAAAAAACAATTATAAATAATACATTCTTGTGCCAAGTGACTAAAATCTATCTGCTGGCAGAGTTAGTAATAGCACAGTATTTTAGCATGTATATTGCAATATTTTACACGTTTTTGCTGATTTGCATAAGAGATGACAGAGGCATCATTTCAGTTGCCGCCTCAGATAGCACGTCGTCAAGGGACACCCTTATATTTAAAAGTAAAATTTACGGCTGCAATGATAAAGGTTGAGAAAGCTGCTTACCATATAATCACTCATTACATGTAATTGCATTGCAGCAGAGTATTCTTGGAAGTGACTATAGGATAAACAGTGACAAAGTCTTGAGCCAATCTATTACATTGTTTCAGCATTAAAACAGGCTTGTGGTACAAATAAATGAATAGTTTCCCCACAAAATCCATGTCATACCTGATAACTGCTGTCAAAGAAAACTCCAGAGGGAAACCAGCAATAGAAAATGGGGAGAGGAGAAGAGAAGGGAGGGTAAAATTGACCAAATTGATTCCTCCATTGCTATATCAACTACATGCATTTTTGCAATAACATTAAATATTATAGATGTTACATATATATTAAATGCATTCTGTTTAAGAGTAATGTTCACAATTTTACTATGGGAATTATTCTACTGGATACATCCCTGCTCTTTCCACTGTCAAACTAAACTCATTGTACCATTTCTATTTTATCTCTGTGTACAAAGCATATTTCAGCATCCTCAGAGGGAGGCAGTGAATAACCAAGTTAAATCTGTATTCCAAATCGGCTATGTATAGTCTTGCACCTCATTGTAAATCCGCTTCCCCTGTGTACTGGAGAGAAAATGCACCAAGTTATGTGGGTTTTCATGAAAACTGAGCTGGCATATCTGCTGAGGGATCTGCTTATTTTGTAGGATTCTCTACTTATAGGCGCTTATAAACACAGTGGCCACATTTCTTTCAGCCAAATGTCTTGGGCATTAATCGAAAGAGTAACACTTTCCATGTTATCTCTCTTTTTTATTTTGTATGTACACTTAGCAGATTATCAGGTGCATAGAGCAGTGGAAAATATGATATTTGCTGTACAATGAATATCAAAAATATAAAAAATTGTTTTCACATCTATGTAGGAAAATTAGTAGGGAATGATTTTCATATAAACATCATTTAAAGCTTTTCTATTTAAGAATGCTATAATTGTACTTTCTGGGTAACTGAAAAACGACAATTGCGTTTAGGGAATCAACATTTTCACACCAGAAAAGGACAATTAACACCATATAATGAAAAGTTTTCTTGCACATTCAAATATGATTTGCTTCTATCTATAACGTGTTAAAATAAAGAATTTGCAGCAGACATGTTATTTTTTAATGTATTGAATACAGATACAGTGAGCAGATATTTGACTTTTATCTGGGTTTACAGACCTATTGAGTCAGTAATTCATTTGTGTTTTAAATTGATTTTGCTATATTCTTAATTGTCTAGATTAGTGACACATTTGAAATAGTAACATGGTTAATTACATTTAATATAATACAGGAGCCTGGAGGTTATATTTTTTAAAAATGTTCAATTTCCTGAAATTCCAAATATGAAACAATAATAATAAATAATAAATAATAAATGTATTTGAAATTGATTGTTAATGTTAGCATGACTCATAGTATTTTTGACAGTTAAGGACCTCTGCATGCACTTTACTTAACAAACCTATATCAATAGTTTTGAATGTCTTATATATTGGATTACATAACAGTCAATGGATGCAAAACATGATTAGATGTGCAAGTAAACATCTTGCTTGGAGACTACAGGGCTGATTTAGAGTTAGTTGCAAATCAAGCTACTGGGTGTAACATGTGTACCTGAAAAAACATTCTGTGCTTCAAAGGTGGGGCGGGGGGCAACTGCAAGATGCAAAACTTGAGATGTGAGTTGTGAGAGTGGCACGGTCTAGTCCAACTCTAAAATGAAGTGAAGAAATAGAGATCGTATACAGCATGCAAGAGTACTGCATGCAAAAAAATAAATTGCATCCCTGGCAACGCACCATGGTTTGCATTGCGGGAACATTTGCACCCAACTCTCAATCAGCCACTACAGGAGCATTCCATCCCACTGTTTTCATTAATACATGGTAATGAAAATATTTTGAAAGCCAGGCAATACATAATCTTCATTAGGTCAAGCCTTGCAATAATTTTCTAACATTTGCCCAAAGCAGTTGTACATTTAATACATTTTATTGACATGACAGGTGTAAAGAACTCGGAATGAGGGGTCTGCAAAGCTGAGCCACTACATCAAGACTTTTGTGGTTATATTTCTAGCTTCTCCTAGGCTTCTACTAACATCTTCCAGTCAAGACCTGCCCAACTGTTGCTACATTTCTAAATACGGTTATATTTTGATATATTAATTTCTCAGGTTATCTCAGGAAATCATGCAATTTATCCAGTGTTTGTTTGGTAATTTTTCAGCTTTTTTTCTATAGAAAAACACATATGATATCCTCCTACAGCCTTTTCTTGTTTTTAAACATTTTAAGACTTCTATAAACTTCAAAAATGTTTTTACAACATACAATATATGCAACTAAATTAATTAATGACATGGATATGTGTTTATAGAAGAGGACTTTGGTTACTGTAGTAATGATGCACTAGAATGCATAAAATCATATATCTGTGTATTTATTTTCATTCTTCGTGAATCCTGTTTGGAGGAAAAGTGTTTTCTATCTTCAATGTTTTTCATGTAATATTAATAGGTTTCACCAGAACAAAATGTGACAAATGAATCCAGAATGTTTTCCCTCAGTTACAGAAAATTTGGTATTGGCTTTATTGAGTTTCATTTCCATCTTATTTTCATTTATTTATAAGTTGCCGCCAGTGGGTCTGTTTTGCCATACAATAGGAACAGACAACAACAAGTAACACAAAAAACAAACAGCATAAATTGTCCAAGCATATGGCAGTCATATAGTAGTGCAGGACTATTGGCAGTAGCATGATGATCAGAGCAGAAATTAGTTGCATAGTATGTGGTTGGAGGTTGGGGGGTTGGGGTTGGAGTACAGAGGAAGGAATGGGGCAAACAGAGAGCTTACCAGTGTGAAGCCGGCCCATGCCCAGTAGCATGGGCAGATGAGACAATCCAAAGATGCTGAAGGCAACAACTAGGAGACAAGGTAGAAAGTGATAGGAATGGGTATGCCGGTGGACAAGAGAGTGACGGCAGGAAAACATGAGGATAGAGGGCACTGCTCATGAGAGCTTGAAATCTGTATTGGAGGGGCAGACATTAAGGAGTGACACAGAGGTTGTGAGTCATGGGGAGGATAAGTTAGGAGTAGGGCTGGTAGGTTGGTAGTTTTGCGGGTATATTTGATGCCTTGGAGACTAGTGAATAGTCTGATTGGGCATAGGAGGAAGTCTTGGAAGCAGCAATCAATGGGGAAGTGAGGTAGCAGTTGTTGGCAGAGCGGAGAGGGTGGGAAGGAGTGTGGAGGAAAATGAGATTAGAGATGCAGGAGGAAGAGGAGTGGGTGACGGCAGTGATTTACTACCATCCTATAGGTACACTGGTCAGTTAATTCCTTTATATCATTTGTCACTTATTGTAATAACTTTATTATTAAAATATTTTATGATAACATATTAGCCGTTTAGGTTGATAAATATGTACATTGCAACGAGGGGACTTTTGGTAAGATTAGACATCTGCATTAGGAGAGAGCTTTAATGAGCTGTTTTGGGGCATGTTCTGTTTGATTTTTTTTACTTTGATAAGAAAAGGTTGTGGTTGCTTTTGTTTTTATCTTTCAGTCAAAAAACAATTTACTTGCTTAATATGACAATGAATGTACAGGGCTTTAAAGATCTTTAGTTGGCAAAGTTCAAGTGATAAAACATTTGGATTTCGGTAGTAAAATTATAATCAAACCCTCACCCTCATACTAAGAAAAATACCCTCTACACAAGCACGTTACAAGCATAACATTGTAGAAATATCTGAGCCAGCATAAAACTGCTCACAGATTTTATATTATCAGCCTACAAAATAAGAAATTATTCCCTCTCACTGTATGCGTGAGAACAGATGTGTGAAAAGAATCTTATAATTCTCTACATCTATCAAACAGAAGATTAAATGGAAAAATATTCTTGTAGGTTACACAACAGTCTCCTGGATGTAGCAGTTTGTTTTGGAGGACACGGCTGAATTATTTTTCATTATAAATCAAATAATAATTTTTTAGCCATAAATGCAATTTACAGCAAATATATTGTGCACTTCTTGAGTCGTTCTGCTAAATTATGCCAATTTCATAAGAGGGACTGATAAATAGACCTAAGTGCTTTCTGAGTTTCTCTATAATTAGGGGATGGTACATGACTTCGGAAGCTTTGATAAACAATCGAATGAAAAGAATAATCCAAATGTCAGTGCTTTGGAATTCACTGAACCTAGCAAAGCGACACAAGATTTATGAAGCAGGCCTAAGATTTCCTTATGATTAGCCAGTTATGCAGCTGAGCAGCATTGTGAATATCACTGAACAGGGCTGCGCAGTTCTAAGGCTCTGTGGGGATACCAGAGGTTGGTGAACTGAAGTGAATGCATTAATACTACTAATTCATCAGTTGGCTTTAAGTCAATATGAACCTTTTTAAACAAGCTGTTTTTCCCCTGTGGGGTTATTATATTTTACTGTGTTATCATTCATTCTTCTCACGTTTACACTATCTTTTCTATAGTCTTTTGTGTAATCTAATACACACAGACACACACACAGAAACACAGACACACAGACACACAGACACACACACACACACACACACACACACACACACACACCTGCTGTTCGTACACACCTTCAGAAAGCTCAATAAAAAAAATTGGATTATATAGGCCTGAGGATTAGTTATTCTAAATCCCAATAAACTGTCAAAAAACAGTGTGTTACAAAATATGATAGTGCATATGTTTTCTTCAGTAAAATAGTATAAAGCATTTAACTCTGAAATGGTGTATACTCATGGTCACTGGTAATGCAGGAAGAATCTCCCATACTGTCTGTTACACACCTTAATCACACTGTATCTATCTCACTTGCACAAGAGACCATTTCCAGCGAAGATTCTCCCTGTGCTACCTGTTGTATTTGGAGGGGATACTATTATTATTTTTTTTAATTTTACATATTGTGAATACAGTATCTCCAAGGGACTGATTTAGAGTTGTATGTGTAACATTTTTTTTAATAAGATATACACCAAAAGGTGCATGCTTTTATATCTAGATTTGTGCATATCATTGACTTGCATCCCATAACACCTGGGGAGATGGAAAGAGAGGGGGCAGTAAAGGTGTGTTCACAAAAATGCAACATAATTAGATTTGGATGCATATTCAAATATGCTTTTCTTGGGAGGTGCATCCTTGCAAGTTCAACGATACACAATAATGATTTTTTAGGGTTTGTGGTTAGTGGTTAGCACTTCTGTCTCACAGCACTGGGGTCAAGAGTTTGATTCCCGACCATGGCCTTATCTGTGTGGGGTTTGTATGTTCTCCCTGTGTTTGCGTGGTTTTCCTCCAGGTGCTCTGGTTTCCTTCCACACTCCAAAAACATACTGGTAGGTTAATTGGCTGCTATTAAATTGACCCTAGTCTGTAGACCTGTGTGAGTGTATTTTTTAAGGAATTTAGACAACTGCTAAATTCTCATTTAATTTTTAAAGGGGTAAACAGCAGATATGGAAGTGTTTGTATTTCATTACTGCCAGGAGCCATCCCTGCTTCTGACAGTTCTGGCCAGGGGCATCCTGTTGCTAAGCAACAGGCACGCAGCGTTCCCGGTCATCCTCGCGCCACTAGGCGCATGCGCAGTGACATATCCCATTTCTAGACAACGGCATGCTTCCTTTGCTTGGCGGTCAGCGTGACTGACGGGCCTTCTCGTCCTTCTATCACAGCTCTGCTGCCTCTATTTAAAACCTGCTCTGGCCAGAGTATCAGGTCTCTTGTCTCTAGCATTATTTGTATGTTCCTGCTCCTGTTTTGGTTTTGACCCGGCTTCCTCTGACTACTCTCCTGGATTGTGCCCACTTGCCTTCTGTTGAGACCTCGGCTTGTTGACCATTCTCCTGGATTTCGCTATTTGTCCTATCCTTGTGACCTCGGCCTGTCTGACTTCTCAGTGGATCTCCCTTCGGTACCGCCTTCTCCTGATTAGTTTGACCCGGACAGTTCTGATTACTCTCTATCACTACACTGGTAACTGTCTAGGAGGACCACGACCTGCGTACCCTTTGCAGCTAAGCCCAAACCTCCTTGCAGGGGTCGCTGGTGAGTTCCAGGGTTACGTTTGATTCTGCACCTCCTAGTTCAGTGGCGCTAATACCAGTTAGTGGTTTCAGTGCATCTGAGCCTGACAATTACATTTTATACTGGAAATGCAACCTTAACATTTATATTTATAATAACTATCAAGACAAGATTCTCTCCTGTGCGTATGAAAGTTCATTACATTATTATATTGTATACAAATAAGGTAATATTTATTGCTAACACTGGCAAGCCACATCTCTAAGTTTAGATGTAACATTAGTGAATTGCACTGATTTAAATCGGTGAATTGTGATTGGACATGCCTAGCTTTCAAGATATAAGTGTTTTGCAGAATGGAAATTTCTGTCCACATTTGAGAGCAATGGCAAATATTGTTTTTAAATTCTGAGTTAATTAATTTTAGTTAAGTGTAAGAATTGGGCAGAAAAAAGTTACAGCGTAACATGTATTACAATCTATGGAACTTACATTCCCTGTTTTAGTACTGACTACATAACAACTGTGTGCTCTTATATGTTTTCATGTCTGCATTTATTTTGTCCACCTTGTATGTCCCTGTTTTATGTATGTCCCTGTTTTATATATGTCCTGTTTTCCCTACTGTAGGGCACTGTGTCGCCTTAGAAATATATGATGAAAATTTGTACTGGTCTTTGCTTTCCTTAGGTGCCCCATGTCTGTTAAATGGATATAAAATTGGCAGATAGCAATGCAAGCTTTCACGGCCACACAGAGACTATGTCCTTCAATCTTTACTGAGTAAATAGATCTCTAAGCTCACCAGAAGAGAGCAGTTGTTTACACTGTGTCTACTACAAGCTGTGATGTCCAGGCAGTCACAATTCGATGTTCCCTGGCAGTAGTCTATAATGTTAGTGATGTTGGGCGCTGCCTTGGTAAAGATATCAGTTTGGCATTCTTGGTTTTTATACCAAAATGTCTTGTCCTGCTGCTGGACAACTTAATTACCATCATAAAATGTGCAGTTTACGACTGGGAAATAGCCGATATAACTTCATCTCTCCTCTGATTATATTTCCTATAATTGTGTTTTCTTCTGTAGTAAAAATATAATGCTTTTCCATTTTCATTAACATAATCAGGACAATATCAAAGACATTTGTCATAGAACACAGATGGAATCGAGTTATAGTTTTACTGTGCATTTGTTGCACCTCATGTTTTTATCTTTGACTTTAAGCAATACATCCTTATGTCTTTGCCCTCTGAAATTATAAAGGAGAGACATGTAGGAGACTTTGCACAGACAACTCGTTTTAATTAGATAATCTGATCACAGCAATATAAGCAGAAAGGTAATGGCTGTTTTTCATCTTTCTGGCCAGATTAGTGTTCAACATTCTGCAATAATAAGTATAGTAGTGAAGGATTTGTGGCAAAGAGGAATGAGAAATAGATGATGGAATTGCTTACTGAATTAATAATCGTGCTTTGATAATTGTCGGACACTTATTGAATGGTAATTTTATGTTTAGTAAAATATCTCCAGCATGGGAAATGTTGGTGGCCCATGGCATATCAGAAATGTGTAGGCACTAGTTTTATAAGGCTGCTGTGTCTGATGACTTTTTAAGTATGACCCAGTTTTTGAGGCTTCATCCGGGAGGAAATATTTGAGCAGTTCACTGTCTTTCAGAATATTTCCACATTTGTAAAATAATTATTGTGAAAAATTACTCTCTCGGCCACATCCAAAGGAGATCGAAACAGTGATAGTTTTTATTAATGAAAAAGGGTTACCATAATGAACATGGGAAACGATGAGTACATTTACTACTGCTAAATCAGTAAGGGTAAATGCATATGTTATCCCCAAAAAATTGTGTTTACAGTGTTTCACAACTTCACCCTTCCTCTTCTACATTTAATAAAATAGAGACCCTTTTATTTACATGCAGTCAGATACTTCCCAGAGCTGAAACACACTGCAGTTGAAACAGTGCAGTTAAACTTAATGGGCCTGATTCATTAAGGAAAGCAAGGCAAAAAAATGAGTAAATTTTCTCCTGGACAAAGCCATGTTACAATGCCAGGGGTGCAAATTAGTTTATTTATTTGCACATAAGTTAATAACTGGCTGTTTTTTTTCATGCAGCACACAATACTTGATAGCCTATTTATACACTAAAATTTAAAGTTGATCTACAACATGCTTTACCCCAAATATAAATCTGTCCCCACATTTAAATTTACCTCCCTCTCCAATGCAACATGGTTTTGCCCAGGTGAAAAGTTACTATTTTGTTATTGCTTTGCTTTCCTTAATGAATCAGGTCCAATATATCCAGTCCCCAATATTGCTGACTACAACGGCTTTAAGCTCACAGCACAATACAGCTTCTGGTGTCTTCTGTCTACAGGTAACAGATGGGGGGTCCTATATATTGAACCCCCAATTTTCTACTGAAGTGTAGGGCAAGAGAAATTAGATTAACATTGTTAAAAAAAAAAACTCTTCTGATTACATTAACATGTTGCTCAGTGCATCTGTAATACCTGTCCATAAAACATGTAATATACTCTTATACATAACAGTGTTCATTATGTATGACCAGTAAAAGATAATTATCTGTACCTTTCTCCAGCATTTACACATTTATGGAGAAATATACTGTTGCAGAGACTTGATAAATAAGGGACTATATCATATTACCATATTATCTAATCCTAATGTGCTGTCTTGGTGTCAAGAAAATGGATGAGATAACACAATATAGAGCTGCGAGTTTACTATTATGCTCATTCAATGTAGGCAGATATTTAATGGACTGTTGTGCATAGGCAAGAGCTACAGAGTAATAAATAGCTAACAGAGCAAAATAAATGCTTAGTAAGTGCCTCATGATTTCTCATAACAATTGTTGTAATGGCCTTACCATAGCATATTGGTATACTCAGATAAATTGAAAAACAATAAAAAAGTACTCTTCTGACACAGCCCAAGACACAATAACTGTTAACGGCACAAATCAGTTCTCTAAATCTCTCTACCTGTTAGCGAGAAAAAAACATTTTAAATAAATATACTTTTCTTCTTTCCTTTGTTCTTACAGCAAATAATGGAAAATAATGCAAAAATGTTCTCTAAATGGCAATTAAAACACTTTTAGAAGCTAATGTTACCTCAGCCACATTAAAATGATTATTGCAACAGTTTTCTGTGATTCAGCTTATGGAGTGTCACTAAAATGAAAAGAAAATGATACTGAAGGAAAATGCATCAAGTCTAACAAATCTTTATGGTGCTCACCCTGCTGCCTTTTAACAGATGCAAAATATGTGACCAGGCAAGGCTGGCATAATTCTGACTTTCTGTACAAGACATAACTAACCATTTGTTACACTTTATGGACCTGTACATACAATATAATACTTTTACTACCAGAGGTGCCAGCACGGCTAAATCTGTACAGGGCCAGAGGCTGCACACAAAGGATGACACGTTGAAGTTAATCTTTATGTGGAGAGACAGAGAGAGTGTGAAGGAAACAAACACTTTCATAACACATCTGTGAGATTTACAGGAAACATTTTAGTATCTTTCATAGCATTTCAACAAAGTAGCAATTTGTTAATAATAACAGGTTGCGATGAATTCCTCATTGTGCCTCGGGCTTAGTATGTATGATTTAGTTTGTTCCAATCACTTTTTATATTACATGTGTTCTTTACTATAATATCACATATCCAGAATAAGTAAAAATGAGTTAATCTCAGGAATTTTTGCATTTGGTTTGCTAAAATTTTATGTAACATCTGTTTACATGGCTGTATTACGGTAACGGGTCTTCTATGACACCTACCTGGTGAAGCCCTAAGGTTGTACCACAGCGGAGGGCTGGCAAATTTTAGCCCGGGTGGCAAGACTCGACTCAGCAGCCTATTAGGAACATTTTAAAGGAAAAAAATGCAGGTAGCCCAGTGACCCAGCCCATGGTTGCCCACTATGGGACCGGCCCGGGGATCGATGCCCACCTGCCCCCAGCCTAGTCTGCCCCTGGTCGACCACTTGGCTTTAGCTCACTCTCTTTCTTCCCGGATAATATGGGTATAGGAGTACAAAAACATAGAAGATGAGAATAATGGGCTCCAGGTCATTTTCCAAGATAAATAAACTATGAGGCATTTATATATTGGGCAACTACATACAATCTCTGGGTTGGGTACTGAATAAAAAGTACAGAAACCCCAACAGAAATTTGCCCTACATGAGAAGAGCGATGGAGTGCTTACTAATAATGTTTTCCCCAACAGCTTGGAAAACAGACTTCACACAAATGCGGCACATCAACAGGCCATCCGGCCAAAATTGCGTCACTATAGAGAGTGACACTCTCAGTCCTGGTATTAAGGTGGTCATTTAAGGATTCGCCAGGTGTACCGCCAGTACAATGTTTTTTTTACAAAACATTCTACATTGTACTGCCAGTACACCCGTCGCCCCCTTAAATGACCACCTTAATACCAGGAATGACAGTGTCACTCTCTAAAGTGACGTCATTTTGGCCGGGCGGCCTGTTGATGTGCCGCATTTGTGTGAAGTCTGTATTCCAAGCTGTCAGGGGAAAACACTATCGGTAAGCACTCCATCGCTCTTCTCATGTAGGGCTAATTGATGTCGGTGTCTATGTAGTCGGTCAAGTGACTACCATCGCAATCTCTAAATCTCACCTAAGTCTCTAAGAGCATGCACCAGCACTCATGACACCCGAATCTCACATAGATCAGGTTCACAAAGTTGACACATGCTCTGCCAGGACATTCATTTCCTTTTCTTTCTCCCTATCTCTTGGCTCCTCTATCGTACCTCTCCCTTTCTCGACTACTATGGAGCATTACATTTATATATGAAAGTTACCCACTATTGTAAATTATATGGATATAGATATTACTGAGGAGTTTCGTAATCATTTAATATTTTGTACAGGTCCCGAAACTGAGGCGACTTCTAATATTTGTAATAATTTAAAGAAGACTGTAAACTATTCTTAATAAAACACAAAGTTTGAAAAAATACATTCCTTTACACATAGATCAACACTAATATAGACTGAAACACACACTCACGATTACACAGACTGAAACAAAGACTCACATTTACACAAACACACTGACAATGCCTAATGCCAATTCACAATGTCACAGGGATTAACTATGACTGGCACAAAGGATCACTAACAGTTTGATGTTACCATCATCCTTAGACTTGGGAGCTGCTGAGGAAGAACTTCAAGGTGATCCTAAACATCAGGAAAATGTAAACAGACCAAGTTTACTGTATACTCAGGGCGTATATTAGAGACATATACAATCAATCCATTTCAATGCATTTTTAAATTAATTCTATTAAAATACATAGACCTGACAAGAAATACTAATGTGTGATAGAGATTATTATTATGAGCAAATCAATATTTGTATCAAAAGTATATTACAGGAGTCAATTCAAGGGGGAAAACATATATACTTAATAAATTATAAATAAGTATAGTTAATAAAAATGGAATAATACAATAAACAGAATAAAAACAATGAGTATTGTAGATATTGGAATTTTGTTGTAAATAAATGTGACATATTGACAAAGTGCTGTTCAGCTTTCGAGCAGGGTTCTCTTACCTCTCTGTCTGTATGTATTACCCAGTATTGTCTTATTAATGTTTGTTGCCAATTGTAAAGTGCTACGGAATTTGCTGGCGCTATATAAATAAATGTTGATGATGATGATGATAGCTTCCATATAAAATAGAAAAAAGTTCACTGTAAAAATTACTTATTTCAAGCAATGTATTTTGAAACCTGTTTCAATAATGCTACGAGAAAGAAGAAAATTCCTTTTGAAATCTGTTAGTTTGTATACTTTCCTCTTTCCTAATCCTACCAGTTTGTTGGAGTCTCGTGCTCATCTCCAGACAGATCAGCATTTATCAGGTCTATGTAGTTGAGTGCTGCCAGACTGGGCCACTTGAGTCTCTTTAACATTGCAGGAGATTCCATTGCGATCCGAGTTCAACATGGTCATTACTCTGCTGAATAGGACTCTGGCTTAGGTAATAAAGATGATACCATTGCCACTTATAGACACAGGTGCAGATCAATTGCTTTTATTTTTCTGACCTTTTTAAATTTTTAACTTCTTACTAACAGTACATATCAAGCTCTAGATGCTGTACTGAATCTAATTTGCATGAATTAATAACTCCTGCTGCATACTAAGGTACAATAATACATTTTTGGAGGCAAAGGGGACCAATTATCGACTTACTGCTCATGTTATATTAAATACTTTCTTCTATGTTATACTATGCAGCAAGAGGTGGGGCTAACACATGTGGCCTATTCTGCCAATTAGGCTCCCCTTTGTGGAGAACCAATTTAATCTGGATTCCAACAGCATAGTGAAATGGGTCCACAAGGGCAGGTCTCCTATATTGAAGTGTTATGCTCATTTCATCGCTACAAATAAACATTGTCCAAAGCGATTATTGTGGTTCCAACGCACAAAGAGACTTAATTGCAAAATATAGCAGGATTTACAGCAAGCCATAATGACACATAAAAGATATTATAATAAATGGCAAAGTATGAAAACCGTATACATTACAGTTTTGCAAGCGCGTCCTGGTCCCAGGTCCATTTTTCAGCTTCAGATGGTAGTCAGGAGGATAGAGAATTTACAATGTCCCAGGAGCTTGCTTATATGCAGTCTCAGTTAACAAAAAAAACACTGATAATGTCACTATGTACACAAATAACACTCAGAGAGGTCTTAATTGTTCCAGTAGTCTGCTGGTCATAGGTCAGTTAATTTAATCTTCAACAAAGGGTGGGGGTCAACTTCCTCAACTGTTGTCTACATGTCTTTCCGCCAAATAGCCAGTTCAAACTTTGTCTGTTTAAAGAAACACACATAAACACAGTCTTGCCTGATAGATGATCTGATTATAGAAGTAATGTACAATGTTAGCAGCTATATAGCTATGTCAGTGTGAAGGTTGGTGTCAGTGTGAATGTTGGTGTCAGTGTGAAGGTTGGTGACAGTGTAGGGTTGGTGTCAGTGTGAAGGTTGGTGTCAGTGTGAATGTTGGTGTCAGTGTGAAGGTTGGTGACAGTGTAGGGTTGGTGTCAGTGTGAAGGTTGGTGTCAGTGTAGGTTTGGTGTCAGTGTGAATGGTAGTGTCAGTGTAGGGTTGGTGTCAGTATAGGGTTGGTGTCAGTGTGAATGTCGGTGTCAGTGTAGGTTTGATGTCAGTGTTAATGTTGGTGTCAGTGTGGGTTTGGTGTCAGTGTGAAGGTTGGTGTCAGTGTAGGGTTGGTGTCAGTGTGAATGTTAGTGTCAGTGTAGGGTTGGTGTCAGTGTGAATGTTGGTGTCAGTGTAGGGTTGGTGTCAGTGTAGGGTTGGTGTCAGTGTAGGGTTGGTGTCAGTGTGAATGTCGGTGTCAGTGTAGGTTTGATGTCAGTGTTAATGTTGGTGTCAGTGTAGGTTTGGTGTCAGTGTGAAGGTTGGTGTCAGTGTAGGGTTGGTGTCAGTGTGAATGTTACTGTCAGTGTAGGGTTGGAGTCAGTGTGAAGGTTGGTGTCAGTGTAGGGTTGGTGTCAGTGTGAATGGTAGTGTCAGTGTAGGTTTGATGTCAGTGTGAATGTTGGTGTCAGTGTAGGTTTGGTGTCAGTGTGAAGGTTGGTGTCAGTGTGAAAGTTGTTGCCAGTGTCAGGTTTGGTGCCAGTGTCAGGTATGGAGCCAGTGTCAGGGTTGGTGTCACAGGTGGAAGTAAATGTTGATGCTACAGGTAGCTTTACTTCTTTGCCTCTGGTAGCGGTACACCTTTTCCACGCATAGGGAGGCATATCCAATTTGAAACAAACTGATAATTAGTTAGAAAAGATCAAATAGCTCTTTACTAGGAACAAAGTGGTGCTATTAGACTGTTAGGGTGTCACAGGCACTAGTAGTTGCTTACCCGAGTTTCACCAGATGGAACTCTGCTAGAAAGGCGGGGTTATGGCACGCACCTCAAAGCAGGCAGGTGAATGATTGGAGCGACACAACAGCAGGAGAGTAGATATAGTCTGAGGAAGTCAGCGACTTGCAGCTATGGTTAGAGGAAAGTCAGCGACTTGGAGCAGTAAACTGGAGGCTGAAGATAATGTAGACACGAGGAGTGGACGTGGATAGGTGATGGTAGGTAGAGGAGGAGTCAGTGGTCTGCGTACAGCAAGTTGTACCACTGTAGTGATGGGAAGAATAGTACTGGTGCAGGTAGGTAGCAGGGTAGTCGGTGGTCTGCGTTCAGCAAGTTGTACCACCGCTATGGTGAGGAGTCTGGTCTAGGTGTAGGTAGCTAATAGGAGAGTCAGTGGTCTGCGTATAGCAAGTTGTACCACCGCTGTGATAGGAGGACTTGTCCAGGTGCGGGTAGGTAGCAGGGAAGTCAGTGGTCTGCGTGCAGCAAGTTGTACCACTGCTGTGAGAAGGAATGAGGACTTGTCCAGGTGCAGGAGAGTGAAGTTGAAAGGCAAACTGTGGCTGTATGGAAACAGCGCGAGTAGAGCAATGTCTTGTGAGGCAGAGATGGAAGGCACAATGAATAGTCTGTATGGAGTAGATGCCTTGCAGTGAGGAGAAGCTGGTCACAGCAGATATGCACAATAACGCTAAGTAGTAGCGTGAGGAGATATCGTAGCTTGAGTGAAAGCTTGTCCTAAATGAAGCAATGCAGTAACACAGTCTATATGGGTACTTGTACTCTGTGCAGCAAACAACAATTGATACAACTGGTATGCGAGTAATAGTCAATAGTCAATAGTCAGTAGAGCATACCCAGTTGTGTAGATCCGGAATCAGCTGAGAAGTGAAGCGTTGTAGCGGTATGGGAACCGCCGCTGAGTTGAGCAGGGAGCAGCGTGGAAGCTGAAGCACGAGTAGAGCTGGAAGCAGTTTGGAAACTGCACACATGAGTAGAGCTGGAAGCAGTTTGGAAACTGCACACAGGAGTAGAGCTGGAAGCAGCTTGGAAACTGCACACAGGAGTAGAGCTGGAAGCAGTTTGGAAACTGCACACAGGAGTAGAGCTGAAAGCAGTTTGGAAACTGCACACAGGAGTAGAGCTGGAAGCAGCTTGGAAACTGCACACAGGAGTAGAGCTGGATGCAGTTTGGAAACTGCACACACCTATAGAAGTTCACTGGGAGTGAGACTTCAAGATCAGGCAACTACCTAAGGCTGCAGGTGCCTTAAGTAGGGAGGGGTGATTGATCCATCAATCACATTAGTGGTCAGGTGTAGTTGTTAAAGGGACCTGCACATGCGCAGTGCGACAGGATGGCGGACAGGCGCGGTTCCACACAGGTGTGAGCGGGAAAGATGGAGAACCACGTACCAGAGTGGAGGCACTCACACTCCGGTGAGTGACAGTACCCCCCCTTTTAATGGTGGGCACAGAACACTTGTAACCGGGTTTGGCCGGAAATTTTTGGTAGAATTTTTTAAGCAGGGCTGGAGCGTTGAGGTCCTCAGCGCGAATCCAGGAGCGTTCTTCTGGACCAAAGCCCTTCCAATGAACGAGGAATCGGAGAGTTCCTCGCGAAATTTTTGCATCCAGGATCTGAGAGATCTCGAACTCCTCTTCTTGATGAATCTGTACTGGTTTAGGTACAGAAGGAGGAGCAGAAAAACGATTGATAACAAGAGGTTTGAGCAGAGAGACATGGAAGGCATTGGAGATCCGGAGGTTCTTTGGTAATAGTAGCTTGAAGCATACTGGATTTATGACTTGAGTGATCTTGCATGGTCCGATGAAGCGTGGCGCAAACTTCATGGACGGAACCTTCAAGCGGATGTTTTTTGTAGAAAGCCATACACGGTCTCCAAGCTTGAGTGGTGGAATGGCTCGCCTCTTTTTATCTGCAAAGAATTTGTATCTGGCTGATGCTTTCCTCAGGGATGATCTCACCTGAGTCCAGATGGTTTTAAAGTTTTGACAAAGTCTCTCCACCGCAGGGACTTGGGTGGGAGGGAGGGCAGGGAACTGGGAGAGACGGATGGTGACCGTGAACCACGAAAAAAGGAGTTTTTGTTGAAGACTCACGGTACATGTTATTGTGGGCAAACTCAGCCCACGGGAGTAAATCTACCCAATTATCTTGAATCGCTGAGGAAAAGATTCTTAAGAAGGTCTCGAGATCTTGATTGACCCTTTCGGTCTGGCCGTTTGATTGGGGATGGTAAGATGATGATAGAGACAGTCAGATACCCAAGTTCTTACAAAGGGCTCGCCAGAATCTGGAGACGAACTGCACTCCTCTATCGGACACAATCTCGGACGGACAGCCGTGAATTCGAAAAATCTCTTTAATAAAATGGTCAGCCAAGGTAGAAGAAGATGGTAATCCGGTGAGAGGGACGAAGTGAATCATCTTGGAGAATCTATCCACCACTACCCAGATGGTATTACATCTTTTGCTAAGAGGAAGTTTGGTGACAAAGTCCATACTTATGTGGGTCCAAGGTTTGGTAGGGATAGGTAGTGGTTGGAGCAATCCCGCTGGTGTTCTGCGGGAAGACTTAAATTGAGAGCAGATCTCACAAGCGGCCACAAATTCTCTGACATCCTTTCTGATAGAAGGCCACCAATAACTCCGGGAAAGGATCTCAAAAGTCTTTCGTTCACCAGAATGTCCAGAGAAGCGTGAAGAATGGTACCATGACAATATTCTCTTGCGTAGAGATGGCGGAACAAGAGTTCTCCCAAACGGTAGCACATTGGTGGACGACGTGGCCAAAGTCACACATTTGGGATCCAGTATAGGATGATCAGAAGAATCCAAGATGTCAGAAGGAGGGGCAAATGCCCAGGATAAGGCATCTGCTTTCCTGTTCTTTGCAGCAGGTTTGAACGTTATAATGAGTTCGAAGCGAGAAAAGAAAAGTGACCACCTCGCCTGTCGAGGGTTTAGACATTGGGCTGTTTGTAAATAGAGGAGATTTTTGTGGTCGGTGAAGATGGTTACAGGATAATGAGCCCCATCCAGTAGATATCTCCACTCCTCCAATGCGACTTTTATTGCCAACAGTTCTTTGTCACCGATGGTGTAGTTCTTTTCCGCGGGTAGAAGACCCCGGGAGTAGAAGGCACAAGGATGGAACTTCTGTTGCTCAGATCTTTGGGAGAGAATAGCTCCTAGTCCGACATTGGAGGCGTCCACCTCGAGAAAGAAGGGAAGGTTTACGTCAGGCTGCCGAAGAACAGGGGCGGTAGAAAATGCTTCTTTAAGGCTTTGGAAAGCGTGAAGGGCCTCGGAGGACCAGTGTTTAGTATTGGCACCCTTCTTGGTCAGGGCCACAATAGGAGAAGCAATAGATGAGAAGTTCAGGATAAAACGTCTGTAATAATTAGCAAACCCCAGGAAGCGTTGTATAGCCCTGAGGGTAGTTGGCTGGGGCCAAAGTAGAACGGCATTAACTTTGTCTGGGTCCATCTCCAGACCTACTCCGGACACGATGTATCCCAGGAATGGAATTTGGGATAATTCGAAGGAGCATTTTTCTAATTTGCAGAATAGGAGGTTCTTCCGCAGTCTGGAGAGAACTTCTGCCACATATTGATGGTGGGAGACAAGATCTTGAGAGAAGATTAAAATGTCGTCCAGATAGACTACAATGCACACATATAATAGGTCCCGGAAGATCTCGTTCACGAATCCTTGGAAGACAGCTGGGGCATTACACAGTCCAAAGGGCATAACTAGGTATTCGTAATGCCCATCCCTGGTGTTGAATGCTGTCTTCCATTCGTCGCCTGACTTGATCCGGATTAGGTTGTAAGCGCCACGGAGATCAAGTTTGGTAAAAATCCGAGCACCTTTTATACGATCAAAGAGTTCGGTGATAAGAGGAATCGGGTACCGATTTTTTACGGTTATGGCAATGAGCCCCCGATAATCAATGCAGGGTCTTAAGGTCCCATCTTTCTTTTTCACGAAAAAGAAGCCCACTCCAGCGGGAGAGCTGGAAGGTCGAATGAATCCGCGATGAAGGTTGTCCTTGATATACTCTGACATAGCCTGTGTCTCTGGTAGCGAGAGAGGGTATACACGGCCCCTAGGAGGGTTTTCGCCAGGTAGTAAATCTATGGGACAATCCCATGCCCGATGAGGTGGCAGGCGTTCAGATTGCGCCTTATCGAACACGTCAGCGAACGGGGCATACTGTGAAGGAAGGCCCGGAGGACCAGGTGTTATAGATGATCTGTTGATTTTGAGTGGTACCACTCGGGTTAGGCATCTATGATGACAATCCGGGCCCCAGGATGTGACTTGGGGAGTACTCCAATCAACTTGTGGTGAATGAAGCTGAAGCCATGGAAGGCCAAGAACGATGGGACTAGTAGTAGCAGGAAGGACCAGCAAAGAGATTTTCTCTCGGTGTAAGGCTCCAATTTGAAGGGTCAAAGGAGTCGTACAGTGGGTGATAAGTCCATTAATGATGTGAGAGCCGTCTATAGCGGTGACCGCTATGGCGGTTTTTAACGGGGCCACTGGTAGGGACCACTGGTTAACAAGAGCACTGGAGATAAAGTTGCCGGCAGCGCCGGAATCCAAAAGTGCTTGAGAGATAAAAGATTTGGTGGCTGAGAAGATGGTAACATCAAATGCACACACTTTGGAATCCATAGAAGATGGAGAGGAGTCCAGGGACCCTAACCGTACCTCTCCAGAACTGGTTAGGGCCTGGCATTTCCCGACTTCTTAGGACATGAGTTCAGGCTGTGAGTAGGGTCAGCACAATAAATGCAGAGTCTATTTTGTATTCGTCGATCCCTCTCTCTAGATGTTAACTTAGAACGTCCTACCTCCATGGGTTCCACTGGAGGGGGAAGATGACGAACTTGAGGTGATGGGCGAGTGAACCCCTTAGAGGTGCTTGTTCTTTCAGACTCCCTCTCACGGAATCTCATGTCTACCCTATGACATAGGGAAATTAGATCGTCCAAGGAGGAGGGTAACTCTTGTGTGGTCAGTGCGTCTTTGATCTTATCCGTCAGACCCTGCCAGAAGGCAGCTATCAGGGCGTCTGTGTTCCACTGTAGTTCAGAGGCGAGTATCCGAAACTGAATGACGTACTGGGCCACAGAGTGTGATCCTTGGCGTAGTCGGAGAATGCTGGAAGCCGCAGAGACAACGCGGCCAGGTTCATCGAAAATTTTGCGGAACGTGGAAATGAAGAGTGCACTATCCTCCAATAGGGGGTCATTTCTCTCCCACAGAGGGGAGGCCCACGCAAGAGCCTGTCCGGAAAACAGAGAAATGAGGTAGGCAATCTTGGCACGGTGAGTGGCAAAATGGTGAGGTTGAAGCTCGAAATGGGGAGAGCACTGATTCAAAAAACCTCTACACGTCTTGGGATCTCCATAATATTTTGAGGGTGTAGCGTGGAAGCAGTAGACACCTGGGATGGCACTGGGAAGGAGAAGGCGCTGGAGGTTCAACAGTCGCTGAAACATTTTGTAGAGGAACTCCTCGGGTGGCCAGAGTCTGGAAACACTGGAACAGATGTTGCTGCCGAACATCCTGTTGTTCTACCCGAGTGACCAGATGCTGCAGCATCTCCTTAGCTGTTGGTTCCAATCCTGGGTCTGTCATGGCCTGATCTTACTGTTACGGGCACTAGGAGTTGCTTACCCGAGTTTCACCAGATGGAACTCTGCTAGAGAGGCGGGGTTATGGCACGCACCTCAAAGCAGGCAGGTGAATGATTGGAGCGACATAACAGCAGGAGAGTAGATATAGTCTGAGGAAGTCAGCGACTTGCAGCTATGGTTAGAGGAAAGTCAGCGACTTGGAGCAGTAAACTGGAGGCTGAAGATAATGCAGACACGAGGAGTGGACGTGGATAAGTGATGGTAGGTAGAGGAGGAGTCAGTGGTCTGCGTACAGCAAGTTGTACCACTGTAGTGATGGGAAGAATAGTACTGGTGCAGGTAGGTAGCAGGGTAGTCGGTGGTCTGCGTTCAGCAAGTTGTACCACCGCTATGGTGAGGAGTCTGGTCTAGGTGTAGGTAGCTAATAGGAGAGTCAGTGGTCTGCGTATAGCAAGTTGTACCACCGCTGTGATAGGAGGACTTGTCCAGGTGCGGGTAGGTAGCAGGGAAGTCAGTGGTCTGCGTGCAGCAAGTTGTACCACTGCTGTGAGAAGGAATGAGGACTTGTCCAGGTGCAGGAGAGTGAAGTTGAAAGGCAAACTGTGGCTGTATGGAAACAGCGCGAGTTGAGCAATGTCTTGTGAGGCAGAGATGGAAGGCACAATGAATAGTCTGTATGGAGTAGATGCCTTGCAGTGAGGAGAAGCTGGTCACAGCAGATATGCACAATAACACTAAGTAGTAGCGTGAGGAGATATCGTAGCTTGAGTGAAAGCTTGTCCTAAATGAAGCAATGCAGTAACACAGTCTATATGGGTACTTGTACCCTGTGCAGCAAACAACAATGGATACAACTGGTATGCGAGTAGTAGGCAATAGTCAATAGTCAGTAGAGCATACCCAGTTGTGTAGATCCGGAATCAGCTGAGAAGTGAAACGTTGTAGCGGTATGGGAACCGCCGCTGAGTTGAGCAGGGAGCAGCGTGGAAGCTGAAGCACGAGTAGAGCTGGAAGAAGTTTGGAAACTGCACACACGAGTAGAGATGGAAGCAGTTTGGAAACTGCACACAGGAGTAGAGCTGGAAGCAGTTTGGAAACTGCACACAGGAGTAGAGCTGGAAGCAGTTTGGAAACTGCACACAGGAGTAGAGCTGGAAGCAGCTTGGAAACTGCACACAGGAGTAGAGCTGGAAGCAGTTTGGAAACTGCACACAGGAGTAGAGCTGGAAGCAGTTTGGAAACTGCACACAGGAGTAGAGCTGGAAGCAGCTTGGAAACTGCACACAGGAGTAGAGCTGGAAGCAGTTTGGAAACTGCACACAGGAGTAGAGCTGGAAGCAGTTTGGAAACTGCAAACAGGAGTAGAGTTGGAAGCAGTTTGGAAACTGCACACACCTATAGAAGTTCACTGGGAGTGAGACTTCAAGATCAGGCAACTACCTAAGGCTGCAGGTGCCTTAAGTAGGGAGGGGTGATTGATCCATCAATCACATTAGTGGTCAGGTGTAGTTGTTAAAGGGACCTGCGCATGCGCAGTGCGACAGGATGGCGGATGGCCGCGGTTCCACACAGGTGTGAGCGGGAAAGATGGAGAACCACGTACCAGAGTGGAGGCACTCACACTCCGGTGAGTGACATAGGGATATTAATGTAGAATACAGTACTTTTAATAATTAAAATGTATTAGATTATACAGTCGAAGTCTAATAGGATTTGACTACTACGTTATCCATCACAGCTCTTTTATCATGTTATTCAATTAACTTCACATATTATTTGCCTCTATTTTAGTGGCACAGCTAGAGGCTCCTGGGTCTCAGGATAAAGGACTGAGAGGATGGTAAAAATCTACTGCCAGGTCTCACACAACACAGCACTGCTCTCATCTCTTCTACTATGGTACGTCTGTTTCAAACATACAGTGGTCAATGGCTCTTACCAGAGAACCTCACATTCACACGAATAGGACATCTACAGGGAAGGGGCAATGACAAAAAGTGTTTAGAGCAGGCAAACGTCAGTAGCAGAGGCGAGAGCAGTTCTGGACAGGTGACGTTTTTAGGGGTGAACTGCATAAGCTGGATTGGGAGAAAGCTGCATATCATAACTTTAAGAACTTGGAGAGGTGAGGAATTGAATAGTAACAATATATACTACTGTCTGTATCTGCAACTACAGGCTTCATCCACTTTCATTTTTTTCTAGTTAAAGCAAATGGAGCCGAAGGGACTGTATTATACATTTCACAATTGTCAATACAATTTTCTTGAGTCAGAGATACATGACAGCTTTCTAAAGGCTTTTGTGTTATCTGATCTGCTAGTAACTGACTCCAAAGTCATTTTGCACAAAGTACAATAATCGAGGATTTATAATAGACACAGATAAGTGAATTCTTCAGTTGAATCTAAGTTCAGATGAATATTGCTGATTACTAATGAACCAAATTATTTTTTGTTTTGAAATAAGCCTATAATAGATTTTAGCTTGAGTTTAACTTATTCAGAGCAGCTAATAAATTATTAAGCCAGATATATCAGGACTTTAAAATGTAGTCTAAATCACATTAATCTGATTTTTTGGGAAATTGCTCTGTAAAGATTATTTACAAATCACAGAACTAGAAAACTGTAAGCGCTCTTCTGTGATGTCACTTGGTCCCAAGATGGCGGTGTCAGTTGTGTGCAAACAGGAGGATTTAAGGCATTTCTTGTTATGTGCTTATAAGGTGGATAGGGCATTTAGCTTTGCAGTGTAGAAACAAGATGACATTTTGGGGGACAGTGATGCAGATATGAGATAAAGACAGCATTTAGGATGATATTTCCAGGTTCACTTCAACTAATGTAAATTGAGTGTCATGAAAGCCAGATAATGGGAATGTTCCTGACCTCTGCTCGAGTGACAGTCTAACCCCCAGAGAGGTGCGGAGTCTAACAGAGGAGAGGTATTCACCAGGGATTCCCGCAAGGGAATATGGTCTTGGCAGCTCTCAACCGCAGGTCGCAGTCCTCTAAGGGGTGCAGAGCAGATAGTATGCGGAACCACAGAGCCACTGTAGGCAGATGAGGAGTAGTGGTGAGCAGGTGGACTGCAGGGAGCTAGGGCACTGAGATCCACATAGGTGTATAACTCTGGAACTGGACCGATGATGAGCTATGTTCTGCAGTAAAGCCTCAGGTCTAGACTGTGATGTAAGCTGAACCAATAAGGTGGTCAGGCAATGAGCTGCA
Source organism: Mixophyes fleayi (assembly GCF_038048845.1). Lineage (NCBI taxonomy): Eukaryota > Metazoa > Chordata > Amphibia > Anura > Limnodynastidae > Mixophyes > Mixophyes fleayi. Next base: position 71,732,869 of record NC_134402.1, read on the forward strand.
CAGATATAGCTGGAAGCGAAGAGCTGTATAGGTAATGCTGAGTAGTGGTAAACTGCACAGGTACAGCTGGAAGCGATGAGCAGCACAGGTACAGCTGAAAATGATGAGCTGCACAGGTACATCTGGAAGCAATCAGCTACACAGGTATAGCTGGAAGCGAAGAGCTGTACAGGTAGCGCTGAGTAGTGGTAAACTGCACAGGTACAGCTGGAAGCGATGAGCAGCACAGGTACAGCTGGAAGTGATGAGCTGCATCGGTAACTCTGTGTAGTGGTAAGTTGCACTGGTACAGCTGGAAGTGATGAGCTGCACCGGTATCTCTGTGTAGTGGTAAGTTGCACAGGTATAGCTGGAAGCAATGAGCTGCACCGGTAACTCTGTGTAGTGGTAAGTTGCACAGGTATAGCTGGAAGTGATGAGCTGCACCGGTAACTCTGTGTAGTGGTAAGTTGCACAGGTATAGCTGGAAGTGATGAGCTGCACCGGTAACTCTGTGTAGTGGTAAGTTGCACAGGTATAGCTGGAAGCGATGAGCTGCACCGGTAACTCTGTGTAGTGGTAAGTTGCACAGGTATAGCTGGAAGCGATGAGCTGCACCGGTAACGCTGTGTAATGGTAAGTTGCACAGGTACAGCTGGAAACGATGAGCTGCACAGGTATAGCTGGAAACGATGAGCTGCACTGGTAACGCTGTGTAATGGTAAGTTGCACAGGTATAGCTGGAAGCGATGAGCTGCACCGGTAACGCTGTGTAATGGTAAGTTGCACAGGTATAGCTGGAAGCGATGAGCTGCACCGGTAACGCTGTGTAATGGTAAGTTGCACAGGTATAGCTGGAAGCGATGAGCTGCACCGGTAACGCTGTGTAGTGGTAAGTTGCACAGGTATAGCTAGAAGCGATGAGCTGCACCGGTAACTCTGTGTAATGGTAAGTTGCACAGGTATAGCTGGAAGCGATGAGCTGCACCGGTAACGCTGTGTAATGGTAAGTTGCACAGGTACAGCTGGAAACGATGAGCTGCACCGGTAACTCTGTGTAGTGGTAAGCAGCACTAGCCACGATTACGGGAACCACGGAGTAGCTGAACAGGAGTCAGAGGAGATGCTTCCAATCAGGTAGGGAGACCTAATGATCTGACACCCATTACACGGAGGTGGGTCTTAATAAACGGAACTAGCTGCAGATGATCCAATCACAGCTGAGCAAAGGTTTGAAGGTTCGCGGGGTAGCGCCTGCGCAGTACACTAAGCAAGATGGTGCCTGTTGGGAGCGGAATGCCAATCTGACCAGCTGACAGCGGTAACCAAGGGAAACCAATGAACACATGCGTGATATTTGGTCTGTTCCACCTATTGGGATAGTTGAGATATACCTGTCGCAAATACTGGATCTTTCAACAGGGCTGTAGCAGGTGAAGAAGGCAACATCTTCTCAGGAACAAGAGTAGAAGGCTGAACCCAATGAAATAGGGAGGACTGGACCTTCTCTGGAGTGAATAGGAGGGATGAGCCTTTTCAGGAGCAGGTGTTTGAGCGGGATCAAGGATCATTTTTTTCTGTTGAAGAAGAATCTATGAGGTGCTCAGCAGAATCCTTAGGTTTTCTGTTTGCTCGTTGCTGCAGAAAATGTTCAAGACTGGCACAGTAGAAGCAGAGATTCAGACATCTTCGGGGGCTGTGTTCCTCCTCTTAGAAGGGACTGAATGGGCCACCTCCATTTTTAGGAGCTTCTGCTGCTATTTTATCAATCCCAAGATATAATACAGAAGAGGATGCCGTACACCAACATGGAGTAGTACAGCTTGATGATTTAGTCTTGTGCTTTTGTGCATAGCAGGTGGGATTGGTTGTTAACAAAGTGGAAAGAGACCTCTAACAAGGTTATGGAGCAGATTCAAGACTAGAACTAGTTGGGTAAGTTAGTTCAGTGAAACTGAATGATTTCAAGGTTCAAAGAAGGCAACAAAGAGGCAGCCCAGAAAAACAGGAACAAGGGCATCCCCAGCGGGGTCCATGATATGCATAGTGATACTGTCACAAATATTGGATCTTTCACAACACAAAGACCAAAGCCAGAGACTGTGTGATATCAGAAGTCTTTATGCTAGGATACAGTAGAAACAGGTATGCCCTTCATACAGTCAGAGGTACAGGAGTATTGGTAGATGAGTTCAGAGGATAGTTCTCAGTGGTTGGAGGCCGAGCTAGACAAGGTAATATTGGTAATGCAGGCAAATAAGCTGTGATTATATCAGGGCTGAAGCAGCAGGTTTGTATGTCAATAGTCCAACAGCAATGTCAGGGATTCCTGAAGTCTACAAAGTCAGGATCAAGTTCAGGTTCAAAGTCAGCCAAAGTTCTGCTTGCTGTGAATTCAGCCAGGAATTACAGCAATTGCAGCGTTAGGAGCAAGCAAAAGCTCATTACAATGACTTGCAGAGAATTGATAACAGCCCCTATTTAAAGGATAACAATCAAGGAAGTTCAGAGGCAGCTGGAATGTGATGAGCACAAACTGAGCACGCTCAGGAATTTAGAAAAAACTTACAGCTGGAGAAAACACACTGAGCATACTCCAGGAACACTGAAAGCTTATCTTTTCTTTTTCCGTGTGCAGGATTGTGACAGTACGTAAATGTTGACCAGTGCACAAAATAGCTGCCTCCAACCAGGTTCATTTTTAAATATGTAGAAATGCAAAACTAACGGCAAATGACCTTTTGTGAAATTGTGTGTCTGCTCTTGTACAATTGAACCTAATACAGAAACCTGCATGTATGTGCTGGCCAAAATGGCAACATCTGTGGATTTTCAAGAGTTTGCACTTACTAATTGGTGGAGTTGAGTGGATTGGGGTGTGCCTTGCTACATACAGATGTGGGGCCTGATTCATTAAGGATCTTAACTTAAGAAACTTCTTATTTAAGTGTCCTGGACAAAACCATGTTACAATGCAAGGGGTGCAAATTAGTATTCTGTTTTGCACATAAGTTAAATACTGACTGTTTTTTCATGTAGCACACACATACTTGATAGCTTATTTGTACACTGAAATTTAAAGTTGATATTTGTGTGCTACATGAAGCAGTCTATGTTATTCAACTCATGTATTTTGCACTTTCCAGCAGCATTTTGGCAGGATAGCCCATTTCTAAGGGCTCTTTTTGTTAAAGACATTTAGCTTCAGATTCCGACTAAAAGCAAAGTTTTTTATTGCTGTTTACCACAGTGATAAGATATATATGTTTATCAAATTTAGCTCATTGGGACAGTGCCAGCAAAAAGTGTCTGTCCCGGCAAGTGCCTTCACCTGCAGAGATACAGATAGTGCGGTGATGTGGAAATATAAAGAAAGTACATTTATTAAAAAACAAATGGGCGTGTATATTTTAACTGCTAGTTTTCTCCAGTGTTCATTCTATATGATTTATGTAGCTTTAACCCCTCCTTGCCCAATTAACCACATACTTGCCTACTCTCCGAAATTTCATGACGTCCTCACGGACCACGTAGGAGTAGGCAACCTCCCGGATTCTTGTGGAGGCTGAGCTTAAATATATGCTCATGTTCCTTAAAGCCTACCAACCAGCCACCTAACCCTCATCCACTCTTTTCGTTCTCCCTTTCTCCCCTGGCCCCTTTCTTCTCTCCCCCTGATTTTGGTTCCCTTTCGTGCCTGTTTTTGTTTCACCCTCCCTTAGGATGTAAGCTCTTATGAGCAGGGCCCCCCCTCCCCTCCTGTCTCCATACCGGTTCTTCTGCTCTGTCTTTACTCCATATGTCTTCCTGGAGTTCTTGAAGCATTGGTACTTTGTGTTTATTGTTCTGTACTTTGTCACCCTGTTTTATACTACTGTTTGTACTGTGTACGGCGCTGCGGAAACCTTGTGGCACCCAACAAATAAAGGATAATAATAATAATAATAATTAAGCCCAGCCCCCTGCTATGCAATGCTGTGAATTTTGCCATTTCATGGCGGGGGCACAGCCCCACCTGCAGTTGTCACATGACCTTCCCTCTGGAATCTCCTGGAGGGAAGGTTTTAAAAGTAGACAAGTATGATTAACCACCATTGAGTGCATTGGCTATTTAGCTGCTGAAGCAATGAAACAGTTCCTGAAACAGAAAGTAGGGGAGAAGTGACGACCCTACAGAAGAGTAATCAGCAAGATGCAGGCTGCCTCTTCACTGAGTCTCTCTGATGGGCAGAGATCTATATTATTTCCATTGTTAAGCTATCCATAGACGGCATAATGAGAGGTGGCGAAAAGTTTAACATTTTGCTGCTTGGCAAATTGAACATTTTCTCCACCTCCCCATAGAGCTTTATGAGGGTGATGATAAAGAGTGAAAATCAAGTTAAAGTTGGTAATATTATATTATAAATTCAGTGTAACTAAAATTAAGCCTGTCTGTTTTCCTGGGAAAAAAAGGCATTTCATTAGTTGTTAAACAGACCGTACAGTAACCACCAGTGAAGAAACAGCTATGTTAGCTCACTGTCAAAAAACGTAAAACAAAAACAAGTATTTGTTTAAAGGGAAAAAAAACCTGTACTATTAAAAAACTATTAAGTTTGCTTTCACTTTTATATTGCCTTTGAGACAATCCTTATCAGTTCATTACATAAGTAAATGAAACAAAAAAGCAAAACAAAAATGTTTAGACAGTTTGGCACTCAGTCAAAATAACATAAAACAAAAAACTTTTAGACCATTTGGACCACTTTTCTTTGTAAACAGTAACAGTGATAAGTTGAGAGAGAGAGAGAGAGAGAGAGAGAGAGAGAGAGAGAGACAGAGGGAGGATGAGAGAGAGGGTGAGAGAGAGAGGATGAGAGAGAGGGCGAGAGAGAGAAAGAGAGAGAGAGGTGAAATGCATAAATAGAAGCTAGGAAACGCTTTGTTTTTATATGTTTAAACAAGTAATTGTTTGAAAGAAAAAAAAAACTGCACTATTAAAAAATATTAAGTTTGCTTTCAGCTTTATATTGCCTTTGAGACAATCCTTATCTGTTCATTACATAAGTAGATGAGACACTCGGGATATTAACAACAATCGCAAAACACCTTCCAAGCTATAAATTTCAAGCTCTTATTGTTTTTTAATGGTGTGCGTATTTTTAGCCTACTGAGATTTATTTATTAATATTTCTTGGCTGCAATATGATACAAAATCCAAAAGTGCAAACAACTGTATCAGATACATTGAAAGCAAAAAAATGAAACCGGCGGCCTTGTTTTTCCCCTGTTTGCAGCACCAGACTAATAAATAACCCCTGCTGCACCTCAATTTCACAGTCCATTAATTGACTTGCCATAGACAGATTTCTGCAATACATACACAAATGTATATGATAGGGACACAGTCATCATATTGCACTTTCAGCTCAGCCAGTAGAGAGCAGTAACACACTAAATTAGCATCCTTCCTTTTTACCTGTATTACTTTTCAATCACATTGCCTTAGTGGGCAAGACATATTTTATAACGTATCTGCCTTTGCTTATATAAATGCATTGTCAGATAATTGAAACTCTTTGTTATAAAATACACCTTACTTCTTTGGATGATGCTGCAGAACTTAAAATATTAATAATTCCCAAAGAGATCCTTGGAGGTGATGAATTTTACAGCTGTAGCTGTTAATTTAATTTAGCTGATTCAAACTGTTCCTATGTTAAATTAAGCTTAAAATCCAAATTTCCTGATCACAGTTATATTATGTAATGAAACATAAATAAATTAAAATCAATCTTTGGTACCGTGGAGATATTTTACATTCATGATTAACATGAAACAGTGTTGATTTGAAATATATGTAATATAATGTATATCTTTCAAAAAGCCACTGAAATGAATACATACGCAATACTAGGTATGCACACCATTGCTGGTATTGTATGTATGTTCACCAGATTTCAAATTGCCATTGTGATTTCAAACTCAGTGATGTCAGGCAAACTCTTAGATAACGCATCTCCACCATGGGAAATGGTTACTCCTAGTAACATGAGTAGACAATGCAGATAGAGCCAGCAGTTACAATAACGCAGCATAAATTAAAAGTATATGATATAAATTGCATACTCAAACCACTGGTTTTGGTACTTTGATCTCTTGTCAAAGTAAGACCAGTCCCCTTTTATAAATGTGATGATATCAGGCCCAACAGCTTCTTAAATTTCACTTTGTGGAACAGCATGGCTCAGTAGGCCCTGGATGTCAGAGATGTCCAAGTGCCAGCATGTCCTGACTGCAATGGGTATGTTGGTGCTTGTAGTTCTATAAGCCCACTCCCTAGGGAATCCAGGCCTGTGCTGAACAGACTGGGGTTGGTTTGTCATTATGCCTGCTGCATATCCCCCTGCTATAGAGCCAACAACCCCAGCTGGTTTGCCTAATGCTGGTTTTCGTAAAATTGGGGGAGGGGACCCCTGATTTTGCGGCAACCAGCACTAGACTGGCAGCACTAGGGCTAATTGCATTAGGAGGGTTGGACCTTGGGCGTTTTTTTTAACAATTATATTTGTAATACTGTATAAAGCCCGGGGTCGGGTGGCTGTATTGCTGCCTGACTCACCGGCAGAACTTAGAGTAGCACCACAGCTGGAGAAAGAGATATGGCTGAAAAACAAGTTTAGTCCCACTGCCGGAGAGTTTGGCATGCCCCTACTCTTCATCTCCTACAGCAAAACGCCCCTTCCCTGCCCCGTTCACTTCCCTTTCACTAAGTCTGTGGTTAGTGGCCTTTCCGTGTGCTGCCACACAGAACTGGGCTGCGATACCAGCTGTATCTGCAAAGTAATTTTGCGCACAATGCACTCAAAACCGGCAGATACGTACCTTGATGAATCAGGCAATAATAAGTGCAATAATGCCACTATTCTGTTGGGGCCAGTGGGTGATACATTATTACATGGTATACAATGAATCAATATGGTGGCTCCTACTTATATTAAAAAGTCACAATCAAAGAAATAATGTTTTGGGCAGAACATCTATTCAAAAAGAAATTTGAATTAAATCCTGCTTATAAAAATAATTATGCATTATATAATTTCAACTTTGATATCACATTTTAACCACCTCTCCTATGTAAATAAAAGTGAAGGTTTTCACTGATACATTTGTATGAATATTATGGGCCTGACTCATTAAGGTGAGCACAGCAATAAAAGGAATAAATCTTCTCCCGGATAAACCATGTTACAAAGCAAAGGGAACAAATTAGTTTATTATTTTGCACGTAAGGAAAATCCTTGCTGTTTTTTTAATGTAGCACACAACTATTTGATAGCTTTATTGTTACACTGAAATTTAAAGTTTTTCAAGGACTTGCCCTAACCCAGCTATAAATCTGTCCCCACATTTGAAATTTAACTCCCCCTCAAATACAACATGGTTTTGTCCAGGTGCAGAGTTACTCCTTTCTTATGTTTTGCTCTCCTCAATGCCTCTGGCCCTAACTGTTTATATGACCCAAACTAATTTACCAGTAAAAATAAGTGTTTTGTTATGGTGTATGTTTAACTCCATGCACTTATGCAATAATACATTCAGCAAATTGGAGGAGTTTAGATTGACAAATCACACCGAATTGGTTGTATTTGATAAATCAGCCTAAAAATCAGTCCTAGAGAAGGGTTTGAGAGTGTAAAATGCAAGATTAAAAAGTGAGTTTGCCCAAGAATTCTGCCACTATTGTACTTTTCTGTAAAGTGCTGTGAATCTCCAGGGAGAGAGGCACAATATTAAACAAAGGCATTACTGTCATCATTTATATTTAAAGGGTAATGTGAAATCTATTTTGGAAAAGTGCCTTGTTCCATAGACTAAAAAGTTACAGTTACTATTTTTTTCTAACTTCCATTTTAGGTTATTTCAGGTTATTTCCATGTACTTTGATAGTGGCAACTGCTACACTGACAAAACTGAATTTGCTTGGGTTAATTAAATCATGCATAGTTCTCCTTTGATACTTTCCATCCAACAGTAACTTGTGAAAATAGTATTAGAGCTCATCAATCTGTTGCTGTCCTAGAAATTATATACTAGGGTTTTCTTAATAATAGTATTAGCATTTTATGGCTCATGGCTGGTTTGAGAAATATGGAACATTTGACACATTAAATCAGACTGCTGACTTTATGGCTTCTTATTTACTGCTGTCTCTTTTCTTTATCAAGCTTTCTACTGTTTACAGTCAGTCACTTGCTCTTGGCATTGTTGAAGCAGATTAGTACTAAGACAGTTAAGTTCTGTGTAGCGCTATTTCATGAAGGTCTTTTTATGGAGAGAGACTGCACACTATTTTGCTCTCAACTGTAACTATGTTAGTCAACATTACACACCTCAAAAAAAATGTTTTCATGGAAATAAATGAATATTTCCATAAAAGAGAGTTATAGCTAATCAAATTATTGTCTGGGTAAACAGTATTGTTTATTATTTGCAAATACAAACAATTTTCTGATTTGACAAGACTGAGTAAACACATGTACCAAATTTACTCTCCCCTTTGTCATTAGAACAGTCTGAATTTATAATGACCTAACCAGGGCTGCCAAGAGGAATTCAGGGCCCGGTACAGCAACTTCATGGGGCCCCCCTTTAAAGTTGAGCACGGTAAAAAATTTAGTGGGATTGGTCGTGCAATTGGGGTTGTGGCTGTGCATCATTGGGGCATGGCTAGCAGGTGAAAAGCGCTAGGCCACCCTCCTACAGAAAAAACCCTGCATTGCTGTGTACACCATTGGCACGAAGGACATCTAGCACCATAGTGTATTTATATAAAGAGTGCACCGTCTTGGCCTGCCCCTTACATTGGGCAGAACAGTCACCAAAAATTGGGATTGTCCCACTAGAATCACAACATTTCACAGACTGTCCTGCTCTCTCCTACCTGTTCTTGTGACTTTCACCACCTGTGGCTGCTGGTTTCTTTAGTTCCGACTTGTCTGGGTCCTGGAATGTTGGTTGCCCTATATGGAAAAAAAATCGGTACATTTAGAAAATTCCAACCAGTCCCGGCGTTAAATCAATAGTGCCCACGATTAATAATTAGACCTTTCTCCAGCCCTAACATTAAAATAATAGTATTTCCAATAAATAAACCTATTTACCTCCCTCAAAACAGCCCCAGCAATAAATTAATAGTATTTACATTTCATAAATATATACCTATTTCCCGCAACCATCACTGCCTTTAAATAATTCAGTGTCACATTTAATAAAGAGACCTCATTGCCACAAGCCCCCTGTACCATCACATTAACTCCACGCTGCTTTTCCCACCTTCACCTGGCCCCATTCATCACACTGTGCCATGCTGCTCCCCCCCTTTATCACTATGTGCCATGCTTCTCCCGCCTCCTCTTCATCACTGTGCCATGCTGCTTCCCCCCTTTCATTACACTGTGCCATGCTGCCCCCCTTCTTTATCACACTATGCCATGCTGCTCCCCCATTCCTCATCACACTGTGCCATTCTGCTCCCCCCCATTCCTCATCACACTGTGCCATTCTGCTCCCTTCCATTCTCCATCTCACTGTGCCATGCTGCTCCTCCCTTCTTCATCACACTGTGCAATTCTGCCCCCCCCATTCTCCATCTCACTGTGCCATGCTGCCCCCTTTGCCTTTTTCATGAAACCATGCCATTCCCCTCCCCCACTGCTTAATCACACTGTGCCTTTTTGCTTTCCTCCCCTTGCCTCCGTTCCCTTACTTACCTTTGTATTGGCTTCTTTCATCTCTTTTCTTTTCTTCTCTTCTGTCTTCTTGCTCTTGCTGGGTCCTCTCTGCACTGCTCCTCACTGAATGTCGGGCGTGACATCATTACGTCACACTCGACAATCATTGCAAACGAAACAGGAAGGAGGGAAGAGGAACGCCGGCGCAGCGATCATGTGAGTATTTGTATACACACATGATCCCTCCCCCCCCACGCACAAAAAAAGAAATAAGTAAAAAAATTAGGTTAAATACAAAAGCAAAAAAAACAAAAAATGTCAGCCCGGGCCTGGGTAATTAGTACCCGGCCCCCCCTCTCGGTGGCCCTGTGTGTAACGCAGACAGACTATCGCATCAGAGTAAAAGCATTGAGTCAGGTGAGCAGGGAACATCATCATGCAGGTAACAATTTCCTTTCCATGCTCTAGAATGGGCAGGTGTCATATTTAATAAAGAGACCTCATTGCCATAAGCCCCCTGTACCATCACATGAACTCCATGCTGCTTTTCCCACCTTCACCTGGCCCCATTCATCACACTGTACCATGCTGCTCCCCCCCTTCATCACACTGTGCCATGCTGCTCCCCCCTTCTTCATCACACTGTGCTATGCTGCTCCCCCCTTCCTCATCACACTGTGCCATGCTGCCCCCTTTCTTCATCACACTGTACCATGCTGCTCCCCCCCTTCATCACACTGTGCCATGCTGCTCCCCCCTTCTTGATCACACTGTGCCATGCTGCTCCCCTTCTTCATCACACTGTGCCATGCTGCTCCCTCCCTCTCCTTCATCGCACTGTGGCATGCTTCCCCCCCTTCTTCATCACACTGTGCCATTCTGCTCCCCGCCTTCTCCATCTCACTGTGCCATGCTGCTCCCTCCCTCTCCTTCATCACACTGTGGCATGCTTCCCCCCCCTTCTTCATCACACTGTGCCATTCTGCTCCCCGCCTTCTCCATCTCACTGTGCCATGCTGCTCCCCTTGCCTTCTTCATCTCACTGTGTCTCCCTCCCCCCACACTTCTTGATCACACTGTGCCTTTCCTGTGTTACTTTCCTCCCTTTGCCTCCATCCCTTTACTTTCCTATGTATTGGCTGCTTTCATCTCTTTTCTTTTCTTCTCTTCTGTCTTCTTGCATCTTGCTTCTTGCTGGGTCCTCTCTGCACTGCTCCTCACTGTCGGGCACTGCACCACTCCTCATGTCAGGAGTGGCGTCATCACATCACGCCCGACATTCATTACCAACGAAGCAGGGAGGAGGGAAGAGGGACGCCGGCGTGAGTATTTGTATACACACATGATCGGCGCCCACAACCCCCCCCCCCCTCCCGTGCAAATAAGTAGAAAAAATTAAGTTAAATAAAAAAAAAGAAAATGTCGACCCGGGCCTGGGTACCCCCCCCCCCCTTCTCGGTGGCCCTGTGCGTAATACAGACAGACAATCGCATAAGAGTGAAAAAATTGAGTCAGGTGAGCAGGGAACACCATCATGCAGGTAACAATTTCCTTGCCATGCTCTAGAATGGGCAGGTGTCATAGGCAAGTTATTTAAGAAAATAGGTATTTGTGATTTAATTTGCAGTATCTTCCAGGTGTGGCTCACAGGAAGTCTGTTTCCAACCCGGGTTAAAACCTGAGAGAGGGAAACTAAATTGCTAACTCCTGATTCTCTCTACATTCTTGTGATTTTCCCATGATTGATTTACGTATATAAATCCAAATGGAGCAATTAATTTGTGACCTCATGTGTAGGGCCACTGCGGAGCATATGTGGCCAGACACAATTCTAACACCATCAAACCACAGGCAGGCACCAACATACACAGTTTAGCTTCCCCAAATTCAACATTCAAATATGGGAGGACAATGTATTATGCCAAAACCATATATGACTTCTACACCTATACCCAGCTCAAGCATGCAACACTACAGCGGGAGTCCATCCCAAAAGGATAACAGCAAAGTGTTGCATTATGAGCAATTGTGAACTCCTTGCTTGGCTGTATTTATTGCATTGCACTTTTCAATATAATTTATACTTTGTGTATGTAACTAAAAGAATATATTTATTTACAAAAAATACTATTTCTTTTTACCAACCTTCAGATACTGTTCATGCAGAACTTCAATAATAGCATCACAGGTCTCAGGTATTATCAAACCCAGAGCTTGCGGTGAAATTGCTGTGCTGTATTTGAGATCTGCCAGTGTCCTTCCTGTGGCCAAAATTTTCAGGGTAGCAATCAGTCTTTGCTCTGCAGATTTCGGTCTCCTTAAATGGACATCCTCCTTCTGAATCATGGTGACAAGCTGGAGCAGCTCCTGGAATGTGGGGTAATTTATTTGCAGTGAATTCCTGAAGTCATCAGGGATGTTGACCCCGGTGGTAGTCATTTTAACGGTGCTGATAATACTGACAGTGACTACCACGAACAAAAAATCACGAAATCCAGTTGCCCGACTTGTAATAAATGCTGACTGACCTTAACAATGACCAATGCAGTCACCGATAGTGTGTTAATAAATCACGAGCATCAGTAATAACGGCAGCCAGTTTTCACATCATTTTAAATTGCGACCTTTATATCACTATTTTTAAAGCGGCAATGCTGCTTCTCATCGGAGCTAACTGTTAGACTTAGCCTTAGGGTTAGGGTTAGCGTTAGGGTTAGCGTTAGGATTAGGGTTAGGGTCAGTGGCGTATCCAGGGGGGGGGGCGATCTGGGCGATCGCCCCCCCCTAGCAGACACTTGCTGCCGACGGCTGCACACTATGTGCAGGTCAGTCCAGCCATGACAGGCAGGGACAGTGTGCTGCCTGTCACGGCTGGACGGACCTGCACATAGTGTGCAGCCGTCGGCAGCCTAAGATGTTAGAAAGGGACGGGGCCTAAATCGCCCCCCTAAATCGCCCCGGGTACAGCATTTTTCTAGATCCGCCCCTGGTTAGGGTTAGGGTTAGGGTTAGGAATAAGGTTAGTGTTATGGACCCTGCATTGCCACTTTAAAAATAGTGATAGAGAGGTCGCAATTTCAAATGATGTTTTAGAGTTTTACTCTACCCAAAGGGAGAGAGAGGGTTGGTTGGATCACCTGATTTGTAGGAGCAGTGGAACCCATTCGCCATATCGAGGTGTATCCTTAGGGCCACAGTTTTGTAGTATATGTTTCCAAGTGTCAGACCAGAATATTTGATTTGGAGAACCAGGCATAGAATAATTTAATTTGACAAGTTCCCAAGGAATATTTACTTCCCACCAGGTAGGCTTTGGACATCCTTTACTTGACCTGAATGATCATGCCTTCTCATAGTGGAGGTTCCTAATCATTCAATGGTGGCTGAGGTGCAGATATCGCCTTGTCACAATGAAACAATGACTGTAATTATTCTTTAATTTCTACTCCTCTTCTGCTCACAATAAGTAGAACCTACCAGACTATACAGAATTTATGTTTGATTAATATTTCAAAGACATGTGTAACCCAAAATAAGATGCATCTCAAAGGGGTGTGCTTATTTTGTGTCTTCACACCCTTAGAATACTGCACATGCACTTGGATGTCCCTGATCTGCCTCGTGAAGTGCAAGGGGCCAAAAGTCTTACATATGTGAAAATAACAATTGCTACATGACATTACAAATACGTACAACTCTAAATCGCCCACATTTACTGTCTATGTCATTATTTAAATAGTTTACCTTTTATTCAAATATTTTTGTGGCACATGCATGTACAGTAGGCACACGCAGTATTCATTTCTTCACTAAACCTACCATATTTTTGCATCTTGGCAATGAATCTTAAAGTAACTTCCTATTCATTTTACGTTATTTACAAACCTTGAACCTTGTTTACTTCCTGCGCATAAGACTTATTTTTTTGTTTGACATTTACAGATCAAAATCCTAAGCTATAAATGCTGTCAGACCTCCTGTTTTTCCACTGCTGCAAGAAGTACTAAAAATGTCCTTAATTCCTTTCAATGATAGATACGAGGTAACCATCAAAGATTAGAAGAGTTGATTATAATGTTTTAAAAAAAAAAAAAAAAAATGTTATCCGAAATATGATCAGTTGGGATTTCTTCCATTCCCATCCCTGCCGTTATTCACTACGATAACTAGTGCCTGTAAGTTAAAAATCTTTATCATTCTTTTTCCCCATCTCCTGCAATGAACTGTACTTTGACAGTACAAAGTATTATCATTTGCTTCAGAATGTGTCTGCTTCCTCATATATCTCACTGCACATCTCCACTCTTAAGAAAAAGTTAAAAGCATGGTGGCTCTCACTATATTATGTCACCATATTTGTAAGTTTTTATTAAATATTTTCTAACAGGCTTTGAATTTCAAGACGCTAGATGCTCAGCTGGAACCTGTGAAATGAAGTAAGGAAAGTAGGACATTCCTTGGTAGTTTGTGTCAACTAACAATCCTCTCTCCTCCGCTGTGTTCCCACCTCCAGCTGCTCTACAGTATTTTTGGAAGAAGATTTAAAGCTTCAGCAAACTTCCCATAAAAAGTAGAAGTTTCTCAAATGTTCACAACTGGGTTTTACTTGCACAGTAGATTGAGTGACTGACTTCAAACTCAATCAGCAGAGAAAATTGATTTTCTTATTACCTTCAATTTACTCTGTAAATCGATACTGCAGATTACACAGAACATAATGTAGCAGAGGATTTCACAGCATCTGCATAGCAAATGGTTTGCTGTATTTAATTAGCAGAAAAGCCGCATGGCCTTTGTGTACAGAAAAAGACTACTGTAGTTGAGACAGATAGCAGTGTGGCTAACAATAATGTTATTTACAAATCAATATTACCAGCCGCTGTAGGTATATTGTATAATCGATTTATTTAAAGCAACTTTGTTTGCTATTTTTTTAATTGAGTCTGCTATTATTGGCATCTTTATTTCTTCCTTAAACATGTTTATTTTTGCTAAGTAGTTTATAGTTTTGGATAGTATGTGCAACAGTGCAAGCAAACAAAGAATATTATTAGCAACAGACCACTAAGTAAACTAACTAAAACACTGTTAAGAAATGCCAAGTAAAGGTATTTTAGGAAACAGCTATTAAAAGAAAGTTTGGTGTTGCCTATCGCAACCAATCGGATGTTTGCTTCTATTTTCAAAGTGGCACTAGAAAAATAACATTTATACGTTGATTAATTGCTATGGGCAATGCAATACATATTCTTAGCATTAGTTTCAGATATGTCCTCCTTGTTTAAAATATGGTAAAAAGAAGAACAAAATAAAACATAAGACCAAAAGATAGTAATGTAGAGTCTTGTCATTCAAACCATATCTGTGTTTTATAATGCAGACTATATTAAGGCATCATTTAAATATGTTTGCCTCGCAAATGTATTCAGATTCTTGGCCAATTCTCTAATTTTACTGAAGCACAATTTATACACTTAGGGCCTGACTCATTAGGGAGCTTAAATGGTGATACATTGTGTATTTTGTGCACAATTACACTGCACATGCCAGAACCGGACCATACACCAGAGAACGCAGCAGCTTCCAATTCATCTTCAAGTGCCAATGACACTTTCGGCAGCTTACGATTTCAGGGGCGGAATGGGGTGGAGATGGGGTTGAATGCATGTAGTTAATGACAATACGTGCAACTGAAGCCCTGTCGCACGCAGATGTATGCTTTTTTCTGACGCAAAGTTTGCACCTACTTAAGGTCAAGTCTAACTCACAGCATTCACATTAGAGATTGGTGGGCTCGGTTCCCAGAGATCCGAACTCACCCGAACTTCACCTATCCGAGTACCGAGCCGAACAGGCTCGGTACTCTCCCGCCCGTTCGGTATCGAAATTGAGGCAAAACGTCATTGTGGCGTATTCGTATTTCTGAGCTCGGTTCTCGTGAGATTTGAAAAGCATAAATACCCACCTCCACAGCAATCCATTGCCATTTCACAGATGGAGAGAGCAGGGTTAGGTCACAGGCTGTATTAGAGCAGGGACAGAGCAATAATTGTACACCTTATTCTTTGTATTATTCATTTCTAATCTATTCAATTTATTATTAATTCAAATTCTATTAGCAATTGTTAGAGCAGGAAGAGAGGAGGATAGAGGAGGATTATTTTTCAATTTTTTGCACTACAAGTGCTTTGGGGTGTCCCATATTCCCCAGTGTGAAACACAAATTTTTCTGGCTGTCACAAAAAGTCATATTTGTCAGCAGTATCTATCTAATACAATATTTTGTACTACAAGTGCTTTGTACTCGTTAAAATGGATTCAAAGCAGTCCACATATGAGCAGAATCAGCAAGCAGGTGCTGGCAACAGTCCTGATGGTAGTGTTCCCAGTACGTCATCTGGTAAAGCCTATGTAAAAGTACATAGTCTTTTTAAATCAGGGAGAAACACACCCCAAAAAATAAGTATACTTATAAGTATAAGTATAAGTATTAGTGTACGGTACAGTCTACCACCAAATAGGAAAGGGACTTGGGGCATTTTTATATCACATACAGTCTTGAAAGGCTGCTGTTTTGGCAATTTCTCAATAAGGGTAGGGTGTCATAAACAGACTGACCCCAAACTGGCTTTGTCCATTTCAATTTATATTGTACAGTCTATAACAGCTGATTTTTTTTAGTATTTTCTACAAGTGGATGGGGGCCTAGAAAGACAGAAACCAAACTACCTTTGTCCATTTCTTTAGATATTTAACTATAAGTGTAGGGTGTAATATATACCCAAATACAATGGCTGCATTGCCAATATGCATAGATGGAGAGGAAGACAATCTGGTTTGTGTGTAGAATTAATGATGGCCTACCAGGAATGAAACTGTTGTTCATAATTATATAGCTTTCCAATTACATTACTTATCCAAGAAACAGGTGGAGCACTAAATTCGGTGATTTTATGGCCAAAAACATTGATTTTTAAACAAAATTGCAAAACAAAACCAAACAAAACCAAAACCAAAACCAAAACACGCAAGGGCGGTTTGGCAAAACCAAAACCAAAACCAAAACACGACGGTAATCCAGATCCAAAACCAAAACACAGGGGTCAGTGAGCATCTCTAATTCACATGCTCTTTATTTAAGGGGAGAATTGACTATTCACCTGCATTCCAGCACACCTGCACACACTCATATTGTTATACAAGACTGCCAGAGAGAGATTACTATGGTAGCATTTCATTAAACGGATTGATTATATTATTGTTTGCTGAGGATTATAGGATTGTTATATATCATAAAGGGGTTGGGTACATCATTACGAAAACCACCATTTCAACATGAGTTATAGCGACATTAATATGTCGATTCCTATAATTCCGACATGTATGAAATGCAGACTTACCTAAAAACTGATCGTCAATATTTCCGACAGCAGTGCTATAAAGAGTGACAGCAGAAAATGCCGTTGGTGTGATTTTCGTCACTTAAAATGGTGACAGTGACATTGCCGTTATTAAGGGGCGCAATGCGAGGACCCGGCAGCTGTATAAAGTCCAAAGTAAAAAACAGACCCCTCCAAAACCAATGACTGGTACAACGTCACCAGCCCAGAGTGCGTGTCTTCAGGAAACATGTGAGCCTCTTTCGTCTGATGCTGAGGTGGTCCATCACTATTGGCTATCGTTTCATCATGGACACCCTGCGCATTGTGCAGAGTGACCTAGAGTTTTTGCACAACATCCCAACAGCAACACCACAGCTGACCAAACTCTTGGTGTTATTGCACTTTTGTGCGTCTGGATCTTTCCAGACCACAATAGGTGTTGAGGCAGGACTATCCCAAGCCACCTTCATTTTTTTACTTTACTTTCCTTCAGGACAGTTGGCAGACTGTCCTGCTCTCTCCTACCTGTTCTTGTCACTTTCACCATCTGTAGCTGCTGGTATCTTCAGATCAGTTGCTGCTTGTCTGGATCCTGGAATGTTGGGGGCTCTATTTGGAAAAAAAATGTGTACATGAAAATTAGAAAACTCAAACCAGCCCCGGCATTAAATCAATAGCACACACATTCAATAGTTAAGCCTCCTTCTAGCCCAAACATTAAAATAATAGTACTTACATTTAATAAATAATCTATTTCCCTCCAACCAGACCTGACATTAAATTAATAGTATATTGTTACGATTATGATGCCTTAGTCAGTATTAGCACAGGCTTACCTAGGGCGCGGAGTCTAACGGCCTTCCGGTCTTCACCAAGAACCACCGCAAGGTAATGTGGACTTTGCTGCCGAAGAACCGCAGGTCGCGGCCCCCAGATTAGCCTACTGACGTAAGGGAGAAGGTTCTAAGTGATGGCAGGCAGACAAGAAAATAGACAATGCGGTGCAAGTACAGGCACTAACCGTTAATTCCAGGCGTTGTAGATCTGCAACAGTAACCGGTAGATGCACGGAGCCAATGGGTGCGTGGCAGGATTTGGGTCCAGAGGGACGACCGGGTCAGTACACTGGTGATATCAGATATACGGTACCAGAGGGAAATCCAGAGAATAGTTGGTAACACAGCCGAGTCGGTACACAGAAGGTATCAGGTATACGGTGCCAGAGGGAGATCCAGAGAATAGTTGGTAACACAGCCGAGTCGGTACACAGAAGGTATCAGGTATACGGTGCCAGAGGGAGATCCAGAGAATAGTCGGTAACACAGCCGAGTCGGTACACAGGAGATAGTCCAGTTCATAGTGCCAGGGATAAGCCAAAGAATAGTCAGGTCACAGCCAGGTAGGTACACAGGAGTAGGAGGAATAGAGGGATACACAGGGAGCAGGTTCACAGGAGTCAGGACACAGGAACTGTAGCCAGGAACAGGAAACACATTGCTCTGACACAGGCAGCGTGTCAGAGCAGGGGAGATATAGGAGTTTGAATTCCCCGCCCAGGAGTCACATGATCGGCAGCAGGGAGAACCCGGAAGTGCGGCAGCGCCAACAGAAGAGGCGCTGCACAGATCGGACACCGCTGTCAGATCACGCTGACAGCGCAGCGGAACGGGAACAAGGTAAGTTCCTAACAGTACCCCCCCTTCAGGGGTGGCCTCCGGACAACCTATAAGGCTTTTGAGGGAACTTGGTATGGAATTTCTTCAACAAACTCGGAGCATGAAGGTCTCGTGCAGGAATCCAAGAACGCTCTTCAGGACCGTAACCTTTCCAGTCAACCAGGAACTGCAAGGAACCTCTGGAAATCCGAGAATCTAGAATCTCCTTCACCTCAAATTCCTGATCTAGCGCAGAAATAGCAGCAGGTGGTCTTCTTGAAGAGAAGAATTTGTTAATAACAAGTGGTTTGAGAAGGGAAATGTGGAAGACATTGGGAATCCTCAAGGTAGGGGGTAATTTTAATCTAAAGGCCACCGGATTAATGACCTCAATGATCTTGAAGGGACCAATAAATCGGGGAGCGAATTTCCTAGAAGGGACCAACAAGCGAAGATTCTTCGTAGACAACCATACTTTGTCACCAGGAGTAAGTAGTGGAGACGGTCTTCTTCTTTTGTCAAATGCTCTTTTACTGATGGCAGAGGTGTGAAGTAATTTGCATTTGATAAGATCCCACCTAGACGAGAAGTCCGATAGAAGGGAATCAACTGCAGGAACCCCAGAAGCGGTTAACTCTTTGAAGGGTGGAACTTTAGGATGAAATCCCTGAAGAGCAAAAAAGGGAGAAGTGGAGGTAGAGTCGTGTGAATTATTATTGTGGGCGAATTCTGCCCAAGGTAATAAATCAACCCAATCATCATGTTTAGCTGAAATGAAACATCTGAGGAATTTCTCCAATTCTTGATTCGTCCTTTCAGTGAGACCATTACTTTGAGGATGATATGCAGAAGAGAAATTTAACTTTCCACAAAGACGAGAAAAGGCCCTCCAAAATCTTGCCACGAACTGAGTTCCTCGATCAGAAACGATAATATCTGGACAGCCATGCAGGCGGAAAATTTCTTTAATGAAGAGTTGAGCCAGAATAGGAGCAGAAGGGAGACCTTTTAATGCCACAAAGTGAGCGGCTCGGGAAAGGCGATCAGTGACCACCCACACTACTGAGAACCCTCTGGAGGAGGGTAAATCTGTGATAAAATCCATGGAAAGATGACTCCAAGGTCGATCCGGAATAGGCAGAGGCTGCAGCAGACCGTATGGAGCTTGACGAGGAACTTTATTTTGAGCACAAGTGGAACACGCCGTCACAAACTGTTGAACGTCCGAACGGATAGCCGGCCACCAATAACTACGGGAGATAAATTCCAAGGTCTTCTTTATACCGGCATGACCAGAAAAACGGGAGGCATGAGCCCATTTAAGGAGTTTAGTTTGGAGATGTGGAGGAACCAAAGTCTTCCCGTGAGGAATAATCAAACGAGTAGGAGTAGTAGCCAAAATACATTCTGGATCTAGAATAGACCTCACACTCTCTTCTTCGGTATCCATAGAATCAAAGGAACGAGAGAGAGCATCAGCCTTCTTGTTCTTGGACCCTGGTCTGAAGGTAATGATCATATTGAATCGTGAAAAAAATAAAGACCATCTGGCCTGACGGGGATTGAGGCAAGATGCAGTTTGTAAATAAAGCAGGTTCTTGTGATCCGTAAAAATAGTAACAGGAAATCTGGCTCCCTCCAAATGATGTCTCCAAGCTTCCAAGGCCAATTTGATAGCAAGTAGTTCTCTGTCTCCAATGCCGTAGTTTTTTTCGGTGGGTGAGAATTTACAAGAAAAGAAGCCACAGGGAGAAAATTTTCCAGTAGAATTCTTCTGAGACAAAATAGCTTCCACTCCAGCGGAGGATGCGTCAACTTCGAGAAAAAAGGGGAAGGAAGAATCTGGCTGTTGAAGAATAGGAGCCGATATGAAGGCTTCTTTAAGATACTTGAAGGCCTCTACCGCCTCTGGTGGCCAGGTTTTTGCGTTGGCAGATTTCTTGGTCAAGGAAGTGATGGGTGCAATAACAGACGAAAACCCTTTGATAAAGTGGCGGTAATAATTAGAAAACCCAATAAAAAGCTGGATGGCCTTAAGTCCAACCGGTTGGGGCCAATCAGAAATCGCCTTTAATTTCTCAGGGTCCATACGTAATCCAGAACCATAAACCACGTGACCAAGAAAAGGAAGATGGGTTTTTTCAAAGACACACTTGTCCACATTACAGTACAGATGATGTGACCGAAGGCGTTGAATAATCAAGGAGACATGATGGCGATGAGTAATAATATCAGGTGAAAAAATTAGAATATCGTCTAGGTAGATGACAACAAATTGATACAGGAAATCCTGAAAAACTTCGTTAATGGAATTTTGAAAAACCGCAGGAGCGTTACAAAGTCCAAATGGCATGACAAGATACTCAAAATGCCCATCATGCGTATTGAACGCCGTCTTCCATTCGTCCCCTTGTTTAATACGGATAAGGTTGTAGGCCCCTTTCAAATCAAGTTTAAAAAAAATTGAAGCTCCCTTGATCCTATCAAAGAGTTCAGAGATCAATGGTAAGGGGTACCTATTCTTTTTCGTTATGGCGTTGAGGCCACGGTAGTCTATACAAGGACGCAATCCGCCGTCCTTCTTTTTTACGAAAAAGAAACCTGCTCCTGCTGGTGACGAGGATTTCCGGATAAAACCCCTGTTTAAATTCTCCTTAATATATAGGGACATAGCATCTGATTCGGGTAGAGATAATGGAAATACCCGTCCTCTGGGTGGTATCTTATCCGGCAACAATTCAATGGAGCAATCCCAAGGTCTATGAGGGGGTAACTTGGAAGCCTCCTTTTCACAAAAGACGTCAGAAAACGAATGATATTGAGGAGGAATACCGGAGGATGTTGGAAGACAGCCCATAGCGGGTCTATGAATCCTGGGAAGACATCGGGAATGACACTCTGAACCCCATGCAAGGACTTCCGGTTTCTGCCAATCTAAAGTGGGGGAGTGAAGTCTGAGCCAAGGTAAGCCTAAGATCAATGGGTTGATAGCCTCTGGAATGACTAGGAAGGAGATTTCCTCAGTGTGTAAGGCTCCAATGCGTAGAGAAATGTTGACAGTTCTGTTCTTAATGGATGCTCCAATGATACGACTGCCATCTATAGCTGTAATGGCAATAGGGTGATCTAAGGGTTGCCTAGGCAATGACAACCGCTCTACAATGTCAGCTCGTAAAAAGTTCCCCGCTGCACCGGAGTCAATAAGCGCTGGAAGAGACAATTGTTTATCAGTATATTGCAGAAGAACTTGGATAGAAAAACTAGAATCCATAGGAGAGAGAATGTTCATACCTAACTTAGTCTCTCCGTCATCAGTTAGGTCCGATCGTTTCCCGGCCGCTTCCCACATTGACTCAGGACATGACCGGGTTCCCCGCAATAAAGGCATAAACGATTCTTAAAGCGCCTCTCTCTTTCCTCCTGGGATAACCGTGCTCTTCCCAACTGCATAGGCTCTTCCTCCGGTGTAATAGGACTTTGGAAGCGAGGAGCCAAACGGAAAGTAGATCGACGGGAACTCTCTCTCTCCTGAGTGCGTTCACGGAAACGTATATCAACCTGGTTACAGAGAGAGATCAAAGCATCCAGGGTAGTGGGTAACTATCGGGCCGCTAGCTCGTCCTTAATACGATCGAACAAGCCTTGCCAAAATGTGGCCACTAAAGCTTCATTGTTCCAACGAAGTTCGGCCGCCATAGTGCGCAATTGAAGGGCGTACTGGCCCAGAGTAAGGGTACCCTGGCGCAGACGGAGGAGTCCAGAAGCTGCACTGGAGACTTGTCCGGGTTCATCAAAGATGCGTCTGAAGGTTTCCAGGAAAGTGGCACAATTATGGAGGATGGGGTCATCATGTTCCCAGAGAGGAGAAGCCCAGGCAAGCGCTTGACCAGACAATAAGGAAATAATATAAGCGACTTTAGTTTTCTGTGTAGGAAAGTTTCCAGGCAAAAGTTCAAATTGAATAGCACACTGGTTCAAGAAGCCTCGGCATTCCTTGGGATCCCCATTGAACTTGGGTGGGTTAGGAATGCGGAGTTGAGAGGTTGTGGGAGCAGATACAGCCGAACTGCTTGGAGCGGGGGCAGGTTGTGGGGCCGGAGCAGGTGGAGGATTAGGAGCTGCCACCTGACCTGCTTGGATCGTATCCAACCTGTTAGACAGAGTCTGCAGAATCTGTAATAACTGTTCTTGATTTTTCCCCTGTTCTTCAACCTGAGCCGCTAAGTTATCCAGTAGTACTCTCGCAGTGGGATTCCCTGTCGCTTCCATCAGTTAGATAAGTGGGTCAGAGCAAACTGTTACGATTATGATGCCTTAGTCAGTATTAGCACAGGCTTACCTAGGGCGCGGAGTCTAACGGCCTTCCGGTCTTCACCAAGAACCACCGCAAGGTAGTGTGGACTTTGCTGCCGAAGTACCGCAGGTCGCGGCCCCCAGATTAGCCTACTGACGTAAGGGAGAAGGTTCTAAGTGATGGCAGGCAGACAAGAAAATAGACAATGCGGTGCAAGTACAGGCACTAACCGTTAATTCCAGGCGTTGTAGGTCTGGAACAGTAACCGGTAGATGCACGGAGCCAATGGGTGCATGGCAGGATTTGGGTCCAGAGGGACGACCGGGTCAGTACACTGGTGATATCAGATATACGGTACCAGAGGGAAATCCAGAGAATAGTTGGTAACACAGCCGAGTCGGTACACAGAAAGTATCAGGTATACGGTGCCAGAGGGAGATCCAGAGAATAGTTGGTAACACAGGCGAGTCGGTACACAGGAGATAGTCCAGTTCGTAGTGCCAGGGATAAGCCAAAGAATAGTCAGGTCACAGCCAGGTAGGTACACAGGAGTAGGAGGAATAGAGGGATACACAGGGAGCAGGTTCACAGGAGTCAGGACACAGGAACTGTAGCCAGGAACAGGAAACACATTGCTCTGACACAGGCAGCGTGTCAGAGCAGGGGAGATATAGGAGTTTGAATTCCCCGCCCAGGAGTCACATGATCGGCAGCAGGGAGAACCCGGAAGTGCGGCAGCGCCAACAGAAGAGGCGCTGCACAGATCGGACACCGCTGTCAGATCACGCTGACAGCGCAGCGGAACGGGAACAAGGTAAGTTCCTAACATATATACATTAAATAAATAAACCTATCTCCCTCCCACCAAACAGCCCCATCAATAAATTAATAGCATTTATGTTTAAGAAAATATAACCATTTCCCACAACCATCGCTGGCATTACACATTTTAGTAACATAACCCCCCAAATCCCTAGCACATTGTAGTAATATAGCAGCCCCTTTATTCCCTCACATTTCTCCCTTTGCCCCCTTCATGTCTCTCATTGCAGCCCCTTTCCATACTAGTATTTATATATGAGCAGACCTTTCCCATAATAGTTTTCACCCATATGCAGCCCCTTCCCATAATAGTTATATATATATGTACAGCCCCTTCCCATAATAATAATAATTATATATATATATTTAAATATTTAAATACAGCCCCTTCCCATAATCATTTTTATATATATGTGCAGCCCCTTCCCATGATAGTTTTTATATATGTACAGTACAGCCCCTTCCCATAATAGTTTATATATGTATATATGTACAGCCCCAAACCATAGTAGTTTTTATATATGAGCATCCCCTTCCCGTAATTGTTTTTATATATGAGCAGCCCCCCTCACCTCACTTACCTTGCAGCATGCAGCATCATTCCTCAGATCAGACAGGAAGTTCCTGTCTGACCCCACAGCATTGTGGGACCCCAGTAGGCAACAGGCAGGCTCGCGATTGGGGGACTGTTACTTTCCACTGGCCACCAATGTCTTTGATCGTTGCCCCTGCCCTCTCTCACAACCCCATCAGCAACTCGACTGGAATAAATGTTCCAGGAGAACAAAGAAATAATAAAGCTATATATTTGGTTTGTAAACACATTCACAAATGGTTGGAGATAGCAGGAAAAACAGCTCAAACAGACCTACATGGAGTGGGATGTTTAATAGGTACAGCCAGGGTTTCCAACCATCAGTAAATTTAGTGACAGTAAAATAACAAAATTTGCCACCAGTCAGTAACAAAAGAGTAAACATCAGCAGGAGGGTCTGATTATCAGATACTCTGACTAGACTGCATCCTAGGGCACGAGGCGTTTTGGAGGTGCCATATTTTGAGGGGTGCAAAATTGTGATACGGAGAGGTGTAAACTGAAATTCATTTAAAATATTAGAGGATAATTGTTCTCCAAAGTAAAAAGAAACATGTAATAAGGTTTAAATCTTGACATATTCCTATGTTATGAAGACAATGAGTCGTCCTTGGACAGGCACTTGAGGATAAGTGAGCAGGAGAGACAAGGATGGGAACAGGCGCAGACTTGACAGACCCCCCCCCTTTCACATGACAGCCCCCTCCCCTTTCACATCTTCACACTCATTAGCGTTCATTCATGCCTCCGCTCTGCTATACAGTTGAAATTGTAATGTAAACAAAATGAGTGACAAGGATTGAAATGAACCATTTAAATATCCAAATGGTGTTGAGCTATGAAAACACAGGAACATAAACATTGGGGGGAGGGAGCTGGATTTTAAAGTAAGTACAAGTTTGCTTTTACCTACCATTTATTAGCCTGGCGTGGAAGGCGAGAGGGCACTATGAGTATGTTATCCTAGGGCTACCTGAACCCTTAATCAGGCCCTGTTTGCTCACATACACACACAGCACACTATACAGAAGACATATGTCTCTACAGTAGAGATACTGTAGAGAAGACATTCCTGCAAACATAGGGCAGACAAGGTAAATAATTTACCAACTGGCGGCCAAATACAAGAGGCTTGCAAAGGCTTGTCACAAATCTTTATTTGCAGACAGGCCTATTTTTCACTTTGATTTAAGCAGAAACATTATTGAAGAGTAAGCAATTCTTGTCTGAGATTATGAGCAGACTAATGCAGATCAGAAGCACTGCTCATCACTGCCGAATAGGAGCAATGATGCACCAAACTATTTGTGAAAAGGTTTATTTCAGTGGGGGGGAATGGGATATTTTAAAGACCATGTGAAAAACAAATGATATGATACTCTTTTAGAGCTTTGGTCATTACAGACTACTTTTATCATTTTAACTAAATAATTTGCTCCACTAAAGTTCTGATTATACAAAAATGCATAAATATGTACACGAACACAAATGTAATTAAAATATTTGTTATTTAACATAAAGGCAACCTCAACATCCACTACTTTCAGGCTTTATTGACAACATGGATTAGGGTCAAGCAAACAGCATATTAGAAAAAAAGAGAAAAGAGGATATAGAAACGGACATGCTAAATGTGATAGTAGGCCTCACTTTGTGGTGACATTGTTACCAGCACAAGACATGGCTTTTTGAGTCCACCCTTCCAAACCACAATGAGTGTATGGTACAAATCAGTTGTATGGTACATTAGATGATGAAATTACTTAATTGCTTAATTAAAGGGTTATTATATGTAAAGCTGGTAATAGTGGGCCTGATTCATTAAGGATCTTAACTTGAGAAACTTCTTATTTCAGTCTCCTGGACAAAACCATGCATTTAAATACTGACTGTTTTTTCATGTAGCACACAAATACTTGATAGATTATTTGTACACTGAAATTTAAAGTTGATATTTGTGTGCTACATGAAAAAACAGTCAGTATTTAACTTATGTGCAAAACAGAATACTAATTTGCACCCCTTGCATTGTAGCATGGTTTTGTCCAGGAGACTGAAATAAGAAGTTTCTCAAATTAAGATCCTTAATGAATCAGGCCCAGTGTTCCCAATTTTGTATGGAAAGTTTGCATAGTCACTTCAAATTTATTAATATATTACTACTACTTATTACTGTTTAATATTATGATTTATTAGAAAAATATATGATGTTTAGATCATGGTGGATTATATTATATTATATTATATTATATTTTCCTTCTGCACATCCAACTTCCTGCCAGTACTCATACTTAAGGACACTGCAGACAGCCTCTTTTATGTTTGAAAAGGCTGCTAAGAGAAAAGAATAAGCGGCACTCAGCTACATAGAAAGTTCAAATATGTATGTAAATATGTATAGGTAGAGTTGGACGCAATTGATGCCAAAAGCGCAGGGGTAAATTATGTCTGTGAAAAATATGCAATTTGCCTACTACACATAGTCACAGGTGTCTTAAAATACATGAAAGTCTGCACAGTATGCTAATTGTGTACATTAGAGAAATATATGCTTAAAACGCCAGATACGCTAATAGTGTATCTTGCAGTACAAGTTGGAAAAAATAAAAGAATATAAAAAAAAGTGCATGCATACACCACCATAGAAGCATATTTGCTCCTGCTTCTCCATACTAAGTAAGGCGCGTGTAACGCCCTTACCGAACTCGGGCTATGTCAATTCCCTACCTGCTTTGTCTGTCTAAGTGTAAAGAGGTGCAACAGGCAGATAGATATATCTAAGTCTGTGTACATCATTTTTACGCATATATTTTTGCGCATATCCAAAAAGTGATTTTTGTGCTCACAGTGTAGGGGACCTTTTACATATACTGTATTTATTTCTGAAGGTAGCTCTAAAGACACATTACAGTTTAGTGCTCCTTTAAAGATTGCTGGATGAAGGCAAATCCACTTCCTTATATGTTTTACTCATATCATATTTCTGAAAACAAGTGTTTCATTGAAGTTCCCTGAATATAAGCCCTGCTGAGACAATATTTAACAAGCAGTGTTGTAAATTGTGATATTTATTTAGGCTTTTTTGATTTCCTTTTCAGATGTTACATTTTGTTTCTTGTTTAGCTTGCAAAACAAGAGATTCTTGGATACAATAAATGTAGTTTAAGGTTTAATTCTGTAAAATACTTTCTCCCTCCCCTTCCCTTTAAAGATTAAAATTATGAACTTACATTAAAACCTCTATTAATGTAGAGTATATTTATGGTGCCCTGCAGTCGTCTGCGATAAAAAATTGATAAAACCTTTAGTCCTTTTAGCGGGTTCACAGTTTTATTATGGTACTTACTTTCTACATTTTATGGTCACAATATAGTCAGTATATTATGCTATATAAATTATTATAAGTAATTGCTTGGTTATTTTATTGGCCCGTCAAAAGATTTTTTTTTAACGTTATTAAGCATAGATTTTTTTAAAACAAAGTTGGACGGCACAAATACTATAAATTACATGGCAGTGCCTTTTTATAAAGAGGGGTTTTAAGCTTTACGTGCTTGTGATGGAGATTTAATAAACAGTCTAGCCCAGACGCAAGTTCCCTCTCAATTACATTTCCACATGGGCATGAGTTCACACTGTTTATTAAAAAATCCTTTTCCAGTTGTTTTAATGGAGTGTTTCAGATTAATGGCCCCTGTGGAGTTTAACTGCATTTCACTTCATTAAAGTGAGATTGGACAAAAGGTTACTTCAATTAAATTCAAAACTTAACCTTAAATCTGTATAGATTTTTTAAGAAAATGTGATAAAATTGCCAGCCGCATCTTCTGAGATTAATGGACAACATCCCTTCTGCTTATGCCAGTGCCAAATATTTGTCTGTTCTAAATCTGTTCACAGATGAATAGTGGCATTTTATGGAGTTGAAAGCCAATTTCCACTTGTTGTATAAATGGGATGAGCAGACACTAGGGATTATTTAAGCATTAATACTCAATGATGAGGCCTTTATATATCAACATTCTTACAACAGATATATTTATTCCTACCAAATCAGTTAATCATTAAATGTGAGTTCAGGGCAGGGATTTGCAAATTAACATTTTATTCAGCAATAAAGTGTTTTCCATTGCTTTGAAATAGTTTCACCCCCATCTACAGTCATCAGGTATTATCATATCCAAAGTATTATTCATCTGTTTGAGTGACTGCAATGTCAGTGGGAGAAAATGAACCTGGCAACCGCATTGTTCGAATAAAATACTTTATTCTACTTTTCTCTCTACTTCATGGAGTTTGACAACTTGAAAGATAGTTTAGATTTGTGAGAGTGTTAAAGCAGAGTCCACGTGTATAAAAAAAATGTACGAATTGTCATTTTCACAGTTATGTGATGTAGCTGGGTAAGGTCATCGTGACAAAATAACACAAATTCAAATGAATTAAATATTTTATTAGGTGTTTTGCATGGCTGTTTTATGCACCTGTAATTGCCTTTCACAATAATCAAAACATGATTTTTTACATGGCTTAAGATACTTACTGTACCTAAATAAAGCATAAAGTAACATTGATGATTTAGTGCCTGATTCATTAAGGATCTTAACTTAAGAAGTTTCTTATTTGAGTCTCCTGGACAAAACCATGTTACAATGCAAGGGGTGCAAATTAGTTTTCTGTTTTGCACATAAGTTAAATACTGACTCTTTTTTCATGTAGCACACAAATACTTGATAGCTTATTTGTACACTGAAATTTAAAGTTAATACTTGTGTGCTACATGAAACTGAAGGCCTAGTATTTGTTTTTCAGCAATGGCAATTAGCTATGGAGGAATGGAGCTCTCCTCTTTGTGTGTAACCTATATAACACAGTACAATTTGACTTCAAATTCAGAAGACCAAGCCTGCCAGCCCTATAATTCTATTTCAGCAATGACCATTAGCAATGGAGCAATAGAGCTCTCCTCTTTGTGTGTTATCTATATAACACAGTAGAATGTGACTGCAGAATTACACCAAGCCTGTCAGCCCTAGTATTTGTATTTTAGCAATGAGAATTAGCAATGGAGCAATGGAGCTCTCCTGAATGTCACTGTAGACTTTATTTAACACTGCTACCCCCTCCTCTTTCTATTCTATGTTGCTGCCTGTGCTACAGACTGTGCTACCCCTTCTGTGTCCCTCTGTGAAATGGTGCTAGATCGCCGTGGAGGGCGGTACTTATAGATTTCAAAACTAGCGAGATCCGAAGACGTAGCGATGACATTTTGCCTTGTTTTCAATTCCGAAAAAGCGCAAAAATATATGCTAAGTTTGGGTGTGTTCGGTTTTCGGGGGAACCGAGCCTGAGCATCTCTATTTATTACATACTTATTTAAAGAAGCATATCCATCAGCACTTGTCGACATTGAGTCTGTACACAGAAATATATGTCCTGTCTGAAATCAAAGAAATCAGTTGCAAATTTTCACATTTTTATTTCATTGTGGTGGAAATAGATGTAGAATGGCAGAGTTTGTGAAGGACATAAGTCTTGGGGCAGCAGCAAATTAAGGAGAGAAAGGTTCAAGAGAGCACGAAGGACTGTGAAAAAATGTTGTGATGTGCATAGCTATGTAAATTAGGGGGTGTGTTTTAGTGGGGTGGTTGTTTCTGTATTGTCTAACACATTTAACATTTCAAAGGAAGCATACATGCACTGCACAGCATAAAAACCAACACATGACCAACATACAATGGCAAGAGAAGGTAAGACCTATGTGTTACTTGAGCAATAGGTTATATTTAATATGCTGTGCATAGCATACAGCACAGTATTGTTATGGTAAGCACGTAACATGTGTTGTACAAAAAGTAAGGATATACTTACTATACGCAGCAAAAAGAAAATACTTGGCATACATGACATTGCAAAAAATTAAATACTATGCTTAAATTCCAATTACAACAATATCCAGAAGAATGGCCAGAATAACTAGTCCATACCCATAATATGCAGCTTTATGCAACCATGTATAGACCGATATTGGTATATTTAACAGGATTTAATATGCCATGAAATATTGAATGAAAAATGTAATATCTTAAGTAATCCACAAAACACATGACCTTTCACTTCAAACATACTGGAAATTCAGCGCCCACCGCTATTAGGTGCACAAGTGGGACAGTGGGAACAAAGTCCTGAAATTGCCGGACAGTTCAGAAAAATCGTGACTTTCCCACCAGAATCAGAACAGTTGATAGACCAAGCTGCTCTCTCCCACCTGTTCTTGCAACTTTTACTATCTGGTGCTGTTGTGTTTTAAGGTTTGTTGCTGCAAGGCTGGGTCCTGGAATGTTGTTTGTAAAAGAGATAAATACTACTCACTTGCTAGAAAGTTGAGCAATGAGTGACCACTATAGTCCTCCGTCAACAAGCCCAAAATTAAATTAATAATGTTTAAGTTTAATAAACAGGATCACCACAGCCAGCACCAAAATGTAATAAGTATCAAGCACATTTAGAAAATATGCCAGTGTCTTCCTGATATTGAATTAATAGATTTCTTATTTAATCACTAATAGACCTACCCCCCCCAACAGCCGCAAAATTAAAGTAATAGCATTACCATTTAATAGACATACCTACCCCCCACCCCCTAACTAGCATCCCCATTAAATAAACAGACATATCCCCCCACAAATATAATATAATTAATGGAATTTCCATTTAATAAATTTGACTATTTCCCCCTAACCAGCCACAATATTAATTTGTTAGCCTCCACATTTCATTAATAGTCCCCCAACCCCATATTACAAATAGTGCTCACCCACATAGCATTAATACCCCATTTTATTACCTTACCAGCATCCACATAACATTAGTACCCCATAAAAAAAACACATGCCCGCTTTCCATTTGAGATGGCAGATACATTAAGGGACAACCCTTTCCTCACCATCTTTCTTTGATCTCTGAAGTAGTAGGGGAGAAGTGAGGTATAAAGGGAAGGGAAGAGAGAGATAGGAGGGTTAGAGAAGAAAGTGAGAGTAGTGGAGAAGAAAGGGAGGAGAGATGTGGAGTTACAGGAGACAGGGGCAAACACAGGATTTGTAGAGGGGGGTTTGCACACCACGCCACCAGTGGGCGTGAAAAGCATGCATGGGGACATAGCTATAATATTAGACAGTGCTTGGCTCCTCTCCAACTCTTCCTATCCCTATAATATACATGGGTAATACTGCATGCACTAATGTTAGGTGCACGCAGCTCTCCCTTTTCAAGCCGAGCTGTGTGAAGCGGGGACAGGGTTCAGCCACCTCAATTATACAGTGTCCCAGACTTGGAGTGGGTATCCGGGCACTAGGAAACCCCCCTCGGTTTGCCTATGGGAGATATTAGCCGAATAGCTAATGCTCCATGTCCCAAAAACTGTTCAGTACAAGTATATCCAAGAGGAACACGGATGAATAGAAAAGGAGAGTCTACCATCCTAGCACCCTGGATAAGAGAGAGCTTTCATTTCCTGCATTTTTTTGTATTACAAGAAATGAAGAGAGGATCAATGTCTTCAATAAAGTTATCTTTTGGATTGCATCTAGGTTGCAGACAAAGGGTTTGATGGATAAAATGAGGGTCAATAAGTTTTTTGGTGTCTGAAAATAAATTTATAAATATGTACTCATATATGGTACAAAAACAAAGCTGTATCTGTCAAAAAAATCTCCTTGGACAGACTTAAGAAGGTAAATTTACCTCTCTGTGAAATCAACCCGCTGTGAAAAAGCAAAACATGATGTATTGTCCTGAGGTACAAATTTGGCACTAATACCTAGCAATGAAAGAGTTTAACTATATTGTAATTCATCAATTGGATATAGTTTTGCATCTGGACACAAAACTCAACAAATTATGTTTTACTTGTTCTATATACAAATATTAATATGTGGTTTACATTGAACACAATATTGAGTAGTTCTAAACATATCATAAATATGTTTTTCATGTTTTTGCTGCGGCGATAAAAGAAAACATAATGGTAGTATATATCATGTTGTGCAAATATAGTGTATCTTTCCTTATATATAATGGATAAAATACTATATTTGATTGAAAGGTAGACCATTATTCAATGAAGTATAACTGAGCTGCCAATCAAACAACTGAGTTTCATAGTTAGATTTGCACAGCCCAATATAATAGCTTCAGGCAGTTAGTGTCTCTCAAAGTAGAAATGTCTCAGAATACACATTCAGGTTTTAGAATTGTAGGTTTATGCAAAATCTAATTATAATTCATGAAGTTGAAAGCCTTGTTACATTACAAAAATTAAGGATAATTTAAAACAAAAAACAATTCACATAGCGCTATTGGGAATGGGTATTACATTTTTTTCTATGGACAGTTTATGCTGATAGAAAGAAAGTGTTTGTTTAACACAGAAGAAAATATCCTGATTATAATGAAACTGACTTAAAAATAAAAGCTCAGCAGGAATCACTAAGAAATGATACAACATGGAAGCATCTGCCGCTGAGAGATCCTGAAGTTCTATGACGCACGTAGGATATTCTGGAACTATTTCAACCTGATTTTTAATGAAGGACAATCACATTTACATATTTTTAAAATATGACTATATTTACCTTTTGTATCCAATATTAAATAAATCTTTAATGGACTGTTTAAAATATGAAGAAAATAAAAACGTACATGTACTTTCTCCAGCGTTACTGGACCCCTTGTGACCTTTCAGACAAGGAGAGATACTGTATATAGAAATTTTAATGAAGAACAAAGGTGAATTCACACCCACATTGTATATCATCATGGTCCATCTAAGCATCTAGGATAGATGCAATTTATACTTACAGCCTACATCGTAAGTGTAAATTGCTTATTGTACTTTACTTTGTATTCTAACACCATTAGACCTTACATCAGGAAAAAAACAACCTCACAGAGGCTATTTCCCCTTCAGCACAGTGAGTAAGGAGCATTACACGCCCCTTCTGCATTACGCCTACCAGCCTGCTACCTCCCCCGCCCACTACCTCAAAGCGCAGAGAGGTGCATAGTGGGTGATAAGTCTCAGTCTCAGTCTGTGAGCAGACTGAGATGGAAGTTTTTCAAAGTTTTTTGTGTTTAGGTGCTGGACTTACATCCGACGCTACATGAGCTCCCTAATATGTTTGATCATTGTGGGACGGGAGTCGAAACATCAATGAGAGTGTTAACACATGTTACAGAAATAATGGGATACTTGCCAATCTTTAGATTTGCGCTGGATGGCCGGTGGTGTGGAGTCTAACAAACCCCCTGGTGTTTACCAAGAACCGCCGCAAGGCGGGATGGGCTTACCTGCGCAGGCTCGCAGGTCGTGGTCTACAGGGCAGCCCCTAGAGGCAGGGCTGAGGGAGATGACCGAGGTCAAGTAGGCTGGTACACAAGAGAATAGCAGATATCATGGTCAGTCAAGCCGGGTCTGGTACACAGGTAGACAGCAGGAACGTGGTCATGTAAACCGGGTCTGGTACACAAGGATTGGAGAGCAGGAAAAGTCAGCAGGCAGAACTGGTACATGGGAAGAATAGGCACAATACAGGTACTGAGTCAGGAACTGTAGAAGTTGCTCTGATGCTGCCAAAGTGTCAGAGCGAGGTTTATATAGAAAAGCAGGTTTCAATTCCCTGCCCCACCGCACGATCATGTGACCAGCCGACACCCGGAAGTGAGAGCCGGGAGTGCGGCAATCGTGGCGCCTGAACGGGGAGAGGTGAGTGTAACAACACATTAGGCCTGCCCCATTTTTAATATAAATCAGTATGCTTTTCTCACCACATACTGACAGCTTGACCACTATTCATGCTTTATATAACTGGCATTAATAATGAAATATCATGGATGCTTCTATTTTATCTGACAATTGCCACATGAGTTGTATGCAATAAATTTGGATTTGAGAATTTTCAAACTGTTTTACAAACCTATTCCCCTCAGTACATTACATTGGAGTGATACAGTCACACATGTGGCTTAGCAAATTTACAAAGATAGTATCTCATAAAATGAAATATGACGTAGTTCCTAAATGGCAAATTACAAACATTAATATTTAACATATTTAAGATGCAATTGCATTTAGATACATTATTTGTTCGATTTGAAGTCAATTAAAATATTAGCAAAAAATGATAACAGAATGAATCGTGCTAAATATTTTAAAACATATTGTGCAACAATGGAAAAAGGAGTCACTTTATGTTGACCAACAATTCTACAAATATACATAACTAACTAAATTGAAGAATCACTATCTGGTATTGGTCTCATGTTGAAGCCACAAATGCTGCAATATTAAAGCGTATGTGGCCAGCTTAAAATAGATCAGTGATAAAAATAGGAAAAAGAGAAATCACTGAAAGTTTACAATGTACAATTTGTTGACAGAGCATATTAAGTTAGATTGAGCACTCTGCACAATGTAAATGATTGCCAAAACTACTGAGGGGAGTGTTGTCTAACCTGCAGGACACAGCTATGCAATTAATAAATATAACAATGGTGCCTGATGTTTTATTTATTATTAAATTCATTAAATGCGCATATTTATTATATTTAGTTTATTATAAAGCAACTTTCAGTGTTTTTTTTTATAGATCTCTATGAATTGAAAATCTATTTCTGTGCTTAGCCCATCTGCCCCTATATTAAACTACAGCTACAACCACAGTGCTATCTCAAATACTTATATCTACATTTGTTTGCTAATATGTAGGTGTTTATTTGAATAACATTGCTCAACGAAAGGTTAACCATTTTTGAATATTTCATTTTATTAGAGAAATGAAGGCGCTTGTGCTGAACAAAGTAGGTGCAGATGTTACTGATCATTTGTGGACTGTTACTAGCAGATAACTAATTAAATATTTTTGCAGACTTCCATCTGCTGTCAATAAAATAAACCACTAGGATGTTCCTGATATACTGCAGACTCTCCAGGGCGTCCAGCAATATGCTATAGCAGAAAGGAATACCAAATGTATAGTATGATGTGCAAACAATAAAGTATACTTAGAAATGAAGGCCATGTATAAGTTCATCTACATTAGCACAACCTCCCAATGTTTGGGTTTGGTGATGCACTAATTTACAGTTATATATGCCACAAATAACCCAAAAATGTGCATGACAATGAATTTGAGAAGCAGAAACTTTTGAAGCCAGTTGATTATTTTTTTTTCCATACAGACAAGAGCGTAACTACCTTGGTGCAGGGGTGCAGCTGCTATGGGACCTACAGATATGGGGGCCTGCCTTTCCTGTCAGAGCCCTATGGTTATATATGACTTTTTCACCCATGGGGCGATACATAGGGCCACTTACAAACTTTTGCTATGGGACCCACTATTGTCTAGTTATGTCCCTGCTTACAGGTTTATGCACCAGACACAAAAGAGAAACATGTGCAAAAGAATAGGAATGGGTATTTGGGTCCAAAATAGGGACTGCACCTCCAAGTGAGGGACAGATGACAGGTATATTTGCACTATAGTCACCCACAGTGCCGGCCTCTAGTCCTCCAATAAACAAGAATGTAGAGTCAAAGTCAAGCTGATAGTACAAAAAATCATGGATATTGGAGACGGCAATCACTAACCTCAAAGTGCTGTATCTGGCAACAGGGGAGAAGATCTCTCCGTAATCGATCCTGGACTTTTGTGTGTAGCCCTGGGCAAAAAGATGGGCTTTATATGGTACAATGGTACCATCCGCATTCACTTTCTTACAAAAGACCCACTTGTTCCTGATCGTTTTGCGGTTACTCGGCCTGTCAACTAGTCCATGTATGATTGTCATTCACAGCTTTTAACTCTGTATCAATAGCCACTTTCCAATGTTCCCAGTTGTTGCTTGATTTTGTCTCTTCAATGTTTTGCGGGTCACAAAAGACTAGATTAGCGAACTCCTCGCTATATCTCCTAGGAGGAATAACTTTGTTACTCCTCATAGAACTTCTGTTTTCCAGTTTGGTATCCGCAATTACATTTTCTGTCTCAGACACGCTTTCTGCTGCCTGAACATAGAGTGTCACAACTTTTCTTGTGGTTCTCTTACCTCTCTGGCTGTATGTATTACCCAGTATTGTCTTATTAATGTTTGTTCCCAATTATATAGCACTACGGAATTTGCTGGCGCTATATAAATAAATGTTGATGATGATGATGATGATGATGGTTGCTGTCCAAATACTCCACTAGGTGGCGTGTTTTCGTGAAACACCACATCTCTGGATTTGATAAGACTTTTGTTGTTAATGTCCCAAAGTCTGTATCCTTGTTTCTGTTGGCAGTATCCGAGCATGATACAGTCCACTGACTTGGAATCAAACTTTAGACAAATACCGTTCAGCATCACAGTCTCCATAGATTAATATGGGGACTGCGATGTTCTGCAATACATCAAGCTTTAATAAGCTTTGCATTGCGCAGACAGGTAACGCCGTCTCAGAATGTCATTATCTGTCATTTTCTATTGGGTTCTGTTGAAGCCTCTCTGGCATGTGCACATCACTTTTTCCTATCACCGGCAGCGCTGGTGATAGGAAAAAGTGTTTGCATCAGATTGGTCACTTTGCTGGGGTTCCCAGAGTAGCCTTGGCATAATGCACCTTAGCGATGCATAAACATTCATCACTGCGATGTGCAGCAATGCATATTTAGTAGAGCTGCATCTTAAGATGCATAGACCCCTAAGTATAAAGATAATACGCAACTTGAAAAACAATATTGTATGCAGTGACAAAAACAATATTACCAATGCATCAAGTTTGATACATTTCACAAGTTTCACAAGTTATTTTCTTTCCAGCTGCATTTATTGTTCATTTCTATAAAGTTTTAGAGTATTGCAAGATGTTTCAAAGGGATAATTTGCCCGTAATGAAGTTGTTGACAAACTATAAAAAATCAGAATGATTCCTGTTTTATATCTTGTGCTTCCATTAAATCTTTCTGACTTTTATCATACCCTTAAAACGCATTTTTCGTGGGAAAGAAATATGCTCTAGTTTGATCTGACAAAGTTAGATTTTGCCCTTGAAGGGCTTTCCTTCTGTGCATTACATATGACCTGCATTTTGATTGATTATTTGTGTTTTTTATTTCTTTAGATCTATGTAATACTGATGTGCTGTCATTGCTACTGAGTCCAGTTTCCTCTCTACCAATAACCTTTGGTTCAATTGTGAGTATTAACTTCATGGCAATCTATTCTCCAAGGTTATTTGAATTATATTATACAGCATTTTATCTCCAATAGAAATACAGATGGAATCTCTACTGACATCTGGACACATTTATTTTTATATATCTTCTATTTCAAGTGTGTCCTCAGAATACACAAATATGTTACTTTATTATTCATTTGACTTTGATGCAGTGTTACACCTATGGCGCAGCATTAGAAGTTTTGGCTGATTATTCTAGTAACATGTTAATAATCACTGCTGCATTCTCTTAAGCTCTTTCTCTGCATTCTAATGCCAGTGGTGATGAGACTTAATGTTATTACGTTTCATTCACTGATGCATCCAATATCCTGTAGCGGTTGTTTATGCATGATAATGTCACACATTTGTTTCCGTGGCATAATGTTTTGAGATATGAATATAATATATCATTGCTAATCTGTTATTTTTGACATATTTTACTTCCCACAAGGAAGAGTAATTAGAATTTTCAACACCTAAAATTGATGATCAACTTTTACATTTAGCTACTGTAGAAGTAATTTTTTTTAATATCTAGTTTTATTGGTAAACTTTTCAGTTAAACTATTATTGATAGTGAAAAACCAAACCTAGTTTGTACCCTTAAACCTTTTCCTGTAGAAGACGTGTTTCATTGGGGTGGGGGGAAGGGACAAGACATATGATTTTGCTGCACCTATAGACACAGTTGTTTCAACTCAGCTTGATCCAGATTTCAAATTATTTGCCTTATGATATAGAAGGCATTCATGATATACTCAGTTGTCGAAGTGGGGGTGTATACGGTGATATGCCATACTGCCCCTCCTATTGGCTGTATTGTAAAACTATCAAACTCCATTCACTTACATTCCCAATATATTTTTCATACCGCCACTTCTAATTGTCCACTTTGACCACTAGTTATACTGTATAATAATTAACATTTATAGCAACAATTATTGCATGACAATTATAATGCACTACCTAAACAATATTTGGGTAGTCATTGTGTTCATAAGCCTTACTTGCTAAGTGAGTAGAATATGTTTTTGAAAAGTCAGCACAAAAGTGGAACATTTCTGAAAACTGGTCTCTGGAATATTGTGTTACTACTTATGGCAACCAATTGTGTTACTTGTCTAGTACAGTTTAGAAAATGAAAGCAAACCTTTGATTGGTTGCTCAGAGTTATATCACCTGAAAGAAGTCAGGAATGCCTAAATACAATGGGAGGAAAAAGTTGCATACATATCCTGTCCCTGGTTTTGTCACCTTAAAGACACATGGTCATATTTGAAACAGTTGCATCCTCATCCAAAATGGGTTGGATTTGGCTAGATTGTGGCAGCACAGTGGCAAAGTGCTTAGCACTTCTGCCTCACAGTGCTGGGGTCATGAGTTCAATTCCCGACCATGGCCTTATCTGTGTGCAGTTTGTTCTCCCCGTGTTTGCGTGGGTTTGCTCCGGTTTCCTCCCACACTCCAAAAAACATACTAGTAGGTGAATTGGCTGCTATCAAAATTGACCCTAGTCTCTCTCTCTCTGTCTGTGTGTGTGTTAGGGAATTTAGACTGTAAGCTCCAATGGGGCAGGGAGTGATGTGAATGAGATCTCTGTACAGCGCTGCGGAATCAGTGGCGCTATATAAATAAATGGTGATGATGATGATGATGATTGTGCAACATGTTCTAAATGATCACACGTTTTCCAAACACAAAAGATGGCAGGTATGTGGAGGAAAATATAACAGAGAGCAAGCAGTAAGGCTGACAATAAACCCTGAATTTTCTCACATTTAATACAGAGGGATAACAT
The DNA here is from genome assembly GCF_038048845.1 of Mixophyes fleayi. NCBI lineage: Eukaryota > Metazoa > Chordata > Amphibia > Anura > Limnodynastidae > Mixophyes > Mixophyes fleayi. The sequence continues at coordinate 71,772,368 of NC_134402.1, forward strand.
ATGTCTACTGCATACTTCCCCTGTGCTAAGTACTCTTAAACAAGCAAATTATTCAATATTACTGTCTCTTAAAGGAAATTTAAAAATACTTTTATTTCTTAAGAATATATTTATTTTGCTATGGAGTTTTTTGGTTAGTACTTTCTTAGTTTAAAGTATCACTATCACCAATTCTGTCCCTTGTAAATGTTTAGTTTGTGACTTAAACCCTCCCCATCAAGCAGCATGTTAGCCCCTTTAAGTTACTTTCATTGAGAATACCTTTCTTATATTGTAGTCTTACCAAGTGAATTTTGATATTACATTAAAAATGACCAAAAATAAACAGCAAATATAACCCTGCAAAAATATTGCTGAATGTATTCTATGCCATCTATACATATCACATACGTATGAGGAGGAACTGCAATACATACTGCCACTGGAGGACATTAACATGCATGAGAAAGACCTCCAGCACAACAACATGCTGTTTTTATTTATTTTTTAAATACAATAATAAACCATGCTAAATGTGTCCGCATCAATGCAAATTGGCAAACACGTCATATATCTGACATGTTTTTTCTTCACAACAGAGTTCATATTATATGAGGAGGCAGCAGGTGAGTGCACCTTAAAAAAACCTTTATAAATGTGTCATTACTGTTATAATACTAACATAATTTGCTACAAAAAAAAAATGCAAACCAGAAATACTTACTTATGTTGTGGATAAATGTTACATACTTACATCTATGTTATCATTTACAGGACCATCCCACAATTTTGAAAGGCACTCTGTAAAGCAGGAACTTATGTATGACTATTGTAAGTGTACTGTTTACATACCCAGTAGCCATCACTCTGGCATTTACCCACTCAAACTTGGCATAGATAGATGACTTGTAGAGGTTATTAAAGTCAGCACTGGGGTCATGAGTTAGATTACTGACCAGGTACTTATGTGTGTGGAGTTTGTATGCTCTCCTCGTGTTTGTGTGGGTTTCCTCTGGTTGCTCCGGTTTCCTCCCGCACTGCAAAAAACTTACTAGTAGGTTAATTGGCTGCTATTGAATTGACCTTAGTCTCTCTCAGTCTGTGTGTGTGTATGTTTAGACTTTAAGCTCCAATGGGTCAGGGACTGATGTGAGTTCTCTGTACAGTGCTGCGGAATGAGCGCTGCTACATAAATAGCTGCTGCTGCTGATGATGATGGCATGAACCATGATAGCCAGACACAGCTTTTGGGAATTGGTGTATGTTTACAGAGTGGGTGTAAGGTTTACTCTCACTTCTCCTATTTAGAACAGTACCTCCACCCAAATCTTGACATGTGGCTTCTGTTCTGGGGAGTGTCCAGGACCACAAACAACAAGGGGAGAATTGGGGAACACCTTGTCCATCTCTATAACTATGACCACAAACATGGAAAACACTTTAGCGGAATACGAAAATGGTGCAGAAGCCTCCCCAAGACATTTATTAGATGAGGATAGGTGACACAGCTGTGCCAGTATTCACAATTTCACAGTACAGATTTACCGCTCTATCTAGCTCCATCTCACACAGGCCACAGCTGGTACTACACCTCTACTCCACACTGCCAATCTGTTATACTGGTGGAAGTTGGTACCGCACACTGTTGCTAACTCAGTGTTGCTGCTGCATCTGGTCCAGGTGTATCCTGCATCCTAGTTGCCATAGATACAGTATCTCTGCTCAGCATTCCACTGTCAAGTTCTCTGTGGTGCCTACCTACCGTAGTTGAGTTATCACTACTCGAGAATAAGTCCTGGGGACAACCGAGTACTGGCGATCATATCTGGTTCTATGGGAAAGGGGGTTGCTATAGGTGAAGCCCTCGTCAAAAACAGGTTCTGATAACTCAACTCGTAGGGTGATTCGTAACACCTGTGTAATGTGCGTATTGTCGCTAACCAATAACGATTGTCGAACCTCGATTTGTGTTTCCAACGCACAAAGATTTATTCGCAATAAGTGGGAAAAAATATGCTCAAGCGATGTAATAGTAAATACAGCCGTTACTTAACGCAGGCGCTCTGGATCCAGTGCAGTCATTCAATCCTGAAGTCTGGGGACAAGAAGTCTGCACTCTGGATCACAAGCTGCTGCTTATATACACAATCAAGTACAGTAATACAATGAAGATGGTATGGCTTGCATCTATTGGTCCGGGTCTCAGGAATGTCCAAGGGGTCGTCAATCAGTGGCTGGTTCATCCTAAGGAATCCAAAGGAGGGGGTCACCTCTGCAGGGGGTATGCTCTGCTCTTCCCGCCAGAATTCCTTACTCTTAAGTAGTTCATAATTCCCTATCATTCATAACTTGCGTATGCACTCTGCGATTCCCTCGCAGAGTGAACCAAACAGTAGGATATGTAACGAGGTTCATTATGATACCACTCATGATGTGATTCCTTCAACCCGTTCCGTGTAGTTCACTAATATGCATGTAACTCTGATATAACATATAAATACTACTATATTTCGACATAACTGACCATGTGTTGCAACTACCAATAATGTGTACTATTTTATAAGTATGCGTGTTTGTGCGAATGTATGGTAAAAGACCAATTACTGTTGCTGCCACGTGTAGTGGATGCGTACGCCCTTTCACGCCGTAGCGTGCCCTTGTACGTCATAGCGTACCGTACGCATCTTTTCAGACAAAGACAACCAAGTTTGCTAGACTTTAATTGAAATGACTTTATCCAATTTGCTGACTTCGACAGTTCCACCCTTTGATAGTGTAATAAACTATCACCCAATCACCGTTTCAAGTTCAGGATTATACAATACTTCTTCACAGACCATGATCTCGGTATCTGGTACCACCCTTTCAGTCTCTTTCTCAGTGTTACTCTTATGAGACCGTTTTCCACACTTCAACACAGTAGGAACACATTTGACAACTAAACCAATTGCTAAGATGACACCCAGTATAAGGAGAAGGAGCTTACCTACACTCGCAATCATTTCCTGTACCCACTCCCCCAGACCGGAGAACCATTTTGCTGGGTTCAACCATGAGAACCAACCCGCCACCTTTTCCCCGACCTCATATAACGAAGAATTATGGCTCTTTCGAAATTCCCATTTCAGCTGCAAAATTTCATCCATCTTCCGGTCTATAACCTCTTTAGGGTCTTCCGTATTATTAGTAATGTACGTGCAACATTTGACACCGAACTGGGTGGCCAGTGTCACACAGTACCCTCCAGTAATAGAGGTGAGATAATTTAGTACCAGTCTATGTTGCACCAACTCCTTCTTGTACGCTTGTAGCTCCCTTCCAGTATACCTGAAAGTGTCATCATACATCTCGGTGATATTATCTATTAATTTGGCTAGGTCTTGGATATATTTAAAGTTTAATGTTCCCCGAGCGGTCCTGGTGAGATCTAGAGCAACCATAACTTGGAAACCAGCAGTTTCACTAATCAATTTTGTAGCTATGGGTTCCTCACCAGGAATCATATTTCTCTTGCCACGGTGTTCATACTGTGTGTGTATGTATGGTGGTGATGTAGTCTTGTGAATATCTACCATTTCTTCATGAGTAATAGTCATGATTTCAGGAACCAGTTTAGCTAAGAAACACAAGCCCTTGGAACTCGGAGTCACCCAGGAATAAGCTTTCCTCCCACAAACAAAATACACATCATCAGGGAGAACATAAGGAACAGTATGCCCATGAATTATATCACACAGAGTTTTGATAAAACTACCCATGCCTAGTGTCTCCATCTGCTCTAGACACGTGTCGGCATTAATGATATTTTCACATTTATCTGTAGAGACTTTTCCAATAGATACCTTCTTATGTTTGGTTATACGCCCTAACTTGTGACTTCCATCAGCATTCCTGCCTAGTAGTGACCTTGTGGGTCTCTCTCTAAAATGAGTGTGGCGAGCCATTGTCTGATCTGATAGGTCAGCCTCCCAATTCTCCAGGCGCTTTGCATGAGATATGTTTAGGCACAGCAACGATCTGCCTATGGAGTATTGTCGAAGCGTCAGACTAGGGGACCTAGTGTTATTGTACCTCCCTTCTATGGGCCTCCCACCCCTTAATTCGAGTACTTCGGATATGTTTAGCGGGAATGGCACTAGTCCTATGTTATGCTGCCCTTGAGGCACGTGAGAGCACACCCAACACTCAGTTTGGTTTAGCACCTTACCCACCAGGGAGTGATAATCCTCCAATGGATGCCCGCCTATATTCAGAGTACTGGGGGACTGGCATCGTTGGATGCATCTCTCGTCAACTAGGGAGTTGCAGAACTTGCAGATACAATACTCATCAGACAATAGCCCCTCACACTGCCTCCGAGTTCCTGAGCTAGCAGACCTTTTCATAACCCCTGGACCAAGTTTGATAATGGGCTGCTCAGGATATCCTATTAACTTTTCTTCGGCCTCCATTTCATCCGTATCACTCCCAGAACTCTCCTCCATCCTCCATTCTCCTTCACAAAAATAGAATGTCCTAGAAAAAGTAAAAACAAGGAAAATCCTGGAACAAAAGAAAAACAAAAACCGCCACTCCATCGCTGGAAAGATAGTTCTGAGGCAACGTCTCTGGTTCAGGTGTCTTAACTGCAGGCTTTAGGTCTCCCGGAACAGGCTCACAAGTGACAGCTCTATGTCGTCGGTCTGAGTCTTGTCTTGCACTTTCTCCGGATTATGGACTCTCCTGCAGTGGGTGGAATGGACCCAAGTGTCTCTCTCTGCAACCTTCAGTGATGTAGTACTGGTCAGCAGCACTTGGTACGGGCCTTCCCAACGGTCTGTTAAACAACCTGAACGTAAGAAATTGCGGATCATAACATAGTCTCCAGGTTCAACATCATGACAGTTCGTTTCTGGCATACCAGGTGACAGCATTTTTAGTTTTTGTTGTTGTTGTTTCAGCTGTCTACTCATTCTTATAAGATATTGTACAGTCACTTCATTATTACACTTTAAGTCGTCTTGTGGACTCACGATCAAATGAGGTTGTCGTCCGAACAGTATCTCAAAGGGGGACAGATTAAGAGGAGGTCTAGGAGTGGTTCGAATGCTGTGGAGGACCAACGGCAAAGCCTCAGGCCATGCCAACCCAGTTTCAGCCATTATCTTACCTAGTTTGTTCTTGATAGTACCGTTTACTCTCTCCACCTTACCACTGGCTTGTGGTCGGTAAGGGGTGTGAAGTCTGCTACTGATTCCCATGAGTTTACACATATTTTGGAAGACATCACCAGTAAAATGGGTACCCCTATCACTTTCAATGATTCTAGGGATACCGAACCTACACACAAAGTCTTGTACAATTTTCTTTGCAGTGAACACAGCAGTATTAGTGGCTGCCGGATATGCTTCTACCCAACCGGAAAACACATCAATACACACTAACACATACTTCAGATTCCTGCACGGTGGTAGTTGGATATAGTCAATTTGTATTACCTGAAAAGGTCCGTCTGTAGGAGGGATGTGGGATGGCTCAGTTGGAATAGTTTTCCCAACATTTTTCCTCAAACAAGTAAGACATGACATTGCTTTCTTACCAGCTTGAGAGGAAAATCCGGGAGCACACCAGTATGCTCTCACCAGTTTGCACATACCTTCTTTACCCAGGTGAGTCAGGCCGTGTGCTGCTTCAGCCAGGCTTGGATAGTATGTTCGGGGAGCTACAGGCTTACCTTGTCCATCCCTCCAGAGTCCTGAGGACTCTTGACCACATCCCTTCGCCTTCCAGACCGCCTTCTCCTGCAGGGAACACAAATCTTGCATTTCAATTAATTTCTGCGTGTCTAATGTCTGAAAAACCATCATAGTCTCGGTCGATACAGTCATAGGTTGCCCTGCTGCCCATTTAGCAGCTTCGTCTGCCCTGTTGTTGCCCAATGACACTGGGTCTTCTTCAAAGGTATGGGCTTTGCACTTTATGACGGCTACTGTTCTGGGTAACTGTATCGCTGTCAGAAGTCCTTTTATGTGTTGTGAGTGTGCCACTGGTGTACCTGCTGCTGTCGTAAAGTTTCTAAGACGCCAAAGGGCCCCAAAATCATGCACTACCCCGAAGGCGTACCTAGAGTCAGTATATATGTTGGCTGATTTACCCTCTGCCAATTCACACGCTCTCCTTAGTGCTACTAGTTCCGCCACCTGGGCTGAGTGAGGTGGACCAAGGGGTTCAGCTTCTACCACATCCTGATCGTCTACAACAGCGTAACCAGTACATAGCTCTCCTGTCTCTGTCTGTCTGTGGCAACTTCCGTCTGTATAAAACGTAAAATCTACATTTTCTAAGGGGGTGTCACATATGTCGGGCCTTGCAGTAAAGGTCTGATTCAGGTGTTCCATACAGTCATGCGTGTCAGTATTCTTGCCTAACTCATCATCAACCAGGGTCTCCTCACCTCCCACCCTTTGTGTCTCTTGAGACACATACGGAAGGTATGTAGCTGGATTTAGGGTGCTACATCGTTTGATGGTGATGTTTGAGGGTGCCATCAGGGCTAGTTCCCACTTTGTGAATCTAGCTGAAGAAACATGTCTGGTTTGGGCTGAATTTAACAGAGCTGATACAGCATGGGGTGTATAGATGGTTGAATTATGTCCTAATACTACATCCTCGCTCTTACTTACTAGAAGGGCCGTTGCTGCTACACTTCTGAGACATGTTGGGAGTGACCTTGCCACATTGTCTAATTGTGCACTGTAGTATGCTACCGGTCTGCTAGCGTCACCATGTTTCTGTGTGAGGACACCTGCTGCACAGCCATCAGCTTCTGTACAAAATAGCTCAAAAGGCTTTTCATAATCAGGTATTCCCAATGCAGGTGCTCTTGTCAGACTATCTTTAAGATTAAAGAACGCTTGCTCCGACTCTTCTGTGTGTATGACACGTTCTGGTTTTGAGGAAGAGACTAGCTCCTGCAATGGTAATGCCAGAATAGAAAAACCTGGGATCCAGGACCTACAGTATCCACACATCCCCAAGAAAGTACGAATCTGCTTCTGGCTCTGCGGCAGGGTCATGTGTTGTATGGCCTCAATTCTGTCGGTTGTCAGGTGTCTTAGCCCCTTAGTGAGGCAGTGTCCTAAGTATTTGACCTTAGTCTGACATGGCTGTAATTTATCCTTTGCCACCTTGTGCCCTGTTTGTGAAAGATGAAGCAACAACAATTTAGTATCATGTAAACATGACATAAAAGAATCAGAGCACAACAACAAATCGTCCACATATTGAATTAGAACAGACCCATTGTGGGGTTGAAAGGATTGCAAACAGTCATGTAAGGCTTGGGAGAAAATACTGGGGCTGTCAATGAACCCCTGGGGTAGTCTGGTCCATGTGTATTGCACTCCCCTGTAGGAGAATGCAAAAAGGTATTGGCAGTCAGGGTGAAGAGGGACTGAAAAGAAAGCAGAACATAGATCAATGACAGTAAAATGACTGGCAGACGGTGGAATCTGCATGAGGATGACAGCTGGATTCGGCACTACGGGGAATTGGCTCTCAACAACTTTGTTAATTCCCCTTAAGTCCTGGACTAATCTATAGCCCCTCCCCCCACTCTTCTTCACAGGGAAAATGGGACTATTTGCTGTACTGGCTGTACGAATTAAAATCCCTTGTTGTAACAGCCTCTCAATAACAGGATATACCCCTAGTTCCACCTCCGGTTTTAATGGATACTGTGGGATTTTTGGAGCTATCCTACCACTTTTTAGATTGACCATGACAGGGGCTACGTTTGCCATCAGTCCAGTGTCCTGTCCATCTCTGGTCCATAGGGAACCTGGTATTTCCAGCAACATCCCCTTTACTTGAGATGGACTTTGTTCTATAACAGGAGAGTGTAACATTAACCTTGGAGGGGTGTCCAATATGTCCTGTACCTCATGTGCAACCCTCTCGGGTATATCTAGGAACACACCATCTGAAGTACAGTATATGACACATCCCATTTTACATAACAAGTCTCTCCCTAGCAAGTTAGTAGGAGCCGCTGCAGCCAAGAGAAACGAATGCTTAGTATGCAGAGGCCCGATAGTAACTTCGGCGGGTTTAGTTAGAGGATAATGTAACACTTTTCCCGTCACCCCCATAGCTGGAATAGTTTTGCTGGTCACCTGTAGATTGAAAGGAGAGGTTATCACAGATCGGGCCGCCCCTGTATCTACAAGAAAAGTTTGTTTCCTGCCAGCTATGTCAACTATCATTGTTGGTTCTTCACTCTGACTCTCAGTTAACCTCACTGGCTGTAGACTACAGGTATGACCTGACCCCTAGCGCTGACTATTGATTTCCCGCGCAGCATTTGCTGCCGTAATATGCGCGGGTAGATGTGAGTCTTCTAGTCTATGTGAATCCTTTCTTGGAGGATATCTATGTGACCCACCCCTATGTGTATTGAGTCTTTCTTTATTACAATCTCTCCTGTAATGTCCTTCCTCGTTACAGTTGAAACACCTGATCACTTTAGGTTTCCTGTTATATGGGTTGTATGCTGGTGGTCGTGTATGCACCCCTTCTAGAGCCTGTATACTTACCGTCATTAACCTATCACTTTTCTCTTCCCTTTTTCTAAAAAGGTTCTTGTCATGCTCCACAGCAGACTCCCTAAGGAAGTCTACCGTGACGCCTCTCCAATTAGGTAATGTGGTTTGTACTCTCGTCTTTAAATTTTCCCTAAGGCCATCCATCAGTACCCCTACAGCTACCTCTCTGTGATGTGGGTCCTCACTTATGTTGGATATCCCAGTAAATCGTGCAATCGCTGTTATAGCTCTAGCAAAGTAATCTGAGGCAGTTTCACTATCCTTTTGTTTAATGGTGAAAATCTTACTCCAATTTACTACTACTGGAAAACAGATGGCTAAGTGTTTGACAATTTGTTCTATATTCCGTTGGTTAATCTCATCAGTCAGGGTGTCATCTTCCTCCAACAAACAATCTCCAATAAATTTTTGTATGTTAGTATTGGGAGGAAGACACGCCCTCAACACTACCCGCCAATCCTTACTGGTTGGTTCATGAGCATTCCCTAAGTCTTTAACAAATTTCTGACATTTAGCTAACTCTTTTCTAGGATCTGGGAATTCAGTCATAATGGAACGTAATTCTGATCTAGTCCAGGGACAATGCATTGTAACATTTCTTAAAGGAACTATACCATCCTTATCTGGTTTCCCATTGGGAACTGATATTGTGCGGACCGGGAACACACCCTCTGGTACACTAACTTCAGGGGACGCTACAGGATTTACAGGCCCTAGATTTAGAACACTTTCACTCCTAGTGATCACGCTACTCTCACCTATCTCAGCCATTTTCTCATACTTGCGTTGAGCCTCTAGTACATTAACAGCATGGGCAATGGCCGAAATCACAGTGGGTTCATCTTCGTTTTCAGATACACTTGATTGAAACTGATTTAAAACAGGGTACAACTTAGTAATTTTTCTATTTTCAGTTTTAACAACGGCTGTACTTACCCCTCCCGCCACATAAGGTGGCGGGGGGCGCGCTTGCGCTGAGTTCGCCACGCTTCTCAATGGTTACATCCGCCTTGCGCGCGCTTTTCGCCACGCCTATTTCCGGTTTGCGTTCGCTGCTCTGCCACGTGTTACCTTCCATTTGCCACAATTTTAAACAATCATTATGTCTATTTCTCTTTTTCGTTGACTTGATCAACCATATTCTATCTTTTACAGTATTCAGTACCTCTGCATTAAAACTCCCTATTGTTGGGAAAGGCCTATCACAAGCTTTGGTCATCCCGACCCACGTGTCACAATACACAGTTGCATATGCACCATACTTCTTACACATGAGAAACCTCGCTGAACCAATAGGGCCTTCCTTAGGCAGTACACTGACCATCTCTAGCGTATGCTTAGCACCCATGTTGAACAATATACCTTCTACCCGGAACACAGACACACCGCAATGCTCTGTTCCTTCCGGCCAAATGTGAAATACAGACACACCGCAATGCTCTGTTCTTTCCACCTAATAATTTCAACTCTGTTGCTATACTCACCGCTAGAGATCTATAATCCTCGGTGAACGTATTTCCTTTAGCCGCGCTCACTCGCTTTTCCCTAATACAGAAATATCACTGTGGGCCCCAAGGGCTATCAGCTCCTCGATACCCTGGCTAAACCACAAAATCTGCTGAGTTTATTATCGCTGGGAGCGCAAAGTCGATACAATCAACCTGCCTTTCCAGTATAATTCCTCCTAGCTGCTTCACCAATTCGCACTAACGGTGCGACCGGATCGCACTGCCTACCAATACTAATTATTAGCAAACCTTGCGATCTATTGGTAGCGCTTTGCGAAAACCCAGTTTTCGCATTCGGTATACCTGCCCTGTATACCGTCCTTCAGTTGGGCAATCCGCCTCGTCAGACAGCAACTGAGCACCTCAACAATAAAACAGTGTATCTACGTTACAACATCACACACTATACACCTTTTCTGCGCAGAAAATCAAAAGTTCCCAACAATAGTAATAATGTCTCAGAGGCTTTCACAAGTAATTATACTATGCATGTATAATAACTATCAACACGATTGTTTAACCACGTGGCAAGTTTACCGGAAGTTCGCGTACGCACAGCAGGAAGTACACATACGCTAAACAATGCAATACAGTTAAAACGCACAATGACAGAAAAAAGAAACAGTTTTCTCTTTTGTCCCTAGGTTCTAGTTAGCGTGCCCTAGATAATGCAAAACGGACATTCGGTTTCGCAACACAGAGTAAAATTCAGGTTTTGAACACCATGCGTTCTTACCCGTTTATGACGCGTCTCCACCCTTTGTTGAGGAACCGAAATCCGTTGGTCTTGCGTATCATCGGCAACGAAACCTCCAAAGCTCACGAGCCCCCAAATTGTAATGTGCGTATTGTCGCTAACCAATAACGATTGTCGAACCTCGATTTGTGTTTCCAACGCACAAAGATTTATTCGCAATAAGTGGGAAAAAATATGCTCAAGCGATGTAATAGTAAATACAGCCGTTACTTAACGCAGGCGCTCTGGATCCAGTGCAGTCATTCAATCCTGAAGTCTGGGGACAAGAAGTCTGCACTCTGGATCACAAGCTGCTGCTTATATACACAATCAAGTACAGTAATACAATGAAGATGGTATGGCTTGCATCTATTGGTCCGGGTCTCAGGAATGTCCAAGGGGTCGTCAATCATTGGCTGGTTCATCCTAAGGAATCCAAAGGAGGGGGTCACCTCTGCAGGGGGTATGCTCTGCTCTTCCCGCCAGAATTCCTTACTCTTAAGTAGTTCATAATTCCCTATCATTCATAACTTGCGTATGCACTCTGCGATTCCCTCGCAGAGCGCACCAAACAGTAGGATATGTAACAAGGTTCATTATGATACCACTCATGATGTTATTCCTTTAACCCGTTCTGTGTATTTCACTAATATGCATGTAACTCTGATATAACATATAAATACTACTATATTTCGACATAACTGACCATGTGTTGCAACTACCAATAATGTGTACTATTTTATAAGTATGCGTGTTTGTGCGAATGTATGGTAAAAGACCAATTACTGTTGCTGCCACGTGTAGTGGATGCGTACGCCCTTTCACGCCGTAGCGTGCCCTTGTACGTCATAGCGTACCGTACGCATCTTTTCAGACAAAGACAACCAAGTTTGCTAGACTTTAATTGAAATGACTTTATCCAATTTGCTGACTTCGACACCTGCAACCTAAAGGAAAGAATAGGGGCGAGAGAAGGGGCAGATGCACTTAGGCAATGTACAGTAAGGGTATGCTGTGGTCATGAAAATTCATCAGATTCAAGTTCTGGGTGTTTTTTTAGCCATATCATTTACACCAGCTCCAGGGCAGGTGTAAATGCCGATTGATAATGATGATTGTCACTACATAGCCTTTGTATTAAAAACTAGTTAACACTAGATAGCACAGAATATGTGTATACAAGTAAGAGAATCTATAAAAATGGATGGTCTGCACAGTACGGAATAAGGACATGCTGATTTATGTATTTAATGTAAGAAAAAATATATTTTCAAACACATTTTTATTAATGATTGTAGTGTTATTAATTGGTAATTTCTTTTATAAAATTTTTTTGTTGTGTAACCCGTGTTAATGTTTATTTATGTTACCAGTGTTATTGAAGTTAAAGAAATTAGTGTGCATGAGAAATGTGATAAAGAGCAGGAAACAGTATGATTAGAAATTAAGAAAAGTTAAGGGTCAGGTGAGAAAGAATGAGAGGGTGAGGCAGTTGAAACAGTTGAGATGAGGAGAAAAAGGGAGAAGGTGGAGGACATGTAAGAGGCGAGGAAGAGGAGCATTGAAGATAATTTTACCAATAAAGTATATGAAATGAGAGTATTGTGAGAGACTAAGATGATTGCGATTGATACGAAAGGAAGGTAAGCTATAGATAAATCTTAGATCACAAGGATGAAAATCTGTGTCCTTGGAATATGTTAGTTGTGAGAAATAAATGTATCAACTCACAGTTAAGTAGTAAACAGTGTGTGTGATTTGTCTATATATGTTTATATAACTGAACTACAATAGTTTCCCTTTATCTAAAAAAGGAGCTGGATATAAAGATAATCAGACTAAGATTATACTTCAGCAAGAGACTGTTGAAATATAATAACCTTTAGCTCACTCACTGTAGCAAGAAAATGAACACATAAATAGTGTAGGGATCATCAGTAGTGTCATCATTCATTTATGAAACGTTAAATGTTATGATTCACCGATCTTGCAAGTTTAAAAAAACAAAGTGAGGTTTAAGTGGTATGGTTTATAATTTGTTTGGAAATGGATTACACGAAAGACTACCTAATGTGGCAAAAATATTAAAAGTGAAAACCCTTCATTTACTGTAGTATTTTTCATCAATTCAATACATTTTGGTCAGTTTTTTCCATTAATTCAATACATTTTGGTCAGCATGGTTAAATTATAAAAATTGCGCAAGGACATCCAATACACTTATCATACTGGACACTTCAGTACTGCAAAGATTAAATACCTCTACTGTCAATGCGTACATGGGACATATATCATCATCATTTATTTAAATAGCGCCACTTATTCTGCAGCGCTGTACAGAGAACTCACTCAAATCAGTCCCTGCCGCATTGGGGCTTAAAGTCTAAAATCCCTAACACACACACACACACACACACACTAGGGTCAATTTGTTAGCAGCCAGTTAACCTACCTGTATGTTTTTGGAGTGTGGGAGGAAACCGGAGCACCCAGATGAAACCCACGCAAACTCCTCACAGATAAGGACATGGTAGGGAATCGAACTCATGACCCCAGTGCTGAAATACAGAAGTGCTAACCACTTAGCCACTGTGCTGCCCATAAATTAATGTATTAATTTCTGGGATGTGTTGTATGATAACAACCACTGCTGTTATTGTGTGATCAATACTTTCCATTGCTATATTTAAAAAAATTAAATATGACACATATTTTTGATTGTCTGTGTGAATGTATCAGATTTAATATACCAAGGAACGGTAGAGAGGGGTTTCCTGAATCACCCCTGGTACCTCCATGTCCCATATTTACACTAAGTGTAGTATAGATTCATATGTAGGCACTAACCACTTAATAATACAGAGTAAAATGGTCTTACATTTGCATGCGTTCTGATATAACATTACATTGCACGTATGCATGGGTGTATCCTGCAATCTCTTCTGTCTGCTAACATATGATAAGTTCTGTTTAGGCAGAGCATCCTTATACCCAGACTCAAATAGAAATGTATCTTGAGATCTACTTGGATTTTAATACTTCCCTGCAGGTTGCGTTCGAATATGCATTGGGCTCTGAATGAGTAACATTATGTCACTCATTTAGTATTTTAAGTGCCCCTAAACCTGGGTGCTCTAGTTGACAACCTACGTTCGCCTAGTGGTAGCAGTGGCCTTAGTCACATCAAAGTCCAATCATCAAACACTTTAGAACCACCCGATTTATTAAATTATACAACAGTGATCAGTTTCGTCTCATTTATAGCTGAAACAGTAAAAGGACAGCATGGCTGCTTTGACATGTCACTTTATTGTGATTTCAGTATTTATTGCACTGCCCAAAGTGCGTCTAGAAATATGATTCTCTGTTGACTTCGTTAAAATATAAGAGAAGACCTAAAGACCACCAGCTCAGAGCGGAGGGAATTTGGCAATGCTGTTTTTGTTTTCTTTCTAAAAGTTTAGGTACAGATGGGCAGCAGACTCACAATTGAAGTCCTTGCTTAATTGAAAAATATTTATTTAATAAAAAAATAATTAAAAAAAAACATTTTGGTTTTATGATTACATTTCTTATATATATAAACATACTGCAGAAACAGGCAGGTCAGTCATTGCTTATGCAGAAATGTACAAAATATGACCTGAATAATAAAATGTTTACTTTCAAATTATTAAGAATAAATGAGTAATGTGCTTATGGAAAAAAAATATTTCACACTCATTTAAACCATAACTAGCTATATGCTGCCTGAGAGAAATATCTGAAAACTCTATATTCCTTTTAATCCCTGAGATATTTTTACTATGTTAAAAATGTATGAGCTGAGCTCTTCTTTTTAAAATATCCATTAAGTACAATCAGTATGTGCAAAATCCTAGAACATAAAATTCCTACCAATTAGCAACGCAAAATATCTGTGCGAGATGCATAAACTTTCTTGCCATAAGCCAATACTTAGAAATACTACAAAATTTGAAATACACAACAAAAAATAAGACATTATTATTATTATTATTATTATTATTATTATTATTGTTATTACTATTGCTATTGTTATTGTTATTGTTATTGTTATTATTATTATTATTATTATTATCATCATCATGATCAGTGATTTGTAAGGAACACAGTCCTCTTCAGTGCTGGACAGTAGGAAAAAAAGAGCATACATAAAACAGGGACATACAAGATAGAAAAATAAGTGCAGACATGAAAACAAAGGGAAGTGAGTACTCTACTTGTGAGATCTTACAATTTAATGGGAAAGGGCAGGTTTTAGCTAAGAACTGTGTTTTCAGAGAGTGTTTAAAGATTTGAAGGCAGGGGGAGAGCCTGATCACGTGTTGGAAAATTGCATAGATGGGTAGAGGCAGGGCCATAACTAGGGCTGTGCGATAGGGGCAACGCTGAAGGGGGGCGCAGTTTAGGAATATTTTAGGTTCATTTGGTTAAAATTGAGGGCTAGGGGGGCGGCATTTGTCTTTCTCGCCCCAGGCGCTAGAATTCTAAGTTACGGCTCTGGGTAGAGGCATGGAAGAAGTCTTGGAGGTGGTAGTGAAAGTTGGCTATCAAAAAGGATGTCAAGTCAAAGACAGATCTAAAAATACATTTTGGGGCATATTCAAATGTTAGCGTTATAGCCAAAAATCTTGCGGCGCGCACACTATTACCGTCATTATGGTAATAGTGCGCGTAAATACCGGTATTACGGTACTTCACTCGCTGTATTTCAGCTCGCAGCTCAGGGAGCTGCGAGCTGAAATCCAGCTTACTATTATCGTAATACTGTAATAGAAACCGCGGACAATTGAAAATGCCTCTTGGAGATAAAGTTTGAGATGTATGAAGGAGTGGTGTTATTTAGGACCTTTTAGGTGCGTGTGAGTAGTTTGAATTGGTTTCTGGAGTTTCTGAGGAACCAGTGTAGAGATCTGCAAAGTGGTGTGGCAGATATGTAGCAGCATCAATGGAAGATCAGTTTTGCTGCAGTAGTTAGGATGGATTGAAACAGAGACAGATGGTAAGGAGAATGCAAGACAGCAGCATGCTGCAGTTGTTGAAGTGGGAGATGATGTGAAAATGTATAAGACTTTTGTTTGAGATAAGGGCATATTCTAGCAATATTTCTAAGTGGCAGAACTATAAGAAAGACTAAATGTGAGGAGTAAAGCTGAGGGCGGAGGGCCCCATAGTGGCCACACACTGAGATCACAACAGGGGGCTGGGAGGCTAGCAGGCGTGGGATGGAAGGTTGCAGCCCGGGGGGCGCATCGCGTGTCATGTGATGCGGCCGCCTGTGCGCTAACGCAGCCGCATCAGGTGACAAGTGATGCGGCCGATGGTAGTATTCGGCCAGTATTGCATCCGCAGGGGGGGGGGGGGGGCGGCCGGCCCGAACAGCCGTTAGACAGAGCGGCACGGTCCAGCCCGCCCCTGGAGGCTAGCGAGGTAGTGTCGGACCCATACCCAAATTTTGTTGCCTGGAGATGCACTTATACGTTCTTTCTCTTGGATCCACAAGGAGACTTCAATAGAATAAAAAAATGTTAAATATAAACCTGGGGTGAATGTGGTTAGGAAATATATAAATGTGTGTATGCATCTGAACATACCTAGATTAGTCATTAAGAATCATTAATGAACAACAAGATCTGTGAACCAGCAGTGCTTTTCTATTTGCACAATTGCGCCTATTGTCTGTCTCGCATATTTCAAGGTCCACGCCCAGCTCATGGTCTTTGTAAATACCCCTGAGAGAACAATAGCTTTGTGGGTTTATAGATGCTCCACAGGATGGATACAGTAAGAACGTTATATTAACCCACTACCACTTTAGGGCCACCCCAGTTATTAATTTCAACAACCTCTTCATAAAGCAAAGGAACAAAACATCTGCTAGTAATGTCATTTTTTTCTTTTTATGCCTGCACACAGCACACATGCTGAGAAACATGCTATACAAAATGTTACTTTGGAAAGCTCATCTCATAAATACAGAAAATTTCCATTTTAATTGCATTTGTCTTGCTGAATTGCTAGTAAACATATTACTGAGACACAATGTCTATGTCACCGTATAGTATAATCACAGAAGACTGGAGTCATTTAAACTATTGATTAGAACATTAGTAATGTTGCCTGCTTTGATTGACTGTCATTCAAACACAAACAGTGTTCTCTGACTGTTTAATAGATCAGGTACTTTTGAAAAAGTTTCCATGGTGATTGCAAAAAAATATAAAACATGAGGTCTGCTTATCCTGTCATAAATCTCCCCGTTTGGCTTAAGGTTTTTTTTTATGTCCGAGTGTCTTCACCAGATGTTATATTGATAATACTATAGTATGCCAGATCATATGTTTGTGCTTATAGAGATTGCATGGGTTCATTTTGTGTTTTGATTTGGCTTTTACATTTAAAGTTTACAATTCATACATTTTTTTGTCATTTTTTTGGGCATGACTCCCTATTCTTACATTTTATGGGGGCAATTCAATTTCCCCTGAAGTACCGCCGAGTAAAAACTATTACCGTTTTTACAGTAATAGTAGCCTGGCTTTCTGCACACAGCTGAAGGAGCTGCGAGCAAAAAGCTGGCGTTGAAAATACCATAATAATGGTATTTAAGTGCACTGTTACCGTAATAATGGTAATAGTGCACAGGGCACGTTACTTTTACAGTAACGTGGCCAATTGAATTCCCCCTATATACCTCTATTAAATGTCATACATATATAGGCTCAAAACTGCATTTCACAGTTAATGTTAAGACTTCCTGATCACTATTGACATTTACAGAACAGCACAACAATTCTAAAAACATAGCTTATAAACTGAATCTGTCATTCAAACATAAATTATTAATTCAGTTATAGCGAGAACTGAAAATGGTTGCCAGGTACTTCCTGTCAGCCAGCACTTCCTGGTTGGCAAGTGAATGGCAGTGATGTCACTTCCATCAAACAAATACAGTATACATTTAAATCCTCCTTTTTTTTTATAACAAAGTAATAATCAAAAGGTGTGTTGGCGCAAGACAGTGTGAAGGTGTTGGATGTAGGAACAGTGTGCAAGTTAAAACACACATGAACTGGTAATGCTGAAAGTTACATAACAAAGTCCTGGAATTTAGTATTAGGCCTGGAGATTCTATCAGACCTTGTGATGAAGAAAGGGGGTAGTGATGTGTCCTGTGTTGAACAGGACTCACTATTGGTGAAGGGTATATGACTGTCCTGCATTGCAATAGATGCTTCTTCAGAGAACCCATTGCCCATATTGATAGGTGTTCTGACACCCTCAGGCGGTATTCTGTGAGGTGAGTGTGCTGGCTCACACACACATAAGTGGTGATGCTTGTTGCGCTCATACAAAGCACTGTCGGATTGCACCACATAGCTGTTGGGTCTGTTGGAGGAACCTTGCACAGTCCCGACTCTGTCAAACCTGACCGGGGTCTGGATGCGGACGGTCTGCCCCGGTGACAGCGGTCTCAACTGATAAGAGGTTTTGTCGTGATTGGCTTTGAGCCATAACTTGGACTTCCCAGAGTACTCTGCACATTGGTCTCAATGGTTGATGTAAGCTTGGCTTTGGCGGTAGGAATGATAGTGCGAGTGTGTCTGCATAGAACGCATTGGGGAGGAGAAAAGAACTCATCCTTTGGGGTATTTCTCAAATTAAGGAGTGCCATGAATGCGTCTGAACCATCTCTGTAGAATTTGTCTAACAGGTGCTTTGCAGAATGTGCCGCCCTTTCTGCTAGTCCATTAGATTTTGGCTAATGTGGACTGCTAGTGACATATGAGATATCCCATTCATTGGGGAAGGACTGGAACTCACCACTCATGACCTGCATGGCATTGTCCGTGAGCAGCTTGCGTGGTGTACCATGGGTAGAGAAATGTATTTTCATTATGTTAATGACTGTGGCACTTGTCAGTTTAGGAAAATAGTCTCAAACCAACCCGGAATATGAGTCCACTAACACATGGTGCTCTTTCCCCCTCCACACAAAAAGATCTGCAGCAATAATAGACCAGGGGAGGTCAGGTACCTCATGGAGAGTGAGCGGTTCTTTGCCATAATAAGGCCAAATGCATTGCAGGGGGCACAATCAGAGACTACTCACTCAATGTCAGCAGCCATAGAGGGCAAATACAATGCATCCTTAGCCCATCGAAAGGTGACCTCCCACCAGCGGTGCCCTGGATGAGCCTGCTGGGCATAAAATCCTTCAAGAACATATGTGATTACAAACTGCTGATCACGCAAGAGGATGCCCTCTTAGATAGTCAACTCGTCCCGGAAAGCAAAGAATGTCTTGAGGTCAATTCCCTGAAGGAAGACGGCCAACCATGCAGGTCGACATGTGACAACCTTTGGAAAAGGTCATCTCTGAGTAACATCACTCATCTCTTCAATTCGCCGGGTGGAGAGGACATCAAACTCCATAACATCCATGTCATCGTCAGCATCAGGGATACCTAAGTCTGGATGATGAGCACGTGATAAAGTGTCAGCTACATGGAGGTCCTTTCCACGCTTGTACACTACATCAAGATGGTACCTTTGGAGCTGGAGCATGAACAGGTGGGTATGTGCCAAAGCAGTGCGCATAGGTTTGCGGAGAATAATGATCAGTGGTTGATGATCTGTTTCAACCCCCACTGGACGTCCATAGATGAACTCATGGAACTTTTGACAGGCACAGACAAGGGCAAGCAGTTCCTTTTCAATCTGAGCGTATCGTTGCTGAGTGTCTGTAAGGGCTCTGGATGCAAAACTGATGGCTTTGTTGCACTGCAATCAGACAGAACAAAGACCCTGCTGAGAAGCATCAGTAAAGATGACCACATGAACATGTACATTAAAGAACTGAAGCACTTGGCTAGAAGTGATCATAACATTGAGGAGAGCAATAGCATCAGCATGACAAACCAACCAACACCATTCAACGTCATTGTGTAAAAGCTGGCGGAAAAGAGCTGTGACGTCACTGTAGTGAGGTAGAAATTTTGAAAGGTAATTTGTCATACCTAGAAATCACTGCAAACTCATCTTGTATGTGGGGTTGGGCATTTGCTAGATGGCCCAAGTCTTGGCTGGATCTGACGTGACACCCTCTGAGGTTAGAAGCTGGCCAAATGGGACCTCAGTAACTCTGAAGCGACACTTGTCATGGTTTAACCGCATTTTGATTTCACAAATCCTGCGGAAGCGCATGTCATGTTCTTCCATGGTGCGATTCCACACGAGGATGTCATCAATGATTATTTCACAAGGGTATCCCTCAAAGAGGTGTGTCATGCTGCGTTGGAACACTTCACTGGAAGTACAGATGCCATAGGGTATTTGGAGAAAGGCATGTCTGCCCAGAGGGGTCATAAATGTAGTGAGTAAGGATGACTCCAGTTTCATACTGTCTGGCAAAGCTAACAAAGGTTTGACATTACTATCCACAATATGAAACTTCAGTGAGACACCTGTGGAGTGAAATGTGGCCATACCCACAGTCTTGATATTCTGGCCACCATAAGCAATTAGATTCACTGTGTGAGAACAGTCGATAGGATTTATATGCTGGAGGAGTTCATGTGACATGACATTGCATTTGGCACCAGTGTCAATTTTAATTTTGATGGCGTTATTTGTCTCCTTATCAACTATGGTGGTAAATATTTCACCTTTTTCAGCCCTGAGGTCAACACTCTCGCAGTGAAGACTGGTGTCAGGATTATTTTCTGGTGGCGTATCTACTGTATGGACTCGGTGCGTCGGGCTGCTGGAATGTGCGCTATAGTGTTGTCTATCATCAGCTTTGGGTTTGGACTTGCACCAGAGAGCAAAGTGATTTTGTTTACCACAGGCATTGCAGCGTTTATTGAAAGCTGGACATTTATGATGTTCATAGGAATAGCGACCACCGCAATTCACACAGCGTGTTTGTTGCTGCTCGTGTTGCCGTAGGTTGCATATATCAGGCTCTTTTCTCAACTCAGTTGCACTTTTGCGGGACTGCTCATGTAACATGCATATGTGTATAGCAGTGTTCAGTGTCAGTGTCTTCTCCCACAGGAGATGCGTACGAGTGACATCATAAGTCCCACACACAATTCTGTCCCTGATATGCTCACTTGATAAGTCACCATATTCACATTTCTTTGCTAATAGTTTCGGTCTGGCAGCATTTGACTGGATGCTTTCAGAGGGGCTCTGCACAGCAGTGTTAAATGTATGTCTGGCCATTATGACATTTTTCAATGGTAAGCATCTCATCAAATTCTTTTATTAGTGTGTCTGGATCCTCCTGATCCTCCCCCTCTGAATAGAGAAATGTGTCAGCATTATCTACAGCTTAAGCACCAGGTAAATTGAGCAGGGTCTTTGCCTGTACCTTTTTTGATTTGTCTGAGAGTCCAGCACAGCAGTATACATGCCATGCCTTCTTGAATTTGAGCCATGTGTCTGCGATGGCATTTTCAAAAACAAGTGGATGTATGTGTCGGAGACCTTGTGCCATCGCAGCCAACGTTCTGACACCATGTAGAACTGTCTGAGTTCAAATCAGGAAGAAGAGGCTGGAGAGCTGTGAGAACATGTATTTACTATGTGGTATATATATATATGTGAGATCTGAAAATGACTGCCAGGTATTTCCTGTCAGCCAGCACTTCCTGAATGGCAAGTGGATGGCAGTGATGTCACTTCCATCAAACACATAAAGAATACATCTACATTGTTGTTATATTATATACATTTTTTTAATTTTGTGTGTATTGCCTGCTGCAGAACCAGTCTTGTCTTATATTAACTGTACATCTACATCAATGGTATACAACATATGGCCCGCAGGATCATTTTTTGCAACCAGCAGGAATCAGGAAATATACGAGACCTGGGACAGAAAAACTATTGTAGCATTTCTGTTCATAGCATTCCGGGTTCCCCTAAACCTGTCCTGCATTGTTCCTGCCTCAATATGTCTCACTGAGGGGTGTGACTGTACCAGATCCTACACCCACGGCTGCAGTTTGTCAGTGAGGTCAGTCTGGCAGAGAATCAGAATGAATGAGCTGTCCCTGAACTACTGAGGAGCTGAGACTCCTGAGAGAAACTAAGTTGCTGCTTGGAATGAAGTTAAGATATAGGTAGGGAAATGTATTGCTACGAGAGGGGGACTGGTGTTACTATGGGGGCTGTGTTGTTATGAGAGGAACTGTGTTGCTTTAGGGGTAATGTGATGCTATGGGGATGAAGAGTATGTTGATATGGGGGTAAGGAATTTGTTACTACATTTTAAGAGAATGTGTTGGAGCTGGAAAATGTGTTGTTACAGGGGCAAGAGAAATGTGTTACTAGAGATGTGGTAGGGGATGTAAGTTGCTATAGGAGGGAGAGGGGAAATGTGTTACTACAGAGGTGAAGTATGAGGGGTGTGTTACAAGGGAGTGGTGAAGGGGAATGAGAGGATGTATTACACTACAGAGATGGGGTATATGTCATTACAGAATGAGGGAGACCAAATGTGTTTTACAGGGGAGGGTGATGGCTCGCTCCCTATGTGACCTGACCACACCCAATACAGGGGATTGGGGATATCACTATAGGAGAGGCATTACTGGTACTGCATATTTCCGCTATCAGCCAGGTAAATGACTGATACAGTACTAAAGTGAATAGGAGTGCAGTAAAGGTTGGAAAAGTGCAAGATTAGGGGCTCAATTATTAGGATGACAGACAGGGTCTGAAACCAAGAAAAGAGATGCTGAACAGATACTGATTCACAGGTTCTCAGGTTTGGAATATTGTGGACCGGGTATATTTTGGGGCAGAGCAAGAGTAATTGCTCACATTGATACCAAGGACAAAGTTACGAGGAGATTGATTGTCCTCAAAAATTGTTTCAGGAAAATTAAGCTGTCCTAGGTAATATTTTTATGTAATACTACCTGTGTGCTGAAGGAGCTATGATCAGTTATAGATTTTAATCTTATTTTCATAGTTATGGACTAATTGATATCATTGTAAGTATCACAAGAGTAAGCTAAATATGGACCCAATATCTAATAAAGGAGCAAAATTAAGCCACGTAAAATAAAGACTAACGAGTGAAGTAGTGGGTTTAATATTTGAAGAAATTCTAAAAGATAGCATCCAGAATTATAATGCAGAAAGTAAACTAAAAGAAAAGTTAACAAATCTTTTTTAAGGGACTAGTGACCCAAATCTATTGAGATCAATTTTTATAAGTAAATAAATTGTGAACTGGATCTTCACAATGCAGTTGATGTGATTTATATAATAATAATAATAATAATAATAATAATAATAATAATAATAATAATTTTATTTAAGTGCTTTTCTCCCATTATGACTCAAAACACTACAATTAATATATAAAAAAACACGTGACAAGCATATAAATGGTAAGCTAGTGTACCATTTAGCAAGAGCATGCAGATGGGATACAGCCATCTTTTGCACACTCATATTATGCATGAGCGAACATAAGAAACAAATTACTTACAAGTCAGACAAGATCATCATCATCGTCGTCAGCTATTTTTATAGCGCCACTAATTCCGCAGCGCTGTACAGAGAACTCACTCACACCAGTCCCTGCCACACACACAGATACACAGAGAGACTAGGGCCAATTTGATAGCAGCCAATTAATCTACTAGATTGTAAGCTTGCAAGCAGGTTTTTCTTACCTCTCTGTCTGTATGTATTAACCAGTATTGTCTTATCAATGTTTATTCCCAATTGTAAAGCGCTATGGAATTTGCTGGCGCTATATAAATAAATGTTGATGTTGTTACTAGGATGCTTTTGGAGGGTGGGAGAAAACCAGAGCACCTGGAGGAAACCCACGCAAATATGGAGACAACATACAAACTCCACACAGATAAGGCCATGGTTGGGAATTGAAATCATGACTCCAGTGCTGTGAGGCAGAAGTGCTAAACACTAAGTCACTGTCATGAGACAGAGGGTAAGAAGTAGGCAGCCAACTTGGGTCACTCAAGTTATGCATAAGAGCATAGGGGTCAGGTTACTTAAGAAAGAGATGACACTAGAATCAGATGTAAGAACAGAGGGTAGAGAATGCCCTATTTTTGCAAGTTTAAAATCTAGATATGGGGGGATGTTCACACATGATTGAGATTTTAGCACGAGGAGTGAAAACTGTGGATGAGACCTAGTAAAGTGAGTTCCAGTAATGTAAACTGGCAGAGGGACAAGCCATGGATAGGGTAGCAAGCCTGGTTGAGTGGACCAGACATTTTGGGGCATTGTCTGGTATTAGAATGAGGGGGGAGGCCCTGAGGGGTAACAGGATAGGTTTGAAGCATCAGTTGAAAATGAAGGCTCCATAAACTGCAGGAAGGAACAGGAATTTTTGGAGGGGAATCTTAAATGGGCTGGGGTCTATGATGGTTCAGGGGCCTAAATGTAGTGCAGAGATCTAGGTAGTGCAGAGGCCTAGATGTTGCAGAGACCTAGATGTAACAATGCCTAGAGGATGAAAAGGACTAGGTGGGTAAGAGGCTTAGATAGTGCAGAGGCCTTGATGGTTTAGAGGCCTTGATGGCGCACGAGCCTAGATGACACTGAGGCCTATGTTTTATGCATTATGAACCTCTGTATTATATACCCCAGAGTAAATAGCTGCATCCTTTATTATCTAGCTCTAATGTGACCACTGATGAAAACAGTGATAAAGGGTTCACATCTATCCAGGCTGATCACTCCCTGGTGTCTGGCTTGTCCACGTCTACAGTCCCTGCTCTCATTCTCAGTCACAGTGAAGTAATTCAGCAGGTTGAAGTCACTCATGTATGAACAGTACTAGTCCCGTCATTAGCTTTCTTACAGACTGCAGGAGGAAGCTCCTGGTTACACATCAACAAATTAATGTGCTATTCTTTCTTTGTACAAGGAAAATGAATACTGGTTCCAGGAAGAAAGGTGCTGGAAAGAGAAAAGGTTAGATTGCACTTAGGCTGGGGAGAATGTAATTGCAAAAAGTGCCATGTACCAGTAAGGAATACAATACTGATCAACTAACAGTTATGAATGGTATTTACTAAACATACACAAAGGGGGAGGGAGCAAAATAAATAAATAATTTCTCTACAACCCTAACAGTGACTTTATATTTTGTTAC
This sequence comes from Mixophyes fleayi, assembly GCF_038048845.1. NCBI lineage: Eukaryota > Metazoa > Chordata > Amphibia > Anura > Limnodynastidae > Mixophyes > Mixophyes fleayi. Next base: position 71,797,349 of record NC_134402.1, read on the forward strand.
TCCATCACCTATAACTGCATAAAATACTTTTTCATGGCTTTGGAACCAGTTTGTTGGAACCTCTGGAAATCCTTACACTCAACAACTACAGAGATCTAACTAGTTACATACACATGAATAGAAGTCATGTATATAGCTTTATACAAGGAAACAATTCAAACTATAGGGACACCATATAAAGTCTCTTGCTGTAGTTCAGCAGAATAAAACCTTCTGCAACATGTGCAATTAATGAGAAGTTACATAGGGAGCTTCCCATTACCAGGGAGTATTGATGATAAACCACTTGGAAGAATAAAGAAGGAAATGACTATGATGCCTTTCTAATTTGTGAAAGATTTCCAACTTGGGGCTAAATATTCTTTAGATTTCAATTAAATTAATGAATATTTCAAATTCTAATATTATTTAATTTGTTTTTTTTGCCTACTTTTATAAAGATAAAAGACAATGCTTAGCATTTAGCAATATTTTTTACAAGCAGTTTCCTAAAAGGCATTCACAATTGTTAAATGCACCGCCTTTACAGAATCTACCATTTTCTGCAAGACAAGATATGAAATAAATATCTTGCAAGTGATTGACTTTAGGTGCATGATTCTTGATTCACTGAAAAGTAGATGTGAAGGTTTAGAAAGAAGAAGTTTCTAAAAACTGCTGCTCATCACCTTGTACTTTTTTCAATATCGGCACATTGTCATCTGTGTTATTAACTAATTCATGACTTTGGCAGGATAAGAGGTAATGCATCTTGTTTTCAAGACCAAGACAATGTGTTCTCACTGCCACTGGAGTTTAAGCTGACACCTCCCAATTAAAATCCTGGCACCCTTTCTTTCTTCAAGTCACTCGTAAATTATCACCAGAAACTATCCATCTCTTGGAGGCACAATGGGTAATGGGAAAATATCTAAGGATTACTGTCGACTTGTGAATGTAAAATGTTAAGCAAGTAAATCACACTTAGGATATATATTTTTTTCTGCATAACTACTGTAGGTTTATAATACCACAATACAATTATAGAAACTTTTACAACATTTGCTTTGCATTCACAATAAAGTAGCAATTAAAATGGTAAATAATAACAAAAAATATTTTTATTTCACCAGGAAAAAAAATATAAAGTTCTATTGTTATGTTTAAATGTTATTATAGACTTTTGGGCTATTCATATACAAATCATAGTAGGTACCCTTAGGTATTGCAACATTATTTATAATTACTAAAGCACTTGTAGGATATGAAGTGGTGATAGTCACTGGTGACAGGTTGTAGTAAGAGTTTCTGTAAGGAATTGTATGCAGAAGGTTCAGTTAGACGTTCCATAGTTAAAGCTATAAAATAAATTTAACGAGTGCACCCTCTAAGTAACATGATGAAAACAATGTGATAAATGATCAAAACCTGTAAAATCATGCAGTGTTTGCTGGAAGATACTTTTAATATTACACCATTGGGTACCTCTAGAAATAAAGAAAACATCTCATAGTGTAAACCTGTTTTTATCTGAACTTCATTATTACAAAAAATATATTTACAGAATTAACTAATCATATCACAATCCAAATTGGCAGTGAATTAATAGGTTTTGTTTTGCGGTTTGAAATCTCCAGATGCAATTTTAAAACAAACCACCAAATTCACTGAATCTATTAAGTAGGAATTTGTTTAGAAACTTATCAAATCCTTTGAAATTTTTTTATGCAAAATTTGTTTTGAAAATCTCATGTGAGAATTGAAAAATAGGGGGTAATTTGGAGTTAAACATAAAAGATACCTGTTTGTGTATGCACAAATATGTATCTTTAGATACACTATATGGACAAAAGTATTTTGACGCTTGACCATTACACCAGCAGGGACTGTAAAGACATTGTATTCATATACAGATACTTTAATATGGAGTTAGTCCCCCTTTTGCAGTGATAACAGCGTCCACTGGAAGGCTTTCCACAAGATGTTGAAGTGTTTCTGTGGAAATTTGTGCCCATTCATTTTGTAGAGCATTTATGAGGTCAGGCACTGATGTTGGACAAGAAGGCCTGGCTTGCAATCTTCATTCCAGTTCATCCCAAAGATGTTCGATAGGGTGAGGTCAGGGCTCTGTGGGGGCCAGTCAAGTTCTTCCATACCGAGCTCATCAAACCATGTCTTTGTAGTCCTTGCTTTGTGCACTGGGGCACAGTCATGTTGGAATAGAAAAGGGCCTTCCCCAAACTGTTGCCACAAAGTTTCAAGCATAGTATTGTCCAAAATGACTTGGTATACTGAAGCATTGAGATTGCCCTTCACTGGAGATAAGGAGTCTAGCCCAAAACCTGAAAACAGCCCCATACCAAACTTCACAGTTAGTATAATGGAGTCAGGCAGGTAACGTTCTCCCAGCATCCGCCAAACCCAGACTCGCCAATCTGACTGCCAAACAAAGAAGCATGATTCGTCAGTCCACAGAACATGTTTTCACTGCTCCACAGTCCAGTGTCGGTGTGCTTTACACCATTCCATCGAATGCTTGGCATTGGTCTTGGTGATCTGAGTATGCATGCAGCTGTTCGGCCATGGAAGCCCATCCCATTAAGCTCCCACTGAACATTTTTTGTGCTTATATTAATGCCAGTGGAAATTTGGAACTCTTCAGCTATGGAATCAGCGTTGGTGACTTTTTGCGCATCATGTGTCTTAGCAGTCATTGACCCCGCTCTGTGATTTTACTTGGTCTTCGGCTTTGTGGCTGAGTTGCTCTTATTCCTAAATGCTTCTACTTTCTAATAATATCACTTACAGTTGACCGTGGAATATCCAGCAGGGATGAAATTTCACAAACCATCTTATTGCAAATGTAGCATCCTATCACAGTACCACGCATGAAGTCACTGAGCACTTCAGAACTACCCATTTTGTATCACAAATGTTTGCAAATGGAGACTGCATGGCTAGGTACTTGATTTTATATACCTCTGGCAGAGGGTCTTATTGAAACACCCCTGTTTAATAATTAATAGGTGTGGCCAAATACTTCTGTCTATATAGTGTATGTATAACTTTAAATCTAGCATATAGATGTCTATTGTCAAAGCTTGGCACTCTCTACCTTCTGTCTTCTTGTCTGCGCTGTAAGCTTTCTTTTGTTCTAGCTGTGTATCTAATGTACTTGCTTTCTCTCTTGTCTCTTCTTGGATTGATTTTTACTGATTCTGTTGTCTTTCTTGCTCACTACTTAATTGTATGTTGTTTTCTTTATATTTTGTTGATTGTACAGTGCTGCGGATCCTGTGGCACCTTATAAATAAAATATAATGATGAGGATCATGAATATGAAGATGATTACATTGGAAAACATATATGCTTGGGCAGCATGGTGGCTTAGTGGTTCGCACTTCTGCCTCACAGCACTGGGGTCATGAGTTAGAATCCTGGCCTTACTTGTGTGGAGTTTGTATGCTCTTCACATGTTTGCGTGGGTTTTCTCTGGGTGCAACGGTTTCCTCCCACACTCCAAAACCTTACCGGTAGGTTACAAGCCTGCTATTTCTCTATCTGTGTATTAATGTATGTTATGCAATTTAGACTGTAAGCTCCAATAAGGCAGGGACTGATGTGAGTGAGTTCTCTGTAGAGCTCTGAGTAATTAGTTGCGCTATATAAATAGATGATGATGATATTGCAATTCCTTATCCCAGAATTTCAAGGCAATGATTTTCAATACATAATAGACCTAATAGATTAACTGATTTTTAAACCGCATTGAAAACCATAAAAAATTGTTTTTTTCAAACTTAATGCTTTCCCTGATTTGTATTTGGACATTGGTGCCGTTGCGTGGTGTGTCTTGAAATTGCTCCATGTATGCTCAGAAGCTGACATTACACCAGTGTACACAATTGGATCCAATTCATGTCCAATGCAAATGACAGTTCTGACTGCCTATGACTTGATGGAGGGAACTGGAGAGGGAAGCAGTGGATGCACATAGGCAATGTACATAAAGGGAGTACTGTGGTCGATCGCACGCACATTCGTCCGATTTAAGCACTGGGCATCTCTTAGCTATGTGTTTTTTAGCTGAATCACTTGCACCAGCTACAGGGCAGGTTTAAGTGCCGACTGATAGTGATGACTGACACGTAAGCATTGTCAGAACATATTTTTGCAAGTAAAAGAAACTATAAAATAAATTTTATCTACCGTACGCACTATGGACATCCTGTTTAATGTTTTTCAGTTAAATATTTTTTTTTAAAACTTGTATTATTAATGATTATAGTATTAAGAGTTGTTTATTTTTTAATAGATTTTTTTTAAAATGCGTTCTAATGGGACTTGATATTGCACATATGCATGTGCATATCCTGAAGTCTGTTCTTTCTATCTGCAAACAACAAGTAACGTATAGCCAGAGTGTACTTATACTGATATTCAAATAAAAATATTTCTTGAGATCCGCTTCTACTTCAATAAGGGTGGACATGTGTGTAAGTTATGTCTGATTTTTTTAAACGCAAGTTACATTCACATGGAGTTCCAAGCAGGGGCGGATCTAGATAATTGGTGTACCGGGGGCGATTTAGGGGGGGCGATTTAGGCCCCGTCCCCTTTCTGCCTTCTGAGGCTGCCGGCGGCTGCACACTATGTGCAGGTCCGCTCGGCAGTGACAGTGTGCTGCCCCGCTGCTCTGATTGTGTTTTAAACACAATCAGAGCAGCCGGGCAGCACACTGTCACTGCTGAACGGACCTGCACAGTGTGCAGCTATCGGCAGCAAGCCTCTGGTAGGGGGGGGGGCGACTGGTTCCAAGTTGAATCAGGCCCAGTACATGAAACATTCCCAGCCTCAGAATGTATCATACTTCCAGATACAAACTCACTTTGGCTTGTTGTAAAGCACAATTCCATAATGGACAATCAGAGTCTCATGCACACAGGGTAGCTGATTCTTGCCTTGTGATATTTCCTGCTGAGAAGAGGTGTTGGTCCACATTATTTAAGTATATGTGACTTTAGGGAGGGATATTCATATTAATTTACCAGTTGTTTTAATAGCAAAAATATACTCATGATCAGTGGTGGAATTTGGGGTGTATACAGTGGTATGCTATACCGCCAGTTCTCCTACTGCCTTCATTGTAAAACTGTCAAATTCCATTCACTTACATTCCTATTACATTTTTCACACTGCCACTTATAAATTTTCATTTAAACTACTGTTTATGATCATGTTAAAATTCAAATTGAATTCATATTTATATTTAGTGTAGGACTGGCCAGAAGGGGAAGACGTTGGCATGAGTTGTTCAGCTTAACATGTATGGCAACATGTGGAACTAACATTCCATGCGTTTAATACAGAGTGCAGACTGAACTAGTTAGAAAAGCATCAATAGCGTATTTGGTGAGTGCAGAGGATCAATTTTTTTTTCTGACTACACAGTGTGGGCAGACCCCTCGTGCACCCCAATTTTCAGTTCTTTACATTTATTGAATACTTGTGGAAGAGCTATATACTTTATATATCCATCTTTTGTAGAAAAAATAGACTCATATTTACATTAAAGATTCATCTTTGAAATTTAAACCATTATTATAAATATAAACAAATCTCTACAATTAGAGGGAGTTTTAGATGAAGTATTACTTTTCATTATCAGTTTCTTGGATTAATATTTTAGCATTGGCAATTGGTTTGTTTAGAAGAGTCATTTAAAGCCTAATGAGAACAATTTCAACATAATGAAAATGTGATTAAGAACTTGTGCCAATTGGCAGCACATTTCTTGATAATGAAAAATGACACAAATTAGTGCAGAACTGGATAACTATGTTGGAGTTATTAAAATATACCAATATAAAAATATCACGCTTTTCTTCATGCAAAATGATTTGATCTTTTTACATGATCACTTTAGTGATGGTGTTGACATATTTAGATAGTTTTACGAGTCTTCAGTAATCAATACAACTTACCAGTAATTAAATTGCAATCACTACGGAAAAATGGAGAAACAACTTGTTGTTTACTATTATTTATTAGTCAATTAAGCTAGAGGAGTCTGTGGAATGTGTTTTGTCCATTCAAATTTTAAATCTGACCCAAAGGTGCTTGCTGCATGTCCTCCTTACTAATAACTACCACCTGCTGAAAACCTAAAATTTAGCTGAATTGGGGTGGATACACAGATTGCCTATGTGTTCTCATCAAGGGACGTGCCACAATTTGTGTTTGCAATGCCCCTGTTTTTTTCTCTTACGTCTGAGCGTGTCCAGACCCCACAATCACTGGTAGAGTTTCATCCTGTAAAGAAGCTTTTAGACTGTCCCACTCATATTCCTACTCTCATTTCTCAGTAGAACAGTTTGCATTGTTAGAATTGGTGTCTTGAAAGACTGTAGAGTAATTCTAAAGGTCAGATAGGTGCTGGAATTATATGCTAAACTTTGTATACACACCATAATGTGCTCTCCAGTGTATAGTTGTCAACAGAAAGGAGCGTATTTTGTTTACTTTACACCAGAAAGGATATATTTAGTAAGTTGAGTGGTGTTATAAGTTATATTTGGAGAGTAGTGATGTTTTGTCTGTAAACTATAACTTTATCCCTCAATGTGCAGCACTGATTACTATGTCTGAACATTATATACAAATACGAATATAATAACTTTATATTTTTTAAGCAATGCTAGTTCAGTTTTCACAAGTACCACAATGGAATGCAAAACTGCATACTCCAGGATCTCTCAGTGTTTCGTTCTTCAAGATAGGGGCAGAGAAGCCTAATGCTGCAGTGTACGCCCCCTACCTCCCCTCTGCTGACTTCTCACTCACAGGAAGCTGTAGAACCTCATCCAGCTCTGCACTATAAGGCAGCTCTGCGCGCGAGAGTAAACAGAGGGGAAGTGACTTATAATCAATTCCCCTCTTACTAATGACAGATCAGCAACAGGTAAGAGGAAATGGAGAAAGAAATTAATACAATTGGTGAGACATAAATATTGAGGGGGTTGAAGCTTTACCTAGGGTGCCTAGAACCCTTGTACAAGCCTGGTTACCAGTCACCACAGACTGCTGTCTTGAAACTACTCAGTACTACTCAGAAGCTTCTAATATTCAATTGCCCAAAACCTGAAAAACGAGTGCAGTGTTCTACTTCTAAAGACTGAAGATAATAGTGACATTGAAAGGGAAGCAGAGAAAAAAGAGGTAGAAATTACTCTTGGACAAAGGATCTTGAAGGTTGGGATGGCGATAAGGATAATGGGTACTTAGTTTGCAATTTTCTCCCTTGTTGTTATTCCAAGGTTGACACCTTACCCCATTCTCCAGTATACAGTGGAATAATGACAATGCTTCTGTAGCTTATCCCCAATACAGTGTATCTTGTTGTCATGATATAACGATCAGTAGACAATGGTTGATCAGAAACAGAGGGATTACAGAATCCAAGCATAGGAACCAGCATAAATTAATTGGATGGATAGTTTGGGAGCTTATGCAGAAAGTGCATATTTATTGTCATGACCTATAGTAAATTATGAAAGCAATAGATACGAGAATAAACAGACAGGCCATAGTCAAATGCCAGGGGCCAAATGAGATCATAATCAGGACTCAGACAAGTATTTAGACCAGCATGAGGCATGGGATGGGAACCTATCAACTACACCACTACTGGAGAACTGTGTTCCCATTCACAGTACTAAATATTGTCAATGACAAATGCTAAACACACACTAACAAGTGGGTCATCTTGTATGTATGCTGTGGACAGATTGGATTCAGAAACATCAATGGACTTCTCTGGCTTGTTTTTACATTATAAACAGTTTTGTGAATTTATTAGCAGTGCTCATTAAAAATGAAAGAGAAAGTGTTTAATATATAGATATTTGTAATAAGGGTATATTTCTACTTTACAAGATCTTTGAAAGGTATTTTCCCTTCAGCACTTTTCCATTCTAATATGTCATGGAATAAAATTATAATTATTTGGGATTTTTTTTCACTGACAAACACAAAATAGAATACTCTATAATGTAAAAAACCCAACAATGGTAATGCTTATTCTTAATTAATTACATAATGGGAGTGATGATGTTGATAATGGATCAGGTAATTTGCAAATTGTATACCCAGTTGAGATCCCGAAGGATGCCATCCTCCACCATTTGTCAGAATGCTTATGATGTGGAAATGGGGGAGGATGTTTCTGGCATGCAAACTCTGATCTCACTTAAATCAACCGTACATGACACATGACATGTAACATACATTTCAGATTATGAAGAAATTAAATTTACACAAGTTGAAAATGAAGAATTCTAACAGACACGAGTGCATTGAATAAAGAATATGATGTAGCATGTAACCAACAAGGTCTACACCGAATAACCAGGCTTGAGCTGTCTGCTTAGATCAAGTAAAGCGAGGACCTTAAATTTGGTTTTGATTGTCACCAAAGCTATGACCTTCACAGTAAAATCATACTTTAATCAAACATAATAATTTGACGCTAAAGCCACAAAATTTTTCAATTTGTGTTTAAGTCCAAAAAAACCACAAATAATAAATATGTCCAAATAAATACCCTCCTTCATTTCCATGTGGCTGCCCCCTCTTATTGTCTGATGTTCATACAGGTAACAGTAAAAGAAAAGAAAAAAGAAAAGTGCACCCGATAGTGTAGTATTAAGCAATCTTATCTCAGCGATGTACCAGTAAAAAAACTGTATCAAATACCAGAATATGAAGTGCAATACAGAATATACAGATCTGTATATTCTGTATTGCCTTGAATCTTCCAATAAGCTCAAACACATGAAAAGCAAAGAACACTAAGGGCCTGATTCACTAAGGATCTTAAATTAAGAAGTTTCTTATTTAAGTCTCCTGGACAAAACCATTTTACAATGCAAGGGGTGAAAATTAGTTTTCTGTTTTGCACATAAGTTAAATACTGACTGTTTTTTCATGTAGCACACAAATATCAACTTTAAATTTCAGTGTACAAATAAGCTATCAAGTATTTGTGTGCTACATGAAAAAACAGTCAGTATTTAACTTATGTGCAAAACAGAAAACTAATTTTCACCCCTTGCATTGTAAAATGGTTTTGTCCAGGAGACTTAAATAAGAAACTTCTTAATTTAAGATCCTTAATAAATCAGGCCCTAAAAGTGTAATACAGTACTACACTGCATCCATTAAAATATACATAATATAGGTGTCTATGTTGCAAAATTAAAATACAATAGTGCTTACCTTCCAAAAATCAGATTTCTGCACAATCCACCTATTGTGTAAAACAACCTCAGATCAAGATAACCAGAGGCAATACACCTGCTAGTATAGTTGCCATTTTAACCAAATACAATAGTGCAAGCTTAAAAATAAGTGCATCTGTACCAAAATATGAAATAGGAACAGCTTATCTGAAAGCATGAAATCAAAACGGAATCTTCTTTCTCTTCATAGATCACAAATACTTAAAGGAGAAATAGTAGAGAATAGTAGAGAACAGAGACATAGAGGGTAAATGTATCAATCTACAAGTTTAAAAAGAGGAGATGTTGCCAATAGCAACCAATCAGATTCTAGCTATAATTTATTTAGTACATTCTACAAAATGATAGCTAGAATCTGATTGGTCGCTATAGGCAACATCTTCACTTTTCAAACCCGCTGGAAACTTGCAGCTTGATACATTTAGCCAATAGTGTAATATGTACAGACAGTATTTATTAAAGAAAGCATTGTAACACATGCACATTCAATTGTTAAAAACTAGCTTATCTGCACTATAACCAGCTATTCCAAGAAACTTCCCAAAACTGTTCTCCAAATTACAAGCTGATTTGACCTACTGGAATCTCCTCATTATTTCCTGGCTGGGCAGGATCATAGCAGTTAAAATTAATATTATCCCTATATGGCTTTACCTCTAACACACTCTCTTGGTGGCAGTTCCTCTCTCTTTGTTAAACAATATCCAGAGATCTTTGTTTCATGGAACAATAGGCCCCGAGATTTTCAGCTAACATTCTAAAAAATATATCACTAGAGGGGTAAGAGGACTCCCTGCCATTAAACTGTACTAGTTTCACACTTATCCCAAGTGGCTGCATCATATGTCCATTGAGTCTAACTACCTAAATTGTCATGATCTAGCTCACCTGCGGGGCACGTGTAGAGGACAAAGACCACTGACTTCAAAACTTTCCCTTAAAATGTTGAACTAAACTCTGGGACTCATAAACATTGACATTTAGCATCTCCTCCCCCATCTCCCCCTGACTCATATCTGGGGAAACCAAGCATTCCCACTGGGAACATATAAGGCCAGATTTAACAAACGGCTCTGAGATGATCTTAAATTCCGTACTGATTGCTGTAGACAGGTCCAGTGGCTTTCCCTTGCTGACCTCCAGCAGGGATCACCTTCTCACATGCTAAGCACATTTGAATATGAGCAAATAAAATATTTCTTGAACTCTCTACCATCAACTCACAATCTTAGAGATCTCACCCCTTTTGAACTAACTCATTATGCATGGGAATAATACCACAAATGTATAGCATTCTGCTTGACCCTTCCCTGCCTATGCAAAACCTTCATATAGTGGAATGGGAAAGAGATCTTGGACGCTAACAGATGAGGAGACCTGTTAGGACATGGGACTAAAAGTTTAATTTATGCTAAGAGCAAGGAAACCTACTACAACATATACTTTAGATGAAATTACACACCAGTGAGGTTTATTAGAATGTTTCCTTACATCCCACCCAACAATTAGAGCAAATGTGACCACAGGGGCACCCTAGTCCATATCTTGTGGTCATAATTACCCGCTACTGGGACAAACTCCACACACTCTTAAACAGCTTATTTGAACCTCTTGTAGCAAAGTATTAGGACTCTGTCTTTGTGTCTAAATTTGGCCTGCAGTACTTCTGTGCTACCAGAGGTGCTGCTTTTATACCTGCACAGTTTCTCCCTGCCTCCAAGGTGTTAACCCTCTTCAGATCAGGATCGTCCTCAACTGTTTTAAGCCTACCTTTTCCAACAGACCAGTAGCAGTTCATTTGTCTTTGCTGCTGCTGGTATTTCTGTGTTACTTCTGTCTGGATCCTGACTTCTCCCTGGCTTTTGGCTCCTGTTTTGTTCCATCATCCTGCTCTGTTTCTAGTGACCCAGACCACGGCTATGTTTGACCCTGCTCCTGCTTACTCAATGGTGTTTTGTGGATCTTCTGGCTTATGCCATCTGGCTTGCCTGACCCTCCTTTGTCTAATTCTCCTGTGCATCATCTGGTGCCTCCTGTCACCTGGCTAAAACTGGTAACTTACATCTGCAACATTTGTGTCTGACATCCAGTGCCTTGTGCCTACTGACTATCCTGGTAATCAGTCTCTTTGCGCCTGTACCTCATCTGCATACCTAGACACCAGTCTCTGCTAAACCTGGTAACCTGCATCTGCCCTTCCCCATTTGTGCCTGACATCCAGTGCCTCCTGACTATCTTGTTATCTGTATCTGCATTTAACCATGACTGCAATTATTTAATTCCTGTGAACTCCTTGTAATATTAAAGACACTTTGTTTGTATTTACAACTGTTGTCTGTGATTTTCACACTGGGAATCCTAACACAAAGTACCCATGGGTGTTTCTTCTAAGTTACCCTCCCAGGATCTTGAGAAGTTCTCGGAGAAGCTAGCCTTACATATCTTAGCTGTCCCTATTAGATGAAAATTGGAAGAACCCACTTCCAAATCTGGCATATAGTAGCCATGGAGGAATTTGCTTATAATCTCCATGATAGAGGCCATGAATTTACTCAGGTATAAGCCTCTTGGCTTTTTGTATAGAGCATATCTTGGTCCTCCTCTTCATCTCCCTGAATCTCCTCACTAACCCATGCACAGTGAGAAGATCCTCTACATGCAAATCCTCCCCCCAAAAGACAGCAAACACAGCAAAGTGTAGCTAGTGAATAGAAATGTGAGCAGGTGGTAGAAAATAAGTTTAGAATAAGTTTATGGAGAAGCATACTAAAAGAGGTAGTAGGTGCAATATATATTAAGGTGGCTGAATTCTGGTAGACAACTCTTTGATGATGTAGTTAATGAACAAATTAGTGATGAAGAGATAGGAGAAAAGAGAATGGCAATCTATAGGAGAATAATGAAATATAGACACCATATAAGGATATGATATCGGAAGAGCGGTATAATTATAATAAAACAATTGATATAGAGAAAGATTGAAAAATAATTCAAAATATTAAAATAAAATGATAAAATGCTGAAAATACTGTTTTTGTTGTGGAATACTAGTCTGAAGTGAAACCAGGGGATCTACTGTATCTGGTATACCCAGGAAAAGTATCTTAATTTATGCCGGAGGAAATTATTTAGGAAAGTTTAATCAACAGTTTTGCTACATAAAACTAGGCAGAATTTAGATATTTTTAGAGTTTGGTATGGGGAAGTTAAGTGGCTCCTATATATTAAGTTATATGTTTGGGTTATTAAAAAATATAGTTAATTGGGCAGCTTGGGTTGGTGAGGTAACAGTAGTTTGGTTAAATCCACATTTATTTATATTGTAATATGATGTGCTTTAATAATAGAACTGGAACAATAAAGAAAGCTGAGGCCTTTCCACCAGATGTATATCAAGCTGTCTTTATCTCATGTGTCACTTTTATAAACTTTAATGTATTTATTACTCTTTCTGTGCTGTAAAATACACTTTGCAGCATCAAATGCAAAAATGTCTCATTGAAAACAATGTCTGGCACCCAATCAACACCACCTCAGAGGACATCTAGTCATTTAGTGGTCTATCAAGGCTCTAAAGACACCTCCTAAAACAGGAATAGCCCCTAAGAGTCAATCCTTACAGTTAATTAGAATAAAGTTGACCTTCACTCTGACCTACACAGAAATAAAACTAGTTTAAAAATGGATACAATGGTGCTTTTGTTTTCTGCTTGGTTACATTTCACATGCCCAACTTTACTATCTTTAGTGTAGTTTTACAATTTTTACTAAACAGATTTATTCACTGTCTTTACCAGCTAGGAATTTTCCCTTGGGCACTGACTTGGCATGGACTTTTACTTGGCTTGCACAACATATTTATCTTCTCTTTGTCTGGCTATATTTCTTGAGAACTGCTTTTTTTACTGTTTGTAATGCACTGCTTGTTACTGTCTTTGAAAACCGTATATGTTTTATTTGCCATGTACTTTTACTCCTCTGTCAGACATAAAGGTCTGCTACTAAATTTAGTAGAGATGAAGGTGAAGACAGGATCTGAACATTTAGAGAGAGTGCATGTCAGCACTTCTAAACTGGATATATTTGCCCTTTTTCGTAAAATTGGCATGTGCCTACTCATGTATAGAAAAAAGGTACACTGTTTTTCTTTCTGCTAGAAACCCAACTGTTAAACAATAAATACAAATAATGTATCATGCAGTGCATAAAAAATAATCACATTTTTCAGAAGACTAATTACAAAAACTAGAATTATTTTTCTAAATCTGTTTTCTCAAATTAAATTATTGGATTATCTCCATTGCTTGGAGATAACACAATAAAAGCATATTACAGTGCCAACTTTAAATTTTGTAAAGGAAGGATATGTTGTTTCTTTAGGTAGCATAGGTTTTCTCTCACTTGCTTAATTTGGTTGAAATTGTAATTTTTGCAGCCATGAAAGTACAAAGTGATTACACTGCAGAAATATATTTAATTCTATCAAATACATATTCTAGTCCTTTACATATGATTAAATCTTAACCTACGGGGTCCCGACATTGCCACTTTAAATTAACATTAATAGAAGTAGCGATCACGTCAAAGTGTAGTCCTGGAGAGCTCTTCATTTGGAATAAGTTGCGGTCAGCATGCTGGTGCCATCGGAGATGTGCAGCGTCGGTTTTCAGGTAAGTCTATTTATATTGAAATCGTTTTTCCCTAAATTTGTTTTTTATTTGTAGCTCTCCTCGGTGTCAGAATTTTCAGTATCGAAAAACCATACCAAACCCCTGCTGCTTCCTACTTTAGAATAATAATCAATATACAAACTACCATGAGGTGGCTAGATAATGCTGCTGCTGTCTTTGACATTATCATCATCATGTATCTTTGCACCAGATGTCCAATTCCCACAAATGATACTCCTTCTAAGATCGCATCCAGAGATACAGAAATTCTTATCAAAAGTAAATACAAAATGAGGTCGGCGCAAGAGGAAAGGATATTGGTATAACAGCAGGGTACAGACAATACACAATGGTTGAAAGTTCTAGTGCAGGGTTGTCCAACCCGCGGCCCGCGGGCCGCATGCGGCCCAGCACGCCTGTAAATGTGGCCCAGAAGGAGTTTTGGTTGTGGCAAGGGGGCAGCACTGTTAATGGAAAAAAAAAATCCTGCAAAAAAAAGAAAAGAAAATACTTACCTTGCGGTCACGCGGTCACGTCAGCTGGTACTCCGGCTCCCTCCCTGGTCTCCTCCTCCGTGCGGTGCTCGCAGTGAATGTCGGGCGTGATGTCATCACGCCTAACATCCATTGCGGAGCGCAGCACAGAGGAGTCACCCGCGCGAGAAGAACAATCAGCAGCACAGAATTGGAGAAAAGAAGAGAAGAGGACAGGAGAACAAGCCGATTAAAAGGTAAATTAAGGGGGATTTTTTCTATTATTTCAAGGGACGCTGACCAGTGAATAAAAGTCACCTGGTCCTGGAGCATCATGGACCTTATCTCCCTGCTACATACTTCTACTTGTAATACTAAAAGGGCATTATATATTATTCTCTTTGGCCCATTATAAGTTGTTATCCCTTAGCTAACATAGTGGTGTAATTAGCAAAACAGGTCACAATTTTGGGGTCACAGTGATGTATATGTCAGGTACCGCAGACCTGGTCAGGGCACCCTGATATACAATGCCTGGCTTAAATGCACTTTATTGATATTGCATTGAAACAATACAAAAAGTGATTATAGTATAATAACTAGAGAGGATTTTTTGAACAGGGCGATTAAAAGGTAAGTATAGGGGGATTTGAAAAAAAAAGTGATATATATATATATATATATATATATATATATATATATATATATATACTTTTTTTCTCATATATATATGTTAACTATGTTTTCTATGGTTTTTTGGGTGATCAGCTATCGTTATTGTTAGTGTATCTTATGTGCGGCCCAAACCAACTCGTCGTCTTCCAATGTGGCCCAGGGAAGCTAAAAGGTTGGACACCCCTGTTCTAGTGTTTAAGTCCTACCCCACTTCCTTTGGGGAATGCCACTTATGGACAAAGTGAAATGTTCACATTTATCAGATGGTAGAGAATCAGTCAATGTCCGTGGACACTCTTATATGTTGTTCAAATTTCTCCTCATCAAAGATGTTCAATTTTTGAGTAGGGGAGATGATTCCTGTAAAGGTATCTTTAAATCCACCCTCATGTGCTTGCAGGAAGGCACGATGTTGGTAAGCCTCTGTATTCCCGGTAAACACAGCCATCCTCCGCCTCAGAGCGCCAGCTCGGACCCTGTGACGTCTGGGGAGCGTGTTCCCTGCGTGGATGATTCCGATTGGTCCAACGCGTTTCATCACAGATTGTAACTTCATCAGGGGGTGTGTATAAGGATCTAACTCCGTGCTTAATATTATGCTTGCAAGGGCAACTCCTTCATGTCCTGATCCTCCTCAGGACATGAAGGAGTTGCCCTTGCAAGCATAAGAGAACACAAAAATGTTAAAATGAAAGTGTCCTCAGGTTTATTAATAGCAGTGTACATATTAAGGGCATCCTGTAGTGTGGTCTTACCCTCAAGTGAGGTGAGAGGGTAAGTAGGGAGGAGCCACTGTATAGGGGAGAATGTCAATGGGGTAGGGGCCAAATCCATGCGAGTGGGGCATGGTCTGACCAGGTAATTGGAAGTATGGTGACAGATTTGGATTGCTGTAAGGACCATTTGTCAGTAAGTATCAAATCTATCCAGGAATAAGTATTATAAACAGGTGAATGATAGGTGAAGTCCCTTGCTCCTGGGGCAAAGACCTGCCAAGCATCATTGATGTCATATTCTACTAACAGTTTAGGCAGCAATGATGAGCCCAGCTGGCAGATTGTGTCTAACTGGGGGTCCAAAACTAGTTTAAAATCTCCCATTAAGATTAGGCTTCTTGATCTGAGCTTTTGTACTTTCCTCAGGACAGCTTTAAAAAAGGGGATCTGTCTAGAGTTGGGGGCATATAGGGAAACTAATGTAACCGGTTTCTCCTCTAACTGAGCTGTTTAGATAAGAAATCTTGCCTGTTTATCTTCATATATTTAATTTGGAGAGTAAATGTGGTATTAAAATTAAAGACATTGGTCACACCATTTAGTTTTAAGGGACCATTAGCCAAGCAAGACAGGGGATATCTGGAGTCTAAAGAGAGGGGAGGCCATAGAGGAAAGTGTTATCACAAGAGCCTTATGTTTAAAAAAGGAGATAAGGGCTAACCATTTTTTATTCGGGAAATTAAGACCCCAAACATTTAGAGAGAAAAATTTAACCATGGGGTCTAGGAGGGGCAATTGTTGTGATCACCAGGCAATGGGAAAGAGGATGTCTTTTGGCATGGTACAGTAGCATAAGATCAAGCAAAGAACAGGAGAAGATGTCTGCTGGGAAAAGGAAAGGGAACAGATGAGAACAGATGGAAGAGGAAAGGTGAGGGCGGAAGAAGGGAAATAACCCAGGAATTAGGTTAGAGCGGCGGTTCCCAAACTGTGCGCCACGACTCCCTGGGGTGCCGCGGCGCTGTCACAGGGGTGCCGCGATCGCCCCAGAAAAAAAAAGAAAAATGAAACAAAAACAAAAAAAACTTACCCATCATTCAGCGCCGGATCCTCCTCCTCACTGACTGCTGGGCGTGACGTCATCATGTCCGGCAGCCTCAGTGAGGAGCAGCAGCAGAGAAGACTTCAGGGAAGAAGGTAATTAAAGGAAGTGAAGGGGGCACTGAAAGACGCTGAAGGGGACAGAGAGGGGCTAAAGGGAGACACAGACAGGCTGAAGGGGACAGAGAGACGCTGAAGGGAGACACAGACAGGCTGAAGGGAGACACAGACAGGCTGAAGGGAGACACTGAAGGGGGACACAGAGGCATTGAAGGGGGACACAGAGGCACTGAAGGGGGACAGAGAGACGCTAAAGGAAGACACAGACAGGCTGAAGGGGACAGAGAGGCACTGAAGGGAGACACAGAGAGGCTGAAGGGGGACACAGAGAGGCTGAAGGGGGACAGAGAGAGGCTGAAGGGGGACAGAGAGATGCTGAAGGGAGACACAGACAGGCTGAAGGGGACAGAGAGGCTGAAGGGGACAGAGAGACGCTGAAGGGGGACACAGAGGCACTGAAGGAGGACAGAGAGATGATGAAGGGGGACAGAGAGATGATGAAAGGGGACATAGAGACACTGAAGGGAGACACAGAGACACTGTAGGGGACAGAGAGACACTGAAGGGGACAGAGAGACACTGATGTGGGACACAGAGAGGCTGAAGGGGGCAGAGAGAGGCTGAAGGGGGCAGAGAGAGGCTGAATGGGGCAGAGAGACACTGAAGGGAGACACAGACAGGCTGAAGGGGACAGAGAGACACTGAAGGGGACAGAGAGACACTGGAGGGGACAGAGAGACACTGAAGGGAGACACAGACTGGCTGAAGGGAGACACAGACAGGCTGAAGGGAGGCACTGAAGGGGGACACAGAGGCACTGAAGGGGGACACAGAGGCACTGAAGGGGGACACAGAGGCACTGAAGGGGGACAGAGAGACACTGAAGGGAGACAGACAGGCTGAAGGGGACAGAAAGGCACTGAAGGGAGACACAGAGGCACTGAAGGGGGACACAGAGAGGCTGAAGGGGGACAGAGAGATGCTGAAGGGAGACACAGACAGGCTGAAGGGGACAGAGAGGCTGAAGGGGACAGAGAGACGCTGAAGGGAGACACAGAGGCACTGAAGGGGGACAGAGAGAGGCTGAAGGGGACAGAGAGACACTGAAGGGGACAGAGAGACACTGAAGGGGACACAGAGAGGCTGAAGGGGACAGAGAGATGATGAAGGGGGACAGAGAGACACTGAAGGGGACAGAGAGACACTGATGGGGGACACAGAGAGGCTGAAGGGGGCAGAGAGATGCTGAAGGGGCAGAGAGATGCTGAAGGGGGCAGAGAGAGGCTGAAGGGGGCAGAGAGAGGCTGAAGGGGACAGAGAGACGCTGAAGGGGACAGAGAGACACTGAAGGGGACAGAGAGACACTGAAGGGGGACACAGAGGCTGGAGGGGACAGAGAGACGCTGAAGGGGGACACTGAGAGACACAGAGAGACACTGAAGGGAGACAGGGAGACACTGAAGGGGACAGAGAGACACTGAAGGGGACACAGAGACACTGAAGGGGACAGAGAGACGCTGATGGGGACAGAGAGAGGCTGAAGGGGGACACTGAGAGACACTGAAGGGGGACAGAGAGACACTGAAGGGGACAGAGAGACACTGAAGGGGGACACAGAGAGACGCTGAAGGGGGACACTGAGAGAGACACTGAAGGGGACAGAGAGACACTGAAGGGGACACAGAGACGCTGATGGGGGACAGAGAGACACTGAAGGAGTTGGATAGAGAGACACTGAAGGAGGGGGATAGAGAGAGATGCTGAAGGGGGGTCAGAGTGTGAGCTGATGAAGAGGGACACAGAGTGTGAGATGGGGAAAAGGGGGACACAGGGTGTGAGATGGCAAAGAGGGGGACACAGGGTGTGAGATGGCGAAGAGGGGGACACAGGGTGTGAGATGGCGAAGAGAGGGACACAGGGTGTGAGATGGCGAAGATGGGGACACAGGGTGTGAGATGGCGAAGAGGGGGACACAGGGTGTGAGATGGCAAAGGGGATACAGAGTGATATGATAAAGGGGCACAATGTGATGGTGAAGGGGTCTAAATAAATCTTACGTCATTTTGACCCAACTACTTAAAAAATTTTTTTGCTTAGGGGTGCCTTGGAAAAATTATTGTGACCCTAAGGGTGCCTCGAGCTGAGAAAGTTTGGGAACCACTGGGTTAGAGTATTTGCAGTATGGGGAGGAATTGGCAAAAAGAGAAACACTCTGTGGCATGTAGGGTACCTGATAAACAACCCTTACCCATGTCTAGAAAACTAACACAAATAAAGTAAGGCAGTCTGTAGAGACCAAGGTGGTCCATGAAATCAAAGTTCAGGTAAGTAAACTACAAATAAGAACATCATCATCAGTTATATAGCACCACTAATTCTGCAGTGCTGTGCAGAGAACTCATTCACATCAATCTCAATAGAGCTTACAGTCTAAATTCTCTAACACACACACACACACGGCCAGACTAGGGTCAATTTGATAGCAGCCAATTAACCTACTAGTATGCTTTTGGATTGTGGGAGGAAACCGGAGCGCCTGGATGAAACCCACGCAAACACAGGGAGAACATACAAACTGCACACAGACTCCCACAAGAACATGAAAAATAGCATATGTCACGGGCACTAGGAGTTTATACCCGAGTTTCACCTGATGTTATAACTGACAGAGGGGCGGTGTTGACCACGGACCTCAGGGCAGTTAGGTGAATGATTGGAATGATGATAACAGCAGGAAAGTAGAGAATGTCTTATGAAGTCAATGACTTGCAGCTGTTGATGGTGGAAGGTCAGCGACTTGGAACTGTAGAGAAGAAGCGATATAGCTTCAGACGAGATGAGAGGACGTGAGTAGGTGAAGGTAGCTCGTGAAGGAGTCAGTGGTCTGCGTACAGCAAGTTGTACCACTGTAGTGATGAGGATGTTGTCCTGGTGCAGGTAGGTAGTAGGGTAGTCGGTGGTCTGCGTATAGCAAGTTGTATCACCGCTGTGATGGGAAGAGTTGTACTGGTGCAGGTGGGTAGCGGGGTAGTCGGTGGTCTGCGTATAGCAAGTTGTACCACTGCTGTGATGAGGAATGTCCAGGTGTAGGTGGGTAGCAGGAGAGTCAGTGGTCTGCGTATAGCAAATTGTACCATTGCTGTGATAGGAGGACTTGTCCAGGTGCTGGTAGGTAGCAGGGAAGTCAGTGGTCTGCGTGTAGCAAGTTGTACCACTGCTGTGAGGAGGAATGAGGACTTGTCCAGGTGCAGGAGAGTGGTGTGGAAACGGAAAACTGTAGCTGTGTGGAAACAGCGCGAGTAGAAATGAGTTTTGTACAACACAAGTAGATAAGTACAATGAATAGTCTATCAATATAGTAGCTGGCTCTGCAGCGTGGAGAAGCGGGTCAGCGCGGATATGCAAGTAACAACAAAGTCAATATGATGAGAGCATACCGCAGCTGAGTGAGAAGCTTGTCCGGGTAAACAGGCAATGTAGCATAGACAGTCTATCATAGGTGACTGTACCTTAGTGTATAGTTCAATAGGTATGCAAGTAAACAATAATAGTCAATAGTGGTTATGCATACCAAGTAGAGCAGGAATCAGCTGGGAAGCTGAAGAAGCGATCAGCTGAGTAGACACACTGTAGCGGGTATGGGAACCGCCGGTGAGTAGAGCAGGAAGCAGCTTGGAAACTGCAGACGATCAGCTGAGTAGACACGCTGTAGCAGGTATGGGAACCGCCGGTGAGTAGAGCAGGAAGCAGCTTGGAAACTGCAGACGATCAGCTGAGTAGTAATTCTGTAGCAGGTATGGGAACCGCCGATGAGTAGAGCTGGAAGCAGCTTGGAAACTGCAGACACGAGTAGAGCTGGAAGCAGCTTGGAAACTGCAGACACGAGTAGAGCTGGAAGCAGCTTGGAAACTGCAGACACCTATAGAGAATCACTGGGAATGAGACTCCAAGATCAGGCCACTACCTAAGGCTGCAGGTGCCTTAAGTAGGGTGAGGTGATTGATCCATCAATCACATTAGTGGTCAGGTGTAGTTGTTTAAAGGGACCTGCGCATGCGCAGTGCGACAGGATGACGGACAGCCGCAGTTCAACACAGGTGTAAGCGGGAAAGATGGAGAACCATGTACCAGAGTGGAGGCACTCACACTCCGGTAACTGACAGCATAGATGTATGAGTATAAGAAAGACTGGCAAAACATCAAACATCAACTAGAACAAGACAGTGTACATATTCTAGCAACTGCAGAGGAACTTGGGAATGAACATGTAAATATATAGAATCATATAAAAAGGAGAAAAAGTCCCCGGAGGGACAGGAATACATCTCAGTAAACAGTCCAGAAACAGAGATGAATGGTACATGCTCTGAGAGCAGCTGACCCACACCTTGCACAACAATGACAGTGTGAAACAGCACATAAAAAAGAACTAGCATTATCATATAAAACAAGAAAAAATCGATAACATAGCAGTTCAAATGTGTGAGAGAAACACATCCAAAAGGATCTCACCCCAATAAGAGAAGAGTCTCCGTCAGCCTACGATCACCATTCATCTGATCGACCATTCATTCATTTCAGAAGCTCTACACCCTCATCTGAGCTAGCGATAACGTGGGTAGAGTTGCTTTTCTGTACTATGAGTTTGACCGGGAAGCCCTAGCGATAATGGATGTCATTCTCCCATGGTGTGTCCATGACAGCTTGAAACGAATAGTAGCAGCGGCGTAATCAGGAAACAATTGAAAGTCAGAGAGAACATCCGTGTGCTTACCTATTCTAGCTGCTCTCAGAAGCTGTTCCTTGATATGAAAAAAGTACATCCTAAGGAGCATATTTCTGGGGATGATCCCGTGAAAGCCTGTAGTTTGGGTAGCTTATAAACTCTGTCAATCATGGTCATGGTCCGAAATCAAAGGTAGTAGCTTACGAAAGAGGGCTGTGACATAAGTTAGAAGGTCAGCATTAGCCATGGATTCCCAGATACCTCTGATTTTCTGATTTTAACATTATTCCTCCGAGATCGGTCTTCCATATTCACCATAAAAGAGTCCATTTCCTGGAGTGTGTTGTGGTAAAGGGGGTTCTACAGTATCCACAAGAGAAGGAACTGTTGGGGAAGGTTTTCTTCTCTGCACTAGCTGGCAAATGTTTAAAGCAGTTCACAGCCGGAATGGGCCTTGGTTTTTAACTTTTCTCGGGCCCATCATATACAGAAAAAGACAGAGTTTAATGGAGAGAGTATAATGCACAGGCGTGGTGCAAGACCTTCCTGAGGAGACAGGTCAGAGCAGGTTAATATGGCACAGAGATATTGGGGGTCGCTAAAGACAGATTAGTGTCCAGACATAATCAGCCAAAGAAAGGCAGCACTGTGGGACCAATGAGGATACCCACAGGCAAAGACAAAGATAGTTAAGAACGGCTCTCAGCCAGGACAATCTTGTAAACTGAAAATCACTCACCCACGGTAGTAGGGGAAGCCAGCTGGACAATGTAGTAAGTGTGACAGTATATGCAGCTGTGGCAAGGAGGAACACTGTCTGCCACAGTGATGCCCTGTATGCCACATACAGGGCAGCACTGTGTTCTGGTGCAGGAGCAGGAAATGAAGGGGGAACATGGAGATCACAGGTGGTCACAACCAGAAGTTGCCTACTACAGACCGCGGATGGTAACTGGAAGTAGGCCCAATGCGGTGTAGAGGACCAGACAAAAGAACAGGTGGGTCACCCACCTTACAGTGATATCCACAGTACAGCCAGGAATCCATTCCCAGTCCGGTCCAGCAATCTGGTTCCAGTCCGGTTCAGCATTCTGGTTCCAGTACAGTCTAGCATTCCGGTTCCAATCCGTTTTCAGTCTAGTCCAGTATACCAGTCCAGCAATCCAGTTTGAGTCCGGTCCAGCATTCCGGTTCCAGCCTAGTCTCCTTTGCTAAATCTGACCACCGTCTTGCTTTTCTTCACTACTTGCCAGTCTCCAGTGCCATTCACATTTTCAAGTCTCCTGAACTCACAGCACCCGCCATCTGTACGGGTTCTTTCTCTTCCATGCAAAGGAACCTAATCAAGCCACCCACCTTTTTGCACGTAGCCATCAGTTCTGCTCCAGAGACACAACCCAGACCGGGTACAGACAGATTCACAGGCGTGACACATTACTTCCCAGAACACCAAACTATTTGGACAATTTGCTATTTACAGAATTATTTTATGAAAATTATACTAATGTTCTTTCAGTAATTATATTTGAAATAGAAATAGGGATACTGTCTATTCATAACAACAAATGTAAATGTCAAAAGCTAATGGATTGAAAGAAAATATCATTTTTTTAAATTAATGTCCTCTGGTCTTTATGGTTATTACATTGTTCAATTATAGAAAATTAGTGCAAACTACTGAAGGTGCTGATAACAAAATGCTATTAAGAATAATGAAAACCTAACCAGGCTTATCCTCAAACACAATATAAAAGGTCTACGGAGACCTTTGAAAGCATGGAATTTTACATAAGGTTTCTACAATTGTTCTAATTTACTTTATAAATGGAAAATATTAGACTCACAACTGTCAAGATTAAAAAAGAGAAAGCACCAAAACAAACTAAGACCAAAATACAAAGACAAAACATAAAATCTAAGGATGGAACAAATCTTACCAAAGACCAACAGCATCTTTACTTTTGCATTTTGCCTTGGAAGTCCCTGTCTGTTATTCTAATCACTAGGCTTTACTCATTATCTTTATATTTGTTAATTCTTATCTGCGATAATTCTTTTTCTTGTTATTACAAATTCATGAGTTTCCTTTGTAATCCCCAAACGGCTGCAAAGAGTTTTCTTCCTGATCTATTTGCTCTGCTGAAGAGAAGAATAATCATCTTTTTTTCTGTTTGTAATTTGAAATGACTTGCACAGTCCCACTGCATTAACAAAAAAACTCTTCTTTGTAAGTCAAGAGAAGTTGTATGTTGTTTGTAAGTTAAGAGAAAAGATGAGCAAAATGCTTAAGCAAAATTTTATGAACTTCAGCAATTCTGTGCAAATCACTGATTGGACTAAAGTCACACTAAACAAAACTGAAAATTTGGAGCAAAATGTATGTTTTGAAAATAATGTTTCTAAAATAGAATTAATACATTTACAGTATAACTATGTTATTAAAAAAATTAACAGGCAGCATTGAATGCCACTATCATCACCATCATCATCACCATTTATTTATATAGCACCACTAGTTCCGCAGCGCTGTACAGAGAACTAACTCACATCAGCCACTATGATATTTGACAATTTTCAACCATGAGGGAGTGTTCAGTGCTGTATAGCTGCTTACAAACAGTCAGATGCATCCAGAAGCATGTCTGGGCTGCATAGCCAAATTGTGAAATAGCCTATATGCATCATCATACAGTCATACATACTTACCACGATGTGTGTTCAATTCGTTTTCAGAATCTAATGAGAGAGAGTGAAAGAGAGACAGAATGAGAGAGAGAGTCAGAGAGAGTGTGAGAGAGATTGAGAGAGTAAAAGAGAGAGTGTGAGAGAGAGAGAGAGAGAGAGAGAGAGAGAGATAGCTAGAATGTGAAACTGGATTTTGGAGTTTCTATAGTTTGTTGAATGGATTGAATGGAAGATAGTTTGTTGGATGCTGTTTATGTTAGAGTGTGGCTGAAATTTGAGAGTTTATTAATAGAGTGTGTTAATTTATGCATTTTGAATTACTTTAGATTATGTAAGATATTGTGATGTCCCGAATGAGAATTATAGTCTAAACAATGGAGAGATGTGCCATGTTGTTGTTAAATCCTGCAACGCTGTACAATTGTGGGAGCATACATTCGATTTATGGGACATAGTGAAACAGGAATATGGTGTTTAAAGGGAATGTGTGTAGTTTGTGATTCTATGTGGAATCTGCACTTATAAAGCTGGAGTTTGTGAACTTTATAATGTTGCTAGAGCTGAAGAAATGGAGATCATAGGATAAGAGTTAAGATGACCGACAATGTGCCATGTGTTTAATAGTATACATGAGGCTATATGGAATTTGTGATGTGAGATGCTGGAATTTATGTAATATACTCTTCTTACTGTTTTATATTATATATGAGTGATACAACTGAATGTTAGTTAAGAATACAAAACATTTTAAATGAAGCTACATCTTGCGCTTATTATATAAATATTGGTCCTGTGGATTTAGAGCAAAAAAGCAATTATATTCCTTTGGTTGAACTAGAACTAACTTTGTGAGGAGTTGGAGGAGATGATAATAGTCATAAATGCATAATTTTATGGTCATCACCACATTTCATGGTCATTCACCCCCTTTATTACCCTTTTGCACTAAGTATGACCCTCAGACCTTGCTGAAAGTACTTAATGCTGTTTAGGTTGTGAAGATACTTGGTTTATGTGTTGTTTTTTTGCCAATGCAGCCCTAACTGCTCATCCTGAAGGCAGCCTTATGTGCAGGCTGAGGGTACGTGGTACCTCTATGAGTTCAGAGTCACTTAAGCAAACAACTAGAAAATTGCAAGTGTACTCACACACACATAACAATATATATAGGTAATAAAAGCTAACACAAAAAGCCTTCTAAGTAACCCTAACCAAGGGGGCTATATTCACCAGTTTCTTTGCAGCAATGTCCTGATCTCTGAGGCACATTATTCTCTCCTCTTCTGGCAGAGCAGGGACCAATGCCAAAGTCCTCCTGCTTTTGGCAGGTACACAAAGTAACAAGGTCCATAGAGACTTCAGAAGATTCTCTAACCATCCCAAAAAGAGCCTTAAACTCTAGTCAACACTGTATAGAGAAGAGAATGAGAGATGCGTCATTATGTGTTTTTATATAGACATAAACCCAGTGACAACCTCTGCCATTAATTAAAATAAGCACTTGAAATCATATACTAACCCTGGTGGATGTTTGAGCAGGGTAGCTAATCTGGCAGAAGGGGGTAGGCTGCACTTAGTCAACCAATTTAGGCTAGATTAGACTGGGCCAGATGGCAAATGCTCTATGAGTATGTTCATTTCTCCCGTTGAGTTCAGAGAGGGCAGATATCCTATCTTTTACCCAAGCAGGCTTTCACCATAAGGATAATAAATATTACTGTTTAGCATCAAGGAAGTAGTTCTGGGAATAGTGCTAAAGAGCCTAGATAAAATATACAGCAATCTGTGATTTCCCCACATTATGTGCTTTTTCATTATTTAACAGTTTCCTTATTACCTCTTACACACAGGACACACAAGGATGCCATGATGTTCATTTAAACATCTGACTCTGATAGTCATGCTAACACCATCTCTCGGCCAGGCCTTAGACCAAATGGTTAATTAAATCGGTCTTTTTCTATGCTGCAAACTCTCTTAAAAGTGCCAAAACCTACAGTACAATTAATGTATTACAATACTTTACCAGGCATGCTGTACTAATAGCAATAACTTTACATCCGTGAAGCAAACTGGTGCCATTTAAGAACATGTAGAACACCAAACTTCTGTATCATGTGTTCCCCACACCACTTAGATCATAAGCTAATTTGGGCAGGACCATCTTTACCTTCTGTTTCATGTCATTGTTTGTAAGATATTACAGTTGGGGAGATCAGTGGGTGAAAAAAGGAGAGATGGGAATGAGTTATCGAAGTGGCTGCCTTTGGCTCTAGGTATTTGGAAAATAGTGATAGTTTTCGATGGGACTGAGGATTCTGTATGAGAGAGCTTATTAAAAATCATTCTGCCAATATCCCAGCTGATTTACTATAAAAAGACATCCATCTGTGCAAAGGAAACAAGGTCATATGTGTCAGAGTCCCTACTGGCAGATGATCAGGAAATACAGATAAGTGAGACATTTATACTGAGGAGAATATCTGTTGAATAGCATTGATAGATCAATTGAATGGCATAACTGTTGTGTTAACTTGCAGACATTAAATGCTGATAAGTGTAATGCTCATTGCTGAAAGTATATTAAGCATGAGAAAAAGAGAAGTTGTTTCATACCCATAGGAAAGTGGACATAGGAAGTTATTAATATGCTAAAAGATACAGCATTCAGTAATATATTTAGTAGCCTTTTAAAGAATATGTTACGCTATATAGCGATATAAATATTTCTATTCAGACATAAAGTTATTAATCGTATCAGATTGTAGTGCTACCAGAAATACTTGTGCTGATTACTTGTCATTGGTAGTCAGGCTATACAGACTTATACCAGTTTGACTAAGGAAATTTCTTAATTTAATACAAAGTCATAAATGAACGGCATATCATCTATATCCAACTTTAACTTGTTATTGTGAACAATTTTCCTGTTTCAACTACACTACTAAATCTCTTGATCTGATTGCGCTAGTGAAGAAATAATGACATTACCATAGCCTGCTGTATCAACAAATGAAAGAATCTCAGCATTTCAGACAGACAATTCATTTGTTTGGTTATGCAAGACAATGGTCTACTTAATACATTTTTACATCACTTAGGGCCCGATTCAGTAAGGAAAGTTAAGCAAAAAATTGAGTAAGCTTTCTTACTTAAGTGTTCTGGACAAAACCATGTTGCAATGCAAGGGGTGCAAATGAGTTTATTATTTTGCACATAAAGAAAATACTGGCTGTTTTTTCATGTAGCACATAAATACTTGATAACTTATATGTACACTGAAATTTAAGGTTGATCTAGGAAAAAAGCCAGTATTTTCCTTAGGTGCAAAATAATAAACTAACATGCACTCCTTGCATTGTAGGGTATTGTCCAGGAGAAAACATAAGTAAAAAAACAGTACTTACTTTAATGAATCAGACCCTTACTCACAAAACTCTGAGTAAGTTAGCAGTCCTTTTTACCATGGCTAATAGACATATATTTATGTGATTCACATTGTAGTGTTGCATTATATTGTTTACTGTGCTTTGCTATTTATTTATTTAGTTTAGAAGAGTCAAGAGTTGTATTCTGGTTCTGATTTATCCCACCCATACAAGTAATAAATACTTACCATACTTGCCTAAAGATTATCCTAAGTGTTTTGGGGGTCTAGTATAAAAAGTAAACAGGATAAAGGTTCAAGGGCCCAAAGAATGTAAGCTTATGAGCAGGGCCCTCTTACCTCTTACCTCTGTGTATGTATGTATTACCCAGTATTGTTTTATTACTGTTTGTTCTCAATTGTAAAGCGCTACGGAATCTGCTGGCGCTATATAAATAAATGATGTTGACGATGATGATGAAGGGTCGGGTGAAGGTTTGCTGGGTTAACCTCTGGTGTTTTAGCTGTAGAACACTTACCTGTGAAGATCCAGGTAGAAGCATCAATTCCAATCAACTGGAGTAAGTATCTCTCCATTCAATTAAGCAACACCTTGATATACCTAGCTCAGTATTAGGGTTAAGCAGGCGCAGGCTGGTAAGTGGAAGCCTGGGGGGCGCACAGGCGGCCGCATCGCGTGACATGTGATGCGGCCGCCTGTGCGCTGACGCGGCCGCATCACATGTGTTGTGATGCGGCCACTTGCAATATATTCGAATAGCTGTAAAACTGAGCAGCTCGGCCCAGCCTGCCTCTGGGGTTAAGCCAAGACTATTGGTCCAATATCACAAACAGTCCAGAAAAGTAAATCATATGAGATTTTTTTTTTTATCTCTGGCTGACAAAATTGTCAAAATTAAGACTAGATTTCAACTGTTAAAGGTAGAAGTTATTTTCATCACTGTTTTATTTTTTTCAGTGCTAACCATATAGTTTTAACCATGGGCAGCACGGTGTCTATGTGGTTAGCACTTCTGCCTTACAGCACTGGGGTCATGAGTTCAATTCCCGACCATGTCCATATCTTTGAGGAGTTTGTATGTTCTCCCCGTGTTTACGTGGGTTTTCTCCGGGTGCTCCAGTTTCCTCCCACACTCCAAAAAAAAAAACATACTGGTAGGTTAATTGGCTGCTAACAAATTGACCCTAGTCTGTGTGTGTGTTAGCGAATTTAGACTGAAAGCCACAATGGGGCAGGGACTGATGTGAGTGAGTTCTCTGCACAGTGCCAGAGAATTAGTGGCGCTATATAAATAAATGGTGATGATGATATAACTATCTCTGTAGGTGCCCATGTAAACATTTAACTGTGCAGATTAGGTGGGCACAGTACAATATATAATACCAACAAAACAAGATAACATCTATTGATTATGCTACTAATCTATTCTATTTGAAATTATTAACTGCTATAAATGTTATATTATTCAGTTTACATAAAAATTGGCAGGTTGTAATTATATAGTATTTAGAAAAACATCCTTTGCAATCAAGCCTGGTAAATTACACTAACAGAGAATACAGAAAATCATGATATTCCACAGTCACAGAGCTCTTGATTTTACCATCATGATGAAGAGTGTTATAATTGCAAATAACAAACTTTAAGTCAAATTTTGTTGAATTTTGAGAATAAGGTTTTATTAAACTTGTATAGAGTACAGTGACATCTTTAAAATTTGTATTCCTTTTGAGTGCCGAAAAAGGCAGGTTCACACTGAATCCTAGCACCCCGTCTTGCAAATACATTTAATAGTACAGTTTTTATATGAATTTTCTTGTTATTGTCCAGCAACAAAGGTGATTTTTCATGCAGTATATATATAGTCAATGTCCAATTCAAAACTAATGATGGTTATCCTAGATGTAAATGTTTCCATCCTTATACTCCCCAGGCTACAACAATTCTAAAACACCCATCTAGTCCTAAAAGATTGAAACTCTTATCTGCTGTATTTAGCAATTTTCTAAAGGTAGATTTTGGTAGTTTTTATAGCATATGTTTTACACTCTTGGTATGCTGGAAATGATATCCTATTTTGTAGAGATCAAAAAAATCAATTTGGGAATTGGTCCAAACTCCCCAAAATAGTAGACCAATTAAAGTGCATGGAATGTAAATAAGCCAATTAGCAAATTTCAAAAAATAGCACATGACTATTACCTTATATAAGTAGCTTATAGACCAGTGTTCGCTAACCAGTGACACTCCAGATGTTGTGAAACTACAAGTCCCAGCATACCTTTCCAGCAATAAGCTGCTATATATTGGCAAAGCATGCTGGGACTTGTAGTTTCACAACACCTGGAGTGTCACAGGTTAGCCAACACTAGTATAGACCCTCTGGTCCTTATTGTTGATATATTGCTCTAGGATAAAACATTTGTGATTGTGTCTTATGATGTGAGCTGTGACTTTATAGTTGCTTGTTTTCTGACTACTTTAATATTCATTATTTCTGCACATTTGGTACACAGCAGAATCACCTGATTTGAATCCATTGTCCATATCCTAACATCCCTTTTTATAACATTAAGCACTATAATAAATCCCAAACCCATTGTTTCTCTATTGCTATTACCCATATAGATGTGCATGTACCTAGGCAATATATTGTGCCCTATCTCAACTGGTGGATTATTTTTTCTCCCTCCTTGGGACATTAATGTCCTTAGAAATACATTTTCATCTCAACTGATGAATAATATAATGTCAAAAGGATCAGAACATGACAATTGGCAAACTGAAGGGTTGAAATTGAAACCGGACTTTGACTACATGCTAGATGAAGAAACACAGACAAGTTAGAAAAAATGTGGTCGCTGGTTGTTGAAAACTGTTAGAACACAATATTATAGTTAGTAGCAGGAGCTGACACAATAGGATGATGGCCACATTTAAAGGAGGTTATTGTTTAACATCTAACACAATTTTATAATATAATGATGCACATCCCCCCTAAAAAAACACCATACTGTAGCTTATACCAAACTGTAGTCTTACCAGCAGCATAACACCCACCCGTTATGAACTCCTGACAGTTCACCAGTGACAACAGGTTCAGGGAAGGAAACTAAGTAAGGAAATTTAAATGGAGATAAAGGGGAAATGTATCAACCTGTGGATTTTTGGCCAGCACCTAAACCGCCATAAATAAGCAGCGATATTAACCTCCAACCCATCAGGGCCCAAAATAAAAATGTTGGTAATGGACAGGAATTTTAAATCCCCTAAACCCAGGGCCATCTTAACAACATTATGGGCCCCCGGGCAAAGCAGTGCACCGGGGCCGCTAGATATAGATATAGATATATAGATGTATACAGATACAGCTATAGATATAGATATATAGAGATAGAGATATATAGATGTACTTGCTCAGTGACCCTTGAAGGTTTTTTTTTGCAGGTTTTTTTCTTTTGCAGGATTATTTATTCTCATTAAGAGCCGTGCCTATCGGGCCCCCTTGCCCGTGGGGCCCCCGGGCAGTTGCCCATCGTGCCCAATGGAAAAGATGGCCCTGCTTAACCCCAAGCAGTTTATTACAAATTGCATGAGGTTTAGGGAAACCCACCATGATAAAGAGAGTTTAAAGAGAAGCCTTTACTGAACAGGGCATGTAACTTAGGATCAGACCCGGTCCTCTAGGAGGGGCCCCGAACGTCAGCACCTATGGATGCCTAGCCCAATTCTATATATAAAAATAATAAACTGGTACCCCATATATACAAACAATAAACTGGAGCCCCTTATATATAGAAAATAATAATCTGGTACCCCCTAGATAGAAATAATAAACTGGTGCCCCTATATATAGAAATAATAAACTGGTGCCACTTATAATAGAAATAATAAACTGGTACCCCTATATATAGAAATAATAAACTGATACCTCTATATATAGAAATATTAAAGTGGTGCCCTCTATATATAGAAAGAATAAACCGGTGCCCCTATATATAGTGAAAGATAAACTGGTACCCCGTATATATTTAAATAATAAACTAGAAATTTTTTAAACAGTTTAATGATTTCTATTTACTGATGGATAGGTAAGATAACTAAAACCGCTGGCAATTTAACTATCCTGCCTGTCACAGTCACCTCTATTTATTTATGTGTGTTTTCCGGCATCAGTTTACCCTTTCATTCGTCTGTGGTTTCCAAATCGACCATAGTCAAATGTCATCTAAGGTGAATCTCAATCAAATGAACAATAAGAGCACAGGACAAGTGCAAAATTTCTATATGGGGCTCTCCATACGTTTGATATGGGTTATTGACATTGAACACAGAAACTCCAACAAATTGTTGTCAAATTGTTTGACTGTATATAACACAGTTGAGTACACAGTGCTGTGTTATAATTTAAATTCTGATATATACTAGCATCACTGAGGTCAGCCCCAGATCTTACAATACACATGTTACTAGGAGAATGAAACATAAAATAACTGAATCAATTGGCAGAATAATATGACTATATTATTATTCATTTTGAAGAAGTATTAATCAAAGAACCAAGTGTGTGATAAATAGTTAACTTTACAGGAAATGTGTATTTCCTTCTTCACAGCCACCCTTAAAGTGTTTTTAGCCTGCAACCAAGGGTTTAGAGCTGCGAGGTTTTCAAAATGTAAGTTAATGAAAAGGATTTGTAGACACATTCAGCTGACATGAGCATTGATCATGCTTTACAGATCTGAATGTGTTATAGTTCTGTATATTCTGCTGTCTGCGATTCAAAATAAATGTTATCCGTTCCTGCCTTGTCTGCCAGTAAACAACTTTAACATTCATTAATTTTATTTTCATTTTATTTTTATCACTTCTAACTGCATTATCGTTTTTTAAGATAAAAACAAAACAAAATGCCCCACTCATCTAATGTCGTTGACAGCACATGTATGAAGAAAGTAATACAGTGAATACATTCCACAAGTCTCCACGCAGTTCACCTCACTGTATAGAAACATCTCATCACATATAAAACTGCATCTGCTTTATCCAGAAAGCTAAACCTTTCAAGAATGTAGTCACTTTGCTATTATTACTGCAAGTCAATGGTATGGTGCATTCAATTGTTAGAATTCTTATTGTCAGTAGGATGTTATATGCTTTACTGGTGATTACTATATTATTTTTTTACTGACAAATTATTTTTTTGACTTATTTATTTTAACCAAATGCAACTTAATATATTGGGAATTGGCCAATGTGAGAGTGGGATACTGAAAATGTAACAAAAATTAATAGTGCACCCGACCTTATGTGACCTCCTCCCTCACAATTTCTTTGTTTTTTAGGTATTAAAATTAAACAATTGAGTGGGTGGAGTAATCATAATGATGTGACAATATTTTATTAGTAACTATGAGCCTGATTCCTTAAGGATCTTAAATGAAGAGGTATCTTATTTCAGTCTCCTGGACAAAACCATGTTACAATGCAAGGGGTGCAAACTAGTTTTCTGTTTTGCACATACGTTAAATACTGACTGTTTTTTCATGTAGCACACAACTATCAACTTTAAATTTCAGTGTACAAATAAGCTATCAAATATTTGTGTGCTACATGAAAAAACAGTATTTAACTTATGTGCAAAACAGAAAACTAGTTTGCACCCCTTGCATTGTAACATGGTTTTGTCCAGGAGACTGGAATAAGATACCTCTTCATTTTAGATCCTTAATGAATCAGGCCCCATGTGTTTATTCTGGTTCAATGGCTGCTTTATTGTCGGATGCTGCAATAGCTACACACACACCATTATTCAAGCACCAGTGTCGAAGTCAGCAAATTGGAAAAAGTCATTTCAATTAATATCGAGCAAACTTGGTTGTCTTTGTCTGAAAATATGCGTAGAGCACACTACGGCGTGGAAGGGCGTATCCAGCCGCAACACGTGGCAATAACAGTTTTTACACTTTTATACATATTCACACGAACACACACATTTGTAATTAGTACACATTAATTGTAGTTGCAACACATAGTTTTTATGTCAAAATATAGCAGTATTTATGTTTAAGATTATAAGTTATATGCATGTTAGTGAAACTCAAGGTTCAGGTTGTAGGAACTGTGTCATGTTTAGTATTATTTTAATCCCCTATTAATCAGCAGCTCTCCGGTTCATTCGCCGAAGAGATCGCCCATTGCATACTCTAGTTATTGATGTTAGAGAATAAATGATTAAAGTGATACCAACTGTAAATTGCTAATAGACTAGTTGAAACTGGATTCTTGGCGGGAAAGTCGGAGCACATCCCCTGGAAAGATGACCCCCGCCTTTGGATATTTTGGTTTGAACTGGCCTATGACCTGCAGTACACTGGACCTTCCTGAAGCCTGGACCAATAGAAGCAAGCCACATCATCTGCATTGTTTTACTGTATTTCTGACTGCATATAAGCAGGAGCTCTGAGCTTAATGACCAGTCTTCTTTGACCACAGACTTCAGACCTAAATGACTGTTCACTGGATCCAGGGCGCCTACGATAAGTAGCGGCTGTACTTATTATTATTTTTCTTGAATTATTCTGCTACTTTTGGAAAATAAATTACTTTGTGCTTTGGAAACACAAATCGAGATTCGACAATCGTTATTGGATAGCGACAAAACGTGCATAGCACCAGCTAGAAATATTATTTCATTACCTTATGCATAAAGTGTTTCCCCCACCTATTAAATTGTAAGCTTATTTGGGCAGTGCCATCTTCACCTTCTTTTTCATATCATTGTATGCATTTGATTGTGCTGCTCAATATGTTGATGCTTTATAAATAATAGATAATAGTATTTATGGTACAGCACAAAATGAAACATGAATTTTTTGTTTTTTGTACTGTTTATAATATTAGACAGCAGGAAATGAAATTGTTATTTGTAACTTGCCAACCTTTTAAAACCTTTTTTACTGATAAATTCATAACAATTTACTGATGGTCAGCATTTTTTCCGGACATGTTTTTATTCTGTTTCAAAATGTGTCATCATCATCATCATTATCATCAATTGATATAGCACCACCAATAGCGCAGTACAGAGAATATTTGTCATTCACATCAGTCCCAACCCCATTGGAACTTACAGTCTAAATACCCTAACACACACACACAGAGTAGGGCAGGCTTGGCTAACCTGTGGTAGTCCAGGTGTTGTGAAACTACAAATCCCAGCATGCTTTGCCAATATATAACAGCTTATTTCTGGAAGGGTATGCTGGGACTTGTAGTTTCACAACACCTGGAGTGTCACAATTTAGCCAATCTTGGACTAGGGTCAATTTGATAGCAACTAATTAACCTACCAGTATGTTTTTGGATTGTGGGAAGAAACCAGAGCACCCGGAGTAAACCCACGCAAACACAGGGAGAATGTACAAACTCTTCACAGATAAGGCCATGGTCGAAAATTGAAATCATGACCCCAGTGTTGTGAGGCAGAAGTTCTAATCACTAAGCTACCGTGCTACCTTAACACAATTTAAAATAAAAGCAGCATCTACAACTAAATGGGGGTCAAGGATTTTAATTAATCAATGTATTACCCTATGCCTGTGTTTTTCAAATTGGTTTCCTCAAATCCCCCAAGGATCCACCAGAAGGTATAAAGGGTTCCGTGAGATGAAAATGCATAATGATGGAAAAATTTATTGGCTGTCCTAAATTTCTATGTACGAATTAGAGTTTGTGGTGATACTCCACCCTAACCATTCTGTGGACAATCCACAGCTGCTTCACTTCAGAAGATTCTTATACCCCCCCCTGATGACTCATTATTAAACACCATGCAAAAGGTTCTATATCTTGCTTCACTAAGCTTTGATTTCTCAGCCTTTATACATAAGCAGATGACTGCCTCACACAGGACATACAAGACAAATTAAGGCTGGTATTTTATTTATTATTTTTTTACCTACTGCTCAAATATATCTTTTTTAGTTAGATACCAGAAACTTGTAGCCCAGTTTTGGAAGGGGGTGGGATGTGTACCGGTAGGGGTTCCTCAGTAAGTTCTGTTGCTGTTTAAGGCTTCCACGTGCTTAAATAGATTAAAAACCACTGCCACATACAATTTAAAAATCATTCTAGTTACACTTTACACATATTTTATTGTAATGCCATATTTTAACTTAATTTGTATGGGGAAATATATCTTTCCCTGCATATGCCATATTGATTCATGATGAACATGCTGGACTCCCTCCTATGAGTATGATCAGTGAATGTCAATAATGCTCTTCAGCTAGGAGAAGAGCATTAATGACAATCACTGATCATACTCACATTGAATGTAAATATGAATTAATTAGGAAAATGAATTTAAATACAATGAGGTTTGTAAAGATACCGGGTTTTCTGGCCCAATTCTACCCACTGCACGCTGGCTGGCCACCCACGGGTGCCTTCTTAAGCCAGGGAAGCCTACCCAGTACCTTCTATGGTTCTTATTAGTCACTCAGGCAAATGCAGTTAGAAACGTACAACCGTACATTTATTGGAACAAAAACAATCACTAGATTATTATATACACACAGTAAATAAATGCCAGGACGTTTTACCACATTATCTGTCCCTTACCCCACTAGCTTAAGGAGTTACAGTCACCTGGCTATCCAGACTTGACAACCCATGGATCTGCCGATGTATTTCACTGGTAGAGAATGGCAACTCTTAAAAACAGCCACCCTGCAGCTTCCAGTCCCAGAATGATATATCTCCTCCCCCCTTGAGTCGCTCCTTATATCTAGGGTCTAATTTCTACAGTGTTTTCCCCTCCCTGGGTAAAAACCCCTGGGTCTATCCTTCTTAACCATTGGTGGGTGCTGTATCAGGGGATTGGAGGGGGAGTGGAGATGAGCTGTACTTCCACAGAAGGTCCTCTGCTGGGCTCTAGACAAAATGTCTGAACTAGTCATGCTGAGAACAATGGATATTAATTGGCCTTCCCCCTCACCTGTATACTGCAACCTGATCCAGTACCCTTAACCCCCCTGGCTTCACTTTAAAGACAATGACTAACAACCTCACTGCCACATCATCAATATACAATACACAATATACATATTTACAATGAGCAACAATGTCCCCTTAGCAACATGTAATTAGACACTGCAGTTGTAATCTGTTGAGCTATGGTAGGTAACAAAGCGAGGGCTATAAAAAGTACATGCTATAATCCACATTTTGTGAGAATCGAGGGACAGACTGGTTAGGGTGATATTAATACCTCGTTTTGCCATAAGGTTTATAATTATTTTTATGCTTTAACTTGTGTTAAACACTGGTGTGTATGTAGTCAAATGCATGTAAATTCATTTTTGTCCACACTTCATAGTTCACCCATTAGAATGAAGTATATGTAAAGCAAAACAGGTGGTAGTCTTATTATCAATACAGAGAACCCCAACATCGCATACCCCAACATAATCCCACCGATAATGTGTTCTCCCACACACACTTCACACCGACTGCTTACAATGCCCACTTTAAACGATTCAGATGAATGAAGATACCGGACGCGTAGAATGACTTCACTTTCATGTGCTTTACAAAGGTTTGTACATAGTAGAGCCGGAGCCTCCTTAAATAAACACCTTAACCAGCAACATTAATACATTCATCCATGAAATTGACGTCATTCTACGTAGCTGGCATCTTCATTCATCAGAATTATTATAATACTAATTTATGAGGTGCCACAAGTAGCCCACAGTGCTGTACATCTGCCTTTTCAACAAAATATTCATATTTTTGATTATGCATACAGCAAATATTAGAGCAGTGAAGTGCAAGGTGTAGCATATATTAACTGATTTAATAAACTTTATTTGTATACATAATTTCCTTTATATATTTATTTGACTGTGGCGTAAAAATGTCTCTAGAGATCTGATTACTACATAAAAACACTTTTACTAAAAAACTTCAGATATATTCATAAATTAATTTAAATTAACAATAACTTTGTAGAATTTTGTATATATAAAAGTGAAATACCCTTTCTTAATACCCTTTAAAAAGAAAAGGAAAAAAAATGATTATGGTATAAAGTCTGAGAACAAAGAGCCATAGGAAAAGTTCTAATATAAGCATCTAAACTCCAGAAAAATGGCCTTTTCTAGATAGAGCTAGAAGAGAATAGAGGCCAATAAAGCTTTTTGGAATTAACATTGTTTCTCCCAACACATCATAAATTTGCTGATTATGCTTTATAGAAGCTGTTTTGTAAAAGTAAGATATTGATTGGGTCTCTATGTGTCCTTAGTGAACAGTGCTCCTGCCTAAGTCACAGGAAGTGGCAAAATGCGTAGGGAGTGTCAGAAGCAGTGTGAGGACACTGAGTTGATCTTATATTAAGAGAGAGGAACACAGAAAGCAAGACTGAACTGCAGGAAGAGGTTGTGAAGATGACCCATAAATGAACTGTGACCAAGCTACTGAGCTCTGCATAAAGTTATTAATAAGTGGATTTTAATGTACCTATTTTAATCATGGTTTATTGATTGAAATAATACATACTGCACTATCCTTCATCCCCCTCCTGTTTTTTTATATTTATGAAAGGGAGCAGCGGCTGTTTTCCCTTTATATTAAGTCCATTTTTTACTGAAGGGCTATAAGTCTCTACCTTATGTTTTGATAACACATTTGAGAAGTTGATTAATCTCTTGCTCTACTTGATAAGGTTAGTATCTATGATTTACACATGGCATGTGCCTAGCATTACTGTTTTAAGATGCATTCAGAGATCTCCTCAACTATGAATTATAAAAATATTTTTTGGGATACATAGTGGATCTTATTTAAAGTATAAAGCATTTGTAGGTAATCCAAGAACAACTAGTCTTTCTTTTCAAATTCATTTCTAATGGGGGTGGGGTGCTATAAACCTGATTGGTGCTCTGGACACAGGCCTCTCTTGCATAAAATATATATTAAAAACACTTTTTTTTAAACTGTTTTGTCATTAATGCCTATATTATTAACAGATGACGTAAATTGAATAGGTTTTTTTTCTGT
Source organism: Mixophyes fleayi (assembly GCF_038048845.1). NCBI lineage: Eukaryota > Metazoa > Chordata > Amphibia > Anura > Limnodynastidae > Mixophyes > Mixophyes fleayi. The sequence goes on from NC_134402.1 coordinate 71,836,189, forward strand.
GCGTTTGTAGCGGAGCCTGAGTTTGGAATAGACCTCGAAGCCCCAGAGAGGTGCAGAGTCTAATGGTACAGGGGTATTCCCCAGGGATCCCCGCAAGGGAATATGGACTTAGCTGCTCTCTAGCCGCAGGTCGTGGACCTCTAAGGGGGATTAGAGCAGGGTGAGGTGGAACCATGGAGTGGAGCAAGACTGTTGGAAGATAAATGCAGGGGTTCAGGTGAACGGCAGTGAACCAAAGCATTGAAATCTTTAGAAAGCGAATAGCTGAGAACAGAACTGATGCACGAGGTTCCTGCAACAATATCGCAGGTCTTGATCGTGGAACAGGTAACACAGGATACTAACTGAGAGGTGGTGAACTGCAGAGAACTGATGCACTGAGATCCCTGGAAAGCGAATAGCTTGAGGATGGGACCAATGATGAGGCACGAGGTTCTTGCAATAATATCACAGGTCTTGATCGTGGAACAGGTAACATAGGATACTGATGTGCAGACAGGAGCCAGAGAGAACAGCGTCCAAACAGGTAAGGAGACCTTAAGATCTGGCAACTTAGTAGAGAAGCAGGTGCTTTAAATAGACAGAGCTGACAGGCAGTTAGCCAATCAAGAGAATGCAGGAAGTTTTGAAAAGACCAGGGGGTCTTCGCAGCTTAAATTTAAAGCGGCGCTGCTTTGTAAAGGGAAACTTCCCCACATAGGCATTGGACGTATCCTGCAGTGTCTTGTGTAGTAGAGCAGAGTAGACCTACACCCGAATTCCTCAGTGCACGTATCTTTAGCTCCATACCTTGTTGAATTCGTTTGCAGACCCGTATTACATGCGTTGTGAAACTAATTGTGCTCAGTATGCGTGCCTTGATTAATCAGGCCCTCTAACTTCACAAGTACTCATCTCTTTGGGAGTAATCATTACTACATTTGAATATCACTCTTTAACTCATGATTATATAATTATGGCATATATATAAAATATTTTTTTCATATTTAAAAAACTATCCTTGTCCTGTCACCATTAATAGCCTTGCACTTTCCTGTTGCTATGATCTTTTATACAAATCTGTCCCGGATTTGACAGCACAATACAGAATGAGCACATTTTGCATAGGATTATGGCTGGGATCTGAACATTCCTTACCACAATGAGATAGATGTCAGTATAACCCAAACTATACATACCATTCACATCATTGATATGCAGGACAAAGAATATAAATTATCAGGAAAATAAGTAGTTTGCTCATATACTGTTTGAAGGCCAGCCTGATTTTGTTGGGGCCATAGTGGTATTAAACGAAAATGACATGAAAGCTCTACACTAAGTAACTAAGTGCCTTGCTTCATTAATGCATGAGTATCCCACAACTAAAGCATAATGAGCAAATATATTCCAGCATTAATTATATCTTTTTTTAAAGAAAAATATTTGTCTGTTGAAATAAATGCAGCAACAGTATTCCCTTATAGAAGTGGAGTGATACGTTTATGAAACACAAATGAAGGTTGAAGAATCTTCTTTTTTGCTGATAAAATTGGAATTATGTTGACTTGTGAAGAAGGAACACTTTTATTTGTGGAATGCATGTGCTTTGGAGTCCAGTCTGCAACACTGTGGTAACTGCACACATAGGGGTTGGCAGATGGATCGTTACTCAATGTGTACCTTTGTGCAAGAGCAGACTCCCCCCAAAAAATGAATGTGTAATTTCACATGTTGAGATAATATACGATGTGTAAAGCTATAGACTCATCAATCAGTTTCAATCTGATTACATTTTTCACTTAAACTACTAATCCACTGATCGACATCTACATATGATTATCGTGACCCACAAGAATATTGGGTCATTAACAATTCAATGAACAATGATGTGATTGTAACATGTGCGGCCAGCCAAAGAATTGCTCTTCATAAACTTATCGTACCTGAAGTACGATAAGTTTTTTTTTAAAAGTTCCAGTGATATAATATAAATATACACAAGATTTAGATGAATCACATATTTTATTAATTAATGACAAGCAAAATACTTTGGTTATGAGATCAGATCAAGCTTCTAAATTCAGCGAGCCCCCCAGCGGTGATGGTCAATCACAGCAGTCTGGCACACTCACATGCAAGATTAAGGTCAAAGAACTTTTGATAGGGTTTCAGTATATGAACTAGCTATCAAAGATTGTATTCATCCAAGTTTATCATAAGCAGAATATTGTCAGTTGCTAAGAAACAGTGAAAATACTGAATTTACTTCTAGAAGCTATATGACTGAAACCTTAACACAGTCTGTTCTAAGTCTAAAGCTAGTATTAGAGGTCTTAAAGCAACATGTATTAACATATGCTAATATACATCAATAATTTACACTACCGTGCATTAATCTTAACTATTACTCTCTCGTCTGCATATTTATCTCTCTTACTCCAGCTGTTAATCTCCCTCTCTCTCCGTTTCTTTCCACTAACTCACCAATTGTCATCTGTCAACTGCCTCCACCCCCTTCTCTCACTGTCTCCCCCTTTCACTCAACAATTGGCTGCTATGTTTAAAGACATATCTACCTCCTATTACATTTCTTTGCAAGTTATCTCAAATATCACAAATAAAAGTGTTCATACGAGTAATTTACAATTAAAATTTAGGTTTTATTTATGTATTACTCCGATATCATATGTATTACTCCGATATCATATTGTGCCTCTCTATATCAGGTAACCTTTTTACATGTGTATCCATTTTGTAGCTCAGTACATGAGGTGTTGCTGGCTTGATCTAAAAATACTATTTTCTGCATACTAAATGGAAGTCTAAATGAAGAAGCTTCACACTTAATAAAACTGGGATGCATGTTTAAATGTTTTTATCAAAATATGAACTAAACTAAATATGAACTAATACCTCATGTTTTCATTTTGCTAGATGCACACAGATATGCAGTATTGGGACAAGCACCAACAACACTTGTCTTTTTGTTTTTTATCCATTTTACATAGCTGCCTACTCTCCCGGAATGTCTGGGAGACTCACAAATTTCTGGGCGTTCTCCTGGACTCCCGGGAGAGCAGGGCAAACTCCTGGTTCACTGCTAATTTGTTGATGAAGTGGTAGGGGTGGGGCTTAGCAACACAATTAACGCGTCATTCCGCTTGACCACGCCCCCAAAAACCGCCATTGGGATCTCCCCTCACAGATGGGATTTCTCACAAGCTGGCAAGTATGAAATTATATTGCTGTGAAGCTGGTACCATGTAAAATGTGGAAATAGCCAAGCGCTGGCCTATTTCATCTCTGATTTTGTTTCAAAATATTGCCTTGTATTGTCTTAGCAGCTGTCTATCAAGCCTATTTAAGGTCTTTTTTTTCCTATTTAAGGTCTTTTTTTTACAAGCCAGCCCTTGCAAGATGTAAGCCCTTATATCTGGGAATTGGCAGCACAGTAGCCTAGTGGTTAACACTTCTGCCTCACAACACTGGGGTCATGAGTTCGATTCTCAACCATGGCCTTATCTGTGTGGAGTTTGTATGTTCTCCCCGTGTTTGCTCCAGTTTCCTCTGGGTGCTCCGGTTTCCTCCCACACTCCAAAAACATACTGTTAGGTTAATTGGCTGCTATCAAAATTGACCCTAGTCTCTCTCTCGCTGTCTGTCTGTGTCTGTGTGTGAGTGTGTGTCTATATTAGGGAATTTAGACTGTAAGCTCAAATGGGGCAGGGACTAATGTGAGTGAGTTCTCTGTACAGCGATGCGGAATTAGTGGCGCTATATAAATAAATTGCGATGATGGTGATGAATGTATTTTAAGGGTGTTTGAAGCATATAGGTCAGTGTAGGACCTACATACAATGAGAAACCCGTAATGCTGGGATGCAGGCTTAAATATTTTTTATCAAAATGTGAACCAATATATCATGTTTTAATTTTGTTAGATACACACAAATATACAGTTTTAGGACCAGCACCAACAAATGCCTCATTGTTTTCTAAATGAAACTGTATTAACTACATACATTAGCAAATATATATATTTTATTCTAAAGATTTCCCATTTAGAGTAAAACTAGCTGAAGTACCCGGCATTGCCCAAGTTATTAAGTTATCAATGAGATGGATGTCAACATTTTAAAAATAATTAGCAGCTTAACAATTCTTACAACACACCCATAAAGTGGCTGGCCAGTGTCATTTTTGTTTTAAAATTAAATATCATCCAAATCCATCCAGTGGAAGGCCCAGAAAAGGCTTCCTGGGTCAAAGTTCTGGCCAGCGTACAGCAATGGAAGGTCCAATCGGGACCTCAACCCCCTAGTATGTCTTCTGAGATCCAGTTTGTGATGTTTTCATACAAATATCCAGTGGAAGGCTCAGAACAGGATCACTAGGTCAAAATTGTGCCAAGCGTACACCAATGGGAGGTCTGATTGGGACCCTAACCCCCAGAAAACCTGGCTAGGTTCCAAATGGACAGCTTATGTTGGTTTCATCCCAATCGGTGCAGGGGTGTCCAAATGCATGACTGGACAGTCAAACAAACCAAATCCATCCAGTGGAAGCCCCAGAACAGGCTCTCCTGGTCAAAGTTCTGAACAGCATACACCAATGGGAGGCCCGACTGAGAACCTAACCCCCTTAAAACTTGCCCAGGATCAGTGTCGGACTGGGGCATGAGGGGCCCACCGGGGGACTGCAATGGTAGGGGCCCACCAGAGGGGGTGTGGTCAATCACCATAGAGGCGAGACCAGACACACATACATACATATATATATATATATATATATATATATATATATACATACACACATATATATATATATATATATATATATATATTAGTGATAGCACAAAAAGAATAAAGTGGTTAAAATCCACTGTAAACAAGACACTAGTAAATAGCACCAGGAATATCCTGTCAACTCTAGGTAGTGGTTCTTAATCCCTTATATCCATATGTTTTGTATTCTAGGAAAGCCAATGTGTCTTAATTGGGGCAATCATAGGATGTATTAAATATAAAACATATTTGAAGTTTATTAATATACATTAAAATTATAATAGTAACATCATATAGAGCAGTGAAATATTAAAAAGTGTAAATGGAAATGTGAACCAAACAAAGGTTTATTGAAACTGTTAAGACTAGCAATATTTGCTAGTATGCGCCGTCCTCTCTATTAATATATGAGTATGGGTATGATTAAATGTATAGTATATCTTTGAGCATTTCAGGTATTTATTTCTTAGATAATAGGTGTAGGCTAAGAAAAATTGCTTTGGTGATACAATTGTCGAATATAGGTCCTATTATTTCTTCTCTCCCTTCCTCATGATACGGGAGCTCGAACAGTATAATTGCGACACCTTAATCAAATGTCTCTATCAGTATCGGCTCATGCAGTTACTGATGAGAATATGCCAAGGTAAATCAACCAGCTTGTCTCAATTACTAAGCGGGCTGTTTCTCTTTTAATTGTGATTTCACAGTATATATGCAGCTCCTACCTATATGCTGATTATGCCTGAGGAGTATGATACCTGAAATGCTCAAAGATATACTATACATTTAATCATACCCATACTCATATATTAATAACAGAGGTTTCCACTGTGTCATACTGCTCACTGTGTCATACTGTGCCCACACATATCAGTAGGGCAATCACCTTTCCTGCGCTGCCTCCTCTTCTCTCTGCGAAAAGATTCATGCTGTAACTCACGTCGCTTCCTCTGAAGATCCAGACAACCCGCCCGCCGCCCGCCGCCCCTGGCTCCTCCTCCTCCTCCCCGGACAGGAAAGATGACTGGCTGTCAGTGACAGCCAGTCATCTGCAGCAGCGGAGACGCCGGGGAAGGCAGCGGACCCCTGGTGAGGACAACCCAGGTAAGCTGGATGGGCTCCGCCCACTTGGAAAAGGGGGTGTGTCCGTAATGCAGCGGGGCCTACCAGTGATTTTTCCGGTATCCCGGTGGGCCAGTCCGACGCTGCCCAGGATCCAACGGGAACACCACATATTGGTTGCATCTCAATCGGTACAGGGGTGTCTGAATACAAACAAACCAAATCTGTCCAGTGGAGGACCCAGAACAGGCACCCCAGGTTAAAGTTCTGCCCAGCATACATCAACGGGAGGTCTGACTGGGATCTAAACCACCTTAAAACCTGGCCAGTATCCAACTGGACCACTTTGCATTGGTTTCAACCCAATCGCTGCAGTGGTGTTGAAGATATTCACCAACAAACAGACAAACAAACAAACAAACTACTTATTTTATATATATAGATGAACAAATGGTGAAAATATTTTTAAGCTTGGTCCAGGGTAGAGATGGTTTAATTTCAGCCGAATTTCAGAGATTTGCAGACTGTGTATTCGTTCGTGAAGAGGTTCTGATTCAACAACCATTTGCAGAATAAATAACGCACACCGAAGAATGGGACCAATGTCAGTGCATGGAACATAAAGAAGGCAATCAGTAAGCGTCAACATATGTCCATTTTGTTTACACATTTCATACTCTCACTACAACACACTGATGCAAAACACAATTGGTTTCTGCAATTGTTATTAGTGCTTAATTTCTATTTATGTGTAAATATACATGCAGTTATTTAGGATCTCAACCAGTATGTTTTTTGTGTGTTATTATTTACCAGATAGCACCTGGCGTAAAAGACATTTTGTCAGTACTGATCAATAGCACTATTACCTATATAGGTACTGTAGTATCACTAAGGAAGAGTTTGATTGGGGAATGAATGGATTGGGGTTTTCTTAGAAAAGCATACCACAGAGCTTATTTACTTGTTCTAAACATTCCTTATTATGCCTCAATATTTCTTTTACATAATCTTCTGTGTCAGTCCACCATACTCAGAGATTAGTGCACTTGGTATCTCCTGCTCGTTGCCGTATTTGTATGTGTCTACCATCTATTATTAATATTAACATTTATTTATTTATTTCCTACTTGCCAACTCTCCCTGAATGTCAGGGAGACTCCCTGAAATAAGGGTGATCTCCCTCACACCCTGAAGAGTCTGGCATTTTCCCTGATGTTGAGCCAGTACTAGATGTGGTTGGCTTCGCCATCTGTGGCATGATGACACAGTTCAGAAATTGTGTCCTATGTCCATGCATTGATGCCTATGGAGGTGGCCATGTTCATGGAGACCAAGATTTAATCAAAGACTGACAGGTAAGACAACATGACTTCAGTAATGGAGACAGAAATGTAAAAGACACTTCAGTCTCTAGAGATTCATTAGGTGCTTTTATTTAACGCATAGTTGCCTACTCTCCGGGAATGTCCGGGAGACTCCCGCATTTCTGGGAGACCTCCCCGGACCTCCTGCATCTTGCCCCCGCAATAGATAAGTGGTGGGGGGGGGGGGGAAATTAATGGCGCAAATATTGCGTCATCATAGCCCCGCCCCTGCTGTAATTGCCCAAAATTTTGAAACTCGTTTAGGGGCGGGGCCATATGATGCGATTTGTCAAGTCCCGCCCCCGCACAACCACCTCCCCCGGGATCTCCCTGAAGCCAACGAGGAAAAGTTGGCAAGTATGATTTATATAACGCTGTGCTTTACAATTGGGAACATACACAGTAATAAAACAGTGCTTTGACAAATTAGTATGAGTGCAAGCTTACAAACTATAAACCACACACACCCTAAAAAAGATACTGTTTTGCCCCATCAACCCGTTAACCTGGTACATAGCTTTTATTAGAGAATTCAGTTTATGCATTATGCTCTCTCCTTGACCGACTACCTTCAGGTCACTCAGCAGTAAAGCTGTGTGGTATAGAGGAATTTGGCTCTGTGTACTCTAACAACTTTATAAGCCACCTGAGTCCATCTTTCAGCTCACTTCTGGGCTGGCTTCATCTATACCTCCCAGTTCTTCTACTGTGTGGTCTGGAGGAAGCCAGCCCAGTAAAGCACATAAACAGAATGTTCAATTTGAAGTTCTTTCCCAGTGGTAGAGAATGGGAGATCATTAAAGAAAATGAATCAATTAAGTCCATTCTTGTGCTCCAAATATTAATCCCCTTACTTATTTACTTGATACATTAGTGCAAACTAAAACAGTTAATATATAGTATTCATTATTTTTAAAATTAATTGTTTTTCAAAGTATGACATATTATTAGATTTATAAATCATGTATATCATAAACCGTCTAGTAAATCCTATGAAAATAAAGAGCCTTATTCAAACTATTAAATAGTTTGCAAGGTTATGAAGAGAACTATTATTATGCAGCTTTAAAACATTACACAGTAACTTTTTATACATTCTGTTAAACTTAATGCATTAGCACACTTTGAAAGTATTCATTAAAATGATGAAGCTGCTAAATGTGTCTCATTGTAATCAAATTAATTCCATGACATCATTAAATATTGGATAGAGTTAGTACTGTACATATATATAATCATTACAGCTCTATTTTACTTCCTAATTAGGTCAGGTATATTAATATTTAGTAGATCGTTAAAATGCCATGCAAGAGGTTTGGAGTGCATTATTTCTAAACTTGTATCTTTAGCAAATTCTTCACCATTTTCATTAACTAAATTGATAAAATGGGAGACTCATTACTATAATTTCACCTTTTATTTGTTTAATTGTATCTTATTTTTTTCTTGTCTGAGCACGCAGTAAAGAAAGTTAAAGGGACATTAATTTACATTTTTTTCTTTCCTTCTGTCTGTTGTGCATAGGACAACAAAAGTGAATATATTGTTTGTTTCATGTTCTATGTTTGGGTAAAGACATATCTATGAGAGACAATGGGTTTGCTTATACACAGTAATATGTTGTCCCTTCTGTTCCCTCTTTCTTGTACTGAAAGTTTTAGGGGTAAATTTATCAAGCTGCGGGTTTGAAAAAGTGGAGATGTTGCCTATAGTAACCAATCAGATTCTAGTTATCATTTATTTAGTACATTCTACAAAATGACAGCTAGAATCTGATTGGTTGCTATAGGCAACATCTCCAATTTTTTTAAACCTGCAGCTTGATAAATTTACCCCTTAATGTGCAATTTGTTATTTTAATACTATTAAAGCTTTAACTCTTTTAGCAACTAGATCAGATAACTCATATAGAAATCATTAAAACCACAAGTAACCTGATAAAATTAGATAATCTGAGTAAGTTAACCTTGAGACGGCACTGTACAACATTGGGCTTGTCTGTATTGTATTAAAGCAATAAAACAAAACAAATCAAAATAATCTGCATTTTCATGTATGTCTTGTGAATGTTCTTTGCTACTCATTGAGATTTACTGCTGGGTGTTTCAGATGGCAATCTGGGCTTGCTCCCCAACTTGAGCTTCTGTGACTTGTAGTACCAAATTATAGAAGAGGTGACACCTTTTAAACTGTAAAGGGGAATGCCAGTCTAAAATGAGTTTTTCTCCTTACACAATCTGGTGCGGGGTTGATAGGAGGGGAAGCTTCTGTTTTTAAAAATATTTATCGGACTGGTGTGCAGAATCAGATTTAAAGTTTGAAAATAAGCAGAAAGTTCTTGAACGGCATCTTGATTAAAAAATGTAAACTATATTCATGGCTAAACCAACTTGAAGATGTTGGGCCCAAGTCATTAAGGAAAGTAAGGCAAAAAAAGGAGTAAATGTTCTCCGAACAAACCATGTTATAATGTGCGGGGTGTAAATTAATTTATAGCCTAGCAAATAAGTTAAATACTGGCTGTTTTTTCATGTAGCACACAAATACTTGATAGTTTTATTTTTACACTGAAATTTAAAGTTGATCTAGGACATGCCCTATCCCAACTATATATCTGCCTCCACATTTTAAATTTACCTCCCCCTCCAATGCAAGATGGTTTTGCCCAAGTGCAAAGTTACTCCTTTTGTATGCTTTGCTCTTTTTAATGACTCAGGCCCGTTAAGTTCAATGGCTGCATTTAAACAGGTTTCTAATATGAATGGTAAACTTCAAAAGCAAATGGCAGACCTTGAACTTTGAACTAGAGCGCAGTAATGTTAACTGTTCTAGATAAAAAATTTGTTAAAAATACTATATAATATACCAATTAGGATAGAACAGGCAACAATTGAAAGTATATTTTAACATGTTTAAAGTGAGGTGCAAATCTTAAACTTCAAACCTTTCATGCTAACTGATAACAGCGAACATGACTGTTATAAATTGCTAATGGGAGCAGCAAATTTTCAATTACATAAAGTTAAGACTGTGACCATGTTTGAGACCATCAAACCAGTGAAATTCTCTTAATTCATCATTGTCACTGGAATTCATACAGAATACAGATGCAGTCATTTTCTGAGCTCCACAGGAGCTATAGGATTGTATGGGACAATAACATTAAAGCAATCGATGAAATAGTTAAATTTATTCTAGCATAGTATCTATTTATACAAGTTATATATTTTATTTATTCACTTTTAACTAACAAGTGCTATTGAGATATGAGAAGTCTGCCTATGATTGAATTATGCATATGACAGCTGAGACAACCTTTGACAGTGCCAACATTTTTGTATCATTTATATATTTTTTATTTTGACGTTTTGTAACTGATACTATAAATACCAAACAGCTGATATTCTCCCTCTGCACTTTCACCTTCTATCACTTACACAGTTAATAAAGATAACTACTTAGAATTTAAAATAAGACACAGACATTTTTGGTGAACTAAGTCACAGTTTTAATTGTACAGATGATGGTGGCGGAGTAAGCAAAACAAGTACACCTAACCAAATATTACCATACAACCAAACAAACGGATGACCAACCATTCCAGAATCCCATGCGCTAACTTATGGCATCATAGAAGCTTCACTCCTTCTGGCCACAAAGGGCACATTCACTGAAACGATGCCCAGGGCCTTCACAAAAAGAACTCTAAGACAGACATAGATCGAGGGGGGAAGAATACTACGGCCAAATGTAAACTTCTGTGCCATGTATTGTCAGGACTGTGAGCTGGATGGAGCTAGTAAATGGTATTAGCACTACTGTACAGGAAGGCATGGAGTCTAACGCACCCCCAGTTTTCGTCACGGACCCCCGCAAGAAGGTTTGCACTTCACTGCTAGAGGTTCGCTGGTCGCGGTTCTCCAAGACAGTTACCCAAGCAGAGATCAAACCTGGAAAGTACACAAGCCAAGACCAGATCCAAGAGGGGTAGTCAAATAATCCGGGTCAACTGAAGCACAAATACAATGAATGCTGGAGGCAGGAAATAGACCTGATACTCTGGCACCCTAATGGTGCCTGAGTCAGGTTTAAATAGAGGAGCCCAGGACATGATTGATCAGCGATCAGGGAGTCATAGACCGCCGACCAAGGCTAGAACATAGCGTCCCATTGCCTAGCAATGTTGCGCACTATAGCGCCTGCTCAGGTGTGCTTCTGATGGCCGGGGGAGACTGTTACTCTATTGTCTAGCAACAGAGCTCCCTCGGCCGGAAATGGCAGGCGGTCGTCCCCACTTCCTGATCGCGATGCGGGTACGGCGCCTGTCATATATTAGCCGCTGACTACCCTGCTTTCCCGCCAAAGCTGTGGTTCTTTAACAGACACACAGCCCGCCACAACCAGACCACAGGACCTCCGCCAAAGAACCAAAACTTGTCCTATAAAAATAAAAAAAACTTTGTCTTTGAGATGCATCTCATTGGGTCTATAAAGTGACAGAAGATAATAAAAGGGTGTTAGATCCCCGAACTTCTCACAAAATTTAGAGATAGACCTGTTAACTTGTTGCTTACCTGTGTCCATGACCAGTCCACTACGGGTACCCCTCCAAGTTAGTCTAGGGTTGATATTGGGCCAGCAGATCTTAAGAGCTGGCCAGCTATTGTCTATGAGCTGCAAATCAGCCAAAATTATCCCAATAAATTTACCATTATCTAAGTTGTTGACCCCTAAGTGAATCACTAACAAATTTGCAGATTGCTCTCTGGCAATCCTATTAAGAACCCATGTCAGCATATCCTCCTTCTACCAATTCCCTGGATGTCCAATGAGATGGTAAAAATGGACAAGTCTCAGGACAAGGAATGAATGGCAACCTAAAAGAGGAAAGAGTGGCCAACCACCCGTAATTCGGAATATGACCCAAGCATCAATTATATATATAGTGGCAAAGTCAACGCCATGAAACAGTAACAAAAAACAGGAATAAAAGCTAAGATGCTCCCAGGTATGCAAGGCAGGCTATTCCAGCATGTAAACAATGGGTTAGGGGGAGAAGCAACCTATATGAAGGTAAAAACCTAAAAAAAAACCTTGCTCTCAGACCCTTCATCTTGTTATGATTAAGTGGGTGTTGGTAATGATAGCAAAGTAGTCCAGTATAGGTGAAGGGTGTATCAGTTTATTGAAGCACATACACACTGATGCAGAACATGACGGAGCAATGTAATAAATAAACACAATGCCGGAATAGCAGGTATTAATCAGAACATAGTCCAGGCTTAACAGAATCCAGGTGTGACTGGATAGAAGCAAACAGTTTGTGAACGCAAACGGATAACAGGTATTTTGCAGGAACTAGGTAGTAAGGAAACTTACAATGAAATACATTACTAGGAATAAGTAAATTCTGCAAATAAGATGCTGAAGGAATCCAGAAACTGTAAGTATGGAATGATGGAAAAAGGTAGCTAAAGTTACACAGGAACAAACAATGGTAAGCTGACTGTCTACGGCACAGGAAAAGGTGAACAGCAAACAATGACCAGCAAGGTGTATGGGGAGGGGTAGGAATAAATAGTGAGGGAAGCAGGTGCAAGTGATCCAACAGAGGAATACAGCAGTTCCTCTGGTGACATAGCGGTACTGCAGGCCTGATGCAAAATAAGGACAGAGTCCTAACACATCTGTGAAAAATGAGATAAATCCCTTCATGCCCTCACCCCCAAAGGTGACAATCAAATAAATCCTTGGATGCCAAAATAGGGAGCTTATTTAGCGAGTCTGATGTATGTCTTATAAGTGGAGGACTTTCAACCACCCAATTATTTGATACTCAAAATGGAATTATTTGATACTCAAAATTTGATAGAGTCAAAATGGAACAGCTAAACGTGCCTGCCAATAGGACTATTATTGTTATTAATTATTTATAGGGCGCCACAAGGTTTCCGTAGCGCCATACAAAATACAAAATAAAATACAAACGGTAGACCATACTTGGTACAACATTACAGAGCAAAACCAGTAAAACCAAGACTCCAAAAGCTCAAAGCAAAGCAAGTACAGTGATTTTGGAGAAGAAGAAATTGTATTGAGACAGAAGGGAAGAGCGTCCTACTCATAAGAGCTTACATACTAAAGGGAGGGGAAACATACATCAGGCACGATAGGAGTCAGTAGAGGAGATCAAGCGCAAGAGGAGCGCAAACAGGGATGTGGGAGGTGAGGAGAACAAGGATGGAGAAGGTTAGGTGGATGGCTGGTAGGCTGTGAGAAACAGAACAAGCCAACTAACCAACAAGTCATCCCTAACCAGCGATACTGGGCAGAAGGCGGGATCAGGGTGTGCCTCCATAGTGATCCCCATCACCAAATTGATCTTCTTTGATATTGTGCAACTTGCAAATCATGGATGCATCTCTTAAAATAGCTTTCTTAGCCAAAATCCCCAAAGCAGGGGAGAAACTAGATGCAAATACCAGCTCGCTAACTTTAAGAGCCCCAAAAGGCCAATGAAAAAGCTGTGTTAAATAATAAGGCTTCATAATCGGTAGCCATCACCCCTGAACTGCATCGATCAGTTGATGCAACAAGGGGCACATTAAGATCCGCACAAGGAGCAAGTTCCCTGAATTTCACCTAGTTAAGAAAGAGAATGGAGCTCTGAGCTTCATAGCCTTGATGGGGAAAAGATGTAGCATTACTTTAGTCACACCTGACGTCACGCTTTGCAATTTCCAACAATCTTGGGGACACTAGCACAGATTGGATCTTCCTAGGGGATACTTTTTCAGTGTGTCTGACTGACAAAATCAGCACTCAAGTTTGCCACCTTTTCCCTAGGAAGGTGGCAACAACTCACAATGGTGTCTTTCATAGTGACTTATTACACTAAACAGGTCTGATAATGGAAATCATTATTCCCAACCACCTGATTCCTACTAAAACTGTTAATCGCATCCAGCAGCTTTACGTACTTTTAAACAAGCTCCAAGCAAATGTGCAATGTGTAAGTTGGGCCTAATTTAGAGTTAGGAGCAAGTAAACTAAAGAAGCAAATCCGGACTAACAACTGGCAGCTTCATTTAAACAGCAATTTAGGAGTAAAGGAGGACACAACCCTCTTCTACCTGGGAAATAGATAAAGCAATCTGTAATACTATAACCATATAAAAGGATATACTGAGCTTCAGTAAAACAATCCCATAATCATGGAGGGAAAATACAACTTTTGTCAGTATCCAGAGAATAGTTGTTTAAAGACCCCTTAGTATAGCCATGTAATTGGACTGTTCTAAATTGTGTGTATTCATATCTATAAATTATCAGGCATGCAGAGTAAATGGGCGTAATGTTCCGGACTTCTAATAATTCAAGCAGAATGCAGAAAATCTGCATGACTATGCCCCATCCTATGCATCTACGCAAACATAAGAATCCCATTGAAATCCAATAGGTGGGGACAGCATGTTTGGAGCTTTCCTAATTTATGTATTAAAATACATATAAGGAAGAACATTAATAAGCACAGGCCAATGTATATACAATGTATATACAAACTCAAAAATGTAAAGTGCAATTGAAGTAAAGATATAAAACAGTCCAAATGTTCCCTTATTGCCATTAGATATGTATTCTCATAGAGGGACAATTAAAATGTGGAAAGTCGTAAAAATAAGCACGTGTGCAAAAGAAACTGCTGTATCTCCGTATATTTCTGGGTCATGTATGATCCTAATTAGTTAAAGAAGAGGATACTTTGCTATATATTGATGGATATGATTTTGATTGCATAAAAATCCTAATTAGACCTCAAAAAACCTTTTGAATGTCACTGCAATGCTTACCAGAACTGGTACTGTGGGAGAGAGGGGGACAATAAACATGGGCAATAGGGGTGAGAAGAACAGAACTGCCCTGCTGATACTGGCTCCGGCAGCCACACTGAGAGGGGCCAGGGATCAGATAAACAAAGGAAAAAACTCTGAAGGGAATGAATAGCGCTGCTGAAATGGGGTTGTGGGGGGTTGGGGGAAAAGTATGTGGCAGAGGGAAGGGAAGAAAAAGTAAGAAAGACAGAGAAGTGGAATAATAAAGCACAAAGAGATGATAATAAGGTGATAGAAAGATGGGCCAATGAGACCGATGCTCATCCATCATCATCTATTTATTTATATATATAACACCACTAATTCTGCAGCGCTGTACAAAGGACTCACTCACATCAGTCCCTGTCCCATTGGAGCTTACAAACTAAATCCCCTTACATACACAGACTTAGAGAGAGCAATTTAAAATCAGCCATTTAACCTAACAGTATGTTTTTGGAGTGTGGGAGAAAACTGCAGCACCCGGAGGAAACCCACACAAACACAGGGAGAACATAAAAACTCCACACAGAGAAGGCCATGGTTGGGAATCGAACTCATGACACCAGTGCTGTGAGGTGGAAGTGCTAACCACTTAGCCACCATGATGTCCTCAGATGGGTATAACTGACTGATGTGTGTAAGTAACTGATGTGTATAACTGCCTAATGTATGTAACTGACTGATGTGTATAACTGACTGATGTATGTAACTGACTGATGTGTATAACTGCCAGATGTATGTAACTGACTGATGTGTATAACTGCCTGATGTATGTAACTGACTGATGTGTATAACTGACTGATGTATGTAACTGACTGATGTGTATAACTGCCTGATGTATGTAACTGACTGATGTATGCAACTGATGTGTGTAACTGACTGATGTGTGTAACTGACTGATGTGTGTAACTGATTGATGTATGCAACTGATATGTATAACTGACGGATATGTATAACTGACTGATGTGTATAAATGATTGATGTATGCACCTAATGTATGTAACTGACTGATGTATGTAACTGCCTGATGTGTGTTACTGACTGATGTGTATAACTGACTGATGTATGTAACTGACTGATGTGTATAACTGACTGATGTGTATAACTAACTGATGTATGTAACTGAATATACAGAAAATGTTACCACTATGCTGAGACCTGAAAAAGGTATCAATGGATATAGATATAGGTATATCGGTTGCTATCCACAATGAGGTTGCCAAGCTCAAAAAAGAAATAACCTAGTATATGTGCAAAAAACGTGTGGGATGCGCCACAATATATCTATATTAGAAAATACTACTAATAGATGGCAGATGATGAATACTTATGTTTTATTTGTATTTATACACATGATAAAAGTGATAAAAGTAGTAGCAATGCTGTTTTACAATTAAAAACGTATGTAACATATGATACAATAGGGAAAGAAAGGTGTCTGGCCAGTACACCAAAATTCCACAGATGCCAAACAAGAGTTATATAGGTATCATGTTAGAATACACAAATATATTAGAAAAAAAAAAAAAAATATATATATATATATATATATATATATATATAAAATAATGTATCTATTAATGGCACCAATGTATAATGATCTGGAAAAATTTGTGTTGTTGGAGCTCATATGTAAAAATGTAGAAAGGAGAAAAAGTATGGAAAAAGTCTATAGCGGATGCATGTGGAAAATGGACACAACGTGTCTAACATATATTAAAAGGTAGACACAATGTGTCTCTTACTCAGTCTTCACGTGTCTCCTTATTTCCTTTGGTGGTATCAGAGTACACAATTTAAAGCGTTGGAGAGATGACAACAGATCCAGAGGTCACTCGTGATTAGTGCTCCGTTTTTCAATAGGAAAAAAATAAATAAAATTAAAATATGTACAGACCTTATGATGTTATGATGTATATTCTCATGTAACATCTAATTGAATCATCTATAGATGGTATCTAGAAGCGGTGGGGTTAGTTGTACTTTTTCATCGGGTCATCTGTATGTTATTCCCCCTTTGATATAGCCCCGATCCTATCCGCTTTAGATACAAGAGTTGTGCACTACAATCCAGCACAATCGCTCATGTTGGTATAATAGATGGAACAGGAAGACTCTTCTTATTATCTTTGAGTAACGGAGGAACAATATTCATCATCTTTTTCCTCTTTGGATACCAATAAAGCGGATACATTAGATTAAGAATATACAGACATCATATCTATATTGGACCTTATTGGGACAACATCAAGCGGAACTAATACACAGGTGCCCCTGTGAAAGAGCACAATTATCACCGTTGCCCACATATATCATTTATAGAGGATTTTCCCAGACTATATATTATACCAACATGAGCGATTGTGCTGGATTGAGAGTGCACAACTCTTGTATCTAAAGCGGATAGGATCGGGGCTATATCAAGCGGGAATAACATACAGATGACCCGATAAAAAAGTATAACTAACCCCACGGCTTCTAGATACCATCTACAGATGATTCAATTAGATGTTACATGAGAATATACATCATAACATCATAAGGTCTGTACATATTTTAATTTTATTTATTTTTTTCCTATTGAAAAACGGAGCACTAATCACGAGTGACCTCTGGATCTGTTGTCATCTCTCCAACGCTTTAAATTGTGTACTCTGATACCACCAAATGAAATAAGGAGACACGTGAAGACTGAGTAAGAGACACATTGTGTCTACCTTTTAATATATGTTAGACACGTTGTGTCCATTTTCCACATGCATCCGCTATAGACTTTTTCCATACTTGTTCTCCTTTCTACATTTTTACATATGAGCTCCAACGACACAAATTTTTCCAGATCATTATACATTGGTGCCATTAATAGATACATTTATATATATATATATATATATATATATATATATATATATATATACATATATATATATATTATAATATATTTGTTTATTCTAACATGATACCTATATAACTCTTGTTTGGCATCTGTGGAATTTTGGTGTACTGGCCAGACACCTTTCTTTCCCTATTGTATCATATGTTACATACGTTTTTATTGTAAAACAGCATTGCTACTACTTTTATTACTTTTATCATGTGTATAAATACAAATAAAACATAAGTATTCATCATCTGCCATCTATTAGTAGTATTTTCTAATATAGATATATTGTGGCGCATCCCACACGTTTTTTGCACATATACATGATGTATGTAACTGACTGATGTGTATAACTAACTGATGTATGTAACTGACTGATGTGTAAAACTGACTGATGTGTATAACTGACTGATGGTTGTACAGTAACTGACTGATGTGTATAACTGACTGATGTATGTAACTGATTGATGTGTATAACTGATTATATAAGTCATCCTTGGATTTCTTGAAGCAAAAGAGGGAGAACTTCCTTTTCTTTAATGCTATATAGGCTAATTTTTATGGGGTAATTTGTGATGCAAGTACGGGCTGCTTTGTTCTGCATTGACAGTTCTTTATTTTTAGTTATATTGCCCAGATTTGGCTGATATGTTTGCTGGAATGATGATCCTGCTGAATGTAGTAAACATATATGACTACTATTATATTATGAAGCTAATCTGGTTTATTGTAGTTTCATTAAATGTAATATTATTTGTTATTTATTTATTTGTGTTATATTTAGTTGTATTGATTATTTAAAAATAATATTATTTTATTGAAATGTATTATTTATTTTTATATCAATGACTCCTTTACATTGAGTGGGCACATAGTCAGGGCTCTTGATTGGTTTTGTTAGTCTTCTTTCGCTTGATAGTTCCAATTACCTGTCGTAAAGACAGTTTTGTTTTGTACCTGCTCTTTGTGTTTTATTGCTTATGTTTTTTCTATTAAGCACCGATGGTGATTTGGTTACTATAGGATAGTATCCATTGGATAGAATACAAACAGTTGTCATTGGCGCTATGGAGTGAAAACAACTGGTAGCACCTGTCCAGTTTAATGGCACAGAAAGTGAGGTATGTGGATCAAAGGAAAGACTGCCACTTCTAATTGGATGTGGAGGAGGACTTTTTTTAGTGTTAAATTTCCTATTTAACTGCGGTTCTGAAAACTGGTGCTTTTGTCTATATAGCATATTAATGCTTAATTTTGAATATATAGTGTTGTAAAATAATAGTTTTCAAGAACATTTAAATGTCATATTTTATAAATGGATTTGTGCATGTGTGTGAATAGTAATTTAGACATTCAAGTATGCAAAGTTTGGTATTTTTGAATTACAATTGTTAAATAGGAATCATCATCCAGAATACAGGGTTTTAAACCATTGCTCATTTGAATGTGACAAAATAGAATGAAAACTAAAATCATAGGTGCATTTTACAACTGTCAAATATATTTTACAACAGGTACACATCGGTATCTCTACTATATTATACTAGGCTGCATTAATCACTATGCTGGTACAACATTTGCAACATATATAGCCAGAAACAGAAATGAATAATAAATTAAAAGATTCCAAATATGTATTTTATAATATATGAAAACCAAATACAATGAATATTACAGTATGCAATGTATATATGTTTTAAATATGTCCTAAATGTTGCTAATGGAAAGCTAGGGCATACTATAAGGTTACAAGTTAAACATATTAGCAATTTGTTCTGGTTGTAAAATACTGTATCCAGTAAGCCTGTATTTTATTTGTTGTAAATCCAATCTATTACCCCCATTGGAGCACTGAGGAACAAATCCCATTCCTTTAATAGTCTGACCATTAAAGGGATTTAGTTCATTCCTTACAGCTCTTTGCCATTAAAAGAAT
Source organism: Mixophyes fleayi (assembly GCF_038048845.1). Classification (NCBI taxonomy): domain Eukaryota; kingdom Metazoa; phylum Chordata; class Amphibia; order Anura; family Limnodynastidae; genus Mixophyes; species Mixophyes fleayi. The sequence continues at coordinate 71,856,078 of NC_134402.1, forward strand.
TTCATTTGTTCCTTAGCGTCCCAAAAGCTTTAAATTATTGGTTCCAGCATGGAAAATTAGACAGTATAAGCTTAAAATATGCAGCCGACTACAGCGGGGACAACAAACGTGGGGATCTATATGTGCTAATGAGAAGGTTGAACTTGATATACTCTGCACAGTTCAGCAAGAACATCAATGTTTCCTGATTCAAATAGAAACAAGTTGGATGTTTGAACTTTGTTTTATATAGAGATGTGTTTAACATCTTTATCTTCAAACACCAGTTTGACAGCAGCTTCATAATACTACTCTTTGGAGGTCATTTACAAAGTGGGAAATGTCATTTCTGCAAAACCAGCTTATGGCCCACCGTGTATCTCTATTTGTGCAGGTTTGCTTCAATTTCTGCCAAGGTGCATCGCTTTACAAAGCTGGAGGGGAGTTTTTAGGCAGGATGGAGAATAAATGAAAAATTAATTATGGCTAGTGTGAGAGGATGTATCTTAGGCCTGTTCTTGCTGTACAACGGGCTCCATGGACTCTTCCATTACGCAAATTAACTTAAATTATGCACCAGTTCAGAGACTTCGGGCATTTTTCTGTAATTTAAATTTACTAAACTGCAGGTTTGAAAAAGTGGAGGTGTTGCCTGTAGCAACCAATCAGATTCTAGCTTTCATTTATTTAGTGCCTTCTACAAAATGACAGCTAGAATCTAATTGGTTGCTACAGGTAACATCTCCACTTTTTCAAATCCACAGTTTAGTAAACATACCCCTCAGTCTTTGGCTTTCTCATTTACTTTTTTATCTCCTCCGGTCATGGCACTGTTCCTGTCATAGGCAGCCTTATGACTTATTAAACCGAGTATACTTTGTGCTACTCTACACTTCAAAACTAGGGACATACAGATGAGCAAGAGGTGAAAATTGATAACAAAAATGTGCTCTGGACAGTACCAAATAGACCTTTAAAATAAATATCCATCAGTGTTTGTACAGGCCAGTTTGGTGTTTTACAGTAATTTGTTAAGATACTTGATACTGTGTTTTCAGTTTTATACTACAGTCAAACACTCATTTTAGGTTTTTCAAAAGACCAGGAAAAAAATGGTGTAAAATCTGGAAAAGTGTAAAATGTTCAAAAAAAAAGTATAAGAAATAAGAAAAAGGCAGCACCATTTAATACAAATCAATTTGTGGTAGAACAAGCCATTTGAAAAAGAGATCCGAGGGTAAATGTATCATCCTCCGATTTCTGCAAGTTGCCGGAAATCGACAACTTTGCAGTGAAAATTTAGAGCGGCAAGTTTGCCTTTACAATCCAATGCCGCTTTAAATTTTCACTGCAAAGTCGCAGATTTCCGTTGTCTTGCAGAATTCGGAGGATGATACATTTACCACTCGGAGTTCCAATGACACAATCTTCGAATTATGCTTTACTTTTGCCATTTTGCACAGTAATTGCAAAGTCTGCATTTCACAAAATAGGCAAGATTCTGGCTCCAAAAGCGGAATGAAGTTACCCGCTCATCTCTAGAACAGAACACACAAAGCAATTTGCAATTCACTATAGTGTTTTTTTTTGTTCCAGTGTAGGTAATAAAACGAGAAGACCGTTATAGTCGGTGCTTGTCCTTAGCACTTACCATATTTACCACATATATGAACTAATACCTCATGCTGTCAATTGACAGTAATAAGGACAAGCGCTGACAACAACTGTCTTGTATACAAATAGGGCATTAATATTGTCATGCAGCTGGTGCCATGTTAATTAAGGGATTAACCAAATGCGGGCTTCTCTGCTTCAGTTAAGGAAATGTCTAAACACAATGGACTTTCAATATCAAAAACACATCTGTATAGTGAAAGAAAATTGTAACTTGAGGGAAATTAGGAAGTTGATTCTAATAGGCAACATTTTCAGATGAGATCTGTTCTTAAAGCCATATTCAATAACATGTGTGACATAATAATGTATATAGCAAATATAATTGACCAATGGAACATCGTTAAGCAATGTGGGTGCACCATACACATAGTACTTATGTGGTACATGACAAAAACATTGTAAGTGCTGGAAACAGTGAAAAAGTGCAATAACAAACAGATAATCCTAGCATTAATTATACTGTCATGGTGTAACCGGGCCAGGCAACCAAAGTCTGGTACTTTTTTGGCTGCCTCAATCGGAGTGAATTATTAAACAAAGATGAAGGGAAACCCACATCATGGACCTGATTCATTAAGCAAAGTGAAACAAGAAAAATTAGTAAGTTTGTTCCTGGAAAAAACATGTTACGATGCAAGGGGTGCAAATTAGTTTATTATTTTGCATGTAAGGCTGCTTTTTCATGTAGCACACAAATTCTTGATACTTGAACATTGAAATTTAAAGTTGATCTAAGACATGCCCTACCTCAACTATATTCTGCCATCTCATTTTAAATTCACATCCCCCACCAATGTAACTAGGTTTTTGCCAAGGTACAAAGTTATTCATATTTTTTTGTTTTACTTTCCTTAATGAAGCAGGCCTAATGTGCTGGCCCTTTGCCCTTAGATTTTTATAAATTACAAATATCAACTTTAAATGTCAGTGTACAAGTAAGCTATCAAATATTTGTGTGCTACATGAAAAAACTGTCAGTATTTAAGTTATGTGCAAAACAGATTACTAATTTGCACCCCTTGCATTGTAACATGGTTTTGTCCAGGAGACTGAAATAAGAAGTTTCTCAAGTTAAGATCCTTAATGAATCAGGCCCCATATCCTTATCTGTGTGGAGGTTTTTTTGGGGATATTTTTCCTGTGTTTGTGTAGATTTCTTCTGGGTGCTCCAATTTCCTCCCACACTCCAAAAACATACATCATCATCATCATCACCATTTATTTATATAGCGCCACTGATTCTGCAGTGCTGTACAGAGAACTCAGTGACATCAGTCACTGCCCCATTGGAGCTTACAGTCTAAATTCCCTAACATACACACACAGATAGAGAGAGAGAAAGACTAGGGTCAATTTTGATAGCAGCCAATTAACCTACTAGTATGTTTTTGGAGTGTGGGAGGAAACTGGAGCACCCGGAGGAAACCCACGCAAACACGGGGAGAACATACAAACTCCACACAGATAAGGTCATGGTTGGGAATTGAACTCATCAACCCAGCGCTGTGAGGCAGAAGTGCTAATCACTTAGCCACCGTGCTGCCCATACAGGTAGGTTAATTGGCTGCTATCAAATTGACCCTAGTCTGTGTGTGTGTGTTAGGGAATTTAGACTGCAAGCTCCAATGGAGCAGGGGCTGTTGTGAGTGAGTTCTCTGTACAGCGCTGCAGAATTAGTGGCGCTATATAAATAGCTGCTGCTGCTGATAATATTTAAACTATGAACAGTTTCTACAAGTTCATTATCATACTAGCCATACTTTAAATAAAGCCACACCCAAAGTTGGTAGCATACCTCTACCAACTATTTAACTTGACCGATTATACTACTTTCTTGCACTAGTTTATTTGCCATCTTCACCACTTGATTCTAATTTAAATATCTCACCCTGCAAAATGAATGTTTGTCCATGTGGGCCTAGTGTACATTCAGCAAGCACCCTGACCTACCCCAGTTCTCCCATCAAAAGATGCTACATTTTGCACCACCCTAGATACCATAACCTTGGTCCATAATACCATGATCCTTTCCATGGTGCATTTGCTGATAAGTAAGTTGCATGACGTAACAAAATCTGTCTGTATTTGATTCATAAATCACCTTGAAGGTGTATTCTTACAATGTAGTCCTCACTGCACCTTAATCGATACATCATAAAAGACAAGTCACTGCAATAGCTTTTCATGACGGGTTATTTCTTGCGAGAAGGCAGATGGAAGAAATGTTTATCTTTAAAAATATAAGGTGTAAATAATTACAGAGAAAATATGAAAAAAACCTCAACATTTTTAATGGCAAAGAATATTTGTCAAGCTACTTTGGAAATCACATTAGGAATTATGATCCAGTGGTTATTAGACTTTATATATGTCATGATAGGTGCATCTCTGATTTATCTGATGTGTTATTTAGCAGTATAGTTCACTTTGCATTAATGATTTTACAAACATATTATATTGCAGTATAATTCTAGCATTGAAGCCGGTCCCTTTCTTCACTGATCAGTACTCCTTTCTTTGCAGCAATTTGGAGGAGGTCCTCTGGAAAATCACTTTTTAAGAGCTTTGCTTGCAATTCATTTAGTTGAGTTTAATCATTTTCTCATCTGTCACAATTCTACAGACCCTGCTGCACGGCAATAATTTTTTTCTGATTACAATTACAATATGTTGACTTGACAAATAAATCTGTCTTCAGCTTGTAGTCCTCATTGTATACAAGAGTATAAACAATTAATTGATTGTATGTCATACTTAATGGAGAATTTAATGTGATCTATATTCAGTCTATGGAAAAAAGATATCTGAGTCATCATATTACATCTCTGCTTGATGAACAGATCACCAGTTTATCTTCATCCTAGTCTATAAAACACAGGTTAATGAGGTCAGTCATTGCCACTCTGGACTCCACTATTATTAATAAACTTAAATTTGTATCACATAAACGTATAGTACAATACTCACATCTTATTTGGATAATCATACTTTCTGGCAGTAATTTTTCTGTTTTTCTTACAACATATACTTGCCTGGGTATCTGTATAAAGTAACCTATAAAATATGCAAGATGTAATAAAATCAGAAATACTTATAGCGTATGTATGCCTGTAATTTATATGCTAAACCTGATGCAACTGGATAAGTGTTTTATTATGTGCCATCTCATGGCGCCTACTCGTTTTTTTTCAAATTGGTGCTCTATAATATAAAATGATATTGCAGGAGATCATTTGTAAAGCTCTTTATAGAACATACTAATTGCAATCAGATTTCCAAAATCACAAGAGGAGTAAAGGTTGATGCAAAAATCCACAGAGTCTGAGTGGTTTTAAAAATTACACTAAAATAACACGTTTGATTTAGATGAGAAGCCAAATCTATTTCCAAAGGGAGGTGAAATATTTTACTCTCATTAATTATGCATTCTTTTATGTCTTTGTGAAAAATAATTCATAGACGTACTATAATTTTAATTAGACCGTTGCACACTATTTTAAAATTGCTACAACCACTCCAAATATGATACATTGTCATCATCAGGATTTTGAATTCTGCTTTTCTCAATAAAAAAAAGTTTTTTTAATTATTTCTTTAAAGCTGAATTTACTCATATAATTAATTTACATATCACTATCTTAAAGGAGAAATAACTAAATTTATAATAGGAACAACTAGTTACAAGCTAAATCCAGAGGTCAAAAAAGTTATACAGTAAGCATAAACTAATGTCCAGAAACTATATTTATGAATATGGAAATTCAAAATGTCATAATATTATAAAAATATAAACAGGAGGCATTTTAACTAAAAGACAAAAATACACAAAATATAATTTTCATATGTAACGCATATAGGAGGAACCACAATTGGCAGCATGCCTTAGCATATAGGGAGGGAATCGCTGGGACCTGTAGTGTACATGGGAAATGTAAATAAAAAAAACATACAAATCGGCTTTCAATCCAGACTTGGCAAAATAAAATTCTATTATAGGATGTAGCACCGACAGCTCTGTCGAGAGTTCTGGTGCAAATGAGCTCTTAGCAGCAGTGCAGTAATATTTATAACCAGGGAATTTCCCATGCTCTGTCAGGCAGTGTATTTATTTCATTTGAATGTATTGTTAATTCAGTGTGTTTTATTTAAGTTTTCCCTGGTGCACTACATGTCCCAGCAGGTTCTGGGTAGCAGGGCATGCTAGCACTTGTGGTTCCTCAAGTGCAAGCATGTCCTGGCAGCATGTCCTGGCAGCAAGCATGTCCTGTCCATGTCCTGGGTATGGTTGGAACATGTGGTATTACAAGCACTAGCACACTCAACCACTTAAATGTGGCCAGGGCATGCTGAAATCATGATTTAAACCTTTAATTTACTTATTTACTTTAGTAGCCCACACCTACTGCCCATGATTGTGGGAATAGCTCTAATGCTATGAGCATGTGGCTAGCTATTTCTGCGAAGGGACAGTAAAAATTTGTCTTACAGGCCTGATCCCCCAAGGGAATTAAGCCCCACGCTGTCCAGCCTAGGGATGATTGGTGCTATGGAAGGGTGACCCCATGCTGTGGGTTTTCCTATTATAGTGCTGTAGCGGATGTACGGATGGCCCCCGCCCCCAGTGAGATCCATGGAGATCACCAGGGGAAAACTAGCTGGAAGAGGCTGCTGCTTCATGGTGTAGAGGTGCTAGAGTTGCGTACGGTCGTGTCACCCGGAAAGGCTTACTACGCATCATCGGTGGGGGCGTGGCACGAAAGTGCCAGCGCCGGGTATTGAGAGGTCAGGTGGCAGCCACAGTCTATAAAGACTCTGGCTTCTGCCCTGAGAAGGCAGCCATTGTTAGCTGGAACACTGGCAGGAGGTTGGTGGTCCCGTGTTCTCAGCCAATGAAGCGAGAGTGCCGGCTTCTGTGAAGCACCATGAAGTACCAGGAGGCACTATGAGGCATCAGGAGGTGTTATGGAGAGCCCACTAATGCCAGAAATAAGTCCCAAGTAATAAAAACCCAAAGAGAAGGGATTGTGATAGAGGGGAGTCCCCACCTATACAGGTACCCCAATTGAACACCACCTCCCCCAAAATAGCCAAACCCGACAGCACTTGAGCTGGTTTGGCTTTTTTGGGGTGGAGGTGGCGTTCAATTTTTTTTTCCTTTTATCTAGACATGAATTGACAGTGGTAGCGGAGATTGTTGGAGAGGGAAGAGATGAGGGATTTCAAGTAGGTTTATTTGGTGCGGTGTAGTAGAAAGAAAAGATGAGTTTACTGTTGTTGAAGTCAGCATTGGAGCAGGACTTTCTCCATTGCTGCTCAACAGAGCAAAAACACTTCTGGAGGTGGCAAGTCTGTGTAGAGTGTGGAGATGGTGCCCGAGAAGCGGGCGAAGGTGCCCGCCATCGCTATGCCCCTGGAGGGGCTGAAGATGCGCCTGGTGCCCGGGAAGGGGATGAAGAGTCCCCCGGCAGCTGAGCCCTGCAAGTGGGTGAAGACAGAAGAGGAGAAGTACTCACCCGTCCATCGATCCAGCGGCGGTGAGTATAACTTCTTTCTTGCAGGTCCTGTGCGCGGGGGAAGGATGAGCCAATCAGGGCTCATCTTTCCCCGCTGGCCAATCAGCGGCCGGATGCGCGAGCCAATCGCGGCTCGCGCCCGGCCATTCAAAAGATTGGCGCCGACGCGAGCCAATCAGCGCTCGCGCCGGCTGATGACGTCACGCCGGCGACTATATAAGTCGCCGGGTGGCGCCATTTTGGGAGAAGTCCGTCGGCGGAGAAGAGAGAGGACGTCTCTTCCAGACGTCCAGCAACTGAGGCAGCAGCAGCGGCGGCAGGGGGCCCTTGTAAGGGCCGTGAGCTACCCTGCCGCCCGAAGACTTCAAGCAAGCCGCCGGAGCGGAGATCGCCGGCGGGGAGCCCTTGTCAGGGCTGAGAGCGCCCCCGCTGCAACAGGAGACCCAGCGCCGAAGCGGAGAAGAGGCGCCGCCGGCTGGAGGGTCTGGAAGACCCGGAGAAAGAAACAGAAGACGGCGTGTCAAGTTGAGTATCCTGCGCAGAGCAGGTAAGTAGACTCAACAATAACGTCGGGCACTAGGCCCGTGGGCACAGTCGGGCACAAGGCCCGTGGCACGTGAATTAGGGGCACAAGGCCCAGGGACCTGGGCACTAGGCCCCAACGAGTTTAGTGGGCCAGTAGGCCATTAGTATATTGATAAAGGGGACAAGCCCCTGTTAGTTAGAGAGGGGGACTCTGAGCCCCAGGTACAAGGGCACAAGGCCCTTAGGCAGTTAGTGGCCTAGAGGCCATAGGAAGGCCAGAGGGCCTGGTTAGAGGCTGGTAGCCTGCAGGTTATTAAGGGCACAAGGCCCTCAGTTAGGGAGGCCACAGGCCTCAGGCAGGGGCTAGGACCCCTAGGTAGTAGGGCACAAGGCCCTAGTGAGTGGGCTCAGAGCCCTGAGTTAGAGAGGGGGCTGAGGCCCGTTAATCAGAGCACAAGGCTCTGTGTGTAGCTGGGCAGAGACCCATGGTGTGTAGGGCATAAGGCCCTGGTGGTTTGAGGTAGAGGCGTGAGAGCCTTGTTAGTGTAGGCGCGGTCCTGTGTGAGGTGAGCACACGTGGTTAGGAGGTACAGTAGAGCGGAGGCTCCTGTGGTGCTGTAGCAACCTGCTGGTTGGCTAGCAGCGGTGTGTTCGGGTAAGTAGCGTGCAAAGTACTGTAGACTGTATTTATTCTGTCTGTGTGGCGAGTGTAGTTTACATTACAGTATTTTGGTGTGCTATATAACTGTGTCCAGGGGCAAGACGTCAGGCCCCCATTAAAGGTAGGCTCTTGTTCCTGTGGTTTTCCTGTACTAACCCGTGCTGTGGGGGACAAGTGTAAGTACCAGCATACACATAGTCAGGGGAGAACACACGTAGTTTTCCTGTCCCTTAGGTCCCCGGGGTCACACTGGTACCCAAGGGGGGTGGCTGAGTGAGTTGGTGGCAGTACAGCACACCTTGAGGCAGTTCCTCGGGCGGCCGTGGTTCTGATCAAGGGTCCTCAAGGCCGGTTCCGTGCAGGTGGACCTGTGGTTCCGGACGTAGGGACACGTGTGAGATACCCGAGTACAGGCAGTCGGGCGGTTCAGTTCGATCGGCTGTTCCGTGCGGCAGTCGGCCCGCGGGTTAGTGTGCTGTTCTACTGAGCCTCAGCCGGGCTTAAAGAACCCGTACTTGGGGCCTGTGTGTGACTCCATAGCAAGGAGGCAGCTTCTTGGTACGACCTGGGTGAGGGGGTTAGGAACCGCCCTCCGGTTTAGGCTGTGAACACCGGCTGGTGTTCCCCGTAGTGTGTAAGTGAGCAGTTCCGTTAGTGCACCACACCTAGTTAGTCATAGTGTTTGACTTAGTTGCGTTGCCGACCATTAGAACGTTGTTAGGGTCGGGTCGCTGTTGTAGTCAGTCCAGTTTTGTGGGTGCCATTTTAGTCTCACGGAGAGCGTAGAGGGAGGCTGTGTGTTCTTGTCATCCGCAGGAGTCGGGAAGGTGCAGGAGAACCGGATCGGAAGTGGGAGTGTCCCGGTGAGTATCACGCTCGATTCCCCCTTTCGGTTAGGCCCTCACCGGCAGGTGTGTGAGGTACTTGAGGCGGGATTAGTCCTCGGATTAGTCTTGGCCTTCAGTGCCTGTAGTCCCCCGCGTCTTGGCAAGGATAAAGTGAGGAGGCGACAAGGAGCTTGGACTGACCGTGTCCTTGTGCTTTGCCGTAGTCTCGGACAGCCCTTACCTGGTAGGCACGGCCGTAATCTCTGCCTCTATCTTAGAGGGACGTGATTAGAGGTGACTGCGGCTGCGGATCTGCTGGGATTGGATCGCAGCTGGGAAATCGGAAGCGGACTGGAGGTGACCATCGTTTTCAAGGTGAGTTCTTTTGTGTTGCGTCTGTCCCTGTCTTTTCCCCGCAGGGGGCGTTACAAGAGTGCCACGGATGGAGTTTGAAGAAACAGAGCATGTGGCTGGGGCCGCATTGTCATGAGAATTAGAGAGTGTGGTATTATAGTAAACGGTAGCATAGTTGTAGAAGGACTGAGAAGAAATTGGAGCACAAAGGCGTTCAAGAAAGGGTAGAAGAGGATAGGGTCAAAGCCATTAAGGTGTATGTCTTTACAGTGTTCCATGGTACATATAATGCCTTTGAAATTCTTTTATACTCCTCTTCTGATTGGTACATTTCAACAATGAGATCCCTTAGATGTTTTGAAAGATAGGAAATGATGCAAGGAAATCCTACAGGACCAAATGATTTTTATTTGGGGTTAACAACAATCTCTTTTATTGCTGGCAGGTGTATACTGATCATCTTTGAACTATCTGTCTATATGTCTATTTGTTTTTCACTTGAAATTTGTTGGTTGCAAGGTCATGTTAAAGGTGGAAAAGGTCTCACAGGATTTGTCTTGTTTCAGGCTTTATATCACATACACCTGAAATTTCATTAATGGTGTGTAGACTTTTTATGTAAACTATATATAGTCCACATTAAGTCGTAATAATTTGTACCTCTCTGTCAAAAGAATACAAGTTGCAAAATTACTGCATTTTCTTTCCAACTGAAAATACTTTTTTTGTTTGAAGCCTATGAATCATTGGTTAGGGCCTAAAATTAACAGTATGGTGTCCTCATCATCGTAAAGTGTCATTTCTTGTGCAGCAGCTAGAAACCAGACAACTATGTTATTAATTAAATAACTTCCATTTTCATGCACTGCTGGTTTTCTTTATTATAGAATGTGGCATTTTGACTTGGTTGTGGTTGTGATAGAATATAAGTGTACATGTGCTAGACTTGTTCTTACAGCTGTAATGCTAATTAATGCTAGGCAGCTGGTTTTGTTGTATTAAGTGCTCTCAGAATTTTGTCCTTGTGGTTACATGTTATGCTATAAAATTGGCCTTGTTGTAGATGTTACATGTAAGTGTAAAGATTTAATGAAACTTAGTAATGCAGGTGTCAACCTCTCATTTAACATGAAATGTAACCTGCTTGGCTTCCAGGTTTAGAATGTAGTATGCATTTATATAGAAATAACCTTGTCTGCATTGATAACACATTTTCTGCTAGTAAAGAGATATCATATTGTCTGCTGAGAACTTACAAAACACGTTTAACATGATATATATAGAGTTTGCGTTTGACAAGTTGCTTTAGTTTAAATTAAAACTATATAAAAGTGTTTACAGATATTAATATATGGAAAATATATAAATCAAAAGCATAGGCTGTCATTGCTTGGCTGCTATTTCAGATACATGGGCCCAAAAGGACAGGCAATGTGCCTAATGGCAATGGTTTCAGCATCAATGCCTTATCAGGTTGATCATGGGCAGATAGTACCTGAACTGACCTTAACTACTTTCAGCTGTGAAATTACCATGGGTTTTGGCTGCATATTAAGATGCTGTGACTGGATCACTTATAAGTAACTTATTGTATAAATTTATTTAAAAGAAATAGCGCAGGGCACTTATTTATATAATTGCCAATGCACTTATTTTTGATATTGTGTATATTTTGATATAGGAAATCTTTATTTCTGAGACCAGGGAAGAAGATTATTTTTTTCTGTTTTAACCTTGCCAGAGGAAATGCATTATTTCTGATTTATATATCTGATACAATAAGCCTTTGTTTAGAAAGTCTTTTGTATATCTTGGTGTAAGGAAATGCCTTGTTTGGGGTTTGCAACTTTTCTTGGGGAATTCTCTTCTTTGGAGGAAATGTGTATTCTGCAACTGTTGGAAGAAAGCACCCATGCTAATCTCATGTTGATTAGACTTTTTGATATGAGTGTCCAATACCCCTTAAGGGAAAGGATGGGGTAATTAAACTTGCTGTCAGATGTCCACTATGTCCAAGATAAGATGCAGGAAGTCACAGCAAGGTTTCAGGATATCACAGATAAGCATAAATATTGTTAGCTTTGCATTGCATGTAAATCCATGTTTGGGTTTACAGGTTGCATCCTGATTCTAAAAATAGCCTGTGAGGCTGTGTCTAAAACTGTATAAAAAGTGAGCTGTCCGAGCATGTAAAGTATCATTCTGATGTTTCATCTGACCTGACCACTGATACCTTTAATTGGTGGAACTGTACTTGTCAGGATACTTGAGCGAAATAAACCTCACTCTCTGCTTCAAGACCCTGCTTGACAATTTCTTCAATATTGCTGTAATCCTGTGACCAAAAGATTAGGCCCTAAATCTAATCCATCCTCCGGCTGTTCTGAAGTTTGGGCTCAGCTCCTAGTACTAACGTTCTGCCAGTGTGATAGGCCATGGGGGATCCATCTACAGCACCCTGATACATAGTAAACAGTCAGAGGTCCTAGTCCAAGTGTACCAACATGGGTGTACACTAGCAGCAACAGTTACCCAGAAGGAACGTGTTTCTGGATGCCATAAAGGAGTCCAGTGGTGGCAGCAGGCTCATCCTACTGCGGCAGGATGGGTGTATTCAGAAAAACAATAGGAGACGGTGGCAAAGTAAGCCCAGTTGGTTCCCAGCAACAACAGACAGGGTGGCATAGGCAGTTTATCCTGTCACAGATGCCCAGGCTTTAAATAAGGGTGATGTGTCATCAGGGGCTGACTGGTAAACTTTAGCCCGGAGGGCAAACACATAGCACTGGCCCATAGGAAGCGGCCCATTTTTAAAGAGCGGTGTTTGGTACTATATATATTTAGAAACATAAAAAAAGAGGCTAGTTTAGAGTTGCTTATCCCAATGATACTTTATTATTATAAATGGTACATTTTAAATTTTGAAAATAAATAATGCAACAAAAAACAAACCTCACTTTATATTGCATTTTATATATTCCTTCTCCCTAGAACACCTTTTATTATCACATAACTGACTGATTGTGATTGGATATATATATATATATATATATATATATATATATATATATAGCTATATATTATATTATAATATTCTATTACAGTACTGAACAAATGGTGCTGATTTACAGCACTTTTGCTTAAAAAAGCAGATGTTTTTACTTTGCCCTACATACTAATAGTGTTATTGCTGGTGATAACCCCTGTTGGGGGTACTTCCTCTTCTGTTAGAGCCACCTTCAGAACAGAAGCATTAAAATAAAAAAAAAATGTTTTCATGCATTACTATTTATATTAGTATTATTAGTTAAAGAAAGGTATTGGTAATTACACAACGCCACTGTAGCTGACCAGCACCATACTGCTTCTTCCACTTGAACCACTATTTTCAAATCCTCTGCTGTTGGCTCAAAATTCACTCAAGCAAAAGATTGTTAAATGGTTCAAGTTGAACAAGCTGTGCTAATGTGTGTCTGTATAATTAATATGCATCAAGAGAAAAAAAATATTTATTCAAATAACTTTTATTAACGTTAAAATGCAATCTATATATAAAACTTATAAAATATGATAGACTACCATAGTTCATACTTACCCACTTTTAAAACCTCCTCTCCAGGAGATCCCGGAGGGGATGTATTGTGCCAAGAGTATGAGGGGACTTGGTGACGCCATCTCAAGCTCAAGCTGCCTGTTACTAGCCAGAATGCAGCGGCAGTGTGAGAGGAGTCCCGGTTGCCTTGGCAAAGGCCGGGATGCGGAGAACCAGAAGTGACGTCCTAGCTGACAGGGCAACGGCCAGGACGTGGCATGCGATTGGAAGGTGCAAAATCTGTCATCAGAGTGAATACACCCTTGAATACTGAATACTAGTACTTTTCTTGGGGACCACCTCTGCTGCAGGCCTCAAGCAGTCCCATTTTCCCCATGGGTGGATGAAGCTTCTCCTGGAGGAATGAGTCTTCAGCCCTCCCTCCCCATAAATATATAGGAGTTCCCTGGTTTAATTCAGAAGGACAATGCCACCTTGACTTGCACCATTTAACATTGTGCCTTCTCAGCATTTTTTAAATGTCTACTAATGCCGTTGTTCGTAGTTGAGGTATTGTGTCCTCTGTTGTCTTTGTATAAAGGATTTTGTAAATTTGCCATTGCTGCATTTGCTTTCTACCATTTAGTTCCAAAAATAATTACACTTCACTAATAGAACATATAAATATTATTTATATACATTCCACATCATATACATGGGTTTTGGGGACATCCTTCTCTGCAAATCTTGGGCAGTTCCCTTAACTCCGGGGTAGGAGGAAGCTTCACCCCGGGGAATGATTTTTCAGCCCTCCCTCCCCATAAATATACACAAGTCCCCTAGTTTGATTCAGCAGGGCGGTATTATGGTACAGAGCATATAAGTAAAACAAGGAAAGCTCAGCTCTTTTAAACTGATGAATGCTCTGACCATCAAAAATTGTATTGTGTGCGTAGTCTTTGAAATTTTTTAGTTTGAATTCAGGCCACTTTCGTCTATCAGCATCATTATTTATATAGCGGAAAAGTAAGGAATTTCCTGCTCTTGGCTACCGATGAATGCTCTGGCAGTGTATTGTGTGTGTAGTCTTTGAAGTTTTTTAGTACGGGTGCAGGCCACCTCTGTCTATCAGCTTCATCATTTATTTATATAGCGACAGCAAATATCTACTGTTGCCTCTGTCCATCTAAGGACATCTGATTGTTATTACCTCTCATCTCTCCATTCTGCATACTGTGTAATATTCCAAATTTAGTGTGTTACGTTTCAATATTTCTATCTCTTGCACCTTACACTAAAATTTTGATGATGCTTAATTTATCTAATGGACTTGCTTCAGTTGGTGGCATGGCAGATTACATTTTTTTGCAGCCGCTGCAGTGTTCTACATGCGGGCGCTGAATGTAGAAAATGCCCAGAAAAACCCTCAGACACAGACACCCTTATTTTTTTCACGGAAATGACATTTCTCCTCGTTTTCAGATCCGAATTTGGCGCGTGAAACTGAGCCGGATCTTGTCCGAACTCATCTCTCTCTCTCTCCCCAAATATTTATATAAATAAAATGAAAGTTACAGTGCTTTTTCAGTTTTCTTTAATAACTATCTATCTATCTATCTATCTATCTATCTATCTATCTATCTATCTATCTATCTTTCTATCTATCTATCTATCTATCTATCTGTCTATACTATAGATGTTTAAGCAACGTTTAATCCCTACAAATCTTGAAATTAATTAGAATGGAGTTTATATCTCCAGTGGTTGAAATACCTGAAATGTTTAATTCATTGCCATTCTTTTACAGCAGCATTAAAAATTGATAACCTTACAAACTGTAGGCTGAACACAATGAATCATGTTTCTGGTAGTCTGTAATGTCTGCGTATTGATTGCAATCTGAACTGAGCGAATACTAATGCATTTGTATTTTTAAAAATGACCTGAGCATATCAGGTTTGTCAAATGTTAAAAAGACTCACTCTGAAAATGAATATAGTATTGGATATTTTTGGGTGTATCAATTACTTAAGTGACAATAATGTATGAGGACATGAGGAAATGGGCAAGAATCAGTTATGGAACCCTACAAACATATAAAATAGATGTGTATAAAACATAAAACTTAAAGACTTAATTCCAAATTCCATCCAATGCCCAATGCTATTTACTCTGATTTGTAAGTTCAAATTTGTGATTTGCTATGTCCCCTATAGTACTTCCGCATAGCCTGTTTTACAGCTGTTTAATTACTAAGCTCTGTTGTCATGATCTATTGGAGTATAATACCTTCACAGTCTAATCCTTGAAAAAAGTATGTATATTAATTATAATATATATATACCAATTATGTCATTTTTTATTTTTGCAATATTACTATCAGCAGCAGATACTTCTGTAAGTTCAATATATACTCTTTAGTTGGTAGTGATACTTCTGTGTCACACATTGGGGTCTTAGTTGCACTTACCATGTCCGCTGCTATCATCTCACGGCTATCCGGGTCCCTCCTAGTCGCCTGCAGCATTCCTGACTACCACATCTTTATTTATAATCAAACACGCAGGGGTAAATGTATTAACCTCCAAATCTAGCAAATCACTGATAATCGGCGACTTTGTTGGCCAAATTTAAAATGGCAATGTGTTTAAAGCCAATTTTTGGCTTTAAAACATTTACCCCATACTGTTTCTTACGCTTCATGTGTGTGGATTCAGTTAGGTGATCAACCAGATTCAGCAGCTGTGATCACATGATATGTGCAACCAATAGCTATTAGGGACACCTTATTTAAACCTGCTGCTGAGATCTCATTGCCAAAACAACACGCTACTCTCCTGAGCAGGGGCGGATTGGCCATCGGCACTACCGGGAATTTTACCGGTAGGCCGATGACCTGAGGCCGCCTGTGTGCCGCCTGACGTTTTTTTTTTTTAAACAAGGAAGATGGCTGGCCCCTTTCCCCTGGACAAGCCACCTTCCTTCTAGTGGCCGCGGATCTGTCCCTCCCTCCCCCTATGCGTGGCCTAAGTATCACATGGGACGTGCACCATGTGACAGGTGCTGTCCCATGTGAGCAGAGCAGAAAGCGCGGCTGGAAGTGGATGACAGGTAAGTGTGAAGTGGGGGCGCTGATAACAGGTGTGTGTGTGAAGGGGGGGGCTGATGTCAGTACAGTGTGTGTGTGAAGGGGGGGGCTGATGTCAGTACAGTGTGTGTGTGAAGGGGGGGGGCTGATGTCAGTACAGTGTGTGTGTGAAGGGTGGGGCTGATGTCAGTACAGTGTGTGTGTGAAGCGGGGGGGCTGATGTCAGTACAGTGTGTGTGTGAAGGGGGGGACTGATGTCAGTACAGTGTGTGTGAAGGGGGGGGGGCTGATGTCAGTACAGTGTGTGTGTGAAGGGGGGGGCTGATGTCAGTACAGTGTGTGTGTGAAGGGGGGGCTTATGTCAGTACAGTGTGTGTGTGAAGGGGGGGCTGATGTCAGTACAGTGTGTGTGTGTGTGAAGGGGGGGCTGATGTCAGTACAGTGTGTGTGAAGGGGGGGCTGATGTCAGTACAGTGTGTGTGTGAAGGGGGGCTGATGTCAGTATAGTGTGTGTGAAGGGGGGGCTGATGTCAGTACAGTGTGTGTGAAGGGGGGGGCTGATGTCAGTACAGTGTGTGTGTGAAGGGGGGCTGATGTCAGTACAGTGTGTGTGAAGGGGGTGGCTGATCACAGTACAGTGTGTGTGTGAAGGGGGGGCTGATGTCAGTACAGTGTGTGTGTGAAGGGAGGGGCTGATGTCAGTACAGTGTGTGTGTGTGAAGGAGGGGGCTGATGTCAGTACAGTGTGTGTGTGAAGAAGGGGGGGGGCTGATGTCAGTACAGTGTGTGTGAAGAAGGGGGGGGGGCTGATGTCAGTACAGTGTGTGTGAAGAAGGGGGGGGCTGATGTCAGTACAGTGTGTGTGAAGGGGGGGCTCATGTCAGTACAGTGTGTGTGTGTGTGTGTGTGAAGAAGGGGGGGGGCTGATGTCAGTACAGTGTGTGTGAAGAAGGGGGGGCTGATGTCAGTACAGTGTGTGTGAAGAAAGGGGGGCTGATGTCAGTACAGTGTGTGTGGGGGGGGCTGATGTCAGTACAGTGTGTGTGGGGGGGGGCTGATGTCAGTACAGTGTGTGTGAAGGGGGGCTGATATCGGTACAGTGTGTGTGTAGGGGGGGCTGATGTCAGTACAGTGTGTGTGAAGGGGGGGCTGATGTCAGTACAGTGTGTGTGAAGGGGGGGCTGATGTCGGTACAGTGTGTGTGAAGAAGGGGGGGGCTGATGTCAGTACAGTGTGTGTGAAGAAGGGGGGGCTGATGTCAGTACAGTGTGTGTGAAGAAGGGGGGGGCTGATGTCAGTACAGTGTGTGTGAAGGGGGGGGGCTGATGTCAGTACAGTGTGTGTGAAGGGGGGCCGATGTCAGTGTTTTGTGTGTGTGTGAAGGGGGAAATAATGGAAGTACTGTGTATGTGATGGGGGGGCTGATGTCAGTGTTTTTTGTGTGTGTGTGTGTGTGAAGGGGGAAATAATGGAAGTACTGTGTATGTGAAGGGGGGGCTGATGTCAGTGTTGTGTGTGTGTGAGGGGGGGCTGATGTCAGTGTTGTGTGTGTGTGTGAGGCGGGGCTGATGTCAGTGTTGTGTGTGTGTGCAGGGGGGGCTGATGTCAGTGCTGTGTGTGATGACAAGGGGGCGTGTGGCAATGTAATGTGGGTGTGAGGTAGGTGGTGGCTAAAAGGTGCTATTTTGTTGGTGGGTGGAGATAGAACAATGTAATTTAATAGTGGGGCCTATTAATTTAAAATAGGGTGGTTTGGGGGCTATTAATTGAATGTGGGGGTGAGTTTGGGGACAATGAGGTCTATTTATTAAATTTGAATACTAATTATTTAATGCCAGGATAGTTGTGAGAAATGGTTACATACATTAAATGTAAATGCTATTAATTTATTGCTGGGACTCTTGGAGGGAAGTTTATTTATTCAATGTGAATGCTAGTATTTTAATGTTGGGGTTTGAGGGAGGCCTTCTGATTATATGTGAGTTATTTTGATTTAACACCAGAGCTCCTTAGAGTTTTCTAAATTTCATGTACCCATTTTCTTTTCTAGATGGGGCCCCCAGCATTTCAGGATCCAGACAATCGGCAAACTGAGCAAGAGACACCAGAAACCACAGGTAGGGAAAGCAGCAAGAACAGGTAAGAGAGAGCAGGACAGTCTGCCAACTGTATTTTTCTATATTGGCAGTTCCTTTGCACCCTGTTATTAAATAAACACAAATATGTACAGTCATGGCCAAATGTTTTGAGAATGACACAAGTATTGGTTTTCACAAAGTTTTAGACCTTTTTGTCAGATATTGCTATGGTATACTGAAGTAAAATTACAAGCATTTCACGAGTGTCAATGGCTTTTATTGACCATGTCATTAACTTTATGCAAAGAGTCAATATTTGCAGTGTTGACCCTTCTTTTTGAAGACCTCTGCAATTTGCCCTGGCATGCTGTCAATCAACTTCTGTGCCACATACTGACTGATGGCCGCCCATTCATGCCTAATTAATGCTTGGAGTTTGACAGAATTTGTGGGTTTTTGCTTGTCCACCCGCCTCTTGAGGATTGACCACAAGCTCTCAATGGGATTAAGATCTGGGGAGTTTCCTGGCCATGGACCCAAAATTTTGATGTTTTGATCCCTGAGCCACTTAGTTATCACTTTTGCCTTATGGTAAGGTGTCCATCATGCTGGAAAAGGCATTGTTCATCACCAAACTGTTCTTGGATGTTTGGGAGAAGTTGCTCTTGGAGGATGTTTTGGTACCATTCTTTATTCATGGCTATGTTATTAGGCAAAATTGTGAGTGAGCCCACTCCCTTGGCTGAGAAGCACCCCACACATGAATGGTCTCAGGATGCTTTACTGTTGGCATGACACAGGACTGATGGAAGTCCTCACCTTTTCTTCTCTGGACAAGCATTTTTCCAGGTGCCCCAAACAATCTGAAAGGGGATTCATCAGAGAAATTTTTTTTACCCCCGTCCTCAGCAGTCCATTCCTTGTACATTTTGCAGAATATCATTCTATCCCTGATGTTTTTACTGGAGAGAAGTGGCTTCTTTGCTGGCATCATTCTTGACATCAGGACTTCCTCCAAAAGTCTTCACCTCACTGTGTGTGCACTCACACCTGCCTGCTGCCAATACTGAGAAAGCTATGCACTGGTGGTGCCTCGATCCCGCATTCTGGGGTATATGCAATTTGCCATCATAAAAACTGAGACAGCAGACTTTGTGAAAATAATATTTGTGTCATTCTCAAATTTTGGCCATGACTATATATTGTGATGACATTTTCTGTTACTGGTTTACTACTGCTAAATTTAGTTGCTCATATTGTCCTACTTACTATGTATTAGTCAAAGTGTACCCATAACTCGTACACAGAGAAGGCAGCCATTATGTGGGTGAACCAATAATCATACCACCCAACTGTCCCGACTTTAGCGGGACAGTCCTGATTTAGGGTTCTGTCCCACCCAGGGACATGTTTGTCCCATGGATTGGAATGTTGGATGAAGGGTGCTATGTAAAGGGGAGTCTAGCACTTTACAGACCTCTGGTGGCATAGTCGACTTTGTACTAATCCCGCCTCCTTTTGTGCTTGCCCCGCCTACAGTTGATATGGCCCCGCCCATATGAGGCCACTTCCAGAAATTTTTCCAGGGCCACTTTAAGTTCCCAATCCGCCCCTGCTCCTGAGGATAGTTCCTGTAAACCCTGCATTTGCAGGAATCATCTTTCTGTGAGTACTCTGCATTGCCTTGTGAACATCTATCTGCAAGTTCCCTGCATTTCCAATACGCTCATCTTTCTGCAAAATATCCTGCACTTCCCAAAGTGCTCAACTTTCTGCAAATATCCTAATCTTCCTACAAGATTTCTGCATTCCTCAAGAGTGCTCATACAGTGCATCATCTTGTGCTAATTGTACAGTGCTCGGGGTGTGTGCTGGCATCACTAGTTCTGTAGCTGGGGCTGATTCTGAGTCTCTAGGGCTCAGTTCGAGTTCTGTGTATCTGTGTGTGTGTTGCAGGTCTGTGGTTGTCTCACAGTTCAGAGTCCTCCATTCCAAGTCACAATTCTGAGTTCCTGTCTCCAGTTCCAGCTCATTCTGTTCTGAGTTTCTGTGTGTGCACATTCTGAGTTCTTAGTAGTGGGTACCAGTTCTGTGTGCCTGGATACATGTGCCGGGGTTGAGTGCCCACGAACAGCTCCAGAGTGTTGCTATGGCTGATTCCAGTTCCTTTCTCTGGCTCAGACTCTGGTCCTAAACTTCCTTTCTGCCTTTCTTCTAGTGCTACTCAGTGAATTCCAGATGAACAGAGATTTTTTTCAAGGCCTCCAGTTTCTGTCACACTTCTGCTTCAGCAAGATCCAAGGGTCCCGAATTGGATCAAGAAAAACAGACAACTGTGACATTGTACAGTAAGTGCTGTCCATGACTCATCAGACCCGGAACTACAATTAGTTAAATCTATTCATTTGCCTAGTGCACCAGTGGTTAGGGGCAGAGCTGGAATAAGGCTCTGGGGAGCCCTGGCACTTAAGGAAGGGGGGCACCTATGATAATGGTTATCATTTTAGACAAATTTTAGACAAATACACAGACAATGCTGTGTACAGTACTGTTAGGTGCACGCAGCTCTGCCTTCACAAGCAGTACAGTGGGAAGTGGGACATACCTCTCAACTGTCCTTGTAGTCAGACCAAATCTTGACTAAGTGAAACAGTCACTCAAATTCAAGACTTCCCCAACAGATTCATGACAGTTGGCAGACTGTCCTGCTCTCTCCTACCTGTTCTTGTCACTTTCACCACCTGTGGCTGCTGGTGTATTTAGCTCAGTTTCTGCTTGTCTGGACCCTGGAATGTTGGGGGCCCTATTTGGAAAAAAATGGGTACATGAAATTTAGAAAATTCCTATCAGCCCCGGCGATAAAATAGCAGCACTCATGTCTAATTTTTAGGCCTCTCTACAGCCCCAACATTATAATAATGGTATTCACATTTGATAAATAGAACTATTTCCCTCCAAACAGTCCTGACATCAATTAATAGTATTCCCATTTAATAAATAAATCAATTTCCCACTTTCTTCTTCTTTTTATTATTATTATTATTATTATTCATTATCACCATAAGTCATCCAAACAATTATTATATCAAGAAGTATCTTTAACAAGTTTACAAAGGCAATTTATTGCGATTTCAATTGGTGTGTTTTTTTAAACACACAGACTGGCGCAAATCACCATTTTTATTCCTGTACTAGTCATTAATGCTATTAGCTATATACATACCCTGGCAATAAAGTGAAATGTCAACTAATGTATTTTTTAACAAAGCACGGACTGGAGCAAAATACAATTTTTGCTGTATTAATCACAATTCTTTCTGTCCACCCACTCTAATCAAAGCCTTTTTCAATGTGAAGCCACAATAACCAGTTTATTTGTATTGACAGTCAGTTACTTTATTAGAATTATGTCTTTCATAAAGAAAAGTAGCTAAAAAGCAAAAAACCTTCCTTAAGCCAATGAAGTGGTTTTGCAGATAAGAAGTTATGGCTTGGATAACGCATGCTGGCATGTCAGATGATAATGGAACTTCTGGATTATATCATGCCATTTATTACTTCATGACAAAGAACATTATTTATTTACTTATACCTTTGCAGACATTAAGGACAGTATGGCAGCTTGTAGCAGGGGGGAAAACAAAGAACATTTGAAATTACAAAGTGTCAGTGACTAATCACAACAGTTGTAGGATAGGGATCAATAGACAGTACAATTCTGATTTGATAAACATCCTCAGAGGGCTGATAAGGGTGAACATTTACTCTTGCCCACACATAATTGTGAGGACATGAGGTTAAAATCAGGGCTGGTGAAATACAGTAAGCATAGTAAGTTTGGCAGCAGGGTACCATGCTTCCAGGGTACCGGCAGTCTACCTGCGCCACAGTTAACCATATGCTTGGTAAGAGTCTATATTTTTTTAGACTTTAAATTATCTAAGCTTGGTCATGTGCAATGGACCTCTGAATTGGACTTCAAAGCAGCTGTGGCAAAGGGAGCATCCAACAACTGACCACCAACCCGATGAGGATGAAACTTAAACCTGCAATCCCACATAGAAGTTTTATTGTGTTTCCTTATTTCTTTTAATAACTCTTCAA
Organism: Mixophyes fleayi; assembly: GCF_038048845.1. Classification (NCBI taxonomy): domain Eukaryota; kingdom Metazoa; phylum Chordata; class Amphibia; order Anura; family Limnodynastidae; genus Mixophyes; species Mixophyes fleayi. The sequence goes on from NC_134402.1 coordinate 71,878,416, forward strand.
TAGCATCAAGTGAAAAATACATGCAAACAGTAGATAAACCAATGTGAATTCACATCCTTCACAGAGGAAGTAAAACAGTAAATGGAAACAAATGGAACAATATGTAGCAAAGGATAAAGTAGACAAAGAGGTTTGTATGTTTTCCTGAGGTGGACAGTAGAGCAATAAAATAAGGGGGATGAGCATTTTCCAAGGACTGAAAGTTTTCTAGAATGAGATAGATGAGTTCTTGAAAATGCTAGCTATTAGTTCCATCTCATAGGCATGCCAAATCTATCTCCAGAGCTTTGCCATTGAAAGAGGGTTAGCGCTTTTCCAGGAACTATGAGGCAAGTAGCACCACTCAGGACATGTTCGGCAAGCCTATTCTGATTTTTTTTAAAACATCTGGAAATGGCAGAGAAAGCAGCACATATTTAGGAAGGAAGGGGGTAACAGTGTTAGTAAAAGTGAGATTGATGTCCTGGACACCAGACAGAAGCTCTGCAAGACACGAGAGGACCAACATATGTGAAGGAGAAAGACAGGCTCTAGGCAACCTCTACAGCAGATGTGGGAAGCTTTGGGGAAGATTTTGTGTAGTTTTGTTGGGACTAGGTACATTAGCTTATAAGCATTCTCCTTGATTCATATGCTAATGGAGGATTTCGCTATTCCAGTCTAAATGTCTGATCAGTCTTCTTCATCGTGTTCCTCAACAAGGTCCCTTTCTCGGGAGTGTTTGTGTGGTGATTTCTCAGAGTCGGTGGAAGATAGCTGGTGATGAAGAATTGGTAGAAATGTCATTTTTGTAGGTCCTGATGAAAGGTGTGGGTTGGAAGACTATATTTAATGTGAAAATCCAGACAATGGGTGAAGGCAGCAGGGGAAAGACCTGTGGCATAATCTGGATTGAACCAGAGAGGTATAAGAGGGTATGGTAAAGGAGCTAGAAAGTTAAGTCTGTTGCAGCTGAACCAGATTTTCAAAAGCAGAGAGAATGGGAACGAGCCTTTATGGGCCATTTTGAAATCTAGGACCTGATTCATTAAGACAAACAAAAATTGTTAGGATCTGCCTCGCTTCTTCTGCAGCATTGTCTAAGGATGCTTTTTCATTTTGACAGCTCCCTGTATCTGGAGTTATATTGGGGTTAACTAGTTGTACTAGTTAATCATCTGCACCTGATTGTCTCATATATATGCCTGCTTCTCATTTTTCCATTTCCTGGTTATTAATTATTAATGTTTCTGTGCCTGTTTATGTTTGTTTACCCTTGGACTACTGCCTTGGTTTCTATGTTCCTGTGGATATCTTTGCTTAGCCGTTTCCTGCTTCTCTGTAGCATTTAGCACTCATCTGTATCCTATCTCCTAGAGGTAAACCTGATATCTGCATTTACCTGTTATTTTGCAACACCTGGAAGTCTGTTTATTCACTGACCTGGGTGTAAATGTATCAAGGTGCGATTTTGCAAATCCAGCGATTTTCTCGGAAGAGTTGCAACTCACAGACGTATGAAGCTGAGATTTCATGTAAAATCGCCAGAGTTGTGTTTCTGTCAAAATCGCTATTTCCAAAATCGATAGAGATCAAACTCCCGACTGTTTGCAACTCTAGCTATACAAGACTCAAATGTATAAAGCTGCGATTTAGCAAACTCTCCTGAGTTTGCTTTAAAACACGCCAGATAGAACATGCTGCTTCCTAGCAGCGTGTTCAGTAAACACATCACTGTTACACTGTTCTGCTATAGAGCCAGAGGTCCGGCAGCTGTCAAAACTGTTAAAGATAGATAAAAGTGAATAAAAAAAAAAAAAGCGATGGGTCCCCCCTCTATTCACTATTAACCCTAGCCAGCCTACTGCTGGTTACGTGAATATCGGGTAAAAATTTTGCGCGGGGTTCCCCCAACTTTCACATGACCAGCACTAGGCAAACTAGCCGGGGTTTGTGGCATTATTGCAGGGGGACACGCGGCAGGGGTCCCCTTGCCAAAATGACAAACCAACCCCAGGCTGTCCAGCGCTGTGCTGGATTCCCTAGAGAGTGGGGTCCATCGAAAAAAACGAGCGCTCCCCCCCTCTAGGGACAACCAGCCCAGTACTGAAAACACTAGGACTCTTGCCACACCCCTGGGCGACGGGCAGGGCCGGACTGGCCATATGGCACTTCTGGCAAATTCCAGAAGGGTCGATGGCTAGATGGGCCCATTCATCCGTCCGCAGGCCTGCACGAGCTGCAGCGCTCCCTGCGCGCTGCTGGGGGGGGGCTCTGTAACGTGCGGTAGTGTGATGACATCACATCGTGCAGCCGTGTGGTGACTGTTCCAGGTCAGTGGTGCTTTAGTATAATAGAGTTTACAATCTCTCCATTGTTTTGATTTTTATTGTTATATTTATGAAACTGTTTTATATGTCTTAATAAATAAGTGCTGTATTTCTTTATACTGTTTGATGGTGGCAATTAGGGGCAGGCTAGGCTGGTGGGCAAAGGGACATCTGCACCCTGGGCCCTGTCACAGAGTGGGCTACCTTGGGTTGGTTCACTGGGCTATCTGCATTTTTTTTTCCTTGAACATGTTGCCCCCAGGCTAAAATTTGACAGCCCTCCTGTGTTGGCAATTATTCTTATGCTCTTCAACATGTTGTTGTTTTTTTAGACACTAATGTTTGAAAATTTAAGGATGTTTTATTTACAAAAAAGCTGATCATAGGAGTTGCTAAAGATTTACTATTCTATCTATTGTTAAGTTGTTAGTGAAAAGTTCAAAGACTGTGGCATATTCCCCCCATGAGGGCCTGATTTAAGTTTTAGGGGCTATTAGTTCTGTACATTTTATTAGAATTAGGGTTCTGTGCTTTATCCCATTGAGTGCAGCTGAATATGCTTCAGTCTCAGGTGAATTACAGTTTAAGAAGCAGAGCTAACATTGCCCAGACAAAGAATGCTAAACATGCCTTATGCTCAAGACAGGTAGAAGCCTATTTGGCCCTCTTGCCAAATGGCAAGCTGCTATGTGAAGGCCATGAACACCCAAGGCCAGCATTAAGGACATGCATATGTGGCAATGGAAGGGTATTGAATGGTCCTGCTGCCAACATTAGGTTTCCATATCTCTCCAAGAATGGGTTTTGTGTCTCTACTTTATGGTTCTGTCTGGTTGTGGTAATGCGGTACTGTATCAGCATTATATATTTGGTTCTGTCACAGTGGACTCCATCAGCTTGTGGTTGAGCTGGTAATGGTCATACAAAATGAAATGGAAACAGCTGTTAGGACATCCCTCTATTTACCTACTGGTAAATTGATTATTCAGCCTTACTATGGAGGGATCTATAAATATGACATTTAGTAGCTGTTGTTGGGAGGAAAGTTCTGCAAAGCTCCCTGTGGAAGAGTAGAAAGTATAAACTTTCACTACAAAAAAATGTATGTTAGCAAATTTTGTAAATATGCCATGACAAGGATTGTAGAGTCACTATAACAGTATCATGTGTCACATGGTTAGATGCACACATTTATGTCATTGTAAAGATTCATTTTTTATTGGTTTTTATTTAGGAGGCAAAATAAATGTATTTTTTTTTCTACATATGGGACAATCTTGCTTAATCTGATAGAACGAAAGAGATCACTCCAGTGGTGGGGGGCAGCATGGGAGAAATCTTGGATAAGGGAGTTAGATGTGGTTACGAGAGGGTAGGAAAGGCGACGGTCACTGGTCGAACCGAGAGGGCAGGAGGGAGTGTGTATAGAGAAGAGGTTGGAGATGTAGGGAGCAGTGGAGTTAGAGAGGACCTTGTACATGAGGGTGAGGAGTTTGAAGAGGATTCTGTAGTGTAAGAGGAGCCAGTGTAAAGTTTTCTAGAGAGGGGAGACAGATGTGGAGCTGCGAGAGAGGAAGATAAGTCTAATAGATCAAAATCTCAAAATAATGATCCAATAATTTGTAGAAATAAATGTCCCAATCCACACGAAGATAATATAGATCAATGGAGCCCAATCCCTGAAAGGAAATCAAGATGTCTAGGTTGATAAAAATGTGGATATAATTATGTAGTGCGCTGACCTTCGCTTGTTCACTCCTTAGCCTGTATCAGGCAGCATAAACTTCACGTCTTAGTTCACTCGATTAATTCACAAAAGTAAGGAACATAGTCCAGTATAGATCATTTCAAATACTCTTACCCAATCCTAGGAGATAATATTCATAGTAGATCCAATCCAATAAATATATGAAACTCGGGTGGCCACACAACGAAACTCCTGTTCCAAAATCCTGATGTCTTAGTCCAAACAATCAAATGTCCATATATCAGGGAAATACTATGGCTAATTATAATCACGTCTCCTCAGGATAACTGATCAACCTTCTCCGGCTGCTGTCCCACTGCTGACGCATTTCGTTCAAGACTGAACTTTCTCAAAGCATTGCAGGAGACTTCAAATCCTCTTGTTAATTACTGCCAACCTCAATTGGAAACCACACCTCTATATCTACTTGAGACCAATAATACATTGAGCTGACTTCCTCCTTGAATGTGACAGATTGCTTGTGCACTCCTGGGGCCTATTAGGGTTCTATGAAGCTTCATAATATCTGTTTGCCTTGCCTCAATCAAATATTGTCTTAAAAATTGTGAATTTTGCTATGATTTGAAAATGAAGAAAAAGCAAAATAACCAAACATAACCTCAGCACCGTTCCTGAATTTCCAGCACCAGCACTGTTTAAAGAAAAAAGTAAAAACCATATACCTTTAATGGTATCTGTTGGTGTATGTTTACATGTGTACTAGCCTCCTGTATAAAATCATCCTGTCAGGATTCCCAAATATAACCATGGATAGTAGCGTCTAGGAAACCAAGTGGTTTTATTTTAACACTGGTCACACAAGAAAAAATTAAATTCAGTAAATGGTAAGTCAGTGGGCCCAAGTCCATAGAACCAGGATAGCTGAGGAAAAGGAGTACTATTTACCAGGCATAGAAGCTGATATCAGAATACCAGATTTAGCTGGGAAACTGGAGATGCTGAATATCAGGAACGATAGGTTAACTACAGGTATAAGTTTGTCAGGATAGCCAGGCTTACCTAGGAAGCTGGAGAACAGGCACAACAGGATGAATGCGGGTACAGGTTCAAGGAGACTGGATTACTTGGTTTAGGAACTGGAGCAGGAAATACTGGAGTCCAGGTATAAATAATGAGATTCAGGAACAATAAGACTGCATTACCAGATTTAGCCACTGGAGCAGGAAATACTTGCGTCCAAGTATAACTTATGAAATGCAAGAACAAGGAGAGTCAGTCAAGCCACCTGTCAGAAGCCGGAAGATCAACAATAAATCCAGGGAGTAGGCAGGAGCAGGTCTGGGTCATAAAAAGAGGTGCAAAACGTACGAACAAGCAGGAGTCAAATACGAAGGAGCAAGTCAGGATCAGATCACAGGAGTTACTTGAAGAAACCATCAGCAAAGACAATTAATGAACTGGCCCAGACTGCTGGGAGAGGCAGTCTCTTAAAGGCCAAAGAAAGCTGATTAGGTTCAGAACACACAATGGAAGTTTAACCCATTGCTGGCAGGAACAGATGAAGGCACAGTAGCATATAAGGAGGAGATGCTAAACTGCAAACAAATCTTGGCACATCCCCATCTACAGTGCATTATGTAAAAATAAATAAATAAATGACAAAATGGGCAGCTGTCACGGGCACTAGGAGTCTTTGCTCAGGATATCAATAGATGATGTTCTTACCAGAGTAATATAGCTGGTACTATGGTCCTCTGGTAGCAGGGTGACAACGGAACAGGAGAATCAGCAGATGGTGAGAGAATGCTCAAGGAAAGTCTATGACTAGCAGCAACTGGTAATGACTTAGAGGTATGAACACGAGGAACCAGTAAACGTGAGGAGAGTCAGTGGTCTGCGTACAGCAAGTTGTACCACTGCTATAGTGAGGAGGAATGTCCAGGAGTAGAGAGGAGGTAGTGAAAGTCAGTGGTCTGCATATAGCAAGTTGTACCACTGTCTATAGTGAAGGAATGGGTTCCAGGTGCAAGTAGGTAACGGGGAAGTCAGTGGTCTGCGTACAGCAAGTTGTACCACTGCTTATGTGAGAGGATCCTTGAAACTGGTGCCAATGGGAAACAGGAGTCAGTGGTCTGCGTTCAGCAAGTTGTACCACTGCTATATATATGTGAGGAGGGGCACGAGGAGATGAATGGAATACAGAGGATACACGGGCGGCACACGGAACTTGATACCACGATGATAACCACAATACAATAATAACTGACAAGCGCTGCTTGAAGTATACAAAGTCACTATAGAGATCCAGGTAATAGGAACCAAAGTCAATAGTAACAATAGCTTCAGTAGATGGAAGACTCCGGAGATGAACACAACACAGTCCAGACGGATATGCAACACAATAGCAAAGTCAATGGAAAGTATGCATACCGCGGTTCAGGAGAGCAGGCTGTCAAGGAGAAGTGCAGGGATACCTGAACGGCTGAACGCCAGCAGGAGAAGAGACCACTGGAGGATGGAAGCGGTAAACAGGTTGGTGCAGCGCATGAAAGGTAACCGGTAATCAAAGGAACAATACTCAGGAAGCAGTAGTAAGTAAAACTGGAAACATGATGAACACAAGAGAGTTGAGGCTGTCTGGTATCCGGCAGTAGTAGCGAAGGCAGCGGAGGGGAGACACGCTGAACACAGGAGAGTAGAGGCAGTCTGGAATCCGGCAGTAGTAGCGAAGGCAGCGGAGGGGAGACACGCTGAACACAGGAGAGTAGAGACGGTCTGGAATCCGGCAGCAGTAGCAGATAGGAATCAGTGGAGAGCTGACACGATGAACACAGGAGAGTTGAGACGGTCTGGAACCCGGCAGTAGAAACGGAGGCAGCGGAGAGCAGACACGCTGAACACAGGAGAGTTGAGGCGGTCTGGAATCCGGCAGCAGTAGCAGATAGGAATCAGCTGAGTGCAGACACGATGAACACAGGAGAGTTGAAGTGGTCTGGAAACCACAATCGTAGTAGACAGGAATCAGCTGGAGCTGAATACACGAGGAAACACAGGAACACCTTCAGAGGCTTATGGGGAATGAGACTCCAAGATCAGGCAACTAGGTAATGATCACAGGTGGTTTAAAAAGGGAGGGTTGCCTGATCATCCAATTAATTAAAAGCAACAGGTACTGAAGGTACTGAAGGTTTCATAAGAGCTGCACATGCGCAGACCCTCAGGATGGCGGACGGCCACGGTTCCTGAACACAGGAGAAATGGCACTCACAGTCCGGTGAGTGACAGTACCCCCCCTTTTAAAGGTGGGCACAGAACACATGGAACCGGGTTTGTCCGGAAACTTGGAATAAAACTTCTTAAGAAGAGCTGAAGCGTTGAGATCCTCTGATTTAATCCATGGACGCTCTTCAGGACCAAAGCCCTTCCAATGAACGAGGAAACGAAGAACTCCTCGCAAAATTTTTGCATCTAATATGTGAGTAATCTCAAAGTCCTCCTCTTGATGAGCTTGAACTGGCCGAGGTGCTGAAGGAGGGACTGAGAAACGGTTGATGATAAGAGGTTTGAGCAAAGACACATGGAAGGCATTGGAAATACGAAGGTTCTTAGGTAGTAGAAGTTTGAAACAAACTGGATTTATCACTTGAATGATCCTATATGGACCAATAAAACGAGGCGCGAACTTCATAGATGGGACCTTCAAACGAATATTTTTGGTTGATAACCATACACGATCTCCGATTTTAAGTGATGGAATAGCCCGTCTCTTTTTATCTGCAAAAGACTTATATCTGGCAGATGTCTTCTTTAAACAGCTTTTGACCTGAGACCAAATATTTTTGAAGGTCTGACAAACAGTCTCTACAGCAGGAACTTTCAGGAAATTCCGGAAAAGACGGATGGTGACCGTAAACCACAAAGAATGGAGTTTTAAAAGATGATTCATGATACATGTTGTTATGAGCGAATTCAGCCCATGGAAGCAAATCTACCCAGTTGTCTTGGTTGGCTGAAGAGAACATCCTTATAAAAGTCTCAAGATCTTGATTGACCCTTTCGGTTTGTCCGTTTGATTGAGGATGGTAGGAGGATGAGAGTGATAACCGGATACCCAAGGTCTTACAAAGGGCCCGCCAGAATCTGGAAACGAATTGCACTCCTCTATCTGAAACAATCTCGGAAGGACATCCATGAATACGGAAGATTTCTTTGATGAAATAATCAGCAAGAGTAGATGAAGAAGGTAAACCGGTCAAAGGAACGAAATGTGCCATCTTTGAAAATCTATCCACCACTACCCAAATAGTATTGCACTTTTTACTAGGAGGAAGATCAGTAACAAAGTCCATACTAATATGGGTCCACGGCTTGGAAGGAATGGGTAGTGGTTGAAGTAAACCCGCTGGAGTTCTGCGGGGAGTCTTAAACTGGGAACACAATTCACAAGCAGCCATAAAATCTTTGACATCTCTCCTCATAGAAGGCCACCAGTAACTTCGAGAAAGAATTTCAAAAGTCTTGCGTTCACCAGAATGTCCAGAAAAACGAGAAGAGTGAAACCACGAAAGGATTTTCTTCCTAAGAGCAGGAGGCACGAGGGTTCTCCCAAATGGTTGCACCTTAGTGGAAGAAGCAGCCAGAGAAACACATTTGGGGTCTAATATAGAGTGGTTGGGACCATCTTCAACGTCTGAGGACGTCACAAAAGCTCGAGATAGGGCGTCTGCTTTTTTATTTTTCGCAGCTGGTTTGAAGGTTATGATTAGTTCAAAACGAGAAAAGAAAAGAGACCATCTTGCTTGAGGAGGATTCAAACATTGAGCAGACTGTAAATATGACAAATTTTTATGATCAGTAAAAATTGTCACAGGATGACGAGCTCCTTCCAACAAATATCTCCATTCCTCTAATACTACTTTTATAGCCAGCAACTCCTTGTCCACGATGGTATAATTCTTCTCTGCAGGCAGAAGACCCCGAGAGTAAAAGGCACAAGGATGGAATTTTTGTTGCTCCGATCTTTGGGAGAGAATGGCTCCTAAGCCAACATTAGAGGCATCTACCTCTAGGAAGAAGGGAAGCGTCACATCAGGCTGTCGAAGAACAGGAGCGGAGGAGAAGGACTCTTTGAGAAACTGGAAAGCTTGAAGGGCCTCAGAGGACCATTGTTTAGTATTGGCCCCTTTACGAGTTAGGGCCACAATAGGAGATGCAATCGAGGAAAAATCTTGAATGAAGCGTCTATAGTAATTGGCAAAACCTAAAAAACGCTGAATTGCACGAAGAGTAGTTGGCTGAGGCCAATGTAATACAGCATTCACCTTTTCTGGATCTATCTGAAGACCAACTCCGGAGACAATATATCCCAGAAATGGAATCTGGGGCAACTCGAATGAACATTTTTCTAACTTGCAGAATAATGAATTTTTTCGGAGTCTGGAAAAGACCTCTGCCACATGTTGATGATGAGAAGGCAGGTCCTGAGAAAAGATTAATATGTCGTCCAGATAGACAACGGCACAAACATATAACAAGTCCCGGAAGATCTCATTAATGAAACCTTGGAAAACAGCGGGGGCGTTACATAACCCGAAGGGCATTACTAAATATTCATAATGCCCGTCTCTGGTGTTGAAAGCTGTCTTCCATTCGTCACCGGACCTGATTCGAATTAAATTATAGGCACCACGAAGATCCAACTTGGTAAAGATCCGGGCTCCCTTGATACGATCAAATAACTCAGTAATTAATGGAATGGGATACCGATTTTTGATAGTTATGGCGTTAAGTCCACGGAAATCTATGCAAGGACGTAATGACCCATCCTTCTTTTTTACGAAGAAAAAACCTGCTCCAGCGGGAGAGGTAGAAGGTCGAATAAATCCTCGCTGGAGATTCTCTTTGATGTACTCAGATGTGGCTTGAGTTTCAGGTAACGAAAGTGGATACACACGACCCCTGGGAGGAGTCTTGCCAGGTTGAAGATCAATCGGACAGTCCCACGAACGATGAGGAGGAAGACGTTCAGACTGAAGTTTATCAAATACATCGGCAAAAGAAGCATACTGAGGAGGAAGTCCCGGTGAACAAGGTGAAATGGAGGATTGCTGTATCTTGAGAGGAACGACTTGAGAGAGGCAACGAAGATGACACATTTAGACCCCCAAGACGTAACTTGAGGAGTGTGCCAGTCAATCTGGGGAGAATGACGTTGAAGCCATGGAAGGCCTAATACAATCGGACTGGTAGTAACAGGAAGAATTAAAAATGAAATTTCCTCCTGGTGTCATACACCAATTTTAAGGGTTACTGGAGACGTACTCTGGGTGATGAGACCATTAATAATGCGTGATCTATCGATAGCAGTCACAGTAATAGGTATTTTCAAAGTAATCACTGGTAGGGACCATTGATTCACGAGGGATTTAGAAATAAAATTTCCTGCAGCTCCAGAGTCAATAAGTGCTTGGGACATGAAAGATTTGGTAGCAAAGGAAACAGTAACATCAAAAGCACAAACTTTTAATTTCGTAGAACATGGAGAGGACTCCAGGGACCCTAACTTCACCTCTCCAGAACTGGTTAGGGCCTGGCATTTCCCGATTTTTTAGGGCATGAATTGAGCATATGAGTAGAATCAGCACAATAGATCCAAAGTCTATTTTTTACTCTTCGGTCCCTCTCCTCTGAAGTTAATTTGGAGCGACCTATCTCCATAGGTACTACAGGAGATGAAACTTGGCGAACTTGAGAACTTGAGCGAAGAGGTGCTTTATATGAAGTTGTTTTTTCAGACTCTCACGAAATCTCATGTCTACACGATGGCAAAGAGAAATCAAATCCTCTAGAGAAGTAGGTAATTCTTGAGTAGTCAGTGCATCTTTAATTTTATCAGAAAGCCCCTGCCAGAAGGCGGCAATTAAAGCTTCAGTGTTCCACTGAAGTTCAGAGGCTAATATCCGAAATTGAATGACGTACTGGGCTACAGTACGAGAACCCTGACGTAGACGGAGGATGCTGGATGCAGCGGAAATAACACGACCAGGTTCATCAAATACACTTAGTAACGTGGAAATAAATTTGGCACTATCTTGTAATAATGGATCATTTCTTTCCCACAGAGGGGAAGCCCATGCGAGAGCTTGTCCGGAAAACAAAGAAATGAGATAGGCCACTCTGGAACGATGAGTAGAGAAATTGTGAGGTTGAAGCTCATAATGAACTGAGCATTGATTTAGAAAACCCCTGCATGTTTTGGGGTCACAGGAGCATCAACAGTAGCTGTGATATTTTGCGCAGAAGTTCCTTGGGAGGCTAACGCTTGGCTACATTGCAGCAATTGTTGTTGGCGAACATCCTGTTGTTCAATACGGGTAACCAGATACTGCAGCATCTCTTTAGCTGTAGGTTCCGATCCTGGGTCTGTCATGGCCTGATCTTACTGTCACGGGCACTAGGAGTCTTTGCCCAGGATATCACCAGATTGTCACGGGCACTAGGAGTCTTTACCCAGGGATCACCAGGTGATAGGCTTACCAGAGCAGTATAGATGGTAATATGGTACTCTGGTAGCAGGGTGATCACGGAACAGGAAATAGCAGATGATAGAGATGCTCAGGAAAGTCTATGACTAGCAGCACTGGTAATATGGATGTAGTAATACACGAGGAACTGTATGGACAAAGGACACGTGAGGGTAGTCAGTGGTCTGCGGTAGCAAGTTGTACCACTGCTATAGTGAGGAGGAATGTCCAACAGAAACGAGGAGGTGATGAGAGTCAGCGGTCTGCGGATAGCAAGTTGTACCGCTGTCTGAGTGAAGGAATGGAATCCAAGTGGAGGTATCCGGGAAGTCAGTGGTCTGCGTTAGCAAGTTGTACCACTGCTATGTGAGAGGATACTGGAACAGGTGACACAGGAAACAGGGATCAGTGGTCTGCCTCTAGCAAGTTGTACCACTGAATATATATGTGAGGAGGAGCACGGGACTGCAATACAGAGGATACACGGGCACCTTAAACTTGATCCACAATAACATGCACAATATAGTAATGACTGAACAGCACTGCAATAATAGAAAGTCACTGAAACTATCCGGGCAAAAGATAACACAGTCAATGATGGTAATAGTCTCAGCAGATAGTAAACTCCAGAGGAGAACAAACTCAGTCCAGCAAGATATGCAATACACCAGCACAGTCAATGAGAAGTATGCATACCGTGATTCAGGAGCAGGCTGTCAGACAGGAGTGCAGAGATACCTGAACGGCTGGAGGCCGGCAGGATGCGAAGTCCCAGAAGGGTGAAGCGGTAATCAAGTAGGTGCAGCGCACAGGTAGGTAGACCAGCAGGGGAACAAATACTCAGGAAGCAGTAGTATGTAGAACTGGACTCCTGGTGGACAACGAAGAGTAGCGATGGTCTAGACGAGATGAAAGCAGTGAGGCGCAGATCCGATGCAGACTGGCGAGTAGAGACCAGCAGGAACACTGAGAAGCACGGAGAGCGGATCAGCTGTTGTAGACACGAGTAGAACTGAGGAGTAGCGGTCAGCAGGACTCTGCAGGTACACGGAGGTAGCGGGTAGCAACCAGCAGGTGCAGCCACGATGAAACACGGGAGAGCAGAGCTGAGCTGGAACTGTTGAGCACGGAGAGCAGCGGATAGGAATCAGTTGTAGCAGTCTCGAGGAAACACGGGAGAGATGAGATGAGCTGAAGACTGAAGCGCACGGAGGCAGCAGGTAGGAATCAGCCAAACAGTCACGATGAAACACAGGCGAGTTGAAGTAGATTGAAGACTGTAGTGCACGGAGGCAGCGGATAGGAATCAGCTAACAGTCACGATGATACACAGGAGGGTTGAAGTGGTTTGAAGACTGTAGTGCACGGAGGCAGCGGATAGGAATCAGCTAACAGTCACGATGACACACAGGTGAGTTGAAGTGGTTTGAAGACTGTAGTGCACGGAGGCAGCGGATAGGAATCAGCTAACAGTCACGATGATACACAGGAGGGTTGAAGTGGTTTGGAAACCACAGGAGTAGAAGTGGTCTGGAAACCACAGGAGTAGAAGTGGTCTGGAAACCACAGGAATCAGCAGCGCTGAATACACGAGGAAACACAGGAACACCTTCAGAGGCTCATGGGGAATGAGACTCCAAGATCAGGCAACGTGGTATTGACCACAGGTGCTTAATATAGGGAGTGTTGCCTGATCTGCCAATTAAGTTAAAGGAACAGGTACTGAAGGGTTTGAAAGGGCTGCGCATGCGCAGACCCTCAGGATGGAGGACGGATACGGTTCTTAAATATACGGGAAGAAGCACTCACGGTCCGGTGAGTGACACAGATGATGTTCTTACCAGAGTAATATAGCTGGTACTATGGTCCTCTGGTAGCAGGGTAACAACGGAACAGGAGAATCAGCAGATGGTGAGAGAATGCTCAAGGAAAGTCTATGACTAGCAGCAACTGGTAATGACTTAGATGTATGAACACGAGGAACCAGATGGACAAGTAAACGTGAGGAGAGTCAGTGGTCTGCGTACAGCAAGTTGTACCACTGCTATAGTGAGGAGGAATGTCCAGGAGTAGAGAGGAGGTAGTGAAAGTCAGTGGTCTGCGTATAGCAAGTTGTACCACTGTCTATAGTGAAGGAATGGGTTCCAGGTGCAAGTAGGTAACGGGGAAGTCAGTGGTCTGCGTATAGCAAGTTGTACCACTGCTTATGTGAGAGGATCCTTAAAACTGGTGCCAATGGGAAACAGGAGTCAGTGGTCTGCGTTCAGCAAGTTGTACCACTGCTATATATATGTGAGGAGGGGCACGAGGAGATGAATGGAATACAGAGGATACACGGGCGGCACACGGAACTTGATCCCACAATGATAACCACAATACAATAATAACTGACAAGCGCTGCTTGAAGTATACAAAGTCACTATAGAGATCCAGGTAATAGGAACCAAAGTCAATAGTAACAATAGCTTCAGTAGATGGAAGACTCCGGAGATGAACACAACACAGTCCAGACGGATATGCAACACTATAGCAAAGTCAATGGAAAGTATGCATACCGCGGTTCAGGAGAGCAGGCTGTCAAGGAGAAGTGCAGGGATACCTGAACGGCTGAACGCCGGCAGGAGGAGAGACCACTGGAGGATGGAAGCGGTAAACAGGTTGGTGCAGCGCACGAAAGGTAACCGGTAATCAAAGGAGCAATACTCAGGAAGCAGTAGTAAGTAAAACTGGAAACATGATGAACACGGGAGAGTTGAGGCTGTCTGGTATCCGGCAGTAGTAGCGGAGGCAGCGGAGGGGAGATAAGCTGAACACAGGAGAGTAGAGGCGGTCTGGAATCCGGCAGTAGTAGCGAAGGCAGCGGAGGGGAGACACGCTGAACACAGGAGAGTAGAGATGGTCTGGAATCCGGCAGCAGTAGCAGATAGGAATCAGTGGAGAGCTGACACGATGAATACAGGAGAGTTGAGACGTTCTGGAACCCGGCAGTAGTAACGGAGGCAGCGGAGAGCAGACACGCTGAACACAGGAGAGTTGAGGCGGTCTGGAATCCGGCAGTAGTAGCAGATAGGAATCAGCTGAGTGCAGACACGATGAACACAGGAGAGTTGAAGTGGTCTGGAAACCACAATCGTAGTAGACAGGAATCAGCTGGAGCTGAATACACGAGGAAACACAGGAACACCTTCAGAGGCTCATGGGGAATGAGACTCCAAGATCAGGCAACTAGGTAATGATCACAGGTGGTTTAAATAGGGAGGGTTGCCTGTTCATCCAATTAATTAAAAGCAACAGGTACTGAAGGTTTCATAAGAGCTGCACATGCGCAGACCCTCAGGATGGCAGACGGCCACGGTTCCTGAACACAGGAGAAATGGCACTCACAGTCCGGTGAGTGACAGCAGCGTAATTCTGAAGATGTTCAACCAGCCCCCAAACTATACAGCCTGGGCTGCTTTACACTGGTCTGTGGGGGCCAGAGTTAGAACCAGTGGGATGGCAAATTTTACACTCCAGTGATTAAAATAAAATGAATGTATTCAAGACACTTAACCATTATGTCAAAAGAGTTAAAAAACATATGCACATATATTCAAATGAAGTTTACTTGAATAAAACACTGCTCCGAAGTGTCGAACACACATAAAACATGAGACCTGTACACAAAGGGTAGAGAAGACCCTTCTCATGACAGTCCTGTACCCTGCATATATGACAGGTAACCATGCTGTATTAATATGCTCAAGCTCCCTGGCTTTATAGACCTGTTCACTTAACAGGTTTACTTGACTGTTTTAGGCCTGGTGCTCCAACCTGTAAATGAACTCAATGTCTCTGCAGCACTGCATAGCTCTCACTGGTCTCCCACTCAGAATTCTGAGCAGCATATCTCTTGACTGCATCTTTCTCGCTGTCCCATAAATAGTTCACAGTTCAGTGTATCCCTTGGTCGACTACCCGACAAGCTATGACAATGGTCTTTAAATTGGACTTGGCTTCACATTGCCTAGATTCATTAAATCAACCTTTCGACAGAAGAAGAACCTTTCGAAAGAGGAACTTTTGAAATAAGTCTGTGGGTTT
The DNA here is from genome assembly GCF_038048845.1 of Mixophyes fleayi. Classification (NCBI taxonomy): domain Eukaryota; kingdom Metazoa; phylum Chordata; class Amphibia; order Anura; family Limnodynastidae; genus Mixophyes; species Mixophyes fleayi. The sequence continues at coordinate 71,894,039 of NC_134402.1, forward strand.
GAAGATATCTTTTTTATATCCTCCACTTACTCTCCAATCCCATCACCCACCCCAACGTAGTCCCACAAATACATCTCAAGTATGAGATGCTGCCATCTAAATTATGTTTGGCCTAAGGAGTATTGCGAAAAATAATTCATTAATATAATAAATTTAAACTTTTTAAATTATATTATTAGATTCAAAAGTAGTAATCAATCCTTGTTCTGTGTATAATGAATTGATGAAACCCCTATATTCAGTTTCCATAAAAATAATACACAGCCACAAAAGAGCTTCAACTAATCATATGTATGACAAATGGTAGAAAACATCTTTGCATTTTTCACACCACCATCTAGTTTGTTGAAGCTTTTAACCAGTCAGATTTTTAGGCCAGCATGAGGGCTGAAAGGAACTGCTACATTGTAGGACTCTTTTAACAGAGACCTGCAATCTGCCCCACCGCATCTCTGGCATATAAAACAGAGGATATGTGGACATTCCAACCTGCTCAGGATCTCTCCATAGTATTCAGCTTTATGATTAATACGGATCCCAGGTGGTGAGACCAGAATCCCTCTGTAAGTGTACATTGGCAATGAATGTGAAGCACTGACCATAAAGCTGCAAATTTCTGCTTATTAAAACTCGGTCATGCTGTAAAGGATATATATCTTAAATGACGCACTTTGTCATCCAAAACATGATTTTATTTGTGATAGTGTCAATGAAGAAATAAATGCTATAATTAGTTATAAAAATCCGAGTACAAAGTTTACCCAATTTTTAAGCATTTATGAGCTTATTTGTATATTCCCAAATATCAATTTGTTTGAAAAAGTGATTTAAATGTGTCTGAAAAGCAAAACAATAAATAAATATTATTATTTGTTAAATCATAATCATGATTGTCAGCTAATCCAAAAAGTGATGTTTTCATGTCTATAGCATGGAATTCAAGTTAGGCTTTGTGAATCCAATACCCGCCCCCCACCCACACACACACAGAACTTACATTATATAAGAACATATAAGGTAGGCAAAATAAATGCAGACATGAAATCAATTTCAAGTGTAGTGTAAGCTGCACTTGCAAACCCCTATATGTGTGGCAGTGGATTAAGTGCATGCAAGAGCAATTTTAAAGTAGGGTTGTGCACATATAAGTATGACAGGCTGCGCGGAGATGTGGCCTATTTAGAGAAGACTCTATGTCAAGATATACCCACTAAGAGGTATGAAACTTGCCGTAGAGTACAGATACTTGCAGTTGATGATGATGACAATCCATTAATTGTTAGTGGAAATAAATTTTAAAATATAAATAAATATAACCTGCCCATCTAAAAGAGTAATAAGCACCAATGCTTATAGTTTAGGTTGGCAACCATTAATGTGGTAGAACAAAGGGAGTGGGCGGTCCCCCCACAAAAAAGAACAACACGAACCAGGCTGTACCAGGTTAGGCTGGTCCCACTCTAATAGGATGACACAGCCTGGAGTCCACCTATCAGAATGTGCTCCAGCCCCAGCCTGGTCACCAAAGATCTGAATTCTCTATGATAATTGGGCTAAAAAAAATATGCCCCTCCCCCATCACATTCCATCACTAGGCACCATATTAAAATTTGGTTGTGGTTCTAGACAATGCTGATTCATTCTCCAGAGGCCCCAGCGCTGCTCTTGTGAGCTTTCACACAGGCCAGCATATGTACAGTGAATCCCGTTTAGGTTATTAGTTCTGGCTGTTGTTGTGAAATATTCTTAGCCCATGAAATGAGGTCCAATGAGAATGATGATGATGATGATGAGGTAAAAAGTGTCTCTTTATTTTATAGCAAAGAATAACTGTATGTTAGAGCATTATAGAAGAAGCTCTACTTGGAATGGTGCCCAGGCCTCATCTTATATAGATATATTTTGTAACAAGCATTAATTAATTAATTAATTCATCCAATAACATAAACACAAAATTACAGTCATTTTATGACTAACATTAACTTTGACTATGACTAACATTAACATCCATTATCTGATCAAAACTCCCACTCCCTGATCAGGTGAGATTACTCCTTATATATTGGTTACAAAAAGGATTTATATACAGCCTTGTGACAGGGTTCCGTATGAGCGGCAATTATTTGCTATTGGAACTGAATTAGGAAGCATATACAGATCATTCATATTTATTGTTACCAAAACGTGTACTGGCCACTCACTTTGGAATGCATGTTATACATCTCAGCAACGTTATATATGAGACTTTTTTTCCACTCATTCATTCATTCATTCATTCATTCAAGGGTGCTGTTCTGAAATGTAGATTACATGCAGGGCCATCTCTTCCATTGGGCACAATGGGCAGGTGCCCGGGGGCCCTGTGGGCCAGGGGGCCCGTCAGAGGCAGCGCTAAAAAAAAATCCTGCAAAAAAAAATACTTACCTTGAGGTCAGCTGGCGATCCGGCTCCCTCCCTGGTCTCCTCCTCCGTGCGGCGCTCGCAGTGCATGTTGGGCGCATCACGCCCGCCCGTCATCCATTGCAGAGCGCAGCACGGAAGAGTCCCCAGCGAGAAAACAACTTTAATCAGCGGGCAGCAGCAGTGACTTGGAAGAAGAGTGAAGAGGATCGCATCGGAGAATAAGGTAAGTTAAGGTTTTTTTTTTTAAATTATTTCAAGGAACGCTGACGGCTGACCAGTATGTGTGTGTGTAAAAAAAAGTGATATATATATATATATATACATATATATATATCACTTTTTTACACACACACACATATATAATATATATATATATATATATTTATATATATTATATATATATGTGTGTGTGTGTGTGTGTGTGTGTGTGTGTAAAAAAAGTGATTGATATATATATATATATATATATATATATCTAGCACTTTTTACACACACACACACACACACACACACACACACACATATAATATATATATATATATATATATATATATATATATATATATATATATATATATATATATATAATATATGTGTGTGTAAAAAAAAAGTGATATATATATATATATATATATCTATCTATCACTTTTTTTTACACACACTATCTATATATATATATCACTTTTTTTCTTTACGTGTATATATATATATATATAGGGGCCCCGATGCACTGCTTTGCCCGGGGGCCCATAATGTTGTTAAGAGGGCCCTGATTACATGTCATAACATCTGACTGCTTTTCTCTACTAACAAAAGACCAGTGGTAATAATTTGCATATACAGTATGCTGTGTGCATTCTGTCATATTATATTTCATTGAGAGATCATATCTACAGTTTTTATTTTGTGACCATTCTCTTTTGGCTACTGTTCGTTTTTAATAAAATAGATTTTATCTAATATAAACGTACCCTGCGATATTCATGTAAGTAACTTTTAAAATAATTTAGTGTACATTCTTATCGATCTTATGGCATTTCTATCTCAGTTGTATTCTAACAGAAACGCTATCACAAATAGACTATTGCAAATTCATCTTTCAAAATGTTTTGAGCATTAACATTTTCAGTTATCATTGAAATGCTCTTTATGCCTTTTAAGGTCTTCAGGGAAGTCAGGATTCCGTCACTATTTTACAACTAATTAAATAGCATTTCTGCTGTTGTCTAATGGCCACATGTAGTGTTTTTGGCACTTTAGAATGGTAGAAAAGAAACATTTAGACACTGCTGTTTTATGATAATTACCTATTTTATGCCATGTTGACCCACTGCATAACGAGGTGATGTGGGACCAATTAATAGGGAAAAGGAAGCAGCCTACATGTTTATAAACAGCTCCTTTAATGGCTTACCTTATCTCTGTATGTGCATGTTGCTTAAGCCCACTCTTCTGTAGGATGTTCTTTGGTTTCTTTATTTTATTCAAAATAATTTTATAACAATTTTATCCTTAACAGCTTCTGGTATGTGACTAAATGCATAGGAATACACATAAATTACTATAAATGAAGGCAAAAAGATACAGTACATTTAATTTAAACAATGTTACAATTTATTCTTTCAGTTACTTCCACTTAAATATATACTTATGAATTGTTGGCCAATAGATGTTTTACAGTTAATAAACAGTTTATTTCCAAAGAAGAGCCCGTGTATGATCTCAGAATATATTTAAAAGTATAATGGAGTCTAGGATTATATTTTTCATGTGTTATGTGCAATACTTCAGAATGCATTCATACATCAGTGGAATAAAAATCTCTGCACACACGTCTAGCAATCAATAACCACCAAATCCTAAATAAAAATACTTCTAGATAATCTAAAAGGAAAATGACAAGTAGAAGATCAAAAGGATTACCCCAAGGAACAACAAACAGAAAAGCTAAACAAGCCATGGAAGACATGCCTGGAGTCATACACCAACATCAGGATACCACACATAAAGCTAATAGTAAGGACACATATCCAATATTATTGCATTTGTTTTGCATTTAAGATGCACCTATTGCAAAAATAAATCTGGGCCATCAAAAAACAAATCTCTTAGTAAATAATGAAGCAAAGAAGGAGAAAATGAATGTATACTACTTTTATTGCTTTGTGAAAAACAAATTAGAGATAATAAAAGCAAAAAGGCATTTGTTTTGTTTATAGAAAAACTAAGCAGTTAATATTGACTTGAACATTAAATTTACTTCCCTAGCTTCTCTAGTTACAGCAAATTTTCATTTTCTTAACTGTCCTGTCTTCTGTTCACAAACAGTGATTGGTAGTTTGAATCGTACTCAAGAAACATACAGGTAGGTTAATTGGCTTCTGATGAAAGTAACAAATTAACCCTAGTGTGCAGGGGCAGGCTGGGCTGAGGACCAGTGGGGCATCTGCCCCCTGGGCCGGCTTATAGTGGGCTACCTTGGGTGGGTCACTGGGCCACCTACATTTTTTTTCCTTTAAAATTTGCTGCTGAGTCAAGTCTTGCCCCCTAGGCTGAAATTTGCCAGCCCTCCCCTGCTAGTGTGTGTTCATGTGGTAGGAAATATAGCTTGAAAGCTCCAGTGGGGCAGAGATTAGGCACCCCTCCCCCCCCATTGATGCCAAACCGACTGTCCCCTTCCTACTTAGTCTGGAGTGAGGCTGGATGGCAACTTCCCAATTAAGAAGCCGACAATTACATAGGAAAAATGCATTGCAGGTGTATTTTAGACATGGAGGCAGCAGAAAAGTGCATTGCAGTTATAATAATAATATATTACCCATGTACAGTGCACTGTAACAATTAAACAGACAGAAAGTCCTCCTCCTTGATATCTCAACCAGCCCCCATGCTACACAGACTGAGCTGGTTACTACCATAATAGGTAGCCCACAAGTGTGTTTATTGTGACAAAATAAAATTCACCTTAATTAACTATGCATTATTTATCCCCTACCCTTTTATTTCACAAATGCATGTATTTTGATTTGCTTGTACATGCCTGTTTTATGTATGCCTAGTTTCTCCACTGTCTGGTGCTGTGGACCACAGTGGTGCCTTACAAATCAAGAGGAGCCGCAGCCAGCAGCTTTGCAGGTAAGAAGCTGCAGGCTGCTGTCCAAGGGCTGGTTGGGCCAGGGGGCAGGGGTCATCTTTCCCCTGGACTGGTCCCTTATTGGGCTACCTTAGGCTGGGTCACTGGGCCACCTGCATTTTTTTCCCTTTAAAATATTCCTAATAGGCTGCTGAGTCGAGTCTTGCCTCCTGGGCTAAAATTTGACAGCCCTACCCTGCTTCTGTCCTTCAGCAGCTTGAGCTCAGTGTGAAGATGCCCTGGTGATAATCAAGATACTGAATGAGTGACATTATGCCACTCATGTAGTGTTTTAGTTAGTCTAGTACAACCACTATCCAAGGCTATGGGGAGATTCACACTTTCAATACATAGAGAACACTTGCACCTAAGTAAGTAAACATTAGTCTAATGTTAGTGTTAATTGCATCACTGATAAATATGAAGGATAAAAATTAAAAATGTTATCGTTTGAGAGGGAAGCCCAGGAAGTTTATAAGTAGAGATGTTACAAATTAATTATTGTGATTCTAGAACTAGTTTGTCCAACTGGTTCTAAAGTTCAAAAATTCACAACAAAGTTGAGCTAAATTTCAGCAAAGCTAACAATAAAAAAGTATAAATCATAACTGATTACATATTAAACCAAAACTCTAAAAGATTCAAACAATATAATAATGCCAGAATAAAAATATAATAACTACAATCAATATTTAAAAACTAACTTGTAGTGGAGAATAAAATCAAGCAAAGCGGAGATGAAATCCACTTGTGAAAATTCCTTGTGGAAAGCAATTTTAATGTCAGTATTGAGACCCTGTGTCATGACAACACGGACAAGAGGCAGTTGGAATTAATTTGCAAGTAATTTCCGTGGGGAGACTTTGAGTTTCTATCAACCAATAACATCAAACATCATATACAGCCTGCTATTGGGCAGACACTCAATTCAATCCTTCTGTGAAAAGATCTGTTATATAGATCGATCTACACGGAAACATGAGGTTGCATCTAAAATTTAGGATGACACTATGGGCACCAGTTGTTCCCTTTAGCCAGTGAGGATTTGGAGCATTGGAACAAAGCTTCCTTAAAGAAATTTGACTCAACATTAGACATCAGTCTACATTGCGGTGAATATATTTGCAGCCCTGACTGAAGGATGCTTCACTTAGCCCTGTGCCTGTCATTTTCAAAACACTATATACTGAATATTACTGGCAAGGATTCACCCAGTTGCTCAGTAGTGACAATGATTTTTATGTTTAATTTGCTGAATTAGGTTTTCGATGTTTGCATATACATGTCAATATAGCCATAATTGGAGCCAGCTGCACGATCTCTAACCAGCTTTAAACTACATCTTGTCCGTCTTGTCGTGATACAGGGTCTTAATACTGATTTTAAAATTGATTTATTCAATGAATTTTCACAAGATGATTTCATCTCCGTCTTGCTTGATTTTAATCTCCACAAGTGATTTTTGAAATATTGATTCTAGTCTATTCTGACAATATTATATTGTTCAGTGTTTTAGTGCTTGATTGCAGTTTTATTAGTAGCATGTGAGCTCACATTAGTTTGGTACATTCATTTTTGTTGTACATCTATGTTTTAATAAAAAGTTTTTATTTATTTATTCACAGATCTACGTTTTTTTGTGCATTTAACAATAGTTCCTCGCGCTGTTGTATTTACATATTTTTACTTTAATGGTTAATGTTTCGAGATTGCATGTCCCCCACAATAGCGGCTTTGAGCTATTTAATACCCAGCGCTTAGAAGGTTTTATTGTACTCATTTTAAACCATATATGACCCATTTTGAGATTGTTTAAGCTTAAATGTTTCATTGTATCATATGTTATAACATTTTTCTATGAGAATGGAGACTTCAAACTTCAAAAGCAAAAACAATAATATTGGCTGCATGAATTTTAATGAGTAACTTTTTTAAAATTCAAATTCAAGGATAAGGTAGCACATAAAATAATTAACAAGTAGTTTATATTAGATATATGTGTTGATGCTTGTTTATTAGGTTATTTTTTCCCTCTGTATAAGAGACTTTTACACATTAGTTACTCCTGCTTGTGACAGCCATCATTATAAAATATGTGCGAATACTGCAGACCTTTTACACTTACATGGCACCTCGTTTACACACAAAAGACCCTATTTACAAAGTGCAAAGAATGCACACCACAAGACACCTTGGCACCTTGGTTTTCCACTTGTGCATCTAGATAGCCCACGCAATGTAATTCAAGACGTATGTCTACTTTATACTTTCAGGAAATTACTCCACCTAGGTCAGTGATGATGAACCTTTTGAGCTTGGTGTGTCAAAATTCGGAAAAAACTTATCTTAACTCGGGTGTCGTGTCACATCTAGAAATATCCATAAATTGCAGCCCTAGTAAGAAAAAAAGAGTTATATTTTTTATATATTTATTTATTAAAAAGCAAAGACAAATAATGGTTTACATTAGAGACTTTTTTGTTGCTGAATTACATTCTTCAATTGAAGGTTAGTACTTTGTGCACTTCAAGCCCAAGCAAATACTACTAACTTCCTCTCTTCATCTGTCAGTCGGTTTCTTTTATTGGTTTTTATATTATTTAAGGCTGAGAATAAGGTCTCACAAAAGTACGTAGAGGGAAAAATTGTGAGTAAAGCCATCGCTAGATTTTTCAGGGCGCTAAAAGTGTCCGGTAATCGGTTCCAAGCACTCCAAATTTCCTGTTCATAGTGGCAGTCTTTTTCATTCTCCAAACGATTTCTTTCCAGATTCTCAAGTTTGGACCTCAAGTCGACAAACACTTGAACCCAAATGCTGTCTTGAAACAAGTTGCATCTCCAAATCATCAATTTGCATCCATTGGAAACCATTTAATTTCAAAGTACTGTAGACTACTACATCTGGATACTTAATTATTTTAATTGTCTGTTCCAGGCTTCTACATTGATTAAATATTTCGCCAAACTGGTAAAGTAACGAGTTCACAATATGCTGGTACTTTATATGCATGGGCTCTATTTCATTTTGTACAGTTGTGCTGGCCTTCTCGAAATACTTTTTTACTCGAGGAAAATACTTACAAGTTTTAGTCTCTACATCTTGCTTAAAAAATGTAAGTTTACTTTCAAAGGCTTTTATGTATACAAACATAGCGTGAATACTTTTGCCAAAACCTTGTAATTTTAAGTTTAGTTCATTCATATGAACATAGATATCTGTAAAAAACATTAATGTGTTGACCCACTTATGATCATTGAGCTCAGGAAAGTTTGCCAGATCCTAACCCTCAAGAAATACCGTCATTTCTGCAAAGCATTCCACAAATCGCTCAAGTACTTATCCTCGGCTCAGTCACTTCACATTATTGAACATAAGCAGTCCACAGTAGGTTGAATCAACTTTCTGTAAAAGTTTGGAAAATTCTCGCTTGTGAAGGGGTCAAGCAGCTATTAAATTCCCTTTTTTTGTTACAACTGACATTAAATCATTTAATTCTGTGAATCCTGCCTTGGCACACAACACCTTCTGGTGGCTAATGCCATGAAAAGACACAAGTGGATGTCCAATAGCTTCCATAAACAATTTCACAAATCCCACAGTTTTTCCCACCATATTGGGTGCCCCATCTGTCACTGACACAGCTTTAGACATATCACTGCTTAGGTCACGGAAGGTTTGTATAACAACCTTACATATTTCCTTCCCTGATGTACTTATTGGCACTGATTCTAACTTTATCAACTCTTCTCTCATTGTGAGACCATCAGAATATCTAGCAATAATGGCCAACCGAGCATTTGATGTGACATCAGTAGTTTCATCAAGAGAAATCTAAAATATTTACAATTATCTAAGTCTCCTTTTAATTGATGCTGTATGTTTGTGTTCTGTCTTATTATTTTGTCTTTGATGACATTTCTACTGAGTGGTAACACAGAAATTCGCTTAATAATAGCATCTTTATTTTGCATATCGTGAAATTAAATTGGTGCACATCTTAGAAAAGTTTCTTTAATACATTCTCCTTCACTGAAGGTGTTTCCATGCTAAGCTATGGAGTGAGCAATGCAGAAACTTGTTGATGTTAAATTTGCAGAGCCTCTTACAAATTTAAGTATGGAATTTGATTGGCTCATATAGAGGTGTGGCTGCCTAGAAATTTATTCCTTCTTTTCATCCTCACTTTTTTCCAAGAGCTGGCGATGATTAGTTTCAAAATGTCTATTTATATTCCACGTTCTACTTACAACCATTTCTTTACACAGTATGCACAATGATCTGTCGATAATGCCATACATCTTGGTCCATATTTCTTGAAAGGGTCGGCTACTGCTACTACCACTTTCTTTATAATTTAATCTTGCTTTTTATTTTTTGGATTCTCCATCACATGGCTGCAACAATAAATAAATAAAAATCATGGCATTTTCTTTAAAAGGTTAATAGGTTTATTACCTCTGTAACAGTGTTGATGGACTGACTCCTGGTACAAAATAATTTAAAGCACTACACTATGTACAAACAACAAAAAATATATGGGGGTTGTGGTGATGCAAAACAAACGTCTGACTCACAGAATGTCTCGTCGAGCACGGTCTCTGTCTCTTCCACCAATTCCTCTCCTCTCTCCTAACAGAAAGGGTAGGCATAGTGGGGCGCAAGCAAGAAGCGACCGTAGAGCCAGCGAAGTAAGCACAGCGGGCGTTGACTGTTCTTGGGCGAAGACCGCCCAAAAACAATGCGTGTCACCCAAAATGTCTTGGCATGTCACCTCTGACACGCGTGTCATAGATTCGCCATCACTGACTTAGGTGCAACTAGGTTTGTGAGAAACAACACTGTGCAAAATTACTAAATCTATTTCAAAGCAACTGTTTCCACATTAGAATCATACTTTTCATTACATTAAACTTTTTCAGATTTCTTCTACAACTCGGTCTAACATTATTTATTACTTAATGCGCTGTTTGTTAGTGATTTTGCAAATTGTAAATCCCATAGTGTGAATATTGCGAGTTTTCTGGCCCAATTCTACCCACTTCACTCTGGCTGACCACCTACAGGTGCCTTACTATCCCAGGGAAGTCTACCCAGTACCTTCTAGGGTTTTCAGTCACTACGGCAAATGCAGTTGGAAAGTAAAACAATACAATTTTTTCAACAAAAACAATCACTAGATTATTATATACATACAGTAAATAAATGCCAGACAAGTTTACCACATTATCTGTCCCTTACCCCACTAGCTTAAGGAGTTACAGTCATCTGGTTTTCCAGACTTGACGACCCCTGGATCTGCCAATGTATTTCACTGGTAGAGAATGGCAACTCTAAAACCAGCCACCCTGATGCTTCCAGTCCCAGAATGAATATCTCCTCCTCCCCTGGAGTGGCTTTTTATATCCAGGGTCTAATTTCCACAGCGTTTTCCCCTCCCTGGGCAAACCCCTGCGTCTATCCTTCTTAACCATTGGTGGGTGCTGTATCAGGGGGTTTGAGGGGGAGTGCAGATGAGCCGTACTTCCACAGAAGGTCCCCAGCTTTGCTCTAGACAAAATGTCTGAACAAGTCATGTTGAGAGCAATGGATACTAATTGGCCTTCCCCCTCACCTGTATCCTGCAACCTGATCCTTACCCATAACCCACCTGGCTTCTCTTTAAGGACAAAGACTAACAGCTTCCATGCAATATCAACAAGATACAATAAACAATATACATATTTGCAATGAGCTACAATGTCCCCTTATCCACATGTAATTAGACACTGCAATTGTATTCTGTTGAGCTGGGGAACAAAAGCAAGGGCTATAAAAAGTACACGCTATAATCCACATTTTGTGAGAAACAAGGGACAGGCTGGTTAGGGGGATATTAATACCTCGTTTCACAAAACATAGGCAAAAAATTCTAAATGAAACAGTTGATCTTATCTTCAACTTTGAGATGGCATTTACCAGTACTTTCAATGTCATTACTGTTAATCTTATTTTTACTTCTACTGGATTTGCTAACAATTTGGGTGATGTATACTTGTGTGTTGCATTTTATTCCAGTATAAAATATCTAGGTTAAATATTTTCCCAAATGGCTACTTTGTCAGAGGGAAGAGACCACTGTTTATCAAAAGTAGTTATAGTGATTATGAAGGCAAAGGTATTACTCTAGTGAATATCGACTTCAGTACATATTAAATGTGTTCTCTAAACCATCTGTGTGTAATTCCTGCGTGACCTTTTAAATTCTTCTCTTTGTCTTCTTTGTTTCTTTGCCAAACCAAGATAAGCATATCATCTATAATAATGTATGAATTAAATATAAAAGAACTGCTGCTACTGAGAATTGGCTGAAATAAATATCCAAAGCTGCACCTTAGCACTGCTGTAAAAGCCTTATACTCCACAAAATATATAGAGAGAAAGCATAAGTAAAGTGACCTTTTAAAATAACATATTTTCTTAAAAATATCTGTGCAAACAGACCAGATTTGTAGTGGAAAAAGATGCATAACTGAGATTGTCTGTATAATTTGGAACCATCTGCTCGCAATGTGCAAAGGGGGCATGTGTAATGTGTATTAAATGGTATTACTTGACAACATACTCATTAATTGAAGCAATCACCTGATTTGGTACCTAATGGCTAGAAGTATAACTATGGGCCATTACCGCTTTTGTGTAGGCCATTAAATGTGATTTCAATCAATTTAAAGTTTACTGTCGCTATCACATCTGTTTTTATGTAGAAAGCTTGTAAAAGAGCCACTGACTGTTGTAACATTTCATTTAAATGCATTCCTTTTAAAAAAAAATCACTGTAGCAAAATGTGAAGATTGCAAAAAAGGTTTATGTTTTACTAAAATAGATGTGTAGTGAGGGATAATGATTAAAACGTTACTCTGAATTCTTAAATTTAAAGGTGCATATAAACTATGGTCCTGATTCATGTTCGGATGTAAGTCTGTTTATGTGCCGTATCTAGATCTAACTCTGCATATGCTCAGTACTGGACCTTACGCCAATGAATGTAATTGCATGCAAATCATCGGCGAATCAAATGGCACTTATGACTACCTACGACTTGAAGAGTGGAACAGGGGAGGGAAGGGGCGGACAGACGCAAGCAATGTACAGTAAGGGTGTGCCGTCATGGATGCAGCTGCATTTGCATTAGCTACAGGGCAGGTGTAAGTGCCGACTAATGACTGCCACTGCATAGTCTTTATGCATATGCCACTAGCTAGCAACATGTGTATGCAATTAAGATAGACCACAAAAAATAATTGTATGTACGGTACACATTATAAACATCTTGATTTAAATATTAAATGTAAAGAAAAAATTATATATTTTTTTTTTGTTTAAACCAATTATATTTTAATGATAACACTGTTTAGAGTTGTTCATTTATTTTATAATATAATTTTTATTGTATGCATTCTGATGTGACCTTATATTGCATATATGCTTGAGTGCGTACTGCACTCTGTTCTGTCTGTTAACATAAGGAACATAACTTTGAGGCAGAGCATACTTACATCCAGATTCAAATGGTAACGTTGCTTGAGATCCGACTAAATTTGTATATGGACAGAACTATGCTCAAGTTCGCACTCTTTTTTTTAAGCGCAAGTTGTGTGCAGGTTGTGTCTCAACATGAATCAGGCCCTTTCTGTCTACTTACATTTAAAGAGTCAATGCTTTATGACATTAAGCAGCTCTTTATTATTATTCATATTTTATTTTCATGAAAGCACGCTCAAAGGCATTCTTTTCAAACCAGAATGCATATAATTGATGCTAAGTGTAAGAGTTCCATGAATTTAGCAGATTCTCATAATTTAGAGAGTGGGTCAAAAAGTTGCAATCCTGCAAGTGGTTGCACAAAGCATCAGCACAGAAACCCTTCCCAAAAGCAGGATGGTGTTGTGCAACTGTTTATGCACAAATGATGCCATGCATGTCCTCATAATTACTGATTTGTAAAGTATTTGAAAGGTTTGAAATGCAGGGTTAAAGTAAATAAATAAAATACACAGGTAAATAGCTAAAAAGTAAATATTAGCAATTGTACATAAGTCTTATATTTAAAGAATTTTAAATTGTAGAAGCTACAAAGTATTCAATAAAACATGTTGCTTACTTTGTACCATTTTCTAGATATTTACTTGTGAGGATGTGGGGTTCTTAGAATACTCAAGACAACTACAGATGAGATACATCGGTACTTTATTAATAAATGTATAGCAAAAGATTGGCAACAGGTAGTAACAGGCAGGGCCTGATTTACTAAGGAACGTAAATTCCAATATGTACCGTATTTTGTGTAAAAATAATCTGCACATGCCCAGAACCGAACTATATGGCAGTGAATGCAACAACATCCAATTAATCTTCAAGCGCAACATACCTTTACTACAACCTACAATTTCATGGGCATAACAGGGAGGAGACTGGGTGAGTCCATGTAGTTAATGTACAGTAAGGGCGTGCCAAGCTCGAGCACATACAGCAATGTCCAATTCAAGCTTTGGGCATCTGAAAGGTACATGTCAGTTACTTTTGATGATGGTCACTTATACATGCTAGAACATTTGTTTACAATCAGGAACAACTGTAAAAATGCATTTTATTTACAATAGATATTCATAACATCCTAATAAATGTATTTAATGGGGGGTGGGAAATGAAAAAAAAAAATGTTTTTTTTAAATGTTTGGATGTAATCGAATATTTTTTTATATTCCATATATGTATTGTTCGTATCCTGCAGTGTATTGTCTATTAGAGCAGAATGCATATAGACTCGTTTTCAAAATGTATCGTCAGATCCACACTTAGTTGAATACGGATATGTGAATGTCCAATTTACATGCACTTTACGTTCGTTATGTGTGCCTTAATGAATCAGGACTACAATGTTCTCTTCGCCAGATGGATAACAATAGTTCAGAAAGTGACAACGCAAAGTCCCACAATTACTTTATAGTTGACATTTAATTGTTTCTTCAAGTCCACGGGACGGCCATGGGTTTGCTCCAAGTTTTTTCAATCTATATATGGGCCTGTTCGAACAGATTTGTATCTGAAACTGTCTTTTTGGGGTGAATCTAGTTCTATGTGGCAGAGATATTGATGATTTTTTATTTGGGAAAAATATTTTTTTATCATCTAATAATTTTGTTAAACACTTTAATAATAATGTATTTGGTTTGAAATCCACAAGTCTATCAAGTAATAGTCACATCAACTTTCTAGATATTGACCTGCCTATTGAAGGGAACCGAATTGTCATAGAACATACCATAAAGAGACAGATTGTCAGGATTCCAACCCAGGGCATCTGCTTCTGTAGTCTGCTGCATGACTGACTGAGCTATTCTGGCTGCTGGACTGCTCCTTGCCTTCACTCTGTATTCTAGCCCAGTTTCAATGCTATCCTGATGTTCCAGCATGTTCTGACTCCTCCCCTTGACTTCCTATAAAAGCCTGGCTTCTACTGTCTCCCTTGCCAGATAATTGTGCTCCTGCCAGTGATCTAGTGTTCCTGTTGCTGCATCCAGTTGCCAGCTATTACTACTCCTGAACCCATCTCGGCTTGTCCTCGACTACTCTTCTTCCTTAACCCTCTACTTATAGACTTACTGTGTACCAAACCCAATTACGTTGGACCATTACACAGATAGTAATAATTTCTTGAATTCTTAAAGATGTCACCTGAAATCCTGAAAAAAACATCAATCCCAAGGGCAACTGCCACACATTGCACCAGCTACCTTTCAATCTGGTCACTGTTCTTACCTGTTTCCCTTGGTTCTTACTTCCTGCATTCTCTTGATTGGCGAATTGCCTGTCAGCTCTGTCTATTTAAAGCACTTGCTTCTCTACTAAGGTGCCAGATCTTCAGGTCCCCTCACCTGTTAGGATGCTGTTCTCCCTGGCTCCCATTTGCACATCGGTATCCTATGTTACCTGTTCCGCGATCAAGACCTGTGGTATTATTGCAAGAACCACGTGCCTCATAATTGGTCCCATTCTTAAGCTATTCGCTTTCCAGGGATCTCAGTGCATCAGTTCTCTGCAGTTCACCACTTCTCAGTTGTTATCCTGTGTTTTCTGTTCCACGATCAAGTCCTGCAGTATTGTTGCAGGAACCTCGTGCCTTCAGCTGTTTTCAGCTTTTTACTTTTTACTTTTTACTTTCTAAAGACCACAGCTCTTTGGTTCACTACCGTTCACCTGAACCTCTGCATTTATCGCCAAGCAGTCTTGCTCCACACCACGGTTCCATCTGACCCTGCTCTAATCCCCCTTAGAGGACGCGACCTCCGGCTAAAGAGCAGCTAAGTTCATATTCCCTTGCAGGGATCCCTGGTGATTACCTCTCTACTGTTACACTCCGCACCTCTCTGGGGGTAAGTCTATATAGAGCGTGGCTTCGAGGTCTACTCGAAACTCAGGCTCCGTGACAGCAGCTTTTAAAGTTATGGAGAAATTGCACATTGGACAAAACCTTTCAAAGGCAGGCAGACTGCTTAGTAGGATCATTTAAGGATCTATGCTATCCTAAATATCTATTAAGAAATGCATTGGTAGACATTAAAGAAGTAGATAGGAACTCACTTTTTGGTAAGGGATTGAGGATAATGGAGATTTGCAGGAAAAAAAAGGAATCTAGCTAATATAGCTAATAAAGAGAATCTTGTTTTTGTAACTCAGTATATTTTCTTTTTGGGACAGATTAAGTGTACAAAAATCCAACTGGCTTCCTGAGAAACCAAAAAGGCTTTTTTTAAATTTAATACAGGTTTTTTAATCACTTGCTCATTTGTACAACATAGAAAAACACGTTTTTGTTCCTTTGTTTCAAAAAAGAAATACGAGATAAAAGATTTTTTAAATTGCCAATCCACATTTCTTATAGATAGTGATAGATTGTACATGTGTTATCCAGTATGTAGGTCGTATGATCAGGACATTGAATGTGAGGTTTCTTGAGCATAGAAGAAATGTTTTAAAAGGAAATGGAGCGCATAGCTTTTCAAGGCATATTATTCAGAAACATGGAGGGGCTATGGATGGTGTTAAAATATCCGCCATAGAACAAGTTAAACCCACAGTTAAAGGGAGAGATTGGTTTGCCAGGTTATGCCAAAAAGAAGCATACTGGATATTCTCAAAGGGCTACCTATTTCCAAGGAGGCTCAATGAGAGTATTGAATTGAATATGGTCTGAATTGATTAATTTATTGAGGCTTATTTTATTTAATTTCATTTTTGTATCAATTATTTATTTTGCATGTATAAGTGCAAAATGTCTGGAGTCCAATTAATAAAGAAATATACTTGCCTGAAAAAAGTCTAGACCCCTTTGGAGAATCTCAATACATTTGTCTTGAAAATTAATATTAAAAGTGATTCAAGTATATAGTAATAGGGAAAGGGTTATGAGTGCTGGTGACCCAGTGGGTTGGGAGACTACCTTTGGTGACGGAGGTGATCAGTTTGAATCCCAGTTGGGGATACATTTATTTATTTTAATCTTTTTAGTTATGAGAATATGAATTTGTTTGAGTAAATACAACTCATAATTTAAAGTTGATTTTGATTCAGTTAATATAGTATAAAAATGTAATGTTCATTTATTTATAATAAATAAGTTGTAGAGAGAGACCCTAATCCCAAAGCTGTTTGATATACACAGCAAATCCATTGGGCCGTGAAAGGTAATAGATGGGGAGCTGTGTTTTATGCACTGCTGGGGAGAAACTTGACTAAGAACTACGTCTGGCAGCTGAATATTATGCTTGACGCTCACTAAGAGAAACTTTGATCTTAATTAGATCATATAAGGGAGGTATTTGGTTTCCTTAAAGTCTTGCAGAGGAATGTCTGCAATTGATGTTTGCAGCGACTTGTCTAAATAGGATAAATCTGAGGCAAAAGGCCACATATTCTAGTGTGTGAATCTCCGGAACTGTTACCCATTCATTTACAATTTAAAGGTAATTGGGCTTTTTTCCCCCTTTTTTTATCTTGTTTTATTAGATGGATTTTTATTTATGTATGTTGGATGTTCAGAAATATTTGATTTTTTAAACGCCTATTTGGATGTGTGGTTTAGATTTTGGGGAGCCTGTTTGCGCTTCTTTCTTTCTTTGAAGTTTTTGGTGGTTAAAGTATTGCACAATAATTTATTTATTGGAGCAGCAACTCTCTTGACAAAAATTAAATGTAAATAAGAGTAATTGAACATTGTAGCTTCACTAGGATTCATTGTTAATAACGTCAATGACTTAATAACGTATTTTCCGCACGTCAGGAGAATGAATGTGGATTTTCAACTTAATTGTAATAACAAATTTGAAGTGTTTAAGATTAAGATTACTTCAGACTCTCCATCGCCGACTACCTTGAAATCGGGGCCACCCTCTTTTTTAGAACAACATCTGAAACAGAAAAAACTAGATCACAGAGATGGAATAAGGCCAGTAGCATAGAATCCCCTCCAGGAATAGAAATTATCAAGACACAGAGGAAAACGAGCTAAGAAAGGCTCCAAAAAGAAGAGCGATTACTAAACACTCCCCCACAAAGGTATTTTTAATTTATCGGATAGAATTCTACAGGTGGATGAATTGAGACTATTATCCAAAGGATTATTCTTTGTACCTACTAATACCGCAAATGGGTTTGAATCATTTATTGACCTAAACAAATACATCAGAAAACTGACCTTAAAAAGGCATTTTTTAAAATTAGGAAATATTGAGCCTGATATCAACCAGAGAGTTGTATCAGAGATACAAATTCATACAGGATTAAAAATGTCAAAAAAATTCTATGCGGTAGAATCTAAAGGAACACCTGGAACTGCATATCAAAACAAAACAGAGAGTTAAATTCAATCTTACCTGGGGAGAAAAAAATAGCTTTAGGGAATTTAATTAAGGATGAAAATCTCATTATTAAACCAGCAGACAAGGGAAGAGGTTTGATTTTGTGATTATGTGGGTGAAGTAAATTGGTTGATTAGTAATACAGTGTTTTATGAAAAATTATCATCTGATCCCACTAAAGAATTTCTAAATGAATTAGAAATATTCCTGTTGAAGGGCCTTATGATTGGCTGTTTATGTAAACAAGAATTTGACTATGTGTTTAATTATCATCCTAGGGTTGCAACATTCTATCAGTTTCCGAAAATACACAATTAAAGAACCCCCCGGGACGTCCGATAGCCTCGGGGATCGGGTCCCTGACCTCCTACCTCTCAGATTATATGGACCATTATCTCACAAAATATGTGGGAATATTGATATTCATATTTAAAAGATTTAACCCAGGTTTTACAGGTGATTAAAGAAATTAAGTGGCAATCAGATTATTTATGGTGTACAATAGATGTGCAATCACTTTACCCTGCGATTCCACATAATAAAGGAATAGAGGCAGTGAAGAAAACATTGAAAGGTGATAAGGATCTGAGTGCCGAATTTTAGGACTTTATCGTGGACTGTGCTAAATATAATTTGGATCACAATTATTTTATGTTCCTAGACGAATTTTACCATCAGGTGTGGGGAACTGCGATGGGCAGTCCCTTTGCACCAAGTTATGCAAATATCTATATGGGCGAATGGGAGAGTCAGGTGATTTATGCCAATGACTGCTATATGCAGAAAATTGTGTTGTTTAAGAGGTATATAGACAATATACTTATTATTTGGAAACGTACAGCAGTAGAATTTGGTCAGATTATGAAGGAGATTAGCGAGAATGATTACGATTTGAAGTTCACCTCCAATACCCAGAAAGAGAGAATTAAGTTTCTAGATTTAGTGTTGGATAAAAAAAATGTCATGGAAAATAAGATTAACACTTATACATATATAAAGAAAGTAGACAGCAATAGTTACATTGATTATACAAGCTGTCACTTTAAGAAATGGAAAGATAATATTCCTCTATCTCAATTCTGGAGAATAAGGTGGAATTGTGAAAATCTAGAGACCTTTGATACTCAGGTGGCAGTGATGTATAAAGATATCAGGAACGTCGGTATTCTGAGAAACTGTTGTCAACTAGTCTAGGAAAAGAGAGGAGACTTGATAGGACTGAATTATTAACCTACAAGAAAAGGAAAGTAGTGGATACTACATCTTTTTAGTGCTCCTTCATTACCACTTTCAATTCAGCTAATAATGTAATTATTAAGTTCTAGTTAAACACTGGTCAGTTTTGAAGTTAGACCCAGTTTTATGTAATCATCTGCTTGCCAAACCTCAGATCATTTATAGACGATCTAATACTAGAGCTTGTTTAGCTCTAAGAGTACTAGATCGGAATATAAATCGGAATATAAAGTCTTACATGAATTGTTGGACTACACACGTGGTTTAACTTCTTGAATGTAATTGAGGAAAAAATTATGTAGGAAAAACCTTTCAAAGTTCACATATTTGAACATTTAAAGGAATATTCATCATAATGTTGAAAACCACAGGTATCCCCAGACATGTCTCTAAATGTCATAATGCAGGTCCTGGATCTTTACGGTTTAAGGCAATAGAACACGCAGAGGTTGATAAAAGAGGGGGAGACCGTCTTTTGAAATAAGTACATAATAAGGGAAACAAATTGGATATATACTTTAAATACCTTTGTCCCATCTGGATTGAATGAAGCATGTGAAATTACCCCTTTACTGTGATGATAGAGATTGTTTATTATATTTATTGCCATCAAATACTATATCATTTGATATGAAGGATAAACAATGCCTTGTCCATATTAGCAACTTGGAAATAACATGTAGATTTATGTGAAGTGATAGATCTTACAAAAGAACAACATTGTAATAGAACAAGTAGTACGTTTATGTAGCATCTAAAAGTGCAGTATGCATTTGATATTGTGAGAAACATCTTAAAGCATTTTAAAACATTTTTAACATTGTAAACATATGTATGAATTTATATCAATATTTTATATGAATGTTTATTTTATTTTTATTAAATTATTATCATGTAATATTTCTTTTACAAATTTTCTATAACAATCTGTGCTTAGAGGATTTTATTAACTACGTGATAACAAGGGGTTAACACAACCTATTGGATACCAGTAGAACATGGCCCTATAAAAAGCTGTCTAGTATGGTGTAGACACACCCCTCCTGATGAAGTCACCTGCAACGAAATATGTAGAAGGAGTAGACGCTTGATTACAAGTGGGAGAGCTGCTCTGTTCTGAGCGGGATGTTTTAGAAGGAAGCTGAATTGTAACCTGATATGCTATGAAAGCTTGTTGTTCTGGTACGTGCATGATTTTATGTTTTATGAATAAATCTTTTACATCTGATAATACACTATGGAAGCATCCCCTTTGTGTTTGATATTTTAGAAATTAGTTTATCCCGTGGATATCGGGTTCTGAAAGGGGCATACGTGCAGATTACGATCTGGTGGTGCATTTTGAAGGTGTGGACAAACAGCAGCACCTTGGATTTCCATTTACTCTATAGACACTTGTCTTGATTGGACATTTTTTGTGGTGGTGCACACTGTTTATCATTTTTAGTATTAACGAATCTAGGTATGCTCTGCTCTAACAGGTATTGTACAGGATACATACAAAAATATGTGGAATATTAAGTATCAGCAGAATGCAGAGAAAAAAAGTATTAACTATCAGCACCTGTTTATAATATAGTAATACAGTAATTCATGGCAAAAATATTTATTTTTTTTAAAAAAAAAAATTTTTGTCCTCCCCCCAGGAAATTTATTACATTTATTACGATGCTATGCTCGTCTACTGTACATGAAATGCATTTTTACAGTTGCCATTGATTGCAAATATATGTTTTGGCATGCATACGTGACAGTCATCATTATCACTCGGCACGTGAACTAATATGCCAGAAAAACTCTTAATTGAGAGATGCCCAAGGCTTGAGCCGGATGCTGCTGCCTGCACTCAACCTTTGAATACCCTTACTGTAAATTAATTGCATGCATATGCCCATTTCCTTGGAATTAAAAAAAAATACATATAAATCTAGACTGTCGTGCATGAAGGTTTGTCTAAGCTGTACCTAGTTTCTCCAGCTTACTTGCACCTGCTCAGGAACATAGGGCCTAGTTCATGAAGGCACCTATCTCCCAATTTTGAGGACATTGTACGTAAAATCACTTTATGCACGCCCAGGACCGGACCATACACCAGTAAACTTAGCCATGTCCGCTCCGTCTTCTTATGCAAAGGACACTTACTAAAGCCTACTATTTTGGACAGTGAACGGGGTGGGGAAAGGGTGTCTGGCTGTAGTCAATGTACAGTAAGGGCATGCCAAACTCAAGTGCACACAGCTACATCCCATTTAAGCTTTGGGCATCTCAAAGTTACTTGTTTTTTCCTCTGTATCTCTTGCTCCAGCTACAGGGCTAGTCCAAGTCCTGAGTGCTAGTATGTATGCTATAACATGTGTTTACGATCTGGAGCAACTGTAAAAATGTATTTAATGTACAGTAGATATTAAGATCATCCTAATAAATGTATTGTAACAAAAACAACACTTTTTTTAGAGTTAATATCTATATTATTAACAGGTGACAGTAATTCACTATTTTTTTCTGTGTCTTCTTTTGCAAAATCATAAGCCATATAGGTATTGGACATATCCTGCAATGTCTTATATAGTAGAGTTGAGCAGACTTGCACCCAAATTAGTCAGCGTATTTATCTTCAGATCCGTTTCTTGTTGAATTCAAGAGTACGTGTGCATTTTACAACAAACACACGTTGCGCTCAGAATACTTGCCTTGATGAATCGGGCAAAAGTCTCTCTCAAAAATGACCTTGCAATGTCAACATCTACTGTATGTTAAGGTGAGGTTGTGTGTGAATTGCTGGGGCAAAACTACAGGGTGTATAAGAGGAAGTGAATATTAGGCTATCACTCCTACCACTTTAGAATCACTCTTTACATAAGATTAAACTTTCCTGTACTTTTCTAAAATAACGCTTTATTTATGACTTAATTTAATCATGATAGTGAGGGTAATCTGGAAAATGGCTTTGCACTATTCATTAAAGCAAGAAATGCCCGTGAAATATACCCTCTCTACTCCTTTATCTCATTTCAAAAGTACCGCAGTGCCAAATGAAAGCTAATATTTGAATTTCTCCGCAAAAATAGGAACACTTAGCACATACTTAGCAAGGAATGCCCTCAATTAGCTAAACTGCTTTCATTGGCCAGTGCAAAATTCTGTTCCCTGTCACCATCTTGCTCTGCAAATCCCTTTGCAAAAAAATTAAACCAAAGAAAATGTTGCACTATGGCACAGTTATCATTAATGATGCTTAGTACAAACAGATTTGCTTTTTCTCAGGAAATCCAGGTCTAATTAGTTGGTAAATGGCTACATGTTACTTTTATAACTCAATGGCAATCTGATCTATCTAAAATGGAATTGTTAATATGTGATTGGCTGTGGGCTCCTTTTTTCTGGTAGACTGTGGTTGCTGTGATTCGGGCAGTTTTCTTTACTGAATTTTACACAAATCAGGGACGAATCACAAATTACTTGACCTATGTGAAACAATTCACTCATCTTTATCCCAATTGAGGCATTTTTGTTTATGTTTGCAAAGGTGATTCTTCATTGCATAGTTTTATGAGACAACTGGGAATGTTTTGTGATCTCAGATACTGAATACTTCAATAAAGAATATATGCATTTTACGAAAAGAAACAGTTTCATAATCCAGAAGCCAGATCATGGACCTCAGTGAGATTAGGTGAATAGGAAAGATTCTGCAATATGAACAGTAGGGCAAATAAGAGTAGTCTAATGTCAAATTATTTCTTAATTGTAAGCGCAATGCTGTTCTTTAAGAGTTATTTATTAAGAGACTTAAAAGTGCAGTGAATTTTGTGTAGGATTTTATTGCAAAGACTTGTTTGTCTAACATTGTGTTTTCCTGGAGGATTGATTTGACAGGTTATATAAACTCCATTCCTTTATTCTTTTTTTGACTCTGCTTCCAACAGTTACGGCATATGGCTTCTGCACTGATGGAAAATGGAAAAGCAGCAGGAAGTATCTTGAGTCAATATAAGACAATCAAGTAAAAGATGGTATAGTTTGGAGGGACATCAGTGGGAATCTTTGCTACATATGGGTTAAATGTCTCCCTAGTTTAAATGATAAGGGTATTATGAGTCCCTGAGGAGTTCAGCGACCACACAAGTGTACAAGGCCAACTGCTTTTGTGCAGGTAATAGATCTCCAAGGTGACTTTAAATATCCATAAAAATTTACAGCAGGGAGTACATTTTCCGTATAATACACATTTTTAGAAATTTTTTCTTATGAAGACTGAAGTGATAACATCAAAAAATCACTAAATCTAACTATCCACAGCAGATCTCATGGTGTATACAGATATTATTACAGGACAATGGCCTTGATATCTAGGTTTCCTTGTTTCCCGAGTTTTAAATCCTTACAATAATTTGAAAACTATTCTGATGCAGTAAATGGCAATTACAAAAATATTGTAATATTCTTTATATAAAGTAGATATTGCTGTTACATATTGTGTGACTAAAAAAAAAATATTTAAAAGCACCATAAATTAGCACTTGGAGATTATTGCTGAATTGCTTCTTCAATACTCAGCTTGCATCCATCAGACAGAAAATGTAATAAAATTAATATTTATAGCACACACATTAACACAGCATAGGGCTTAGCTTGAAAGTAGTTAGCCCTTTGGATAAACCTTCTTTAAATTGCAGCAAAGACATCAATAATTATTGCTACCGTATACTTGAATGAGCTGACAGACTAATTTTCTTTGAACTATACAAGAGTTCTGTTATTGTCCTGGAGGGATTCCATTCACGCTGCCTAATACATAGGCTGCCATTTTCTTCTTTCTAATTGCTCCTGATCAGCCTCCACATTGAGTATGTTCCTCGGCAAAACAATAACAGATCGACTTCCCTGGAGAGGGGGAAAAAAGAGCCAATGCAAACATGTTCAGTCCGTAACTATAATAAAGAACATATTGTGACAGGGATAATACAAATATGACACACAATAATGTTTTTAGACATCAACTGTATAGTTGAAAGATTGGATAATATATATTTTAGAACATGCCATAAAATATTCATAATTCTAGAATGAGTAGTGGCAGCTTCTTAATGTAAGTATTCTTTCCTAAAGAATCTCATTTCTGCAACGGGAGAATCCTCTGGGAAATCCCTTTAAAAATGCAAAGGCTGAAAGCATTAAACCTTGCCCACTCAACCTAATCATTTACATATCTAATGTCTGTGTAAAGTCTTTTTATACATATATTGGAGATCAATTGGTGCACACTAGAAATGCCTTGGGACGTTCAAAATGAAGAATGCTTTTTTATTGTATATTAACAATATTAATTAAAATCTGAAACTAGTTGATAACACAACTATTTCAGCAAAAGGCAAAGAAGCCTGTACATGAAATTAAACTTGGAAGCGGTTGTCATACGTGACAGAATAAACACATACAGGTAATAATTTACAGAACATTAGTAACATTTCATCATATTATCCTCAGTGTGTTAAGAGTTAGACTCTACCTTGGAAGACAAAGTCACTACTTGACCATAAATCAAAGACCTGCCATATGACATATTAAACTTTGCAAATATAACATTAAAACAGAATATTAATAATAGCGTAAGGAGAACACTTTTATTTGAAAAAACTTTAAAATGTTAATATTAATGACATTAACATTAATACTAGTTTTCATACAGACTGTTAATGTCACTATTTTATAGTATATATTTCTCTTACTTAGCTATAGCACCTATATACCTCTATGGTGAGATATACAGTTTTAAAAGACATACTAACCACAATAACTAACATTTGTGTATTAGACTCTGTAATATTGCTATATAGTATCTGAAAATAACAGTACACATTTTGATCAAATGTGTGCAAACTAAACCCTCATCAGAGATATGGGGGTAAATACTCCGGTTTCTTCAACTCGCGGGAGTTCGGCGAGATGACAGATAAAATTGTAAAGGCAAGTTTCCCTTTACAAGGTAGCGCCGCTTTAAATTTTAGCTGTCATATCGCCGAACTCCCGCGAGTTGAAGAAACCGGAGTATGATACAGTATGATACATTTACCCCATGGAGCGATGAGAGAGGTCTCTTTTTTAAACATACATTGTCCAATTGGGCTTCCTCATCCATCAATTACAGGTAGTTGTTTTATGTAAAATCATCTATGTAATATCTATCAAATCACAATAAACATTTAAATCAGTTTTCATTTGGATGGCTTTAATGATCCTAAACCTAAACCTCTTACAGGACTCAAGCACATCAATATAAATTATAATAAATAAATGGCATCAAATGTGTTTCAATAAATAATTTAATTAACTCACCCTTTAAAAACAATAAAGTTCAACCACCCCATTTGAGGTTTGATCCATTGCACAAAAGGTAATTACCTAGTTAGCTAGGTTCAGACTCACTTAATAATGTTGTGGCTCAACATATACTTAAACTTACAATCTTCAAAAGTTGCATTTATAAAAACACCTCTTAATATAACCCCTTCTGGGTTCAAACCCGGGACTCTTAGTTATCAACTAGGCCTCCAAACCTTGTAAGCCATATATTCTAAGACAAATATAGCAAATTGTATATAGTCTATCTTAAATTCCATTCAGTTCAATAAAGTTATTTAAGACTTTAGGAAGCAATGATCTTAATGAAAATATCCAGAAAGATTCTCTTCTACAAAGCGTTGGTTTAATTTGTTCTTTTATACCATCCATGACCCCTCCATGTTTCTGAATAATGTGTCTAGAGAGACTATGTGCTCCATTCCCCATATGGATGTTTCTTCTGTGTTCTAAAAACTGTACATTAAGTGTCCTAGTCGTATGGCCCAAATATTGGATTCTGCATATGCAATCTGTGACATAAATAATAAATGTTAATTAACAATTCAAAAAATCTTTTATCATATATTTCTCTTTCGAGACAAAGGAACTAAAATCCGTTTTTTTTAATAGGCGCAAATTAACAAGCAATATAACGATTCTTATTGCATTTAAAGAATCATTTTTGTTTCTCTGAAAGCCAGT
The DNA here is from genome assembly GCF_038048845.1 of Mixophyes fleayi. Classification (NCBI taxonomy): domain Eukaryota; kingdom Metazoa; phylum Chordata; class Amphibia; order Anura; family Limnodynastidae; genus Mixophyes; species Mixophyes fleayi. The sequence continues at coordinate 71,920,753 of NC_134402.1, forward strand.
TCAATCCTAATTTTCCTAAAGTTTTATCCCCAACTTTATTTTCTTTTCTAAAATGGCTTGGTACTAATTTATTTTTTAAAGTCACACCCCTCCTATATACTACTCTTGCGTTCTCTTCAGTAGAGACTCATAGGACTTCATCATGCTGTACAAAAGCAACATTCCTCCTGGCTTCTTTATTTCCCCTGACCAAGAGTTGTACTGAGTTACAAAAATCGTAATATCTTTCTTTTCTCTATCTACCTCCATAACCTCAATAAACGCTCCATTCAGTAAATTCTCAGGATAGTCTTGATCTCTAAAGGATAACAGGATTTGGAAGGTTTCAACCTGCATGCAGTTCCTACTTAACCTTAAGAGTTGTCCCTTTGGAATTGTATTTTTCCAAGATTTAAAATGGAAACTCCCATAGTTCTTTGTAACAATCTGATTCCTCTCAATAGAAAAAGGCAATTGATTTGCCACTCATGAGACATGCTCGTAAAAGTCAGACCAAGAATTATTGTTTAAATGCTTAACAAAAGAGTGAAATTAAATAAAAATCCCCTCTCCAAATCATCAATATATTTGCCATAGAGCACCAGTTTCACCTCAAAAGGACCGTCCCAAATATAGATATTCTTGAACAAGCTCGTAGCAAGATTGGCAAACCTAGTGCCCATGATAATACTCTGCACTTGTAGGAAATATTGTGAGTCAATTATAAAATAATTGTGCATTAAAATAAATAAAATAGAATCCAAAATAAACCCATTCCATGTCTCATTAAGGTTACAATCCAGTTCTGAAAAATGCTGGACGACTAATATCCCTCCCACGTGTGGTAAATTAGTGTAAAGGGATTCTACTCCACAGGTGAAAAATGATAGTCATTCTCCCATTTCTGGCCACTTCAGAACAGTCCAGCATCTTGTCTTGAACTACTTCAATGTGCTGTTTAAAGTGTGTTTGGGGTCATTTTCCTGCTGGAAGATCCATAACCTTCGAAAGAGTCTCATATTTCTGATACTGGGTTCTACTTTCCACTCCAAAATGGCTTGGCAATCTCCAGATCTCATGGTACATTGCACACATTCAAGAAACTTAGTGCCAGATGCAGCATAACTTCACCAAAACACCATTGAATCTACTCCATGTTTATCTATAGGGGATGTGCTCTTTGCAGTTTAAGTTTACTCAACAACAGACACACAGCAACTCTGATATTCAGCAAAATCTGTAATGGATTTCTGAGACACAGCAGAAAACAAAACAGAGCATAAAAAACATAACAAGATGCAAGGAATAAAGATGTGTGGTTAAGAGGCCCAGGCAGGGTAATATGTGGTTTAGACTTCCATGGAGGGGTATGTATGGTGAAGATTGCAGGGGAGGGGATCTATGGTGAAAAGGCAAAGGCAGGTGAATGTGTAGTGAAGATGCCCAGGGATGGGTATGTGTGGTAAAGAGGCTCAGGCAGAGGGATGTGTGATGAAGAGGAACAGGGAGGGGGATATGTGGTGAATAGGAACAAGGAGGGTGTTTGTGGTGTGGTTATATAATGTATGATCTGTGTTATGTACTGTGTTCCCTTATTGCTCATCTTTTGATATTTAATGTACGTATACATTTTCCAAACAGGCTCAAACATACCAGGATCCATTCAAGAAACCAACAGCAGGTTGTGAAAGGTGCAATCAGAGATACGAGAACAACAACGCAGACCACCAGCAGCCTAATCCTTTAAATATCTTAATTTTGTTTCCTAACCTCTCTTGTATTCTCTAATTTGCTCAGTGTGTCTCTCCATCTTTTGCTGTCCTCTTTTTCTTACTTTCCTTTATGTCCTGTCCATCCGCCTGCTGTATTTTTATCTTTCAACTTACTCACCTCCTCTCTCCTCTATGCCACCTTCACTCCACCTCATCCTCTCTTACACTCTCTATGCAGTCTTTCAAGACAGTGAGAATCAGCTCAAGGTGCAAAGAGTGGAATGCCAACCATTAATCTTCACGCACGTGAAACCTTTATTTTCTTTCAAATAATGATTGTCAGAGAACAACTATTGTTTTTCCCCCCACTTCAGCTATATGTCTATACATTTCACCTCTGCATCTAGCTGGTATGGGCATATGGGGTCCTCAGTGTTGAGGGTTTTTTTCATTTGTACTGGGTCCCACAGTTTCCCGCTCTTACCATATGCCACTTTTCATTGATTTGCTGCTAGATGGTGCAAGTTGACCCAGTTTTTCCTTGTGTCTGAATGTGAGCTTGAATCTGTGTGGCAGTTGTGCTTTCTCTACTATTCAAGTAATTCTGCCCTGCAAACTTTGATCAGGTTTTCTCCTTTACAGGGTGCCATGGGCTTTAAATTTCCTAATAACATTGCATACAGTGGAAATGAGAACATAAATGTTTATGGAGATTAATTTGTAGCCTTGCGTTTGTCAACATGGGGTTACAAACTTCTGTCTGACCTCATCAAAAAATTGTCTATTTATCCTTCTTTTATCCTTGCCAATTGCAGTGTACACCATGACACAAAACAAGAGAATGAGTTATTTTCTCAATTCAAGCTTGTTAAATGATTATTATATTACAGGCACTTGCTACTCACCACATGTGAGTTCAGTTCCAAAATGAAGGAGAATCTACTGCTTGAAATCTTATTATTTCTAACTATTTATAAAAAGTAGCAATAATTTTGTCAGGCATATTAAAGTATTTTGTGTTAATGTCATCAATTTTGTGGAAGAAATGATTACAACAAACTGCAAGTGTGGCAATATTTTGGCCTAGGTAGATGCAACAGAGAAAGGTATGGAATGAATTATATTATAGGCACTCATCTAAATAAGGTCACTTTGTTTCAGTAGTTCTAAGAAGCGTATGTTTCTTTGTGTGTTAAACTCTATAATAATGTTATAAAATATAATACCTGAAATAGTTCTTCTATATATACATTAGATAACTTTTTGGAAAATCATTTCTGTAATCAATATTTTATTACTAGGTCAAATTAAAAAATATTTAAATGGATATATTGAGTAAATAAAAAGTTGTTTATAATTAAAATTTACTTTTCAGCTTGGCCAATAGTTGGTCTTCCCACACCAGTAAGTATAACTGACATGCTATGCAGATATGGTTGGCAAACATTTGTCTTGACAAGACAATGTAATTGAAAGTTCTTATTCTGAGAAACTAAGAGAACAGAATTTGGCCCTAGTAAAGAATACATTTATAGATGAAGATACGATGACTGACGATTTACTTTATGTGATGGAGAGTGAATCAGAGAAAGCAAATGCAATTCATTAAGAGGACAATGAATACAAGACCTCAACTACGGACAGCGGCATTAGTTGACATTTAAAAGATGAAGAGAGACCAGGGACACAATGTTAAATGGTGCAAGTCACGATGGCCCACTCACCCACCCATATGTTGTAAAGGACATGCACATAGTTTAACAATCCAAGGACTTCAGCAACAGGGACTGCCTATCCCTGAAGTGCTTGATTTGTTTGGGCCCCACAAAATAGAACATTTTGCTTGCTGGTTGATGAACTTGACAGAATAAATATGGATTTTAATAAATTATTAATAGGAATTTTTCTAACTGTGGTCATCTTCCTCTATGTTGACAATGTCATCACCCTCATCATCATCACTGATGTCATGACCATAATCACCATCACACAATATTAAATCATCCCCACTGGAATCTTCAGATTCTGTTTGTAATTGTTGGCAAGAGCAGTATTCCTTAAACATTTTCATGAATATCAGTTCTACTACATTTTTGGGAAGTAGCCTTGTCAATTTCTAGGTGTAAATCATCATCAATTCTACTACTACTCATCCTCATATTTCCAAATGGTGGAGAAATTTTGGAAGAAGGCTGCTCTATAATGACAGTGTCAGAATCTGAAACATCAGACTCGCAAAAAGCACTCATGGATACCATTAGACTCTCCTCAGGATTCTGTGAGTGCCCAAGTTGTTCTTCAGCCTCAGTGTTATTTCTAGGCAATGATTTGACTGTTTTGTAGGTGATAGTGACAGATCTACACTCTGACCGACAAGGTGGTGCATGGAAAGCTTTTGGAATGGCCTTTCTAGTACACCGACCAGTACCAGCAGTAGCAGTACCCCCACAGCAAAATTGGGCATATTCTGAGCCTTATCTTGCCACTGCAGGTGATGTATGGTATGTTAGCTATGTTAGCTATGTTCCTTTCTTTGGACAAATCTCCACAATCATCAGAAACTTCTCTATTACTCCTGCTCATCAAGAGCTGATGTTTTCTTTGAGATTGAATGTGACAAATAGTGTTTGGATTTAAAGGATGCTTTTGTCAATTTTCTTAGCGCATTACTTTTTTCTACAAGTAGAGGTCTTAACATTAAAAATAGTACTACTGCCAGTACTGCAATTGGAATGCTTCTGATCTGTAGAGTGATCCATGGTTGCCAAGAGGAGTAATGCTACTTGAACAAGTTGGAGCCACTTGTAGCTGCCTGCCCCCACACCAGGGGCATTCCCAATGAGATAAGGAAAGGAAGGAGTGTTATCTTACATTTCTTATGACGCTGCTCCATAATATACTTCTAATTTAGAAAATGTTTTCTTATTTGGTACCAAACAAATTTAATATTTTACGAGTTGGTTGTGATGCTTAAAATCAAAGTCAAGAACACCTTGTTTACTTTTTTGGGGTGTGTGACTGTACAGACGATCGCACACAAATACCCTTTTTCCCCTCTTAATATAGATGTCACTAAATGACCCTTAACAACTTCACAAGTATTGAAAAATAGAAAAAAGTGGGCAATAATATAGAGGGTTTTGGAGGGGTTCTGCTGCTGACACTCAGACGAAAATACGCTTTTTATCCCCCACCTAATGTAGATGTCACTGAATGACCCTTAACAACTTCACAAGTATTGAAAAATAGAAACATTTTTAGAACATAGAATTTTATTGGGATGTGCAGCTGCAGTGACCTTCACACAAACACTCTGTTTTTGTTTTTTTTTAAACTCTTTATTTATGCAAAAAACAGAAGTTCCACATAGCAGATAATAAAAAAAGAAAAACATTTGAAAATAAGGGCCAAAACATGTCAATTGAGAAACGAAAAAAAAAAGTCAGGCAAATGACATATTGTTACACAAATTCCTAAACATAAAGAAAAGCAGTAAGTTAACCCATGGAAAGGAGATAGGCTTACCCAGCCAAGGATGTTGGAAGACTTAACTGCCCTGTCGATGCTGTTTTTATTTTTTATTTTTAGAGAGAGAAATAGAGAAGAGAAAGAGGAGGGAGGGGGGGGGGGGGTGGGGGGAGGACTTGGTAAGAGCTTCTGAATAAAATAGCCTTTTAAGTAGCGGGCATATTTGCTTGATGAAAGGAGTACCAAAAGTTCCACACCTTATTGAAATTTATAATTTTGTCATGGAGAAGGCTGGTGATGTATTCCATAAAGTCCATGTACCACACACGAGAGACTACACTTTGGAGGCTGGGTGAATGGAGGGACTTCCATTCCTTCGCTATCTGGAGGCGAGTAGCGGCACAAATGTGTTGAACAAGTCTATCTGCCTGTTTAGTTAGGCTTTTGACTTGGGAGCATAGCAGCATAACCATTGGGTCAGGTAACACCTCAACGTCTAAGATTCTTGTCATTAGGTCAGCCACCTGGGACCACAAATTTGAAACACTAGGACATGTCCACCATATGTGGTAGAATAAGCCGACCTCCCCACAACCTCTCCAACATGAGTCTGAAGTGCCAGGATATATTATATGAAGCTTTGAAGGCACTAGATACCATCTTGTATATACTTTAAATGTGTTTTCTCGTATTGAGGTGTTAATGGAGATTTTGGAGATTCTCACTCTTAGCCGGGACCATCCCTCCTGATCCAGAACTCTACCAGTATCCCGAAGTCATGCCGCTTCAAACGATTCCGCAGTGTCAGTTTTTGGTTCCAGGAAATTATGGTATACCAAAGAAATTAGTCCTGGAGCTACTGGCCTATACACACAGCTCCTCTCAAAAGGAGTAAGTCTAAGTAGCTTAGAAGATCTACAGAGTGATTGAATAAAGCCTCGGATTTGAGTGTAAGCAAAATGTAAGGATGAAGGAAGGCCCTTTTTTTCTCTTAGATCCGGGAAAGTCAGGGGAGCAAAATCTCCCAAAATGTGAGTAAACTGAGTGATACCCGCCTTTTGCCAGGGGCGCGAGAATGACCGGATATTTCCTGCCGGAAAATCCGGATGATGCCACAATGGTGTAAGAGGAGAAGGAAATAATGAGGTGAGCTCCCACTTTCTATGGAGCTTGTACAAGTTGAGTGTGAACTGTATGGAGGGGTGCGAATACACTGAGGCCGGCCTTTGAACTCTGGGGAGCCAGGTGAGCGAATTCAGGTTGTGATCTGGTGTATGTGCGTTCTCTAGGTTGACCCATCTCTTGATCCCCGGAGCAGACTGCCAGGAAATGATATGACTAAGGTTAACTGCATGATAGTAGCGCTCAAAGAGCGGAAGTCCATATCCCCCTGACTGAGTGGATTTAGCTAGGCAAGACCTTTTGAGTCTCGATTTTTTCCATTGCCAGATAAATGTACCGCATGAAAATTGCAGGTTCGTTAGGAAAGTACCTGGGATTGGGATTGGTAATTTCTGGAAAAGGTATAAGACTCTAGGCAAAACGTTCATTTTTATCACACTAATCCTACCAAACCAGGAGACAAAAAGCGAATCCCATTTGGCCAGGTCTCTTTTTATTGAATCAAATAAGGGGGTGTAGTTGGCGTGGAATAGTTGTTTCTATTCTTTTGTGATCTGAACCCCTAAATATCATGGCGCCTTTGGGCGCCATTGAAAATCGAATGAAGATTCGAGAATAGTTTTGGTGACAGTAGGAACTTGGAGTGAAAGGGCTTCTGATTTGGAGTTATTTATTTTATAGTTTGAAAAGGATCGATATTCTTTAAGTTCTTTAAGAAGATTTGGGAGCAAAATAAGGGGGTTTGCGAGTGTTAGTAGTACGTCATGAGCGAATAAGGAAATTTTAAAATGGCGAGGACCAATTCGAATCCCTGATATGTCCAGGTTTCTTCTAATAGCGGCAGCTAAAGGTTCTATTCATAAAGCGTATAAGAGGGGGGACAAGGGACACACCTGTCTAGTGCCATTGCCTAATGAAAAAGCCTGGGATAGGAGCCCATTGGTCAATACCGATGAGGTGGGGTGGTGATATAGGGCCTGAATGGCCAAAAGAAAGGCCCTGTTTAAACCGAAATGACTTAACGTGCTGAACATGAAAGGCCACGAGAGTCTATCAAAGGCCTTTTTAGCGTCTAATGCCAAAACCACTGACGGGATCTTATTCTGATTAATATGGGCAATAATGTTTATTGTACGTCTAGTGTTGTCTAAAGTCTGCCTGGTGGGGACAAAACCTACCTGGTCTGGGAAGACCAGTGTTGGTAAATAAGCATTTAAATGGTTTGCCAGAATTTTGGCGAAAAGTTTAATGTCAGCATTGATTAGTGAAATAGGGCGATAGCTGGGGCAACAGGTCGGGTCCTTGTTAGGTTTAGGAATCACCACTATAGTGGAACACGTGGATTCCGCATGAAATTTACCACCCGTAATAATGTAATTAAACAGATGCGTCAAATGGGGGACCAGTTATTTGGAGAATGTTTTATAATAAAGCATCATAAAGCCATCAGGGCCGGGGGCTTTGGAGTTCTTCTGTGACTTTAGTGCCAGAATTACTTCTTCACTGGAGATAGCCTCGTTAAGAGTAGAAGCCTGGCGGGAGGATAGTGCAGGAAGAGACCAATTATCTAGGTAGGTATTGATGGCTTGAGGGGAGGCTTTAAGTGAAGTTTGGTCCTTATGAAGAATATACAGATTTTCATAATATTTGTGGAATGTTTCGTTTATGGTCCTAGGGTCATAAGATAGGTTCCCTTTTTTGTTTCTAATTGAATTAATTATTTGGGAGTCCCGTTTGGCTCTTAATCTCCTGGCCAAATAGGAATCGGCCTTGTTGCCTTTTTCAAAAATTGTTTGATTAAGACATCTAAGCTGGCGTTCCGTTCTCTCTGCGAGAATTGACTGAATTTCGCCTCTAGTCTTTTGAATTTCCTTCAACACTGAATGGGAGCTAGACTCCTTATGTGTTGTTTCCAAATTTTTAAGTTGAAGAGTAAGTTTACCAACCGTCTCATTACGTTCTTTTTTTCTGCGGGAAGCAAACTGAATGATATCCCCCCGTATGACTGCCTTGTGGGCTTCCCATATAGTGGAGATCTGAATCTCTGGGTCTGAATTGATTTCAAAATATTTTGTGATATAATCAGATATGAGATCTTTATACCCAGGGAGTTTAAGAAGAGTCTCGTTCAGTTTCCAGGAGGTTCTACCCCGAGGGTTCTGAAAAAGATCAACCGTTAACGATAATATATAGTGGTCTGACCATGTGTTGGAAACTATATCAGCCCTAATTATTTGTTGGAAGATGTTTGAGCAACCCATAAACATATCAATCCGAGAATAGGTTTGGTGGGGAAAAGAGTAAAATGTGTAATCCCTCGATGAGGGATATAACGCTCGCCAGATATCAAAAAGGCCGGCCTCAGTCACTTGTTTTTGTAGATGTTTTGTATGTGAAGATGGGGGGGAGGAGTGCCTAGAGGCGGATCTGTCTAAGAGGGGGGACATAACGGTGTTAAAGTCACCCCCGAGTAAAAGCAAACCCTTACGGAAATGATGTTGTTCCGAGAAAAAGTGTGTGAAAAAAGCTGTCTGACCTGTATTTGGCGCATAAACATTGGCAAAGGTTATATCTAGATGACCAATCTTTCCCGTCAGGAAGAGAAACCGGCCCCCAGGGTCGTCCTTAACTGCTGACACGACAAACGGAATTGAACTGCGGAGAAGAATGGCAACACCATTCCTCTTTGTAGAATGAGAGGAATAATAGTCATCAGAGTATCTTCTTGAGGACAGGGAGGGATGGTCACCCACCTTTAAATGATTCTCCTGAAAAAAAATTATATCACCATTAAGTTTTCGTAACGTATGGAATAACATAGAGCGCTTTTGAGGTGTGTTTAACCCTTTAACATTAAGGGAGAGTGTTGTAAGGGTCATGATCGATATTCTTAGAAGAAACACAAAGAATAAAGATGTTATCCCTCAAACTGAAGTACAAGGGGTTGGGAGGTGGGGAACAGGGAGTGGAAAGGGAGGGGAAAGAAGAGTAAAGGAAAGAGGAGTTATGAAAGAAGAAAGGCAAGGGTGTAGGTTCAGGCCTCAATAGCAGAGGAGAGACCTACTAGGACAGTGCCTAAAAAGCTATATTAACTTAAAAAACAAGGCAAAGTTTGCCTATTCAGTTATCAGAACCAAGGCACAGAGTTCGGGAGTGCGTGTAAAATATAGACTGCCAGATAAACTGCTAAGAAAATCCCAAGGTATGTGGGCGCGTGGCTAGGAGGACAGGATACATCCCCCGCCCGTACATAAATAACATAATAAGGTTAAACCTGAAGCTAAACTTGTAACCAGAAACAACAATATCTACGGTAGTTATGAGAGCAACATGAAAATATTGACATTTGTTAGAAGAATAAAAGAAAATACAAGCAGAGCAAGTAAAGGCACAATATTACTTCACGTCTCCTCTAACAGAGACATAGATTTACAAATCAAGGGGGTTGTTGCGAGGAGCTCTGGGCATCGCTACCCACAATCCTGTCAAGACGGAAGAGATGGAGCCTGCGGAGTAAGTCTTTTCCTTCATTCGGTGTTCGGATCGACTCTTGAAGGCCCTCAACTTCAATTATCAAACGAAAAGGGAAACCCCAGCGGTATATGTATCCGTTTTCTCTAAGGATGCTGGTAACCTCCCTGAAGTCGCGTCTCTTGGCTATCGTTGAAGGGGCAAGATCTTGAAAAACTTGAATACGGGATCCTTCGTAAAGAGTATAAGAAGAATTCCGAACCGCTTTGGTAATAAGTTCCTTGGTCTTAAAGGATAGTAATCTCAATATTACATCACAAGGGGGTTCGGTATCTTTTGGGCATGGTCTCAAGGCCCTATGAACCCGTTTGATCTGCATTGGGTGATTGGATAAGGCAGGCTCCAGAGAAGAGAAGAACCTACTCAAATAGTCCTCCAGATCCTTAGGTTCCACTGATTCAGGGATATTGCGTAATCTGAGGTTATTGCGACGTTCCCTGTTCTCCACATACTCCAGCTTGTCCCTCATGAAATCGTTATCCTTTAGCAGAAAATCTATATCTTTTGAGGCTTCATTTTGGAATGTAAGTGACGACTCCATCTTGTTTTCCAGAACCGAGGTTCTTTTGAAGATTGCAACCATTTCTGCTTTGAGATCGCCTATAGCCTTCTGAAGATCAACGGAAAAGGCGTTAGTGCGCTCCACGTTTAAATTTCGTAATTCAGCAGAGTCCGCCTTGGTTGAGGGAGAAGCAGTGGTAGGAGGGTCTTGGTCACTCTGGATCTCCGAGGGTGAGTTAGGAGAAGATAAAGTATGTGCTTTGTCCTGATGGGAGAAGTGCTGAGTTATCTCTCCTGGTGCGCCTCTGCGGCCTCTACCCGCAGATTTATTCATGTTGAGTGCAGAATTTCTGGGAAACCGTTTGCTAATGTTGAGTATGAGGCAGACGGGCGGGGAACAAACCCATGTGGGTTAAGTGGACATAGTAAGTTGTGGGAAAGTTAAGTAGAGGGGTAGTATCTACCCTAGTGTCCCGCTGTTAGTTTTCTCTCTGGATGTTCTGGTGACTCTAATATGACTCCAGGAGAGCCTACCGACAGAACTTACTGTGGGGCTGGGGTGCGAAGTCCGCAGTCTGTTTAAAGGAATATTACAGTTTGTCCAGTGCGCCCCTGTCTGGCCAGAGAGCTAACTTCCACAGAACATACTTGAGGAATTTATATACTTGTAGACTTAGGGTGAATATTGTAGTAACGAAAGACCGCCACCAGGTGTCAGTGTTGCTACACCAGGAGATTTCTATCCAAATCTATTACAAGTTGAATCTAAGCAGAAGTGTTTCCACTGAATGAGGCCTGTTATTTAGCAGGTGATTCTTTCTTTCTGTAGGAGATCTGTATTACAGCCCTACTATCTGTAGAGGACCAACCTCCCTCGGACAGGCAATATAGATTGGTGCAGACAACTTGCACCTTATTTGAGACCCCGTACTGTAAGCGGGGCTGGCATCAGCTCTTGTTGTATAGTGCAGTGTCCCGTGGTCCAGGAGCCACAGCCGCGGACCGGAAGTGACCTCTCGAAAACCCGAAGTGGCCACCCGAAAACCCGAAGTGGGCGCCCGAAAACCGGAAGTGGGCGCCTGCGATCTACTCGGCGGTTCCAGGCTCAACCTTAGATAAGAACCAGCAGAGGAGAGGTCCGGTAATGGTGAGAAATATAGGGAAGCCCTGTCAGGGGGAACAGAGGGATCACCCCAGTTGCAGGGGTTGCCCCCACTCGGTAGTCAGATGAGGTGGTGTGTATGACAGCAGAGGCAGCCTGGAATGCGGCAATTTCTATGCCTAGCAATGCTAGGAGGGCTAATGAAAGGGTCAGGCCACAAGCAGGTCTTCACAGGGTCTCACAAGGTGATAAATTTGGAAGTACCAGGGAGAGCTCTTCTTAAAAGCATCCAACTAAGATGGTGATTAGGCCACGCCCCCAACACTCTGTTTTTTATACCGCTTAATGCAGATATCACTGCCCCACACAAGATTACTTTCACTGAAAAAACTTAAAATTATAAAATAAATTAATTAAATTGTTTTTTTGGGTTCTGCTGCTAAAGGTCATATAGCAAAAGCACAGTTTTTCTCCACTAAATGCTAAATAGTTATTTAATAAAAATGTCACTATTCCTTCTAAACTCTCTGACAGACTAAAAACCAATTGATCAGCAAACTGATCAAAGTGATCAGCAAACTAATCACAACTTTTCTATTGTTTTCTCTGTCCCTCTTTCACCCTATCTAACGCTGTATTCTGTAGTTTAAACACGATTTTCAGAGCAGAGCACTGCAGCTGACATCCTCCCCACATGCTGTCTGTTCTGTAATGGCAGATGAGAACATGATGGAGAGCTATATATAAAGGATATCGATCCAAAACTTGTGACATCCAACATTTTGCTGAAAATGTGTCAGGCCCTGTCGTGCGTCTGCCTCCAGATGGGCGCCTGCCTCAACGCGATGTCTGCGTCCCATTGCTTAGGTACGGTCATTCCCCGTTCTATTTGCATGCATACATGGAACTTGGCAACCGTTGGCAACCGTTGACGCTGTTCCTGTTTACTACCTGTACGCATGCGCAAGGTACCACGGTCCATCGCACAGCGACAAGTCGGCGGTTGGTTGTGGTTTTCCCGTCGATTGGCAGCACCTATCAGGGATCTTCTTCCTCTATTTAAGGAGCACACTGACGCCATTTGCTTGCCAGAGTATTTGGTCTTCAGCCTTGCTCCAGCGTTTGTTCCTGTGTTTTTACCTATTTGGATTCTGACCCTGGCTTGTTCCTAACTTCTCCTTTGGTTCCTGATTTTTGCTTAGAGTGATTCTTGGTTCTGATCCAGCTTCCTGACCATTCTCCTGCTTCTGATTTGGCTGTGTTCGTGTCTCTGGTTTTGATCCGGCTTGCTGACTATTCTACGTTCTGCTGCATCCAGACTGCCATCCTGCATCCTGGTGTTCCGTCACCGCTGCCTCATTTGAAACCTCACCAGCTAACTGATACTGAGGGCCGCAACCTGCACGTCCCTTGCAGCAAAGTCCATACCTCCTTGCGGGGGTTCAACCAGGGGCATGTTAGACTCCGCACCTCAGTATTCAGTAGCGCCAACTGCTGGCAGATATCACCAACTTCATCTTCGTGATGGTGACAAAATGACGTTTTGCCTCATTTTCAGATACGATTTTGGTGAATGAAACCGTGACATGGCTCAGTTATACTCGGAGCTATCAGATTTCTCCAAATCCGAACTGCTCATCTCTAATTATAATTTTTTTTCATCTTTGCTATTACATCCTTGTCTGTCAATTACAAAATGTTCTTCTCTAACATTTGACAGTACTTTTTCACAACAGTATACAAAATGTTTACTTGATATGACATGCAATAAAAATGCATTTCTAGCTACATAAACTTTTTGTAGATCTTAGCAGTCCTTTGTTTTACAATTTTCCTTATAAAATAAAAAAAAGGTCCTTTATGTTAAAAAAATTATTAGTGGAAATAATCTAATCCTCTCTCAGGTTCATATTCCAAAATTATCATGGTTCCTCAGTGAATGAATTTTTGCTTATATGAAACTAATGACTATTAGAGAACAGTTTTTTAATCTGCTAGTTTTATTAAATTCTAAATCAGTGTCGGAAGTGGAAATTTTAAACAGGCAGTATGGAAATTTAGTAGTGGCGGCATGGTAAATTTAAACTGAATGTAAGTGAATGGGATTTGATAGTTTTACAATCAAAGCAGTAGGAGTAGTGACGATATGGCATACCACCGTATGCACCCCCACTTTCACTACTGATGTAAATAAAATCCATCTGTCATATAAAGCAAAAAAGAATAAAAAGGAAAGGGAAACCCCATTAAAGATCTTGGTTGATTGAAACTTAATTAGCTCCTGCTTAGAACCTTATAAAAAGTAATTTAAGAAGTAATTGCAGTGTGATTGAAATTAATGTTTGGCTCTTTCTTTGTTCTAATATTTATTTCAAGAATTCTATTGTGTGCAAATTCAGAGGACCTATCTAAAAATACATTTAATTAGAATCAATTTACAGAACAGCTACTAAAATGGAGCAGAGATGAGACAGAAAATATATGACAAGAACATCCAAATACAGTAAGGGTTTAACAAGATGTCCAACATGGTACCCTAGCATAAGTAAAGGCAGGGGGATTTTAAGTGCAAGAGTACAACGTTTATAACTGGTGGGAGGGAGGGAGTTAACATAATGAAGAACTTCTTTGCAGAAAAGGTGATAGATCTGTGCAGGAGTGCTGAGAGAGGGGGGGGGGGGGTGGCATCCCATACTCCTAGCCCCCATGCACTCCAGCATGATAGTGTACCTGTGTGGAGTGGAGTTTATATCTGGGTGCCTGGTCCTGCTGTGGGTTGTAGTGTGACAGTCACAGCTGTATACTACTCACACAACTCTTCACAGCACTGTGCACTTACGGCCTGAACCCAGAGATAATGTGCCTACTGCAGTTGGAGGCAATGCAGGGAGGACAGGAAGCAGAGGCAAGAATGGTTGTATTGAAAGACAGGAGATATGTTCTCTCATGTGTGGTATTGACACAGAGCCAGAACCATGAGTGTACTGTGTATAATTATTCAGTACTATTCATGCATAATGTGGTATACTATGTTCGTCCTGTGGGGTGCTATGGTGGGCATAGTGTATACTGAAAGTTGCTATGGGGGCACTATATTTTCTGTGGGTGATATGAGGGCATTGTGTATGCTGCAGGGAGCTATGGAGAACTGTGTATATTGTGTGGTGCTATGGGTCCATTGTGAGTACTGTAGGGCACTATTGGGCACTGTACATATCTGGGGTATGCAGTGTGTATGGAGGGTGGGAATTATGGACTGCACTTATCATTTTTGACTCTGATGGAGTTTGACTTGTTAGCTGGAGCAGTCTGTATTGCTGTCGCTTTGCTGGTTCTTCCCCCTAATTAATGTTGATGAATAAACCATGCCAAAAGCATTGTGGCCACTCCCCCAACAAAGTGTGGCATCAAACTCAATCTCTATTTTAAGCATCTATGGAGCGGAGGCCAGAAATGTGCTGTACCAGGTGTGATGATTATGTAGTATATATAATGACTGTTATTTTCTGTTGAATTTATGTAAAAGAAAAGGGGAGGTTACTGTCGCACTGATTAGGGAATGACCCTCCAATATAAAATTCTTAAGAAAATTCCTATCTCATCTGGAGGGGTGCTACCAATAACATGTTTATTATAGTTCAAACAAAAAAGGGAGGCTAGAGGTTATTTATGGTGCACAAAGTTTCCCATATCTCAATTATTATGACGCAACATTGATTAAAATATAACCTTTATTAGTATGTTATATAAAATAGTCTTCTTAAAATAGCGCGAAATTGAATGTGATTGAGTGAATATGTGTGAGTTAAAACTCTGGGTGCGCAAAAACTTCTCTGAATTAATTAATGACCTGTGCAGTATTGTTAATCTAGTAGGTGTCATAATAATTAAGATATGGGAAACTTTGTGCACCATAAATAACCTCTAGCCTCCCTTTTTTGTTAAATTTATGTAAAACACTGTGAATATTTTATGTAACCTTCCAAAGTGTATTTTGTTAAATGATCTGAGTCTGACCTAGGCAAGTGTCAATGGTCTTTTGAAAATAGCCAGACCAGGGAGAGTTAGGTTAGGGGCAGTTTGAACCCAAAGTTGTGTGTGCAGAGGATTTAGCCAGGCCGAACAGCAGAGGTGAGCACTCAGTTCATGTGAAAATACTAGGTCTCAGCACATCCATGATTTACTTTCAAACTCTGTGTCATTGTGGAAATCGATCTGACTTAATTGAAAGTATAAATTCCTAAGGTGGGGGTTAAGGAGCCAGAAAGAAAATGGTTTAAAAATCCCTTGTTGCAATGGGACAGTGTCCATTTCTTGAGGAGAGTCTGTCAAGACTGAAATATGCCAAAACTTATCAATGTGTTTTCCTCACATGCCAATTTCTGAAACTTGTACGTAGGGTTTCTTGTTTTATTTCCTATTTTATTTTCTGAAACTCATTAGTGCATTTAATGTATGTCTGTTTATTAAAATTTTTTAAATAAGTCTTGGAAATATTTTTCAGATTAAACATATTTAATCTAGCTTATTTCTTCGTGATTCTTTGTGAACTTATGACGCCCAGGGAGGCTCATTCTACATGTGTATGTGATTTAAGTGTGAAACATTAATAAGTGGTTTCTGGTGAACGTAAGGACACCATAATAAATCCTTTGTGGTGGCAGAAAAGGTGTATTCATTGTTAATTAACTAAGGTAACACCAGTCACGTCCAGCTGTTCAGATTGCTGTATCTGGGACAGGCGGGCGTTCATGACACCAGGGCCCACAACTCATCTGCTGGGAATCTCTGGAACAACCCCCCAGCAGGTGTGATGACAAATCGTACAATTAAAGAATTCATATATTAAATGCAAAACTACTGTGAGGATTAAGTTCTCATAGACTATATAAACATACATTTCAGCTGTATACAATGTTGAACAACAATTCTTAGGGGGGGAATTCAATTGTTTGCGAGATCGGGAAAATACTTGCGCTCTAAAAATATTACCAGTAATACGGTAATATTGCGCGTAAATACAGTTAATAGGGAGGTGCGAGTTGAAATCCAGCGAGATATTACCGTATTAACGGTATTAGTTTTAGAGCGCGAGTATTTTCCCGATCTCAGTAAAAAATTAAAATACCCCCCTTAATCTTCATTAGGTAGAACAATAATATTTGCTGTTTTTCAGAAGCAACTAGCAAAACAAACTAAACTTATGGTTTAAAATATTGGTGCAAACCTGGCTATGCAATTTATAAAATGTGTCATCATTTTAACTGAGCACATAATCTAATAAGGCAAGTATATATGATAGCATTGTAATTGTTAAAAAAATGTAATTGCTTCTAGTAATTTAATTGCCTTTAAACATTTTAATAATCTATTGATTACTATTAAGCATCTAGATTGCGCTGTGCAATTCTTTAATCACTTTGTTTTAGACCTTACTGTTTTTTGTCAATATTTAATATCTCATTTGACACGTGATTATAAAATTAGTACTGTGCAGCTCTGTAACCAGTTTATTGCTATGATCACAATTTAAAAGTGGAAATTAAACTGTCTTCAAATCTTTTAGGGACATAAATGTAAAAATGTAATACATCAGCTAACAGCTAACACTTTACAAACAAGTTGAGTCACTACAGGTCTTTTGTATAATCCGAGAATTTAACTTATTTAACATTATATATATATATATATATATATATATATATATATATATATATACATATATATATTCACATATTTATATATATACACACACACACATATATATATATATACAGATATATATTTATATATATATGTATGTATATATATATATATATATATATATATATATATATAATATATATATACAGTCATAATAACAAGTGATAGATTTAATAATACCAGCATAACCTGCAACATTAGAGGGATTTTTTTTTAAAGTTGGTCGATTTCATTCTACTGTCCGATCGAAGAGGTAATTATATTCCTTATCTCTCATCCTATCGTACATAATTGAATGTAATGGTCATACAGCCACAGAACTAGTAAATGAAACAAACACTGTTGGCCTTCTTGAAGCCTTGATTCATACACCAAAAAAAAACAAAAATAAAAACAGGAACCTTTTGGGAAATTATAAAAGTTTGTTGAAGCCCAACACAGTCTAGAAAATAATTATAGAACACATATAACAAGACAAACTTGACCCAACAACTGCCAAGGAACATAATGTTTTATTATTTTACTCCCTGTGTTTGGACACCTTTACATAACTAAATATGCACTTGAAGACCATTGAGATAGCATAAGAGAGTTCTCCTGTTTCATGGTATGTCCCTGGAATAATATTATTATTATTAATAATAATAATAATAATAATAATGGCAAACAGACCGATAGTAGTATTATTTAAGTAACAAATGAAAGCTGTAAACAATGGAAACTGACATTTTTTTTATTTTTCTGAAATATGAGAACAGCAACTAGTTACAAGAAGGAAGAAAACAGGAAGGGAAGAAATAAACTATTGATTTGAATGTATTGGAAAGTACATTATGTGGCAAATCCCATACAGCTTCCCAGTTAGAAAAGAATAGACTATGACAACCTCAATTTGTTTGCTATAATTGAAAAACACACAAACAGCAAACCAAAAGTTTGGTATGTTGTCTTATTTGTAAACAGAAAAATATGTTACATTACATAGCTGCTGTTAATAGTACTCCACTGGATGGTATTTACTCACAATGTTTTGTTAGCAAGATGCTGCAGAATGTTGGTCAATAGGAAATATAATATAGAAGATTTTCTTGTGTGGAAGGAAAAAAACACATTGAAATATTGAAATGGTACATTCTAATAGACATGTAAAAAGGAAGAAATTCTCTTTTCAAGCTTTCTGGACACTGAGGGCACCTTGTCAAAGCGAACATTGCACTAATTAGGCTGAAACAGCAGAGTTCAGAACATTTAGATATACTGAACAAAGAAATTTAATACACCATGGGTTATAGCGTGATAAAACTGGGGAAACTGAAATGTGAAATGAGAATGAATGTTCAGTGAGATCCTGAAAACAAGATATTTGACACTGTGGTCAAACTGCCCTAGGATTATTCTTTATTCTACTCGCTGGTATCACTGTGCAAGAGCTATCACTATCACAGCAATACAGACCAGATACACTGCAGCCCAGTTCTTGTAAAAAAACAAACATAAAAAAACAACAGCTTTACAGTCCCAATCTACAGTTACTGCTACTCACACTGTACCGGGGAAGCCACTGTGCCTAATTTATAGTTTTTGAATCTGAAATTAGGTGATTTTCAGGTGATATAATTTCTCAGTAGATTCATTGCAAAAATTGATACAATTATATAATAAACATAAAGATGAATATGTAAAAATACACAATATATTGGGATATAAACAAGTTTTTTTTTGTTAAACACATTGACTGATGTAAAATTTTCACCTTTATTAAAATGGTTTGTAAATTGAGATTCCAAAAATTAGGTGGGGTACGGTATAATGAAGCTGATTAAATCGGCACCACTTACCCCGACATATGTACACCGAAGTGCTGCTTGGCGACGAGGATCGAGGACGACTGGTGTTGGAAGCGACTTGAACCAATGGCGATGAAGCAATAACCCGGCTTGACTTGATGACGTCACTCAGATCCTTGACGCTGTTATCGGTGCTATTAAGGGGGTAATGTAAGTATTTGACCATATACAATGTACTTTAGAAAGCGTTCTACATTGTATATGGCCGCATACTTAAGTAAGTGGTGTCGGCATCTATATGCTGACTACCACCAAATAAATTACCCCCCCTGAAGAATAAGGTCAGTCATAGAGCATAATTAAGAAGCCAATCAGAAACTGTCAACAAATGTCACATATGTATAGCTTTATAAAAGGCGCTAACAGTCCCCCTTGAACTCATTCTTCGGGGATTGTTCAGTGGATGCTGTGTGACTCATTATGTAAGCTGTGTCTATCAGTCGTCCTTTTTTGGTATGCTTCATAGATTGCATGAACAAATAAAAGCCATAGTTACTATGTTGCATTTAACATTTTTAGTAAATGTCTTTTTACACTCAAGGCAACGGCAAATTATGTTGAACATTTATAAAATACTGCACCACTATGAGGTGACTAAATTTCTTAGCAGGGGTGATAATGGCATTAGACATTGTTCCTATTATTTTGTTTTTATAGCTCTCTTTAAGCTTTTATTTGTCAGGATAATGCATGTGAAAAGAGCAACAAGTCCCTGCCCCTTCCATACACTTACGTCTTCAAGTCGATTATGAGGTCAGATGGGTATTGATGATAGGAATCAAGAATTGGTCATTGATTAAATTGAAACACAGATAAAAGATGGGGCATTAGGTGGTTTTGAATTAGGAGCCATTGCATACAGTAAGCTGTTATTCGTGCTGAAAATATGGAAAAAATCATGATTATTTAATTGAAACTCTTAAATTTATGCTATAAACAGAAACTGTTGGCACCTAAAAAGGCAGTTAATGCTTATGAATTGCTAAGAAGCACTTGTACAATTTACTCCGTCATTTATACGCAAGAGAAGGAAATTATTTAGAGGAAAACACCTTAGTGCATGCAGCCTCATATCAGTGGTAATGAAGTTTATAATGAAATTTAGCAAAACTCTCTTTCAGGGAAAGAAAACATCTACTAATGCCAATCCAAAAAAACCTATTTTGATGGGAACGCTGAAGCTTTTGTTTATTATAAAGAAGATAATGTACCATCTAAGTCTGAAAATTAAGGACAGCAAAGGAAGGGGTTCTTTACAGTAAGGGCAGTCAAGATATGGAATTCATTGCCAGGGAAGGTTGTGATGGCAGATTCAATAGATATGTTTAAGAAAGGGTTAGACAAATTTTTAGCGGAAAGGTGTATCCTGGGATACGACCGTTAATTTAAAATGTAGGATAGTAGTGGATATAGGGTAAAAATAGGACTGCAATATTGAGTCTGGGGTGATTTTCACAATTGAAACAGATTGGCGGTTGCTTACTCTGGATTAATTTCAAATATGAGTGCAGGATCGCAGGAGATCCAAAATAAGTTGAACTTGATGGACTGGTGTCTTTTTTCAACCTCATCAACTATGTTACTAAAACATGATTGAAGCATACCTGAATTGTGCTATAATAATTCCATCTCATTGTGGTCCACAGGGATATTAGCAAAAAAGCTTGCTCAGTCGCCTAAATTATAATTATTTACATGTAAATGCTTTTCTGACTATGTTCTAGTGCAGAGGATCCCAAACGTTGTCAGTTTAAGGCACCCTTAGGGTCTCCATAATTTTTTCAAGGCACCCCAAGCCAAAATAATTACCTAATAGTCCCCTGCTTTGCTCATCCAGCTTACTACTGACCCCAGGGAACTGCGGTTCGCAGTTTGGGAACCACTGTTCTAGTGTATTGTCTTATTGTGTATTGAGTGCTGAGAATGGAATTGCAACTGAAAGTGTAGTCAGTTATGCCTCAAAATATAGAAATACTGACATTCATCGAAATAAATAAACAATGATTCACAAGAACAATCAGTGCACTTTAAAGGTTACGTGTAACATTACTTTGAATACAAGCAAAGGAATATCATACAATATGCAAAAAATAGATTTTACAACATATTAAACTGAAAATATTATATTTTGTCCTAATAGTTAACATTTCCAGCACAAGTGTCTTGTGATATGTTGACCAAATTTAGAATTAGGAACAATTTTTCTGCATAAAAATACTGCTTGCTTTTGCATGCAGCATTTAAATACTGGCTAACTTTATTTTGTCACTGCAAATTAGTATCTAGCGATTGTTTACTATACTGACTTGGAGTAAATGCGATGAATGAACAGGATGGCAGCATAGAATGACGTTGATGTGCACGCCGACAATAATCTTTCTACACTTAAGGGGGCAGTTATAGAATAGCTTAATGCTACATTATGTAAGCCTTACTTAAAAACATTGAAGAGGCGACGCCTCTTTCAACTGCCCATTTAAGTGTAGAAAGACTACTGTCGGCGTGCACATCAACGACATTCTATGAGGCCGTCCTGTTCATTCATCGCAATTACTCCAAGTCAGTATAGTAAATAGTCGTGGAAAAGAATAGGTCGGGCTCCTGAGGATTTGTACTGAATATGTCATGGTGAGTCTTGTAGGGATTGCCAGCAACGGGGTTTAGTACCCAACCCCATTCCACTTGCACTGCTCTTACACCCCTTCAGTGTATCTCTTTCCATTAGCTCCTTAGTCCTTCCACACTCAGTGCTCATGGGTGTACAGTCTCCATATACATACTTCTCTCAGGATACCTCTTAGAGTAGACATTTGTGGTCTTATACCACTGACTAACAACATTGATGGCACCTCACTTGACAAAACTCTCGACCTCTCACCACAACTCGCTGCAGAAACACGACTACCCTTTCCCTATTACTGGGTTCCAGAGCCATCACTCAGAACTCAGGCTCACTTCCGTGCATAACAGTACACCTCTTAACTTGGGTATGCTCAATAATTATACTGATTTAAACTCTACACTCTGCAAATTATATTATCTCTCACCCTGATGGCTGTAAGAAGGGCATTGGGATAGAAGTGACTCAAAGGACCTTGACTGAAAGTAAAGTTTAAGCCCAAACTATAGTAGTTTAGACAGCAATCAAGGTTTTTTGTTTTTTTAAAGATGGATAGTTAAAGGTTTTGGTCCTACCACTACACTTCTGTTGCATGCCCTTCCCTTTAGCACACACAGATCCATCTTACAATCTCTGTATGTATTACCCAGTATTGTTTTATTAATGTTTGTTCCCAATTGTTCCCAATAAATGTTGATGATGATGATGATGATGAAGACCAGTAAGCGCAGAACCAAGAATCAGCACAGAATATTATAAATATATGTATTAAGTGAAACAATATACTAAACCTGTTATCTCGACAAGCACCTGAGTTGCTTTTATCTATGCCTTCTGTTCCTGAATTCCAAATTCCTCATTCAATTGAAATTTACTCTGATTGACATTAGACTCTGTCCCCATTTAAATTCTTCTTCTTCTTTCTTTCTTTTCTCTACTGAACCTGATTGTCGCTGATGGACTAACAGGAATCATAACATGTCTGATCATACTTATAGGTCACTGATTTTAAGATGGCAAATTAGCACATGTCATCACATGTTTTTATTATATTATAATGTTGTGTTGGATGTTACATAATCTCTTAGTTCCTTTGAAATCATCTATCATCATTTCCTAAATATATGCCAGCTTATGTTACTTCCCCATAAAATGTTATTTTATCTAGTTTTAAAATCTTGTCTCATTAGGTCTAATCTTCTGCCTCTGTTATCTCATACTGCTAAAATAAACCTCTATAGTGTGCCATGATATTGCTATTTTATTGTATTTAAACTATGCATCACAGATAAACCGGACGCTGCAATGAATTCCCAATAAACATGTCTGATCATTCTAGCTGGATCCTCAAAATAGACACTATAGAAATGTAAGAAGTATCTAAACACTCATCTAAGAATGTTAAGACTGCAGTGATTTTTAAAATTGACAGTTAACATGCAAATGTAAATTTACAATTCAGCCGTATTTACACTATTTACAAACAATTCAATTTATGGTTTATTTGACCTGAGCAGATTGTTTAAACCTGGGGGTGATTATTTGGTTATGGCCTTGTGGTTACAACACTATCTTAATTTCTTAATATTGTACACAAGACTGATATCAGCATCCCCTCAAAGAGTCAGAATTCTGCACCTCTGTTAAAAAGCCTATTTCACAGTGAAATTTGATTTGCATGAAATGTCGATGCAGATTCACTTATCTATATATAAGTTGTCTGTCTGTCTTTATGACTGTGATTGTATGTTTGTTCCTGTGTGTCTGTCTTGGCATATATCAGTATATGTGTATGAATGGACACATATATCTAAAGTACAAACAAACATATATTTCAGGCACTAACAAATATCTAGACCATAATATGTGAAACATAAGTACAGGTGATGGAACCACTAAAGAGATTTTTTAATTGAAGTGTTAGAAATAGTGCCCAAAAAAGCTCTAGTCACGCACTAGAAGACATTGCTTAATTTCCCAGTTTTTGATTCTTTTTTTACTATAAATTACAAATAATGGGCCTGGGGCTGAGTCTAAAAACACAGGTGCAAATTTGCGTTCACACTAAAAACATGCTGCGTTAGTATATATTTGATAAAAGCGATAATCATCGTGCTTCTTAAGAATACAGAGCGGCTTCATTCTGATTGGCCAGAGCGTGGGAAAGCAGATTTGCCATAGTTAGTAATGGTGAGACACCACGTGGTTCTCACTACTAACTGCAATGAACTACATTATATCTGAAACCGCACTACACACAGGAAGACTCATAACACATAAGTATGTTGATCAAGAAAGGGATGCAGTTAATAAATAGGAAGAGCACATGACACAATGGGACCACTTTTTCAGACCTGCAAACACCACAAGAACGCACCCAGAGATCCGCAGCTATAAATATGTATGTATGTAGCAGCAACTAGTACAACAGCGGCTTTAACTGGAAAAAAAACAAAGATAGATAGATTGACAGATTTTTATAACCCTTTTTTTTTTAACTAATGTCTTTTTAATGACTAAAGTGAAACAATGGCTAAAGTGAAGGAAGGTTAGCCTTTGGCCTTATGCATGAATATTGTCCACTCAAAATTGTATGCAGTCATTCAGCATTTCATTAACTTCACGTGGGCTCATTTATAATACTGCACAACACATCATTCCATTTACAATACAGTGGCAGCTCATTTTGAAACTAATTAAGTGTCAACATGGGATAGAAGATATTATGAGGTGATAATGTTTCTGGCAGAACATATTGCCTAATTACATTATTCAAGCACTTCCTAAAAGCAGCTAGCCAATGCATTATATAACTGCCATTACAGTATGCTGCAAATTAAAATGTGTCCATTACAAAATGATAATTCGCCGAATATTTCACATTGAATCGCTTCAACATGTCTTATAAAGCTGCACTGTTGTTTGTATTACTTTCAAACCAAGGTAACTGTTAATAAGAGTTAAATATTGAGTATAATTTCGCAATGCCTGCTGAATATCTGTATCTTTGAAAAGAGTTTGGGAAAACACTAAGGGGCATATTCAA
Organism: Mixophyes fleayi; assembly: GCF_038048845.1. Lineage (NCBI taxonomy): Eukaryota > Metazoa > Chordata > Amphibia > Anura > Limnodynastidae > Mixophyes > Mixophyes fleayi. Next base: position 71,945,384 of record NC_134402.1, read on the forward strand.
TTGTCCGCGGTTTCCGCCGCGGAAAAGCTATTACCGTAATAGTAAGCCGGATTTCAACTCGCAGCTCCCTGAGCCGCGAGCTGAAATCCAGCGAGAAAAGTACCGTAATTCCGGTATTTACGCGTATTATTACGGTAATAGTGCGTTACTTTTGGCTGTAACGCCAACAATTGAATATGCCCCTAAAGATTGTTTTGTTTTGGGTTTTTTTAAATAGATAATTGATCCATCTATACATAAGTTTAGCTGGGTCTACTTTACATAATATATGTTGTTGTGCATATGAATACTAGAGGCAGTTTTAATTCTAACTAGAAAAAAATGACATTACATATTGTCAGTCTTTTGCATGTTGTTGTACTTGATCGATGAATGTACACATAGTAATGCATTATAACATGAACAGTTTGGGTGATAGCCAGGAGCCCAGCTCTACATGATTTCACAGCTGCCAGATTCATTTCTAATGGTGCAAGAATGTGCTTGCAGAAACACTTACACTCTCCAGAGCAGTGCAAGTTTAATCCACTTGCCAATTATGTGACTATGGCGTTTTAGTGTCAATCACTACACGTAGTAGTTGTCCCAAAATTGCCAAGAAAGCAATCAGCTTTGAAAATAATGCTATTTATTCATAGTTGCCAACATTTTCCAAAGACACATTGCTGCTGAATCATAGAAACATAGAATCTGACAGCAGATTAAACCCACACAGTCCTTCTAGTCTGAGCATTTTTATTCCTATTTAGATACTCAGGGTAAACTCTGTTGCCTTATCTGTGCTGATTGGAATAGGGGCTTACAGACAGGTATAACTGTGAGCAGGTGCAAACAAAAGACCGGCCCTCAAAAACAAACAATATATAAATCCCTACCTGTAGGTGAGTCCCTAGCCAGTAAAACAAATGTATATTCAGGGTGTCATATTTAAAACATTCCCAGAATATTAATTTTCTAAAGCATGCAGCACCAGGAGGGAGTGGTCAACTCCTAGAAAAACAAAAACAAACTAGAAATTAGTAAAAGAGAACAAGGAGCATTTAAATGAATGAAATGTGTACAAGTGAATAAAATCATTTGAGACACCAGCCAAGAACAATTTGGACCAATGTGCACGTGCAAACAAAAGAAAGTTGTTGTCTGGCGATCAAAAACAAACAATATATAATCTCTATGTGTCAGCGTATACATAAAAAATATTTTTTGTGCACAATATAGGTATATTGGGTTTAGCTCAGCTGCCAGGGTCAAGGCATCTCCTGTAAGTGAGTCCCTAGCCAGTGAAACAAAGCAACTGTGAGCAGACCCAAGAGCCTTGTTGTTCTCCCAGCAGCCTAAGGTCAGAAAGTGATTAAAGAGCAGATAATTTCGCTCTCTGGCAGGACCAACAATATGGAAGAAGCAAAGAGAGAGCTTCAAAAGACATCTAGCAAGTATCTAGTGTGCTGGGTATCTTCAATTGAGAGGCACAACAGTCCAGAGGCCTTTGTTGTTGTTGTTGTGTTCAAGGCTGTAAATAGTCTCATTCTTGATTGCTATAGTAGACACAATATATATGTTGCTGCAGTTTTATTACATAGACTGAACCTATATTTAGCTTGATAGCAATCAACTATTTTGTCAGAAGGAGAGTATCAGTGCAAGGATTTAGCTGATTCAGAGACTGTGTATCTGCATAACTGTAAGTCAGTTGCTTTGAGAAACCAACAAGGATTAAATGATCTTTGCATTACCCTGATCAGAGACTGAGATATCCATTGAAAACTCTGTATGTTTTAACTTGTTGCCATACTAATATTCTTTTTGATTATTATTTGTTGCAATCCCAGATCATCAGTTATTATTAACTTCTTTACTTTCCAGTAATAAGTGTGCTATATTGGCTTTCCTCAATCAAACATCTTTGTTAATTGTGTCTGGTGAATCAGGCAGGAATTCTTCCTGGGTGACCCCCAGTGGAGTGAAGAAATCCTTTACTATTGAAAACACTTTGGTGGAGGTACTGTAATGATATCCATGACTGTCATTGTGAGGCATCATTACATACCCCTGGAGCAAACCTATACTGGAGTAAAAAAAAAAAAAAGTAAGCTGCGAAAGGCTTTCAAAGATATGAAAGTGTAAAATATGCTAAAATTAATTTAAAAGAAGGAATACACAGATCCTGCCAACTTTCAATCCATATTAGAAGAATAAAGAAAATTTAGTAGCACTAATACAGTATGTGTGATAAGTAAATTAATTAATAGTATTATAGGTCACATACTTTCCCAATAAGCATCAAGTATTACTAATATAATTCTAATTATAAATATTTAATATCATTAAGTCAGCATCTCTATACATAAAAGAAGAACTTTGTTTGTTACTTTGTTTGTTTGCTTGTAGGCGAATAACCTTGACAACCCTGCACTGATTCGGATGAAAGCAAAGTTGGATCCCTGCTAGATTTTAAGAGTTTAAGGACCTGGTTGGATTTCCTGTTGGTGTACATTGGCCAGAACTTTGACCCGAGGAGCCTGTTCTGAGCCTTCCAGTGGATGGATTTGGGCGAAAATGTAAAGACTTTTAACATTGGCTCCCAGAAGACATACTAGGGGGTGTAGGTCTCAGTTGGACCTCCCGTTAGTGTATGCTGGCCAGAACTTTAAACTGGGGAGCCTGTTCTGGGCCTTCTACTTGATGGATTTGGTTTGTTTGTCTGTCCGGTTCTGGGCCCTCCACTGGATGGATTTGGTTTGTTTGCATTCGGACACCCTTGCACCGATTGGGTTGAAACCAATGCTAAGTGGTCCATTTGGATCCAGGCCAGGTTTTAAGGAGGTTAAGGTCCTGGTTGGGCCTCCCGCTGGTGTATGCTGGCCAGACCCGCGGAGCCTTCCACTGGATGAATTTGGATAACATTTAATATAAAAAAACGACACTAGGCAGCCACCTAATGGGTGTATTGGAAGAGCTTCTAAGCTGCTATTTATTTTTAAAATGTTGACAGCTTCATCCAACTCATTGTTAACTTAATAGCTTGAAGATTTAAACACGAGCAATGCTAGGTACTTCAGTTAGTTTACATATTTTTTTTTTAGAAAAGTACATTTATGATGCCCTTTTCTTACTGTTTTAAATAAATACTAGTAACAAAACATAAAAAATAAAAATGTGCATATTAAACCAAGTTATAAACGATCTTTGATCATGTAATATATCCTTATAGGTTAGTCACAAGCTCTTTAGATTAATTTTCAACAAATCCCCTCAGGAAACTATGAATTGTATATATAGTCCTAAGACCCTATAGGTCTGTTACTCTCCTCTGAGTACCCAAATCCTCAAGGGTTCAAAAAATCTGCAGTATCTAAAAAAGAGGTCTCTTCATAGTGTAAAAAAGCATTATTAATATCACCTTTAATGAAAAAGCAAGTTATGTGTAATGTAGAATATGTAGCTTTTCAATAAACAAAAGCAGGTCTTAGTAACACCATTCCAGATGATAACGAAGTGGAAAGTTTCTAGTATAAATCCCCTCCTGGGATGTGTAGTGTGACAAGCCAATGACCAACGCATTTCATCACAAGAACTTTGTAACAGATGTGGCTTGACACTAGGAGCACTCAATTATTTAAAACAGTAACAGGAGTGCACCATAATTGACTTTTCTTATTTATCACACTAATATTTGGTTTTGTATTAGAAGTTTAACATTTTTTAGAACATTTTTGACATATTTATTAAGATTTATATACTAATTTACAAATGTTCCCATTAATATTGTCCAATAAATTATAAAAATAATATTCACAATATTTAAGCTGCTTAGCTTACACATTATGTCAGAAATTTTAATGACAGTACATCGAATGAAGAAATAGAAAATGAACTAACCAGACTGATTGAAAGAAATTCAATGCTGGAGTTCCCCAAAGTTCCATTCTTGACCCCATGCTCTTCTTCCTCTACAGATCCTCCCTTGGTGTCCTCATCTGCTCCTTTTGCCTCCAGTACCACCTCTATGCTGATGATACCCAAATATATCTTTCATTCCCTGACCACTCTTATGACTCGTGTCTCCTGCTGTCTCTCAGCCATCTCATATTGGATGTCCCAGCACTTTCTTAAACTTTATAATTCCAAGACTGGCCTAATTGTCTTACCCCCTTCCAATTCTCTCCCACCAACCCCCTCTCTATTTCTATTAATAATACTACCCTACTGTCTGTCCCTCAAGTCCAAAGCCTTGTGGTCATCCTCAACTCCTGCCTCTCCTTCAAACCTCACATTCTGTCCCTCTCAAAATCCTGCTACTTTCACCTCCGGAATTTATCTAAGATACGGCCCATTCTCACCATGGAAGCCACCAAAACTCTTATTCACCCTCTTGTAATCTCTCGCCTTGACTATTATGACGATTATGAGGCTGAGTTGGTTAATGATCTTAATGGGGAACTTTTTAGGATATTGTATATATTGACATTATATTGAAAGGTATTAGACGTTATTAAAGGATTTTTAACATCTCCTCATGAGCAAAGTATTTAATTTAACCTTTTTTCAATGAATAATATTATATTGCATTAAATCCTAAACCCATAGTTTCAAAATTACACTGAACCCATCTGTTATCTATGTGCTTAACAAATCAATGACATTGCTAATCTGCCGAGTCATTGTATGCACTCTAGATTTGGTTATAATGTGATTTCCCATATAGAATTTTATCTCTCTATCTATCTATCTATCTATCTATCTATCTATCTATCTATCTATCTATCTATCTATCTATCTATCTATTTTATACTGTATATATTTACATTGTTTACATTGCTTTATACATTTAAATACATTGCTCTCTCACTTTCTGGTTGATAATTATAAGGGGATTAAAGATGTTGATGGGGTTGCTATGATGAAGAATTTAATGATTATGAGGAGGGGTTAATTAATTATGAGGGGAATGGTGTGGGAGTTATGATTACTAGAGGATTTAATTGTAATATTGGGAGATAATTGATGAGCAGGAGGATGATGCTGATGAATAGGTTGTTATGATGATGAAAGAGCTAATGATTTTGCTTAATGCTAATTATGAAGCAGTTAATTATAATGAGGGGTTATTAATGAGGATTTGGGGGATACTTATGATCGGCTGCTGCCCATGGGCCAGTGTTATGTGCTCGTCCTCCTGGCATGTAATGTGTGGAGAGAGGGTGTTATTAGTGTAATGTGTGGTGAGAAGGATCTAACATTTAGAACCCCCCATTCTAGAAATCCAGTGTTTGTTCCCGGGACAGCGTTCCGCATCAGACATCAGTATATCTGTACTGCCGCCCCACCTGCAAGCAAGGAGGAGGTAAGAGTTATTATTATTTTATAAAAGTCATGTGTGTGAGGGTGTGGGAAGTGGGTAATTGGCTGAGGGAGGCAGTTGGATAAAGCTTTGCCTAAAGTGCCAAGAATCCTTGCAATTCCCTGGTTAGTATTATAGTGAAACAAGCCAATAAAGATGGTGGCAATGTGGTAATCGATAGAGAGAAATATATGTGGGAATATTTTAAGTGCTGACACATCATACAAGAAACTTGAATGTGCCCCAGGTTTTATAGGGAATCTTGAAAGTCTCCTTAAAAAGGGAATGGAAATAGGATGTCTTGCATCAAAAGAATACCAATATTTGTATAATACTTCACCAAGAATTCCGACATACTTTCATTTTGGATGTCCAATTGTTTTCCAGGATGCATAAGAACAAGAATTTTGGAAAAAAAGACATATTTTTATTAAGATATATATGGCTTATGTGACTTCTTAAACTGTACACATAAATTCCAATTTTCAAATAATCTGCAATGGAAAGAGTATTATAAAGGGTGTATGATAGACATACAGGCCCGTATGTACAGTTGGATGTAATTAATTTCTAAAACATAATCAAAAGTTGTGTTCATTAAAAAATTTTACTATTCAGAGAACCGTGTTTTGTATCTTAAGATATGTGCGGCTACATAAATACATCCATTTGGTTCAAAGAATATGATACACTTTAAGTGTTTCATATGATATGGGCCGTGAGGCCAATAAATAAATAAATTAAACACAGCCTAAACCAGCCCTAGTTCTGCCTTGTTTTTTTCAGAAGTCTTTGAATTTCAAAAAATACAATTTACTTACTAATGTATGGTATCACTGGGGAAAAAAAATTCGACCTTAAAGCTAAACCAAATATGTGCATTTTTTACCCCCCTAAATACTTTGTTTAACATCATTCCACCCTTCCAAAATAGCAAAAAGCAGGATTCTACACATAGATTTAATAATAAAATCTGCACTTAAAAATGATAATGCATAAAATGTGTAGGAATAATATAGGTATCCCATGTTGAAAAATAGATGTACAATAAACCTAATGCATCAAACAATTCTACCTCTTGCTTATTAAAGCCAAGATGTGGGAGATCACAGCATTAGAACCTTCCTATCTCTGAACTTGTTTGGTGATCACATGTGATCACCAAACAATAATAACAAAGGGGCTATAGTATTTGAAAGGAGGGGCTCCCCTCTTTCAAATGAGGGTACCCATGAATTTATTGAAACCAGGGTGGGGGGATCCTACCTATTCCTCGTCTTCTTAATAATATCTGTAGTAAAGGGGTTATTCTCTGGTGAGATGATCACACGTGATTGCCAGAGAACAAATTCTCAAGGGTCAGATCATTTGAAAGGGGCAACTTCCCTCTTTCAAACTGGGGTGCTCCTTAGTCTCCAGGTGCCAGGAATGAGGATATATGGTGCCCTTCCCTCATCCACTTTCTGTTCAGAATTTACTGTAGTATTGTGGCTGGGAGGGGTGAAGCTTGATGACATCATTGCAATGTTGCAATGATATCATCAAGTCACATCTCCTCTCTTATCCCCCACTGGCATTTACTTCATTATAAGTACTTCTAGGTAAGCTTGTTTGCATATTTCTACTCTTACTAGAATATTTCACCTGTCATTTAGGCAGCTGCAAAAATAATATTACACTTTCTCAATTGGACAGAATGAAAATAACTATACAAAATAGAGCACATTTAATGAACAATCTACTATTTATATTGATTAATTTAAAGATGGGTTTTATTGCCATAATTAAAAATATTTTAGAGAGCGCACATGAGTCTTAAATGGATATGTTTTTAACTTATACATCAAAGTAGTATGTGAAAAATGATAAAAAATATATTTTTGTCAATTTATCACTCAGTATAATAGCTGAAAAGAGGAATTGAATACTTGCAAGGAGGAATTAAAACAATCTTGAATAAACATTGTCATACATTGAAGTTATACCTTCCGGAGAGCCCTGATACAGTTTTTAGGAAAGCAACAGCCGTTAAAATGTCACATATGTTATATGTTAAATGTTATAGTGATGACTGGCACGGCACAGTCTTTGAAAAAGCACACATTGGCGTGCCACTTAGCTGGCACAGAAAATGTGTATGCAAGTAAGATAAAACAATATGCATTGTATGAATAGTACGCATTAAGAACATCTTTATTTATATAATACATTTTTAAAAATTGTAAAAAATATATATTTTTATGAAAAATATTGTTTTCAAACCAATCATAATCTTATTTATGATTGTACTGTTTGGAGTTGTTCATTTATTTTATTATATACATGTATTGCACATATGCTTATGTGCATCGGTCAAAAGTGGGGTGTATATGGTGGTATGCCATAGCGCCACTTCTCCTACTTCCTTTATTGTAACACTATCAATTTACATTCACTGCCACTTCTACGTTTCCATACCACCAACACTTCTATGTATCCACTTCGACCACTACTTCTACATATATTGCACTTTGTTCTGTCTGTTAATATATGGTACATACTGTTATGCAGAATGTTCCAGTTTGAATCAGGCCCTAAATCTCTAATGAATTGTAACACTTTTTTGTTATTTATATGATTTATAAGGATTTCGGAACATATCAATGTTTGGGAAAACTAAAAACATAGTGGATTTAAAGGAAAACACATAACTCACATCAGGATTGCCTTAAATAAGATAATTGAAAGTGTGAAATAAGGTAAAAGGGGATGTGATAGGTTGCAAAGCCAGAAAAAAAAAAAGTTTTTTGAATACTAATTCTTAATACACTACAGCCAAAAGTACTAATCGAGAGTACTGCATTGTATATAATAGTTTCAATTGTTGAATATTTCGGAATAATCTTACACTGATATAAGTTATTGATGAATAACTGGATTTCATTTGTTCACTCGTAAAAGGTCATTGGTATCTGGAATCAAATATTAACTTTTTAGTACTTAGATATAGTTATGCAGAAAATATATGTTAGAATTAGGATTTTACGTTCATTTTCTTTTTTTATCAATAACAATTTTCATTAAGGTTTTTATAGTTACAGGGTAGACACACACAAAAAAATAAAAAAAAATAATACAGTAATAGGTTATATGGGATGGGAAAGGGAAGAGGGGTAGGGTTAAGAAAGGAGAAGCAGTACATTGCAATATGCTCAATGAGAAAATACAAAACACATCATCACAAGGTGTTTACAGTCGTTATAGCTAAATTAAAGACAATACACTTTAGTAATTACACCGGAGGAGATAGGAGAGAAGGGTACTTGCTGAATCCGGGAGGGTTTGGTTTCTAAAAACAAATTGGGTCCAAGCTAACCATTTACCGTGCGGAGAGGAAGCAGAAGAAGAGTATGGGATTCCCATAGTCTCCATATCACAACTTAGTTGCACCTTCGAGATAATCTTGGCTATCGATGGTAGCGTGGAGATTTCCACTCTTGAGCCATCACCGCACAAATCACTATAAAAATGTAACCTAAGACATAATGTTCACTTAGTAAGGCTTAAGGGGGAAAAAAGTGTAAGAGTGCCACTTCCGAATTGTTAGGGACTGGAGAGTGGGTGACCCTAGATATTAAATTGAAAACCTCTGCCCAAAGGGTGCGGACCATCGGACAGCTCCAAAAGATATGGAAAATGTCCCCAATCTCTATACACTCACGCCAACAAGCCCTGGATTGGGATGGTCAAATCCTGTGGAGCCTATCTGGAGACATATATAGTCTATGGAGTAATTAGTATTTCGACATCTTATGGGCATTATGATAGTGTCCCATTGAGATGGTTCAAATACCCAGCCAAGATCTCTCTCCCAAAGTAGCTGGGAGGAAGCCTTCGCCAATTGCCTATATACATTAGGATGAGCATACCAAAAGGAAATGGCCACCCTGCTAGCTCCAGAAGTTAACCTGGCAAAGAAGAGGGCTGCAAGGTGGTGAAGGGCGTGGTGACACTTACTAAGGGAGGTTAACCAATTCCGTATTTGAAGGTACTTGTAAACTTCTTGATTGGGCATCTGGAATTGCTCACTCAAATGAGAAAAGGGCAGTATGGACAAATTAGAGAGGAGCATTTTGTTGTTGGTAATGCCCCTAGAATACCACAGTGATAGGTTTAGATTTGGTATAAGTTTAGTTTGCTGAGGGAGAAAGAGGTTAGTAGTGGAAAGAGTGACCACATTGGATACCTTCAAAAACTTGTCCCAAGTTACAAGAGCATCTCTCGTGAGACGGGAGGTCAGCCTGAGGGGGTCTCCAGGGTTTAAGGACCCAGAGAAGATCTGCCAATGGGAATGTAGTATTGAGACCTCTTTCCAGTTCAACCCAGGTTTATGGGAACTTAGGAGTGACCAGTCCCGTAGCTGGTCTAAGATGGCAATTTCCTGATATTTAATTAGATCTGCTAGGGCTAAACAGACATAATCGAGTGAGCTTGTTTAGGTGGTTTACATTTCCAAACGTAAAAAGTGAGTATATAACGTAACCTATTGATATAAAACTTGGGCAAGACAAAAGGTAATGTCCGAAATAAAGACATAATTTTGGGTAGGAGTGACATTTTAAACACTGCAATTCTACCTAGCCAGGAGACCTTGTGACACTGCAACAATTTTGTAAGAGCATTAAATTGTATCAGTAAAGGGGTATAGTTAATCTCAAGCAAGGGGCCTGATTCATTGAGGATCTTAAATTAAGAAGTTTCTTATTCAAGTCTCCTGGACAAAACCATGTTGCAATGCAAGGGGTGCAAATTAGTTTTCTGTTTTGCACATAGTAACATAGTTGATGAGGTTGAAAAAAGACACCAGTCCATCAAGTTAAACCTATTTTGGATCTCCTGCGATCCTGCACTTATATTTGAAATTGATCCAGAGTAAGCAACCGCAAATCTGTTTCAATTGTGAAAATCCACCCAGACTCAATATTGCAGTCCTATTTTTACCCTATATCCACTACTATCCTACATTTTAATTAATGGTCGTATCCCTGGATACACCTTTCCGCTGAAAAATTGTCTAACCCTTTCTTAAACATATCTATTGAATCTGCCATCACAACCTTCCCTGGCAATGAATTCCATATCTTGACTGCCCTTACTGTAAAGAACCCCTTCCTTTGCTGGTTGTGAAATTTTCTCTCCTCTAACTTTAGGGGGTGACCACATGTCCTGTGTATAGTCCTTGGGGTAAAAAGTTCCCATGAAAGTTCTCTGTATTGACCTCTAATGTATTTGTACATAGCAATCATATCTCCCCTTAGACGCCTCTTTTCTAAAGTAAACATGCCTAAACTGGCTAACCTTTCCTCATAACTTAATGACTCCATACCCTTTATCAATTTTGTCGCCCTTCTCTGAACCCTTTCTAGTTCCAAATTATTTTTTTTTATAGAGTGGTGCCCAGATCTGCATATTCAAGATGAGGTCTTACCAACGATTTATACAGTGGCAAAACTACACTGTCTTCCCTTGCATCTATGCCCCTTTTTATGCATGCCAATACTTTGTTTGCCCTTGCAGCTGCTGCTTGACATTGAGCACTATTGCTAAGTTTACTGTCTACGAGCACTCCTAAATCCCTTTCCATTATAGATTCTCCTAAATTAATTCCATTTAATTTATAGATTGCGTTGTTGTTTTTGATCCCTGAATGCATAACCTTACATTTATCTGTGTCAAACCTCATATTACATTTGGCCGACCAATCCTCCAGTTTATTTAAGTCCCTCTGTAGAGAAGCTACATCTTGCTCTGATTTTATTACTGTACAGAGTTTAGTGTCATCTGCAAAAATAGAAACTTTACTCTCTTAACCATCACCAAGGTCATTAATGAATATATTAAAAAGGAGTGGCCCCAGCACGGAACCTTGAGGTACTCCACTTAAGACTTTTGACCAATTAGAAAATGTTCCAATTATCAGAACTCTCTGTTCCCTATTCTCTAACCAGTTTTCGATCCAAGTACAAATGTTGATTCCTATACCCAGTTCCCTAATTTTGTAAACCAACCTCTTGTGTGGCACTGTATCAAAGGCCTTTGCAAAATCTAAGTAGACCACATCTACTGTGCTGCCCTGGTCTAAGTTTCCACTAACTTCCTCGTAGAAACTTATTAGATTAGTTTGACATGACCTATCCCTCACAAATCCATGTTGATTCCCACTAATAATTTTATGGCGTACCAAGTAATCCTGAATACTATCCCTTAAAATACCTTCCAGTAGTTTCCCCACTATTGATGTCAGGCTTACAGGTCTATAATTCCCTGGTTGTGATCTCGTCCCCTTTTTAAACAACGGCACCACATCTGCTATTCGCCAATCCCTTGGTACTGAGCCTGATGAGATTGAATCTCTAAAAAAATTAAGAATAGCGGTCTAGCTATTTCCGAGTTTAACTCCATAAGGGTGTATGCCATCTGGACCTGGAGCTTTATTTATCTTAATAATTTTCATTCACCTTTGGACTTCTTCCTCTGACAACCAAGTATTAATTAATGGCATGGTTTCCTTTCCATTTTTATGTATTACTTCTACAATTTGTTCCTCTCTGGTAAATACTGAAGAAAAGAAAGTGTTTAATACCTCTGCTTTTTCCTTAGTATCATTTATCAATTCACCCATCTCACTTCTTAGGGGTCCTATATTATCTTTTTTAATCTTTTTGCCATTTATATACTTAAAAAACTTAAATACTGACTGTTTTTTCATGTAGCACACAAATATCAACTTTGAATTTCAGTGTACAAATAAGCTATCAAGTATTTGTGTGCTACATGAAAAACAGTCAGTATTTAACTTATGTGCAAAACAGAAAACTAATTTGCACCCCTTGCATTGTAACATGGTTTTGTCCAGGAGACTTAAATAAGAAACTTCTTAATTTAATATCCTTAATGAATCAGGCCCAAGGAATCTAAATGTGGAGTAATCAAGATCCCCAGATAAGGAATAGATAGTGTTTTCCAGGAATATGAGAAAGTCGCTTGAGACGCAGCAAGAGCTTATCCGAAATATTTATAGGGAGAGCATCTGTACCAGAGGCTTGTATTTAATTTGCATTTAATTTGTAATAAGAAGCCTCTCCCAAATTTCTGTAACAAATCGTGTAAGGCTGGCAGCGAGGTCTCTAGGCTAGTAACATATAACAGGATGTCGTCTGCAGAAAGACATAGCTTATGAGTAGATGTTGCTAAGGTGATGCCCGGGAGTTGATGGTGTTGTTTAATTCGCTCAGCTAAAGGCTCAATAGCTAAAAGGAAAATGAAGGGAGAAAGGGGGCTTTGTCGGGTACCACTTGATAGCGTAAATTCATCTGACGTAAAGCCATTACTATAGACCGATGCTGAAGGGTCCCTATACAAAGCTAGTATGGATTTGAGTATCTCCCCACTTAAACCATACCGGGAAAGGACCCCGTCCATATAGCCCCAGTGTAGTCTGTCAAAGGCCTACTCTGCATTCAGTGACATGATTAACAGTTAGTGATGGGACCTATTAGCTTGTTTGATAATGTTAAATGTCCTACGAGTGTTATCGGAGGCTTGTCTCCCAAGGACAAAACCAACCTAATCCGGATGGATCAAGGACGGGAAAAGAGGATTGAGTCTGTTAGCAATCAGTTTAGCACAGATTTTTATATCTGAATCGAGATGGGGAATTGGTCTATAATTCTGGCAACGGGTTGGGTCCTTCCCTAGCTTAGGGATCGTAACAATACGGGATTCTAGCATTTCAGAAGGGAAGCTCCCATGATGGTTACCCATGTTAAATAACTGTTCTAGAAGTGGGGTGAGCTCAATCTGGGACGTTAAATAGAAAATAATAATAAATCCATCAGGGCCCGGGGCCTTATCCTTAGGTAAGGACTTAATAACGTGAAAAATCTCAGACTGTATCCACGGAGCATTCAGAGAAACTAATGACTCAGTGTCCAGAGATGGTAGTTTTAGCTTGTTTAAAAAATCCTCAATCAGAGCAGGGGTTGGCTGGGGGGTAGAATCGGACTTGCAGAGATTATATAATTTTGAGTAGTTGGCCGCAAATTGATTAGCTATATCTTGTGGATTGGACCTTCTAATTCCTGACTCATCTATCAAACAGTTAATCTGATTTTGGGCCCTTTGACCTCGTAGTTTTCTAACGAGCAATATCCCCGCTCTGTTTCCTGAGACATAATATTTCTGATGGAGTCTACTTAACGCTTGTTGAGTACAGGACATTAATAGTTTTTGTAACTGATATCTACTTTGGGTTATACAAAACTTAAGGTCTCCTGAGGGGTGGGTCTTGTTTAGGGATTCAAGAGAGGTCAATTCCACCTCCAACTTCATCTGATGACTAAGAAACGCCTCGCTTAAGTCTAGCTCCAGTCTGAATGGCTGAGTCCCACATTATTGCTTTAAATGTGAATACAGAGGTGTCTCCCGGTGAGTTGGTGGCAGTATACATCTCAAGCGTCTCCTTAAGAGCAAGTCTCGCTTCAAGCAGCGTCAAAAAGTAAGGGGACATTCGCCATGCAATCGGGGGAATCACTTGTTGGAGGAATCGCCAAGACCAGACTACCGGTGCATGATCGGACCATGATATCGGAAGGATCTTAATTGACCTAGTGTTTTGCAAAGACCATTTATCTGACAGGATCAGGTCAATTAGAGAATAAGAATTATGTACAGGGGAATAGTAAGTGTAGTCGCATTTCATCGGGGCATGAATCCTCCAGACATCATAAAGCCTGAATTCTGCAAGCAGCCTAGCGAACGCAGTCTAGGGACCCGTATTATTGTCTAACTGAAGGGCAGAGGTCTGAGAGAAACTGTTTAACTTTGGGTCAACTACAGTATTAAAATCTCCCAGTAGAATGAGAGAGCCCTGTTTATGTTTGTCAATATCACGTAACGTGAATCTAAGAAAGGGAATTTGTCTCGAATTAGGTGCATCTAAAGAGACAATCGTAACTAGTTTGCCATCTAGTGAGCCCACTACAATTAAATATCTACCATTTTTTTCTGCAATGCTAGTTTGAAGGGTAAAGTTAGATTGATAACTAAACAGAAGGGCCTCCCCATTACTTTTAAAGGGGGCATTTGCAGTGAAACATAGTAGAAATCTATAGTCTTTAAAAGGGGATGAGCTTTAGCTAGGAAATGCGTTTCTTGAACTGCAACAACATCAGCTTTTTGTTTATAGAAAAATAATAGAGCTAGACGATGATTAGCCGGGGAATTTAGTCCCCTAACCTTTAGTAATAAGAACTTAACCATTTTAGCTGAGTGGAAAACCTCGGAAACTTCATGAGAACACTAACAGTAACAAAGAGATAAATGTACTTGCCTAGGGGTGGGGAGGGACCAAAGGGGGAAGGGGAAGGTATGAAAGGGGGAGGGGAGACAGGACAAAAAAACAAACATATATAACCCCAGTCCTAGGGTTAAAGTAGCTGCCAGAGGGGGAAAACATCTGGAAAATCAGTAACTGTGGGGACGTGACCCTGGAATGGGAGTACCCACCCAAAACAGAAACAATTGGACAAAAAGAGATAAAAGCAAAGTGGAGGAATGAAAAACAACAATACACCTGTAAGATTAATGTTTCAAAAATTACAGAAAATCCTACAGAGGCAAAGAAGACAGATATTT
The DNA here is from genome assembly GCF_038048845.1 of Mixophyes fleayi. Taxonomy (NCBI): domain Eukaryota; kingdom Metazoa; phylum Chordata; class Amphibia; order Anura; family Limnodynastidae; genus Mixophyes; species Mixophyes fleayi. The sequence goes on from NC_134402.1 coordinate 71,960,400, forward strand.
GGTAAAATGTAACATTAAGTACTCAACAAGGCAACAAGAAAATCAATATAAAAAAGTTCTGACCAGGTCTTGATCTGCTCACCCCCGGGAGTCCGTGCTCTACAATGTGGGAGGAGGCTTGATTCACAAACTCTATACCAACACTGACAAGAGCCCCCATTAGTAATGCCCCCACACAACCTATGAGGAACAAGATAGAACCGGAGTCCTCCTAGGTAGGATAAACCTTGATGTGGCAGCAATAAAAGTGAGAGTTACTAATGGTCTCCATCTACACGTGACCAATCCTTCTGGGGTCTGGAGAGAGGGGCTGAAGTAGAAGTTGAAGCTTGGATGTCCCAAGAATATAGTAGTTGAGAACCTTCTTCTACTGAAGCAATCACATGCGTAGAATTATTGTGTTGAATAATAAACTTAACCGGAAAGCCCCAGGGATACTGAATTTGGTGGTCTCGTAGTGCTTTTGTGATAGGTTGGAAAGAGCGCCTTTTAGCCACAGTGTCTGGAGAGAAATCCAGAAATAATTGAAGATTTTGTAGAATCTCTGCAGCTGTCAGAGTTCTGGCTACCCCTAGGATCTTTTCTTTGATATGATAAAAGTGAGTGTGTCATGCGGTGCTGATTCCAGGCCCGCTCTTGGTCTTGGAAGTCTATGGATTTGTTCCAGCAAAAGATCATTATCACACGCTTCATAAGCATTTTTTTTAACAAATCTTTAGCGAAATCCGGGAGCTCAGGAATGCCACTAATTTAACATTGTTCCTTTGGGAACGATCTGCCACATCCGCCAGCTTGTCAGACATATTGAAGACATGCGATTCCAATTTCTCATGTGAAGTAATTAGTTCATTGAGAGATGCCATCAGTTCTTCTATTCTGTCTTCAATGTGAGAGGTTCTCCCTCCCACCTCCGCCACTTGTGCCCTGCCCTCCCGTATTGAAGAGTGCATTGCAGAAAATACCTCGGCCTTGATCGAGTCAAACATCAGTTGCACAGATGTAATGGTAGTAGGAGCGTCAGGATCTATTTCCAACAAAGCTGAGGAAGATGGGGATTGAAATGGAGCCAGTGAAACAGATCTGTCTCCAGATTTGTCGGGTCCTTTATTCTTGGCGACCGCCCCCGCAGAAGGAGAAGACTGATGCTTAAAGAACTGAAATGCAGAAGGCGCCTTAGTGATTTTGTGTTTTTTAGGAGCCATGTCGGAATCCAGGGTTAAAATGGCATACAGATGAGACCAAATAGTTTAGATGGATTGGAAGAAGCTACTAATGGCTCAAGCGTTAAACGTAGTAAGAAGCTAACCAGACATAGTCATTGTAGAAATATTACAAGTGGTGTTGAGAGTATTAAAATCTGGGTGGGTCTCCCATTGCAGTGCATGATGCATTTGTAGATGTCACATGTATGCTCAAATCTTCGTTGGCTTTGGGTTTCAGCCATCTAGACGAATTTGCCACTCCTTTACTCTCTGCTTGGATCGGAGCGAGCCTTCTACAAGCAAATAACACACGCTAGATTAGTCGTAGTGGCAATTACAGATGAAAGCGATGTTCCTGGATGCAAATTCCTGGATGCAAATTAACCGTGTCATGAATATTGTAGGGTGTTGACTGATCACGCACTGCCGACACTACCCGGTCCACGGGAGGCGCAGGAAGCGCAAAATGGAAAGCCAAGCCAGTCCTTTTCAATGTAATGTGTGCCGGTTTAACTAACAGCCACGTATATAAGTAGTTATGAAAGCTGCAGCCAACTTTATGCTTACCAGGTCCCAGAGGTTGCCTTGGTATCGTGAGGCAGCTACAGTCTCTCTCTCCTCCATCTGGCATCGTGCCCACTGTGGCTCCGGAGTGGCTGAGGGGAGTGCAGACTGTCCCGGCAGCTATTACATTGGGGGAAGTCTGCAGAGAGTGGCCCGAATAGGAGGAGATGCTCAGAGGCTCATCGCCCAGCTCCCCTCAGGGCTCCCAAGATGCCCGACACAGGATCGCTGACCGGAAGTCAGGTGCCATGAACCGGAAGTTCTGCAGCCAAACGGAGCACCAGATGTCTCCAGAGCCAGGTAGGTCGATGGGGCCCTTCTAGGTGGGAGTGTTCTGGTGGCATAAGATGGCAGTCTCACGATCTGGCCCACAAGTAGGTGAGGGAGAGCTGAAGAAACTCCGATTCGAGTAGGTTTTGCCAGGGAAGGAGCCACTGGGATGTTATCAAGGCGGCCAGGAGGACTTTCCCGAGAATCAGTAACTACCACAGGCAACACCCCCCCCGCCCAGGGAGATCAACCACAGTCCATGTCGCGCCTAGCCAGGCTTCAAGGGTGTCTACGTGAGCCTGGTGAGTTCATACACCACTGTGAGTAGGTGGCACAGATGTTAGATTGCCTATTTCGCTGCAAAATGACACAATATCGCAGAGCTCTGCAATGTGAATACCAGCTGAAATGGCGTCCAAGCCACGCCCCCTTTACGTTAATTTTTAACACATATATACATATATATATATATATATATATATATATATATATATTTGATTACTTAACTTTTGAGGTGCTTCAGATTAGTAGCAAATATATTCTTTACCTAGTGAGTTATATCACCCCTAATGGCTAATGATACTTTATCATGAAGAATTAAAAAAATATGTTTGTATTTTCCATGTTATATTATCTTTAAACTCTGTGTCCTGCTATTTTACATGGAGGGGACTATGATCCCTTACATATTTTCTAATTAATTGTGGATCACTCAGATGCAGTTGAGTACATTGGTTTGTAATTAACTGTTGATATCCGCATTTATAATTTGTGACTATATAATCTGCATGCAGCAAATTATCTCATTAATCTTAAAAGTGTTTTATATTAGCAATGTTCATAATTTGTATAAAGAGGATTTACCATCTGTTGTATACTGATATTATACAGAGAATGTTATATATATATTACCAGCAATTGGACTTCAAGCCTGTGATTATATTCTAATTGTATGATATTCTTGTGTGTTCTATGCTATATTAATCATGTACGTTTTTAATACCTATTATAGAGTAGATTGTGAGATATATTAAGGGGTTGTATGCTACTAATTATTGTTTTAAATAAACTGTGTGTCTTTCAGTATATATTTGCTTTTTTGTATGTCATTGTATGCGATCAACCACTATATTGCATTTAATGTGTTTCAAATGTATGCATTATGTACACGTGCCAAGCTGACAAGCACTGCTGATTACTAGAGGGTTTGTCAAGGGAAAATTGTACGTGCATTTAAATGTTAATTGCCATCCTGACAGTAAAGTAGAAGAAAGTTTAAGCAGAAATACACTGCGAGAAATACACTGCGAGTATCATCTTGGAGGTATGAGCAGTGCTATTGATGCTGGACAGCCTGACTGATCTAATAGGTGATATATATATATATATATATATATATATATATATATATATATATATATATATATATATATGTTAAGAATTATATCCATGAAGCAGAAAAAGTGTAATGTTATGGGTCACTTGGTCAAAAATTCAAAATTAGGCCCCATCCCAGGGACCACTATTTCCTCTTGTGACTTTGGAACTGATGGAGCCCAAAAGATAGGGGAAGGGACAAGGAGGATCCAGGTTTCCCCAGATGAGAGAAATTTGCTTAATTCTTAATTTTTGTCAGTGTTCTAGTGTCCTGTCCACAAGGTTTTTTTTTACAATAACAGTTAATTTATTTACCTAAGCCCTAATTGTGTTTTTTTTGTGCTAGAATCCAGTTGATCAGAGAGAGAGAAAGAAATTAAGTGCACACCACTTGTCTCCTATCTCTTGCCCAGACCCTTCCAGCTGCCAGTCTACTGTGACCTAGTGTGAGGCGGAGGCTGGTCTCAGCCTTGGAAGGAGAACATATAAAAAGGAACTGGAAGGTTGAGGACCCACATTCATGGGAAAGCAGAAGGGTTTTGTTCTTCCCTTCTGGCTTTGACATCATTCTTCTTCATATTATTTATTCATTATCATCATTTATTTATTTAGTCCCAGCATATTATACCTACTGGACTACTCCAAAGAAAGAGAGCTTAACTTTAGCCTTTAATCTCATGCTGAGTGAGCAGTAGCAGCGGTACCTTTTAGTCCACCTGCTACAGTGGATCTGTTGATACAAAACAGAGTGCAAACTGAATACTTTGAGCATGAGCATTGAAATCAATTTTAATTGTATTATAATTATGCAAATGAACATACACCAATCAGCCACAAAATTAAAACCATCTGCTTAATATTGTGTAAATCCCCTTTGTGCCACCAAAATAGTTCTGACATATCAAGGTATGGGCTCCAGAAAACCTCTGATGGTGTCCTGTGGTATCTGTCACCAAGAAGTTATCAGTATATCCTTTAAGTCCTGTAAGTTGCAAGGTTGGACCTCCATGGCTCAGATTTGCTTTTCAGCACATCCCAGAGTGTCCATGCTGACTCCTGTCCACCACCGAAAGTCCCTACAATGGGCACGTGAGTTTCAGGTCTGGTCAATGGAGCAATGTAAGAAGGTGGGGTGGGGTATGTAAAATCGGGACTGGCAACCCCGACAAGGTTTTAATCGAAAGGAAAATAACGAAGCCTATAAGCCCTACAGTAGTAAAATTACTACTTACCATATTTCCTAAATGCAGTTTTTCCGCAGCTTCAAATAAACGTTCAGACTCCATTCCAATTGGGCTAAACACCTACAGCATTAAATGACATCATTAAGTATGGACAGACTGCAAATGGCAGTTTTAAAGCGCCAATACCCGGACCCCACGCCTGTATAATGTAATACAGAATAGGGGTCCGGTTATTGGCGCTGATGGCAGTGGCCTCTTTCAGTAGGATAATGCACCCTGCCATATACAATAATTGTTCAGGAACAGTGTGAGGATCATGAGAAAGATTTGAAGGTCATTGCCTCCAAATTCCCCAGATATCAATTAGATCGAGCATCTGTGGGGTGTGCTGAAAAACAAGTCCGTCTTGGAGGCCCCACTTCGCAATTTACAGGATTTAAAGGATTGGTTGCTAATGTCTTGGTGCCAGACACCACAGGACACCTTCAGAGGTTTTGAGCAGTCTATGCCTTGATGGGTCAGAGCTGTTTTGGTGGTATAAGGGTGACTTACACAATATTAGGCAGGTTTTAATGTTGTGGCTGATCGGTGTATATAAAACACAGGCACATAGATACATTAAGCTATTATATTTACGGTTTTATTTTTTGATATGAAATGCAATATCAAGATATGTTTTTCTCTATTTTACCCTCAAGAAATACCTATAGATGATAAGTACTAGAGATAATCCATCTCAGTCTGTTATGAACTGTTAAATTGTGATTTATTCTCTCCAGTACTATTCTGTGACATTTCATTTCTGTCCGTAGTGTGATATATGAAGAAAGGTTTTAATGTACTGCAATAGGAATTGTCACGTATTGAACTAGGAAAAATATGGATTGAGTGTAAAACGTAATGTCCACAAAATGGTTTTGACTAATAGGTTTGAAGCTCTAATGTAAGAAAAATGGATGGATTCTTGTGTTGAGGATCAATGAAGACAGAGCAAGTTGAAAAAGTCAAAATAAAACATAGTAAATCCAGTTAACCCTGTTAAAGTTTCTTTTTTGAAAACTTGTGACATTATTTTTAGGAATGTTAAAATCTCTTTTATTGTACTTGTAATGTGTTTGTTTCTTTTTAGCATTTTATGCATGTAATAAAGCTAGAAAAACTATTGAACTATAGGGAATAAACAGTTATAGCATGCCAAAGTGTCATTACAACAAATAATTTTAGGTCCAAGGACTTCAGGGCTTCTTTAAATGACTATTTGTTGAACAATAGAACAGTTTGTTGCTGATCATCATTATTTTTAATACATTTTTAGGCATTTTAGTCGACTTGCTTTATTAATATACTAGTTACAGTAACGGACAAAGAATGGATACGACCATATTTGATCGTCTTAGACTGTCTTTAGCTGAATTATTAGCAACATGTATAAATAAGATCTACCAGTGGAAATTTGGGTGTTATTTACTATATTCATGTTCACAATTGTATTGTAAATGGGTATTAATGAGAGGCAGTTTTAATAAAATAATTTACATTATCAAAATAAAAAAACAAACAACTTTTTGGTCTATCAATCATTTCTATCATTGACTACAGCATCATTACTGGTACAAATACTGTTATAGCTGCACTCCCAGAAAACAGTATTACTTTCCATACTGTCTGCAGGATGGTAAGTGCCCTGAAGAAAATAATATAGTATCCACAGGTGGTATTTTTGCACTTTTATATTATTATAACACAACATATGAACATTATCTGTCATGTTTTGTCCTTTGTATCCCTATCAATTGCCCTACTATCGATGTAAGGCTCACTGGTCTATAGTTGCTTGTCTCTTCCTTGCTTCCACTTTTGTGCAGTGGGACTACATCCACTCTTTTCCAGTCCTCTGGAAATACTCCTGTAGCTAGTGACTGATTGAATTATTCTGTTAATGGTGTTACCAGCACCCCTTTTATGCTCTATTAGCATCCTTAGATGGCTTAGTGGTTAGCACTTCTGTCTCACAGCAATGGGGCCATGAGTTCGATTCCTGACCATGGCCTTATCTGTGTGGAGTTTGTATGTTCTCCCCGTGTTTGCATGGGTTTCCTCCGGGTGCTCCGGTTTCCTCACACACTCCAAAAACATAATAGTAGGCTTATTGGCTGCTATCAAATTGACCTTAGTCTCTGTCTGTCTGTGGTTTTGTGTGTTAGGGAATTGAGACTGTAAGCTTCATTGAGGCAGGGACTGATGTGAGTGAGTTCTCTGTACAGCGCTGCGGAATTAGTAGCGCTATATAAATACCTGATGATGATGATGTATCCCATCTGGTCCCTTTGATTTATCCACTTTCAGTTTTGAAAGCTTTGTTACGATTTTCTCATCTGTAAATGTACTTGTATCTACCTCATTTGTAAAGATGTATACCCTTCTTAAGCAAATTATATTCTGGTGCATTGTTCAGTTAAGTTATTCCAGTCTTTGTTTTTGTTCTGATATTTATTTATTACCCTCGAATACGAACAGAGAATGCGAGAAACAAATTTTGACGATTGCACCACAGATTTGTTTGTGGCCATCACACTGGTAAAATACTATCACATTTTGAACCAGTTCTAAATTTTCGAGTATCTCTGCCTGTGACCCTCCGTTTTCTCCTTCTAGTTTCTGTGTTGTACTTCCTTATTGTTATTGTGTTTGTATGTGTTCCATAAAAGTCATCATGTTATAATTATTGTATACTGAGTTATAATTATTGTATACTCTCAAAATATAGTTTCCTTTGAAAACTTTTAGTCATAAATTCTGTAACTCACCTAAATACATCTCACGAGTTACTCTGTTTTATGGAAAAAATACCATAATGACAATAATTATAAGGCTTTCACAATAGCTATAGACTTCCATGGAATTTTTTGTAACACTGACAATAAATTTGGTTACAATCGTTGGCATGATTTTTTATTTTATTTTTTGACATGAAAATCAGTAAACGTTTACACTTCCGTTAACCCCCTACAGACACCCGAGCAGCATCAGATTTTTTACTTAACAGCTTTCTCTTCCTGTTGAATTGATCTGCACAACTGGAGGTATTTTATCTGAGCATATAGAATGTCTTCTTTGATAACAGGTAATATAGAATTGCTGACTGATCTTATTCTATATCTGTTTCCAACAATGTGCTCTTGTGTGTAACAATATTTTTTGAAATAAATACAGTATCTGGGAAGAAGGGAAAATAATAGAATAAACTCTATATGGATTATAAATCTCTCCCAAATCATAACATGCACACAATCAATGAATGTTAAGGAGCTGAGAATAGGATGCCTTAAATTGCCAAACTGTGACATTTACAGATCTCAAACATTTATTTTTTTATTTGGAAATGAACATCTTATATTCAGTATACATTGAAAACTAAGTGCAGAAACACAATCTTTAGAAATGTTGACTTAAACAGATTAACTTTCCAGTGACTCTTAATAGACACCATAGTGCATTATTGTTACTTTTTAAAAACACTTCTTGTAGATATCTGGCATCAATGATTCATGTTTTGTGTAACATATGAAACTATATTGTATCTGTATTCTCTCTTATCAGTAGCAATCTGATGGGTTATTCACTGATTGTACACATGCCTTATCATTGTTATTATACATTATGAATGTTTTTAATTCACAAAAAGTGATTTTAATAAAGTAACAATAATATATATATATATATATATATTTATATATATATATATATATATATATATATGCGTGTATATATATATATATATATATATATATATATATATATATATATATATATGCGTGTATATATATATATATATATATATATATATATATACACAATATTAATGATATATTATATATTTCAGTTTTTCCCTCCTCACCCAACACGTTCCATAAATTCTCCCTCACCATCTACAATATTGCAGTTGCCTCAGTCTCCCAAGCCCACTGCCTTGGTGTCTTTCTTGAGTCTGCCGGTGTTGTCTCCAATTTCAAAATATTGCTTGAAAACTAAAAATCTTCAAGAAAACCATTATCTCATCATCTCTTGTCTCGATTATTGCAACCTTCTATCTGTCATTCACCTCATCCGTAAGACTCTAGTCTTTCTCACTTGTTGCTCTACATCCGTCACACGAGTCTGCAAATGTCTAGAATTTCTCCCTATATCCTCCAGAATCCCATTCAAATTACTCTCACCTTCAAAGTCCTTGACAACATACATGCTCTACATCTCAAACTTCATCGCAAGTTGTCAAGATGTTCATGCCTAGCCCTTTACAGGATTATCACTTTAATAATTTTTAATTTAAATATATTAACATTACCAATTATATTTCCTAATCAATGATACATTCTGCTAATGTAAATATAAATGTAAATAATTTATTTGCAAAATTATAAACCTTTAGTTTAGAGTCACTGTGCCATCCGGAATTTGTTGGCAATATTAGTTCCACAGAAATTTGTTGAATTGGATTACTCTCCTCCAATGTGAGTGTAGTTACATTACAGGTTTAATGGTAGTATTGTCCACCTAGCTATGACTTATTATAAGTTACACAGATGGTTTGATGTGCATAAGTATTTGAGTGGTGTCACTGCAGATGAACTTTGGGTTGGAGGGTTTTAATGTCCCTTTTCTCTTATCAGAACTGTCTCACTTTGAGTGTCCATGTCCAGAACTTCTCAAAGGGTGTGGGGCTCCTGGTGCTGTTACAGTAAGCCTCTCTTTGGTAGACAACTGCTGCTGTAGCCTCTACTCTCTTTCCCTAAACTAAGCTATTCCCCTCATTATTCTAAATACTCCTCTATTACTTGCTATTATGACCTCTTATTTATTTATTTTTTAAATGTATCTTTATTAATTTTCTTTTTTTTCAATAATCATTTTTATTAAATTTTTTATAGTTACAGGCTACACAAAAAACCCCAATAAAGTATCAGGGATTTTATTACTTTTCTTAATAAAAAAGCTATTGACATTAAAAACATATTAATATGATTACTATTAATATTATAAAGCTAAAATAAAAAAAACATTTATACATTTTAAAATTTTTTTTATTGTTGATATAATAAAGAATAAAGACAAACAAAAGGGAAGGACATAAAGAAAGATTGGGGAGAGGTGGAGATAATCTTGTTAAAATTATATACTGAGAGTATTTATAATGATAGAAATATCTTAGTACCTAATATAAAAATGTATATATGTTAATATTCATTTTAGATTTTTTTAAATATTAAATATTGCTATCTTTATAACATGCAGATTCTTTGAATTTTAATTATTGAAACCAAGTTTTTTGAAAAAAGTTATAATTTTAATTTATTATAGAATTAATATCATCTATATCCATAAATAAATCTATTCTATTAAACCATTCTGAGATGGTTGGAGGAGAGGAGGGCCACCAGTGTATTGTAATTTTAGCAGCATTAAAAAGATGTTTTAAAAAGGAATTTTTATGTATAGATATAGGTATTGTAGTCCAGTTTAGAAGCCAAAATTCTGGATTATTAGAAATATCTTCTTCCAGAATAATTTTAGATAGATTAATAACATTTTCATTTTGCTTAAGGTATTAGGACATATGTACCATCTAGAAAGTAATTTATATTGAGTTTCAATTATACTGGTATCTGATGAACTAGCATGTAATGCTTGAAACTGTCTATGCCACTTAGTTTAATCTAATGTTCCATATCTTGTCCCCATGCTTTGTTGAAAAGTGGTAGAGAATTATATGATTCTTCAAGAACAATTTTGTATAATTTAGAAATTGAATGATATAATTGGTTGAATTTGACTATGAACTCTAATTGAACTCTGCTTTTATTTATTTGACTGTCATTCTAGTTTTGCTCTAATTCTTCCTCTTACCTTACCGATCCTTATTTTCTTTACTGTAGTTAACATAATAGCAGTTGGGTTTATGGGTTGCTGCAGCCCTGATGCTCCCATATTTAATCAGTCTCTTTGTCTCCTGTAAATGCTTTGCTCAGGTTCTGTTCTCATCCCATAATCCCATATTTTACTCCCCTCTTGCCAATTTTTCCCAATTTACAATTTGAGCTTCACCCACTCTCTCTCTTCCTTTTTTTGTTCTACTTTATTTCCACTTCTCCTTTAAACCCTCTATCTGGCCCCCATAGTGTCCTGTTTCTTTGTGCAGTTATCAAATATAATTTTCGCAAAGGTTCCCATTTTTTTTCATACCGCATCTATGCCACACATCTGTTCATAGACTGTATTTTAAGAGTACAGTGAGTTTTCCTCAGACTGATTGACTTTGAAAGCGAAGTTAGCTGTTCTAGATCAATAGTTCTCAATGCTTGAACCATACACAGTTCAAGCTAACTTCCTATTGGTGTATGTGCAGGAGTGGCAGGCTTACTCCACTACATGATCCAGATCTGATTCATTTCTGTTGTTCCCATCTTCTAATGTGTCTGGGTATCTATTTGATTTATCTCACAGAATATTTAGTTGATGGCTTAATACTTTATTGGCCCTGGTCATGTGGCCTGAGATCTCATGTGCACTGGTCCTGCAGTCTGCTGTATGGGATATCTCTGAGCTTTCAGAGGTATAAATGCCAAAAGTCTCTGATGCTGCCCAGCTGCAAGAAGTTTTTAATGCCATCTAACTGCCATGTCTGTGATGTTGTCTAGCTGTCAGTGGTCCATATTGAAGTTCCAGAATTTCTTGTGACTGTTTAAGCTCCAGTTGCTCAGCTATCAGTGGTCTGTCTTGATATCTTCTGGCTGCTGAAGACAGTACATGCACCAATGGTCTGTGAAAAAACTCAGTTCCAAATATCTTGTCATGTGATGTTGCAGCTCCATCACAGAGAACACTCAAACAAAGGGACTCACTTCAACTTGCCATTTTCTTTTAGTGAAAACCATGAAACCATGACTAATTATAATAATAATTCGTCTTCATCTTCGTCGTGGTAGTAGTAGTAGTCGTATAATTATAATTTTATACATTTAAGTCCATCCACACCATTGTAGGAATACCTGTTTAAACAACTATGCATGGAAGTCAAGTGCCGGAGAGGTCTCTCGTCGGAATTAGTTGCGGTCAGCATCATCCACCCCTCGGAAGTCTGCAGCGTTGCTTTGTAGGTAAGTGTGTGTATATTGATGTAGTTTTTTGGGCTAATCGGTGTCTCTTTGAAGGTATCGTCGTTGTCGGGGTTGTGGTACTCGAAAAATCGTACCCAACCCTTTAAGATACATGTGACTCAATATACACAAATGCATCCACCTCTAAATAACACCAAAAGGAAAAGTAATGTATGTATGTATATTTATATTGTTCTTAATTGTATACAGGTCCTTACAAATATTCAGGGGATTCAATAATAAACTAAAACAGAAGAAATTTCTAAAATACAACTGCCACCAGATGGTATAGAAACCAAAGGATTGTTGGTTTTGATCATAATTACAGTAATGTTGCAAAAGTCTTCCTATTACTTAAACAGATAGAGTCAAGCTTGCAGAAAATAATTTGTTTAAACTGCAAGTTTGGAACTTTATTCAATAAACCATTTATATAAGTGCTTGCTCCAAATAAGGTCATTAGGCTTAACCTTTTATTTCCTGGGAAATTCTGTTAAGGTCTATCGGTGTGATTGAAATTCTGATCTTCCTTTGCACAGTGTTTTTAATGCTACAATTACATTTTCACAATTGCAAACTAATCAAAGTCGTTTTGCTTACTATTTTGGCTTAATTACTGATATAACATTGCCAGTATAAATAAATCATCTACATAAAGCAGTGAATAGTTTTAAACTGTGATATATTAATAGGACACACTACAATACGCCATATGCACTTATAGGGCCTTATATGTATGAAAGTCTTTATGTTTATTTATATAGTGCCAGCATGCTCCTCAGTGCTTTACAAGTGGGAACAAACACAGTAATAAAACAAAGCATGGCTATTAACAGACTTAGCAGCAAGAGCTTACAATGTTTGCACTTAAAAACCCCACCCTTTTACATTGGCAGAGGGAGTAAAATAGACATTAAAAACCCAAAAACAATATTTAAGGCCTATATCCTAACTGTCCCAATTTCAGTGGGACAGTCCTGATTTCAGGGCTCTGCCCATTGTCCGACCTGGGGAACATTGTGGGAAAGGGAGTTATTTAATGGGCAGACATAGCCTTGCTCCATCATGACATGACCACACCCCATGTCCCCTTACCTGGAACTGTTATGTTGGGAGGTATATTTAAGGAGATTCTTTACCCCTAATTAATTTTAATCTTTCCATGATAGGGGTTCCAGAGTCCTGTATACTGTGAACAGGCTCTGCATATTACTTGTCTTCCAGCATTTAGACCTTTGTATTAGGTTGCTGTAAGCTTTGGTTTGTTTTGCTTCCATGCCTCACTGTGTTTTTGCTTTTATAAATAGAATTTAGCAGTGAAGCAAGGAAGCTAGAGAAGCCCCATGGAGATGCAGGTCTGCTAATAAAACAAACGTTTTTTATGCTGCTGTAATGTAGAAGTCAAGATACATTTAGAAGCTAAAGGTAGTTTTTTCATTATTAAAATCTTTTGATAAGTAGATCTAATTAAACAAAATATTTATCATTATGGAGGCAGAAAGGGGGCTAGTTTTGGATCGATAAACTTTTAAAAACATTTTAGGTTTGGGATCATTTTAATACAGCTAGGTCCTTGTGCAAAGTGAACTGAAGTACTGCATAGCTTCAGTCTGTCATCATTTATATTCTACCTATATTCTATATGGTAGAGGAGGAGGGCTCACACAGAAGCCATGTGAGGTACCACTGAAAGGGGTTGGGTACGAAATAATGATCATCATTATTCCGACACTACTTACCATGACGTGGAGAGACGCAGTCACCGGTGCTGTGAAGGGAGCACCGATGACTGCGTTGTTGTTATCGGTGACGTCATCAGGTGGCGCCGGCTTCTTCAGGGATTGCCATGACTTCCAGTCGGTTTACACAGAAGTCGACCTGCACGATGGTCGGGGAAGAAGCCCTTCGGTCTCTCCACGTCGTGGTAAGTAGTGTCGGGGTAGTCAGCATCGATATGTTGACTACCACCGCCATCGGTAAACACAATTTTCCATTCTGTAGGCCAAATCAATCTAATGCTCCTACACATGTTGCAATTTGTTTGTTCGACACAAGATTAGCAACTGGATCACTTTTGATTATTCCACTTCAAATGGATTTTGCCCATTTAAAGTAATATATGTTATAAATACCCCAGAACTCCTAGTAGCTCACTTACCCACAGAAGAGCAGAGTGGGGGCCTCTGAAGTGGATGGACTAGTATCGCTGATGCCCCAAATGGGCTGCTTTGGCAATAGTTAGACAACTGTGACAGGGTTAATACATTTAAACTGGGTGAAATTGTGAAATGCTGTTGGTTTGTGTTTACCTTTTGACAATAAATCTGCTTAAATAGTAGAGACCCTATGAAATCCATAGAAAGGTTATGAAGTTATGAAGTGTATCAGCCGGAATAAGGGAAATTGTGTTACATTTGGGTCTTTAGAGGCTTTCTTTCATGTCTCAGTATTTGGCAAGCGTGAATAAATTCCTTTGCAGCTAAAATAATTGCCCCAAATAATACTTATTTGGCCTTACTTCAGTTTCACGTAAGCTCTGCTTCATTGTGATTACTTAATATTATTTTTTTTCTGTCTAGGTCTACTTCAGATTCGATTAAATATGTAATTTATGTAAGCTCTTTCCTGTTCGGTGTTTCTTTAAAGCTTATATGTGTGTTGCTTATGTATGTATTATATTACAATGTATTAAATTGTATACAGTGCATAATGCAATACCTTAGTCTGTTCATTATGGGGCTCATTGGAAGTTGGAATGTGTTTTTTGTGCATAAGATACTAATTTCCTTTCTACGCAAGTACACAAATAATACATACGCATACGTCTGTATACATTGCTTATCATTGACTTACATTAGTCTAAATCTGCAGAATTGGAACAGGAAAAGACAGGAGTTGGGAGTGAGAAGGGTAGGCCGAGTACTGTAAGGGCATGCTCACTCAATTGCAGCATAATTACACATGGACATATCTTTTGCGGGTTCTGGAGATCTGATCAGCAATACATAATGAAATAATAATAATGAAATAAATATTGACCTCTCCAGCTGTTCTTTAACCATTATTGGCTATATTATATGATGTTGAGGCTGTTTATTCACGTTAGTTAATTAACATTTCCATTTGAACAACTGTAGGAAACCTATTCCCATTGATTATTTTAAAGAAGAAACCAACAGATGCTTGTATTTAATGTAATGTAATTGAATTTGTATATAATTACATTTTATTTTGAAAATACAAACGTTCACATTTATTAATAACACTGTCAAGATACTATTACCTCTTGTTATATAGATAGGGTAATGAAAGTTTAGCATTTACTACGAACACTGGCAAGCCAGATCTCTACTTTATCACTACTCTATTGTGGGGTGTAGGTAAACCTACTTGTTATGCCCAATGTATGCCTGTGCATATGTTACTGTTTTTGAGATGCGTCTGACTCAACATATGTTCTTCAATAGACTTTTTTAAATGGTGTTTCCATTCCCTAGCTACATTCTGAGAGCATATGCGTCCACATCTAAATGAGCCCTTATATTTGCACTGTTAAAAATGTGCACATCTCATCATTGTTATACCACTTCATAATATTTGTTTATAGATAAGCAAGTTTGTGCTTTACTTTTTTTCCCCACAATTTTCTATTAAAGAACTTCAGGCATGTACATAATAAAAAGCGTTTGTAACCATATGGACATACAGAGTTTTAAAGTTTGAAACAAACATCACAAAGAGCAGCATAAGTCTATTCTACATATATCAACTGGTAGAGGATGCATCTCCTTTTCAAGGCAGTCACAAGGCATATAACAAAGAAGGGCCCATTAAGTCTGAGGCACGGAGAGAGAGATAGGTGGATCCTGTAAAAATATTTTAGTCTCATACCATATCGTTTGGTGAAAGCTCTCTCGCAACTATTCTCTGAAAGGGACAAGCAAAGTGTGGATAAAACTCTCCCATGTCTCAAAAAACCTGCCTGTGAGTTTTGCTTTTTGAAGGGAGACCTCCAGCCAGTCCATCCTCTTTACAAAAAATTGTTTTTCAATAAAAGATCAAGTGTGGGAGGGGAGCCCTGAATCCACATGTGAAGAATACAGTCTGTGAATTTGTCGGCAGAATGCCCAATATAGCCCATTCAGGTGTGAACAAAAGATAGTTAATTAGCTCCACCATAGGTGTATTCGGCAGCAGAATGCCCAATATAGTCCATTCATGTGTGAATGAAAGATAGTTCACTAGCTCCACCATAGCTGTATTCGGCGGCAGAATGCCCAATATAGTCCATTCAGGTGTGAACGAAAGATAGTTCACTAGCTCCACTGTAGGTGTATTCGGCGGCAGAATGCCCAATATAGTCCATTCAGGTATGAATGGAAGATAGTTCACTAACTTCACCATAGCAAATCTCCACACATAGATCCAGAAGCCCCGAATGATCGGACATTCTCAAAAACAATGAAACAGGTCCAACTCACACTTGGACACTTATCATCTGATAAACCCATAGCTAACATACGGTGTGGGGATATATAACCCTTATGAAATATATTAATGAACATGTCCACATAGCTAAAGGCTGAGAATAAGTGCTTTGGTTTTTGGGTAAAATCTAAGTTTGTGTTTTTATTGTTTTCTGTATAATAGTTTCCCAAAAATTAGTCTAATAAAAAAAGCAATGGAAAACAAGTTAATTTTAAGGGTACAGAAAGAAAAGATGGTGATTGAACAACTGTACGTGATGCAAAACTAAAATGAGTACTTACTGAAATATGGAAGTTCATGACTCTGACTATTCTGACAGTTTAATCATAGTGACTAAATTTGAGCAGTTATTAAATGTTAACTGCCTCCGACAGTTTATGATGTTCCAAACAATAAAATGTGTACGTCTACTGGTAAAAATTTCTCGCTAATATCTTGGTCAATTCTTTTTGTTTAAAGTTCAGTATAAAACAGAGCAAGTGTCAAACACATATCTTTACTAGAATGAATAGACAGTTTGTGTCATTTAAGTTGTTTATTCATCTATCTGAAATTATCTGAAGTTTACGTGACAACGCTTACTACAAATTCAGATGTGAGCATGTAAAACGTGATAAATATTATCTAAGTGATGAAAAGATAAGCATATTTCAACACTGGCATCAGCACCTGGCCTGGCTGTAGCAAAACACAACTGGGTTGAATGTCACTTAGAAATCACTCCAATTTGTATTTAAAAAATATTTTTATTCCATTGAATAATATGACAATAAGGCAATATTTTATATTCTTTACCATGCATGCAATATGCAGCGCTATATATTGCTTTATAAACACAATTTGGTATCAAATATTTCATTATTAGAATGAAATTACAAAACATCATCATACGAAATTCCAAAATATAGAAATTAATCAACTGAGGGAATGTGTACATGCAATACAGCTTCAAGTTGCCAAGATATCCCTACATTACATAAACTCTGTTTTTTATTTTTATCTTTTTGGGTGCTAGATTCTGGAATTAGCAAGTTAGGAGAAACACTTCGAGCATCAAGAAAAGTTAATTCCAAAACAGCAATCTTGTATCGCTGATTCCCTGCAATTTTAGTAGCAGCTAATTCAAGGAAATATACCTAGGTTATTTTTTTACTTATATTAAAAACAATTAATAGTAACTCCTCTATAGCCTAACAATTAATCTGTGTATCCAGAAAAATGAAAGATGTTCCACTGAGTGAATTGGTGTCAATGTCTACTTTTAGGCATCATTGACGTTTGATTTATTTATTGGTCATCCGGTTTCCCCAAGAGTTGTGATGGAAATTTATTCTTAGCACACAGTGTAAAGGACTGATCATTAAGTTTAAAAGTGGCCATTCACAGGGAAATGCCCAGGATAATGAGTGACAGAAATGTGCTCATCCCCCAATGTAGCTGACTCTCAGACAAGAGACTCAAGTGTAATTGTAGCCAGTATAAAGAAGTGGGAAATGGCTTGGCAGATTATAAAAGTCAAATAGATGTAGCAAGAATTAACATAACATCTGGCACGTCATGTTGCACTTACTATAACTTGCCACAGAAATGAATGGAACCAAATTGCAACTCAGAGGATTCAATTCACAATTAAATGTGTATATGCAGTAAGGTCGTAGGGTTGGTTTCCCATTGATAAATTATGTAACTCACATTGTGGGAAAGTCATTCATTTGGGCTGCAGGGTGGCACTATGGTTAGCATTGCTATGGCACACTGCTATCTGTATGGAGTTTGCATGTTCTTCACGTGTGTGCTCTGATTTCCGCTTAGTACTTTGGTTTGATCCTTCAGTCCCAAAACATACTGGTAGGTTAATTGGTTCTTGGCAAAATAATATTTACACTGTGGTATTTGTAGCAGATTGCGCTTCTTTCATACACTATCCTTTGGCACACACTGGGAAGTTCTTTGTGGAAAATGTAACTTTATATTAATCTGTGCAGTTACATCAGCACACAGACATACAGACAAAACACATCTTGCTTGTAACATCAACACGAGAAGACAATAGAAAACTTCATACAGATGAGTACAGAGTGACAACACAATAACACATTTAGAAACAGCTCCACCTGCAGTCCCTCCAGTGTAATCACTCATGCAACATTAAGTCTGAGTCTGTTGCAATATCTCAACACCCCTTCTTAACAGATGAGGCTTAACCCACTAAACCCATCTTTCTGGAAAGTCTGTGATGTCTTCCTCCAGCTCAATGCACTAGTCACTCTGTCCATTTACTCCGCTAGTTCCACTGTTCTTCTCCAGGAGCTTCCAATCTGTATAGGGTCATAGACTATACCCATTCTCAAGCAGCCGCTTCGGCATCCACTTGTCAGCTTCTCTTTTTGGTAGTTCAGCTATTTCTTTGGTATATGGTTTCCAGCTGATTTAAATCTCTTGTTCAGTAGCTGCATTGCTTTTTAATTAGTGGAATTAGTGCTCTATTCTTTATCTGGATCTTCTGGGTTCAGTACTTCATTTCTCAGTTCATCAATAAATGTCACACTGTTGCTTATAGTTACTTTTTCTGTTTTTTTATTTAAGATTCTGTATCCTTTGGAACATTTGCTGTACCCAACGAGAATCAATTCAACTGGTTCTGCAGTTTACTGCATCTTTTTGCAGGACGGTAGACAAATGCTTTACACCCTAAACTATTATATATTTTAAACTAGGTTTCTTGCCATGCCATAGTTCATATGAAGTTTTCTCCACTGTTCTGGAGAATAGTCTGTTCTGTAAATAAGTGGTTGTCATTGCGGCTTCGCCCAAATATATTTCAGATAGTCCTGAATCTGCTAATATGCATCTGATCATTTCAGTCGTGGTTCTGTTTTTCCTTTCAGTTACCACATTTTGTTCTAGTGTGCAGGGTACTGACTTGTGGTGTTCTATGGTGATTTATCTTAGAGAGTGTCTTATTTTGTGTACTGTGAATTCACCACCATTGCCGAAACAAAATGCAAATGGATTTATTTTAAATTTAATTCTATTATTGTTACATAATCTTGTAACTTGTCCAGTTCTTCATCTTTGCTTTTTATCAGGTAATTGTCACAGTCACTAAGATTCTCAACTCAGAATTCTGCCAGTAGTTGTCACTACACTTGAGGCGCGGAGTCTAACACAGCGGATGGTCTTCTCCAGGGAGCCCCGCAAGAGGGTATGGGTTTTAGCGGTGCACACTCCGCAGGTCGCGGTCCTCAAGAGAGTGTGGCAGAGCATCGGAAATACAGCTAAGATATAGGAGGATTGGGCAATCAGGATAATAGAATGTGATGTGGGGCTCAGAGGATTTAGATAAAACTTAAGAGCAGCAGAGAGGTGCAGATGGCAGGCAGGTGGTAGACACCACAGACGTAGAGATAGGATCTGGCCAATAGGAGAGATAATTCAGGAGATGCTGTGATGATCAACGGATGGCTGGGATTTACCACAGAGGTGGCGATGAGTATCCGGCCAAATAGATGAGATGATAAGAGTGGTAGTTATATTCTGCAGATGGCTGGGATTTACCCTAGAGGTGGCAATGACTATCCGTCAAGTAGATGAGATAATAAGAGGTATAGTTATAGTCAACGGATGGCTGGTATTTACCACAGAGGTGGCGATGATTATTCAGCCAGTAGAAGAGATATAGCAGGTGCTGCAATGATCAGTGAGAGACAGGTTTACTACGAACGTGGCGGTGAAGTATCCGGCCAGCAGGTGAGATATAGCAGGTGCTACGATGATCAGCGAGATCTGGAGACGCTGAGAGGAACAGGAACCACAGGAGAGTAGATCATGGCTACCACAGCGAAATGAGGATCAAAGAACAGACAATTAGGAGGAGGTCATAGTTGCGTTAAATAGGGGAAGGCTGACAGGTAGCCAATACGAAGTGAGGAAAGGTTTTAAAGTTCCTTCTGGTCTGCACATGCACAGAAGTATTCTCAAGATGGTGGACGGCCGTGGCGCTGCATGGACACTGGAAGAAAGGTGAGTGGCGCCTGGATCTAGGTCCAGAGGAACCAGAGATCCGGTGAGTGACAGTAATTGACTGTGTATCTGGAGTAGTAATCAGTGAAAGTCACTATATATCTGTTATCTTCTGGTGTGCGTACTTACATTGGCCACACACATCACTGTGTATGAGATGAACGGGTCTCAATGCTCTGTTCTCAGTTTGTTTTGAAAAGTTTTCACGCTTGTAGCTTTTTTATTTCATACAGCATTCATACCTCATGGTTGTTGAACAGTCTGATAGTATGTTATCCTCTGTTAGATCTCTGTCTTTAATGCTGTCTGGGTGTCTGTGTTGTAGTTGTTTGTTCCACACATGGATACAGTCAATGGGGGAGATTTAATTCCCCACGTTATTTAGAACAAAGCGGGGTTAATGTCATTACCGTTACTGAGCTGCGAGCAGAAATCTGTGTTAAAATTACCATCCCAACGGTAATGATACACACCCTGAATTCTTCTAAAGAACAATGCGAGGAAATGAATCTCCCCACTGTATCTATGTTTGATTAACCTCACATGTTGTGTTTCAATGTCAAGACAATACATTTGTTCATCTGCTTTGGCTGTGGCTATTACTTTTCTTTAATTATGGATAATGCACATGTGTTCTTGGAATTTGATAGTAAGTCCTTTAGCTGCAATGCACCATACAGACAATAGCCTGCTTTCCAATCTGGGAACATATAATATATCTATTTTTAGTATTGGTCAGTTACTGCCATTTGCATTGGAGCATATAAGCAGATCGTGCACTATACCTTTCACAGTGATATTGGTTCCATCTGAAAGACATATTACTTCTTTATGATTCATATCAAGTTCAGTGAAGAAACCGCTATCACTTGTCATGTGACTTGTTGCTCTTGAATACTTTGTGCATATGTCTGTGAGTGTAGTTTTAACTCTCTGTTTGGACCTTTCTGCTGTTCAGCTTTCCATATTGAGCAGTTTTTCTTTAAATGTTCAATTTTCTGAAATCTAAAACATGTTCTTGCTTCCTTATAATGCATTTGGGTAACTTTAAGTCCTTTTTCTCTGTCACTTTCCATGTTATCCTGTGTCATTTCTTTTCTGTGCTGACATTCATCTGAGTCTGTTTATCACACAAAATCTAGTGTGAGTTTTGCTTCAGACCTTGTTTTAAGGACATTTATCAGTGCACTGTATGTGTCAGATAAATTACACAGGGGTATGGCTACTATGTGGTTACATTTTATAGCTTCTCCTATAGAATTGAGCTGTGCTACAATTTCCAGCAATTCATTTATATGCTCTTGCATAGTCTTTCCATTGCCAAGTCTCATTTGGTGCAGTTTTCTGAACATGAATAATTTGCTGTTTAAATTAGATCTATCATGTGGTTTCTTTAATGCATCAGACATACCCTTAACAGTATTCTCATGTATGCTAAGAATTAGCTGATCATCCTCAACTAATAAACTTATGGTTGCACATGCCTGTCTGTTTTTCTTGTTCCATTCTTGATTATTAATCTATGTTCTGTCTGTGACTATAGCTTCCCACAAATCATCTGTCAGAATTCCTAGTGTGAATCACCACAGAGAGTCATGTGAAATGGAATGACGTGGTTTATTTTCAACACTGGTTATACAGGTAAAACTGAAATACAGTAAATGATACGGCAAATAACACAACTGAAAACAGTGAAAACAGGATCCCAGGATACCCAGGTAGCCACAGGAGTGGCTCCTGTAAGACACAGGAGTACTGGATTTCTGACCCAACAGTCTAACTGCAGGTAGGCAAAGTAAGCAGTTATTCTGGGAAGCTGGAGACTCTGGTTTTCCAAGTTATACTGTGGACTGTAGATACTGGATGTCTGGTTTGCCAGATAAAGCAGAGACGCTAGGGACTCTGGTTTTCAAAGTTATACTCTGGGCTGCAGATATTACAGGCGAAGTGCAGGCAAAAAGAGACTGGATTTCCAGGTTAAGCTGGGAAGGTTGTGAGCTGGAGAAAAAGCTGGTAAGATGAACTGCAGGCATAAAGATACTGGCTTACCAGGTTAAGCTAGGAAGCTGGTGAGCTGATACCAAGCAAGTGAGATGATCTGCAGGCAGAGAGAGCTTGGATGGAAAGCTTGGAAGCTGGATATCAGGCAATAGTGACAGACATAGGTAGCACTGATGCCCAGGTTGACCAGGAAGCATGAGGCACTGAGGGACTCACGGGGAAATCAGAGAAAAGGAGGGTCAGGCAAGTGGGGGTCAGAAGGTCCACAACGATATCAGTGAGAAAGCAGGAGCAAAGTCAAAACAGAGCTGGGTCTGGAGCATAAGATGAAGTGCAAAACAGAGGGAGAAGCAGGAGTCAATACCAGGTAGTCAGTCAGGATGAGAACACAGAAATTGCACTGAGGAACCAGCAGCAGCAAAAACAGTTGATGAATTGGCACAGGTTGCAGGGAAAGGCAGTCTCTTAAAGGCCAGCCACAGGTGATTAGGATTCTGATGTAATGGTGGAAGCTTAATCCTTAGCAGGCAGCCTCTGTAGAAGACAAAACAGCGTCCACAGGGAATCTGCTGCTGCAAATGGAGGTAGAGTGTGACATCATCTTTAGACAACAGCAGTTCAGCTTTGAATTTTCACAGTTGATTTTTATCATTAGACAGCTTGGTCACAGCAAGACAGAAATATGTGCTGCTTGCCATTTTCTTCCCATTTGTATATCTTTATTCCATCTGAGGTATAATACTGGGTTACTCAGATTTGCTGTGCAGATTCTCTCAGAGATGTTTCTTGTGTCTACGTCCTTGTGAATGGATTCCCGTAGTTTGTATGCCTGGACTTCTGGTGTCTGGGTTCCTTATGCATGTGTCTGGGCAGATTGTGCTTCTGTAATAGGGTACATAAAACCTGGTGTTATTTCTTCGAGAGTCTGTTATTGATCTCTGTTGGTACGAGGGTCCAATTATGAGGCAAATATACTAATATGCTAATGAACATTTAATATCTACCTTCATATATTACTCACAAAGGGTAGGTTCTAGTTTAAACCTATTTCTATTTCAATTTCTGCTCAATTTACTCTGATGCACACAATAATAATAATAAATAATAATAATTATATCAATAAATATTTTCCACAAAGTCTCTTTTAAGGTAAAAGGTATTCATATTATTGTGAGTGTGTGTGTGTGTGTTTGTGTGTGTGCTGATAGCGAGAGAGAGTGTGTGCAGGATGGAGGACAGACACAATGGAGGACAGACAAACAACATTACAAGATGAAGGTCAGATTGCATGGCTCATGGCACTGGGGGCCAACTTGTCTATTGTCTGCATAGAAATAGCAATATTAATACTAAAACCCCAATAATACAACACAGTACTTACAAATCCACCACTCTCAAATGGCTCACAAGGGAGACTACTTGTCCATTCAAGTTATTTATCACTATACTGCATTGCAGAATCCACAATCCATTCAAGTACAGCACTGAGTACAAAGTAACAAAGTGGATTTGAAGGTCTATACACAAGCTCTAGTATATGCACAATCAAAGTCCTAAAGTATGTATTTACTTCAAACACTTAAACTGCAATAACTCAACTATTTCACTTTCTAAATAACAATTTCCAAAATCACTTTCTAATCCAAAACTATCTTTCCCAATCAACTATATAAATCTTCCCCATCCAATTGCCACAACAATTGCCACAATCTTCACTTCAGACTTTACAAGTGCCAAGTAACCAAAGATTTAACCAACACCACACATTCTACTAAATTCTATTGCAAGAACAATATCACATACAAGGGACAAGCTAAAACAATTACCCAGGTTAGACAATTATGTTAGCCAAGACCTTATTTTGAAACCAGAATTGTTTGTGCAATTAGATGTGTTGTAGCAGGATTAAAAGTGAGATGTTCCTTAGTGAAGTCATTCCAGAGAAAGAGAGATTCCTGTGTTTCTCAGTCTTTTTACAGTTTTCTTCCAAAGGTAGGCGGAGTCCCAGTACAGAATGTGAAGCTGGCCTTAAGAGATGTTAATTACAAAATGCCTGGTCATATTTCTTACACCAGAAAAGCAAGTTTAGAAGGAAGGTGTTGACAGTTTTGCTGACCCCCTGTAGAGCTGTCCCTTATTCCCAGACACACGCCATTGCTGTAAGATGGGTATACCTCCCTGGCGCTTGAAACAAAGGGGACAGTGGGTAATCTCAAGGGTCAATACAGGGGTACCAAACCTACAGTGTAAATATATAATGCATATAATATATTCCCTTGGCGCTTGGAATAAAGGTCAGATAGGAATTGATATACAGATTTATTACCGGCAGTATGGGTGGGTGGCACCCTGCAGTGTTAATCACACTGAAATAATAAAATAGAATAAACAAGGCACATAAGCAGCTGTAAATAACATGAAAGCAGGCAAATAATTGTTGTTATATGCGGCAAGCACAGTCCATATTTGCCATAAAAACACGGTTCTCTGATAGGGCTGGTAGAGTCCACTAGGTACAGAGATACCAACAAAGTCAGTAATATGCAGATGTGGCAATCATGAATTCTCTTTTAGGCTTGTCAAGCCACAAAAACACGGTTCTCTGATAGGGCCACTGAAGTCCACTGAATAGCAGAGATAACGACAAAGTCAATTCTATGCGAATCAGGCAGATATAAATTCTCCTTTAGGTATGTCAGCCGACATTGTAATCCGATGAAGAACGCCTAAGATAGGCTTGGGGATAGAGGACTTACCCTCACTGTAGATGGGCTGTAGTGTCCTTCCAAATGATCCTGCTTTGTGCCAAGATAACCAATTTGATAAGCAAGCTTGTGCCGTCCCACTGGGGTGCGATAGTCCAAACCCGGAAGTCGCGGGCAGTATCGCAGTCTTTGCAACGTTGCGCATGCGTGAAGTGGGTCCGTTCGCTTCCCAAAGCGGCGGTCTCTGGTGTATGTGTAGTGCCTATGAGAGGCAAAGGTATAGTCAAGCCAACGCGTTTCGCACTAGGCTTCTTCAGGGATCGATAGTGTGCTGCAGGCCCCAGCTGGAGTTTAAATGTATTACTTCCTGGAAGTGCTCCAATGGTTAATGACCTGGGCTGGGCCTGCAGATGATGGACAGCCGGATTATCCAATTCACGATTTGTATTGGTCCATTCTAGATGAAGATAGGTTCTCCCTTTATTTTGTAAACACCATCCACGTGTATACAGGGAGAGAATGAACTGAAACTTCGTATCATATCGCATATAGCGAGTCTTTATAAGTTTAATTGCATTATTTCCCATTTTCCTTATTTATCTCAGAAAAAAGGAAGGAGAATAAAAGTCAATTGTATAATGAAAAAAAAAAAAAAAACGGCATTGTTATAATGCCTTAGTCCACAGAATGTTTCTTAGTGGGTTTGATTGAATTGCTTCCCATGCTCCTTATAGTAAAGGATTACAAGTCTTTTCTTGTGAAGGCAATATTAATATCCTTCCTTAGTCATTTATACAGGTGACAAGTGATAAATCTTAATGAATGGGACTGAGGAATTCGGAATTTTGGTATCACAGAGAAAAAGAGATGGTTGTTGTATTCAAGGCTAATGGTTATAAAGGGTAAACTCTAGGTGGTTGTTGGAATTAATGGAGGAAGTGGTTAAGCTCAAAGTCTATATTTAGACCACATGGTGTAATGGTCTTGATGTTGAATATTAGTTTGGATTCTTCTTTGGACATGAACTTGATGTAATCCCCTCCTCTCCAGGGCTTGAAAACCTTTTTTATGCCCATGAATTTGAGAACGGAAGCATCCTTTGAATGGTGTTTGGCAAAGTGATCAGATACACTATGTTTCTCGAACCCATTCCGTATATTCCTCTGATGCTCGGATATTCGGATATGTAATTTCCTGATAGTGCTGCCTACGTATTGCAACCCACAGGGGCATTGCAAGAGGTAAATGACCCCTGTGGTGTCGCAGGTAATCTTGTTGTCTATAGTGAAGTTTTTCCCAGTAGTATGGGAAGTAAATTGGGTGGTAGGTTTGGTAGAGCTGGTATTGCTCTCCCTGCATGCTCCACATCTATTGCAATGATAGAACCCAATTCTATTCTCATTGAGCCAGGTGTTGTTCATGGTGGATATGCTGGGTGGGATAGTACTCTTGACTAGTTTTGTTTTTAAACTTTGGGCTTTTGTATATATGAATATATGAATCTCGGTTTGTTTGAGATGTGGCCCTTCAATTTGTCATCTTCTAATAAAATCTTCCAGTGTTTTTTTACAATATGCTCTATCTTCTTAGCATCCTTACTGTATTGGTTAATAGAGGGAATCTCAATGAATGGTGTATCTTCTTTGTTTCTATTCAGGATATGCTCCCTATCAATGTCTCTGACAGTGGAAATGGCTTGTTCCACAGACACAGAGTCATAGTCTCTTTCTAGAAACCGATTTTTCAAAACTTCGGCCTGAGTGTCGTAATCCTCATTTTTGAACAGTTGCGCCTAATTCGCATGAACTGTCCTTTGGGGATGTTTCGTAGCCAGTTCACATGGTGACTACTATCAGAGGGAATAAATGAGTTGGAGTCTACCTCCTTAAAAAAGGTTCTGGTCTCTAGTTTGGTGTTTTCTACAAAGATCTGCAAATCTAAGAAATTAATGGACTCAGTACTAATGCTAGATGTGAATTGGAGGTTGAGGCTGTTCTGGTTGATATATTCAAGAAAAAGGGTGAGATTGTGCATGTCTCCTGTCCAAATGAACAGGATGTCATCGATATAAGGACACCAGAGTTTAAGGTGTTGTAGGAACGGATTGTTGTTCCAAATGGCCATGTTTTCCCATACGGCTACAAACAGGTTCGCGTAACTGGGCGCGAATTTCGCGCCCATCGCTGTCCCACGAACCTGTTTGTAGAATGACCCCTCCGACCAAAAATATTTATGGTTTAGGGTGAATGCAATGGCGTCTATGATGAAATTAATCTGTTCTAGTGAGAGAGTGGATTCACGGGTAAGAATGTCCCGGACATGGGCGCATCCACTACTGTGCTCAATAACAGTATAGAGGGAAGGGACATCACAGGTTGCCAAGGTATAGCCTTCCTGCCAGGTGATACCCCCAAGTATTTCCAAAACTTGACCAGTATCCTTAAGATAGCTTCTTTGGGTAGAGACCATTGGTTGAAGAAAGGAGTCTATGTAACTTGAAATGTGTGTAGTGAATGACCCAATACCCGAAACAATGGGTCTGCCTGGTGGGTTAGTTGCTGTGCCATTAAAACTGTGCATGTGCTGATTGACAGTCATTAAAAATGGGCACATTTGACCCTCTTGAGAAGTTACTATCTGCCGCTGAGCTTGTCTTTCTCTTTATCAAAAACATATTTCGTATGCGACCCTGGAAATCATTTCCTATCAGCTGGTACA
Organism: Mixophyes fleayi; assembly: GCF_038048845.1. Classification (NCBI taxonomy): domain Eukaryota; kingdom Metazoa; phylum Chordata; class Amphibia; order Anura; family Limnodynastidae; genus Mixophyes; species Mixophyes fleayi. Next base: position 71,988,086 of record NC_134402.1, read on the forward strand.
ATTCATTTTCAGGTTGTGGAGGTCTTTCTGCAAACATCTTGGGATCAAGTTAAAATTCTCTTCGGGATAAGAGACCATAATGTGTTGCTGCTCTGATCACCAAACCTCAAGGAGCAATCACCTTCCTTGGGTGGAATTCTCACATAACAACCATCAACACAAGTCTACGGGAGCCTCACCTTTCTTTATTATCTTTGGTATATACCCTGTGCTACCCACCTTCTCTGAACGGCCTAATATATCGGTATCAAGACATGGTCCGCGGTTTTTCCAGGATATGTATTACGAACTAAACTGCAGCAGTCTTCGGAACAAGCGCTTCGCAAATCGCCACTGCAGAAATCTCCTGGTACTTCAAGTATGGGACAAGGTGTGGTTATCTACTCGCAACTTCAAACTCAAAGTGCCATCTATAAAGCTTGCATCTCGATATATTGGTCCTTTCCGCATCTCCCATGTTATTAATGCTGTCACCTACAGGCTCCGTTTGCCTCCCTCTCTCCGTGTATATAAATCTTTTCATATCTCTTTACAGAAACCTCTGGTTCTCAACAATCTTCCTCTTCCTATTAAGTCTGACCTTGCTGATGAATACGAGGTAAAATGTATCTTGGTATTGCGAACCATCTGAAGCAAAGTTCAGTTCCTAATCCATTTGAAAGGGTATGGTCCTGAAGAGAGATTCTGGGTTGACAGAAAAGATCTGCATGGCCCCTGTTTTTTGACCAGTTTTCTAAGGAATCAGACTGCTAATTTCTCTTCACAGACAAATTTATTTGCTAATTTCTCTTCTTCAGAGAGAGGGGACAGGGGTACTGTCAGGCGCCATCTCGGCACTGACACTAGGTGCAGGAGACAGCCGCCTGCCTTTCCCGACAGCCTCATCCCTTTGCCTAGCAACGGGATGCTTCCTTGTTTCCTTTTGACACACAGTGCATGTGCAGAGTGTATCGCGTCTCATTGCTAGTCAATGGGACGTTTCTATAACTCACCTGTCAGCTGTACCTGACCGCCAAAATCGTCTTATCCTATCAGGGCTCACCTTGCTACATAAATAGGAGCCTCTGGCACCACTAGGGTGCCAGAGTATTGGTTTACTACCTGCTCCATCACTTGCCTGTGGTTCCTGTCTCCTGCATAATATCGGTTCTGATTCGTCTTGTTCCTTCTACTAGTTTTTACTGGCTTGCCCTGACTATTCTCTGGATCTCCCCTATGAATTATCCTGCCTGGCTGGTTCCGACCCGGATTATTTGACTACGTTTGTCTACTCCTGTCACTAAACAGGTGACTGTTTCGGGGAACCGTGACCTATGCACCCTTTTGCAGTGAAGCCCAAACTCCCTTGTGGGGGTCCCTCTTGAATGCTGGGGGTGCGTTAGACTCCATGCCTCCCTGATCAGTTGTGCCAATAGTGACCAGCTTGAATGACAGCTTACCCCCCAGAGAGGTGCGGAGTCTAATGTAAGAGAGGTATTCACCAGGGATTCCTGCAAGGGAATATGGTCTTAGCTGCTCTCAACCGCAGGTCGCAGTCCTCTAGGGGGTGCAGAGAAGAAATTTCGGAGAACCACAAAGTAACTGTAAAGCAGAATGAAATGTAGCCTCAGCCACAGGTGTATGGAAATTCAAAAACAGGATGGATGTTCTGCGATAATCAGCAGTATACCCACGAATCTCAATAACGGGATAAGCTGAGCAGGTAGTACTGTGAAGCAATGAGCTGTCGGACTGAGAAGAACCAAGGTATACACCATTGTTGAAATTCAAGAACAGGACATATGCTGAGCGATGCAGTATAGTCACAGGTATTAACAGCGGAATAAGCTGAACAATGATGTTATGAAACGAGCTGCAGGACTCAGAAGGACTGAGGTATACGCTAGTGTAGTAATTAATGACAAGGACGGTTACTGAGCAAAGCACTATAGTCAGAGGTCTTAACTGCAGAATAAACTGGGCAGGTATTGCTGTGAAATGAAGAACTGCGGGGGGCAGAAGAACTGAGATCCACACAGGTGTTATAACTCTGGAAGAGGATCGATGATGAGCGATACTCTGCAGTGAGGCCACAGGTCTTTAGTGTGAAATAAGCTGAACAGGTAATGCTGTGAAGTGATGAACTGCGGAGAGCAAAAGCACTGAGATCCACACAGGTGTTATAGCTCTGAAACAGGACCGATGATGAGTGATTCTGCAGTCGATGAATGAACGGCCTAACTTGCAAAGACAGGAACAAAGGTAAGTATGAGCACGGACGGGAGTCAGAGGAGATGCTTCCTATCAGGTAGGGAGACCTGATGATCTGACACCCATAGAAAGTAGGAGGACCCTTATAAAAGGAACTGGTTGGTGATCCACCTATCACCGTGGAGCAGAGGTTTTAAAAGGTTCCAGGGGCTGCGCATGTGCAGAATACTTGGCAAGGTGGCGTCTAAGGATAGAGGAATGCCAGGCTGTACAACAGATAGAACTAACCACGGGAAACCCATGTACACAAGTATCAGAATGAAACTAAACCGGTGAGATGCGTAATATATGGAATACGCTGCTCCACCTCCTTATTAACTCCTGCTGGTTGTTCTATAACTGAGTGAAACATATAAAATAGGTCTGCAAATCCCTTTCAACCAATCGGATCATGTTGTTAATTAATTACCAGCTGCTATTTGATTAATGGTGTTGTCTGATTGGTGGAATATGATTTAAAAAACCTTCTTTTGAATGAAACATTATGCTTCTGATAAATCCACGTGTTTGTGGAGAAACACATCAGTCTAATTGCTGGATTATCATCAATCACCTGTCTTGAAGTTTTACCAGTTTCTACAGCAGTTTTTATATATTTAACTCAACTAACATATGCTGGAGAAGAGCTTTACTGGTAAAAGTATTTGAAAAGCATGTGTTTCCTACTTCTCTTTTAGAGACACTGAGGGTTCTCTGCATCTTTACTGTGCTGCTTTCGCATTTGGATATTTAACTTCACCATTGAGGCATTTTAGTTCCTAATTAAGAGGTATTTTACAGCTGGGAGCAATATTAATAAAGCTTCAAGTCTGATTTTCCTGTACTGTCATGGGACTTTGTTATGTTATTAATTAAGAACCTATAAACATTATTATGTAATTTATTACTATTTTTTTATTTATTGATAGCAATTTATGCAAACAAACCACTGTTTTTTAAAATATGCTAATTTATGCTGTGTGAGTTTAGATATACCAAAGGGTAAATGTATGAATCTCCGGATTCTTCATCTCCGGCGTGTTCAGCCTCTTCAGCGCTTAAATTTAAAGCGGCGCTGCATTGTAAAGGGAAGTTTCCCTTTACAATGCAGCGCCGCTTTAAATTTAAGCGCTGAAGAGGCTGAACACGCCGGAGATGAAGAATCCAGAGATTCATACATTTACCCCCAGGTCTTAATACTAATGTACATTTTTCTAAAAGATGGTATTATTTAATTAATTGGTTAGGTAGTTGTTATTCATTTTATAATTTTTTATATTCAGTTTTATTTAAGTGACACATCTTGACTCACTGTTTCTCAACTACCCCACAGAGATTACTAACACTGTAAATCAGCGCTGCTTTTTTCTTTAACAACTTTTCTATTAGATATGTGTTAGCAATGATAGATTTCTATATAACTTTTTTTGCTATTTTAGTGCTGATTGTTTACTGGTTTTATTTGACTAATATTGTGCCGCAACTAGTGGAGAATATATCCATTTTAACTGTTTAGAAAACACATCCATTACATGTTTACACAAAGATACAAAATTATACTGCACTCAATAATGAAAATATTGTATGGGGTAATTGCTATGTACATCCAACCTTTCAGGTTGTAGATTTTTTACAGCAAAACATGCAGGCTCTCTACTGGAAGAACCTCGTCAGATAAGACTAAGCAGTTGCAGGTCGCCATCTCATATACAGTGAAATAGCGCAGTACGCACTGAAGAAGGTTACTGAGATTGCAAGAGTTATAGTATATACAAATTCTAACTTTCATGCAGTATTTGCAAAGTGTCCTTCATTTTCAGGGACAGTCAGCATGGACTTTCGTCCAACTATAATCATTTTTGGACGTAAGCTACGTTGCATGCTGTAAATTACTCTGCGCGTGATCAGAAACGAACAATACGACAGTGAACGCAGTTGCATGAAATTCATATGCAAACACAAATGACACTTCCAATTTAAGCTCTGGACATCGCTGAGGTGTGTGTATTTTAGCTGTATCATTTACATCAGCTACAGGGAAGGTTTAAGTGCTGAGTGACATGTATGTATGCCAGAACATGTGTTTGCAAGTTAGAGAAATTATAAAATACACTTTATGTACAGTACTTATTGAGAACATCCTGAATTATGCATTTCATGTACCAATTTTTTTTAAAAAAATGTATTTTAATTAATGATTATACTATTAAGAGTTGTTAATTTGTTTAATAGATTATCTATTTTGGCATGCGTTCTGATGGGACGTTATATTGCACATATGCATGTCCGTATCCTGCAGTGTGTTATCTCTGTCTGCATACAGCAAGTAACGTATAGCCAGAGTGTACAGATTCGTTTGTACGTGAATATGGGCGGATGCACGTGCAATTAATGTCCGATTTTTCAAAACACACATTGCATGCACATTGTTTTCCAAGATGAATCAGACCCTCATTGTTTTGTATTTCTAATTAAGAAACAGTTTTATAGCTATTTTTATTTTACATTTAAGTTACACATTTACAGTAGATATGTTCATTTACATACATGCAGTAATTTCATATGATACAGAGATATATTGTACTGGCTTATGGCTATATATGTCACAAAAAACCATCATAAAAGTACTTTGTACCCACTAGATGCATTCGGCTTCTCTGTGTCTCTTTCTAGTTCAATGTCACCTAGCTCTCAGATATCGTATGTCAAATACATCATACACAGAACACAGTAGTGGACTTGGGTAAAAGACACTAATATTGTACCGCAATGTATTATAAATGTTAGCTTATAGCTATGGCTCTTGCAAACAGACATCATACGTGTTAATTGGTACATGCTAAATGCTCCCTATGCCTCCATTCAGTTCTATGTCATCTTAGACATCAGTAAAAGCATATGAAATACATTATACTAGAACATAACAGTAGATTTGGGTAAAAGGACATGCTATAATATTTTACTACAATGTATTGTAGATGCTTGATAATAGCTAAATAAATTTATCTTAACCGAAACGTCATTATACATGCTTAGATCCACTCAGTCTCATTTAGCTTCATAAGGAACAGTTGCCTTCGTCTCTTGTGGGGTTCTTGTTAGTTTAATTTTTCTTTGGATTATATTGTGGATGAATATTCCTTAAGACTATTTCAGGAGGATTCCTTTAGTAATATCTGCTTAATAGCTGGGACTTTAAGTTCCACACATTAAACTACTACCCCTGGAGGATGGGAAGATCCCCATTGCTCATTGCTCTTCATCATGGGGCTGATTTTCCTTAGTTTTCACATTTTTGACGGGCCAAATTCCCCAAGATTCAGCCTTGTGCTGATGAGGGTGGATCACATTATGACAGTTATAGTGTGAGCAGCCAAGCCTGGCATAGCCTGATGTGAAATATAGATTTTACAGGAGGAATCCACATTGTTTGCTCCCCATGCATTCCAAGCTATAAGCAGGTTCATTTTATTTAATTTTGTATGCCTGAGTTTTGAATGACATTTACAATGTGGTAAGAGTCGCCCAAGCAAGCACTATTGGTAATACATGCAAAACAGTAAACCTAATATAAACAGATTCGGAAAGCATGACTCATTAACTTTGAGTTGCACTGGGTATTGTTTTAAAGTTTGCTATATAAGAAATTTGACAATTTTGGGATTGTTTTAAGTGGGAAGTAAATGTTTAGTTTTTATTTTATTATGCAGACTTGTGTAGAGGTTTTATATGTTGGTGATACATTTAAAAACCAGACAGAATACTATGTGATTGTGTTTTTTCATTTTAGAGATGTTTAGAATTTTGGTTTATTGATTTGTTGCTTTCTAATTTGTGTTCTTCTGAGAAAGAAATGTTTTCTTTAAAATACTATGACTTTCTTCCACTAAAAGTTTGGTGTTTTTGTTTCTTTTTTGTGACACTGATCAAGCTGTCAAATGAATGATTCCACCACTAAATTTGTATACATATATACATACCTTCTATGCCCCTGAGCCTACGTTAGTAACATTAGAAATGATATTTAACACACAAATTCAGAGTTTGACATGTAGGATTGCAGCATAATTGACTAGCATGCCTTTATGTTTCAAAGTTTTTGTATAAAAAAATCTCTTCCAAATGTTTGTCTAATAAGATTAAATTACTTTTTTTTATTGTCAATATTGAATGGATGGTAAATCAATGATTGAATCTTGTACCCAAATTTAGAGGTTTTATAGTCTCATATGATATGATATCAGTCTTATATGATTTGCAGGAACACAGTATCTAGGATAAAATTTTATTTTACACTGTAGTTAGAAACAAGAGGCAGCTGCATGATAAAATTCCTAATTAAATTAATTACTGGTTTAAAAATGAGATGGTCTCATTTTAGCATAATTACATGACCATTCTTTTGTTATGCACATATATATATAATTCTATTTATTTCTACTACACATCTGGCTTAGTTCATTATTATGTTAAAAAAGATAAAGCTAAAAATATTTTTAAATCATGCTCTAGCGCATGTTAAAATGAGAAAGAATATTTTCAGAAAAGCAGGTGATAAAAAAAAGTTGTAGAGACAACCCTAACAAAATCCGCTTCCATGCAGCACTTGTTTCATTGCAGTAATAAAAATTAAATCCTTCGGCAGTGCTTGCTGTGTCTGCCTGTGGGAATATTTTCTGAAGACGGGAGCTATGCATGAACAGGAGAACCACTGAGCAGAAAATTGTACCATTGAGTGAAATGATTGGTATGAAGCAAAACTGTCAGTTTTCTTGTACTTCATTAACTACTAAGGCAAAATGTAGTATAGCAAAAAAAAAAAAAGTCTAAAACTGATGGTACGACTCATTAAATCATGTTCACTCTAATTTTTTATACATTTTTACAGCTCATCATTATGACTCTAAACTCAACATAATACTACAATTGTTCACATTACAAAATATACAATGTGACTTGTCCTGTCTATTAATTTATTAAAGTTTATATAACTTTCATTTACAACTTTAAGTCTGTGTGGACAAATGTGTAATTTGTCTTTTGACATTATCTAAAGTTAAGGAGAGATAAATAAAATAGTCTACTTATAAAAGGGAGGGACAGGGTTAAAGCCCGAGACACACATCAGTAAGTGTACTGAGAAGAGCTCAGTCTGGCTGAATGGGAAGTCTCTTTTTCTCCTTTCACCAGGTAATCTCCCCATGCCCAACTTCATCATTGGTTTACCCATCACTCTCAGTTCTTTCTTTCATGGTATTGAGCATAAGGTCATCACACCGCTTCTCTTTCTCAACTTGTCTCCTCAATCCCATTTTCTCCCAATTGCCCCACCCCCTCATGCTTGCTTGCATCTAGATCATCTCGGCAACTTGTCCCTCTCCATTGGCATATTCCTTTATATGCTGTAGTCTTTCATATCATTAACAAACTATATATCAACCCTACCTCTCTCTTCAGTTACAGACCAATTTCTCTCCTCCCCTTTGGTTCCGAAATACTTGTTTTGCTTATCTTCAACTGTCTGAACCTCTTTCTTTCCAGTCACTCTATTCTTGATCTACTGCAATCATGCTTCTGTCCTCTACACTCCATTCAAACTGCCCTCACTAAAGTGACCAATGATCTACTCTTGACTAAGTCGAAGAGTCACTTCTCCTTACTCATTCTTCTTGATCTCTTGTTTGCTCTTGATACAGTCAGCCACCCTCTATCATCAACGCCCTACACTCCCTTGTTCACCATATAGCTTTTTCTTCTTTATACCTCTTCTTTCAGTGAAATAATATGCTCCTTTGGCCTCCACCAACCTTGATGCAGATGACACAAATATGTACCTCTCCTCCCCTCCATACTATTCCGCATGCCCAACTGACTCTCTGCTATCTCCCATGTCCAAATGCTACCTACAAATGTCCAAAACAGAGCACATTATCATATCCTAGGTTCACTACCACTCCTCTCGTCACCATCAGGGTTAACAAAACTACTCTCTCCCCTGTTTCCCAAGCCTTGGTGTCATCCTCGACTCCACCCTTAGCTGCACTTCAAATATCCAGTCCCTTGCACTGTCTTGTCACCTCCTAATTTGAAACATTACAAGAATGCCCACTCTGCCTCAAGACATTACCAAAACCCTTATATTCTCATGATCTCCAGCCTTGAACTTGACTACTGCAGCCTCCTGCTATCTGGTCCTTTCCCTCAGGCATCTTTCCACTTTACAGTTCATGCTAAATGCTGCATGGAAACTGATCTTCCTATCTTACTGCTCCACATCCACTTCACTACTCTTAAAATCCCTACACTAGCTCCTAATTACCTCTAGAATTCAAGCTACTCTCCCTCCCTTTCAATGCACTCACCATCTCCTCTGCTGCATAGTGTATCAGTATTACACTCTCCCTCTAGACTGTAAGCTCTTATGAGTATTTCCACCTTTACCCTCTGTCTCATGTCTGCCCCTGTGTATCCTCATATATAATTATTCTGTTTCCAGAGCTGCAGAAGTTTGTGGCACCCTGCAAGTATATGATGATGATGATGTGCTATCAGCACGACTAATTGAATGAAAATGTGTTCACACTGCATATCCTTCAAATAAATACACTATGGATGACAATGACTGGGGATGATAGTAGTTAATAGACTATCAAAGTTGAATATGAGTAAATTTTTGGGGCATACATATAGCATGTCCATACTGTGAATGCATATCAAAATGTGTCTATAATCAGATTTTAATATATCTGTTTGCCCCTTGTGTCTGCAGTTGTGAATCGTGGATGGGAAAGCATTAGTTTGCGTATCATAAGATTGTCTTGGTGTTGGCAGCAACCAGGAAAGAACCATATGGTTGGGGTAGCTATTAGAGAAACATCACATCAGGCCAAAGCACTTAGTCCAAAGAGGACTGGTCATGAGGTATCAGCTGAAGTTAAAGGATTCTAGAATGAAGAATAGTGATGGACGAAGCCAAAGTCAAGGGATTGGAGAAAGTAGCATAGCAGGGACAAAGCCAAGGCAGCAGGATTGGAGAAAGCAAATTTGTGATGTACAGTCATCTAAAACAAATTTTCTTCAAAGCACAAGTAGAGAAATCCCCAAAAATTTTGATCATGCAATAGTTTGATAGAACTGAGGGACTTTATAATGGCCAGAAACAGGTGAAATAAATTGACATTTTGGACTTGATCTTTTAATTGAAGGTCTGATTGCAGAGTAAAGAAAGTTTTCCAGTAGTCTAGGTGAGGTGACTAGCTAGATTGTTGTAATTATCAGAGTGCTGATTACAGGAATTGAGAGAAGGTGCTTGTAGCTGTCATTGTGAACTGTTTTCAGACAGACGTCATCCGGAGTTAGTGTATGAATCCTCACAGTAATTGTTTTCTAACAGCTGTCATCTGGAGCTACTGTATGAATCTTCAAAAGGGATTCAACCTAATTCCCCAATATACTTCTTATCAGGCATTTCTTTTATGTGATGATGATGATGACATCAGCAGCACTATCTAGCCACTTCTGATTGGCTGTTTGAATACTTCTCCAGCTGATAATAATTAGTTCATTAGCATTGTGGCTATATTTTGTCAAGTTGATACTGTCTATTCAGATTTCTTGTTTTGTTACTACCATTTGGACTATTGCAGGAAAGAAGACTACTGTTGGAGTTGTAGAGTGGTAAACAATGGGTGTGATGGTGTTTGTATTACTTTACAAATATATGAAAATTGCAACTTTCACATTTATAACTAATACTGTAAAGCTGCTTCTCTACGTTATCATTGAATATAGGGATGAGCGCGCTCGGATTTCTGAAATCCGAGCCCACCCGAACGTTGCGGATCCGAGTCGGATCCGAGACAGATCCGGGTATTGGCGCCAAATTCAAAAGTGAAACTGAGGCTCTGACTCATAATCCCGTTGTCGGATCTCGCGATACTCGGATCCTATAAATTCCCCGCTAGTCGCCGCCATCTTCACTCGGGCATTGATCAGGGTAGAGGGAGGGTGTGTTAGGTGGTCCTCTGTGCTGTTTAGTTCTGTGCTGTTTAGTTCTGTGCTGTTTAGTTCTGTGCTGTTTAGTTCTGTGCTGTTTAGTTCTGTGCTGTTTAGTTCTGTGCTGTTTAGTTCTGTGCTGTTTAGTGCTGTGCTGTGCTGTGCTGTGCTGTGCTGTGCTGTGCTGTGCTGTGCTGTGTTCTGCAGTATCAGTCCAGTGGTGCTGTGTGCTGTGCTCTGTCCTTCTGAGGTCAGTGGTGCTGCTGGGTCCTGTGCTGTGTCCTGTTCAGTCCAGTGGTGCTGTGTCCTGTGCTCTGTGCTTCTAAGGGCATAGTTATTTCCCCAATATTCCCCTGTGTTTAAAAAAATAAAAAAAAGTTTTTTTTATAAAATACCAAAAACTACTTTAATATTTTTTAATTACCACAAAATTTTCACAACCAATCCTGCAGTATAAGCCCATTGGTACTGCAATATTACCAAGTTCACACATTCAGCAGTAAAAGTCCAGTGGTACTGCAATATTACAAAGTTTACACATTCTGCAGTATCAGTCCAGTGGTGCTGTGTCCTGTGCTCTGTCCTGCTGAGTTCCGTAGTGCTGCTGGGTCCTGTGCCGTGTCCTGTTCAGTCCAGTGGTGCTGTGTCCTGTGCTCTGTGCTTCTAAGGGCATAGTTATTTCCCCATTATTCCCAAGTTTGTAAAAAATAAAAAAAAAGTAAAAAAAAATAAAAATTTAAAAAAAAAAAAAAATATATAATAATTATAACCAAATTTGCAAAACCAATCCAGCATTATAAGTCCATTGGTACTGCAATATTACCAAGTTCACACATTCAGCAGTAAAAGTCCAGTGGTACTGCAATATTACAAAGTTTACACATTCTGCAGTATCAGTCCAGTGGTGCTGTGTCCTGTGCTCTGTCCTGCTGAGTTCCGTAGTGCTGCTGGGTCCTGTGCCGTGTCCTGTTCAGTCCAGTGGTGCTGTGTCCTGTGCTCTGTGCTTCTAAGGGCATAGTTATTTCCCCATTATTCCCAAGTTTGTAAAAAATAAAAAAAAAGTAAAAAAAAATAAAAAATTAAAAAAAAAAAAAAAATATATAATAATTATAACCAAATTTGCAAAACCAATCCAGCATTATAAGTCCATTGGTACTGCAATATTACCAAGTTCACACATTCTGCAGTATCTTGTGCTACATATAATGGAGACCAAAAATTTGGAGGATAAAGTAGGGAAAGATCAAGACCCACTTCCTCCTAATGCTGAAGCTGCTGCCACTAGTCATGACATAGACGATGAAATGCCATCAACGTCGTCTTCCAAGCCCGATGCCCAATCTCGTAGTACCGGGCATGTAAAATCCAAAAAGCCCAAGTTAAGAAAAAGTAGCAAAAAGAGAAACTTAAAATCATCTGAGGAGAAACGTAAAGTTGCCAATATGCCATTTACGACACGGAGTGGCAAGGAACGGCTTAGGCCCTGGCCCGTGTTCATGACTAGTGGTTCAGCTTCACCCACGGATCTTAGCCCTCCTCCTCCTCCCCCCCCCTACAAAAAATTGAAGAGAGTTATGCTGTCAGCAACAAAACAGCAAACAACTCTGCCTTCTAAAGAGAAATTATCACAAATCCCCAAGGCGAGTCCAAGGGTGTTGGTGGTTGTCAAGCCTGACCTTCCCATCACTGTACGGGAAGAGGTGGCTCGGGAGGAGGCTATTGATGATGTAGCTGGCGCTGTGGAGGAACTTGATGATGAGGATGGTGATGTGGTTATTGTAAATGAGGCACCAGGGGGGGAAACAGCTGATGTCCATGGGATGAAAAAGCCCATCGTCATGCCTGGTCAGAAGACCAAAAAATGCACCTCTTCGGTCTGGAGTTATTTTTATCCAAATCCAGACAACCAATGTATGGCAATATGTAGCTTATGTAAAGCTCAAATAAGCAGGGGTAAGGATCTTGCCCACCTAGGAACATCCTCCCTTATACGTCACCTGAATAACCTTCATAGTTCAGTGGTTAGTTCAGGAACTGGGGCTAGGACCCTCATTGGTACAGGGACACCTAAATCCCGTGGTCCAGTTGGATACACACCAGCAACACCCTCCTCGTCAACTTCCTCCACAATCTCCATCAGATTCAGTCCTGCAGCCCAAGTCACCAGCCAGACTGAGTCCTCCTCAATACGGGATTCATCCGAGGAATCCTGCAGCGGTACGCCTACTACTGCCACTGCTGCTGTTGCTGCTGTTAGTCGGTCATCTTCCCAGAGGGGAAGTCGTAAGACCGCTAAGTCTTTCACCAAACAATTGACCGTCCAACAGTCGTTTGCCATGACCACCAAATACGATAGTAGTCACCCTATTGCAAAGCGTATAACTGCGGCTGTAACTGCAATGTTGGTGTTAGACGTGCGCCCGGTGTCCGCCATCAGTGGAGTGGGATTTAGAGGGTTGATGGAGGTATTGTGTCCCCGGTACCAAATCCCCTCGAGATTCCACTTCACTAGGCAGGCGATACCAAAAATGTACAGAGAAGTACGATCAAGTGTCCTCAGTGCTCTTAAAAATGCGGTTGTACCCACTGTCCACTTAACCACGGACATGTGGACAAGTGGTTCTGGGCAAACGAAGGACTATATGACTGTGACAGCCCACTGGGTAGATGCATCCCCTTCCGCAGCAACAGCAACAGCTGCATCAGTAGCAGCATCTACAAAATGGCTGCTCATGCAAAGGCAGGCAACATTGTGCATTACAGGCTTTAATAAGAGGCACAACGCTGCCAACATATTAGAGAAAATGAGGGAAATTATCTCCCAGTGGCTTACCCCACTTAGACTCTCATGGGGATTTGTGGTGTCAGACAATGCCAGTAACATTGTGCGGGCATTAAATATGGGCAATTTCCAGCACGTCCCATGTTTTGCCCACACCATTAATTTGGTGGTGCAGCATTACCTCAAGAGTGACAGGGGTGTGCAGGAGATGCTTGCGGTGGCCCGCAAAATTGCTGGACACTTTCGGCATTCAGCCAGTGCCTACCGCAGACTAGAGGCACATCAAAAAAGCTTGAACCTGCCCTGCCATCACCTCAAACAAGAGGTTGTGACGCGCTGGAACTCCACCCTCTATATGCTGCAGAGGATGGAGGAGCAGCAAAAGGCCATTCAGGCCTACACAGCCACCTACGACATAGGCAAAGGAGTGGGGATGCGCCTGAGTCAAGCGCAGTGGAGACTGATTTCCGTGTTGTGCAAGGTTCTGCAGCCATTTGAACTTGCCACACGAGAAGTCAGTTCCGACACTGCCAGCTTGAGTCAGGTCATTCCCCTGATCAGGCTGTTGCAGAAGCAGCTGGAGAAAGTGAGGGAGGAGCTGGTAAGCCATTGCGATTACAGCAAGCATGTAGCTCTTGTGGATGTAGCCCTTCGTACGCTTTGCCAGGATCCGAGGGTGGTCACTCTTTTAAAGTCAGAGGAATACATTCTGGCCACCGTGCTCGATCCTCGGTTTAAAGCGTATGTTGTGTCTCTGTTTCCGGCGGACACAAATCTACAGCGGTGCAAAGACCTGCTGGTCAGGAGATTGTCCTCTGAAGAGGACCGTGACATGCCAACAGCTCCACCCTCATTTTCTTCCACATCTATGGCTGCGAGGAAAAAGCTCAGTTTTCCCAAAAGAGGCACTGGCGGGGATGCTGATAACATCTGGTCCGGACTGAAGGACCTGCCAACCATTGCAGACATGTCTACTCTCGCTGCATTGGATGCTGTCACAATAGAAAAAATTGTGGATGATTACTTTGCTGACACCATCCAAGTAGACATGTCAGACAGTCCATATTGTTACTGGCAGGAAAAAAAGGCAGTTTGGAAGCCCCTGTACAAACTGGCTCTATTTTACCTGAGTTGTCCCCCCTCCAGTGTGTACTCGGAAAGAGTTTTTAGTGCAGCGGGGAACCTGGTCAGTGAGCGGCGAAGGAGGTTGCTTCCTCACAACGTTGAAAAAATGATGTTTATAAAAATGAATAATCAATTCCTCAATGAAGTACAGCACTGCCCTCCAGATACTACAGAGGGACCTGTGGTTGTGGAGTCCAGCGGGGACGAATTGATAATGTGTGATGAGGAGGAAGTACACACTGTAGGGGGAGAGGAATCAGAGGTTGAGGATGAGGACGACATCTTGCCTCAGTAGAGCCTGTTTAGTCTGTACAGGGAGAGATGAATAGCTTTTTTGGTGTGGGGGCCCAAACAAACCAATCATTTCAGTCAAAGTTGTTTGGTAGGCCCTGTCGCTGAAATGATTGGTTTGTTAAAGTGTGCATGTCCTATTTCAACAGCAGACCTCTCAACTGCAGCTCATCCCTCCTCTGCGGGGATAATGTCTCCTGTGCTCTGACACGTCACTCTGTGTACTCTCAGCCTCAGGATCTGACACTACAGCTACCATGCCTCTTGTAGCAGCCCTCACTCCAGGGCCTCTTCCATGTGCAGTGTCCCCCTCTCTCTTGGGTTCACTATAGTGGCATGGAGTTCTCCCCCTCATCCAGGGCACACATTCCTTGCCCTGGCTCAGTCACCACGCTCAGACTTCCAGGCAATGCTGGGGGAGCCTGGGAGCTTCCACCCCAGGTCCCCAGCTACAACTCTCCTCTCCTGTGTCTTCTCTCTCTTTCTGACACTTTAAAGATCGTGCCTTTAAATGAAAAAGTCAGTCTTCATTGCACGACTATGTGCAAGTGCAACAGGGACATTTTTTTGGGTTTACAAAGTCAAACAATAACACTACGACCCTGTCTGTCTGGGGTCTGTCAATGACGAATTGTCTGGAGCATGTTTTGAGGAGGTATTGTGGCCCCGGTATCAAATTGGGTACCGGGGCCACCCCACTATGCAGTCCAGATACTTGTTTGGTGGAATTCCGACACGTGGAGGGTTTTTTAATTATATTGTGGCCTCGGTACCAAATTGTGTACCGGGGCCACCACACTACGCAGTCAAGATACTTGTTTGGTGGAATTCAGACCAGTTGAGGGTTTTATTATTATATTGTGTGGACCACTCTATCTATACCACACTACAACTCTATACCACTCTATTTCCTACTTTAATTCTATTTAATTCTATTTCCTACTTTAATTCTATTACTAATTAATTAACATAAAGAGGAACAAAAATAACCAATTTTACCAAAAGTATAATATGACTTAGACTTACAAACACTACACTTGAAAGATCGTGCCTTTAAATGAAAAAGTAAGTCTTCATTGCATGACTATGTGCAACAGGGACAGTTTTTTTACAAAGTCAACTAATAACACTTGGACCCTGTCTGTCTTTAACATACTTAATGGGATCTCAATGACGAATTGTCTGTAGCATGTTTGGAGGAGGTATTGTGGCCCCGGTATCAAGTTGGGTACCGGGGCCACCCCACTACGCAGTCCAGATACTTGTTTGGTGGAATTCTGACACGTGGAGGGTTTTTTAATTATATTGTGGCCTCGGTACCAAATTGTGTACCGGGGCCACCACACTACGCAGTCAAGATAGATAGATGCGTATCATAGATAAAGTACATTCAGTGGTGTGGGGCAAATTGAAAAATATTCAAAATGCACTGACATTATCAAAAACAAGAGGTTGTCACACGCTAAAACTCCAACATGTATATGATGGAGAGGATGGAGGAGCAGCCGTATGTGTAGTGTAATGCAGACCTGTTGAAGGTTTTTTATATATTTTATTGTGGTGCCCAGTGCCCACTCCTCTACGCAGTCCAGGTACATTTATTGGTGCGATTCATAAAAGTTCAGGGTTTTTAAGATATTGTGGTGACCCACTCCTCTACGCAGTCCAGGTACATTTATTGGTGCGATTCATAAAAGTTCAGGGTTTTTAATATATTGTGGTGACCCACTCCTCTACGCAGTCCAGGTACATTTATTGGTGCGATTCATAAAAGTTCAGGGTTTTTAAAATATTGTGGTGACCCACTCCTCTACGCAGTCCAGGTACATTTATTGGTGCGAATCAAACAAGTTGATGGTTTTCTTATTATATATATTGTGGTGACCCACTCCTCTACGCAGTCCAGGTACATTTATTGGTGCGATTCATAAAAGTTCAGGGTTTTTAAGATATTGTGGTGACCCACTCCTCTACGCAGTCCAGGTACATTTATTGGTGCGAATCAAACAAGTTGATGGTTTTCTTATTATATATATTGTGGTGACCCACTCCTCTACGCAGTCCAGGTACATTTATTGGTGCGATTCTTAAAAGTTCAGGGTTTTTAAGATATTGTGGTGACCCACTCCTCTACGCAGTCCAGGTACATTTATTGGTGCGATTCATAAAAGTTCAGGGTTTTTAATATATTGTGGTGACCCACTCCTCTACGCAGTCCAGGTACATTTATTGGTGCGATTCATAAAAGTTCAGGGTTTTTAATATATTGTGGTGACCCACTCCTCTACGCAGTCCAGGTACATTTATTGGTGCGAATCAAACAAGTTGATGGTTTTCTTATTATATATATTGTGGTGACCCACTCCTCTACGCAGTCCAGGTACATTTATTGGTGCGATTCATAAAAGTTCAGGGTTTTTAATATATTGTGGTGACCCACTCCTCTACGCAGTCCAGGTACATTTATTGGTGCGAATCAAACAAGTTGATGGTTTTCTTATTATATATATTGTGGTGACCCACTCCTCTACGCAGTCCAGGTACATTTATTGGTGCGAATCATAAAAGTTCAGGGTTTTTAAGATATTGTGGTGACCCACTCCTCTACGCAGTCCAGAAAGATACCTTTTTGCAACGTTTTGGACTAATAACTATATTGTGAGGTGTTCAGAATACACTGTAAATTAGTGGAAATGCTTGTTATTGAATGTTATTGAGGTTAATAATAGCCTAGGAGTGAAAATAAGCCCAAAAACTTGATTTTTAAACTTTTTATGTTTTTTTCAAAAAAAATCCGAATCCAATACCTTAAATCCGAACCGAGACCTTTCGTCAAGTGTTTTGCGAGACAAATCCGAACCTCAAAAATAACGAAAATCCGGATCCAAAACACAAAACACGAGACCTCAAAAGTCGCCGGTGCACATCCCTAATTGAATATAACTATGCATTTGTACGTTTGACATATGCCTGAAGTAGAAATACTGCTATATTGCCATCTTGAGAAACTTGCAACTCAAAATTAGATAGCACTGAATTCTTTTGTAAAAAATTTGGTGCAGACTATAAATGAGCCCTATATGTTTATATGTGTTATGAGTGTGCAAAAATTAAGGGGTTAAGACTGATCCATAACAAAACACTTGAAACCCCCTGTCTCTTTCACTCACAGTCTACAATAGGAACACAAGTGCTTTCTTTGATGTAACAAAATGGTATGTTTATTACCAAAGGGAAGGCAGTGGAGGCAGGTATAATTAAAATATAATAAAAAGCGTGTGTTAGTAAGTCAGGAAATCACATCAAGGTACAGAAACTGTTTTGAAACTGCCTGGCAGGATATAATAGAGAATGGTTAAGGCTTGCTATTTTAAATATACTCTATATATTGCCATATATCTCAATGCTATGAATTTTTGTAAAGTCCTGAGTCTGACCTATGAATGGGGAAACTTTGAAACAACTCATAAACCTCTGCTGTATCTGTGCACGTGTCCAGAGCCATCCTGATCGATTTGATGTCTAATACTGACAACGAGGTTAACCAGACTGACCATTGCAGAAGTGATCTGAACTGAACGCAGCTAAGTACCATCTGCTTTTTGTATAATACTTTTTAAACTATTTTAGAAAAACTGTGTTTCTCCATTACAATGTGTGACACAGACACTTCAATGTTATTGAAATATATTAGAAACATGTTTATTTTATGTGGTTCCAGTATAGTACATTATAAGATATAATACAACAAAATGCTGCCAGGAACAAACTCTAGATAGACCCTGACCCCAAACATCAGTAATATTTATATACAGTATATTTTATAGAGATGAAAAGTCTCACAAATGGGCATTATGGAGGGAGAGAAAGGGGCGTATACATATAGTCAATGGGATGTGCCAAGCTTGAGTGCATGCAGCAGAATGTGATTCCAGCTTTGGGCATCTCTCGGGTATATGTTTTTCAGTTGTATCACTTGCACCAGCTACAAGTCAGGTGTAAGTGCTGAGAGATAGTGATGACGGTCATTTATGTATGCTAGAAAATGTGTTTGCACTCAATATATTTTTTGTACAATAGACATTAATAATGTTTAATATTTTTTCCTTAATGACTATATTATTAACAGGTGAAAATAATTGTTTTAAAAATTCTGTGCATTCTGCTGGGACATAATATTCTTCATAGGTATTGTACGTGTCCTGCAGTGTATTGTGTCTGTACCAGTATGGCAAGTGTTATGTATGCAGAGCCGTTATCAACAAGTGATGATTCTTCAGATCCGCTTGTAGTTGAATATGTGCTGTGACGATTATGCAGTATATCTAATGACTGATTGTTATTTTCTGTTGAAATCATGTATGACAATGTATATTTTATGTAACCTTGTAATGTAATCTCAACGTGTGGTTTGCTAACTAACATGAGTTTAAACCTATGCAAGTGTCAATATTCTGTTGAAATTAACAAGACCAGGGAGAGATAGGTATCATTGAGGTGTTTGAAGCCCAAAGTTGTAAACCATCTAGCCAAGCAGATGGAGCAGAGGTGAGAACTCAAGGCCCTGTGAACATTCTGAACTCAGGACATCCCTAGCTCACTTTAAAAGCCCTGTGACATTTGGGAGATCAATCTGTCCTTATTGACAGCTAAACACCAAAGGTGGGGTGTGAAGACTTTGTGGGAAAAGCTTTTAAATCTTCTGACTTAGACAATAACATGTGCATTTTCATGAGGTGTCTATTAAGACTGAAATGTCCCATATTTCACAATTGTGTTCTCTCACAAACCAAGTCTTAACTAGTAAGTAGTACTCTAGTTTTATTTCCTATTTTATTTTCTGAAAACTTTGTGCAAATTTATTGTCTTGTTATTAACTTTTTTGTAATTAAGCCTTGGAAACATTTTCCAGATTAATTAAATTTAAACAGGTGTGTTGTCCGTGATTCATTGTGAATTACGAAGGACAGGGAGGCTCATGCTACATGTGTATGTGATTTAAATGTGAAACATTAATAAGCGGTTTTGGTGAACGTAAGGTCACCATAATAAATCCTACGTGGTGGCAGAAAAGGTGTATTCATTGCTAAATGACTATGGTAATGCCAGTCACAGCCAGCTGTTCAGATTGCTGTATCTGGGACAGTTTGGACGTTCGCGACACGTGCATTTGTAAAGGAAGCAAAAAATACATGTGTTTTTATGCCTTAATGAATCAGGCCCTCAAAGTTTACAGTATATGTCAAAGGAGGGTACAAATGTAGCATCTTAAAAGAATAAAATATCTATTTTTGTTATTTATGATTTGATTAGATATTATCATTAGTCATGTGTATGCAATTGATAATGCAAACACAATTAAAGGTCATATTTATGCCCACGGCACTAGGCATATTTTCATGTCTTAAAGTGCTATCCAAGATCTTACAGTATACACTATATGGACAAAAGTATTTTGCCACACCTGTTAATTATTGAATTGAGGTGTTTCAATCAGACCCGTTGCCAGAGGTGTATAAAACCAAGCACCTAGCCATGCAGTCTCCATTTGCAAATATTTGTGATAGAAAATGGGTCATTATGAAGAGATCAATGACTTCAAGCGTGGGACTATGATAGGATGCCAGTTTTGCAATAAGACGGTGCGTGTAATTTCATCCCTGCTGGATATTCCACGGTCAACTGCAAGTGATATTATTAGAAAGTGGAAGCATTTAGGAACAACAGCAACTCATCCATGAAGCAGAAGACCACGTAAAATCACAGAGAGGGGTCAACTCGCCAATGCTCTGCCAATTCCATTGCTGAAGATTCCAAACTTACACTAGCATTAATGTAAGCACAAAAACTGTGCAGCGGGAGGTTAATGGAATGGGTTTCCATGGCCGAGCAGCTGCATGCAAGTTTCACATCACCAAGACCAATGCCAAGTGTCGGATGGAGTGGTGTAAAGCACACTGACACTGGACTGTGGAACTGTGGAAACGTGTTCTGTGACGAATGTGACGAATCTGTGACAAATCATGCTTCTCTGTTTGAAAGTCAGATGGGGAGTCTGGATACCGGTAGAACATTACCTGCCTGACTGCATTATGCCAACTTTGAAGTTTGGTGGAGGAGGGATTATGGTATGGGGCTGTGTTTCAGGGTTTGGGCTAGGCCCCTTATATCAAGTGAAGAACAATCGCAATGCTTCAACAAAACAAGTCATTTTGGACAATGTTATGCTTTCAACTTTGTAGCAACAGTTTGGGAAAGTACCTTTTCTTTCCAACATGTCTGTGCCCCAGTGCACAAAGCAAGGACTACAAAGAAATGGTTTGATGAGTTCAGTGTGAAAGAACTTGACTGGCCCGCACAGAGCCCTGACCTCAACTCCATCGAACACCTTTGTAATGAACTGGAATGAAGATTGTGAGCCCGGTCTACTCGTCCAACATCAGTGCCTGATCTCATAAATGTTCTACAGAATGAATGGACACAAACTCCCTGTCACTCACCGGACTGTGAGTGCTTCTTCCCGGACATTTAGGAACCGTGGCCGTCCTCCATCCTGAGGGACTGCGCATGCGCAGCCCTTTCTATACCTCCAGTGTATGTTCCTTTAACTTAATTGGCAGATCAGGCAACCTCCCTATATTAAGCACCTGTGGTCATCACCACATTGCCTGATCTTGGAGTCTCATTCCCCATGAGTCTCTGAAGGTGTTCCTGTGTTTCCTCGTTTATTCAGCCCAGCTGATTCCTGTGGTTTCCAAACCACTTCTACCTCTGTGGTTTCCAAACCACTTCTACTACTGTGGTTCCCATACCACTTCTACCATCTACTGTATCATCGTGACTGTGAGCTGATTCCTATCCGCTGCCTCCGTGCACTACAGTCTTCTAACCACTTCAACTCTACCTTGTATCATTGGGACTGTTAGCTGATGCCTATCCGCTGCCTCCGTGCACTACAGTCTTTCATTCACATCCACTCACCTGTTCATGATTGTGACTGCCAGCTGATTCCTATCCGCTGCCTCCGTGCACTACAGGCTTCAACCTGCAACTCGTCTGTGTTTCATCATCGTGACTGCTAGCTGATTCCTATCCGCTGCCTCCGTGCACTACAGTCTTCAACCTGCAACCCGTCTGTGTTTCATCGTGACTGTTTAGCTGATTCCTATCCGCCGCCTCTGTGCGCTTCAGTCTTCAGCCCTTGTCAACTCTCCCGTGTTTCCTTGAGTCTGCTGCCACTATTGCTACCCGCTACTCTCCGTGATCAACTGTTCCAGTTCAACTCTGCTCTGGTGTCCCATCGTTACTGCACCTGCTGGTTGCTATTGGCTACCTCCGTGTTCCCGCAGAGACCCGCTGCTGTTACTTCTCAGCGCTACGCATCCATCTACTGCTGATCCGCTCTCCACGCCTTCCTGGGTTCCCTGCTGGTCTACCTACCTGTGCGCTGCACCTGCTAGACCACCGCTTCACCCATCCAGGGACTTTGCATCCTGCCGGCCTCCTGCCGTTCAGGTATCTCTGCACTTCTGTCTGACTGCCTTCTCCTGAACCACGGTATGCATACTTCCCATTGACTGTGCTGTGTATTGCATACCTTGCTGGACTGTGTTGGTTCTCCTCTGGAGTGTACTATCCGCTGAGTCTATTGCCATCATTGACTGTGTTATCTCATGCTGGATTACTTCAAGAGACTTTCTATATTGGCAGTGTTGTTCAGTCATTTATACATTTATATTGTGCATATTACTGTGGATCAAAGTCAAGGTGCCCGTGTATATATTGTGTTGCAGTCTCTCCCCGTGCACCTCCTCACATATATATTCAGTGGTACAACTTGCTAGTGGCAGACCACTGACCCCTGTTTCCAGTTTCACCTGCTCCAGTATCCTCTCACATAGCAGTGGTACAACTTGCTAACGCAGACCACTGACTCCCCGGATACCTCCACTTGGATTCCATTCCTTCACTCAGACAGCGGTACAACTTGCTATCCGCAGACCGCTGACTCTCATCACCTCCTCGTTTCTGTTGGACATTCCTCCTCACTATAGCAGTGGTACAACTTGCTACCGCAGACCACTGACTACCTTCACGTGTCCTTTGTCCATACAGTTCCTCGTGTATTACTACCTCCATATTGCCAGTGCTGCTAGTCATAGACTTTCCTGAGCATCTCACCATCTGCTATTTCCTGTTCCGTGATCACCCTGCTACCAGAGTACCATATTACCACCTATACTGCTCTGGTAAGCCTATCACCTGGTGATCCCTGGGTAAAGACTCCTAGTGCCCGTGACAGTAAGATCAGGCCATGACAGACCCAGATACGGAACCTACCGCTACAGAGATGCTGCAGCATCTGGTCAGCCGTGTGGAGCAACAGGATGCTCGCCAACAGCTGTTACTTCAATGTTACCAATCATTAACCTCCCAAGGAACATCTGGACAGACTGTTACAGCTAATATTGAAGCTCCTGTGCTTTCCTCCGTTTCCCCAGTGCCATCCCAGGTGTCTACAGCTCCTACGCTTCACCTGCCTACTCCGTCAAAATATGACGGGGACCCCAAAACTTGTAGAGGTTTCCTTAACCAATGTTCAGTCCATTTTAAACTCCAACCTCAAAATTTTTCTACCCCTCGTTCCAGAGTGGCCTATCTTATCTCATTGTTTTCGGGACAAGCCCTGGCTTGGGCCTCCCCCCTGTGGGAAAGAAACGATCCAATTCTACAAGATAGTGCCAAATTCATTTCCACGTTCCGAAGTGTGTTCGATGAACCAGGTCGTGTGACCTCCGCTGCTTCCAGCATTCTTCGTTTGCGACAAGGCTCCCATACAGTAGGACAGTATGTCATTCAATTTAGGATCTTAGCCTCTGAACTTCAGTGGAACACTGAAGCATTAGTTGCCGCCTTCTGGCAGGGGCTCTCCGATAAAATTAAAGATGCACTGACTACCCAAGAGCTTCCTTCGTCACTAGAAGATTTGATCTCTCTTTGCCATCATGTAGATATGAGATTTCGTGAAAGAGAGTCTGAGAAAACAACAGCTGTCAAAGCACCTCTTCGTTTAAACCCTCAATTTCGTCCAGCTCCATCCTCTGTGATTCCCATGGAGATTGGACGTTCCAAATTATCTTCAGAGGAAAGGAAACGAAGAGTAAAGAATAGACTCTGTATCTATTGTGCTGATTCCACGCATATGCTCAGCTCTTGCCCTAAGAGATCGGGAAATGCCAGGCCCTAACTAGTTCTGGAGAGGTGAAGTTAGGGTCCCTGGAGTCCTCTCCATTGTCTATGAAATCTAAAGTCTGCGCTTTTGATGTTACGATTTCCTTTGCTACCAAATCCTTTGAGTCACAGGCATTGATTGATTCCGGAGCAGCAGGAAATTTCATTTCTAAATCACTAGTGAATCAATGGTCCCTACCAGTGATCACTTTAAAAACACCCATTACTGTGACGGCTATAGATGGATCACGCCTCATCAATGGTCTCATCACCCAGAGTACGTCTCCAGTAACCCTTCAGATTGGTGTACTACACCATGAAGAAATTTCGTTTTTAATTCTTCCAGTTACGACAAGTCCGATTGTCTTAGGCCTTCCATGGCTTCAGTGTCACTCTCCCCAGATTGACTGGCGCACCCCTCAAGTTACGTCTTGGGGGTCTGAATGTCACCATCGTTGTCTCTCTCAAGTTATTCCTCTTAAAGTACAGCGATCTTCCATCTCATCTTCCTCCCCGGGACTCCCTCCTCAGTATGCTTCATTTGCCGATGTGTTTGATAAAGCTCAGTCTGAACGTCTTCCTCCTCATCGTTCTTGGGATTGTCCGATCGACCTTCTACCTGGCAAGACTCCTCCCAGGGGTCGGGTCTATCCTCTCTCGTTACCTGAAACTCAAGCCACATCTGAGTACATACAGGAGAATCTCCAGCGTGGGTTCATTCGACCTTCCACCTCTCCCGCTGGAGCTGGGTTCTTCTTCGTCAAAAAGAAGGATGGATCATTACGCCCTTGTATAGATTTTCGTGGACTCAACGCCATTACTAACAAGAATCGGTATCCCATTCCGCTGATCACTGAGCTATTTGATCGCATCAAGGGAGCTCGGATATTTACTAAGTTGGATCTTCGTGGTGCCTACAATTTAATTAGAATCCGTTCCGGTGACGAATGGAAGACCGCGTTTAACACCAGAGATGGGCATTACGAATATTTAGTAATGCCCTTCGGGCTGTGTAATGCCCCCGCTGTTTTCCAGGGTTTCATCAATGAGATCTTTCGGGACTTATTATATGTATGTGTCGTTGTCTACCTAGACGACATATTGATCTTCTCACAGGACCTGCCTTCTCATCACCAACATGTGGCAGAGGTCCTCTCCAGACTACGGAAAAACTCGTTGTTCTGTAAATTGGAAAAATGTTCATTCGAGTTACCCCAGATTCCATTCTTGGGGTATATAGTTTCCGGAGTTGGCCTGAAGATGGATCCAGACAAAGTAAATGCTGTACTACATTGGCCTCAGCCAACTACTCTTCGTGCCATCCAGCGTTTTTTAGGTTTTGCCAATTACTATAGACGCTTCATTCAAGACTTTTCATCCATTGCATCTCCCATTGTGGCCCTAACTCGGAAAGGGGCTAATACTAAGCAATGGTCATCTGAGGCTCTCCAAGCCTTTCAAATCCTCAAAGAGGCCTTCTCGTCTGCTCCCATTCTGCGACAGCCTGATGTGACACTCCCCTTCTTCCTAGAAGTAGATGCCTCTAATGTGGGCTTAGGAGCTATTCTCTCCCAACGCTCGGAGCAACAAAAATTACATCCTTGTGCCTTCTACTCTCGGGGTCTTCTGCCCGCAGAGAAAAATTATACTATCGGGGACAAGGAGTTGCTGGCCATCAAAGCTGCATTAGAGGAATGGAGATACTTGTTGGAAGGAGCTCGCCATCCGGTGACGATCTTCACGGATCATAAGAACTTGTCATATTTGCAATCTGCTCAATGCTTGAACCCTCGTCAAGCAAGATGGTCTCTTTTCTTTTCCCGTTTTGAATTAATTATAACCTTCAAACCAGCCGCTAAGAACAAGAAAGCTGACGCTCTATCTCGAGCTTTTGTGACGTCCTCTGATGTAGAAGAGGTTCCCAACCATGCTATTCTAGACCCCAAATGTATTTCTCTGGCTGCTTCATCCACCAAAATGCTACCATTTGGGAAGACCCTTGTGCCTCCTACTCTGAGGAGGAAAATCCTTTCGTGGTTCCATGCCTCTCGTTTTTCTGGACACGCCGGTGAACACAAGACCTTTGAGATTCTCTCTCGTAGTTACTGGTGGCCTTCAATGAGGAGAGACGTCAAAGAGTTTATTGCTTCCTGTGATTTATGTTCTCAGTTCAAATCCTCCCGCAGAACTCCAGCAGGGTTGCTGCGACCACTACCCATTCCGTCCAAGCCTTGGACCCATATTAGTATGGATTTCGTTACTGATTTGCCACCAAGTAAGAATCACAATACTATTTGGGTAGTGGTAGACAGATTTTCGAAGATGGCCCATTTCGTCCCTCTGTCCGGGTTACCTTCCTCGTCTACTCTGGCTGAACATTTCATTAAAGAAATCTTCCGCATCCATGGATGTCCGTCTGAGATTGTGTCGGATAGAGGAGTACAATTCGTTTCCAGATTCTGGCGGGCCCTTTGTAAAACCTTGGGCATACGATTAGCACTCTCATCGTCTTACCATCCGCAATCTAACGGACAAACGGAACGAGTCAATCAAGATCTTGAGACTTTTATTAGGATGTTCTCTTCAGCCAACCAAGACAACTGGGTAGAATTGCTCCCTTGGGCTGAATTCGCCCATAACAACATGTACCATGAGTCATCATCCAAAACTCCATTCTTTGTGGTCTACGGTCACCATCCGTCTTTTCCGGAATTTCCTGCCCTCCCGCCCACCCAAGTTCCTGCTGTGGAGACTGCTTGTCAAACCTTCAAAAATATCTGGTCTCAGGTCAAAACCTGTTTAAAGAAGACATCTAATAAATATAAGTCTTTCGCAGATAAGAAGAGGCGGGCTATTCCACCACTAAAAATTGGAGATCGTGTCTGGTTATCTACCAAAAATATTCGTTTGAAGGTTCCATCTATGAAATTCGCCCCTCGTTTTATTGGTCCATATAGGATCATTCAAGTTATCAATCCAGTATGTGTTAAACTTCTTCTTCCTAAGAATCTTCGGATTTCCAATGCCTTCCATGTGTCCTTGCTCAAACCTCTCATCATCAACCGTTTCTCGACTCCTCCCTCAGCACCGCAGCCAGTTCAAGTTCATCAGGAGGAGGATTTCGAGATTACTGAGGTATTGGATGCAAAAATTTCGCGAGGAGTCCTCCGTTTCCTCGTTCATTGGAAGGGCTTTGGTCCTGAAGAGCGTTCATGGATCAAAGCTGAAGATCTTAATGCTCCTGCCCTTCTGAAGAAGTTTTATTCCAAAAATCCGGACAAGCCCGGTTCCAGGAGTTCTGTGCCCACCTTTAAAAGGGGGGGTACTGTCACTCACCGGACTGTGAGTGCTTCTTCCCGGACATTTAGGAACCGTGGCCGTCCTCCATCCTGAGGGACTGCGCATGCGCAGCCCTTTCTATACCTCCAGTGTATGTTCCTTTAACTTAATTGGCAGATCAGGCAACCTCCCTATATTAAGCACCTGTGGTCATCACCACATTGCCTGATCTTGGAGTCTCATTCCCCATGAGTCTCTGAAGGTGTTCCTGTGTTTCCTCGTTTATTCAGCCCAGCTGATTCCTGTGGTTTCCAAACCACTTCTACCTCTGTGGTTTCCAAACCACTTCTACTACTGTGGTTCCCATACCACTTCTACCATCTACTGTATCATCGTGACTGTGAGCTGATTCCTATCCGCTGCCTCCGTGCACTACAGTCTTCTAACCACTTCAACTCTACCTTGTATCATTGGGACTGTTAGCTGATGCCTATCCGCTGCCTCCGTGCACTACAGTCTTTCATTCACATCCACTCACCTGTTCATGATTGTGACTGCCAGCTGATTCCTATCCGCTGCCTCCGTGCACTACAGGCTTCAACCTGCAACTCGTCTGTGTTTCATCATCGTGACTGCTAGCTGATTCCTATCCGCTGCCTCCGTGCACTACAGTCTTCAACCTGCAACCCGTCTGTGTTTCATCGTGACTGTTTAGCTGATTCCTATCCGCCGCCTCTGTGCGCTTCAGTCTTCAGCCCTTGTCAACTCTCCCGTGTTTCCTTGAGTCTGCTGCCACTATTGCTACCCGCTACTCTCCGTGATCAACTGTTCCAGTTCAACTCTGCTCTGGTGTCCCATCGTTACTGCACCTGCTGGTTGCTATTGGCTACCTCCGTGTTCCCGCAGAGACCCGCTGCTGTTACTTCTCAGCGCTACGCATCCATCTACTGCTGATCCGCTCTCCACGCCTTCCTGGGTTCCCTGCTGGTCTACCTACCTGTGCGCTGCACCTGCTAGACCACCGCTTCACCCATCCAGGGACTTTGCATCCTGCCGGCCTCCTGCCGTTCAGGTATCTCTGCACTTCTGTCTGACTGCCTTCTCCTGAACCACGGTATGCATACTTCCCATTGACTGTGCTGTGTATTGCATACCTTGCTGGACTGTGTTGGTTCTCCTCTGGAGTGTACTATCCGCTGAGTCTATTGCCATCATTGACTGTGTTATCTCATGCTGGATTACTTCAAGAGACTTTCTATATTGGCAGTGTTGTTCAGTCATTTATACATTTATATTGTGCATATTACTGTGGATCAAAGTCAAGGTGCCCGTGTATATATTGTGTTGCAGTCTCTCCCCGTGCACCTCCTCACATATATATTCAGTGGTACAACTTGCTAGTGGCAGACCACTGACCCCTGTTTCCAGTTTCACCTGCTCCAGTATCCTCTCACATAGCAGTGGTACAACTTGCTAACGCAGACCACTGACTCCCCGGATACCTCCACTTGGATTCCATTCCTTCACTCAGACAGCGGTACAACTTGCTATCCGCAGACCGCTGACTCTCATCACCTCCTCGTTTCTGTTGGACATTCCTCCTCACTATAGCAGTGGTACAACTTGCTACCGCAGACCACTGACTACCTTCACGTGTCCTTTGTCCATACAGTTCCTCGTGTATTACTACCTCCATATTGCCAGTGCTGCTAGTCATAGACTTTCCTGAGCATCTCACCATCTGCTATTTCCTGTTCCGTGATCACCCTGCTACCAGAGTACCATATTACCACCTATACTGCTCTGGTAAGCCTATCACCTGGTGATCCCTGGGTAAAGACTCCTAGTGCCCGTGACACTCCCATAGAAACACTCCAATATCTTGTGGAAAGCCTGCCAAGAAGAGTGGAAGCTGTTATTGCTGCAAAAGGGGAAACAGCTCCATATTAAAGTATATGTATTTGAATACAATGTCATTACAGTCCCTGTTGATGCAATGGTCAAGTGTCCAAATACTTTTGTCCATAGAGTGTATATCTTATTGCAAAACAAGAAAATGCATTCAAACTGTTCACCACAAGTGTAAATAATGCTCCATTGTCCCCTATTACCAGAAGATTTTTGCTAATTATTATTTAGAATATTATATCCCTACAATTTTGTATGGCCTTGTTTACCGATACAACTACTTACTTACTGCAATAAAATGTCTGTTTGTACACTTTTGGGTTGGCTTGTTTGGAAACCATTTTGTGTTTTTGTGTAGTTCAGCTGATAGTTACCCAACATACTGTTGCAAAACAGCAACTGGCCAATGCTGCAATTGTAGAAGAATTTAAAAAATATTGACTACTTTGCAGGCTGAGTCAGGACAAGTTGTTCAAGGATCCATTTAAACACTTCATTTTCTACAAAAAATTACTTCATCAGATGATGTGTTAAGAGATTGGCTAAAGGAACAATGGTGGGATGGTTACATCTGTTCTCCACGGAGAAATCCACATAAAGGGACTTTGACCTATATACTATGCAAGGCCAGACTATGACAAGCTAAAATTTCAGATTCCATTAAAATTCCCAATACAACTCACATTCTTATACCCATCTCTGGTTTTAAATTATATCATGGATACATCATATATAATTCTGACCTGGTTACAGACAGAAGACATTATAATCACAAATATGTTTATAGACCCTAGTGATAGATGTTTTGAAAGCCCTTAGATCCTAGTTGGTAAATAAAGCAGTCCCTTTGAAGGAATTTAGCTTCCTACAAAGTATGGTAATGGTAGAGGAGTCATTGATCAAATGTACATAAAATAGAATACGTAGAAGAATTGGCATATTGAATATTTCGTATACATAATTGAAAAGCCTGTAAAAGAGGCATTTAATATGTTATGAAATATTTCCAGCGGTAATTCATAATTAAAGGCTCAGTAGGAGTCTAGGAGACTCTGGTTGCTGATTTTGCACATTAAAGAAATGATATCATACAGTGATTGAAAGTTGTGATCATCATGACTATCTACTGCTGTGAATATAATCTATAAAACCAACCCTCAATCTTGCAGAAACCAGGCCGAAAATAAATTCTTTTTACATAGAATGTGGGAAATTAATCATTTAAAATACTTCAAACCATTTCAACCTTTGAGATAAATAATTGCCATTTTCTATTAATCTCTGGAATACATATATAAAAATGAACAGTATAATAATATAGGGAATTTCATTACTTTTAAACCAAGAGACTTGCTAGAAAATAAACTGTTACTTATAACAAATTATTATAATTTATTATCATTATAATTTATTTATAAAGTGTTGACATATTATGCACTGCTGCAAATGAAGGTTATCATGCACAAACATGCATTACAAACAATGAAATGAAACAGAAGATGGGCCTGCGCAAATTAATTTATAATCCAAGAGGTTTGGTGATCACTTGATACATAAATGAGGCAGCATGGTGGCCTAGTGGTCAGCACTTCTGCCTCACAGCACTGGGTCTTGAGTTTGATTCCTGACAATGGCCTTATCTGTGTGGAGTATATATGTTCTCCCCGTGTTTGCGTGGGTTCCTCCGGGTGCTCCGGTTTCCTCCCACACTCCAAAAACATACTAGTAGGTTAATTGGCCGCTATCAAATTGACCTTAGTCTCTCTGTCTGTCTGCAGGGCCTGATCAGGCTGCAGTCTGGGGCACAGGGTCCGAGGGGGGTTTTCTTAAAAAGGAGCGCTCCGTAGCTGTCTACCATTGGTGCCGCCCCTGGTCCAAAAGGAGCGGCCCCGACTGTTACTATGTAGACAGGCAATCTGACAGCAAATCCCATGCTGTTAGATGCCTGTCAGTGCAGCCACGGAGCTCTTAATAAAGTCTTGGGAGATTTCCACATTTCACGAGACTTGGCTAAGCATTCTCTGCCCTCACACTGACAGGCAAGGGGATTTCCTTCAAGCTGGCTGTCATTAAAGAAGATGACTGCTGTAATGAGGTAAGTGAGTTGAGGAGGAGGGGTGGGGAAAATAGCTGCAGGAGGTTGTGTGTGTGTGTGTGAAAAAAATAAAAAACAGCTGTGTGTGTATGTGTGTGAGAAAAAATAGCTGGAGGGGGATGCATGTGTTTGAGAAAAAATATCTGCAGGGTGTGTGTCTGTGTGTGTGTGTGTGTGTGTGTGTGTGTGTGTGTGTGTGTGTGTGCAAAAATAGCTGCAGGGGGGTGAGAAAAATATCTGCAGGGGGGTGAGAAAAATAGCTGCAGGGGGGAGAATGGATGCAGGGTGGGAGGTAAGTAAAATTGCTGCGGGGGGGGGACAATGGCTGTAGGGGGCTTAAATAAAATGGCTTAAGGGGGGTGAGGACAATAGCTGCAGGGGGGGAAATGGATGCAGGGTGAGAGGTAAAGAAAATTGCTGCAGGGGGGGCAATGGCTGAAGGGGGAGTGAGAAAAATAGCTGCAGAGGGGGCGGAATGGCAGTAGGGGGAGGTAAGGAAAATGGTTGAAAGAGGGCACAGCTGCACGGGTGGGGGTTAAGAATTATATGTTGGCCACAAAACGTGGTCCCTGTAGTAATGTGAAATAAGTAAGTATAAATTAATAAATAGATTTAGCAGTGTAGAACTTTTGGCCAGCTTGGAATCTACATTTTAAAATGTCTGGGGAAGTTTCCAAGTGCAAATTGGAGTAGAGGTGCTGTTGCAGAGATCCAGGTCACACACAGACCACATTAAACATAATATGGAGCAACCAGTCTCTACTCATTTTGACCTTGTTGAGAAAATCATATAATTAGCACTGCTAGCCTTATTTGTTCCTTTCACTCTAATATATATCTAGTTTTTCATCTTTTGCACAGTAGGATACAAATAAAGCAATATGATTATGTAATTCAACCTAATGCAGAAACCATTGCATATGTAAAGCTGTGCCCATGTGAGAGTGCCTGTGTCAAGTAAAATTTAGGTGCTGCTAGTGTAGAGCCTGCGGGGAACAGGACAAACACAGACACATAAACTTACCTTACAAACGATGGTCACCTCCTGTCCGCTTCCGATGCCCCAGCCGCTGTCCTAGCCCCGCTGATCAGCAACCGACCCTTTGTCACCTCCAACCAGTTCCCTCTACGGAAGAAACAGGAATTACGGCTGTGCCTACCAGGAAAGGGCTGTCCGAGACCAGGGCAATGAGCGAAGACACTCTAGTCAAGCTTGCTTGCCGCCAACTCATTTTTCTCTTGCCAAGGCACGGGGGACTACGAGCACTTGAGAAAAGGAACAGTCCCACCTCAAGTACTCCACTCACCTCTCGGTGAGGGCTTAACCGAACGAGGGAATCAAGCGTTATACTCACTGGGCACTCCGACTTCCGGTCCCTGCTTTCCTGCTCCTCCCCGACACCTGTGGGCGACAGATAACACACAGCCTCCCTCTACTCTACCAGTGAGACTAAAATGTACACCCACAAAACTTTAACTACAACAGGCGACCCTAACAACTACTAATGACCGTTAACGCAACTTAACTATATCACAATAACTCTAACTGGGTGTGGTGTACTATCGGGACCTACTCACTGTACTCTACGGGGAACACCAGCCAGTGTTCACGGTCTATTCCGGAGGGCTGTTCCCTAACACCCTCACCCAGGTTGTACCAAAAAGACTGTCTTCTTGCTATGGGGTCACCCACGGAGTCCTAAGGACCGGCTGCACAAGGCCCGAAAGAGGCTCACTGGAACAGCACACCACCAGAATGTCGACTGCTGCACGGAACCGCCGATCGTCACCATCGGAACCGCAACGACTGCCTCCACTCAGGCGGAACACGTATCCCACTCCGGAACCGCCAGAGAACCTGCGCGGAACTGAGGACTGTGAAACTGAACCAGAACCATGGGCCGCCCCTGGAACTCAATTGAGATATGCCGCACTGCCAGTGAGATACTCAATCACCCCCTCTGGAAACCAACGTAACCCCAGGGACCTATGGGACGGGAAAGCTATGGTGTGTTATCCCCTGGCTATGTGTAAGCTTGTAACTAAACCTTGTCCCCACAGTACAGGTTAATGCAGGAAATCAATCAGGAAACAAGAGCCTACCTTTAATGGGGGCCTGACGTCTTGCACCTGGAAAGAAAGACAGCACAGCCCTAACACAGTACACAAGGAAATATTCGCCGCACAGACGGAATAAAACTCTGTTACAGAATATGGCAGGCTGACCACTCAAGTAAACAGCTGCTAGCTAACCAGCCGGTTAATACAGCACTGACAGGAGCCTTCTGCTCTACTGTTGTCTTCCACCTAGTGTACTCACCACACACTTGGGACCATGCCATACTCTGCTCAGGGCTCTCACGCCGCTGACCACAACCAGGACCTTATGCCCTACACCATGGGCCTCTCTGCCCAGCTGACTACAGAGCCTTGTGCTCTGACTATGGGTCTTAGCCCCCTCTCTACCTTGGGCTCTGAGCCCACTAACTAGGACCTTGTGCCCTTCTACTTCTGGCCTCTAGGCCTCTAACTAGGGCCTTGTGCCCTGTCACACTAATGGGCTAGCAGCTCCTAACTAGGGCCTTGTGCCCTGTCACCTAGGGGCACTAGCCCCTGCCTTACTAGGCCTTGCGGCCTTCCTAACTATGGCCAGTTCCCTGGGCCTTGTGCCCCTACCAAGTGGCCACGGGCCTAGTGCCCGACTTTGCCTTGGGCCTTGTGCCCGACCTAAGTGCTGAGTATACTTACCTGTCCTGCGCAGAATGCTCAGCTTGCCCCGCAGCCTTCTTTTCTGGGTCTTCCAGACCCTCCAGCCGGCGGTGCCTCTTCTCCTCTTCGGCACGGCGTTTCCGGCATTCTTCTGGGCGGGGGTGCACTCAGCCCTTACAAGGGCTTCCCGCCGGCGTCTCTGGCAGTGATTAGCAGTGGCAGGGTAGCTCCTTGCCCTGACAAGGGCACCCTGCCACTTCCGGCGTCTTCTTCTTGATCCGCCGCTCTGGATGTCCCACGACGTCCTCTTCTCACTGCGCCGACGAACTTCTGGCAAGATGGCGCCAGCCGGCAGCTTATTACCCGGCGGCGCGACGTCCTCACTGCTCACCATCGCAAGCGCTCATTGGCTCGCTGCGGCGCCAATCTTTTGAATGGCCGGAGGTGAGCCATGATTGGCTCACCTATCCGGCCGCTGATTGGCCAGCGGAGAAAGGTGAGCCCTGATTGACTCATCCTTCCCCCGCTGCCAAGACCCGCGGAAAGGAAGAAATACTCACCTCTGGAACGCTGGATCGGTGAGTAGCTAGTCTTCTGTTCTTTCTTCGCCATCTTCATGGGCACAGCAGCCAGAGCCATCTTCGGTCTCTCCAGGGTCAGAGCGGTAGCCTCCATCCTTGCCCTCTTCATGGGCACCGGATCCGGAGCACTGGGGCAGATCCCTACAATAGAGCAGGAGGATTCTCTTTAAGGACCACTAACTCCCAAAACTAATATTTTCAGTTAAGGTATATATTAAAGGTAAAATATAGTGTTTTGACCATACTTGCGTACTTTCGGCAAGTGTAGACTGGGAGAGGGGTGTGATTAGAAAGCAGGAGGGGGCGGTGCACAGAAAAACGCGCAATTTTGGCCCTGCCCCCATGACGGATATGCCGTTTTGTCACAGGGGGCGGGGCCAAAATGACGCAATTCACCGCAAATCGCATCATTTAGGCTAGGCAGTTGCGGGAATGTGGGAGACTTGTCTGTTCTCCCTGGAGTCCATGAGACCGACCCGAATTTCGGGAGTCTCCCAGACATTCCGGGAGATTTGGCAAGTATGGTTTTGACATGGCATTACAAAGCACTCTATTATATAGTTAATTATTATCTACTTACTCTATTGCAGACAGCTGAATTTCTCCCACATCTTTAGTATCATATAATAGTGGGATTCATGCAGTTCAAAACACTGATTCAAAAATCATTTCAGTTTTTGTGACCTCACTTGCCCTTCTTTCAAAGGCAGAACTACAAAGACTGCAGTGGGTGTGACAGTTATGGTGTTACCCCCCCTCCTGCCTGCTCCATGGGTGAGAAAGCAGAGCAGAAGCATATTCTGAGCTGGTACATGCACCAAACCCCACATGCTCAGAAGAAGCCCCCAATCTGTTATTTTTAAACACATCATGGGGGCCGTGAAGTCTAGAGCAGAGTTTGACATGACTAAAAATTGGATTACTATTGACAATTATGACACTTGGTATTTGTTCTACCTACGATTTGGTAGGTTACACAATCCGTGTTCTGTCATGTGAAATGTGGTAGCGCTAGGGTACTAATATCTTTATGAAAAGTATTTTACACTGATTTCTGTTAGAGGCCACTCTTAAGCAATAGGACCAAGCTGGAAATGGAGCAAAAACTGCTTTAATGTGGCAGCCACACAAAATTTGCTATTTCATCTATTTGACATCTTGAAATTTTGAGGAAGACCCCACATTTTGCACTATACTTACAGAGAAACCCACATTTATATGTAGTGTGCCCCTAATTTTAGGAATTTATTAGTGAAAAGTGCTTTGTAACAAAATGTACATAAAGGAATCACATCTAGGGGATTCTTTAGGTGTGGTACATGTATAGGATGTAGGACTACCTTTTAAGTGTGGGAAGTTCTATGTGGGTCGTACATCACGGCCCTTAAAAACAAGATTGACAGAATACATTCGCAATCTTAAAAATGGTTTTGAAAAGTACTCTGTTTCATTACATTTCAAATTATGTCATTAGAGTGGCTATGAGGATTTGAAATAAGCTGAAAGGAATGCTTGACATGTGTGAAAACATCCATTTCTTGGTACGCATAATATAGCTATTTTAAGTCATTGGACGATATCCTTAACTTTACTGCACTATTGTGGCGCCCTATCCCTTTTCTTGTATTTTTAGATCATTTCCAGCGGCACCATCTGGTTTAATTGGGAATTGGCAGCCGCCCGTACATTGGCAACTGCTCGGGAGAAGTACGGACTTTACGGACAATCAATCTATCGCAACACTAAGTTACTCGCCACAGTGTATCTTTGTAATTATATATACATATATATCTTTGTATATATATATATATATATATATTTACATATATATTTGCTCATCATCTATCTATTACTAATCCAATATATCTGTGTGCACCTAGCAATAGTGCAATGGCTTTCATTGGACATGTACTTAAATTGGATCGGAAGGACTTGGAGAGTAGCCAGAACTAAAATGATAGCTCGCCCCTGGCATGCTGCTCATGCCCACTCTGGCAGGGTGGCATTAAACCCCGCTCTAGAAATGCTGAGTTTGCCCCTGGAGGGAGACTACTTTTGTGCAATTTTGTTCAGAATAAGGACTGCATTGCGAGTCAAAGAGGTAGGTAAAACCTTCACAAATGCTTTGCAGTGGCAACAAATCAAATTGATTTTATTTTATTTAAAAATCATTGCACACGTTAGCGTGTGTGGATGTTTTACATTGGCTTTCTGACCCTTTGAAAGCATTTTCATACATTTGCATTGCAATATATTTTTACAAATGTATATACATAGTTAGGTATAGTGCAGGAATCGGCGCTCAAGGTATGACAGTATTGGAAAATAAACCAAAGTTCAGTGGAAAATATAAGTCATAAATAAATGGATCTTTCAAGATTCTGGATAGTCCTCTTGGACCAAGGTTATAAGTCCAGTCTTGTATATATGTAAAAGACATAAAACAGAGAAATCAGAGGACTAGTGTGTATATGTGATAGCCCATCACCATAATCACCACACCAAAAGATCAATAAAATAGCTTATCTGCATAAACTGCTCTTATTCAAAGGCAGGAACCGTTTAGCTGTGTAGCAACTTCCAGAATAATAATATAACCAGCTTCCCCGGTATCATGATGTTTCTCCAGAAATCTGCATAATCAGCACATCTGTATGTCTGTTCCTCAATCATACACCAGTCACAAAACTTCTCGGGTCTCTGGTGTCTGCAGTCGCTATTTTATTGATCTTTTGGTGTGGTGATTATGGTGATGGGCTATCACATATACACACTAGTCCTCTGATTTCTCTGTTTTCTGTCTTTTACATATATACAAGACTGGACTTATAACCTTGGTCCAAGAGGACTATCCAGAATCTTGAAAGATCCATTTATTTATGACTTATATTTTCCACTGAACTTTGGTTTATTTTCCAATACTGTCACACCTTGAGCGCCGATTCCTGCACTATACCTATCTATATACTCTGGACTTACCATCTAATATAAGGAAGGCTGCCTCCATACGTGGAAGAGGTGATTTCGTGGACTCTTTTTGAAATATTATTATACAATACTGTTGTTTGCGCCAATTGTTTATTGCTGTATATTTTCTATTGTATATACATAGTTGCATACATTGCACACATTAGCATAGTGTTGCTTTTTTTAAATATGTATATTTACAATTTTAAGAAATTTATATAAATAGTTGCATACATTAGCATAGCAATTTTTTTGTGTAATTGTAATATTTATTTTAAAACTAAACCTACATGCTTTATAATACTGAATTGAAAATTAGTTTTTCTTATTATATAATTTAAATTGAAGAAGCTGTGGTAACTATGTATGTAGGTATTTTTTGTTTTTAAAGTGTCATTTCAAAAGGGACCTAATAATCTACATTACATAAGGTCATTTTTATTTATTATAATTTTTCCTCCCTTTCTCACACATACCCAATCATAGCACAAGCAATGAATCTGGAGAATGACAGATGTCATCCCCTCCGAAACTAGCAACTGGAACACTATCGTCTGCCCAGGGAGTGTGTCATCAGGTCACATGTCAGCCTCCATGTGATGTCAGATGCTGAGGTTGTCCTTTGCTATTGGCTTCCACCTCATGTCATCATGGACAATCTGCGCATTGTACAGAGTGACCTAAAACCTCTGTATAACATCCGATCATATATACCATTGCTGACCAAACTCTTGGTGGTGTTACACTACTGAGTCATTCCAGACCACAATGGGCATCGGGGCATTGTCCCATCCCACTTTTAGTGGTGCTGGTCAATGAAGAGTTCCTTGTGCCCATAAAGAGACATTTTTCCACCATAACTGTTTTTTCCGTATTTTATATGGTCAATAGGTGGTGCACATAGAGCACTGATCCCACAGAGTGGAAATTAAGCTACTTTTAATAATAGAATTTTTTTTCACTCAATACATTTTCTAGCTATATGTGATGCATCGCTCCAGATTCAATGCCTGGTTGCTAGATGGCTGGGAAGCAGCCATAATTCTTTTGCTAGGCAATCAGACATGTGGTACAACTGAGTCCAGAGGCAAGGAGGGTCAAGGTCAAATGGAGACATGTGGGTATTAGGTACTTTTGAAATTATATAATTTTTTATTGTTAGTCCTTTTTTCCTAAATAGATTTGTATACATTGGACTAATAAAAACTTTGTTTTGAACATTTGCAAAATGATTACACTATTTGCATTATGGTGTACTGATATAAAAATGTGTGGAATACTGTTGGATAATAATAGCGCCATATGATGTCAAAATCTCTCCCTCATTGGTTATAAAAAAATTGAATAATATTCATATGTAATTATTTATTTTTTTCATTTTCAAAGGAGACAGTGCTTACCCCTTCCATCCTTGGCTCATTACTCCCATTTTATATCCACACACAGAGCAAGAGGTTGCAAGCTATGCCAAGCATACCACAAACAAATTGGTTGTAAAAAAAGGACTTTTGGGCTTTCAAACCTGATTCCGTTGCCTTGACTGGTCTGTTGGATCCCTTATGTAT
The DNA here is from genome assembly GCF_038048845.1 of Mixophyes fleayi. Classification (NCBI taxonomy): domain Eukaryota; kingdom Metazoa; phylum Chordata; class Amphibia; order Anura; family Limnodynastidae; genus Mixophyes; species Mixophyes fleayi. The sequence continues at coordinate 72,026,843 of NC_134402.1, forward strand.
GCATTGATTAATAATATTCAAGAACAATTTAAAATGGAATGCTTACAATAAATGTTCAATAAAATATTACATTTAGTGGTAAAAATGTAAATTTGGTGATAAGTACAAACATAATGAAAACACAAATATAATTTGGTTTTGCACACACGGCACAATATTTCCAGTGTTAGTGGACCATAGCTGGCTCCGTTTCACATAAGCAGGTGATGAAACAAACACATAAGCAAATGGTACACCCTCTGGTTCTGCCTACTCAGGCTCACCGGAATCATCAGGTGTAGTAGGTGCAGCAGGTAACACTTAGTTTCTCCAAATAAATATGATAGCGTCAATATTTCAAATTTTGCAGCAATAATTGTGAGTTTCTGACATATCTGGTCCATTTTTTATTACATATTGGTGCTGTTCATATTCATTTGCTGCATTCATTTTTGAGATACTGACAAATTTGCATTGATTGGAGATACAGTTACATGACTTTCAGTTTTCTCAGGTGCCTCTTCTTCTTCAGGATCATCATGGATGTCCTTGGCATGGGGTTCTTATTCACCATCACTGAGATCCTTAGCATGTACAGCTCACATAATTGAAAAGAAACACATGAAAATCATGTATGTTTTAGTCCATAACATCCAACTTTTAGCATCATGTAAATTAGTAGTAAACTTCATCACAAACATTAATAATGTCACAGGTGAAATGTATGCTCTTGTTTTCATGTAGGTATATCTTGGGTCATGTTGAGAAATCCAAAAACACCAAATGTATTGACAATAGGCATAAAGTGCAAAACTAATTTCTATGGTTTGATTTACATATGCCTCCATTTTAATTAGTTATTCTCCAAGGAACCATCACAGAAAATACAAACTTGACCACAGGGCCTGATTATCCAATTAGAGTCTGCAGTCTAGTGTGCTAGGCTTTTGGGAAGTGGTGTTGAAAATTTGTCATTATCCTTTTTAAAATGCAAGTGGAGATGATTTTTTAAAACACAGGAACATACACATTGTTGGTGGAGATGATAAGGTTTAGTTTAATTTAGGTTTAGTTTAAGGTTTATTTAGTCACCAAATTTCATTTATTTAAATAGTTAATGCATGTATCATGATATTATATTTGCCTGAATGGGATTTTGTGGGGTTGAGGGAGGACTCTCGCCAGTGTCTATCCTTGCCATACCCTGCACTTGTTGTTTGTTGATGGAGGCCAATGCCATGTGCTCCAGAGGGCTCAGGTCCAAGTACTCCATGAGACCACTTCCTGTCCCTTTCTCACGTTTCCGGTGGTTTCAAAGTCTGTCTTTAAGTCTGCCACCTGTGTGAAAAGTCCAAATGTAAGATTTTAAATGTTGCATACTGGCAAATATTTACTAAATATTAGTGCAGATATACATATAGCTATAAATTAAATAGTTTTGCCCGTAAACCTCACACAATAATTAGAGACTGATACACACCCACTAACAAAGATAAAAGCGTTCACAATGTAATTATAAATATTTTGGTTTTTGTAAATGTTTTTTGTTTGTTATTTACATTCTGCGCAAATCATTTGTGCGTTTTACAATACTGAAAGAAGTTGGTCATTTATTAAATGTATTCTTAGCATAATATAGTTGAAAAACATTTGTTATTGTGTAAACGGCCAGGTGTTGGAGTGCCCCTTAATGCGTTGGTGCAGCCCACTATTCTGTTTGAAGGGGATATAACAGGTACTTCATTAGGGGCAAGGGAAAGGAAACTTTATCAGCCATTTTATATAAGGTCTTGAAGGGAAGTGCGCCTTACGTTCCTAAGTCTTTCAAGACAATCAGTGAGGAGAATTTTGAAAAACCCCATTCACTTGCAAACATGCATTCAGCAAACTTTTCATAGGCAGAGCTTTGAGCCCTGACGTGTGTAATGGACCATTTTTTTGGGACTAGGACCCCAATATATACGCAATCTAGAAAGGCATGCAGCTTATACAGATGCAAACGGCTATTTGCGGTGCACAATGTGGAGCAGCTTCAGTGCCGCTACAGTAATATCCCCGGGAGACAATCACAGCTCCTTGCGGACATTAGGAGGGACATTGCTATGTGTGTGTTCACAATTACAAACAAATATATATGATTATAGTTTTGTCTAGACCTTGTAGATTTATCCCAGTGTTGAAGAGAAAGTATAAATATAGTAATGTTGCTTGTAACACCCTTCATAAAACAATGTGCAAGGTCTTCTATGTAATGGCGATGGGTAAGTATAATGGTTACATGTATGATTACATTCACTTTAAGATATGTAATTCTTAATAAACCTCCTAGGTCAAGGTCAAGTCCAGATGCAAGTAGTGTGAAGATGTTTGTAATTGGGCATTGGTGAAGTAATGCTCCATGTGTGGTGTTTAATAAAGAAAATTGAAACCTAAAATGATATCTATCTATCTATCTATCTATCTAGGAGAGAGAGAGAGAGAGAGAGAGAGAAAGATAATATTTCTTAAAATACTAATGTGTCGTATTTCTTCAAACAGAATGCTGCCATCGCCGCTGCCAAGTGCAAGCCATGGAGGAGGCAAGGGAGGAGGCAGAGGAGAAACCCCTTTAGAAACCCACGGAGGAGCATCTGGAGGAACTCCAGCTGGGGGAGTCGGTGGCTCAGTGGTTAGCACTTCTGCCTCACAGCACTGGGGTCATGAGTTCAATTCCTGACCATGGCCTTATCTGTGTGGAGTTTGTATGTTCTCCCCGTGTTTGCGTGGGTTTCCTCCGGGTGCTCCGGTTTCCTCCCACACTTCAAAAACATACTGGTAGGTTAATTGGCTGCTATCAAAACTGACCCTAGTCTCTCTCTCTCTGTCTGTCTGTGTCTGTATGTTAGGGAATTTAGACTGTAAGCTCCAATGGGACAGGGACTGATGTGAATGAGTTCTCTGTACAGCGCTGCGGAATCAGTGGCACTATATAAATAAATAATGATGCTGATGATGATGACCATCCAAAGCCCCTAAAGAAGAATGTAAGTATGTTGATTTAACATTATAGTTAGAGATGTTCACTGACCCCCGTGTTTTGGTTTTGGTTTTGGATGTGGATTAACTTCGTGTTTTGGTTTTGGTTCTGGCAAAGCCGCCCTTGCGTGATTTGGTTTTGGTTTTGGATCTGTATTTTTTACATTATTATTATCCTCAATAACACTGATTTCCAGTCAATTTTATCCACCTCACAGGTCACAATATTAATTTCATCTACTCTCAAAGACTGCAGCAAGCTGGCTGGATGCTAAGCGCACATCTAGGAAACATTGCCACACAGCAGTGGCAGAAATGAAAAGTGGTGGAAGATGGAATTGTCCTTGGGCCCTCGAACCCACCCTTTTGTAAGATATTGAAAAGGACATGTACAGTTTAACAAACCAAGCACTCCAGCGACAAGCAGTGCCACTTTTGTGGCTGAAGTGCTTGGTTTGTTTGGGCCCCCACAAAACAAGCTACCAATAGCTTTGCTGCCTTAAGCCTAACAGTGCTGTCAATGAACTCTACATTATTAAACCATGTCTGCTCGTGCTGTATCTTAAATCTCCTTCTCCTCTCTGGATACCTCCCTCTCCATCCTGAAGAACTGCCAAACTTATGTAGACACTGGAATGGATATTACAACTGGAGTGGCATTAGATCTGCTTCAGACAGACTGTGACACGGGACATGTGGATAGCATGGAATCTGTCATGTTGGAATACGCTGCTTTGAACCGAGATTTAAACCACTATATAGACACAGTTAAGGAGACCATAGTTAAGTTAAAACGTGATGAGATTCGGGACTTAAGAGAGCTTGTACACGACAAATACACTGTGATTCAGAAGACAAATACAGAGGAGGCCCTGAGGCAGGACAATAAATATGTCCAGTTTAAAGAACAGCTAAGAGACCTCAGAAAACAAATGGGTGTGTCACCAGCCCCTGCAGACTAAGCTTTGGAAGATGAAGACGAGGAGATCGCCGGCACCCTAATCACACAGCCGGTACAGTGAAACGGAGAATGTCTGATGAAATCAGTTATGGTTCATTTGATAGCTCCACCAGTTCCTTGGATAACTGTGGTAATTCTACAGCTAATACATGGCGATGAGCTCTGACAATCCCGGGATGCATGCATTTATCAGACCAAGATCAATCCAGGGTGCCCCAATGGGTTGGAGATGGAGATGGAAAACTCAGTGAAAAACACAGTATGTGGTCACACGTACAAGACAGAAGCAATTGAAGGGATGATTGAAAACAAACTTCGGATGGGTAAATCCACCAGGTGTCCAAAAATTGGCTGGCTGTGATCACTCTGACATAAGTATATCGGATCTTGTTCCAGACAATGCACTAAAAAGAGCCATTGAAATTCACAGCAAAAAGCAAGGGAATCACTGAGCTTCGAATCAGCCCCAATTCCCAAAAATATATAATATAGTTAGGTACCTTTGATGTAAAGTGCAGATTACAAACAATTTGTGCAATACTGATGAAACAGCAACAAAGTGGAAGGTTTGAATAATACATATACACGATTATTTAGACATCCATGCTTACATTACTTTTGCAAGCAACATTGTTTTTTGTTAATAAAACTGTTGTCTTCGTAGCGTTCAAAAAAATTAATAATAATCCTCCACCATTCTTTGAATGTTGATAGTTGATAGTAGGATCAGATGGAGTTACAGAAGAGGTGTCACTACTTTTGGTCAATTCTTTTACAGTACATAAGACCAGGGGGTATATGTATCAAGCTGAGTATTTTCCAGCGGGTTTGAAAAGTGGAGATGTTGCCTATAGCAATAAATTAGATTCTAGCTTTCATTTTATAGAATGCACAAAATAAATGATAGCTAAAATCTGATTGGTTTTTCAAACACGCCGGAAAACTCTCAGCTTGATACATTTACCCCAGATGTCAAAATCTTGTGCTGAGTCATCTGCATGATCAATGGGTGTCTTTGAATTTTGCAAAGCACACAACAATATATAGCACATGTAGGTATCATTGACACACAGCGGTAGCTGAAAGGAAGAGTGATGCAAGATGGAATTGTCCTTGGGCTTTCCCACCCACCCTTATGTTGGATCTTAAAAAGGGCATGCACACTTTAACAAACCAAGCACTTCAGCAACAAGGAGTGCCACTTTTGTGATGTGCTTGGTTTGTTTGGGTCCCCACAAAACAAGCTAACAATGGGCTTAAGGCACCGAAGGTAACAGTACTGTTACTTTAGGTAACAACTCTACTGTGGCAAGATGTTGTTGTCATCATCCTCAGCCTCATCCTGACCCTCATCAGTGTGTACATCATCCTCACACATCATTAATTCATCACCGCTGGAAACCACCATTACAGAAGTCTCTGTATTTTGATGTAATTTACGGGAAAGGCCTTCCTCATGGAAATTGTAGTTCATTTTTATGAACATCATCTTTCCACATTTTAAGGAACTAGCCTTCTACGCTAATCGCTGACAAGGTTTCCGACTGTGCTAAAAACTCTTTCCGAGTGCACACTGGAGGATGGGCAGCTTAGGCAGTACAAAGCGAGTTTATACATGGGTCTCCAAATTTCCTTTTATTTCCTCTCAGTATGTAAAGGGAATGTCTGATGTGTCTATTTCTTTGCTACTGTTAAAATAACCCTCCACCATCCTTTGCATGTTGATAGTAGGATCAGGTGGAGTTACAGCTGAGGAGTCACATTTTTTGGTCAATTCTTTTAGACCAGACCAGATGTCAAAATGTTGTGCTGGGTCATCTGCATCATCTCTGGGTCTCTTGTAAAAGCTACGTTTTATCCTAGCAGAAGTTGACTGAGAAACTGAAGGAGGAGATATCGTCCAGTCACGTAACCCTTGAGCTGTCATCTTGCTCACCAGGAGCTCCTTGCATCTCTTCAGATCTGGGTCAGTTGCAAACAAAGAGAAAACATAGCTCTTAAACATAGGATCAAACACAGTCGCCAAAATGTAGTGATCCGATTTCAAGATTTTGATAACTCTTGGATCTTGGCGAAGCAAATAAAGTACTTGATCTACAAGTCCGACATACTTAGCATAATTGCTTTGTTTAATCTCCTCCTTCAGTTTCTCAACCTGCTTTTCCAAAAATCTAATTAAGGGAATCACTTGGCTGAAGCTAGCTGCTGCAATCTCCTACATGCTGTTGCCGAATGACAGAAATGTCCAGATATTTTAAGGGCCACAGACAGCATCTCCTGCATGTCCCTGACATTTTTTTAAAAAAAAAAACTCTGCACCACCAAGTTTATTGTGTGAGCAAAACAGGGAATGTGATGGAATTCACCCAGCTGTAATGCTCTCACAATATTGATGGCATTATCAGAAATTACATCTCCTGAGGAGAGTCCAAGTGGAATAAGAAATGTTGCAATGACATCCCTTAGTTTTTGTAACAGATTGTCAGCTGTATGCCTCTTAGCGAAGCCGGTGATACAAAGAGAGGCCTGCTTCTGAAAAATTTGCTGCTCTTGGGTACATGCTGTTGCTGTTCCTGCTGGTAAAGGCGAATCACCAACCCAGTGGGCTGTCACAGTCATATAATCTTTAGTTTGCCCATTTCCACTTGTCCAAATATCTGTGGAGTACAGTGGGTATAATGGCATTTTGAAAGCCCAATAATTACATTTTAACGATCCTTCTGGTTGAGTCGAGGAATAGCTTTTCTAGTAAAATGGTGTTGTGATGGAATTTGGTAACGGGGACAGAAGACCTCAAGTAATTGTCTAAAACCAGCTGCATTAATAGTGGATATTGGAAGCAGATCTAATACTAGCATAGTCAACATGGCATCTGTGATCCGCTTTGCGACTGGATGACAGCTTTCATACTTGCTTCCTCTTGCAAAGTCAATTGTTGTAAACTACTGGTAGTCCTCTTCTTGGTCTGCTTCTGGGATGAAGATCCACCCGCAGCAGCAGCAGTTGGACCTACACTCAAGAATTCTTCTGAGGAATCCAGGATAGTGAAGGAGTCATCTGGCTGTAGAAACTTGGATGCAGGACTAACTCCGATCACTACTGAGGATATTGATGAGGAAGGTGTTGTCGGTATAGATTGCAGGTGTCGGGATCTAGCTGAGAGAAGGGACCAAGCTTATGTTGAACTGCTTGTTTTTTTTTCAGCATAAGTTTCAGATTTCCCCTACAGCTTGCCATGAACTCGCTTCAAATGGCGTAACATGGATGATTTTCCTAGATGGTTATGGTCCCTACATCTACTGACTGTGGCTTTACAAACGCTGACTAGGCAAGTGTTGTCAGGATTTGGGTAGAAATAATTCCACACATAAGAGGTGGATTTTTTTGTCTTATGCCCAGGCATGACAATGGCCTTTTTCTTATCACGTGAAAGAACTGCTTCCACTGATGTAGGACCAACACAAACAACATTATCCACATCAACACCCTTATTAGCACCCTCGCCAGCTGCACAAATAGCCCACTCATCCTCAAGGCCGGATTAAGGGAATGGAGGCCCCTGGGCTAAGGGGGCCTCCATTCCCCCATGAGGGCCCCCCCCGTGATGCAAGACGCCCCCCCCCCCCCGGCACTTACCTCCTTCCCTGGCGCGCTGTACACTCTTTACTGAGGAGATCTCGTGAGAGTGAGACTCACGAGATCTCCTCAGTAAGGAGACTACAGCACGCCGGGGAAGTACTGCAGTGAAAGTGCTCAGCAGCACTGATCGGGCTGGGGGCGCCCCCGCCCCCAACCGATCAATACTGCTGCTGAGCACTTTCAAGGGCCCCCTGGATGCCCGAGGCCCCTGGGCTGTAGCCCAGTTAGCCCTATGGTTAATCTGGCCCTGCTCATCCTGTTGCAATTTCAAAGTGGCATCCTCAATTTGTGTATCACCAGCTACACTTGGGCTGCTCATGCACACATCTGCAGAAATGCTGAAAGGGGCCTTCTTTATGGGTACACTATCAGAAAGCTCAGGCTTACACATAGCATTCGTGGATAGACTCTCCTCAGGGATTTGTGTCATTTCTGAATCTGAGCATACATTTTCCTCTAATGCCTTACTATTTTCTTTCAGCTCGGCTTTTACACGTAAAAGTACTTGGTCATGACTGACCTTACAAGAAGATGCCTCAGTGACAGATGCAGAACTAGCACTCATAGAGAAAGACAAAGGCCTCATTCTTTCCCTGCCACTGCGTGTGTAGAATGGCATGTTGGCAATTTTATTTTTTTCTGCAGATAACTTTGCCTGGATTACAGGTTCTTTTTCTTTACCAAAGTAAAAGGTGTTTTTCTACATTTTTGTTTCCCTGACTTCAAAATACTATGCACTTTAACATAGGCTTTAGCAGATGACGTAGAGGGATTACTATCATCATGACTGCTTCCAGCAGCTGCTAGGTGCTCCTGGTCTTCTGTGGACTGCTGGGAAATCCATTTGTCATTAAAATGTGACTGCAGATTTTGAAGAACACTGCCATCCCTATTATTTCTATTTCAGCAATGCCAATTAGCAATGGAGCAATGGAACTCTCCTATCTGTGTGTTAGCTATATAACACAGTACAATGTGAGTGCAGATTTAGAACAAGCCTGCCAGCCCTATTATTTCTATTTCAGCAATGGCAATTAGCAATGGAGCAATGGAACTCTCTTGTTTCTCTGTGAGCTATAACTCAGTAGAATGTCACTGGAGACTTTGAAAAACACTGCTACCCCATCTCTTTCTTTTCTAGCTATGACACTGCCCAACTGCAGTAGAGACTGCCAAGAACTGTGCTACTCCTTCTGTGAAATGGTGCTGGATCGCCGTGGAGGGCGGTACTTATAGAGCCCAAAACTCGCGACAATGTATCAATGCCGTTTTGCCTCGTTTTCAATTCCGAGGGCGCACAAAAGTAGTGAGCCTAGTCGGCTCGGTACTCGGATCTGCTAAGTTCGGGTGGGCTCGGTTCTCGGAGAACCAAGCCTGAGCATCTCTAAATATAGTAGTACATTTTAGTGAGGTGCTTTTGCAGAAAAGTATATGTAGCAAATCTCGCAGCAACACTGCTGTGAGCCAGTAAAAGAGCTTATCTACATAAAAATGCAGAATTCGCAGTTAAACACATTTGCATGATAAGCATTCAAGTAGTATACACTTTCTTAATTGCAAGCAGTTTATATTCAGAAGTACAGGATACACAGCACTCTACATTCACAAAGAAGTGTACTTTATACTATATCACCTGTATGTTCAGGGTCGATTTAGGTATAAGTGTATCTGATGATGCTTGCAGTAAATATGGCACATATGCTATTTATTCAGCACATGACAAATCTTTTGAGTTCAGAATATGGACATAATACACTATTTATTGGGCATAAACCTGGCATGTATGCCACTAATGCAGAGATGGTAGCTTCTTGAGATATGCCCAACTCACCACTTGGGCGTAAATATGTTATTTTTAAGTGATTTGCTTAACCTAATTTATGTCCAACTCAGCATCAGGCCACAAATGTACAAAATGTAAAATGAGAAGTAACTATAGCCCCAATGTCACTTTATAGTCATGGCATTAAATATGAACGAGGTTCCAATGAGCAGTGTTGTAAGAGTAAATAGGAAAAGGTTGAATTATAAGTGTGTAGACCAAGAGTGATGAAGATTTGGCTGGACATGCACAATTTTATCATGATCTGCAATTCTGCAAAGTGTTGTGCAAAGTGTCTTTGCAGATGCACTTCAGAAAGCCAATTGTGGCTGTGTGTGTCTATAAAAAATATTTGAGTACATAAATGACCTCCTAGAATATAAACAGCTTACCATTGATACGTCAACCCTTTAAAGAACCTATTGATATAATGATACAAGCATTTCTTTAAATTAACTTTTTTATTTAGAATATCTCCATGCACGAAAGTTTAGTTGGATTGAATGGAAGTATTTTTAAAATGTTGTCAGGTGCAGTTTGTCAACAGAATTCAGAAAAGGCTAATTGTCAATTATTAATTGTTCACAGACCATTATTTTTGTAATGCAGATTTATAATATAAACATCATCAAATTTAAAACAGTTTTTGGTCCATTTGTCATGGGATCTATAGTTGGTTATCTACATTCTGGGCTAAAAAAATCTTTGTTTTTATCTCTGCCATGTTGATTCTGCTTGACAAATTAAAAGAGAAGCCCTTGACCCTCATTTACAAGCCTCTGCTATTTATCAAGCCTTTGTTGCTAGTACAATGATTGATCTCATTTTTTTATGCAACATCACTCCACAAAGTGTCATTTCGGTGCATGGTAGCTGTTTGTTCTCTCTTCATTGAAGTATGACCCTACAAGGCTTATGTTGGTACAATGTCCTAACTACTGATTAAAAATGAATTTATTTGTAATGACAAGGTTTGTGTGCCAAAGCCGAACTCTCTGTTGCATATTTTGAGATGTTATAAAACTACTCTCCATATCGATAGTTATTTGCCATCCGCCAAATTAATGTAGCAAAAAAGACTAGCTTAAAACAAATATCAATGTAATACAATTTTTGGCATATTTAAAGTTGTCAAAAGGTTTCACGAACAGAGATGAGGGAAAAAATGAGTTTACCAGATTTAAGCAATTTCTTTTGATGATATCATACATTATTCAGTGCAAAACATTTATTATCTGTCTGAAGATTTTACAATCTGTGGCTCTTAAAAATGCATTTATCACCCTAACAGACATTGCTTTTTCTTCTCTTTTATTTTAATATCAGCAGGGCATAGAGTTTCACCTTTGCAATGACTATGCAACCAAATCACAGTTTATAACTTTTATCATAGAAGAATCCATCTTTTTGTCACTGACATATTGTAATAAGTCAGACAAAGTCTGTAATATTTAGAGCAGTTTATTTATGTGATGTAACTCTGCTTTTTACATACAATTGCACTGCTCATGCACATAACTTGTTCCTGTACTTTGAGCTTTATGTATAGCCCCTTGTTCTTTGAGAGGCAGGTGTATTCACATGCAATGCAGTACAGGAAGTGTAAACACAAGTCAACCACGCTCTTTTGAGATGTGTCCTATATTTGGTTAAACATATCTCTATCTACATCTTTTAAGAGGTGTATCTTTGTTTGTCCATAAGCCAATTTACAAGGTAATGATGATGACTGCTATATTGTTTCTTCAGGTGCATCTATGCACTCTAGGCTGCAAAACATATTTTTCTCTTGCTTATAAAATATGGACACAACCCTCTTGCAGCCCAGTTTGTACGTTGGAAGTGCAGATTATCAAAGTAATATATATATATATATATATATATATATATACACACACATACATATATATATATATATATATATATATATATATACACACATATATATATATTTATATATATATATATATATATATATATATATATACATACACACCAATCAGCCACAATATTGAAATCACCTGCCTAATATTTTGTAGACCCCCTTGTCATACCAAAACAGCTCTGACCCCTTGCAGTGTGGACTCCACGAGACCTCTGAAAATGTCCTGTGGTATCTGTCACCAAGACATTAGCAGCAGATCCTTTATGTCCTGTAAGTTCCGCGGTGGGTCCTCCATGGCTCTGACTTGGTTTTCCAGCACATCCCAGAGGTGCTCGATTGGATTAAGATCTGTGGAATTTGGAGTCCAAATCAACACATTGAACTCTTTGAGCATTACACTGCCTCCGCTTGTCTGTCTTCTTCCTATAGTGCATCCTGTGGGCTCTCTTCCCCAGGTAAGTGATGCAGATGCACCTGGTTGTCCACATGATGTATAAAGAAATGTGATTCATCAGACCAGGCCACCTTCTTCCATTGTTCCATGGTCCAGTTCTGGCTCTCACATGCTCATTGTAGGCGCTTTTGGCGGTGGACAGGGATAAGCATTGGCACTCTGACTGATCTGTGGCTACACAGCTCCATAGACAACAAGCTGCAATGCACTGTGTATTCTGACACCTTTCTATCATAGCCAGCATTAACTTTTTCAGCAATCTGTGCTACAGTAGCTCTTCTGTGGGATTGGACCAAATGGGCTAGCCTTAGTTTCCCACATGCATCAATAAGCCTTGGGCACCCATGGCTCTGTCGCCGGGATTACTGGTTGTCCTTTCTTGGACCACTTTTAGTAGGTACTAACTACTGTATATTGGGAACAACCCACAAGACCTGTCATTTTGGAGATGCTCTGAACATCTATCTTTATGCTTGCCCATTCATCCTGCTTCCAGCACATCAACTTCAAGAACTGGCATTTTACTTGCTGCCTAATGTATCCCCCTCCTTGACAGGTGCCATCGTAATGAGAGAATCAATGTTATTCGCTTCATTTGTCAGTAGTACAGTGTGTGTTGGTGTTCCTGCAATCACTGCCTATGTGTTAGATACAAGTTTACTAGAAAATAGAGTTCTAAATAAATGTAGTACATAAGAGGAAAAACTGCATTTTTCTATAAAAACAATGTTTAAGCTGTTATTATTAATTTTCTGCTGAATGTTTTTTGTTCTTGAGAGCTTTTCCAGATAAACACATTTTGTAACATTTTCACATGGATTAGCATTTGCAGTTTCATTAGGCCCTTTCCACCTGACCAAACCATTTACAAATGGTCATTTTGATAAAATTTGCTTTCTGCTTTTTATATCCATTTGGTCTGCAGATTTTGTAGATTTTGCAAATAGCCCTTTGTTTTTAGACAATTTTATACTAAGAACATCAGCTTTTAATGGGCTCTAAAAATCTAAATGCCACGGTTCTTTGTAGAATACTAAAATGTATCAGTTTATTGTCAGAATGCTTATTTGTGTACCAAAATATAGCCAACTTTATTATGATACAACATGAAAAACAATATACTCATAAAACTGTTGAGAAAACTTCCAATATATTGAATTGTAGCAAAATGTGGCATGTTTTAGACTTTCAAAAAGGAACCAAGTAAAAAAAAATCATAACCATAACCCCATGTTTTTAAAATAGCATAATTCATATTGTAACATATATCAGTTTTTAATAGATAATGATCCTTTGCTATAGTAACTATGAACGTTAAATTGAGTATTTCCTGAGTTGTAAACCTAGCTGTTCCAATAGTTAAAGATTTAGGGTTTGTAACAGAATAAGCATTTGATTAATGAAATGCCTGTACAGTACAAAATAACTGATCATAAAATGCACCATTTTTAACAGTCTAAAGTACCGTTTGCTGCTTAGAGCCTTTTAACACTTTATAAATCAGTTTAATCAGATAAATAGCTGAAACTGGACAAGGTGCACTCTAGCCATTATTGAGTTTTGGTTACAACTGCTTCAAAGATATCCTTCTCAGAAACACATCGGAACAGCTTTATTTTATTAGGGAAGGGGGATGCTTAGTGTAATTGTAGTGCTTGAGTTTAATAATCCACTAAATAGAGACCTGTAGGCTGTGTGAGGTCCTTACTGAAACAAAATAAGAAAAATATGTTTAACAATCATATATCAATGAATTGTATACAACTTTTCAAATGTGGATAAATAAGAGAAGTGTATATACATTATATGTTTTTATTTTTCCTATAGTGAGTCTGTATTATTTTCAGACTTGCCAGTGTTTTATTTATTATTACGTTAATTTTTAAAACAAATATTAAATTGTGCAGTAAATTTAAGAACCCCAAATTTGTTTAATTTTGTTAAAAGTAGCTTTTCATCTGACTTCGACTCCGACATTCTATTTTGAGCAATTTCTGCTAAAATGCAGAAAATGGAATCTCTTTTTTGCATTTGGGCTCAAACTGTTTTATTATTATTATTATTATTATTATTATTAATAATAATAATAATCCATCTATATAGCACCAATCATAATATATATGACTGTACAGAGATATGTAGTCATTCACATCAGTCCCTCTCCCATTTGAGCTTACAATCACCACACAGACAGACTAGGGTCCATTTTGTCAGAAGCCTCTTAACCTACTGTGGACTGTGAGAGAAAAACACAGCACCTAGAGGAAACCCTTACAAACACAGAGTAAAAAATACTCCACACAAATAGGGCCTTGGATGTAATGAAACTCATTATCTCAGCACTGTAAAGTAGCAATGCAAACCACTGTGCCACCGTGACCCAAAAATAAGGTGTATGCATAGTCCACTTCTGCTTAGGAATTTCTCCTATTCACCCAGATCCTCCTATCAAAAAATTTCAAATTCTGCAACCTGGCAGATGAATAAATTTTCATATGCTAATTTCATGCCCTTTACATAAAGTCAGCTGAAACAGCTCTCACTAAAGTAACAAATAACTTACTCTCAGCTAAGTTCAAAGGTTACTTCTCTCTTCTCGTGCTCCTTGTCCTCTCTGCTGCTTTTGACACTGTCAATCATTCTCTTTTCATCACCACCCTTCACTCCCTAGGTCACAGCAAAACAGCTCTCTCCTGGTTTACCTCCTGCCTCTCTGGCCGATCATCTCTGCTTCCCACTCTTCCTCTCTCCCTCTTCTGCTTCTATTGGAATCTGTCATCATCATCATCATCATTTATTTATATAGTGCCACTAATTCCACAGCACTGTACAGAGAACTCACTCACATCAGTCCCTGCCCCATTGGAGCTTGCAGTCTAAATTCCCTTGTTCATCTGTTCTTCTCTCTACACCACTTCTCTTGGTGAACTTATTCAAAGATTTGGCCTTCAATAACACCTATATGCTGATGACACTCAAATCTATCTTTCCTCCCCTGACCTCTTCTGCCTTCCTAATGCAAGTATATAGCTGTCTCTCAGCTGTAAGTTCCTCTATGTCACAGTGCTTTCTCCAACCCATCATCTTCAAATTCAAGGTCATCATCTTTCCTCCTGCCAATGTTGCTATCCCTCCCAATATTTCCCTCTTGGTTGATAATATAACTCTCTCTCCTTTCACCCAAGCCTGCTGCCTTGGAGTCACTCTTGACTCTACCCTCAGATTTACTCCTCATATCCAGTCCCTCACTTAATCCTGTCTCTGTAACATCATGAAAATTCGTACCTTCCTCTCTCAGAAAAACAACCAATATCCTGGTCCATTCATTTCTCGCCTCAGCTATTGCAACCTCTTTCTCACTACACTTCCTGTCTCTTACTTTTCTGACCTTCAGTCCATTCAGAATGCTGTGCTTAGGCACATCTTTCTCTCTCGTCGCTTCTCTTTCACTACTGCTCTGCGTAAATCCATTCATTGACTTCCTATCCATTTCAGAATTCAGTTCAAGCTCCTTACCCTCACTTATAAAGCTCTTGCTAACACTTCTCCCCATACATCTCTGACCTTGTCTCAAAGGTACATACCTAACCAATTTGCTCTGCCTCTCACCTCTGCCTCAATTCTCCTCTCATTACCTCCTTCCATGCTAGCCTCCAAGACTTCTGCCATGCTGCCCCTAATCTTTGAAACTTCCTATACCACCTCACTCGAATCTCCCCCAAACTTCTATCGTTCAAACGCTCACTCAAAATTCACCATTTCAAGCTCGCCTATCCTACCACCTCCGGACCATTTTATCCATCACCTTTTCTTCCTTCACCTGCAATCTCCATTTTCTCCCAGTTGGTCCTACTATCTCTCATCCCCCCCCCCTCTAGAATGTAAGCTCTCGTGGGCATGGTCCTCTCTACCTATTGTCTCATGTCTGTCTTATGTCAGACTCCCTCGTACGTCCTGTCATGTCTTTTGTTGCACTCTGTTTGAGTCCCTATAACATTACTCATGCTCATCCATGCTACTTATGTGTATTGCCTCATCTATTTGTTAATGCAGAAGAAGACTATCAACCTCACCAAGTAATATTATGACAAAATCCCTAAATTAAGTCTAAATCAACAGACTATAAATATAGTTCTGGAGGGTGCACTCAAGCACTGATATACACAAATTCAAAAGAGAGCACTGAGAGACGTGTAAATCAGGACACTCCGGGATAAACTTAGAATGAAGAATAAAAACATAATACTTTATTAGGTATATATTAAAAACATTACTGTTACTTATCTGTTACTAAGAAAGCGACAAAATCTTTAAAAACAGTGATAAAGTGAATAAGTGTGCTAGTAAACAAATAAAAAATTGCAGGAGAACCTGCAATAGCTTTGCTACCTCTATATTATATTTAAGTCTATTTTAGTTTATTGTCTATTGTCTGCTAATTGAATATCATTATAATAATATAATGATAATAGAACCACTAAATAGAGGCTTATCAAAAAAATCTCCACTAGAGAAGCCTCATCTAAGAGCCTGAGTCATTAAGGAGAGCAAAGCATAATAAAAGGAGTAACTTTGTACCTGGGCAAAACCATGTTGCATTGGAGGGGGAGGGAAATTTAAAACGTGTGGACAGATTTATAGTTGGGATAGGACATGTCCTAGATCAACTTTAAATTTCAGTGCAAAAATAAAGCTATAAAGTGTTTGTGTGCTAAATGAAAAAACAGTCAGTATTTTCCTTATGTGCAAAATAATAAACTAATTTGCACCCCTTACAGTGTAACATGGTTTGTCTCAGAGAACATTTACTCCTTTATTTGCCTTACTTTCCTTAATGACTCAGGCCTGACTGTGCAAGCTTGGACAGGACTATCCCATGAAAAGCAATGGGCATCATGTTATTGTTAACTTGTATATCCGCTTGTTTGGCTAGTTGACAATATTGAGAGATATTAACAAAAGAAGAGGCTTATGCTTATTTACTTGTTTATATGATGCAAGATTTCAAATAGCCAAAGAGGGGAATATGCACATAAAGACAAATAACGTACTAGCGATTTGAGCGCTGTGGCAAAGGGTTACTGATGCACTATCAGCACTGTTTTGCTAGGAACCCATAATTTACACTGTCTGCAATGTGCAGGTAAAGAGATGTGTTAAATACACAGGTGCATAAAGTAGCACTAACCTCACAGAAGCATTTATGCATGTGAGTAACAAGCACAATCAGACTTTCATAAACACATCCACATGAAACTCAACTTTCTATACACAACAATAAACACCAAACACAATAATAATAAACAATATAAAGTATTCCATGATTTTTCTCTTATTTTACAGTTATCATTAGATATCATTTAAAAAAAAAAAATTCCCTGGGTTTCACTTGATTCCTCCTGATTATGCCTTCACACCTTAAACTGGCTACAGTCTGCTGCCCTCACATTTTGATCTGACCATTTTTAATTCAAACATTTTTAGCCAGATATACAAGTCAAAAAAACAGTTATTGATTTGCACAAGTTGCAGTTTTGATCTAACAAGCAGAAAAGCTTTTGCAGTGCATGCTGATTGTAGGACAGTTTTAGGCTCTGTCAAAAACTGCTGCTCCTGTATTGGTTTCGATAGCTTGGCCACAGGTTGCCTATAACACCAAGGCTAGTCATTACAAATGAATGTCATACAGATATAACTCACTTGCTTTTGGTGTATTGACAAGCAGACTCAGGTGCCACAGGAATGGAGGTATATTGCGGCCAGTCAGCGACATTGATTACTTAGGTACACATGACGAACAGATGGCAAATCAGATATGGGAGACTTTTAAAGGTTCAGTTATTGTGTCATTGGCACCTGGGGTGCTTCAGTCACTATATCAAACTGGCAATGCAGTCATTGAGTTGCCAGATTATTGTGTGTGCTACTTTGCACCAGGGTCTCTCCAAATTATTCAGTGTACCAGACTCTCTGCTTTTACTAGACCACGTTCTCTCCTATTTCCTTATGTCCATATTAACTCCTGCTGTACTAAACAGTGTATTTAATCTATCTCAGTGAACCAGACTTTTGGCTTTTATCTTGACTGCAAATTTTGACTTCCAGTGTGCCTGACTTTGTGTACTGATCCAGACCACGATTTTTATCTCTTTTTGCATAAGATCTATGCCTTTGAACTTGACTACTAAATATATGTGCCCTGGGACCGTTCTGTGTTCCATTACTCATCGCATGTTGCAGTACTTACTACATATTGGACTGTGATCACAATTCTAATCTGTAGTGTGCTATTAGAAGATGAAGTACTTTTTACCATTGTGATCAATACTCCGAGAACTGCGCACTTCTCACTAAGGTTACCATACAGCATTGTTCCAGACCTGCCATTAGAGAAGACTAATGCTTATTATCTCAGGTCCACCAGCCTCTTGCATCCAGTTTTCTAAGTTATAAGCAGCACATTATGGTTACAAGACCATTAAGCTTTAAAAACACAATTACAACACACTCTCTTCTCTTTTGGCTGTTATTTTTTTTTACCAAAAACAATTAGACTGTCAATCGAATTGGTCATCTATATTTGATTGCATTGGATATATTGTTAACCACACCCTTTAATAATTAGATAAAAACATTGGATTGTATGATTGTATTGTAATATGTGAGAAGTTTTTATCTATACTTTTGCCTCTTGTTGCAAATTAGCAATTCAAAGTCATCTGATATGCAGATTTGGTCACATAGCTGCTGCAACTTTGCTCATCTTTTCAATTCTACTCAGTCCACATAGCTCTATATAATAGAGATGAGCGGGCTCGGATATCTGAAATCCGAGCCCACCCGAACGTTGCCGATCCGAGCCGGATCCGAGACAGATCCGGGTATTCCCGCCAATTGCAAAACTGAAACCGAGGCTCTGAGTCATAATCCCGCTGTTGGATCTCGCGATACTCGTATTCTATAAATTCCCCGCTAGCCGCCGCCATCTTCACTCGGGCATTGATCAGGGTAGAGGGAGGTTGTGTTAGGTGGTCCTCTGTCCTGCTATATCTCGTGCTGTGCTGTGCTGTGCTGTTCAGTTCTGTGCTGTGCTGTGTTCTGCTCAGTCCAGTGGTGCTGTGTCCTGTGCTCTGTCCTTCTGAGTTCAGTGGTGCTGCTGGGTCCTGTGCTGTGTCCTGTTCAGTCCAGTGGTGCTGTGTCTTGTGCTCTGTCCTTCTAAGGGCATTGTTATTTCCCCATTATTCCCAAGTTATAAAAATTTTTAAAAAAAGTTATAAAAAAAATAAAAAAAAAATAATTATAAAAAAAAGAAATAAAAAAAAAATATCCAAAAACAATCCTGCAGTATAAGTCCATTGGTACTGCAATATTACAAAGTTCACTGATTCTGCAGTATAAGTCCATTGGTACTGCTATATTACAAAGTTCACTGATTCAGCAGTATAAGTCCAGTGGTACTGCTATATTACAAAGTTCACTGATTCAGCAGTATAAGTCCAGTGCTACTCTCCTGTGCCGCATATAATTTTTAAAGGCTTTGCCGAGTGTGTGTGGCTTAGGGGTACGCTCTCTTGTGCTACATATAATGGAAAACAAAAATTTGGAGGATAAAGTAGGGAAAGATCAAGACCCACTTCCTCCTAATGCTGAAGCTGCTGCCACTAGTCATGACATAGACGATGAAATGCCATCAATGTCGTCTGGCAAGCCCGATGCCCAATCTCCTAGTACAGGGCATGTAAAATCCAAAAAGCCCAAGTTCTCAAAAAGTAGCAAAAAGAGAAACTTAAAATCATCTGAGGAGAAACGTAAAGTTGGCAATATGCCATTTACGACACGTAGTGGCAAGGAACGGCTTAGGCCCTGGCCCGTGTTCATGACTAGTGGTCCAGCTTCACCCAAGGATCTAAGCCCTCCTCCTCCCCCCCCTACAAAAAATTTAAGAGAGTTATGCTGTCAGCAACAACAACAAAACAGCAAAGAACTCTGCCTTCTAAACAGATGACATCACAAATCCACAAGGCGAGTCCAAGGGTGTTGGTGGTTGTGAAGCCTGACCTTCCCATCACTGTACGGGAAGAGGTGACTCCATCCAGCATTTGCAGCACACCCTCTGCATATGTTGGAAGGATCACCCACAGTGTAGATCCAGATTTGGATAATCAAGGTGTCAATGTTGTACACCGGGAGGAGGCTATTGATGTAGCTGGCGCTGTGGAGGAACTTGATGATGAGGATGGTGATGTGGTTATTGTAAATGAGGCACCAGGGGGGAAAACAGCTGATGTCCATGGGATGAAAAAGCCCATCGTCATGCCTGGTCAGAAGACCAAAAAATGCACCTCTTCGGTCTGGAGTTATTTTTATCCAAATCCGGACAACCAATGTATGGCCATATGTAGCTTATGTAAAGCTCAAATAAGCAGGGGAGCTACCTCGGTGAAACGTTTTGGACTAAAAACAATATTGTGAGGTGTGATGTGTTCAGAATAGACTGGGAATTAGTGGAAATGATTGTTATTGAATGTTATTGAGGTTAATAATAGCGTAGGAGTGAAAATAAACCAAAAAACTTGATTTTAACACTTTTTATGTTTTTTTCAAAATAAATCCGAATCCAAAACCTTAAATCCGAACCAAAACCTTTCGTCAGGTGTTTTGCGAAACAAATCCGAACCCAAAACCTCAAGCAAATCCGAATCCAAAACACAAAACACGAGACACCAAAAGTGGCCGGTGCACATCCCTAATAAGTACCATGTTTGTACATATTTTTTTATGCAGGTCATTAAATATAACTTCTTAAAATTTTACCTGGACCTGTGTACATTTCTTATCATATCAGTGGCAAAATATCCCCGTCTAAAGGTGCTCTAATAGGGTCTATTTAATAAATATAAGTGTCCGCTAATTTTGACATTGGTTGCATACAGTCTCTAGCAGAGTGTACTTAACATTACCTGCTGCTGAAAGCTTCTGCTCATTAATGTAAGAGGTGACCGAGCATATATATAGCTCCCATTGCACATAATCTTTTGCTTTTCTCTCACGCTCATCATATTGTTTCATTCTTTCTCTCTCTGTCTAGAAAAAGACCGGCTCAGAATCTGTACTTTTTATTTTCATTCTGTTTTACCAGAAGATACAATATAACAAAAGATTAAAGGTTAAGAATACGTTGTTAGATCAACATACAATAATAAAAGAAAAAGCAGGGGGATGTAAACAGAGAAGTATATATGAAATTGAAAGTAACAACGAACAGATGTCATTCTGTCATGCAGCACAGCATACAATTCAAGGTTTAGGGACCTCGTGGCTGTTTTTTTTTAAACTATTTTACTTTTGACACAAAAAAAGAAAAAAATGAAGAAATGCTTGTTATTTTTGACTTATTTCACTACCTTGTCAGGCGTATTGCAGCTCCAAACTTTTCCATGACAAAATAAAAAAGAACAGCCAAACATTAAATTGGGCCACTTGTTATGCACACCTTTTTTTATTATTAATATGGCTTTATGGCTAATGTAAATTATGTGTGTACAAAAATAATGCATTTTATAAATATATACATTGCGTGAAGTGAGATCTTTTGGATGTGTTTTGTCACAATTTTATCAATTTTTTTCTATTTAGCTATTTTTGGGCAGCACGGTGGCTAAGTGGTTAGCACTTCTGCCTTACAGCGCTGGGGTCATGAGTTCAATTCCCGTCCATGGCCTTATCTGTGTCGAGTTTGTATGTTCTCCCCGTGTTTGCGTGGGTTTCCTCCCACACTCTAAAAACATACTAGTATTTTAATTGGCTGCTATCAAAATTGACCCTAGTCTGTGTGTGTGTGTGTATGTTAGGGAATTTAGACTGTAAGCTCCAGTGGGGCAGGGACTGATGTGAGTGACTTCTCTGTACAGCGCTGCGGAATCAGGGGCGCTATATAAATAAATAACGATGATGATGATGATGATTTATGATAGGTTAAAGCGAGGCAGTATGGTATGTTGACTATAATGATATAGGACCTCAAATATTGAAACATTTTTGCATATGCTTTTACAATATTTGTTACATAGTATCACAATATTAGTGTAAACAATTGGTCTTTGAAGGTACAGTTTTCACTTTAATCCAAACATGGATTGCATTTTCTTTATCAACAAAACAACATACCGACCGAGTGAAGAACATTGTATGTGAACAATTAAGATACATGATATTTTCATTCATTATTTTGTATCCATACTTTTTTAAAAACATCAAAGCACACTTTAAGTCGCTGCACACAAACACTTCAAGCTGGATTAAACTCGGAGATCAAAGACAGAAGCTAACAGATCAGGCATTTATACCCAGTATAATATGTATAATATTTAGAAGATCATTGCTGAATCCAGAAGCACAAAATAGTGCTGCTGGTTGCTAGGAATATAAACTTTGTGACAATAGTTTAATTGCAGACTCTACTGAAACAAAAGACACCCCAATAACAATAATAGCAGAAGTAGGGCATTAATGTTCTTAGAAGAAAACACATTTTATGTGGTGACAGCTTTAGACAGAGGGGGAGACAACTTTGCTAGGAGAAAAGCACTGTAAGAAAGGCAAAGGATATCTAGGATCATGTCAACATAGATAATAGGATGAGAGGTAGGATAAATGTAGACAGACAGATTTTCACAGCAGAGAAGCAGGCTTAGCATGTTAATTTCTCACTTGGAAGTGCTCTGTCTCGTCCCTGCTATTCCCTTGTTCTGCATCATCTGTCCTCACTGGTCTAAAACACTAATATAGAGCAGAGCAAAGGCCTTGAGGATGTAGAACAAAGTCAAAGTACCATGATAGAGGTATAGTCTCTCCCCAGCAATCTAGAGGGGGTTGGTGGAATTTGTTTTCTCTAGCTAAAAAAGAGAACCTGTCTCAGAGGTGATAGGTCCTCTTTTAGATGAAGGTTTTAAAGCACAAAACTATTATTCTCCCCTGAAAATCAGTGGTCTATCAGAAGATCATTTTACTTGGAAATCAATGGAGTGGAAATTAATTACAGAAGTATATAGCCAGGTTTGAAAATTTCAAACAAAGCCCCAGTAGGTCAACTGTCAATTTATAGTCTCACTTTAAATCCTTCCTCACCTATGCATGCCAATTGGGTTTTTTTTCATTGAATAATGTACTATTACTGAATAATTTACTATTAATGAATACCAATACCATTCCTGGAAAGCAGGCTTCAAAATTATCTTCTATATATTCATGTAGTGAATCTGTCATCACCTTCAATTTACATGTAGTAAAACCCCCTCGTTTTACTACCACACACTGCGATATTGGGCCAATTGCCTGATATCCCATGCGACATCTCATTGTGTGTCACCAAATAAGATAAGTTCATTAAATCTAAATTAAGTATATTTGTACATAATAATTAGATCACTTATAAAATGCATCAGTTACAAATCAAATTATAACATTTGCCTTGTTTTTCTTTAAGTTCTAACCACAACCTATTAATACCGTCCATATCTGATCCCTCTCAACAGATACCTACAATAGTATCTCCCATTTAAAATACTGGCTTACCATTAACTTATTGATAGATGCCTATTAGATTATAACAGATGTCAGCAGATGTAAGTAAGGAGCTTAATCCAAATGTTGTCATTTAACCAGAATGTTGGTTTATTGAATACAGGACACAATTATATATAATGCAGTGAACAGTCTTCTGAAATCAGATTATTGTCACAAGGAGCTAAGTGCTGCATGCCTGTGCAGTACCTCAATATCCTTACACAGCAAGGAATGAACGGTGCACGTGCGCAGTAGTTACTTTAGGCAGATTGCATTGTGCATATACAGTAGACACCCAGGTGAACCAGACACCACTGCACTTCTGGTCCTCAACCAGAGCCCAGTGACCATTCTGTTTCAACATGACTAATACAATGGTGAGACTTTTTATAGCTCTTGCATTGGTTCCCTTTTTATGCAACCCAGATTTTTAATCTTACACTATCTGCTACTCGATTAACTATCTGGCAGTATACCTAAATATTTTCCCATTTATTGGATCCCTTACTAGTATAGGATAAAGTTTCTTCCAAGTAGCTCTATCACAGCTTGCCAAATTCACTTTCCACCATGCAAGTCTCATAGCCAATGCATCCATTCAGCCTTTATATAAACCCTGATCTAGTGGCGGAACTAGAAAGTGCACCAGGGCCAATGCAGGTCTGTGGGACTTCCTGCTCCCAGCATCTCTGCACCGGGGCCCACAGCTCGCTAATTCCGCCAAATCTCAAGGCTAATGTGTTACCAAATTTAGTACATGTTAATTGTTGTGGTTATTTTAGGGCAGGTTTGTTCATCCTGTAGCTCTCCTGCACTTTTGGAACTACAAATCATAGCATGAATAAAATAAAACAAAAAATAAGCCACAGGCGCTTAGTGACAATAAAAATATATAATACTTAATTCCCTCTGGTAAAGATATATACTTTACTTTTAAAGTACATTAGGTGTCCCCAAAATATACCACTGCATCAACCTATTTCGTTTTATGAAACACAATATGAAAAATGTACAGTTTGCACGTCTATTGTTTATATGTTTATATGTTTAAATATTTAGTTAATATTTTATATTTATTGTTTGGGTCTAATTTTGTTGACTGTCAAATGCACCGGAAGCAGACACTGAAGGGACACAATGCTGGTTCTTGCAGGTTAAGAACTGAGTGGACAATGATGTAAAGATGAGTGTAGAGAAGGTCCATAGTTGACAGTGGGCTGTGGAAAGTAATGATCTACACAAGTCTGCTCTGGAAGGAAGAGAACTAATGGTCTCCCGGGACATAAGGGAGGGTATTAGCAGGGGAGCTGACAAATTTTAGCCCGGAGAGAGTGGGGACAAGGCTCAACTCATCAGCCTATTAGGGCCGTATTAGAGGGAAAAAAATGAGGGTGATCCAGGTGGCACCGGCCCGGGGGACAGATGCCCCCCTGCCCCCCAGCCCAGCCTGCCCCTGGGTATTAGGGACATGATGGTCTGCAGATATCTGGCAAATACAGTGTTAATGTGCAGGCACACATGGTATTGTGGCAGTGGAATGATACTCTGCAGGCACAAGAGGTATTGGGCCTGAGTCAATAAGGAGAGCAAAGCAAAAAAAGGAGCAAGTTTGATCCTGGACAAACCATGAAAAAATGCAAACGGGTGCAAATTAGTTTATTATTTTGCACATAAGTTAAATACTGGCTGTTTTTTCATGTAGCACACAAATACTTGATAGCTTTATTTTTACGCCAAAATGTAATATTGATCTAGGAAATGCCCTACCCCAACTATAAGACCCCACATTTTAAATTTAGTTCTCCCTCCCATGCAACATGGTTTTGCCCAGGTGCAAAGTTACTCATTGTTTATGCTTTGCTCTCCTTAATGACTCAGGCTCATTGTGTTTTGGTAGTGACACTTCAGATACATAAGGGACTGTGGTAGTCCAGTGAACCTTTGCAGACACATAAGAGATTGTGGTAGTGGAATGATAATCTGCTGGCACATTATGCGATGTTCTGCAGACAGTCAAGGAATTGTATTTTCGGAGTGTCACTCTGCAGACACATAAAGGAATGAGGTAATGGAGTAAGCCGTCGCAGACACATGAAGGTAGGGTGTATGAGGAGTGATGCTCTACAGGCCAATGACTGTCGAGCAGTTAGCTGACTGATTGACAGGTGTGATTGGTTTAGAGCAGTGTTGGATAACATGTGACACTCCAAGTGTTGTAAAACTACAAGTCCCAGCATGCTTTTCCAATATATAGCAGCTCATTGCCGGACGGGCATGCTGGGACTTGTATTTTCACAACACCTGGAGTGTCACAGGTTATCCAACACTGGTTTAGAGGCTTCATTTCATTTTTGAGGGGGAGGTGTTTTTAAGAATAAAACTGATACTCTGAGGCCTTTTTGCAGAAAGCTGATTTAATGAACACCCTACAAATTGTGTCTATTTCTACCTTTTGTGTTAGGTGCAACACTGCACCTGATCTGCACTTTTACACTGGTTAAGGAGTAATGTTGCTTGCATTCCTTGCTGTGAATATTGTAGTGGCTGCTGTGGCCACACTTTATTCAATAAATACATACACACTGTTTTTAATTGATAAAATTATTTTAGTTTGATCGTTTTCCAGTGGGCATAAAGTTTTTTTTTTTTTTTATCTATGACATTCTTGCACTTAGACGTGTGACTATAAATTATGCATTTGTTCATAGCAGGACAACCTAAACCTCTTAAACCTAGATTTTACCTTTTGCCTATAGTGATATTATTGCTATCAAGAAGTGTTGAGATACCATCATAAATCTTACTTGTACAAAAACTGCAATAAATCAGTTTTATTTCTGAATGAACTATAATTCTTCAGGTGTTACAAAAGCTTCTTAAAATGATTAAAATGTGACCAGCATCTATCCATATTTTTCAGAAATGCAGCATTCTGTTATCCCAGTATTGACACAAAGGACAAGTCTATGAATTGTGAATTCAAGATTTTATTTGTTAGAATTAAATAGACCTCATTTTATAGATAAATGTCTAAGGTGATTATTCACAGTATCCCTTATTTTTTTAGTGATCATTCCTAGATTAAAGTGACATCCAGAGATTAACATATTCAGCTTTTGCATTAGAAATGCAGTGTCTGCCAGGAAAAAGAAAGTACTTCACCCTGAGAAATGAAAATATATTGTATTTCTTATGAAAGACCTCTATTACTGAAACTTCACTAACTACGGGAAGTCAAATAGTTGTTTCAGAACTACAGCCATATACAATCAATCATTGAGTTGAAAAGAGCTGCTATCATAGCTAAGAGTCCATAGTACATTTATACACTTGGTGCACAGTAGAAGCATTTACTTTTTTTTATAGTATTTATTTAAAAAAATCATAGTTGTAGATTCATATTTTTTTTTAAAATTGTGTAATCCTGGTAAAATTCAGACTCTGTTCTAAGAAACAAGGTACCAATCTGTGTGACTAAGTAGACTCACAGGTACCACTAAAAAGTAAACGTACCTTTAAAACTGAACTATATCTTTCAACAGCAGACATAATAAAAGAAAACATGCACATATATATATTGATAGCTTACTTCATTAAGAAGACATGCAAAGAAGAGCGATATTGCATAACTTTAGGTAACTGGGTTGGCATACTTGCTTTTTGTCATAGCACCTAGATGCTCTGTACAGTTTCACATTATTCTTTCACCACGTGGGTGGGACTGACTGGTAATGTCATTCCCCATCTGATAGCTTCAGTTCATTGGGCATCAATGAGTCGAGCTGAGTGAAATGTCTCTTTAAATGTTGAATTTTTTAGTCAACTTGAGCTGAAAATTGATTTGCACTTTAGATCGAAATTGTATTTTAAAAAGTATTTTTAACAAATGTTATAATATATAACATCAAAGACAATAAAACATAATAAATAAATAAATGTACATGATTTAATATAACATTAAAACTTATTTTTAATTGTTGTTTGACCCAATAAAAAAATGTGAACAGATTTGCAAAAAATCAAATTTTTGGCTTGTGTACCCATATAGCATGTTTGTTTATTTAGTATATACACAAACTATTTTGGGGTCTTTACAATGCTTCAGAAACTGTTGATGGTATATTGTTTTTTTCATGTATCCATGAAAAGGATATATGTATTGTATCTGTTAGACATGAGGTGCAAATGGGCTTAATCTGAATTGTGGAGTATACAGTAATGTTCAAACTGTACTTCAGCTCGACTGTTAACTGTGCTCACTCCTCTCTTGACCCAACCATGGTCTCCAACAACCTCCCTATTTCTCTTCTCCTCTGCCTCCAAGCTTCTTGAGTATTTTTTAAAAACCGTCTATCTCACAATGCCCTGAATCTGTTCTGTGCAATTGTGTTTCTACCGACAACATTCCAATAAGACTGCACTCCCGAAAGGGATTTATGATCTACTTATAGCAAAATCTAAGGGTCACTTATCCATGCTCATCATTCTGAAACTCTATGCTGCTTTTGACACTGTTGATCACCATTTTCTCCTGCATACTTTTCATTCCATTGGCCTTCGTGACACTGTTCTTTTCTGATTCACTGCCTAACTATTCCTTTAGTGTCTCTACCTCTGGCACATCCTCCCCCCATTCTCTCTGTCGGCTGGGGTCGTTCAGGGCTCTCTTCTTGATCCTGTCCTTTTCTCACTGTTCATCTCTTCTCCTGGGGAATTGATTTATTCAGACTATAGTACCACCTCTACAATGATGATGCCCAAATCTTACTCTCCTCTACTGATTACCCCCATACTGTACTATCTTGTGTAACCAACTGTCTCTCTGTTATATCCACATGGATGTCCCAACACTACCTAAAGTAGAGTCTCCCAAGCCTGCTGTCTTTCTTTCACACTTGACTCCACCTTCTGCTTTATTCCTCGCATCCAGGCTCTCTCAAAGTCCTATCGCCCCCACCTTAGAAATATTGCCAGAGTACACCCTTTTCGTACCCAAGACGCTAGTAAAACTCTGATCCACTCTCTCATGATCTACCGTCTTGGCTACTTTAATCTCCATCGATCTGGCTTTCCCCTTACCCATCTATCCCTGCTTCAATCCATCATAAATGCTTTAGCAAGACTGATCTTTCTCTCTCGCTGCTCCACAATTGCCACACCACTTTGCAAATTCCTGGTTTTCCTTGTCCTCCAAAATCCAATTCAAATGAATTTCCTTTACACAAAAACACCTCAACAAATCTACCTCTTCATTTATCTCAAATCTCATCTTAATATACTTACTTATTGACCTGCCCTTGCCTTGTCTCTCTGGTAACCACCTCTCACGCCAGCCTACAAAACGTCTTCTGTGTTGTTACCCAATTATGAATTTCCCTACCATGTCTGAAAACACTCTCCCACAGCCATCAAATATTTAAACTCCCTCTGAAAACCCATCTCTCTATTAGATCTTACACTACTTCTACATTTACTACCCACTCTAAAGCACTCTAATAACTTTCCAGATCTCCACTCTGAGCCACACTTTTTTCTCTTGTTTCAGCTTTTCCCTCTTCCAATTAAAAGGTAAGCTTGAGGGCCTGATTATTCAATGGGCTGACTAGGCTGCAGCCTAGGGCACAGGGATTTTTGGGGGCCCAAAAGTTTTGGAGGTCCAAATTGTGCTTATGAGAGTTATAAACTGAAATTAATTTGACACTTTTAAAAAGCCAAGTGGAGTTGAGTTTTGAAAACACAGGAACATAAATGTTGGTGGGGGGTATTGGGGGGTAAAGGAAGCCAGATTTTATATTAAGGGCATGTTTGTTTTTACCTACCACATATAAGCCTGGTGTGGAAGGGGAAGGTGTGCGATGAGCATATTAGCCTAGGGTGGCCTGAACCCTTAGTAAGGCCCTGGTAAGCTTACTCACGAGCAGGGTCCCCCCTACCCTTTTTTGTCTGCATTTATTTTACATACCTTGTATGTACTTGTTTTTATGTGAGTTCTGTTTTACCAACTGTGGAGCACTGTAACTTACAAATCATTGATAATAATCATAATAACCTATAGATTGTACACTTGCAAGCAGGGCCCTCTTACCTCTTTAATACCAAATCTCATTTTATTACAATGGTTGTTCCCAATTAGAAAGAGCTATTGGATATGCTGGTACTATATAAATAAATGTAAATTATAATTGTAATAATATGATGGGTTCCTTGCAAGCTTTCTACAAAATTGCAGCTACCAAGACCAGCATTTATTTTTGGGATTAACCAGATTGTAAGGGTCCTCAAGAAGTGCTCCAATTGCATTAGTGTGCAATATTTTTTTTCCCCCTGTGGACCAGGTATAGCTTTGCAAAATTGAATTATATAGGGCTCAGCATATATTGGTTTCAGATACAATTCTGGACACTTGTGTCAGATATGCATTAGCACATTAAACATTGCAACAAATATGTTTTGTCTTATGGGAATATATAAGGTTTGGAGTTGACTCACAGAATTTGTACAGATTTGCTAAGGCCTACTCATAATTTAAGTGCTTCTGTGTGATGACAAACACCTGAATCCTTGAATGATTCTCCATAACCAGACCAGTCATGGTCTTCACCTCTCGCAGCTCTTTTTCCCTTAGAATCGAATGTCCTCACAGGAACCCAGTTGACCACAGGTCTTGCTCATGTAGTATGTCCCTGCATGCCACTGCGGACCCATTGTGGAGCCTTATAAATAATTATAATAATAATGACTGGGTGCAGGAAGCAGGAGATGGCAATGTGATCGTATTGTGCAGTGATAGGGAGAATTTGGACCCAGATCGAAGACTTTGTATGTCCAAGTGAATATTTCACAAAGCAGCTGAGTTTCTACAATCAGGGCAAATTTAGATGGAGGCGTTAATGGTAGATGTAAATGGGAGGATGACAGCCAGCAGGGGAAATTAAATCTCACACTTTAGTATAGTGTTTGTTTTTAATATTTTCGAAAGCCACCTCTGCCATGCCAGAAAAGGTACAGAGGACATTAGGAGGGTGGAACCTCTACTGGGGAGTAAGGGCATGCCAACAACAATGGCTAGGACCACTGAAAGTTTGGGGTAAAGGTAGGCAGAGACTATGTACTTTATTTTTTTATTTTATACTGCTAGGCTGAATTTAAAACCAGTGTAGACTGAGAATGGATGGAACTTCAGTAAGAGGCTTCATGCAACAGCGAGGACTTTCCAGAAATAACAACTATCACTTTAGTGCTAACCATGGGTACTCCCTACTGCTGGATTAAGCTGCATCACTCACTTAAACAATGTGTGTACTCCACCCACTGCTATGCTGACTCTGCTTACTTTCTCCACCTACCAGTGAAATGCTTCATCTACTTGCAGGGCCAGATTAACCCAAGGTCTAACTGGGTTACAGCCCAGGGTTCTCGGGCATCCAGGGGGCCCTTGACAGTGCTCAGCGGCATTATTGATCGGTGCAGTGGTGAGGGCACCCCTGACCTGATCAATGTTGCTGAACCTGTCACTGTAGTACTTCCGAAATGCTAAGTAGTCTCCTTACTGAGGTGACCTCGTGAGTCTCACTCTCACGAGATTTCCTCAGTAAGGAGCTTACAGTGTGCCGTGGAAGGTCTACAGTGACTGGACAACAGAAAGAGGTAAGTGCTTGGGGTGGGGGTTGGCTGGGTGGCTCACGGGGGGGGGTGGCTCACAGGGGGGCCTCACGTGGGAATGGAGGCTCCCTTAGCACAGGGGCCTCCATTCCTTTAATCTGGCCCTGTCTAATTGTGTGTTAGATCTGCCTATTGTGACAGACCTCGTCTGACATTGCTGTGACCCTGTCTACCATTGTTTGCTGTATTAGCCTCGCCTACCACCGATATGACTAAGGATAATGTCGTGCTAACGCAGTTACCTTTGTGTTAGCTCCACTTACAGTTGAGTTGGTCCTGCCTAAGCGAGGACAATTTCAGAATTTTTTCCAGGACCACATTATGTTCCAATCTAACCCTACTACTATTGCAAGCATAAAATACATGTTTTTCTGTTTCTTTCATAAGAACTGATACTCGGTATGCATGAACATTTTTTGGTTGAATTAAGTACTTTTCATCTAATCACGTAACTGTGATTAGTTTTCCATTTAAATGCAAGCTGCTTCCTAAAATACTACATAATTAACTACCTCTATTTAAATACTCCCAAAAGAAATGCCAGGGAAGAAGATTAAGTTTATAAAATAATTTCAGTGATTTTCCCTGATTTCAATGTAGCACAGAGGTTTGCAATATTTGTAAACATATTTTATAAATATGTATAATATGTAATAAAATTTCATTTTTAAACATGTATTACTTTTATTATCATCAAGATTACATTAAAACATACATACATAAAATGAACATGAATATATGTGCAAGGATATTAATCAGATAAGAATGCAATAATATTTGCCAACTTTAACTAACCAACAATATTAATAAAACTAGAAACCTTGACAAAGGAAGAATAAAAAAGTGGAAGAGCAATCAACAAAATAGTGAACAATATGGCTGAGCAAAATGCTGTGAATCCAAAGGTCTACACAATGAAGAATCCCCCTTTAGTACCTTGATGTTTCTTGAAACACTGAAACAATGCTTATAGATATGCTTCAAGTTCCGAGACCCTACTTCCCATAGACCAAATAAAAGGACATTTAAAATGTAAACAGGTGATTTTTATTAAACACTGTTTTTTTTTTGCTTTGTTTTGTTTAATCTTTTTTATTGAAGACTGTATAAAGATACACAATTTGTGTGTACAAAAATTGTAAACAATGGTAATAAAAAATCAAAAGCATTATACTCACATTTTCTCAGCAATTAAACAATTGGACAGGGAGGAAAAGGGGCTGAAGGAAAGGGCGGGGGGAGTGGTTCCCTCAGGGTTTTACGCAATGAAGCCCTTTGTGTATGCAGAATTGTAAAAATGTTTAGTGTAATGCACCATAATCACCCAAAATCCATCAGCCATCTAAAATGATTACCAAGTCTAATTCTCTCAGGATGGTAAAATGTCCTCACACCTCAAGTAGACAGGGGTAGTAGACACTGCTTAGTGGCTGCTTGCGCTCCTTCCTGGTGAGCTTACATGGACAATGCTATTTTATTATTTTATACTTACTCTTTTAATTAACACGTTAAAAGTCACATTTATCGATGATTTTAAACAGAAATATGCACTCCATATTCTATGCACTAACATGAATTTATATCATACTGATCTATGTTATGTTTTCCTTTAAAAGCAATTGGCAAGGCAAGATGAATGACTTTTAGTACATACCCTCAAATACACCACAGAGAAATAAGAAAATGATTCAAGAGGGAAAACAACAGTGCAAAACAACATAAGAAACAAATGGTAACAAATAAATAACAATACATACACTGAGGCACAGGCAACAGGGCTAAGAGCTATGACAGTTCATTATCAATATAGTGAGTAATAACATGTTGTCCAAATTATATATGGGAACATAATGTGCAAAAGGGAGACCCAGGGCAAAGGCATGAGAGTTATAATAGCAGGCACAGTAACATAGTTACAGACATCTCCTGCCCTGTGAGTGTGTGGTAGAGATAAAAGGGAAGCTGTCCTAATGATGAACCATACAAATATTTGGGAATTGCAGATTACTGTATATTGTGTTTATAACCTAATTTTAGACACACCCCTGTGCCCAGCACATAGAGCTACTAACGATGCTAAACATTTTATGTAATAATTACTGTTTTGAAAGCTATCCTAATTGCAATAGGGAGATCTGCCCTTATTACTGATCAGGGGGAAAATGACCTGCAAATGAGGGTAAGGTCTTTGACAACTGACAGATTCAAATCCAATCCAGAGTGTTTGGCACACTGCAGTCTACCCCTCTCCCAGACTGAGCTCCCTGGTCAAACATCCACTAGGATTGGTGCAGTACTTCAAGTGTTTATTTCAATTTAGGTCAGGGGTGGAGAATGGTTTTTGCTCTATATAAAGAGCAAATGTTGCTGTATTGTGTGTGCACCATCTGTACTTCTGGATCAATAAATCAGTGCCACATACTGATGTGTAACAGCTGTTGTCAGGGCTTCCTTTGAGAAATAAATGCCATTCTACTTTCAAGATTCTACGTGGCACCTATTACCTGCTGCAATATTGTGACCTACAGATAAGAGTTAACACTCTGATCCAGGGTTTCCAAAATCCAGTCCTCAGGGCTCCCTAACAGTGCAGGTTTTCCATATCTCCTTGCTGGAGTACAGTGTGTATTCATTACTGACTGACACATTGTAACAGATCCAAAGGTGGTCCTAATTATGTCACACATGATCCTGAAAACCTGCACTGTTAGGGAGCCCTGAGGACTGGGTTTGGGAAACCCTGCTCTAATCCATTCACAGGCTCCTGTGTTGAAGCCAACACCCTGAATCAACACTGCAGGCAGTCAGAAGGAACCAGCCACAGCTACCATAAAATAGGTGCTACAGCAGCTATACCAAACTCCAAGAAGTAAACAGCTTCAGGTGCAGATGAAGGAGCCTGACGGTGGCAGTGACTACCCTCCTACAAGTAGAGTGCAGTTGGCAATTGATTTTCATATTTGTCTGGTAGCCGAGTAACATTAGTAGAAGTGGTCAATAGCAACAGGTCACTGACAGTAAAAAGGGACCCAAGATGAATCAATGAAAACATAGATAGATGAAATGACAAGAGAAACACAGGGGGCCAGAGGAAGCCCATCCTGTCACAGTCATCATTTCCTGTGAGCAAAGTAAGCATTTGTGTAATCTGGAAACATCTGAGCGTTCAGTAAAATTTCAATACTTAAACCCATCTTCAATAACCCCCACTCAATAGATTATTTAATTTCCCTTCATTTTAATTTTCACTTAATAATGAATATACTGCTTTCACATCATCCCATTGTACGCACCTAGTGGATTTTTACCCTTGGAAGCCTACTCACACTATGGCACACCAATATGGTGTGTATAATAATGGAATTTTAGGGAACCATTTTGCTAATTAGTAAGAAGAAATCTTTTTTAAATTGAAAGACAGTGCTAATTTACTAAATGTCTAACTTCATCTTTTCTGAGGCAATCAAGAGGGATTAAATTAAAGGTCCAATTTACAATTTCAGGCTTGATTTTAGTACTTTTCTTCAAAGACATTTTTTGTATGTGTAACAAGCCTACATGACACATTTCTCTGCAACTTGTTATGCAGAAAACTCAAAAGGTGATTAAAAATACAGCTCTCAGCAACAAAGGATAAATGGTATCATGGAACTCGCATAGATTGGCCTTGTGCCTGCAGCATTTTCACATAAGAGCCCCAGAGAAGTTTAACATTAAATTCAGGGGTGAGTGGTCTAAATAGATCAGGTGCAATAAGGACTTCTAGCAGGTTTAGCCTAAATGTCAAAAGTAGATCAAGCCGATTCCCTGCAGTACGCTTTAGATGTGAGGCAGATGGCATCACATGTGTCTGTTCCTTGGGGACAAGGGATAAAAAGTGTTGTGAATGCATGCAAAGAAACCTTCGACCAACATTTGAGATCTATAAACATGCCAGATTAAACATGACAGAACAGTAATTTAAAACTGTGGAAACATTTATTAAAGCAGCACACTGTTGGGAAGAGGCCTGCCGTGCTTTTGTAATAAACAATCACGGAGGAGCAGGACTATATTTCAAATAATACACCAGAGTTGACTTCAGATAAGATAATGCAATATGTGCAAATTGTTTGAAGTTGCAAGAAGAAAAAGCTTAGTTTAAAAACATTCACAGTCAGATGGATTTCCAATACTATATTTCTAAAACAGTGTGACGAAAGGAAATAATAATAATACCCAGATACTGTATCCAGAGAAATAAAGTTGAAACAGGAAAAAGTCATTAATTAATATACAATCATTTATATTGTTTCATGTGTCTGATCAATAAAAGGGATTGAAATAATTCAATGCTTGAGGAATCATCTGCACAGGTTAAATGCAGTATTCAGAAAGAATATGTTTAATGTAATGTTTATTTATAAAAGGAGGCCTTTTAGATCCTTAAAATTATAATATGTTTGCCATATTTATCTATTGATGTCCTGTAAATTAACTGCTCAGGATTTCCTTAAAGATAATAAGACGCACTTTCATGTGAAGATACAAATAATGAATAGTGGGGGTGATAATTGGTCTGGAATGCCTAATGGAGTGGTTGGGGTCTCGGTCGGACCTTCCATTGGTGTACGCTGGGCAGAACTTTGACACAGGGAGCCTGTTCTGAGCATTCCACTGGATGGATTTGAATGACATCTTAGCTGCTAATTATTTTTAAAATGTTGACAGTTATATATATATATATATATATATATATATATATATATATATATATATATATATATATATATAATTAGTTGTGGCTAGGTAAGAAATCGATCTTGGCAGCAGTATGCCTTGTTATATGGTTAGTTAGTTCTTACCACATACTCCGCCACACACACTTGTTCTCTGTAATTAAACAAAAAAGATGCAAAATGGGACACAAAGTAACAAAGTTGCTATTCAAGCTTAGCAAGTGGCATAAAATATGTGTTAAATGCTCTAGAACAGTAGCAATAAGCTGTAGTGAGTTATGAGCATAGATTCAAAAGTGCAATTATGTGGTAAAAGATATTAACATTTGAATTTCAGTAAAATGACCTCCAATATCTGTATAAAGCGTGTAAAGTTTTCATTGAAGGTTTGTTTCAGGGCAATGCAAGGAAAGCTGTTGCCTTGGGATGCCACATTAAAGCTCTCCTCACATCTCCATCAAGCTAGTCTTCAAGCACCATCTCTACCCCTTTCAACTAAGCCCTTGTTGTCTAAGTATTAACTGGTGAGTTGTTTTAATGTATATGAAATTTAACACAAATGAATTGCCTCTAAACTTAGCTCTGCTTGAAAGAGCTGGATCTCATTGCACTATTGGTTGGCCACCGGGTCCCGAATGCTACCTCCGGAGCATTAAACCAAGGAAGGTTCTTTTTAAGAAAGAACAGTTTGTGTAGTAGTAACAACATTAAAAGGGATAATTCTATTGTTTAGGAGATTTATAATAAATCAGAATTGTAGGTGTAATTACTATTCAATATCCAATGCACAAATCTGGCAATAGCGTTCTGTCAAGGTGCATAATCTCTTTAATATAAGTACATGCTTACACTGGGCTTGTGTAGGGCAATAATTTTGCACCATTTAGTAGCCTTATAATCTCTGTTATAGAATACCAAAAATGAAATCATATCTCAGTGCTGCAAAAGTTTGTCCAGAACTGAAAACTCGGTATAACTGAATTCAAATTTAAAATCTCTGAGAGATATGTGACAAATAGCCCATAATAAAGTCTTTTGTTCTGTCTGTTTGTAGAATTGTTATAGGAGCTCTAAAACATCAAGGTACTAAAGGGACTTTATCCTTCAGAGACAACAGTAACTGCAGCATCATTTTTTATAGCTCTGTAGAGTCCCAAAAGACTTTATTCAAGTTGTGGGAGATTTATAATAATCTTTTACTGTGTATTTTGCTTTACTTATATATTTCTTCACTGCTGACATTCACTGGTGTATCATTACGTTAAACAATGTGCTACTTTGCCATTTCTCATCATTTCTTAGATTTGTGTTGAGCCTTGGGAAATAATTGTATTTTAGAATTGAATTAAAGTCTGGAAGTTCACTGTCATTAGACTTGCCCGGAAAAATGTTAAAAGCACAAACTGCTGTAGTGTTTTTTTCCCATTCCTTGTAAGAGAATTGAAAGTATACTCAAATTTGATTCTATATCAGAAAATTATACTGTATAAGAACAGCATGTCTTGTGAAAGTTGAAAACCGTATGCTATTGTGAATCTAATTTCTAATTAGAAATAGATTATAATATCTTAATTTGAATATACATTTTGTTAAATTCATTTATGTGTTTTTGAAGGCTGCTGATTGAAGTAAGACTCTATGGTTTTTGAATATGTTGGCTTCCTATTGAAGGCATTGTTATCAAATTATTTAGACATGGGGTCTCATATAGAGTTGGACATATGACTGTTTTCTTTTTTCATACTGTGCACTTTTGATGTACTATGTAGTTCAACAAGCTCCAGTATGCACTTCAAACCATGTGTGTACTAGCAATGATAGTTTAAGGGGGTAAGTATTCTAGTGTATATTCTATCATCAGAATGAAAAAATGTCTAATTTGTAGATATTGATGATAAGCTGTAGAAAGAAGATTATGGGCAGCACAATGCTTAGTGCTTAGCACTTCTGCTTCACAGCACTGGAGTAATGAGTTCGATTCCTGACCTTGGCCTTATCTGTGTGGAGTTTGAATGATCTCCCCATGATCGTGTGCGTTTCCTCCGGGGTCTCCGGTTTCCTCCCACAATGTAGGTTAATTGGCTGCTATTAAATTGACCTTAGTCTGTGTGTGTTTGTTAGGGAATTTAGACTGTAAGCTCCAAAGGGGCAGGGACTGAAGTGAGTGACAAATATTCTTTGCACATTGCTGTGGAATTAGTGGTGTTATAAAAATAAGTGATGATGATGGATATCTTGAAGGATTGCAGAGGTTGGAAATAATCCAATCTTGGTCAGATCTTTCAAGACTATAATATTAGCCTTTATCCAGTGAAGCAAAAAAGTGATAGTAAGGACCAGAACAAAGTCCTAATTGTGCCAAAGAGATACCAAAGAGATATAAGAGGAGGTAGGGCAACTATTGGGTGGGAGAGAGCTTCTAAAGGTCAACAGGGATGAGGGAGTCACAGAATAGCTAAATTCTGATGATGAGAGTATTTTTGTTTCAATATCTACTCAGCACAGTAACCCAGTGGGCAAGTGCATGACTTGTGCTAACTGTTCACCATAAGAGCTTAAAGTTTGGGACACACAGAGCACCTACTGACACTAAAAGTTTGTGAATGTTCAATCTTATTCTTGTTTTTTTTCTCAGACCAAATAAATGCTGATACCATTTATTAGATGTCAGCGAAGGTCTTGGAGTGCATATCTGTAGGTAATTATTGAAATAGATATACAAGTCTCAGAGGATATTCATGTTAATTGACGTGATACGATCGAGCCACAAGATAAAGAATTTGTTCCAAGGTAACAGGTTGTTAATAATGTACTTATCCTGTTGTTGCTGTGGTGCATGAGTTTGTTCGGTGTTGGTCTTGGTTGTCTGTTGTTGGTCGGTTGATTGTCCCAGGAAGTAACGCAAGGGAAGAACTTTGGGTTACCATTGCAGAAGAAAGTTGGGAAAAGTAAAATTCTAGTAGAATGCAAGAAAACTGCAAGGAAATCCTACAGGAACAGATAATTGTTATTTGGGGTTAAAGGCGATTGGTTTCATTGCTAGCAAGTGTATGCTAATAATCTTTAAACATGATTTTGGATTGATTGACTAGCTCTGAACACAGCTACAACCATTGCTTTGTAGATTTTTCATTTTAATTGCTTTTATTTACTAGATATATTGGGTGGGGGTAAAAGTGTGTTTGTAGCTCACACCACAACTCCCAAAAGCTAAGTGCATATGTGAATTTTACAAATGGATTTCAATAAAGGATAGTAATCGCAGTTAGAAATTCCCACTCCGGACCAAATAACTTGCATCGTGCAGAGTCAACCAATGTGATCAAATTCCTTCTCTGCATCAAAGACCATCAGTAAGGCAGGGCTCTTTGTATATTAATCTGATGGACTAGATCAATTGCTCTCCTAGTGTTGTCTAGGGCCTGGAGACCAGGAACAAACATAACTTGGTTGGGATATACCAAACTAGGGCATTAATAATATAATTATTAAGAAAAAGAGTGTGAAAAATAATTTAAAAAAAATTCTCCTTACTAAATACATTTATCGAGATTTTCTCAATGCCTATTGTATATAAAATTACTTTTACAGTTGCTCCTAATTGAAAACACATGTTGTGGCATGCATACATGTCCGTCATCACTAACAATCGGCACTTATACCTGCCCTGTACCTGGTTCAAATGATACGACTAAAAAACACATTCCTTAGGGAAGGCCAAAACATGAATTGGATGCTGATGCTTGTGCTTGGCCTCGCCACGCCCTTATTGTACATTGCATTAGTTAGTCCTGCCCTTCCAAAGTCATGACACCAGAGTAGTTATGACAAGCATGCAAGGGGTATAGCTATTATTTATAACAGTGCAAGGCCACTGCCCAGTTCTTTCCTTACCCTACAAGTACACAGGCAATGCTGTGTGCACTACTAAAAGGGTGCCCATAGCAGCCCCTTCAGTAGCTGTAAATAAGTGTGACAATGTGAAAAGAGATATACCTCCCTACTGTACATGCTGTTTGAACAAAGTGTGGACTGATCAGGACAGTCACTCAAAATCCGGACTGCCCCACTAGAATCAGTACAGTTGACAGACTGTCCTGCTCTCTTCTACCTGTTTTTTCAGCTTTCATGACCTGTTGCTCCCCTAATGCAATCCATGATTCACAAGACACATCCTTGTACGCTACAGCAGCAGCTGGGGGATAGAAATCTATACAGAAGGGGAGCAAGACGACAAAGCATTTTACACAATTGTCTCTGAAGCAAGCGATTGCAAGAGGAAACAAGTATGACAGTTAGCATTCTGTTGCACAGCAGATCACTACTATCTTGACAACAATGTTAGCATAGAATATGCATTCAATTTCAACCAATAAGGTCATGAGGTCATGTGTCTACTCTATCAAATTCCATCATGATTCCATTTCTCCAGAACATCAATTCCTCAGTTGTACTGTGAGGTTAAGCAAAAATTAATTCAGTCCCTAGAAAAAGCCATTGTACCGACAGTCCACTTTGGAACTATGGATATTTGGACAAGTTGTCCTGGTCAAAATGAAGACTATATGACCATGACAGCCCACTGGGCAGGTGTATCACCATCAGCAGCAGTGGCGCCAATAGCTTCACCATCATACCCCTCATCGTTTCTGCAAAGTAGACCTAGCACTCATTCACAGACAAGCTACTCTGTGCATTGCTAGTTTCACAAAGAAACATACTGCTGTCAATCATTGGGAAAAACTCAGGAATGTCAGAACAAAATGGCTCACCCCGATAAGACTCTCCTCAGAATTCCTCATTGCTGCTAACAGAGCCAATATTGTGTGCATTATGACTTGGTGAATTTCAACAAAAATGAGAGGTCAGTGCAAGAGATACTGTTCGTGGCTCGTAAAATATCTGGGCATTTTAGACAATCATCGACTGCATGTAAAATATTACAGTGGCTGCAAAAAAAAAAAATGTAATGTCACCAACTTAAGCAAGAGGTAGTAACAAAGTGGAATTCCACGCTTTATATGCTTCAGCGACTAGAGGAACAGCAACAATGCAACCTGAATCCAGTCATACCCCTAATCAAAGTACTGGAAAAGCAGTGGAAGAAGCTGAAGGAGGAGATGAAACTCAACGCTTCAGTAAAGTATGTCGGCCTTGTTGATCAAGTTCTTTATTCACTTCACTAGGACCCAAGGGTTTGCAGAATTTTGAAATTGGATCACTACATTTTGGCAACCATGCTTGATTCTAGATTTAAGTCATATGTAATATATTTCTTTAAAAATGACACAAATCATCACAATTGTAAGCAGCTCATTGTGAACCAGCTGCTGGCTCAAGTCTCACGTGACATGTTCCCTGCTTCAGCTTTTTCTCCAAATGCTGCTGCCAGAAAAAAAAAACTTTTACTGATAGTCACACTGATTATGAGTCAACAACACAGCAGCACCACAATGTTGAAGTTTATGACATCTAGTCAGGCTTAAAAGAATTGCCCAAATGTACTAACACCTCTAGCATGTGTCAATCGGATATACATTGTCTTAGTAGAAGGGTGGAGGATTATTTTAACAATAAAGTAGAACTTAGCATCTATACAGTCCCTTTGAAATCTGGTAGTGAAAAAAGGAAATTTGGAGCCCATTATATAAACTAGCTATAGTGTACTTAAGCTGCCCATCCTCCAATATGTACTCGAAAAGAGTGTCTAGTGCAGCTGGGAACTTTCTGAGTGATCGTCGGAGGAGCAAAAACAGCTGAAAATGACATTATTTTACCTATGTTTAACTATTTTTAATTAAATCCAGATCCAAAACCAAAACCTTTCACGATTTTTTGGCAAAACCTGTCACAAAACCAAAATACGAATACATTTTAGAACCAAAACCACATCCTTAACCAAAAAACAGGGGGCAGCACACATCTCTAGTTAAAGTATTTTTAACATTTGATAATGTTAACCCATCAGTGGCGGATCGCCCCCCCTAGCAGACACTTGCTGCCGACGGCTGCACAGTATGTGCAGGTCCGTCCAGCCGTGACAGGCAGGGACAGTGTGCTGCCCGGCTGCTCTGACTGTGTTTAAAACATAGCCGGGCAGCACACTGTTCCTGCCTGTCATGGCTGGATG
The DNA here is from genome assembly GCF_038048845.1 of Mixophyes fleayi. NCBI lineage: Eukaryota > Metazoa > Chordata > Amphibia > Anura > Limnodynastidae > Mixophyes > Mixophyes fleayi. The sequence goes on from NC_134402.1 coordinate 72,068,673, forward strand.
GACCTGCACATAGTGTGTAACCGTCGGCAGCCTAAGATGTTAGAAAGGGGCGGGGCCTAAATCGCCCCCCCCCTTCCTAAATCGCCCCGGGTACAGCATTTTTCTAGATCCGCCCCTGTAACCCATTAACATTATCAAATGTTAATGGGTTAACATTGTGCTGCTGATTGACCCATGAGTATTTTTAATGACTTAATATACAGCTGAGGTCCAGTGAGACTCACCCTTAGCTGTCATGGGGTATAACTGCAAGGTGATTCTCTCTCTCCCTTAGCAGTGAAGGGTTTAACATTAGTAAAGTAACTATTTTATTACTATTTTATATATTATGTCCTCTTTCTGCTGTGTTTAATAATTCTTAACATATGGATTTGACACAGCCCTAAAAATTAGTCTTTCAAAAGCATTAAAAGACATCAAATAAACAGTAACATTAAACAGTATCTAATGAAAAAAGCATTCTTAACTTACCTCTGTAAGTGAAAGCGGAAAACTGCAAGACTCCATAGGTAAGTGCAACTCATACAGGTAAGTAACTGCCAGATTCTGAGGTCAGATAAACCTCCTGAATCTGGTGGGTCGGTCATTTGTTCAATGACTTAGTGGTAAAACATCTCTTCTTTGCAGTCGGTTGGGCTCTTCTCTGCTCCTGTTCAGTTGCAGTGCCGCAAACGTCATCAATTGACATGGGCAATGCTTAAAGGTGGAGGTTTCAGTTACAGGTGCCACTAAACATTGTTGTGCAGGATTGCACAATCTGGATCCAGGTGGGCCCTGTGGATTTCTCTAGCCTGAGTATGTACTACTCTGACTTTGTACTACTCTACTCTAGCATACAGCCAGCCCTGTACTACTGTTCTGATGCAATAAAATAAATTATGTGGATTGCAAGAAAGCATACTGCTTTAAAATAAAACTTGATTTTCCACAAACTAGGTGTCCTACCACCTGTTTCATACTAATCATATTTATTCTTAAACTTTCAAATCCCTTAGACGTTTTATGAAGATGTAGCCGGAGAAACAGCAAGAAAGGCCTGGCCTGGTTGCTGCTGGCTCCATCTGGCTCTTCAATGCTGCAATATCATCACTTCATGTCTGCAGTCTGCAAGTCCACATCAATGCATCAAAACCTTAAAAAGAGAAGAACTTGGTGCTTGTGACCGATGAATACAATCTCACGAATGTATCTAAAAATTGTAAGGTAACCACAATCAAAATTAACAAATCCAATAACATGTGAACAACAAATGCAAAAAGGAAAAAAATGCAGTAAAAAGTCCCAAAAATCAAATTTCCCACAGTTCAGACATGGAAAAATATTTCAAATGTAATTTGAATGTATTTTTTTTATAATGCTGTGATCCTCTGTGTTAGATCCCATGTGCCATGTAACAATATAAAAAACAAAAAAGATCATAGGGCAACCTATCCAAAATGAATAAAAATAAAACATGAGAATATAAAAAAATTGTTTATTATAGGATGGTGAATATTCTGAGGCTTGATTTTCCTGTTTTGAAGAAACACAATGCAAATGGAAATATCAAACAGAAAGTCACAGAACTCTGTTTAAATCATGTGCAATTAATGACAATCAGCTATGGTCACAGTCACCACACCAACCCTGCTTTTCAAATGTACACATTTCCAAAATCATCATCATCAACATTTATTTATATAGCGCCAGCAAATTCCGTAGCGCTTTACAATTGGGAACAAAGATTGATAAGACAATACTGGGTAATATATACAGACAGAGAGGTAAGAGAACCCTGCTCGCAAGCTTACAATCTATAATCTTATAATCTTATTCTGTAAATGTTAAAATGTTTTTGTATCAAAATAGTATCTTAATTGTTGCCGTTATGGATGTATTCCAGTCCTGAAGGTCAGTTAAGTGGCAACAAATAACAGTTTAAAAGAATATATTTTATTACCAGATAGAAGAAACACTGGCTTTTAACCAATAAAAATATAACTCTAAAAATCCAACACAGATGAAGGTGAGTTCTTACCACAGATACGTTCGACACTAGCGCAGAGACATAGTCAGATGTTTTGACAGGATGCAGGCAAATGCTCCATGAAACCTGGGGTAAGATATACACCTCTTCGTGCTTTCAATCCCTGTCAACACATTTCGATTGTCAATCTTTCTCAAGGCTAAGGGGAAGTTTTGGTAAGCACATCTATAAATGGTTATCAGCCATGAAACGGGAACCCATGTGAACATATTAATACTTGTTTAAAGTCCGTAAATACAGAAAAAGAAACAAGTGTTATGTATTTCATCCAAAGGACAAAGTGCACACAACACATTTGCATATTCAGATTGTAACAATATTCTAAAACAATCAGCTCATATATAAAACATTACGAATGATTAAAGAGGATAATATCACAGGAAAAAACGTCATGTTCAATTGCCCCTGTACACATATATCTATTTAAAATTTCTTTCAACAAATGAATGAACAGCTCGAAATTAGAAACCATGGATCCCTTGTTAGGTATCCATACTTGAAGATATGTAACGGTACCAATATTCATTTCCGTTAATACAAAAAAAATAAACAAACTAAACTAAACAACTAAAATAAAGTTTTATGAATAGCTGCATTTCATTCAAAAACCAAAGTGCATCCAAAATATTCACATATACATATTGTAACAATATTCTACAACAAACAGTACAAAAATAAAATATTAAGAATGTTTAAAGAGGAAGATATTCTCATTGAACGGGGGCAAAGGCACATCATGTTCAATCGCCTTCATAAACATCTATATATTTACAAACTCATCCAACAAATGAACAGCTGAGGATTAAAAGGAACCTTTGTTACATATCTAGAATTAAAGATACATAGCGGCACCAAAAGGAATAACCAGCACACATAGACGTCACCGTACTAAAGCTCCTATCTCCAATATATTGGCTTTATAAAAATCCAGACACCCTTTGTCCATCAGTTGAACCCCATCCAAAATAAATAGGTGTTCTATTGTGATTAAAGGGTGGTCAATAACAACCCCCCCCCCAAGCGATCTTATGATGTACCTGGTGAATCTATTGACCTTCTTAGGGAGAGTCCCTATGATGAGGGCATGCATAAAAGAACAAGAACGCAAAAAAAATACCTATTCAATTGATGTCACCTGTTAATAGTATTAATGATAAACATTTAACAATAAAAAAAGTTTAATTTGTTTTAATTTTTTTCCATGAAATACATTTATTAGGATGTTATTAATTCCTATTGTATATAAAATAAATTTTTAGAGTTGCAAATGACATATACTAGTGAACATTTTCAGCCATCATCACTAGTAATTAACACTTAGGGGTATATTTACTAAACTGCGGGTTTGAAAAAGTGGAGATGTTGCCTAAAGCAACCAATCAGACTCTAGTTATCATTTGTTTAGTACATTCTACAAAATGACAGTTGGAATCTGATTTGTTGCTATAGGCAACATCTACACTTTTTGAAAGATGCAGTTTAGTAAATATAGCCCTTAGACTAGACCAGTAGCTGGAACAAAAGATACTGTTGAAAAACAAATCTCTTTGAGTTGCCCAGAGCTTGATATGGATGCTGCTTGGCATACTCTTACTGTACACTGACTACGGACAAATGCTCCCTCCCCATCCCATTCCCTCCCTGAAATTTTAAGCTGTAGCAAGTGTTTTTGCACTCAAAGGTGAATTGAATACTGCTGTGCTCTGTGGCATATGGGTCAGTTCTGGGCATGCACAGAGTAATTATGAGGATTATATGTACAAAATCACCTTTATGTTCCTTAATGAATCAGGCCCAAAGTCTTTTGAGAAAAAGAAAGTATGCACTATGTGGGTACTGCACAAAAAGCACAAACACTGATGATGGAATGTGAACAGCTGAAATAATGTCAAAGTAGTCTTTGCATAGGAGTGATATAAAGCCTCAGCATCATAACAAAAATCAATGTACGTGTTTATAAACAGGCAAAAAAGCAAGTGACAATCAGACATAATGTGCCAAAGATATTCATTATTTAATAATCTTTCTTTTTGAGTTTGCTATGCATTTACTGTTACTTATTGTATTTCTGCTGAAAGACAACTATAAATTTACGTTCACAGTGTGTTGCTTTCCAAATAATCAGATTAAGATACATGTTTTCTGAGTAACGTCTTCCCTAGGAAGTTCTCCCTTGTAGTGTATGAAACAGTGAATTTATTGTACAGTTTTATGCATGTTTTCTCAAACAGGTGCTAAGTGCATTTTTTCAAATAAAAAGCATTTAAATGCTCAATATACTACAGACTAGACTGACAATCAATGTTCCCTTAATGACTTGTATAGAAATCTGTGTTTTCAGAAAGGTTATTTTTCCCTTGGTAATTCAAAATAATTTAGATTACATTTAATTTTCTGATGATTACAAGTAATCATTTAGAAACAATAAGTTGTTACAAAAAAATATGGTAAATAATGCTAGGGTTTCAAACGACTTTTTTACTTGGAAGCTTTTCTATTTCATTGTTGAGAGTGTATATTACTAAATCCATTAAGGGTAAATTAGCTTTTTGATATTGTTTTTTTTATAGTACATTGCGTCTCCAGAGGCAAGGATATTATTTGCAATAGTCCTAGACATGTAATTTTCTTGAAGATTGCAGCTCATATTTCTTCTGTTGCAATCCTAAAATTAGTTCACAAAATAAAATTAGTTAATGAAATATATTGGAATGATAATCAAATTGTCATTTGTGATATATAATATTAATATTACACCTAGTTTGCATTGTGCATTTTACTGATGCTAAAAACAAAACTACTTCTCCATTATAGTTATATATCTTAAGCATTATTCCAACCATGTAAAACTTAATTGTATCACATAATATATGGTAGACAAATGTGCTGAAAAGCATTTGGTCAACAGTAGGTGTTCAGACATAAAACTCATCCAGATATTTCTCTTTGCGAATATTAAGTCTAATTTAATAATTATTTCACGGATCAAGCAATGAATAAATAATTTAAATTATCTGGTTTTAGCCAGAAAAATTATACAGTTTTGGCTTTGTGCCATTCCATGTGCTTTTCCTAACATATTGAATAGTGGATAGGCTAAAATGTCATAAATTGTTTAAGCTACAGATCTGTGGAACTTGAGAAATTAATTTTTTTTTAAAATAGATCATGTGCCGACAGGGCTTTTTTTTTTTCAATTCACTCCATCATTAGATTATGTTTAATAAGCTGATAGACGATAATACTGTACAATGGAAAGTTTATGGCTGAGGTTATTAGCTAAATAAAAAGTGTTCTTTACTTAAACAAGATATGCACCTATATCAGATCATATGCACAAAAATAAAAAACACTTGCAAATGAGAATAGTTTCTATGGGCAATATAACTCAACAATCTGATCTTGTGGCTGCCAAAGATTGTACCCCCTACACTACTGGTATGGGAGTGTATAGGATTGATGGCCTAGGGAAAAAGATATAAGGTCTCTGGGTTGCTAAATGATATTGGGGAAGTAGAGAGGATTGGTAAGTATGGTAAGTTTGAAGACCTAGGGGTAAATTTATCAAGCTGCGGGTTTGAAAAAAGTGGAGATGTTGCCTATAGCAACCAATCAGATTCTAGTTATCATTTATTTAGTACATTCTACAAAATGATGGCTGATTGATTGCTATAGGCAACATCTCCACTTTTTCAAACTTGCAGCTTGATAAATTTACCCTCTAGAGTAGCAAAACTTTATGCATATTAAACACACCAAGCTAAAAGATTAGGCAGAATAAATGGACATGAAATAAACCTGTTTTTTTTTTTTTACCATTAGACTACCCCTCCATCCCAGAATTAAAAGCACAGTCAGGGAAGGGGTGCTGACGAATATAGATATGGTCTGTATGACAGGAAGTAGCTCCAGCCTGACTCTGCTTCTTTATCTTACATAATTGTGTTTATAAATATGCTTTGTGCAATTTTGGGAGGTACAGGTCCCCCTTTTTGGCAATAACATTTATTGAATTCATGGGATTTTTCATTCATATGCTTGCTGAAATAAATTTTATTGCAGTTGGGTTCTCAATGTTATAAATGTTTTCTGTTTTAAAATAATAATTGTGGAGATCAGTGTTTAATTACTAAAGACAAAAATAAAAGTGTTGAAAGAAATATAATTAGAGATAAAAGTTTTTATGAGGGGTCTTAATGTATTTTACCTCAAGTAACCTAACAATAAAGGTAGTACAAGTTAGAATGACATCTGGCACAAAACCACATGTACAAATTATGCAGAGGTAATAAAAAGCAGTTAATTAGCAATGGAAATGATGCTACAACATTTTTGAGAAGCCTGCAAATTTGCATACAGATACATAATTACATAATTTGCAGCTGTTATATTTTTGTTGCTGTTGTAAGTCCTTGCATATTTATTTCCATATATCTTTGTTTGTTAGTACACAAATATGTGGCAAGCCTCATATTTGGGTCAGTGCCTTTATTTACCATTTTTACATGTTTGATGACAATATGTAGAACATACTCACACACCAGAACATGTTTAGCATTAGAAATCCATAGAGAGTGAGTTACAAGTACACAGGTAATCATCCATTTAATTTGCTTTATGTAATTATGTAGTTTGTGTACTTCTAATAGGTTTCTCACTTTTTTCAGCTTTAATTTAAAGTTTAAAAGATTGCCCAAATAATGGAAACAAGACCTGAGATATTATTGTTTGCATTATTGTATTATATGTAAAAATTATACATGAATAGTACTTTACTATAATAATACATTTAATGGCAAATATATAAAAGCTAAAAATTAACAGATTCTATAAACAATCCAACATGGAGAAAACAGGTTATAGCATAATGTAACCTAAACAACACAATTAAATCACCTACAGATCCTTCTGTTCCTACCTATACCCTCCATCTTCTTCCACCCCAAAAAATATATTCCCTCTCATCACTCCTTCTTTCTTATGTCTCTCCCTCTTCCATATATGCCCCCAAAATCAGCCCCACCTCTACTTCTCTCCCACCTACTGCTCCCCTTCACCTGAACCCTGCCAGCAGTGGAGCCATCTTCAAATTCTTTCCCCTTTGTTTTTTCTGTGTTATATCTCTCTATCTTATCATCTGAGGTACACTTCCCTCCCTCATCTGGGGAATTGTAAAATCCCTAAAGACAATCCCACAGACCCTGCTGCTTCCAATTTTTTCTCCGTCTCCTCCAACCTCAGTCTCTATCAATGGACCTCCTCTCCGTCCCACGGCAATGACCACTCCCTTGATCTGTTCTTTTCCCACCTCTGTAGAGTCTCTGACTTGAGCAATTCACCTTTCCCTCTCAATGACCACAATCTGCCCACTTTTAGCAACTGCCCACCTCTCTCACCTTCCCTTTTCCCTAAAGTTTCTTTCACCAGTTGTTACACTATTGATCCTACCATGTTCTCCACCTCCCTGATCTCACTGCACTCCTCTCACCACCTCTGCACTCTCTTTCTTAGCCTGCACCGATCTTGCCCAACTCCTAAACCTATACCTCACCTCTGGTAGTTTCCCTTCCTCCTTTAAACATGCTCTTGTTTCCCCCATAACAAAAAAAACACTACCCTTATCCCTGCCTCTCACTTTAAAACCACTCTATCTCCCTCATTTGTTTTTCCTCCAAAATTCTCGAATGGGTTGTCTATACCCATCTCATCTCATTTCTTTCATCTCACTCCCTCCTTGGCCAACTCCATCTTTTGATTCCTCCACTCCACCAACACTTTCATCACTAAGGTTACTAACACCCAACTGCAAATCTATGGGACACTTTGCCCTTCTTTTCCTAATCAACCTCTCTGTTACCTTCAATGCTGTTGACCACTCCCTCCTTTTGCGCATGCTCAAATCTATAGGTCTCTTTAACACTGTCCTCTCCTGGTTTTCCTCATATCTCATCAACTGCTTCTTTTCAGTCTCTACACCTGACTCCACCTCTCCCCTCTTCCCTTACCTGTCAGAGTTCCCCAAAGATCTGTTCTTGCCCCCCTGCTCTTCTCCCTCATGCATCCTCCCTTGGTGACCTCATCAGCTCATTTAGCCTCAAGTAACATCTTTATGCTGACAACACCAAAATCTATCTTTACTCCCCTAGCTTCTCCCTTTCTCTTATGTCTTGTGTCTCCTGCTGTCTATTAGCTATCTCATTTTGGATGTCCAAGAGCTTTCTTATACTCAAAATGTCATCCTCAACTGCTCCCTCTCCTTCAAACGTCACATTTCATCCCTCTTCAAATCCTGCCACTTCCACCTTCGGGAATAGATCCAAAAGCCAGCACTTTCCCACCATGGAAGCCACCAAACCTATTATTCATTCCCTTGTTACCTTGAAACTGGAACTTCCTTCTCTTTTGACTACCATACTCCCACCTTACCCCTTACGTATATCCTCAATGCTGCTGCTTACCTTATTTTTCTCTTCCGCCACTCTATCTCTGCCATCCCTCTCTACCAGTGGCTACATTGGCTTCCTGTGAATACTTCCTCTGATATGCTATGCCCTCATGTCCTTTTGCTGCCCTCATGCCATCCTGTCACTTCACAAAGCTATGAATAATGGTGCTGAGGAAGAGGAGTTCAACTAATGTACATCAGAGCAAAAATGAAGACAAGCATCACAGCAGGCAAAATGTAGATCAGAAATTGCCCATGATCATTGCAGGTAGAACAGGTTCAGGAACAAGAAACAAAGTCAGTAGTTCTAAGAAAGTGTCTGACAAAACAGACAAAACATCTCAAGTACTCCCACAATTATAGGGCACTTTAGCCTCCCCCCCCCCCGCCCCCACAAAACAGCTCAATCATAGTGCTGTCAGCCTAGGCTGTTACTTCCAAAATTAGGAGTCCAAAAAGCATAGGGTTCCACCGATTTTTCTAGTACCACATGAAGAGCTTCTGCCGCATAATGAGATAATTACAGTCGCTAGGGACATGGAAAATGCCCATGTAATAAATAGCCCTAAAGGCTGTAATTAACTCATTATTCGACAGGAGCGCTTCATTTGAAGAGCTAGGCAGTGTCATTCTACATGTTTTTTATTTTGCCAAGAAAGTATCCTGTGGATTATTTTGGATTTGAAAGTTGCAAGACCATGGATCTATTTTCTTTTATTTTATGGACATGGCGGTTCCATTATTTGAAAGCAATAAGCTTTATTCAAGTCTATCAGTCCTCCTCCTAACTTCCTTGTCCTGGCTCTCTCCCCCAGTTAGTACCACAGTATTTGTGTCTCCCCATTCTCTTTAGGATCTAAGCTCTCAGGAGCAGGGCCCTCTTTCCTTGTGTGCTCCTTCTACTATTCCATCACCTTCTGTACCTCTTGGCCTGCTTCGCTAGCCCTGTTTTCCCTGTTTTCTTAAGCTTTGGCCTCCTTCTCGCTGATTTCTACCATCCCTTGCACTATCTGTCCTAGAAATAATCTGATTTGCTTTACCTTGTTACCTGTGTTTGTTTATATTTTGTTCTTTCTGTATCATGTTGTGTCTTGGTTCTCTGTTTTCTGTATATGTAATGTACGGCGCTGCGGACCCTTTGTGGCGCCTTATAAGTTTAAGATAATAATAATAATAATAAGACCATGGATGTATTTAATTTTATTTTATGGAAAAATACGGATTACAGATGAAGAACCTAGATGTTGATGAGTACTACAGTTATTTATTTAACTTCAAATAAAGTTATTTTTAAAACAAGGTGTGTGTGTTATATTTATTCTTGTGGCTCCCCAAGTGCCAGCATGCCCTGGCAGCTATGGGAATACATGTGTATATAGTACTATAAATACCAGCATGAAAAAACTGTTAAAGGCAGTCTGGGCTTGCTGTGATCTGTCGTGCACCAGGGCCAAAATGGTATTTTTAATATAAAATAATTCTTATTATCCCAAACCCACTGTCCAGGAGTGTGGGAGGAGCCCTAGTTCTATCAGCACAGTGCTGGGAACTTCTAAAGGGTTATGCTTTACTTCTCTCAGACCCCATCATCCTAGGAATATAGCCCCATGCTGACCAGCCTGGGGATGGCTTGTCATTATGGCAGGGGACCCCATACTGCAGGACCACCTGCTATAGTGCCTCCTTAACACTGATATGCAGGAATACAAAGAACACTTGATGCCTAAACAACTGAAGCAGTTTCGAGATGAGAATTTTCAGCTGGAGGGGAAGGCCATGAAACTTTCTCAGATGAAGAAAACACTATGTGTAGCTGATTAGCTAATCAGAAAATTCATACAGGGTAGTGAAAATGTAATGTTGCTTACTCCTTTGATTTTCCATTTAAGGTATCTGAAAACAACTCATGTGCCACAGAGCAGAAAGGAGGATCCTATATTGGATAGGAGCAGTACAGTCAATGAGCAGGCAAACTGTTGTACAGGCAAAGGCCAAGGTCAGTGCAAGTGGAACTGGCTGGACAAGAGGAGCAGGTTAGGAAAACGAAACAAGGTTAAGTCAAATATCAACAAATAATTCAGTGTATTACAAAAAGCAAAAAACTCAGATGCTTGACAAAGGGAACCTTTACAGGCAAAAGCTGTCAGGAAGGTCTGGGCTTAAACAAGGGAGCCAATTCGCCTGATTGGCCAGGTGGAAGCAGAAAATGGAGAGAAGGAAACTTTTTGCGCTATCCATTCCCACTCTAACATACAATAATGAACCAATATCTTCTTTTTAGATAATGTTGATTGCCATATAAAACGTAAAAACTTCACAACTTCAGGATATCCAATCCCCGCTATTAGAAATAGACTTACAATTAGTATAAGCCCGTGTTCCCGTAGCAGGTACTTGAAACGAGGAGACCTGATCTTGTCCGCCCGCTTTTCACATATGGTAACAATCAGAGTACTTCAGCAATCTCCCACATGTCCCGGACACCAGATTAAAAGAAAAATAAAGACATCTAGTGTACTACGTTTTAAAATTTAATACAAAAACAACAGGGGAACAGGTGGAAGCAGTAGCACACAGTGATATTGTCATAAATAGAATTCAACAATCCTGAGAAAGTCTCCTAGCAATCCCACAATATGCTTTACGCCTCACATCAAATCTCTCACAATCCTGTCATTTTCTCCTTTGAACAAGGGTGAGAATTTTTAGCATGCAAAACTCTTATACATTCTCTCATCATCTTCAACTGCTGTAATCTCCTCCTACTTGGCATTCCCCTCACACATCTGTGCCTGCTTTAATCTGTCCAAAATAATAACTAAGACTTATCTTCATCTCTCACTGTTCCACATCTGCCTAGACCTGAAAATCCATACACTGGCTCCTTTTATTCTCCAAAAACCAAATACAATAACTCTTCCTAAACAGCACAACACAACACCTTCATACTCTCTCACACTTCATTTCAAAATACTCTATCTAATGCCCTCTTTGTTCTGTCCCTGACCTGCACCTTGCCTCTTCTTTGTTTTTCACCACTTTCTTCCACCTACAAGACATCCCCTGTGCCACCACCCATGCCTTCTCGGACTATCCCACAACCTTCAAATCTTTAAACACTTCTGTAAAGCACAGGGCATGGTGTATGGTATTACAACCCCTTAATCTAATCCATACCTGAACTGCACTTTTTAGCCATTTTGCTATCAGGAAGTATCAGTGATGTAACTGTAACATCTCCTTGGAAAAGTACTTCCAGGGTTAAATTCCACCTCCACATGGAACACTCAGGAGTTGAGTGAATTATGCTACCATTGTTATTTCTGTTTACTCCCTATTGCCCACTAGTGAGCTCTACAGGCAGCCAGGAGCCAGACCCAGCAGGGGTCATCTGAGGGAAGACACCTGTGGAAGTAGGGGAGGGGGCTGGATAGTGTAAGCAGCCCGCCAATCGAGACCTTTTGCAACTCCACTTGGCAGGCAGTTCCCAAGGTGGGATTAGGAGGTGATAAAAGAGACTACTCTGGAAACTGGACAGATGTGTGACTAACTTTTGGCCAAGAGGTGATGCTCTGCCAGAGATGCGCTGTGGAACATATTTTACTGGATTTATTTGAACTGATTTCCTCACTTGTTGGACCTGCTATCATTACGGGGCCGTGCTGTATTTAATCCTGTTCTACAGAATAAATCATCCTTCTATTTTTCCGCTAATACCATGTCTGAGTGATTTGGGAATCACGTATCTTCACAACTTCCTATCTGTTTACTAGAGCTTACACTACTCTGAGCTATACTACTCACATTGTTACACTCTCTTACTACTGTAATAATTTCTACTAAGAGCCTCACTTTATTCTCTTGGATTAGTTCTGCCCCTGAGGTACACTGTGCAATAACAATAGTAATAATAAATTATGTTGGTACAAATAGGAAATAGTGTAAGTGCATGTAAATTATATGAGTATTAATGTAGGAACAAAAAACAGCTACAAATTACAAAATGTTATACATTTTCTAGCACTTTTTAATTAAATTTACATGTTTGGGTAAAATAAAAACAAATAAAACAAAAACAAAATTACAGGATACCAAATACCAATACCAAAACACAGGAAAGGAAACCAAAACCAATGGGAAGGCTTGTTCATCTCAACTCTTATATATGATCTTCAGCTTAATGAGTATTTCATCTTTTAATTATTTATGTAATAAAGTAAATATTTGTCCAATAAAAGAGTCCCAGTATAATGAGCATGGGTCCCTAAGAATCCTTCCCAATATACTTAAAGAGTAAAAAAAAAAAAGAATACATACAATTGCAAAATAACATTTACTTGAATAAAGGACACGCCAAACTAGAGATGGGCAGACTCGGTTCCCCGAGAACCGAACCCACCCAAACTTTGCCTATCCGAGTACCGAGCCAAGCAGGTTCGGTACTCTCCCGCCCGCTTGGATTCCAAATCGAGGCCGAACGTCATCGTGACGTCGTCGGATCTCGGGGCTCGGTTCTCGAGATATTTGAAAATTATAAATACCTGCCTCCACAGCAATCCATCGCCATTTGACAGAGGGAGAGAGCAGGGTGTAGTCACAGGCTGATTAGAGCAAGGACAGAGAATACAATTCTGATTACAATTCTGATAACAATTGATAGCGAAGAAAGGAGGATAGATGAGTCTTTTTTTTCCAATATTTGTCACTACAAGTGCTTTGGGTGTCCCCCATTTTTTTGCATTAATATTTCTGGCTGTCAAAAGTCCTGTTTGTCAGCAATCTGAAAAATAATTTTTAGCACTCTCAAACGCTTTTGGGGTGTCCCCCATTCTTTTGCATTAATATTTCTGGCTGTCAAAAGTACTATTTTTGATCAGTCTAAAAATATAATATTTAGCACACCCAAGTGCTTTTGGGGTGTCCCCCATTCTTTTGCATTAATATTTCTGGCTGTCAAAAGTCCTGTTTGTCAGCAGACTAAAAATATAATATTTAGCACTCCAAGTGCTTTTGGGGTGTCCCCCATTCTTTTGCATTAATATTTCTGGCTGTCAAAAGTCCTATTTGTCAGCAGACTAAAAATATAATATTTAGCACTCCCAAGTGCTTTTGAGGTGTCCCCCATTCTTTTGCATTAATATTTCTGGCTGTCAAAACTCCTGTTTGTCAGCGGTCTGAAAAATAATTTGTAGCACTCCCAAGTGCTTTTGGGGTGTCCCCCATTCTTTTGCATTAATTTTTGTGGCTGTCAAAAGTCATATTTGTCAGCAGTATCTAAAACAATTTGTAGCACTCCAAGTGCGTTGGGCTCATAATGGATTCTAAGCAGTCCACATATGAGCAGAATCAGCAACCAGGTTCTGTCACCAGTCCTGATGGTAGTGTTCCCAGTACGTCATCTGGGAAAGATGATGTCAAACTACACAGTCTTTTGAAATCAGTCAAAAAAACAGACACCCCAAAAAAATTTACTGTGTTGAAGCACAAAAGAAGTGTAACTGAGGAAAAGTTAAGTGCCGATAAAAAATAAAATTGCCAACATGCCATTCTATACACGCAGTGGCAAAGAGAGAATGAGGCCTTCACCTTTGTCTATTAGTGGCAGATTAAAAAATGTTACCGAGCCTACAAGTGGTGCACAACTACTGTTACGCGTCAAAGCCGAGCTGCAAGATAACAGTAAGGCATTAGAGGATAATGTTTGCTCTGAATCACAAATGACACAAATCCCTGTGGAGAGTCCATCCAACAGTGGGATGTCTAATCGTGAGCATTCTGTTAGTGTACCCATAAAGAGGGACCCTTTCAGCAGTTCTGCTAATGTGTGCCTGAACAGCCCGAGTGTAGCCGGTGATACACAAATTGAGGATGCCACTTTGGAAATAGAAGAGGATGAGGGGAAGATTTGTGGAGGTGACGAGGGCGCTAATGAGGATGTTGATGAGGATGAGGTTGTTTGTGTCAGTCCTGCACCAGTGGCAGCAGTTCTGACACCTGACAAGAAAAAGGCCATTGTCAGACCAGGCCATAAAACCAAAAAATCCACTTCTTATGTGTGGAATTATTTCTACCCAAATCCAGACAACAATTGTATAGCCATTTGTAGTGTATGTCAAGCCACAGTCAGTCGAGGGAGGGACCTTAACCATCTTGCAACCTCGTCTATGTTACGCCAATTGACGAGAGTTCATGGCAAAGTGTTGGGAAAAGCTGAAAGTTCTTCCCAAAAAATTACAAGCACTCCATCATCAGCTAGGACCCTCCGCTCACCGACATCCTGACGGCTACAAAATACACCCACCACACCATCCTCATCAATATCCTCAGTAGCGCTTCGAGTTAGCACTGCATCCAAATTAGTAAGGCTGGATGACTCCTGCACTATTATTGATTCCTCTGAAGAAAGCGTTAGTCCCATTACTGCTGCTGTTGCTGCTGCTGGGTTTGAATTGTCAGCCCAGAGGAAGGCCAAGAAAAAGAGCAGTCCTACATTTCAACAATTAACTGTGAAACAATCATTTGCTAGGGGAAGCAAATATGACAGCAGTCACCCAGTCGCCAAGCGAATCACAGACGCCATGGCTGCAATGTTAGTGTTAGATCTGCGTCCAATCTCCACAATAAACGCTGCTGGTTTTTCACAGTTAATTGAGGTTTTTTGTCCGCGTTACAGAATTCCATTGTGACACCATTTTTCCCGTAAAGCTATTCCAAAACTATACCAAAAAGTGTGTAAAAATGTAGAGATTGCGCTGAAAAATGCCATTCTGCCCACTGTCCACTTAACCACAGATATGTGGACAAGTGGAAGTGGTCAAACCAAAGACTATATGACTGTGACAGCCCACTGGGTTGGTCATTCACCTTCACCGGCAGGAACAGCAGCAGCATTTACACCACTACATAACATTTGTTACAGGCAGGCCACTCTTTGTATCACCTGCTTCACTAACAGGCATACAGCTGACAATTTGTTACGCAAACTAAGAGATGTGATTGATACATGGCTTATACCACTTGGACTCTCCCCAGGATATGTAATTTCTGATAAAGCCAACAATATAGTGCGAGCATTACAGCTGGGTGACTTCCAGCACATTTCCTGTTTTGCTCACAATAAGGTGGTGCAGAGCTTCCTACAAAATAACCGAGAGGTGCAGGAGATGCTTTCGGTGGCCCATAAGATTTCAGGCCATTTCAGGTATTCGGCCACAGCATGTAGGAGATTGCAGCAGCTCCAAGAGCAGTTTAACTTGCCCTGCCACCAACTTAAGCAGGAGGTGGTCACTAGGTGGAATTCCACCCTGTACATGCTGCAGAGCATGGAGGAACAGCGAATGCCATCCAAGCGTATTGCATAAGCCATGACATTGGGAAAGGAGGTATTTCAGTCTTGCACAGTGGGGAATCCTTTTAGTGCTGTGCAAGGTGCTGAAACCATTTGAAGTTGTGACGTGTGAAGTGAGTGCAGATTCTGCTAGTTTGAGCCAAGTCATTCCTTTAATTAGACTATTGGAAAAGCAGCTTGAGAAACTGAGGGAGGAGATGAAAGCAAGCAATTCCGCAAAGTATGTTGGCCTTGTCGATCAAGTACTTAATTCGCTTCACAGTGATCCTCGAGTTATTAAGATCTTGAGCTCGGATCAGTACGTTTTGGCCACTGTGCTTGATCCAAGGTTTAAGACCTACATTGAGTCTTTGCTTCAAAATGAACGGGATGTGAACTTTTGCAAGGAGCTATTGCTCAGCAAGTTGTCCGCTGAACTGGGCCTTGGCTTGACGACGTGTCCTCCTTCAGTTTCTCAAGCAGCTGCTGCTTGTAAAAATTGAATTTTCCTAAAAAAAGCAGGCAGGATGCAGAGGGCAGACCAGAACAGTTTAACATCTGGGCGGGTTTGAAGGATTTTTACAAAAAATGTGTGACCTTGCCCATAACTCCATCCAATATGAGTATTAATATGCAAAGGATGGTGGAGGTAATTTTCATTGATTTTCTTTCAAGAGGTAATTGATATGGAAATGTCAGACAGTCCCTTTCCTTACTGGGAAGATAAGCAGGCCATTTGAAAACCCATGTACAAACTTGCTTTGCAATACTTAAGCTGCCCACCCTCCAGTGTGTACTCTGAACGAGTGTTCAGCACAGCAGGGAACTTAGTCAGTGATCGCCGTAGAAGGTTACTTCCCAAAAATGAAGAGAAAATGATGTTTATAAAAATGAACTACATCTTCCATGAGGAAGGCCTTCACCATCCAAGACATCCAAGCACTGACTGTTCTCTAATGGCGGATTCAAGCGGCGATGAATTGATAGTCTGTGATGATGGCGTACACACTGATGAGGGTGAGGATGAAGCTGAAGATGATGACGATAACATCTTTTTAAAACTTTCTATGTAAGTGTAGGGTGCAATCTTTTTGTATTTGTATTTTCAACAACTGGAGAGAGGCCTAGAGAGACAGAAACCAAACTGCCTTTGTCCATTTCTTTACATATTTAAGTATAAGTGTAGGGTGTTATATACATCCAAAGACGATGGCTGCATTGCCAATATTCATAGATGGAGAGGAAGACAATCTGGTTTCTGTGTAGAATTAATGAAGGCCTACCAGGAATGAAACAGTTTTTTGGATAATTTATTAGCTTTACAATTACATTACTTATCCAAGAAACAGGTGGATCACTAAATTTGGTTATTTTAGGCCCAAAAACATTGATTTTAAATCAAAATAGCAAAACAAAACCAAACAAAACCAAAAACAAAACCAAAACACGGAAGGGCGGTTTTGCAAAACCAAAACCAAAACATGAAGGTAATCCAGATCCAAACCAAAAAGAAAACCAAAACACAGGGGTCAGTGAGCATCTCTACACCAAACACATGTTCACAACTTGATATATTGATATATGTTCTTCAGCTATAGTATATGTGAAAAATATTTTCTTCTTTCTTCTTTCTTGGTCTGTCTTTTGTAGTTACTCATTAAGGGCCTTATTTAGAGTAGGACATAACTCTAACTTAAGCTGTAGAATTCCATATAGCGCATATGTAGTAAAACAGCACAGAATTTTGAGTTTTACGCAAGACTACACAAGGCATGCACACCTAAATGTGGGACACCTAGGAGAGATCTGACTTATTAAGAGTAGGCTGCATCTCCAGTTATTGTGGGTACTAGTCTCCTGTAGCAAAGATAAATACTGATTAAGATGATCAACAGCACAAACCTTTGTGTTTTAAAAAATGGCAGGGCCATACCTTCCCAAGTGAAACAAGTACCATTATTTATAGCATGGTATGGTTATAGCTAATGCAAGTGGGCTAACAGCTCCCCCCCTGAAAATAAAGTAGTCACCACTCTGGCAGTCACTAACGATTTGGGTATACTGGTGCTTGTAGTACAATTAGTGCCAGTATGCCCTGGTATTCAGGATTCACTGGGACCTATAGTGCCCAAATGTAATTTACTACTTCTGGGAGCCTGTCCATAATTAAACAGACAGGCTTCACTGTGGTAAATCGTGAGAAGGAAAAGAAGAAGAAAGGAGTAATGAAGAAGAAGGAGGAATTAAGCAAGAAGGGATTGGCTGAATTTCTATTTCAAATAAAGGACTCATAATGCGGTGTGTGTGTTTTTTTTGGCTTGCTTTACTAAAATTCAGGGGTGTTGGGAGATACCCTGTGCTGGAAGCTTCTCTGTTATAGTGTGAATAGCCCAGCTTGTCATAGGTTGGTACTGGTTGTAGTGTTTGCAGGGGAACCCTGCATTGTAACTCTCGCATATTAGCTGCACCTTGCTGGTTTCAATTTTATAGGGAGGTATGCTGGGCTTTTTATTTTTATGTGCTCCTGACAGGCAAGAGAGCAATATTGTGGGCTACTTTATATGCCCATGTTCAGGATGCTAAATTTCACTCAACTTTAAATGTGACTCTAAATGTTTAGGTGAATTACTCTAGGGCTCTCATTTCATGTTACAAATACTGTACGTCCGCAGTATTGAACTATGTTTTGCATGCATAAAGCAGGATTGGATTTCTCTTCAGTCAATCAATAAACCATAAAGCATGTACTTTGTACGTGTTTGATATGAAGAATGTTCAAACATCTAGAGTGACATGAATAAAATAGTTTTGCACTGTGATATAAATTTGCAGCTGCAACTATATATAGTACACCAAACTAACCACATTTTAAATTACTGTGTATCCAGTAAAGCAGCTCCAATCAGTGTGTGAGGACAAATTTATGCGTCATGATTCTAGGTTGGATATATCACAATAATTAACAGAAAACAAGGTTGGTAACATAAGAAAAGGCATAGTAATAATAGTAATTTATGGAATGGAGATTGCGTCTGAACAACATATTAAATTTAAATGAACACATTTACCTTCTGATTTTATTCATACCAATATTATATATTAGAGTTTTCCTAAAATATTAATCGTGTTTTATTGGTGTCAGCAGGTATGTCACAGCACCAGAATCGTTGGGACCTGTTGTCCTAAAGTGTTCCTATTAATCCAGGTCTTACTGAAGAAAATTACACTGGGATTCAGTCTTAGTTCACAATAAATTAGTTCTGTGTTCGCTCAAGCAATTCTGAACTCTACTCTCATCTTTTATATAATTAACTCGACTAGTCTGAAAGGCACAACAATTTTTTTTTTATTTATTATGCTATTCTAGCATTTCATTTAGATTTTACCATATTACCTCTTCCTCTGTGCAAACATACCTGTACATGACTGAATCAATTCCTGTTTTCAATCCATGAACCATCACTTTGCAATGCTTTAGAATATGTTGATATTGTGATTTGTTTTACCTGCAGTACTTGCTGATAAAAATCAAGTATATCTCTCCCAGGAATCAGTAACAAGGCGTCAACTAATCTCCTTAATAACTGGTGCATAAAAGGTACAGAGGTTCTTTGGCTAATTAAACTAGTCTATGTCTTACTTAGTATAAGTTATGTAAGTATGTCTTTAATTACGCCAATGAGTTGGTAACCTTGATTAGTAGCTGATTACTAACTCCATTGAGTGTTTTGGTATTGTAGGTTCTTTTCAATTGAACAATTAAAGCGGACCTGTCACCACATCGTTGAATGATATCTTTTGGTTTACGTTATAGTGAACAAAGCAGTATATAGTGAAACAAACAAAAATAACTTCATAAGACCTGGCGAAAGGTCTGCTTTTAATAGATGAAAACTAAGCTTTGTTCCTTTGCTTAAACTCTTTTGTTATTTAATCTATTTACATGTATATTACTGTACCGAATGCGAGACAAAGGCACACAGTGACATATTTTAATATAAGGTACTTTGGTAAACATTATTAATATAAGTAGACTATGTGGCTTTCTTTCAATGGAGGATGAGGAGAGATCTGTTACATCAATCACCCACCAGGATAACTATCTGGAACTTGGACTATGCATCCAGTGTTATTTTCATCCAGGGAAAATCTAAGATCTTATATACGCTGTTTGCTTATTACATTTCCTCTAGTAAGAGATTTTAAACAAATGTCCTATGTTTGAATTTAATTATTGTTTTTAAATATGAGTGTAAACCTTTGTTGTATACATTGTTAGACAATATCACGTTAGGTGTGCTACTATCTTTTTTCATTTTTTCTGCAATATGAATAATTGAATGGAGAGAATTTTGATCGCACTGGGAAGAATATCATATCTTTAAAATATTTTCATGTTAAGGTTTCATTGAAATATATTTCTGGCAGTGTATTACCACTGGGGACAACTCGTGTGGTGTTTTGGAAGTGAAAGAGAAATGACCTCAATGGGAAGATTATATCTGTCACGGGCACTAGGAGTCCTGCCCAGGAAATCACCAGATGACTGGGCTTACCAGAGTAGTGAAGTTCACACAACGGTCCTCTGGTAGCGGGGTGACTAGCGGAACAGATATCACAGCAGATGGAGAGTGAATGCCAATAAATAATAGGAAAGTCAGTGACTTGCAGCAATGTTTGGTCAATGAATCAGCAGCTAGCTGATATAGTGGAAAGATAGATTTGAACACGGAGATCAGGATGGACATGAGTAGATGAAGGGAGGTAGCAGGGAAGTCAGTGGTCTGCGTACAGCAAGTTGTACCACTGCTTATGGTGAAGAGACTTGTCCAGGTGCAGGTAGGTAGAGGGGAAGTCAGTGGTCTGCGTATAGCAAGTTGTACCACTGCTTATGGTGAGAAGACTAGTCCAGGTGCAGGTAGGTAGCGGGGAAGTCAGTGGTCTGCGTATAGCAAGTTGTACCACTGCTTAATAGGGGAGGATGTGTACAAGTGTTGATGAGTGGAAGCATACAAAGATAATAGGATGCAGACACTGAGAGCACAGAGGAACTTGATCCCAATAGGTATGCAGCGTATCCAACAAAGTCTATATAACGGTATGTGTGGCGCTGCTTGGTAGAGACTTGCTCAGCACAGATATGCAGGCCAATAATGGATAGTCAATCACAGTTATGCATATAACGACTGAGTAGTACGGTAATTCCAAACAGGTATGCAGCGTAACAATAACAGTCTATAGCGGGTATGGATACCGCTGTTGAGCGTGGAAACTTGTCCTAGCGGATATGCAGAGTAAACGTAGAAAGTCAATAACAGATAGGCATACCGCTATTCAGTAGAACAGTCTGTTCACAGGGAGATGCAGGAACTGCAGAGACGCTGGACGGCAGAGACGAGTGTAGGAACCACAGGTGAGTAGATCCGGTAATCAGAGTCCAGCTGAGGACACAAGCAGTAAACAGGAGACTGTAGCAGGTATGGAAACCAGCGATGAGTAGCACAGGGAATCCACAGGAAACTGAAGACTCTAGTAGAACACAGGGAACACCTTCAGAGACTCACAGGGAATGAGACTCCAAGATCAGGCAATGAGGTAATGCACACAGGTGCCTTAAATAGGGAGTTGCCTGATCAACCAATTTGGATTAAAAGCAACAGTCACAAGAGTTCTTGGGAGCTGCGCATGCGCAGACCATCAGGATGGCGGACGGCCGCGGTTCCGGATAGGTGCCGGCAGGAAGGCTAGTGAGCCACGCACCAGCGCAGAGGCACTCACGGTCCGGTGAGTGACTATATCTTTGAAAGATCCTCCTACTAAGGCTTATTTATATATAAAAGTTTACTGCTGCTCCTCACCTTTATAAATACACACACAAAACACACAAACTAATTTGGTAAAATGTTTGCAAATGACTCTTTTGTGTGTACGTGCCTATTCCTACTGACTAGATTTTCCTCATTTGTTAGGCTCTTTTGGTTTGGTTTATTTATAGGCTTTTGGGGGGCAGTTACCATTTATAATGACCTTTGCAATTCCAAATTGCCTCGATTTTTGATCCATTCATTTTATTTGCACTTATTGATAAATTAATAGGGGTATACTAATTCATTTAAACAACAAAGTGTAACTGTGATGCCACCTAAAAGGCAAATATCTGCGTAAGAGTAACTGCACAGCAAGAACCAGCAAAAAGATGAAGGGCTGAGCAGGATAAAGCCTGGCGAAAAACTGTGACTGATGACCAAAGAGACCACGAACATGATTGTCATCGCTATGCGGATATGACCCCTCAAAAATTGCCCATCACAGAGAAAACAATAGAAAAGCGAACAGGACAGAATTAATGTCATGTCAATGCCTACAAAGTCAGCGAACAAGATGCCACACCATTCTTGATGTCGGTAACTTTGGGTAAGGTCAAATTATGTATAATAGGTTTGACCCTGTTATTGGGCACTTAATGAAAGGACAGCATGAGCATTCAAAAAACACTTTTATTTTTTTCGTAATTTTGACAGGCTTTTCGCTACTTGAAATATAACTTTAGTGAGTGTAATACCACTGGGGGAAACACTAATTTCTTGACACCAATATTAGTGACAGATTTATTTGATTCACGCACACAGTGGTGAATTTATGTATTAACATAGTAGAATATTTATTTACTATATTACACTATTTGAATATTTTCTTTCTCCATGTTCCTTTTGGACTAACACACAAAGATAAGGAGATACAGACATACCAGAATTTTGAATTTAAGTATTCATGTTTTATTTATTAATTTATTATTTTGTTAATAGTCACTTAATTATTGATATATCACCTTCATATTTGCTACTAGAGAACTAGAAGTGCCTTTATTATCCCTTCTATTGAGTATTTTTGCACATTCTTTTTAAACTAGTGTATGATTTTCTAGGGAGTATTCAGGGTGCATTTGGGTGTGGTGCACTAGATAAATACCTATTTTCACATATTACTCTCAAACACTATCATTCTTAGTGCTGGAATTGCCACTTTTGCAGAGGGTACAGCTGCTACTGGGTCCAGAGGTGTGAGTCACCACACACCCTGCAATGGCGGTAGTTCCACCAGTGCTTGCAGCCATTGTTATCCCAGAACATGCTCAGTGAAGCACAAACAGAAGAGCAGAGCAGGAGCCATGATTTTGTGGGACCACATCCGGTCATCCCAAACATTTTGCTATGGGGTCGGCGATGTTCTGTTCCACCCGTGATCACTCATAGGGGCAAATTTAATTGGTAGCAATGTTCCTGAGAACATCATGGCCATGCCTTATTACCGTTTATATTAAAAAGTAATGTTTACTTTTCCTCACACCTCTATGGGGTGCAAGCAAAAGTGAGCAGTACTTGCACTAAAAAAAAATCGCCATGTAGTGTCTCGCAGCCGATCCGGGACATTACGCAGTGATTTTTTTTAAATTGAATCTACCCCTTATTGTTAAATGGAGCAGCCATGTATAAAAGGACCTATAGCAATTTTTTTTATCTTTAGATGAAATATAAATCCCTGATTAAAAGTAAAAAATATGGCCTGCGCTGAGAATCTGAGTAATAATAAGTGCCAACTCTCTTTATAATTATACTGCTGGTGCAACTCCTTAAAGATTAAAAAGATGTACATTTAGTAAGTGTCCGATCTAGATGCTCAAGGTAATGTACTATTGCAGGGAATATGATGTTTGTAGACTCCTAATTACTGCATATGCGGCTCCATTGGAATATGGAAACAGAGATAGAAACAGTCTCACCCGTTGTGTGATCCTCCACAATCGTAATATCAATGTGAAGATTTTCTTAGGATAGGGAGACAGCGCTGCTTCAATTCAATTACACCACAGATAGTTGCTCTGTGGTCTTTGTAGGTTATTGCTGTCTGGTCTCTATGTAGCGAGCCGCTAGCAGGCTCTAGCGCTTGATCTTATTATATTAGTTTGCTGTGTCCATTCAGCTAATCAAACAGTCATTGCTCTCCACCGTAAGTTCTGTCATCAAAGGCAATATAGTGACTTTTCAACCAGCATCTCATTAGTCTTGTTGGGATGATAAAAACAGTTTTTGATGGGACATTGAACATGTTCTGCGCCGCTTTGTAGTAATCTAAATCAACCTCACGAACATCTTGTTGTTTGCAGGCTCAGCTGGCAATCTAAGAGCATTCCAGCATTTAAAAAGGTGGGAATTATTTCCCATATTAAAAGGACCTATGTGCCTCAAATTAAACCAATCCCTGAAAACAATCCAATTTATTCAATGTTGTCCTATTATCTGGCATGTTGGCAAATACTGTCAGAAGATGACTGTTTTTGGCCTGTGTTTGTGGTCATCCTCTCACAGCAATGACAGACCCCAGTGACTCCTGAATAGTCAGCTGTCATAATATGTGGCCAGAATGACAATAACGTATAAACTGCAGCACTGTCAGTTCTGACATCTCCAGCCACATACTCGGCACAGAAATATAGATGAGCCATGAAACTGAAGCAGTGTATGTATATTTTATAATTAAAAATAAGTGTAAACATTTTATATAAATATAACATAATATATAAAATTTCAAAACAATACAGTATTATATGTTGAAAAAATAAATGCAACTGTCCATTTGAAACCAGTTTTAAAAAAACAGCATTTTGGTATATACAGAGAAAAAGCTAATTAGAATACTGCATTCCCCCTTGTACGCATTCCCATTGTACAATAAACAACTTATTGACATATTTTATTCTCTGGCTGATTATGCATTCTGTGAGGAATATTCATTTCAGCAATCCTAATTATGAAACTGTGTTTTCCTGCCATGTCTGTACAGTATCACAATAAATTCTCAATAAAATAACTTAAAAGCAAAAAAATTACGCTTTCATAAGCAAGAATAATAAAACCAAAAAGAATAAAAGTGAAATTGTATGTATGCGATAACTTCTCATAAAAAAAAAATACAAGAAAAAATGTATGGTAAGCTCTCTGGGCTCAGGGTCATTTACGAAACTGCAAATTCTGTGGGTCTGCAAATGCTCTTTTACATGTCCACCCATTTGACTGTCTTTTAAACACCTTTATAAAATCAATTTTCACCTAGATTTTAGGTTGACAAACTCTACGAAAAATGTGCAGGGTATAAACAGTAATAGTTTGTGAAGGAAGAACCCAGTGCTATCCTCTGGAGTGTGTATTGAAGATGAATATTAGTAGTGCTACCTCTGGGGATAGATGGTATCCCTATCATAAATGGTAACATTTTCGGTTGTGCCCCTAAGCGCTCCACTAATTTATTGTGTGTCAAAGTGTGTAAAACATCAATGTAAATACGCATAAAGGACATTTTATTAAAAGTGTAAACTCAAAAATGATGTTTCTGAATCGAACATAAATACAATAAAAAAGAATAGACTAAACAATAACTAGTGGAGCGCTTAGGGGCACAACCGAGTAATATAAACAGTAAAAACTTGCATCCAAATTAAGAGTCATTAATATACAGTTTGTTTAGCCACATATGTCTTAAATAAATCATCTAAAAGTAGGGGGATATTGAAACTGTGTTTTCTACTCGTACCAGTTTTGTGTGTATGAATAGACATAGAAGTCAAGGCCTGTTGTGTAGGAAAAAAAGCTGTGCGCCCTTCTTCAAAACAGGGAATACCCCAATAAATGTAAGTGGACATGTTCATCCTTTTATTTAAATTAAATAATCCTCTTCAAGAAAGTGAAATGCTGCTTCTTCATTGTTACAACATAAACATGGTGAAGTGCTTAATCCACACAAAACAATGGCAGCAATGGCCCAACACCCATCGACCATTGCAGACTTCTGCAGATACCATGATTTGACCTGCAAACAAATTTGATTCCTTGTAAATTCAGGTGATATTGCACAAAAGTAGTTGTGACCTTTATTGGTTCCTTTCTTCACTTTTGGTTTTATATTGCACACAAAAATCACATAGTTTTTTGCTTATAGAAAGTGAAATTTTAATTTTAAATATTATTCTGTAGAATGTTATCCTTGTTCTGCATTTAGGTGTGGATATTCATGCTCCAGCAGAATGTGTCCTTGAGTGTTCCACGTAGAATTCCCCCTAACATTTTTGTTCTGCAAGCAATTTCCTTATAACTTTTTTACCATCCAGCCTTCACCCCAATTATACAACAGAGCAGAGTGAGTTAATACCATTGTCTTAGCTCTTTAAATATAAATATTGTGAAATGAGTAATTTACAAATAGAGTGTAGAATGTTCACATATGCGGAATGGCAAAACAAAAGTAGATCTCAAAGACTGTATTGCTAGGATGTCGCACTTAAAACTGGACCACTTAAAACTGGGCCACACACTGACTGATGGGCGGCCATCAGTCAGTATGTGGCCCAGAAGTTGATTGACAGCATGCCAGGGTGAATTGACGAGGTCTTCAAAAAGAATGGTCAACACTGCAAATATTGACTATTTGCATAAACTTAATTTATTAATATTTTATTTTAGTATACCATAGCAACATCTGACAAAAAGGGCTAAAAACACTGAAGCAGCAAACTTTGTGAAAACCTATATTTGTGTCATTCTCAATTCTTTTGTCCATGACTGTACAATAAAAATAACATATCTATATTTGTGTGTGAATACATTTTTTATTTATTGTTTATGTACGTCATAAAAAATCAAAATATGTCAGTGTTACAAGTCCTCTTACTTTATTTTTGGCTAAATAGAGGATACTTTTTCACAAACGTTTAAAAATGTTAAAAACCTTACAATATAAAATGTTATTTAACTTGTGCAAAAGAAACTGTGACACTTTCTGATGTTTATAATAGAAAACAAATGTATACAGTATTTTATATTTTAGGTATAGTTCTAGTGCTACGCAACTTGCTAATCTACACACAATTAACTCAATAAAGGAATAGCAGAAAGGAAAATTCTATATAGATAATTTTTAATTGAGTTAGAAATGTAACTTTCAAAATGTCATCAACTAGATACAATTTAGGAATGACAATACACGCTAAGTTTTATACAACACGAATGGCAATTAATGATGGGTTTAGTATTTGTATATCTGTGCATGTAGAGAAATATGAAGTGAGTACAAAAGACCAATTACATTATGAAACCTTTTAAACAGATAATACAGCGAAATGTCTGGAATAAATTTTATGATAACGTGTTACATACTAGGCTATTAATTTAGAAACATAATTAACCTATAAAAAGTATTGTAAATGCCATCAACATAAAGATATTTAAAGTCTATTAATGTTTAAATATTAAAGCTGTATAGTTCATTTTATTGGAAAAAGGCATTATTTAATCACTATTGCTATCTAGTAGCATTGTATGGTTTATGACTAGAGCCCCAGCAGCATATAATTAATTTTCAAGAATGAAGCAAGCAGCAAATATGGCTTTTTAAAGCTATATTCTTAGGATATTAAATATTATAGCCATGAACTAGAAATACTAATTTAGTGTTAAACTCATTTGGGGACAAGGATGAAAATTTGTGCAGATTTGACTGTGCATAAAAGATGATGTAATTCAGATGTCGTCTTCTACTTGTAGGCTGTGCTGAAAATTAAAGAATGGTTGTTTCTTAATCTTGACACCTTTTATGCACAGTTACCCAGGTACCAGTTTTCATATATTTCTCACAATATGTATATTTTGCCTGTTAAGCAAAAAACAGGAAATTCCGGAAAAAAACTGGTACACATGGGAGACTTATATATAAGATATGCTACAGGTTTTGGTTTTTTTTACTAATAAGGAGCAGAAGAGCAAATGAATAAGAAAAAATAACAAATAGATTTGAGCAATTAAGTCCCATTTAGACAATTAAAGTAAATGTTTGCTTACTCCAGGTTAATGAACATTTGGACTTTTGCACTTGGATAGTAAATGGACACCTCCTTTCTTACACATTAGTGCAAAAAATTGTCACAAGAGAAACACATGTTATTGTAGTGCTATTATTATTATTATTATTATTATTTTAAATCTATATTGAAAAGCAGAGAGACCAAGTAGTGTAGTATTTTCAAAATATGTTTATGCTCTTACAGAGCCTGATGCATTTAGGAGCATAAATGCTGATACTTGCCATATTTTGCGTTAAATTCCATTCCGTGTGCCCAGAAACGAACTGTGTTGCCAGTGAACACAAGAACATCTAATCCATCTTTGAATGCAAAGGACACTTCCGGCAGCCTATGATTTGTAGGGATGGAATTGGTAGGGGAATGTGCATAGCCAATGTACAGCAGGGGCGTACCAAGCTCCAGCAGAAGTGCCCAATTCAAGCTTTGGGCATCTCTCAGGTACATGTTTTTCAGTCGTATCTCTTGCACCAGCTACAGGTCTGGTGTGAGTGCTGGTCATCACATATGTATGCTAGAACATGTGTTTGCAATCAAAAGCAGCTATACAAATGTACAGAAGATATTAATAATACCCTGATAAATGTACTTCATGGAGGGTGGGGGATTTTTTTTTTAATGTTTTATCATTAATTACTAAATTATTAACAGGTAACTAATAATTGAACACTTTTTTTTCTGTGCTTTTTTCCGGGATTTTATATGCCATATACATATTAAATGTATACAGCAGTGTGCTGTGTCTGTCTGAATATGGCAAGTGCCGTGTATGCAGAGCAGACCTACACCTGTATTCAACAAGAAACATTTCTTTTGATCCGCT
Source organism: Mixophyes fleayi (assembly GCF_038048845.1). Classification (NCBI taxonomy): domain Eukaryota; kingdom Metazoa; phylum Chordata; class Amphibia; order Anura; family Limnodynastidae; genus Mixophyes; species Mixophyes fleayi. The sequence goes on from NC_134402.1 coordinate 72,097,202, forward strand.
TATAGTTGGACATGTGTGTGCCGGAATTACATGCGTTTTTAAAAACCGCATAATATGTTCCTTTTGTGGTCCTTAATGAATCAGGCCCATAGTGTCTAAACTGTGTACATTATATGTAGAAAAATAGGCTTATCTGCTGTGCAGAGTGGCCTTAAAAGGGTTCACTTGCTGTTTCAGGGAGGCATTTCCCCATAAAGTGCAATCTACGAATAATAAGAATAGGGAGATACCATAATAGTGTAGTAGTTAAAAGCTCCTCTCTAATAAAAGAGTTAAAAACACATACAAATTAACTCATCAAAACAATCAAATGCTTATGTTATGTCAAACTAAAAAGGTGCAGGCCAGGGATTATTAAAGTGTGTTTTCTGTTTAAACTGCCATTTTTAATGTGGTTTGATGTGTGTTTGCAAAATATAAATTTTTTCAAAGGCAAAACTGCACTTTACACTATGTCAAAATGCCAGATCTCAAAGCCCAATTCTGAGTTTCAGACCTGAGAAACATAAAAATGATGCAACATGACAGTTTACAAAACCACACATAAAACCATCAAAAAATGTGTGTATTTTAGACCTGTTTCTGATTTGCAAATTGCTAAAATTGTATGCAACTTGGAGACAGTAAGTAAGTGGGGTCACTGTAACCGGTAGGTAGGATGGATAATAAATAGGGGAAGAGGAAGGTCAAAGAAAAAAAATAAATCATTAATTAATATATGTTTCATGTGTAAATGTGTAAGCAAGACAATTACCTGAAGTGAAGAAAATTATCTGCAGATTTAAGACTATCTAGAAGATTGCTTTATTGCTTGTAAAAATTATGCCTGTGGCTCACTGACACAAAATGGAAACTAACAAAACCAGTTTAAACTAGTTTGTTGCTTGCTGCAAATGGTTAAAGCATAACATCCATTATAACAACTATACTTATGTTTCTTCTCATATAATTGGACAGATGTAAAACCTGTATTCATGCAATTGGTCAACTGTGTCACACTTTTAAATTCTGAATATAAATTCTGTCATTGGCCACACCTTTACAGAACAATATGGTAGGCGTTTATTGAAGTGTCTTTTATTTTTTCCTACAAAATATGTAAACATTTTATATATTGCACTTACTTAGTATGCAGAGCTTTACAAAGAATGATCAATTATTATTATCAGTCCATGCCTCCCCCAACAGTATAAATTCTCTTTCACATGAACACACATACACCAGGGTTAATTTAATCAACAAGCTAATTAACCTATGAATATGTGTTTGGACTGTGTAAAGAAACTGGGGCACCCAGAGGAAACCCATACAAACACAGCAACCTCATACAACATCCATACAGATTGTGCCATAGTTAGAATCAAGTCCATGGGGGTATATTTACTAAACGGCGGGTTTGGAAAAGTAGAGATGTTGCCTATAGCAACCTATCAGATTCCATCTTTCATTCATTTAGTGCATCCTACAAAATGACAGCTAGAATCTGATTGGTTGCTATAGGCAACATCTCCACTTTTTCAAACCCGCCGTTTAGTAAATCTAGCCCCATGTGAGACAACAATGCTCATGAGTCATCATTAATTGATCTTTTTCATGTTTGATAATGAGCTGATATAATACTTGCTATACTGTCAGATATGTAGGGAAAATGAATCATGCACATAGCTTAATAAAGAAAAAAAATCTCTTATGAGAAGATATAACTTGACTGTTCAGAAGACTACATCTAGTGGGTGAGATTGCTCCATTACATAATATTTCAGTCTGTTCAAAAATGGACAAAATGTTTTTTTTTATTTTCAACACATGTGTTTTATTGGACTTTTAATTGTTATTTTTTAAGTGTACTAGCCAGACACTTCATACAATTTATAAAGAGACATATCATATTGAACATCCAAAAGTTTATGATATGTCATGTTTTGATGGAGTTAATTTGTAATATATACATTTGATTTTAATGTCTTAATAAATATATGATATTAACAAGATCCGCAATCCTACATACTATTCGTTTTTTTATCTCTCTCTTGGCTCACCCTACCATTTTGTTGTTTCTATATATACTCGAATAGGTGTTGTGACAGAAGTGAGATATATATAACTAATTTTTTGTATATAATGTGGAAGTCTTATACGGTTGGAGCGCAAATGGCCTTATTTGTACTTTCAATTTTTTCCACATAGCTTAATAATGTACTACGCTATCAAATAAGTAGAAATTATGTGTAATACCTGTCAGATATGCAGGTAAATACATCAAACGTATGAATACCTTGCAACATTACATGCAATGCATCAATATGCTAAATTTAAAATTAGCTGTATTTATGCTTCCTGACATTGGATATACAATTGTTGTACACAAATATATACTGCATGTAGAACAGGCCAATCCTAATCAAGAATGCCAAATTAATTATAATGGGGGCCAAGAAGGGGCAACACAAGTTTACTATTGATTCAATATTTTTCATTTTGACACATAATATTTTTTTTATTTAATGGCACATACATTTTTTTACATGTGAATCCTGATATGTGTGGATCAGTGACTATGGAAGCAGTATTGTGCTCTTTGGCTCATATATAAATATCTATTTGATTTAGATTTCTCTTCTGTTTTGAAAGTATTCTTACTTTGCAGCATTTTTTCACACCTGCCTAAAACTTTTGCACAGTACTGTATATAACTGATCAGTTTATTAGTTGGGATGGTGATGACAATACAGCACTGTTTTTTTGTTTCACATTTGAACATTTATTATTATAATTTAAAATTCACTGACTTTTAATTAATAGTTATCTACATATTCAGAGTGTTCAGTATAAACCTTGGAAAATAAATATCCCAAAAGGTCAATTGAGTAATGTATAAAGAAATTGTTCTTTAAATGAAATATTCCAAGGTCAATCTAAACACATGGTGGACAGAGGCTATTCTAGTTGATATAATGTAAAATACTTTAGAAGAAGTTAGAAATCTTTTCTTCTAACATTTGGCCATAGGCCTAGTTTGAATCCCAGACTGGCTATGAATTACGTTATTTGCATCTAAATTCAATAGATCATCATGACATTAAAAAAACATTAAAAATAATATTCTGATTTTAAAAAAGATTCCGATACTTAAACAAATATTTTCTTTAATCCATTTGTTATCTCTTTTTTTAATTGGAATTTTTTAAATAAGTTTTGAAAGGATTTCAATAAGGGTACAAAAAAAAGAGGGTAAGACAGGGATGGGAAGGAGGGTTTACATAGTGGGTAGGGAACTCATCAGTAGATCATACAAAAATACACCTGAAAGTACTGAGATATGCCTACAAATTAGCAATCACACATTTACACATCAACTCTCCAAGACTAGTGTATGAAATTAGGACATTCTGGCAATACAACACTTATACACACGAGGAGTCAGCATTAACAATCTGTTGGGAAGTCCGAAGAGGAGCTACCGCATCCTCAGCTACATAGACCTGCCAACTGTTTCATTTCACTACTGGAGAGGCAGCCACCGTAGAATAGGGGACAAATAAAGTTTCCATATCAAAGCTATAGTTCATTTTTTATATAATCTTTGTTAGTGGGGGAGGGAGGTAAAGGATGTTTCTATTCTTGGGCTATAGCTGGCCTGGTGACGATAAAGACGTGACCCATCACATATCTGTTCAATTGTGGAGTAGAGCGCGGATAGTGGTGTAGAAGGGCCAGCTCAGGGGAGGGAAGAACGGTTTGCTTGAAGATTGCCCCTAATAAATCGAAAACTTTAGTCCAAAAAGGCTGTAGAACTGGGCAGGACCAGAAAATGTGTAAAATATCCCCTCTTCCTGAGCAGTTACACCACCAGGACGGGGACTCAGAGGGCTATGTCTTCTGCAAGCTTAACTAACATTTCTGTGTTGTTGAGACATCTGGACATTTTAAAAGAATTCCAAAAGATACGTTCCTACTTCTCATCAAAAAACTCCAGGTGGAGTTCCGCCTCCTACTGGAGCTGGATCCTAGATTTTGGCAAGTGTGATTGTGTAGTCAGAAGGTTGTACCAGAAAGTTATACTAGCTCTATTACTGCCCCCTGTTAATTTAGTGAAGTATTGGCTAAGCGGTGGTGCCAAAAACCAGTGCCTCAGCTGGAGATATTTGTAAAAATTATATGTAGGTAGATGATAGTGGTCACCTAGGCAGGCAAAGGAGGATAGCATTTCCAATTCAAACAGATGCCCCAAAGATAGAATCCCTCTAGAGGCCCATAGTAAGAGATTTAGGTCCGTAATCTGTCTGACTACTGCCTGTATAGATACATTTGCTGTGGGGCAGGAGAATTCTTCATTACCACTGTAAATCAGGTCCCACACCATCAAGGCAGTTTGTGAGCTGGAGGCCTCCAGTCTCTAGGAACGCATATTAGATTGACTAAGGGGAAGTCTGGATTAGATGCCTTTTCTCTATTTACCCAGAGCTTCTGTTCCCTCGGAAGAGACTAGATGCGCATTTGGGACAACAGACATGCGCCATGGTATTTTCACAATATAGGAAGAGCCAGTCCCCCATGAACCTTCCCCCAGGTCATTCACTGCATCGCCATATGGCTTCATTACAGCTATGAGTTTATTCATCAGCCCCGCTGGGAGCTGAAACGGGAGCATGCGGAACAAGTATATCAGCTTTGGGAAGAGCATCATTTGAACAACGAAATTCTGCCCAACCAGGAGACCTCGTAACACATCCATGAAGCCATCAGCAGGTAGAAGTTCTTATTAATAACAGTATCCAAGTGTGGGGCAATCTGAATACCTAAATAGGAGAGATCATTGGAGTAACTTTATTTTTAAAACCCTGTAGTCCCTAAGGGGGAATGTTAATTGGAAGGGCTTCTGTTTTAGATGTGTTGAGTTTATATAAAGAAGCCTTACCAAATGAGGACAAGACTCTATGGACAGCTGACAACAAGGTCTTCAGGTTAGTAATAAACCACAGGATGACGGGGGCGAACAAACATAGCTTTTGTGATACTCCACCCAAACCAACCCGTGTGAGCCTCACTCAAGTTTGGATGTATCAACTTGGGGATTACAGAAAAATACCTATTGCCAATCAGTTTAGCAAACATTTTTACATGAATCTTATAGGACTATTGGCCGCTAATTTTTGCAATCAGTAGGGTATTTGCCCAGCTTAGGGATGACTTTTTTGTGGGATTCCAGCATTTCGGCTGGGAAGATCTCCTCCACAGTACCAACATTATATAGTTGTTCTAATATAGGCACCAGTTCCTTGTAAAAGGTGGCAAAAAAAGTTATTAATGTAGCCATCAGGTTCCGGTGCCTTGTTCTTAAGGAGCTGTTTACTAACCAGCAGGATCTCCTGAAACCAAAGTGTACTCAACTCCTGAACCCTAGCAGGGTCTATAGAGGGAAGGGGAGCCCATCTAAAAAGAAGGAAATACCAGTCTCTCCCGGTTGGTGCGCATTAGGGTCATGTTTCAGATTGTTTAAGCCGGCGTAAAAACATGCAAAGTTGACTGCTATGTCTCTGCGGTTAGATTGTTTAGAATCTTCTGGGTCTATAATGGACTTAATCCGGTTATGGGCCTGCAGTCCCCTCACTTTCCTTGTTAACAACCTGCCTGTTCTGTTTCCTGCCACATAAAATTTTTGGCACAACCTAGACAGTGTCATGAGGGTACAAGTCATGAGTAGTTTTTGCAATTCGGCTTTCACCAGAGAGATTTTGGATCCAAGGGACCTAGTGAGGTTTTCTTTATTCTGGGATTTCTAAAAGCATGAGTTTGGATTCTAACTCCTGTTGGTGGTGGAGTTTAGCCTTTCATAGCTTAGAAGCAACCTGGATGGCTGCTCCCTTATGACTGCTTTAAAGGCAGACCAGTAGGTGATGATAGAGGTCTCCTTAGGGTCATTAGTTTGTGCAAAAAGAAGAAGAGCCTCTTTAATTGCTAAGTTAACTTCCAGAGAGGAGATAAAATAGGTAGGTAAGTGCAACAGACGCGGGTCAGAAGGAGGACTCACTGGCTTCCAGGGCCATACTACTGTGGCATGATCTGACCATGTCATGAGAAAGATCTGAATTCTACAAGTAATCTTTAATACCAACTTGTCAGAGAGAACAAGAGCTATCTGAGAGCACGTGTTATGTACTGAAGAAGAATATGTGAAGTCTCTTTAATTTTGGGCTGCTACTCTCCACACATTATACAGGCCATGTTCCAAGAAAAAGCATCCCAAAAGCTAGTGATGGGCCCAAAGGGGTAGGGATAGAGGAGGGCTATTGAGGGGACAACCTGCCTAGTCTCAGGTCTACCAAATTAAAGTCCTCCCTTATAATCAAACTGCACTGTTTAGGCTTATCTTTTAGCGCTAATGTATATTTCAGAAACGGGACCTTCGTAGAGTTGGAGGCATATAAAGATACTAATTTGACCCACTTCTCATCTAGCTGACCAATCACTATCAGGAATCTGCCATTTTTGTCTTCGACTTTCAAAGAAAATGTATAGGGGCACTTTGAATTGACTAACAAGGCTACACCACTACGTTTGTGTTGCCCATTAGCTCTATAACAGATGGGGTAATGATGATTCCTGGGGTAATGATGATCTCTTGAAGGGCAACAATGTTTGCCTTAGATTTATAGAAAAAGGCAAGAACTATTTTGCGTTTATTTGGGGGGTTTAAACCCCTGGCATTGATAGAAAGAAAGTTAACCATAAGCTAATAATGAGGATAGAATAACTCAGGCATTGTATTATGTGATCATGACCTAAAGAGAGGGCAGTACTCAGGCAGTTAGAAGTAGGAGGTTGGCGAGGGCTTGTGTGTTCCATTAAAAGGGGATGGAGGGTAGGAGGAGTAAAACTAATCCCCTGGGGAGGGGAAACTGAAATGACCCTATATAGGGCTAAAGCTTTTGCCAGAAGGACAGAGAGCTGGCAAAACTCTTATCGTGGGGCACATGGACTGGACCATAGAGCACATTGGTTATCTTTAAAAAGTGAACTAATCTGTTTATTGGGACCCAGGTTTTTTTTAAATGAAAAAGAAATTAATGGTCACTATTAGACCTAAGGAATTCATACAATGGATTCCAGGTACATCTGCAGGGTGTTACAAGAGTGATAAATCAGCTTGTATCACCTGCAAACATATCAGGAACAGGCTAATTGTCTAATATAAAGAATTTTATCAACTGCAACACAAGCTCCATTATTTATGTGCTACAATGTATCTGTCACCAGCAGCACGTGGGCAGTTCGAAAAGGCCCTTTAAGACACCTTTTATTGAACATAATATTTTGAATAGGCTTGACACAAAGTGTTCTAAGACCCTTTTATGCATACTCATAATAGTGACTCTGTGGGACATAGATAAGAGGTATTGGACAGAAAATGATTACTGCTTGAGGGGAGGATAATTTCACAATACTTTGTAAACAAGAGGCATTCTGGATAATTCATTTGGGATTATTACATCCAGATAGTCTTAATGAAAGATCAACCCAAATGGGATTATTTCGCGTTTTCTCCTTTTTTATAAATTTTTCACATACGATCATAAGCTAACTGGGGGTTGAGCAATATTTATTTTGCTATATTTAAGTGTATTCATTTTGAGACTTATGCTATTTGCTTATATTGTGCTTGATTATATTATACTTGTTATTTTAAACTGTGATCTTATCATTATAATAGAAATGGAACATAGGGCTATTATTGGTAGACTGTTAATGCTAGAGACTGTTACATTTTAATAAAAAGTTTGTTTGCAGACATTTATTTGATACTCTTTTTTTGCATCAGTTTGGGATGAACATGGTATTTATTTTGGGGCCATTAATCTTATTTAATATCTCCCTCAGTGTTTTCTTTAGAGAACTCAACTTTCATATTTTTAATTGAAAATTATTTGGGGTTTATCATATTAGATACCACAACTTGCTTTTCTTTATTTATTTTAAGATGAGAAGCTATAGTGTAAATGGTTATTCTTTTTCTCTTTGAGACATTAAAATTGGTATCTTTGGGCTAGTATAGAGTTCAGGAGATTTCACTAACAGTTATCTATTTTTGATCCATAGTCGTTGCTATATTTAAATTGTCTGGTTCTTAATTCATTATTATTAATTCACTATTCTTATAATAAGAGTAAAGATGACTTGCTATGGTATTGTGAGAAGCTTCATTTTGTATCAAGCATAATAGATATAGAAGCTACATGCTGCAATTTCTTCACAATTCTCTTGCAATGATCTTCTTTAGGGAGTTCTTAAAGAAGAGTTTTCTTACAGGAACGGGAATATGAGTTTCCAATATCATTCAACATATTCGGGTCATTTCTTTGTGGAGTGAAGGTAATTGAATTCTACTATTTGATTACTTCTTATTCAAATGTAATTGTATTTAGTCAATTATAATAGGGAAAGTTTGAATTAATGAGGGACTTCAAGAGGACAATTATAATGAGAGACGGAAGTTAAACAAGATGAACATCAAATTTTCAAAACTATTGCTTACCTCAATTTATATTATGTGCTATTTGTAAGGTGTTTAGTAAATTTTAATTACCAAGATTTTAAAAGAAATGTAGTTAGACACTGTTTTATATGTCTCAGACTGAGAGATCATGACTAAGCGCTCGATAAATACACACAGTGATAAGCTGATAGTCCTATTGGAACACAGAAGGCTATTAGTTGAATAAGATTTATGTTTTTATAAATATATAAAGCTTATAACAGTAGTTGTATACATGAACTACTTATGGATAATTTGAATATAAAGTGATCTGAACCCACTAGTAATGAGAGGAATAAGAGTGTTTTTAATACTATTCTTTTTATGTTAGTTTATGTAGTACTGTTTTCTCTTGAGCTTAGAAATTTTTTATGCAGTTTTTTATTTTCTTGTGAATCAGTTATTTGTATCTCAGCTATGTGATGATCACTTTGATGCTTATTAGTATGTTGCTAATTATTTCCAAGAATTCAGAAGTTACACCGGTGTAACAAACTGCATAAGGTATTTTGTACTCGTTGGAGGATTCATCAAACTTGGATTTTACACTGGGACTGTATTTATGGTTCCTTATTGGGAAGTTTCTGAAAGATGCTGTCAGTATTTGAAAGAGGTACACGCAAGATCAGACCACAATGGCTGGTAACTGCTAAACTTCTATGAATCTAACATAGATTGTGTTACTGTTCATAAAAGTCTACAGTGTACATAGGAAGAAATTGCACCAAGCAATATATAACTATATACTCCCCGGAGGAGGTCTGGTGTGCAGATGTAACACTAATGACCTGAATTGATAGTTACTAGACTGTCCAAAATAGTATCAAAGTTAGAAGATACAGTTGATAGAGCAAGACTTCAGAATAAAGCAATCAATATCCAGGGAACAGTATCACTACGGTGTCACTTGTCAATCAGCATGAAGTACAGGAATAATAATTATGCTTTTGGATTTAGGTGTTTAATAAAATGGTTAACAAGGGGTTGAGGAGTTTGTATTTAAATAAAACTGCTTTGGAAGGCAATGTGTATGTGTTCATTTACTATTCATTTAGTGTATAGAACTATATGTTTAGTTACTCCAAGATTTACTTCCACAGGGAGATCATGAAGATTTCAGTTCCCTGTGTGAGACCCTCATTTTTTACAGGATTGAGTTCCCTAAAGAATTCAGCCCTGTACTGACAACATAACTAGGGAACCCCATGTTGTGGGGTCTCCCTGTTATAGAGTGATCAACCCAGCTAGGAATAGACTGGTGCTGGTTGCATGAGGATCCCATGCTATTTTCCCCTCTGTATTAGTGGTAACAAGCCCAGAAAAGAATCACTGGTACTGGTTATTAATTTTTTGGGTTGATAAGGGAGGACCTGACAGTTTATGTACTTAACTTAAACAGAGAATTGAATTTTATGAATGAATATTTTTGGTAAAACAGTTAGAGTCCCACAAGTGGCCCCTACTGGTGTTACATGCAGAACAGTAATGCTGATTTAGACTGCCACTTTATAGTATTGCAATGCAAGATGGTTTACTGCAAACATTATGACACACCACTTGTCACTTTTTTGTTTGATACAGTTGTAGGGAGAGGAATTGGTAGCAAAAAGAGAACGTTAATTAGGTCACTCTATAGGTCAGGTGGAATGCAGTGTTCTGTTCTGGAGGCCATATCTCCAGAACGGCAACTAAAATGGTGCATGTTCTAAATTACAATACTTAATGGGCAAAACTTAAGACTCTAAACATATAATTTATAGCTTGGAAGAGAGAAGGGAAAAAGGAGGTATGATATAAATGTTCAAGTATTTCAAGGTGTGAGGATACCATCCTTAGCTGGCATGGCAGTTACCCTCTGAGGGATTCAACTCACTCGGGTAGACTAGAATATATCCAAAATAAGACTTTATTATGACAGCACAACACCACAAGACGTTCACAAGTTACAGGGTAAGTGGTAGCATGTATCCTCCAGCAGCCGGTTGCAATCAGCACTCCAAAGTAATAATCTCAGTCTCTTTCAGAGTTTTATCCTCCAACAATATTACCACTACCGTTTAGCAAAACAGTTATGGTGTTTCCCTGCCTGGGTTACTTGCTCACATCGACCCTGTCCTGGTAAGGTTCCCTCCAGCAGAACCACAATGCCTGGCCCAGAGTCCTTTTCGCTGATGTCTTGTACACCAGGATCTTCCAAGCTAGAATTGTCCCCTTGACATTCTGCTCTCCCTATATTCTTCCCTGTATACACAGGAAGTAGGGTCAAATGTCTCAAACCTCCCCCTTACAGCAGGGACACTTTAGCTGCTAGACATACTGTCCCTGTTACCGTGATTATACACTAGAATGGCTTAACTCAATTAGCTATTTTGGCGGGATACACTAAACATGTGGTTACAATATTGCAACAGGGAATGACACTGCACGCGTACTAAAAAGTACATTAAACTGTGAGAAACGAGTGATGAATACAAAGTTCTCAGTCCAGTAGCACCCTGTTTCCTCACACAAGGGTTTTACCAAAACACAGAAGGAAATCATACTTTAGAGGAAGAGATGTACAGAGCAAGAGGGAATACACTAAAACCGACGCTAGTAGGTTTAGGGGGAATTTGAGGGGAATTTGAGGAACAAATAATTCACTAGGGTTGGTGGATATGTGGAAATGTGTAAGGTTATTAGGGAAAAAATGGGAAGATTAGATGGGTCAAATGTTTCCTAACTGCAGTCAAATTCTATATTTCTATGTTGAGTGGCACAGAACCATAGAAAAGGATTTCGGCTATATGTATCCTTGCTGTGATGAGAGCACATACAAATGTTTCATTCTGTTTGTCTATACAGATTGTTGGAATCTTAATAATGTGTAGTCCCTATGAAAACATAACTTTCATACCCAGTATAACTTTACTATGATTGGACTAAAAACAAAACAACAAAAATACATAAAGGTAAGTGGTGATGATTGCTTGTCAATCAGCTCAAAGAAATTGAGCTGATTGACAATCAATCAGCCAAATTTCAGGCAATTACTTTCTTCTAATTCTCCTGGATCTCTCTGCTGCACTGTTGACCACTCTCTCCTCATACAAATGCTACAATCCCTAGGTCTTGAAGGCACTGTCCTATCCTGGTTCTCACCCTACCTATCAAATCACTTTTTTCAGTGTTAATTTCTCTGGATCTACCTCTCCTCACTTCCTTTATCAGTTGGAGTACGACAAGGCTCAGTCCTAGGTCCTTTGATATTCTCTATCTACACCACTTCTTTTGGAAAGCTAATAAGCTCCTTTGCATTTCAGTATCATCTCTATGCGAATGATACACAAATCTATATATCCTCTCCTGATCTCTCACAATCTGTTTTGCCTCGCATTACTGACTGTCTTTCTGCCTTTTCATCTTGGATGTCTTCTTGCCAAGTCAAACTCAATCTTTCAAAAACAGAACTAATAATATTTCCACCCAAAAACAGAAGCTTCCTGCCTGACATTTCTAGTTCTGTTTACCAAAAATCCCACCCCGCATGCTCGCTGCCTAGGTGTAATCCTTGACTCACAACTATCCTTTGTTCTCAACATCGACTGTATATCTAACACGTGTTACATACATCTAAAAAACATTTACAGAATACGCACATATCTCATACAAGATACTGCAAAAACCCTAATTCATGCACTCATCATCTCCCCAATCGAATATTGCAATTCCCTTCTTACTGGTCTTACCAAAATCAGACTCGAACTCTTACAATCTTTTTTGCATACATCGGCTTGATTGGTTTTCCTTGCAAACCGTTCTTCCTCTGCTGAGCCACTCTGTCAGTTTCTACATTGGTTGCCTGTGTTTCAACGAATCCAATATAAAAATCTTCTACTAACATAGAAGGCCATCAACAAAATTGCACCGACATACAACTCCTCACTTGTCTCAAAATATCTCCTTGCTTGACACCTCCATTCTGCACAAGATCTGATTCTCTCTTCCACTCTTATCACATCCTCCCATTCCCGGTTACAGGACTGTTTTTGGACTGCAACAACATTGTGGAATTCCCTCCCATGCACAATAAGACTTTCCTCTAGTCTTCAAATCTTAATGCGTTCTCTGAAAACACATCTCTTCAGACAAGCTTATAGTATTCCTCAACCATCATCTTAATATCCCTAGGTTACCCTATTACCACCCTCTACACAGCTAACACACAGGACAACAACTCTCTGACCAACATTGCTGTGTGAATGATCATACAGCCCACTCAATACTTTTTACCTTTGCATTCTAGCTGGACCAATGTACAATATGATGTTGCACGTGCCCTTGTGTATCAAAATCCCATTGTCCTATAGAGCGGCGGTTCCCAAAGTGTCTCTGGGGTGCCGCGAGCCAGCCATAGAAAAAAACAAAGAGCACATAAACTTACCAATCCGCGCGGCGCCGGGACCCAGCAGACTCCTCTCTCCCACAGCTGTCACTGACGTCGATATTCAGTGAGCAGGGCCCTCTTATCTCTCTGTCTGTATGTATTGCCCAGTATTGTTTTATTAATGTTTGTTCCAATTGTAAAGCGCTACGTAATTTGCTGGCGCTATATAAATAAATGTTGTTGATGATGATGATGATTATTAATAGGAAGCTGGATGACTGTACCCGGCTAACAGTACCTGCAAATATCATTATCTCACTTAAGGCCTGTTGCTAATTTTGGATGTATGCCTTCTTATGGAGCATGCCCAGAAAAACACTGCTGACATATGCACATATGCAGAGTTGCATGCATCTATAAATAATTGTGAACAGATTCAGACCCACATGGAGATGCAGATACACCTGTCAAAGCCATGTCACTTGCAGGTGTTTGAGGGCTGGTGCAAATACACACTGCTCAAGTAGGATGTTAAAATGGATGTAAATATTTTTGTTTATAACCATGGCCGGACTAGGACTAAAAATGAGCCCTGGCATTAAAGTACACAGGCCATCCTCAGTTTCAGCAGGAAAGAAACTGCCCCGTGGAAGTGCCGAAAAGGGCGCGACCACATTGTGTTGTGGGTGTGGCCAACATGGGGCATTGATACATACATTATAATAAAACATTACATTTATCACACCCTCCCAGTCACATCATGCCACCCCCAAGGCACATTATGACACCCCCAGCCCACTGTACTTATTTATGCTTCTGCTGCTGCTGATATCCATAAGGATGGGAACTTACTGTAGAGAGAGCAGGGTAGCTCTTTGTCTAACGAGATTGCCAAATCTTGTGATACTTCGAGCTCCTCGGCTTGCTCTGCAGTCTGTGTCCTGACCGGGAACTGGGAACAGCTATCAGTTCCCTTCCCCTAAGCAGAGGTGGATTAAGGCTCAGGGGGCCCAGAGTATTTATGATAGCAGGGCCCCTATTATGTAAAATGGTTATCATTTTAGACAAATACACAGGCACTACTGCTAAAAGCACACAGCTCTGCCTTCACAAGCAGTACGTTGTGAAGCGGGACATACCTCCCAACTGTCCTTTCAATCAGACCAAATCCTGACTAAGTGAGACAGTCACCCAAATTCAGGACTGCCCCACCTGATTCAACACAGTTGGCAGACTGTCCTGCTCTCTCTTACCTGTCTTAGTCACTTTCACCACTTGTAGCAGCTGGTTTCTTTAGCTCAGTTCCTTTTTGTCTTGATCCTGGAATATTGGATGCCCTATTTTGAAAGAAAATGGGTACATGAGATTTAGAAAACTCCAACCAGCCCAGGTGTTAAAACAATAGCACTCACATTTTATAATTAGGCCTCCCTCCAGTCCCCACAATAATAATATTCACATTTAATAAGTAGACCTATTTCCCTCCATTCAACCCCAACATTAAAATAACAGTATATCCATTTACTCAAAACATATTTCCCTCCCTCAAAACAGTCCCAGCAATAAATTAAATAACATTAAAGTTTAATAAATATAGCCATTTTCCAAAACCATCCCCGGCAATAAATAATTCATATTCACATTTAATAAATAGCCCTCCTCCCCAAAAATCGGCCCCATATTCAAGTGATAGCCCTAAACCACCCCAGCATTAAATTAAAGGTTTCTTCACCTCACCTTAAATAATTAGCCCCCACCTACAACTCACCAATAAATAGCCTACCTCCCACACTATATTAAGATCCTCCCTTCCCTCACATATTATATTAAAATACAGCGTGCACACACACACGCACACTATATTAAAATACTGTGCACGTGCACACACACACAATATTTAAAATACTGCGAACACACGCAGACTATATTATGAATATGGCCAAACACACACATGCAGACTATATGAAAATGGCCAAACACACACACGCACACTATAGCAACATGGGGTCACACACGCACACTAAAGCAACATGAAACCACACATGCACACTATAGCAACATGGGGCCACACGCACACTATAGCAACATGGGGCCACACATGCACACTATAGCACATGGGGCCACACACGCACACTATAGCAACATGGGGCCACACACGCACACTATAGCAAAATGGGGGCACACAGATACACAGACACACACTTACCTTGTTACATCCGATCCAGCCATCCATATGCCCGCCCGAGCAGCAGCACCTCCTTCCTGCGTGCTGCTCAGTGAATGGAGAGTCAGTGATGTGCCGCCTATGCAAGTAATCACATGGGGCGGCACCTGTCACGTGGTGCTGTCCAAAGTGATTACTTGCACTGGCGGCTCGTCACTGACTCTCCGTCTGCCGCGCAGGGAGTTGCTGCTTTTCAGGCGGGCATGCCGGGCCATCTAGCCATTGGCCAGTGCCAGATGGCCACTCCGGCCCTGCTTATAACAATATTATTAAACTTTGCATGGGAAATCTGAGCACATATGCAAATTCCTTTCAAAGTCTGCTTTAATGTGCTTTTTCAAATTGCAAATCCAAGACATTAGTAAACAGACTTGTATTTCAAATAAAAAGATTTGTATGTTACACAGCATGATAACTAATCTCGTGGATAGTGGTGGTATTGTGGAATATTAAGTAAGGAACATTTTCCGTTCAAGACAGGTGGATTTCACTTTTAACATGGTAATAGTAATTCATGTCATTTGTCATGTCTGTTGTTTTGAGTTATATAAAGTATATATGCCTAGATTGAGGTGAATTGTAATATAATGGTGTGCTGTAGAAGCACATTCAACAGCAAATCCAACTGCATTTGAATTCTGTATTTACTGTCATTTTGAAACATAAAAATTACGTGGAAAGGGTATAGTTGTTCATACAAAATCATTTGGGCAATTCCTTTTGAACTGTAGAAACCTTGACACAAAGCAACCATAAATCATTCTGTTCAACAGTATTGATTAACTGAACTGCCAACTGTATTCTCTCTTAGTTTCCTACCAGATAATTCAATGAAACATTAAAAATAGTGCCTTCTATCGAAAGATACATAATGTACACTATTTCTGCAAATTAAATATTACGCTATATTAATACGTGTTGTCTTAATTTGCTGTAAATGTTTAGTTTTTTTTTTATTTTTCTGAAGTCTACTTGCTGTGACCTTGATATATACTGCTATTTATTTTTAAAGATGTATGTATATCATAAAGACTACATTTACTAGAATGTTTTGTCCCTTTCCATTCAATCGTAGGTTCTCCTAATGGAGCTGTAAAGTTCCAAGCAGGCAACATAATATTACAAATCAGATTAGTAATGGAAATGCTGTGGTGTAAAGAAAATGTTAAAATAGCACAAACTTTTACAAGAAAACATATTTCTTTTGTGTAATGTTCTAGGACATCAGCAGTAAGCCATTTTGGATCATAAACTTGTTATTATGCAAACCTTATTTCTGTAATTTTATGTTGTTTGGATCAATGAAATTGTAAATTTAATGAAAAAAAACTGTTAATGTTGTACTTAGATTTTTATTTAAAAAAAGAAACGAGGGAACAAAACAACAGACAAAAATGTATGTCTTCATAATGTGCTTTAAACGTAAAATTGAATTTTGTCTTCATACAAAATTTTTAAAGTTCATCAAGCTACAGCACACTTTATTGAAATCAATTATACAACTTAATTAAATAGAAACACATCTAAGTAGGAATCACTATTTGCAGTCATCACAGTATATTTTAAACTTAAATGCAGATAGTGCACAGTAAACAGAACGAAATTCTAAAACACAAATATTGTAATTAGGTACAGGATACATGATATAAATTATAATGCTTTCAAATATTGCTAAATACAATTCAGTAAATTGGCGAGATTTGTTTTCATAGTTTTGGTGATTACCTACTTTGGACCACAGATGTTTACTCACCTGTGATTTATAATACAAACTTCTATCCTGGTCGGGGTGGTGAGATGGAGACATTAGAACCACAATGGGGCTTTGTGCCATGGCTTTGAAAGGGATTATTACCTTCCATACCAACCACAAGGTAGATGTTCTAAAATGTGGAGGTAGATGGTCTTTGACAGCATTGGTTGTCAGCTTTTGCAGTTTAACATTTAACTTAATTTTTTATACTTCTCAGTCTATCTTTATTAAATACCAAATTAATAAGTCAACTTTGATTATGCTGAATGTATTGATTATATTGAAAGTATTCCACCCACACTTACTGCATTATTTATACAAGGCAGACAATTTTACGTCAAAATTAGAATAAAATATATTAAAAAAATTTGAACAACATAAATTGTGTTACTTAAGTGGAAAATGTATGTTTAGAAGAAATACTTTCTTTCAAGTATATTTCTAGCACCATATAAACAATGTATATTCCTGTTTTATTATGAAAAGGGGCTTTTTTTGTATCAATGCATTTCTTGCACAATTTATATAGTATACTGATATAGTATATTACAATTAGAGATGCTCAGACTTGGTTCCTCGAGAACCGAACACACACGAACTTAGGGGAGCCGAGTACCGATCCGAGCCGACTTGATACTTTTGCGCTTTTTTCGGAATCGAAAACGAAGCAAAACTTCATTGTTACCTCGTCGGATCTCGGATCTCGCGAGTTTAGAAATCTATAAATACCGCCCTCCACGGCGATCTAGCGCTATTTGAAAGAGAGACACAGAAGGGGTAGCACACTGTGTAGAGCAGTTGGTCAGCCAAATAGATAGAATTGAAAGAGGAGGGGGTAGCAGTGTTCAACAAAGTCTACAGTGGCAGTCAGGAGATCTCCATTGGTAATTCTCATTGCAGAAAAATACAAATATTAGTGCTGTCAGGGTTGGTGTAATTCTGCAGTCAAATTCTACTGTGTTATATAGGTAACACACAAAGAGAAGAGGTCCATTGGTAATTATCATTAAAGGAAAATACAAATACTAGGCCTGGCAGGCTTTTCTTCTGACTTTGCAGTCAAATTGTGCGGTGTTATATAGGTTACACACACAGCGAAGTGCTCCATTGCTCCATTGCTAATTGTCATTGCTGAAATAGAAATACTAGGCCTTGCAGGCTTTTCTTCTGACTTTTCTTTTCTGCCACTGCTGTGTGCCAATGTGTCCTAGATGTGGTAGGAACTGCTGTGTGTTTGAGTCGTTGCTCTGTTGCTTAGCATCCAGCCAGGTCGCTGCAGTATTTGTCCAAAAGTGTATGAAAATAATAATGTGACCTGTGAGTTGGTCAAAATTGACTGCAAATGACTTGAAATTAGTGTTTTTGAGGTTAATAATAATGTAGGATAAAAACAAAAGCAATATGTGCTTTTAGCATATTTTAGCAATTTTTTTATAAAAAAAAAAGATCCAAAACCAAAACACACGAGTGCGGTTTTGCAAAAACCAAAACCAAAACACAAAGCTAATCCAAAACCAAAACCACTTCACGGGGGTCAGTGAGCATCTCTAATTCCAATAATTTAAAAAAAATACCTACTATGAAATTAGTTTATTTATTATTAATTAACATTTTTTGTTTATAAATAGTTTGTGAGTGCATTATTCTTTCTTTGTGTTAATGATTGTAATCTTGATACCTGATATATTTTGAATACAAAACTCAAATTTAAAAAACCCCACTCCATCTGAATACTTTGTCACTAGAATACATTTATCCTTAGTGTGTGTTGGGATACAAGAATCACCAGCACATTAGCTTTGAAAACAGATACCTTTCCTATAGCCATTCTATTGTATTACTATACAGTGAGAGGTTAATATGGGCATTGGTCCCCTGAAGTCACCATTTATGCTTAACTGATGAAAAACATGCATTCCAGTCACAGGGGAGTGGTAAGTTCCTTAAGCTTCTAGATGTATCGTTCTAAGTCTGTTAAGGCATAAAGTGTCATGTAAATTATGTGTTCTGTTTTTATCACCTTTTTCAATTAAACTGTTATGGGAACCCCAAATATTATTTTGTTGGGTATTCCTGCCTTCAATAGATGAAACCACTGATTCTTTTCACACTTTTTATTCAGTAATCCAGCTTGTTTATGCTACTCTATACATCTATAGGTACTGGTCTGGTATCTTCTAGTTGCCTTAATCATGCTAGGAGGACCATTATTTCATTTATGTAACTTTGTATGTGTACCCAATCCCTCTAAAAGTAACAGAACTAGGACTAAATTGGTGCAGGGTCTAACGCGGGGTAGGTATTCACCAGGGACCCCCACAAGGAGGTATGGGCATTGCTGCTATTCCTACACAGGTTTCAGCCCTCTGTATATGTACCAAATATGACTAGCAGGTAAATGGAGTCTGGCATAAATATAGGAGGTCTTGCTGGAAAAGATACATCGGTTGCTGAAGACACCTGGAATACAGCAGAATGTTGAAGATACCAGGATTATAACGCACTGTTAAAGGTACCTGGAATATGTTGGATGACTGCAGATGCCAGAAATACAGTGAGTAACTGCAAATTCTGGGAATACGGTGGGTGACTGCAGATAACAGGAATACTATGAATACATAGGAAAACAGAGGATGGCTGCAGACACTCAAAAAATAGCAGAACAGATGGATTTACCAGGATTACACTGGAACAGAGAATATACCAGGGACACACTGGAACAGATGGAATTACCAGGAACACACTGGAACAGAGAATATACCAGGAGCACAGTGGAACAGAGAATATACCAGGAGCACAGTGGAACAGAGAATATACCAGGAACACACTGGAACAGATTGAATTACCAGGAACACACTGGTACAGATGGAATTACCAGGAACACACTGGTACAGATGGAATTACCAGGAACACACTGGAACAGATGGAATTACCAGGAACACACTGGAACAGATGGAATTACCAGGAACACACTGGAATAGAAGATATACCAGTAACACACAAGAAAAAGAGCTAAGAGTCAGCTTACAGGGTAAGAGACTTAATAAACTGGCACCATCTTGCAGTCACAGGTGCCTTATATAGTGCAAAGGCAAAAGGGAGTGGGAAGACTGGATTAAATAGAAATATAGGGCAGGTTTCAAAAAGGATGGGCATGTGCAATTCTGTGCATGCCCAAAGAACCAAGATGGTTGCTACAATCCATCAGCGTCATTGGAGTAGAAAGAAATGTCACCACCTAAGCAAACAATGAGAACAATGTGCTAGATCTCAGTAACTACATCAAAGGGTCCTGTACATGACAGGATCTACCATCTCCTCCATGTCTGGTTGTACCCAGTCTGAGAGCATTCCTCACACTTTGGATGTTTCTCGACCCACTTACATTTTCTAAATCAGTTTACATATTTACTATTATATTCCTTACTGTCATGAAGTGAGAAAAAAACAATGCATTAATGTGGTTTTCATATAGACTATCTGAGCAGGTTGCTAGCAATTCCATAGCTATTTGTCACGTGCCGCACCCATGCGCAGACCCGATCTCTTAATGTCTCTTCATCTCATTCATTAGCTGCAAGGTAAGCACCTTCTACAGCTTGATTGTGCCTGTTCTTTGTATCTACATCCTGCTCAAAATGTGGCTCCCAGAGGTTCTCTCACACTGCTGCCGCAGACTATCGCTACTCTGTTTTCAGCAGGCTTCCAAGCTTCCAGTCATTCACAGTGGTTAGTTCTGCAGCCGCAGACTATCGCTCCCCTGTATTCATCAAGCTTCCAGTCATTTACACTGATTAATACTGCAGCCGCAGACTATTGCTCCCCTGTATTCAGCAAGCTTCCAGTCATTTACACTGGTTAATACTGCAACCACAGACTATCGCTCCTCTGTATTCAGCAAGCTTCCAAGCTACCAAGTTGTTTACAGTGGTTAATACTACAGCCACATATTATCGCTCCCATGTATTCTACAAGCTTCCAAGTAGTTCACAGTGGTTAGTACTGCATCCGTAGACCATCGCTCCTCTGTATTCATCAAGCTTCCAAGTTGTTCACAGAGGTGAGTACTGCAGCTGAAGGCCATCGCTCCTCTATATGCATCAAGCTTCCAGTCATTCACAGCGGTTAACAAAGCATCCACAGACTATCACTCTTCTGTATTCAGCAAGCTTCCAAATTGTTCACAGTGGTTAATACTGCATCCACAGACTATTGCTCTCTTGTATTCTACAAGCTTCCAAGCTTTCAAGTAGTTCACAGTGGTTAATACTGCAGCCACAGAGTATTGCTCCTCTGTATTAAGCCAGCTTCCCAGCTTCCAGACATTCACAGCGGTTAATACTGCGCCCGCAGACTATCGCTCCTCTGTATATTCAGCAAGCTTCCTGTCATTCACACTGGTTAATACTGCAGCCACAGACTATTGCTTCTCTGTATTCAGCAAGTTTCCAGTCAGAACCATCTATATTCTTAACGTCCAGGTTCTCCCATTGGTTTTGCCTAGCACCTCCACTGAGGGACGCAACCTGCGGGGTAGAAGCCGCAAAGTCTATACCCCCTTGCGGAGATCCCTGGCGAAAACCATCTACCTAGGTAGACTCCACGCCCATGAGTTAGGTAGAATTATGCCAGGCAAACCAAAAGGATCCGACAATCCGAGTGCTGGTAACACTATTGCCTCTTTTCCTTTTAACAAAATACTGTTTGCCCCTTCATTTCACAGGTTCAACACCCACATTAACAGTAGCTCTGCTGTCCTCTGTCTAATCTGTTTTGTTAGGTCTGCTAGCTCTGTTTGTGTATCCTGTACTAGTGGATTTCATTTTCTCAATCCATTGCATTGCAATATCTAATATCTCTGTTAACATTAATCTCATTTTGTGTTTTTCTATGTTTACAGGTGACAGTTCTGGGTCTTTGTTTATGCACATTTAGATTTGCATACCCCCCATCTTCAGCTATTTCTAATCCTAACTATTTTTATGAGCCATCAAAAACACATATTGTTAGTAAGTTAAGCTTCCAGTCATTACAGGAACACCTATAACAAAAACCTTCCTTTATTGTTGTGACTTTCTACTCTCCATTCTTGTATTTAGTGAGATCTAACTTTCTCGATGTTTCCCTTATTTCCCTAGATACAGGGGGTGATGTATTTAATTACTTCTGGAGCTACAGGTCGGTAAGGTCCACACTTAGCCCACAAGGTGGGTGGAGCGTTTAATTTATTAGTGGGGGCATATTTATTTCTTGGTGGGGATTATTTAATTTAATAGTGGGGTTGGTGCAGATTTATTAATTTAGGGTGGGATGATGTGCCTATTCATTTAATGCTGGGATGGTTTGGCTGTTATTAATTGAATGTGTAGCTGGGTTTGGGGAGAAGGATTGCTATTTCTTAAAAGTAAATGCTAATTATTTAATGTTTGGGAATAAATAGGCTTATTTATTAAATGTGAATACTATTTCTTTAATGTTGGGGTTGTTTGGGGGAAATAGGTCTTCTTATTAAAGATTTTTTAAATAAATTTACAGTCTGGCTGGTTGCAAGGAGGGAGGACTAGTAATATTATTATTATTATTATTATTATTAATAATCTTTTTTATGGGGCGCCACAAAGAGTCCGTAGCGCCTTTCAAGGACAAACAACAGCACAGTACAAGGTGAAACAGCACAGTACATTAACAGTAAGCACTATAACTCTGGGAGCTCAAAGCACAGCTAGAGAGAAATGGTGAGGGATAATCAGTACAAGCTGGTAACCTGAGCCCAAAAGGTGGGCGTAGATGACAGGTTAAGAGCCACTGAGAGGAACATACAGAAACGAGAGTAGTCGGAGGGCAGAAGGTCCAAGAGGAGTTGGCCTGAGTAGCTGAAGAGCAAAGTTAAAAGTGGTGGAAACAGGAGGAGAGAAAGCCCTGCTCAAAGGAGTGTTCAATCTAAAAGGAGGGGTAGACAGACAGATACACCAGGGTGAAATGGAGAAACAGGTGAAACGGAGGAGGTGGGGGAGAAGGGAAGAGAGGGGGAGAGGTAGCCAACAGGTGGGTGGTTAAGCAGGTGACTGGAAGGCTTTTAAGAAAAGGTGGGTTTTTAATGTCCATTTGAAACTGGACAGATTAGGAGATGTTCTGATGGAACAAGGGAGCTAGTTCCAATGAAGGGGGGTGGCACGGGAGAAGTCTTGGATACGTGTGTGAGAAGACTTAATCAGAGGGGAATAGAGGCGACGATCATTAGTCGATCGCAGTGGGCGGGAAGCAGTGTGAATAGAGATGAGGTTGGAGATGTAGGAAGCAGTGGAGTTGGTCAGGACCTTGTAAGTCAGAGTGAGGAGCTTGAAAAGGATTCTGTAGGGGAAGGGGAGTCAGTGGAGGGCTTGCAAGAGGGGGGGAGACAGAAGTGGAACGGCAAGAAAGGAAGATGAGCCTAGCAGCAGCATTGAGTACAGATCAAAGAGGAGCAAGATGAAAGTGGGGGAGGCCAATAAGGAGAAGGTTGCAGTAGTCCAAGCGGGAAATAATCAGAGAGTGGATAAGAGATTTGGTGGCACCCTGGGAGAGGAAGGACCGAATGCAAGCAATAATAATATGGGAAATAAAATAAATAAAACAGGAGTGTTTTTGATTTAATGTCGGACTTCCCTACAGTGCTCACTTATCGCTATGCTTTTTATATCTCCTATACCTGTCCTTTATCCAAACAGGGACCCAACATTTCATGATCCAAACAAGTACAACTGAGCTTAACACACAAGAAGTGAAAGCAGCAAGAACAAGTAGTAGTGAGCAGGACAGTCTGCCAACTGGTGGGTCAGTCACGAGTTTTGGGACTTGTTTGAAAAAATCCTTGATAAGTCTATTAGCATGTAGACACTTCCGCGGAACCCAAAATGTTTCTCCAGACCACGGCCCCTCCACTAGACCAAGCAGTGAATCTGTCCTTGGACCCTCTTGGAATCAAGTATATTTTCTATTTAAAATTCCAGATGTCATTGCACATTAATTGAGTGAGGTCTCTGAGAATGAAGACGTTTAAACTTGCTTGAAAGAAATGACAGCCTTGAGAAAGGAACAATGAAACGTGTTTGGGATTTTCAATGTGCGAGGAAGCTTCAAACTGAAGGACACAGGGTTAGTTTGATTAATAATAGAAAAAGGTCCAATGATCCTAGGCCGGAGTTTTTACAGGGTCGTCTGAGCCTAATGTTACGAGTGAAAAGCCAGACCTTCTGACCTACTTTAAAGCTGCTGATTCCGTGGTGTTGGTCCGCAAACATTTTGGAATGAAACGAGGCCCACCTCAAAGCAAAGTGAACTTTTTTCCAAATGATCCTAAGTCTAGAAGCCATAGAACGCATGTCTGGGACACCTGAAGAGTTGAGAGAGGCCAAAGAGTTGGATCTAGGATGAAAACCTGGGTTAGAGTAAAACTGGGAGGTACGAGTGGAAGAATGACGTGATTTATTATATGCAAACTCTGTGTCACGCTCTGGCCCCACATACGGGTACCAGCGCCTGTACCTTCTTCTCGCCGGCGGTGATACCGGTATATCGTGGCATCAGTTCCATTACGAGCACCATCTTGCGGTCGGACCTGCGCATGTGCATAACTGCAGCCCTCTTTGAAACCTCCTCTCTTCACCCATTGGCCGCAGGATCATGGAGCCCTATTTTGAACCACCTGTATTCACCTGTTTGGCGCCTGTTCTTCAAGCTCACTTCCTGCAGCAGTAGAATAATATATAGTATAATCTGGCTCCTGCTTCCTCCATGTCCTGCTACCGCTACATCAGCCTGCTCTCATTTCCGTGGCCAACATTGAACTACCGCTGTTCCAGTACCTCTGCTACTATCTCCTGAGTTACTACATTGTGTCAGCTGCGGTTCTCTCTCCACTGCCTCTCAGAGCTAGCACTGTTCCTGTGACTCCTCAGCTGTTGTCCTGAGTTACCACCATTACATCAGTCTACTCTCATCTCCGTGGCCAGCATTGAACTACCGCTGTTCCAGTATCTCTACTACTTACTTTCTGGCGTCAGTGCCTGTCTCCCATCATCTCCTGGCTCCTCCATACCTCTCTGCCGTTTACTCTCTCACGAGGCCGCGACCTGCGGGATAGGTGCCGCTAAGACCATACTCCCTTGCGGTGGTTCCTGGTACACCTACCCGTTAGACTCTGCGCCCGTGAGTGAGCCTTCATATCCAGCAGAGTCTGGGGATCCACAGTTCGACCAAGACAACCATGACATTCTGCCTATGGTAGTAAAGTTGACCAGTTGTCATGAAATTCAGAGGTGTACAAGTGTAAAAACTGTTCCAGGTATTGATTAATCCTTTCATTCTGCCCACTGGATTGTGGGTGGTACGCTGATGAAAGGCTGATGTTGGTTCCGAGGAATGCACAAAGAGACTTACAGAATCGGGCAGCAAATTGAGAGCCACAATCAGAGACAATATCAGAAAGAAGGCCATGAAGCCGGAAGATGTGCTGGACTCTGGAGTATAGTTAAGGTAATAAAACGAGACATTTTGCTAAATCGATCCACCACACCCATATAATGTTATGCCCTGCTGAACATAAAATCCACAATAAAATCCATAGATAAGTGTGTCCAGGGTCTGGTAAGGGCAGACAACGGCATGAGCTGGCCTAAAGGGACTTTATTTCTAGCATATATTTCACAGGATAGAACAAGTCTTTGACATCAGAAGACATGGTGGGCCACCAAAAAGAATGTGAGAGAGTCTCTGTGGTCTTAAAGATCCCAGGATGTCCGGCGGTTTTATTTCTATGAGCTTCAGTGAGGACAGCCTAAGGTGGACTGGTACAAACAAATGGTTTGCGGGTGCTTCTGAGGGAGCCAACTCAGAGTAAAGAGTACAAAAAGTAATACCCAAGTCTTGGGCCAACTCAACGTTAATAGCATAAGATGGTATAATAGGCAGCGGTTCCGGAGCACGTACATAGTGTGAAATTCTTGGATCTAAATCTATAAGCTATAACAAAGTGAAAGCAGGTAAAAAACAGTGCCCACCACGCTTGCCTAGGATTTAACCGTTTTGCAGATTCTATGTACTGTAGATACTTATGGTCAGTGATAACTGAGATGACATGAAGGCCCCTTCAGCCAGTGACGCCATTCTTCAAAGGCCCATTTGATGACCAAAAGCTCCCGATTGCCTACATCATAGTTAGTCTCCGCAGCAGAGAATTTGCGGGAGAAGAAAGCACAGGAATACAGTTGATGATTGCAAGGGTCCTTCTGAGACAGAACAGCGCAAGCACGTATATCAGAGGCTAATGCCTCCAGAACAAAAGGTAAATCAGGATTAGGATGCCTCAAGAGAGTCATCTTTTAAGAGCTTCAAAAGAACTAATAGCCTCTGGGGACCAATTTCCAGGATCCGCCCCCTTCCAGGTAAGGGCAACAATGGGAGCCCCCAGATCCGAAAAAGCACAGTTAAATCTTTGGTAGTAGTCAGCAAAACCCAGAAACCTTTGGACAGCTTTCAGATTAATGGGTCGTACCCAATCCAGGATAGCCTGAACTTTGTTTGGATCCATAGAGAATCCGGCAGAGAAGATTATATATCCCAAGAATGATACTTTCAGAATTTCAAACTCACATTTTTCAAGTTTAGCAAAGAGGTGATGGTCTCGCAAATTGTGGAGAACCTGCTGGACATGACGTCAGTGTTTTTGCAAGGAGTGGGAGTATATTAATATGTCATCCAAATAAAAAACAACAAACTGATCGAGGAACTCCCGAAGAACTTCATTAATGAGATCTTGAAAGACAGCAGGCGCGTTACAAATGCCGAATGGCATGACCAAATACTCGTAGTGCCAGAATGGGTGTTGAAAGCCGTTTTTCACTCATCATCCTCTCTGATGTGGATGAGATTATATGCACTGCGAACATCAATTTTAGGGAAACAACAATGGAACAAGAATCGTGAGTGCAGAAACTAAAACCGCATTTTTGGAGGAGATGATCTGCAGACCTAGGCGAACTCGCCCCTTATTCCCTATGCCTGCTCTTTTCCCGATTTGTTATGGCAGAAGCGGGAAAAGTGACCCTTGATGCCACAGTATAGACAAAGACCCTGAGTCCGTGTTCTGGTTTTTTCCTCTAGCAAAAGACGATAGGCACCAAATTGCAAAGGCTCCTCACCGTTGTAATGGTGTGGAGAAAGGGCTGCCCTACAGTAACAGAAGGGGGAGAGATTAAAGGGGCCACCCTCCTTTGTGATTGTAACAAGCCGCGGCGATCCACGGCCACTTCCCCCAGCTGCGCCCGGCTGCCCAGTGTTGCCGGGACACGGCACCGCTTAGAGAGTCTCCCGACCATTGCCATAGTGATGGTTGGGATGGAGGAAGGCAGAAGTGACGTTCCGGCTGTTACTATGACAGCCGGGATGCAGCTGGGGGAAGAGGTGATCCGCGGTTCGTTACAAACACAAAGGAGGATGACTCTTTAATATCTCCACCTTCCGTTACTGTAGTGACAGCCCTTCCTCCACAACATTACAAGGGTGAACAGTGCATTCCTTTTAATGTAGTGAATCATTTCCTGGTTCTCTCTGCTTCCAGCAGTGTTAAGAGTGCTTAGAGAATGAATATCTATTAAGCACATGCTGATTAATCTAGAATCTTAAGCATGCTAACTGTTATAATGTAAAAGTAAGCACCAAGTTTCCCATTCCGCTGAGAACTCAGAGCAGAATATAACAGATTACACTGCCCTGAGATGATTTTTCTCCTTTCCTGTTTCCAGTAGAGATAGGTTTGTTTTGTATGTGTATCTCTCTACTTCTTTCTCTGTTTTTCTGTCCCATTCTTTCTGCCCTATTCTTTCTGTCCCATTGTTTCCCATTTGTGTGTCTCTTTCTCCCTCTGTTTCCACATGTGTACTTCATGTGTGTTTCACTCCCCCCGTGTTCTCTGACGCTGCATTGTGGGGGTCTGCCTCTTTCTTTCTCCCCCTTTGTTTGTATGTCTGTATTATTTTTACCTCTCCTTCCCTCTGTGCCTCATATTTTAAAAGCTTTATTCAATACAAAATGCATTAGACAAATAAATAATTAAGCATATTTCTAATGATGTTAATCTGGTACTGCCATCCAGAGACAAGTACCGAAGACTCCTCTACAAATCCTATATTTGCCACTGATTAGTAAATAACATGCACTGCTAGAAGCTATGATGCTTTGTGGTTTAAGGTTTGCAAAGCTATTACAGGAAATGCAATCATCTCATGCTGTCATAGAAACACTATTATCAGCATCTAGCCTTAAATGATATATAGGAGAAAAGGGTAAGTGCACAGTAGGATGATTATTGCACAGACATGACCTGGTTAATAAACACACTTTATTTTTCTTCTTATATTTATTTAAGAAAAATGCATAGCTCATCTTCTTCTGCCCTTTACATTCTAAAGCCTGAGGTGATCCTAGACAAAAGGTCACTGACAGCAATATCATGTATATAATATGAATGTCATGGCAGCAAAATACTTTGGGTTTTATTATCAATTTAACTACATTAAATGAAATGACTGCATGTTATTTTTGTTGTTTTTTAGTTAGTACACAACTTAATTATAGATTGTTCTAATATCCCTACTTCTTTCTCTTTTTTCACTGGCAGCCACTATCATTGTACTTAATTCCTTTGTTTTGATTAGCTGAAGAAAACATTGGTCACTACATTCTTTGGTCAATACATTCTTTAGTTAGCCCCTACAAAGAGCACTCTGTGGGAAACACTCACCGTTAATTAATCAGCCACCACAACACTTGTCAGCTGTCAGAGTAGATAACTGTTAATATTGTGCAACAAAGCCTGGGCAGAAGTTAAAACTGTTGGGACTGGAATAAATATATTAATTCTGCACATGACCAGGGCCGTCAAGAGAAATTTGGAGCCCCAGTACACCAACTGGATTCTTGTATCCATCTGGAATGCTGGGACCTGTTTAGAAAATGAATAGTTACATGAAGTATTGAAAACTGAGCAATAAGTGCGCACAGTACATAACACAGATTATGCAGTATATAATATATACATTGTAATAAAACATTACATTTATCACGCCACCCCTAGCCACATAACTCCATCCCTCAGCCACATGTTGCCAAACATCATCCACATCACGTCAACCCCCCCAGCCACATCACTCCACCACCACAGCCACATCATAACTCCCCCAGACACATCATTAACCTCCCCAGACACATCATAATCTCCCCAGACACATCATTGACAGCCCCGCCAGCATACTTACCTAAGCTGTGCTGGTCCTGCAGAGTGAGCAGGGCAGTTGTAAATCTCGAATAGAGGTGACCAAATCTTATGAGACTTAGAGCTCCTCGGACTGTGTGTGACTTTACTGTCACACTGTCTTGGGACTGGGAAGCTCCCTCCTCATAGACCCAGTCAGCCTTTATGACATCTGATTTAATGGACTCTGCACCTTCGAGGCCCCTGCACCATCCTGGACATTGCCCAAATAGGCCTCTGCACCCTCCAGGACTCTGTACCCCATATGCACTTGCACAATCATGGCCCCATCTAGGTCTTTCTACATTATAGCCTCAGTTTAAAATAAAGATAATGCTTATCTGTCAAATGCTCAATAAATGTACTACAGGCAGGATCCTCAGCTTTCACTTATAGTCACTTTATTATCTGTGGAAGAAATACACATCGACAACCGCCCATGTGTAAAATTTTGGTGCTTAAAATTGCAGGCTGTGAGGACAAATCATATCCCTGATAAATATTACGAGGGTTTTGTTCTCACGATATTGGTATTTTTTAGAGTCATATTCTAGAGTGATTTTTTATTGCCAGTGTGATATTTGTGGAACAGTTCTTCTTATGTGTATTTCCTCCACAGATAATAAAGTGTCTATAAATGAGAGCTGAGAATCCAGCCTGTAGTACATTTATTGACCATTTGACAGATAAGCTTTATCTTTATCTGAAAATTGTACACTAATTACTATGCTATGAGCGCCCTTTCTTCCTATGTTTTTATTAGCCTAAATTATTCCATTTCAGGTGTGAATGTTTAGAAGAAAGGAGCTGTTATTTGCTTTTGGACTTTATTTTTTTTTATGGTCTATATGTAGGGAATTGTTTATGTATTTCGTGTATATAATTTGTATCCCTCCACTTAACCCTCTTTCCATGCTCGCTCTCATCTCCTGGATC
Organism: Mixophyes fleayi; assembly: GCF_038048845.1. Taxonomy (NCBI): domain Eukaryota; kingdom Metazoa; phylum Chordata; class Amphibia; order Anura; family Limnodynastidae; genus Mixophyes; species Mixophyes fleayi. The sequence goes on from NC_134402.1 coordinate 72,127,303, forward strand.
CTCCTTTGAAAAGGGTGCGCTTGCTCCCCTCCTCTGACTCCCTCTGTGCCGATTGTCTGTTGCCCTCCCTTTAGGATGTAAGCTCTAATGAGCAGGGCCCTTCTCCCTCCTGTCTCTCTACCTTCTCTTCTGCTCCAACCTCAATATTATTGATTTTCCTGGAGCATCTGAAGTCTCGATATTACTCGTTTATTGTTCTGTACTGTTATTCCCTGTACTGTCCATCATTTGTACTGTGTTCGGCGCTGCGGAAACCTTGTGGCGCCTTATAAATAAATAATAATAATAATAATATTTATATATCTAGTATAAATAATGTAAAGTTTTTCAATGCTTTTGCACTAATTCTAATGTTTACTTTACATGTATACATATTTGTCTAGCTTAAATAACATCAAGTTTTTCAATGTTTTTGCACTAACACTACATTGTATTGCTATGCTAAAATATCCATATTTAGATAGGTAAGGACAAATACTAACAATCACATTTCAAGCTGTTTGTCAAACCTCTCCCCTACATTTACCTTGTAAAATTTATAGCAATATGCTGAATGTTCTCCATTTAACCTTTCGCCCACAACCTTGGTAAATAATCCTTCTCACATCTAAAGAAAGGAAAATGTATTTATGTGTTGTATTTTATAATACTGATTAAAAAAAGAAAGCACAGCTGGTTTTCTGGAGATCTAAAACAGAAAAACTGACACATTTTACAAAGTGAAGAGATTGTATTGAGATGCGTCCATGAGTCTCACTTCACTTGTTACAATACTTTTAATTTTAATGCCCGCAAGTAGAAGAATCACTTTAGAGTGCACATGATGTTGAAAGATGCTAGAGATATAATTGAATCAAGCTGGGGAAGTACTAGAGAACTTACAAAATGTTCTCTCCTCCTGACTTTGTTCGAATTTTTATTTGTACCACCTACAGTCTATGCTTTCAACATTGTCAAAAAGGAATGCAAATGCTTGAAGTAGTTCTATAGAACTAACTAGTAGAAACTCTTATTATGACAAAAAGAACAAGACATAGCTGCTAAGAAAGTTGACCACTTTAATCAGTATTCTTTTTAGTAAATATTTCTTTAAGTGGTCTTCATTCAGTGTTTAACGTGTGTGTTTAATTTAACTAAATTATAATTTCAGATAAACTGGTAATTGTGAATGTTAATGGACTCAAAACACTGAAATGTCCTTCGTGTCACCTAACACCACTTACAATGTATCTTGGGTCATTAGAATAACAACAACAATAATTTGCATTTAAATTGGTTTTTGATGGAAATAAAATAAGCGTACTTTCCACTGTCTGTCTCAAACATGGATATGCAATGCCTATTAGCCATAAAACCAGATAAGAAAACTATGAAATCAGCAAGATTGTTGTGTATTTTTAGAGACAAATGCTGCTATTGAGAAACAGTTGATGTTGAATAAGCAAGGTATTAAATAATATTTGTTTAATTTATAACTTTTCCTTTGGCTTAGACCAAACTACTGCTTTAAAAATGCCAAGAATATCTGAATAAAAACACTGAAATGCTACATTTTAAAAACACAAACAGAATATACATCAAGGTAGGGACATATCCCCTATGTAGCCTTTGTGACTGCAGAGGGGACTGTGAATGTTTTACTGTCTGCATTTCTTCTTTTAATCATTTATTTATAGTGGAGCTTTCATGTTGCTCATTCTGCCTATTTCAGTCCCTACTAGACTATTTTTTTGATTTTCCCCTTACTACAACAATGTTCCCTCTTTAAACCAAAAACTTAATATACAGAACAAAATTGGTGTTAGCGAAGGCCACATTATCAAGAGGGTGACATATAAAGGAATGATCATATTTTAATAAAGCTGCTGGGAAGAGTGGGTAGTAATATACAGGGGTTGCACTGCATAAATGCCTGGTTTTATTTATGGTCTAGCTACTTATATGCTGCTGTACTGTAAGTAACATCACTGGAGAATAATGAGTTCCAATTACAGTAATATGGGCCCAATGAACGACTCAAACAATGGCTGAAAAATTGCAGACTTACGTGTGTATTTTTAGTGTCATGTATCTTAACATGCACCCAACTCAAAATACAGCATATTGATACAGCAAATGTAAAAATGGGCAACTGAAAAAAATAGCATAGATATGCAAATGCGTAAAGTTGTGTCCAAAGGCTGGATTCTACTATTTTAGAGTGACACGTATTGACAGTTGCGTCTCTGTTGCAAATATATTAAGGTTAACAACTTGATTAATGTGAGTGCTACTAAATTGTTCTGCACAATTGTGATGAAGAGTATGTGAACTAGGTTCGTTCTAGCACATTTGGTGGTCCTGGGCTAAGATTGCCAAATTTTGAGATAACATGAATATCCTTTTATCCAAAATAACACTTACACCTAGTACAAACCCTCAGATGAATTAGAGACACACTTTTTTAATGCAGTTAGGTGTGTGGTGGCACACAATTAGAGAATATTACAACTCCCCTCCATGTAACAGGTGCACAATATAAAATGTGTTTGCTTCAATAACTACTTGATAAACTGTGATGACTTTCTTCCAAGATAACTCACCCATCCCAGGCTCGCCAGGGTTCCTGGAGATATATTCAGTTTCTTCCCCTCACCCACCCTACCCTTCTCTTACACCGATTAATCCTCTTTATTGCACACAGGCATATACCTAAGTTACCCATACATACTGTTACTATCTAAATGCCGCTACACTCTCATTGGAACTAATTAGTGTACATTTGTAAGACCAAATGTAATTAGGTTCTTTTGTTGGTTGATCCTAATGCCTGATATTTTGTGCATTGATGCATTTTGAAAATAGAAAACCCAAAACAAGTCTTTAATATACATTGTACAAGCTCACAAAATGGTGTACCTCTACGACAACATTTGGCAATTGCACCTCTGGAGGCAGATTAGGGGAGGAAAGGGGCAATCTAACATAGGCCAAGTACTCTAAGGGCATGTTGACGTAATTGTTAGTAAGCTAGACCTCTGCGGATAAACATAAATACACCTGTCAGGTGCCGTATCACTTGCGGCTAGTAGAGAGCAGGTGCAAATACACCCCGATGATGATGACCGACACCATTAGCTTTTCACTTCTGATTGGATGATTGTGGGAACATCTCTCTTATTAGCAGATATTAGAGGATTAAATGGCCGCTTGTTTGTGTGAATTTTTGCTTTAGTTGTGATCAGACCAGCACAGCACTAGAATTCTTTATAGGTATGTAAATTTTGTTATGATAACAAATAGCAAATGTGTGTCACACCAGCAAAATGAATGTTTACAAACGTTTCTGCGTATGACATTTACATTACATGATTATTTTTTTCACAATACTTCTTTGATTATAATGTATAATTCTTTAATTATAATGATTATAATGTGAATATAATTATAAGCGTCATCATAGTATTCTCCCAATATTGTCCAAGCCCCTTTAGTATTCCACTTACAGAACTGATTCTTGATGATAGACTTCTAAATGGTTTCTTTAAAAGTTATAGCCAACGAGTTCCTTCTACAGCTTCAGAATAGTTGATTTTCCACCCATTTAATTATATAAAATATAAAATAACTCTGGTATAGTATGTAAAAATAGGACAAGCAATTTATTATATCAAAACATGATTAAAATTCCAATCTCATAAAAACATAACAGAGATACCAGGTACTCCTACCAGACATATGTAAACATAATCACAGGATAAAGATCTTAATGCAAAGTCAGATGTTTATGGCATAGGAAAATACCCATAATCCTTTCAACTTGACACAGCTCTGCCAACACATTTCGACCTAATGGTCTTTTTCAAGGAGTTACTCAACACAGATTTTACCATGAAGAACATATTTTTCTACAAAACTACATGTATTTGGTAAAGCTTTCTTTGCACAATGTGGGTATATTTGTGCAGTGTTTCCTTACCATCTTGGTTGTTTGGAGTGCTAAGTCGTGGCTGAATTAAGGTGGGTGCTTTGACCTTAAAGAAGATACAACTTACCTGCACCATCAAAACACAGAGACCCCAGACCAGGAAACAGATGTCCTCTCCCTGCATTCCACCAGCAGAATCTCCCAGATCCTCGTTTACTGAAAACTGCTACAACTCTATAACTAGAAAGAAAACAAAGAAAACTCCAACACTGTACACACCGTCCCTCCTCTTCCCTATAAAAACATAAAGGTGAGCTGCCTAGCTCCATACATTCAAATCAACACAATTGTCCCAGTACTTATCATAATACCGCCCCCTACTGGACATAAGCAATATACATTTTGTCATATATACATTTCCTTTAAAATCTCACACTGCTCACTACAGTGACCTTGGATTGCTATAAACATCCCACTCACACCAAGTGCTGTATACCCCCAATTATCTAGAAACTTTTAAAGAGCTTACACCAACTGCCCTTCTAAGAGCAGTCTCCCACAAACAAATGCTAGAAACCCACAATTATAAACATTTACAGCTATAAACAGAAGGACAGTTAAAACCCACCTCTCTTCAAAGAACAGTCTTCCAACCAATTCACAGTGCTAGGAACATATAAAATACTAACATTCATTCTCACATCCTAAATACTTCCCCCTACCAAGTACAAAGAGTGTACAAAGGGACGTGAGCAGAGCGACACCATACAAGCTAAGAACACTCTTTAGCTTCTCTCAGCTAGATCCCGGCACTCTACCCACAACACCTTCCTCAACAATATCCTTAATAGCGATCGAAGTTAGTCCAGCATCCAAGTTGCTAAGGCTAGATGGCTCCTCCACTTTCCTGGATTCCTCAGAAGAATTCTTGAGCATTAGTCCCACTGCTGCTGCTGGGAGTGGATCTTCATCCCAGAAGCAGACTGGTAGGTTACAACAATTAACTGTTAAACGATCCTTTGCAAGAGGAAGCAAGTATGAAAGCTGTCACCCAGTCGCAAAGCAGGTCACAGACGGCATGGCGACTATGCAAGTATTAGATCTGCGTCCAATATCTACTATTAATGCAGCTGGTTTTAAACAGTTAATTTTACTAGAAAAGCTTTTCCTCACCTCTACCAGAAGGTTCGTTAAAATGTAATTATTGGGTTACAAAATGCCATTCTACCCACTGTACACTTAACCACAGATACGTGGAAAAGCGTAACTGGGCAAACTAAAGACTATATCACTGTGGCAGCCCACAGGTTTGTAGATTCGCCTTCACCAGCAGCAACAGCAGCAGCATGTTCCCAAGTACGTCACATTTTTCAGAGGCAGGCTACCCTGTGTATCACCGGCTTCACCAGGAGGCACACAGCTGACATTCTGTTACTAAAACTAAGGGATTGCAACATCATCATCATCATCTTCATCATCAGTTATTTATATAGCGCCACTAATTCTGCAGCGCTGTACAGAGAACTTATTCACATCAGTACCTGCCCCACTGGAGCTTACAGTCTAAATTCCCTAACATACAAATACAAGCAGACAGAAAGAAAGACTAAGGTAAATTTTGAGAGCAGCCAATTAACCTACTAGTATTTTTTTTGGAGTATGGGAGGAAACTGGAAGCATGGCTTATCCCGTTTGGACTCTCCTCAGGATGTCATTTCTGATAACGCCACCAATATTGTGATGAATACAGCTGGGTGAATTCATTCACATTCCCTATCTTGCTCATACAATAAACTTGGTGGTTCAGAGCTTTTAGAAAAATGACAGGGACGTGCAAGAGATGCTGTCTGTGGCCCGTAAAAAATCTAGAAATTTCTGCCATTCGGCAACAGCATGTTCGAGATTGCAGCAGCTACAAGAACAGTTTAATTTGCCCTGCCACCAACTTAAGCAAGAGGTGGTAACAAGGTGGAATTCCACCATGTATATACTTCTGCAGATGGAGGAACAGCAAAAAGTTATCCACGCTTACTCTACAAGCCATGACATTGGGAAAGGAGGGGGAATGTAACTGTAACTCCACCTGATCCTACCATCAACATCCAAAGGATGGTAGAGGATTATTTTAACAACAGCATGGAAATGAACACATCAGACAGTCCCTTTCCATACTGGGAGGAAACTAAGAGAATTTGAAGACCCATGGACCAACTCTCTTTGCACTATCTAAGCTTTCCACCCTCCAGTGTGTACTTGGAAAGACCTTTCAGCACAGCCAGGAACCTTGTCAGCGATCGGCGTAGGAGACTACTTCCTCAAAATATTGAAAAGATGATGTTCATCAAAATGAACTACCATTTCCACAAGGAAGGCTTTTCCCGCAAAGTACATCAAAATGCAGAGACTTCTGTAATGGTGGATTCCAGTGGGGATGAATTAATAATGTGTAATGATAATCTACACACTGATGAGGGTGAGGATGAGACTGAGGATGATGACAACAACATCTTGCCACATTAGAGTTCATTAACAGCACTGTTAGCTTAGGTGCCTTAAGACCATTGTTAGCTTGTTTTGTGGGGGCCCAAACAAACCAAGCACTTCAGCCACAAAAGTGGCACTCCTTGTCGCTGAAGTGCTTGGTTTGTTAAAGTGTGCATGTCTTTTTCAATATCTTTCATAAGGGTCTGTGGGAGGACCTAAGGACAATTCCATCTTGCACCATTTTTCTTTTCTGCCACTGCTGTGTGTCAATGTTTCCTAGATGTGCTATGAACTGCCGTGTGTTTGTGTCGTTGCTCTGTTGCTTAGCATCCAGCCAGGTCGCTGCAGTCTTTGTCCGAAAGTTGATGAAAATAATATAGTGACCTGTGAGGTGGTCAAAACTGCCTGGAAATGTCTGGAAATTAGTGTTATTGAAGTTAATAATAATGTTGGAACAAAAAAGAGCAAAATTATGTGCTTTTAGCATATTTTAGCTATTTTTCTAAAAAATACAGATCCAAAACCAAAACCAAAACCAAAACACGGGGGCCAGTGAACATCTCTTGTAATCACCAAACAATAACACTCTACATTACAGAAAACTTTATGCAGTCCATACATGGGGGAGAGGTGTGTAAATGCCCAGATCTCCCCCTTCCAGGCTCCAAGAAACTAAGGAGTACCCTGATTTGATGCTGTAGGTCTAACTGTCAAATTGGTCTGCCTTGCTCGGCTATCCATATTATTCCTACACTCGTTATGCATTTCATTCAATAGAGAAAAAAATACCTTATCGTTTTTTTAAGTGCAAATTTTACTAGTAAAACCTATGTGTACAATTCTGAATTTTGCAGTTTTGGAAAAATGGATTAATGCCAAAGCAATAACCGCAAAGTATTTCTTGGTGTTGTTTAGAAAAAAAATACACACATTTGCTTTTAATTTACTTTCTTGCATTTTCAATAAAATAAAACACTTTTTCTGGGTAATTGTCGTGTCAAGAGGTATGAGCTAACTAAGGGAATTTTCTGAAAATTCAAAGTCTTCTGAAAAAGAAACAGTTAATAATTTGTGCTGGAACTGCATAAACAAATTACTGATACTGGTTTGGGAATGTGAATAGTCCAAAAAGTGTCAACATTGGTTAGAAAATGCTTAGTGGCAAAGTGGTTAATAATCCATTTAACTTATTTCATTATTTCAGTAACAACCTCATTTTTAAATAAAAGTGACAACAACATGTAGACCATACTTGCCTAATCTCCTGGAATTCCCGGGAGGCTCCGGGAAGAGTAGGCAAACCTCCCGGATTCACCAAAATTTACGGCATTGAATGGCGGGGCAAGACTTAATCTGATCATTAAGAATCGCCCCCGCTATTCAATGCCGTGAATTTCAGCATTTTGTAGTGGGGGGCGGGCTATGGTGACGTGACAGCGCATATGATGTAGACTAAACATGAATACATTCAATACTTTAATTTAATTTTATATTTGTAATTAATGTTGAAGTTGGATTGAGAACTAAAATGTTTGTAAGCATTTTATATAATCAAGTAGCTTGATTTCAAGTGTTATGATGCTTGAAGTACTTGTTTGAATTAGATAGCAATGACAATCCTATTGAAATGAAATTAGAGAGATCTTGAAGAAGTTATTTTGCAGGTGATTGGATTAACGGAAATAGGTATTATTAGATATTTAAACAAACTAGTATATCCTTTTCAGCTATTTTATCTGAACATTCTAATTTAGATGTATGTTCTATCAATTTCAAAATGTTTCAAATGTATTGTAATAACGTAAAAATTACAGAGGTTTGGCTTTTTGTTCCTGTGTAATTAGGGAAAGAATGGTGTAACTTGTCAGCACACATTTCATGTTGTATGGCTGATAACCTTCTGGGTCCTAACCATCATCATCATAAATTTGTATGTATAACATACTCTGCAACACCGTACAATTAACAAAATATAAACAAAACAATATGCAAATAAGTAAGAGTCAAGAGAAACAATAGAATTAGTAAATATCAATACCAGAAAAGACAACAGAGAAAGCAACTACATTAGAAGACACAACTAAGGTAACTTTACAATGGGGACAAGGAGGTAGGAGGTAGAGAAGACCAAGCTTGTGAGAGTTAACATAGAAGAGGATCATGTGAGCAAACAGACACAACAATGGTGGAGGGAAGTGAGTGGAAGAGGTAGTTGGAGCAAGAGGAGAGAGCAATAGTTTAAGATGGGGCGGCAAATGTAGACAATAGGGGTGGAGGGAAAGCAATGGAAGGGACAGGTGGAGCGTGAGGAGGGAATTGTCTTAGGTTGCAGAGGGGTAGGCAAGCATGAACAGGTGAGCTTTGTGTGATCGCTGGAAATATATATATATATATATGTCTCCACTCTCCTGAGTCATTCTCCCCCACACCACTGGGCCCATTAGCCACAACAAGCCCTGCACCCTCTATTGTTACACTTCTGGTATCAAGTGTCAAAGAGGCATCTAGCAAGCCACGCTGACATCCATGTAACACACCATGAGGTGCTTTAAGGAAATACATTGCATTATGTCAAGCTTTTTTCAAAGTGTTAAGTCTTGATTACCTTTTCTTTTACATGCATTTTTTTCTACCACAATATATTATATTGAAGTAATTGGTATATATGTACTAAAATAAATTGCAAAGCTCTGTAATAATTAAATAAAAATAAACAATGTGCCCCTCTTAAAAATCTATGACCAACACCAACAGTAGATAGCATGGACTGTTTCCTTTATAACAGAGATATAATGAGCATGGGATCTTCGTGCTGAAGTAGAAACAAGCACCAGGATAGAAATAATAGAGAACCTACAGTAACCTTTGGCTGTGGGTGCCAGGGTAGCAGAAAAAATCTTGGACTGGACCCTGGACTGGTAATATTGTCACCCCAGTGGTCCAGTATATTAGGAATGGGTTCCAATGACCCCTCCATATTATACTAATAATATCAATTATAAAACACAGAAAAAAGGGTTCAAATATGTTTAATCGAAATACAAGACTACTAGAAATATCATTATTCACCACATTAAAAATATATATAAAACATCACTAGAAATCCTCTGCTGTGGCAATAACTGTCTTCCTAATAGTTTCCTAATAGTTTGTGCCAGCACCATCCACTTACTGATTACAATATGAATCAGTGTATCCAGTAGGTATGTTCCCCACAAGGCTTTTCCAGGACAATTCAGTTCACAATCATTATATGATATATATGAGTGTAGCAGATTGTATTTTACTTGCACATGGATTTTTGTTTTATGTCCAACTGGATTTCGCATTGGTCTATAATGAAATAGAAGACATATGATTTATAATAATGTACTAGGTGCTATGTCTATGCTTTATATGGTTATTTAAATTATAATGTATTATAATAAATGGTTGCAGTGATTCATAATTGCTTAAGAAGTACTTATATATACTTATAGTGCTGGAATTCTCTTGTTTTTTTTGTGTAGTATCCTATTTGTGTGGGGGATTGCAACCTCCTATGCAACAGTTGTTCAAGTCTTACTTCATAGTGCAATTTAAAAATTAACTTTATTTTGTTTTTGTTCCAGGTTTTATGAGGAAATAAAGTGTGAGGCGAGTGCAAGAAAACCTCGCAAGAATCTTCAATGGGCAAAAAAGCTGAGAGATGGGACATAAATCTGAGAGATCACTGACTGTAATATTAATATCTAGAAAATAAGTAATCATAGGGCTAGCATTATTATCCTAATTTTGTTAGGATATATGAGGACTCTGCCTAAATCCTGGATGGTATACATCAATGTTTCTCTTTCAGAGGTACATTGATTATAAAATAGGGTTATTACTCTAAATATTAATTTTTCTAATAACCTCATAGCAACCATGACTTGCTGTCATTAAAACATAAAATTCAAAAAGACAGGAGATGATACCGCACAAAGCTGTAAACCATCCTCCTAAGCCCTATATTCGAGAGCTTAAACAGGAGGGGGTGCTACGTGCATAGTGAGCAATAGTTGGGGACACAAAAGAGAGGAAGTATTGTACTTGGAGCACTCCGGTTTATAATAACCAACAGAAAAATAAAATAAAATATAACTTTTATTAGTAAATATTTAAACATCAATTCAATGAACATTAGAGAGAGGCGAATTATTAAAATATTAGGTTGGTGAAAAAGAAATGAAAGATGTGTATTTAAAACTTGACCTGGTGGGAGGCTGGTCACAATAACCATAATATTAGGTTAATTGGCATATATCAGGCTCACGTTAATATATTAACCATTGGTCAGAGCAGTGTTAGAGCAAGATATGCAAAAAGAAGATCTTACTAAGCTGTGAAGCCTATTGGTTATAGTCTGTTCTAGCTTGTACGATATAGCCTACTTGGAGTGTGTGTTATCAAGGATCTATTATTCACGGGGAAAGATTGAGTATAATTCTTAATCCTAAATATAGCGTGTTCACAGGCTGATATTGGATCAGATTTATATAATTATCGCTGGTGTGCCATCGTCTTCAAAAACCCCTCTCAAGCTCTCTTAATAATATCGGAGTGTTAACATAGTGAATACACTGAAAGCAGATGGAAGTATTAGTAATAGATGAGGGAAAGCCTGACATGCTAGAAGCGGCAGTCTAACAAAAAAGCCTGACACTGACACTATGGACACACCTCCCATAGAGACGCCACTAGTCCAAATCAGCCTCTATAAGTGTCTCCTTTTCTTGTTGCTACATAGCAAGATTCGCGTTGTAAATAACTCAATGGTATTTGGTCAATCTCTGTTTAAACATAAACTTAGTCTGTCATTGCATTATTAATCTAAGGTTATATGAGCGCTGCAGAGCCGGATTAACGTAATGGGCTTTGTGGGCTATAGCCCAGGGGCCTCCGGCAGCTGGGGGGCCCTAACAAAGATTTTTACTTAAAAAAGCTGGTGATCGGGTTGGAGGTGGCCCCGCCACTGACGGTCACTGCCATTGCCTTCCATTCATTCTAGTTAGGTAGGGCAGCTAACATCAAATCTGATGCTGTTAGCTGCCCTGCTATCAGTGCGGGCTTGGTGCACAGTGCGACCTTCTCAGTAAGCAGCGAGCAGCGTGCTGCCCACTGTGCCCGCACTGACAGCAGGGCAAGAAGAAAGAAGAGGTACCAACACAAGCCTGCAGACAGTAGTGAAGGGGATGATACATTGGGGCTGAAGGGAGGAGATCATGACTGGCCGGGGGCTTTACAAATTACTGGGGGCCTCACAGTACTCTTAGCCCAGGGGTCTACATTGTCTTAATCCGGCCCTGGAGCGCTGACAGTATTTTGAAACGACAGTTCTGAGAGCCATAGCAGGGTGCTGCTAACGTGTGCCCCTCAACTTCCGGGTCTGACGTCACCTCAAGTGACGTACAAACCGACGTACGTTTCGCCTAATTTTAACTTAATCATACAAGGCAAAATGATTATGGAGAAATATGTATGTGATACATTTTACTTATAATTAAATTTTGGTTAATAGACATATTAGAGATAATACTTAAAGAATAGTTAACCACTATTACACATTGATTGTGATTAATAACATTATGAAGAAACATATCACATTTTCTGAATAAAAACTAAGGATCACCTAGAACTTACAAGTACTTTCAACCATATTTTTAAGCTCGGTCTTTGTACTGGCACATTTTCCTCTAACCTAAAATATGTCTTCTCTATATAATGTTTAGAAAATCTTTGAGAGACCAGTTAGAGGTTATGGAATATAATCATCTGACTGACCTACTCAAATTATTTTAACCTTGCTTTTACCTACAATATCATATTGAATTGCATGAATTAAACTAATTTGTAATATATTGACAAGCCCATATCCATGCTAATGAACCATTGGGCAACTTTTTATATAGTTGATTGCGTGATTTGCCTACATGAAAGTTTGCACCCTTTATCTAGAGACACAAAGTGAGCTCATTCTAAATGAGTCCCATTGAGTCTTCTGCTATGGTGCATCATACTCACCTTTCCCACTTTATGTTGTGGTAGATCAAGGTTCTTACCTAAACTCTGATTTTTCTCCACCTACACTTCTTCTGTTGGTCAACTGATGAAGTCTTTTAGCTTCCATTAATACTTATCTGCAACTGGTACTGAAAAATATCTATCCACTCCCCTACCCAGTTCACTTCTTCCACACCATCGTTTCTCAATAAAATTGCAATTTCAACATGAGTAACAGTTTGTGAGGGTACAGGTATTCATCATAAATCAGTCTTCCAAAATTCAATGAATTCCACTGGATTTCATCATGTTAATACCAACTGAAAATAATTAACTTTAATGAACCAAATAAACTATAGTGCTTAATATTGAAGCAAGTCTTGGTGAATAGTAATATTTTTTTTTCTCCCCATGCCTTGGTGTGCACATAGGGTTGGCTTCCAGTTTCCTGGAAACCCCCCTATGCTCAAATCTCCCCTTCACTTTCAGAATTCAGAGGACAAACATTGACCTTACAGAGGATTTTCTGCAATCCAGCAGCCCCAGTGACATCATATTATAATTATAAGCTTATGATATAATTTTTGATCCTGTGGATTTGGAGCAGTAAAGGAACTGCATTCTTTGCGCTAAATCAGAAACTACCTTTGCGAGGAGTTTGTTGATGGTTTGTTGATTGTTGATTAGTCATAAATAAGTTATTAAATGACCATTAGCATATTGCAAAGAAATAATTGTTTTATCTTACCACAAAGACAATCATGTAACTGAAAATAGCCATTTACTTAATCTGAAACAAACATTAGACTTATCCTGATCAAACTAAGCATTTGACTGAAACTTAACTTTTAACCTCAGGCACCATTAACCTATTTTTACTTTATTTAAGCAAAATATAAGAACTAATGTGTATTGCTTCAGGGGATATAGCTTTATAACTGAGTTTTATGATAATCAAATGACACCTACAAAGGTAAAAAATATAAAACACAAAGATGCATCTAGGCAAAAATCAAAATATAGCCATTACAGGGACATAAATTCATCATAATCATCATCATCATCATCATTGTCATAACATAAGGCACCACAATATCTCTGCAATGCCAGAGAGTAGGCATAATAAATAATACATGAGAACAAATCATATAAAAAAACAGAACCTGTATATATGAGGATGAGAAAGAAGGGGAGGGGGTGAAACAGAGGGCATAAATGGTCCTAGCCATGAGAACTTACAATCTAGAAAGCAAGGGCATTACTGAGGCAATAGGGACTTTGAAGAGTGATTGAGATGGTAGCTAGTAGTATGCAAAGGGACTAGTATCAGGTGGAAGCTGTAGAGGCTACAGTGAAGAGGTGAGTTTTGAGAGAGATTTGAAAAGATTGAAGGTTGGGGAGTATCTGACCAGAAAGGAGACAAGGTACAAATCGGAGGCATATCTAAAAGGGCTTGAGGAAGAGTATCTTGTGATGAGATGAAATGTTGATGAGGGCTTTGAAGGTGAGGATGATTAGTTTGAACTTTATTCAAGAGAGTATGAGAAGCCAGTGTAGGGATTTACAGAGTGGTGCAGAAGACTGGAGCGGAAGACAAAGATCAGTCTTGCCACAGTATTTATATTGGATTGTAACAAGAATAGATAGGTGAGGGGAATTTCTGATAGGGGAGGTTGCAGTAGTGAAGACGAAAGCTAATGAGAAAATTAATATGGTTTGATAATGTTTAGAGTGAGAAAGGGGTATAGTCTGACAGTGATGTAGAGACAGTAACAGAGTGGTTTGAATGGTAGGATGTGAATTAGGAGAGAACAGGACACTGCAATGATGATCAATGCTGCAAAAATTACAGAGAGGTCAAGGAGAATGATTAGCGGGAATGGATTAAAGTAGCTGAATAATTCACTATAGAGCAGTAAAGGGTTGTAGTTGTATATAGCTAATAATTACACAATTTCTATATAGGATTTTCACAAGAAAGTACAAAGGTTTTTAGTAAACTATGGTGAAAAGCAAAAAGTATGCACCTGGGAGATGGGGTGTAGGTAAAGAGTAAGGTCACAAAGGACATTAAAAATATAGGACAGGTAGATTTAGGATATATGGGTTGTAAACAGTAATCTTATTTACTTTGACAATTATTTAGATATTTTTATCAAGAAATAACTTTTGATTAAGGGGACCGTGTGTCCTTGTTTAAAAAAACTCATTCATTTTGGCTTTGGATTTACCTTTGTAAAAAAACTTGAGTTTATATTTAGTAATATATGTTGATATGGCTGTTTTTTTTATTGCTGCTTAACGCTGGTGATAGGAACACTTTTGATGGAGCATGCTGGTTGTTTTTTATTACTTTACTTTACCTTTTTTCATACTACAAAGGTCCATGCTAATGATCATCATCATCAGCATGGATCTTTGCACCAGACCCCGTAGCATGCTCTTGCTCCAGGCTCCACACTACACCTTTGGATAAGCTACAGCAGAAAAAACAACACTGTCCCACTTCTGACAGCTAAGAACAGGAAACTGAGCCTACAGTAGGCACAGTCTCACTGAAACTGGACAGTTGAAGATTGAAAAATCATTGCCTGATCTGTCAAGTATTGATTGCTGTTGTAAAATACAGATGGTATTTTCAGAATTTGGCATAAACAACATGAATCCATAGATCCATCCTGGCTTATGTCAACAATGCAGGCTTGTGGTGAGGGAGTATTGGTGTGAGGAATGTTTTCTTGGCACCCAATAGGTTAATACCAATTGTGTATCATTTAAATGCCACACCCTACCTTATTATTTTAGCTGACCCTGTCAATCCCCATATGCCCACAATCTAGCCATCTTCTAATGGCTATGTCTAGCAGAACAGCACGTCATGTCACAATGCATATCATCTCAAGCTCATTCATGTTGGTTGTACCGATATTTTAAACATTGGTTACAAAAACATAGTTTAGTCCTAAACATTGGACATTGGTTCTAGAACCGGTGTTAACCGATGTTTCTATATATTTTAAGTAAACTGACTTCTTAAATATATAATACACCAATAAACTTCTGGGATCATCCTCATGTTTATCTAAATATAGGCTTACAGTGTGTGTGTGTGTGTGTGGGTGTGTGTGCATGCGTGCGTGGGTGCATGCGCGCGCCTGTATAAACTGTATATATATATATATATATATATATATATATATATTTTATATATATGTATATATATTTTTAGCATTAAAACATGTTTTTAGTTAAAGCAATCTTGTTATTGAACCACTCTAATAGAAGATACAGCGCTCTACCTCTTTTTAATATTAGCTCAAATACAGAAGACATAACCGGACAACACAAAGTTATCTAAAATGCAGATTGAATAGGTTAATATCATACAACCAATAATTTAAAAATAAAGGCCATTATAATATACAAGATTGCAGACAGCAAACATATGATCCAAAAAGCATTTCATTCACAGGAGCGTCCTTCTGTATATGGATGTACAGTTTTTGAAACAAGTCACTCTTAATTTATATATCAAAACATTATGCAAATAGAATTTCAAGTGCTAAAGCCTCCTCCCTAGTGAAGACAGCAAGCTTCTTATTCTAAAAAAAAGCTTGTTATTGAAGAAAAAAAACATGTAGCTTTAACAATAGCTATTAAAGCATTAATGAAACAGCTCAATGGCACTACTGTTCACACACAGTCCTATTTATATATTTATTTATTATTTAAACTTGCTTTGTAACGGTAGCAACAGGTAAATGAATTGAACATATAAAATAACAAAAACTATGCATATAGTACAACTTACATTGAAACTGGGAGTTGGTTGTTTTTTGTGCAATATCGGAGTATACGATTGAGGTAGATTAATTATGGGTCTCACAGCACCAAAGGAAAAAACAATTGAACATGGGAGGAGAATATTGGAAAAATTATCTGGAAATGGGAGTGTGGGGAACTCCAGTCCAGTGCACTTTTAAATTGGCCCCCAAATTCTCTCATCCGCGCTCTGCAGAAATAGTAAAAAATGAAAGTAGCTTCCCCTTTATTAGCTTTCTGGTTTTACATTTAATTTCACCAGCCTTAGATAATTGGTTGTTCTGAAGGAACTGAAGTGTCTACAGTTGTCAAATATTGTCTCGCTATATGTCCATTATCGGTAAGCACCTGAAAACATCAGAGGAGAAATCTAGCGATGGTGAGGAAATATTGGATCCTCACCATTGCAGGGTTAAACATCAAACATCGGAACCATCTCACCCATGGTTCCAATGAAACCTCAAATCATTCCCATACCTAGTTCAGAGTACTCCGATGGCCTCCACAGTCACCAGGTTTCAATCCAACAGAACAGCTTTGGGATGTGGTAGAACATAGATTTGCAGCATGAATGTTCAGCCAACAAATATGCAGCAACAATGTGATGCTATTATGTCCTGGGGACAAAGGGGTGGGGGGTCCTATCCAGTGCTAGTAAGGTGTACCACAGGGTGTATATACAGTGTATATCAACAAGCATACCTCTTTAGGGAACACAATTGCTTCCATTTTATATTACTACCACCTTCTTATTAAATACAAATCTGAAAAAAGAGGGAAATGGAATTACGGGGGAAACTATGGACCTCTGCTTACTAAATAACATAAGTCCTATACACTGGCAATTATAATATATACAATTGTTACAACACTTTCACTAGAGCAAAATAATAACAAAAGTGTTATGTCAGTAAAGTACACTTTTGGAAAAAAAACTACAGACTATATTACAGGACAAACAAAAGGTGCTATTCATATTACTTAAACAGAAGCAACAACAACAACATCTCTATAAAATGTCAACAATGATTAACAATGTTCTCTAAAGAGAATCTGGAAAAGCAGATTCAATTATAAACATAAATGGCTCAAGCCACATTTTGTTTAAACTATTATAATTATTATTACAGCTAACGTGTAAAATATGCCAACATTTCTAAATTAGTTAAATAAATAAATAAGCAAAACCTTGCTCAACTTAAGCTATTTGCATCACCGTTAAAAGACTTAAAACAAGCAGCATGCACTTACATGGGAAACTTATAATACATTGAGTATATGCTTATGAATAATACATTTTTATTTAATTAGTGTTATTTAAAAGTATCTACCAATGATTTCTCAGCATCAAATATACAGTAACAATATAATAATGCTCAGTTAAAGTTATCGTTGCCTTGATTGTATGGCTATTATTTTGTCTCAAAGTAATGCTTATTAATGTGTTTAAGATTGCGTACACTATACATAGAAACAGGATAATTGTGTTTATACAGTATTACATAATCAATAAAAAAACAACTAAACTATAATAGAAATAACAAAATACATGCTTTTTCCATACCTGAAGTCATGCATAATGTAGCTCTAGCAGCGCTTCCTAAAAAATGTATTGTCTGTCATGGATGGACATAGTCTTTCAGGACAAAGTACAAGCTGGCTCTTGAGGGGGAATTCAATTGGCCGCATTACGGGTAAAAGTAAGGCGACCTGTGCATTATTACCGTAATGCGCTTTATTACCGTTATTACGGTAATAAAGCGCCAACTTTTTGCTCGCAGCTCCCTGACCTGCGAGCAGAAAGTTGGGTTAAAAATACCGTAATAACGGTAATAGTGTTAACACTGCGCAAATTCAGGGGGAATTGAATTCACCCCTTGGTTTCAGGTAATGGGAGTGATCACAGTGTGGGGATCAACCTACATATTGTATTTTGTTTTTTTGACCAAAATTATACAGATTAGATTTGGGTTTATAAATCCCATATACTTTTTAAAGCCAAATAGAACTCCTAACGCCTCTAATAAATTTAGACAATTTTCAGAAAAGATGAGTAAAATAAGAGTTTCGGTGTAATGAATTGTAATTATGTTTTTGATTATATTTTCATAAATTACAGTTATAAGTTTTGCATACATTTGTTCTCCATGTTGCTTCTTCTCTAGCATCTTTTTTTTACACCCGCCTAGGACAGCAAAAAATATTTTATTTCATTTATTTTTTCTGTTAGCAATAACGTTTTAAAAATTGCAGGTAATATCAGGCACTAACAGATAATACAAACCCAGTCCCAGTATGATTACTGAGACAAGAAATAAGGAAATTGCTTAGCGGAAATATTCCATTCAGAAAGCAGTAGAGATGCTTCGGAAATTTCAAGCCGGTTTAAACCACAGTGACCCCAAGCATGTTCATGGACAATCAGTTATGAGTGTCGATTCAAACTTGCAACTTGAAATTTGTTGCTCGGGTTTACCTTTCGCTTTCGTGGTCCATTTTTAAAGTACATTTATGACAAAAATCTGTGAATTTGGATGGCAAGGATGAATTTTATTGATTAATCTAAATATGACTTGCAGACTAATATATCTTCTTAACATGCACTAAATAATTCATAACTGCATTTTATAATAATATTAATATTAAAAGTTTAAAACTAAAGTTAAAAGTTGAGAAGAATGTCACTTTTTCTCTTGTTCTATATGTCTTTTTAATTTCTAGTGTGTTGTCTTTTCCCAAAACAATGACCCAAATCACAACACAGCTGCTCTTTTGAAGGATGAACATGGAATTAGCGCAGAACAACTTTGATAAAGCAAGTGAAGCACATTTATAATTGCATGAAAATGCTAATCAATGGCTAGATTTTCTCGGGTGTTGTATAAATTGAGGATATTGCAATTATTAAGCTAGGTCAAAATCTCTATTATAATACACTACAATTTGTAATTTGAAGATGATGTGATTTACTTTTATGAAAAATTGCCTTTTTCTCCTTGTCATATGCCACACCAATGTAATAAATGTGATTGATTCAACATTGAAGCTAATAATTAAATGTCCTCTATCTCTGTTTATCCATGTGGTACATTGTGCTTTAGGTATTCTAGTTTAAATAATTTTGCATAATTCTACATATGCAATAGCAGTTCATATAGCTAATGACTATATACTCCCCATTAAATGCAAAAAGATCGCCACTGTAAATGACAAATATGTTTAAAGATCAATTAAAAACTATTTTATATACTGTAGTAGACAGTTGGATGTTATATTTATTGGTGATATTTATTTGTGAATGTCCCACATTTTATTCTGATAATTAATTTAAGACACTTGAATTAGTAAACATGATGATGAATTTCACTGATATCAATATTGATCTTAATCTACATACTTCCTGCTTGAAATTTCTCAAATGTTCCAGAAAATTAGTCTATTAAAGAAATATTTTTGTTTATTTTAGCCCGAGACAGGCACACATTCAATGAAGATATACTTTGAGCTTGTGCAATACACAACAATGCTCAAATACTGCCAATTAGCACCACTTTATAGTAGAAATTAAATAGATCATCATAACCTTGATTTAATTCTTTATCTGTATAGGACATGTGAACAAACAGCAGAAGAAAGCTTATATTTCCAGCTTCCCTACTGCCATTTTTACCTTTCCTTAGTTGCATGGTGTTTGCACTTGCAACTGATTCTTTGACGACAAAAAAATTATGAAAGTTGCACAACACATAGATTTGAATCAGGTCCAAAATATCATTCACCATCAAAAAAATTCTAGACTGAAATGGCAACTAACCATCAAATTCACTGCATACTCTATTCCACGTAAGCATGTTTTACTGCATTTAAGGGAAATTGGACTACACTTATTGTAAATTTGTGTTTGCGGATGTTTTGCAATTGACATACAATTCATATAATCCTTAGCAAGATATGGAACAGACAAGAAAATAAAGTAAAAATGTAAATTCTGTTATGTCGCCCAGTTAGTGTTAAATGTGTTACATGTACCTTAAGTGTATAACCTTATGCAATGCCATACCTGTTTTTTTATTATTATTCTTGTGTTACTTGAAAACTTTTACAAATAAAGAGACTTAATTATTATACTGAAATTCATATTGTGGTAACTGTCATTAAATAAAATAGGAATAAACTAGAACATTTTGGTAAGCTATCGGGCTACAAAATCAATGACTCTAAGTCTGAGGCATTACCACTTCATATTTCTCGAACCACTAGAGAAGCTCTCCAACAGTCTTTTACATTTCAATGGCAGCCTCATTCAATCAGATATTTGGGGATAGATATCACTAAACACTTTTCTGGCCTTTACAATTCAAACTATCTACCTCTACTAACCAATATCCAATGAGACTTATCTAAATGGGAGCCCATGTACATTTCTTGGATAGGCAGAATTCAGGTAATTAAGATGAACATCCTTCCCCGCCTACTTTACTTATTCCAAACTCTCCCAGTGCCAATCCCTCGCAAAATCCTAACAACACTCCAATCAACCTGCAACAGGTTTATATGGCAAGGAAAGAAACCTAGATTGAGGAGGACCATGTTGGCTAAGCCCAAAGAGGCTGGAGGACTTGGCCTACCGCTAATACATGAATACTTTCTGGCTACTCAGTTAAGTTTTGTCATCTCCTGGCACCTTAACCCAGGCCTGAAAAGGTGGGTGGACATTGAAAATGCTTTGTCACCAGTCGCCCCTGTGCATCATCTACCATGGCTTCCCAGATCCAGTAGACCTGCCTCGGCATACTCTTGCCCCTCCATATCTTTTACACTAAATTCCTGGGATCTGGCCAACAAAAAACACAGCCTGGCACCTTACCCGTCCCCTTTGACACCTATCTGGACTCACCCACTTTTTCAGCCAGGTAGGTCAGAGGCGACGGCCGACTGGTGGAAGAGGCATAAAATGGAACGTTTCCTCCATATCGTGGGGGAAACCGCACCTGCCTCATACAAAGTAATCCAGAATAAATGCCATCCGCCACTATCGGCTCATTTCCAATATATACAAATCCGGAACTTTATACAGTCACAGGCCAGATCCACCCAATTGCGTAAAAGAACCCCATTTGAGCGACATTGTATACATTCGGCGGGACGCAGGGGTAACATTTCAATTTTGTACCGCATGCTCATAACCCCTCTGGACCAAACTCCCGAACCTCACGAGGAGGCTTGGCAACAGGATCTGGGGATAACACTGGACAGCGAGGAGTGGTCTATCATTCGTGCGAGAACTGCAAAGATCTCCATAAACGCAGGCATTCAAGAAAATTGCTTTAAAATTTACTCGCGCTGGTACCTAGACCCAGAAAAACTACACCGCATGTACCCATCTGCTTCTGACCATTGTTGGCGTTTATGTGGAGCTAAGGGAAGTTTCCTGCACATTTGGTGGGAATGTCCGGTTGTCCAAGCTTTCTGGAATCTAACTCTGGCTATTACACGTAAGGTAACTGGAATCAGAGTCACTAAAGTACCGGCTCAGGTGTTGCTAAATCAACCTATTCCTGATATTAGCAAGGCTGAAAACTGTTTAATCGCCCATATCTACCAGGCTTCCAAGCTACTTATTGCAAGAGCATGGAAACAACCGTCCGCTCCTTCTAAAACAGAGCTACTTAATCGTATCTGGTTCATTTCCTTTATGGAACATATCTCTGCTCTACTAAATGACACTGTTCCTAAATTCCGGGAAGTTTGGACACCGTGGTTCAAATGGCAAAAATCTCCTGTTCCAGGTACTGTTTGATTCGTATAACCTAACCCTATGCCCTCCCTCCCCCCTTTCCCTCCATCCCCCCCCTCCTCTCCCCAAAAACGAAAAAACAAAACCACCGCTTTACCATAAATGTTTCTAAGTCTTAATATTTAATAGACTACCCTATTATTTTATTTCAGCACTGTTTTCTAATTATCGCTGGGGTTAAAATTTTATATGTGCCAATCTGGGTCTCCTATTTTTGTATTATCTGTCATTTGTTGTTGGCACAACTGTTAAGTATGTTACCTTCTTTGTCTCTGCGGTTTCAAAAATAAAAATTTTAAAAAAATAAATAAAATAGGAATAAGTACAAATATATTGTATATGAAGGCACACAAATGTTTTTTCTCTTAAGCCAAATAAAACATGATACTTATACCTCTAGAATTCACTTATACCTTGTACCTGTTCTCAGCTGAGTTGGTTTTAATTGCTCTTTTTACTGCCCTGTATGCCTTCTCTGTTTTGTCCATGCTCTATGTACGGTGCTGCAGACCCTTGGTGGCGCCATACAAATTATAGATAATAATAATACTAATACTGGCAATTTCATCTTACTTTTTCTAAAGGTAATGAATACTACATACCTATACAATATCTACTATGTAAGTGTTTTGTTTTTCTTTAGTTACTTTTACAAAAGTTTATTATTTTCTTTAGTAATCCATCAGAGGATACAATTCTGTGAAATGTAGTTATTGACTGAATTGCTGCTAGTAATAATCTAAAACAATGTCTACATTTCCTGCCCGTATATAAGCTTTTGAAATGGAAAATAAAAAACTAAAAAGAACAATGCCAATTGTTCTAGTAGTTTAAAAGAGTAATGGCTCAAGCACTGTGCACACTGTGTCTAATCCATTTCATTTATCCATTATACAGTACAGTACACATCTCACATTAATACATGGTTTAGGGGTAGCACAGGAATTCAACTAAGGCTGGCAAACTTGTTGAGAAACATATACATGGGAAACTTTGAAAAATAGAGGTGTTTGTAAAAACTAAATGCTGGGAATACTTAACTTTTACTGAACACAATGACAAAATGTTGCATTTTGTAACCTCAGAGATGAACTTTTTGACCAAAGTACATAATTAGCTAATTCTAAATTATGTGCCTTTTACTTTTTGTTATCATATTACCATTATATATCACACATTTAAAGAATAATTCAGTCCAAAATGAAATAGTTACTTTTGGGCAGAGTTTACTAAGATACAATAAAATACATATAATTCTATTTTACAATAATCATATGATCGTATATCACAGCAACCCAATTGAATATTCACCCCTATTTATAAATACATTAGCAGGTAGGAGATTTTTCTAATTTAAACACTAATGATTACAATTTGAAATGTGTTTACAGCTATCACAGAGCCTCTATTGATTTCCTAGATCTGTTCCTATTGGTCAATGGCTTGAATATTTGCTCATCCACTTATCGAAATACATTTGATACAAACTAATGTTAACATTATACCAAAGGGTGGAAAAACAACCACAGAGCATGGAAAAACAGTATTGCTTAAGGTCAGCTCGGATGAATAGAACTCTCATCCAAGAGTCTGAAAGAGGTTATCCCACCAAACTACTAAAAAAAGCCTTTGATTGGATCAGTTTAATAAAGAGAGAGATTCCCTCTTGTCTATGACACCTGGATTAAATAATAAAGATACAAATAGAACAAATATAATTTAACTCAACCAGAAGATCCTTCTTATGTAGAATTTATCTGAAAACGTAGTAAATCATCATATAATATCAGACAAATTATTAAAAATAATTATTATATTCTAAGATTGAGAGATTTCTTACCTGATGATCGGTTTTAATATGCAATTTCAATTAAAGTTAACAGCAACGATGATTCAGGTAAGAATAGGATTACATCTGAAGTCTTGTATTGTTATGAATGTGAAAGAACACAATGTGCAACTTGTCAATAATTAACAACAAAGTCACAAAATTTCCATCTAATTGTGATGATGAAAATTCAAGATTCATGGTTTTATCAGCTGCAATACTAATGTTGTGACATATCTATTATGGTGTAGCTGTAAACTATATTATATTGGCAGAACCATAAGACCTTTAAAAAAATATTGTTCAATGAACATAGGAGTAATATTTTGAATAAAAGAATAATCTATAGTGTTTCAAGGTATTATGCTATGAATCACAATGGGGATTTAAGTTATATTAAGGTCACTAGGGTTGAACACATAAAAATGACAACACGGAAGAAGGGTTCCCTTATAAAAGTTTATGCAGGAAGGAAGTTTTTTGGACACACCAGTTTACTGGTTTGCATCCAGATGGATTAAATGAGACTGTGAAGCTCAAAGAGATTATTTATTTATTTCAGGAATATATAGACTAGCATTCTTTATGTTTTTACTCTTTCTTTGTATCACAAGCATTTGTTAGGGTACACAAAAGTGCTAATATGGTTGTATGCAGTATTTTTTATACAAGTACATATTTAAGGATTGAAGATTGAGGGTCTCATTTGAAGTCGGACACAATGTGTGTCTAAGATTTACATGAAAGAACTGGAGTGGGATTGTGCAACAGCTTGGTATGGTATTACGAGTGGCATGCAACCCCAATTGTGTCCCACTCGTAATACTCTACCAACCTGCGACCAGTTCTCACAGCTAGCTAACTACTTACGCCACCTAATTCCAGTTGCACTTTTCTGTATTTTTAACATGTGTTCTGCCTGCATCTTGATCCGACTATGGTAGTTTTTGCAGGTAGACGCCCATAGTATCTGAATTATTCATGGTCACACCTACATAACTCCGTGTTCCACCCTTTCCCTCGTACTGAGACGCAAGCTGTCCCAAGTGTACACTGCATCTGAAAAGCAGGCGAACTGCAGGGAACTGTTGCTTACTGCGCATGCCCGCTAGTGGAAATGTGCAGAATGTTCCAGAAATGGACTTTGCGTCCGACTCTAAATGAGGCCCTGAATGTTTGATGCCTGACTATCTTTTTAATTATTGTTCATAAATTAGTGGGTTAATAATTCATCTGTACACCTTCACTGAATTTAGTATTAATACTACATTATAGATTATTATTAGTTTTACACATTCTAAACTGGAGGAGTCACATTCACAAGATTGCAAGAGACACACAAAGATTCAGTGATTTACTATGCTGACAAGACTCTGCACTTTCGAGGATAAAAATGATTCTGTTCATGTTACATTGTAATGTCACCAAACTAAGTATTTGATACATCTGCCATTTAAAGAGGTGAAAAGATGTGAAGTCACAGGTTATCTAAACTATATATATTGCTAAACCTGCACTCCTTTATCTGATGACTTTCGTTTGGAAGTATTTGTGCTCTATTTGATTCTCCTAGTCACGATCAGCATTTAAAGGTGGATCAATTGATAAAACTGCCAATTAAAGAGGCCCTCACTGTGCTGTACCATCAACCTTTGATGATACATATTTATTTATTTAGTGTCAGCTTCTACATCTTGCACATTAAATTGTGCTGTCCATATTTAGATGTTTATAGTGATGTATTTGTTGATTTCTTTTTTAAATTAAATATATGTTTTTATTACATTAATGAATTAGTGTTTTAATTGAATGTCAGAGTATTTTTAACTTCTAAATTACTATTTATTGATATTAGTTCTTATGCTTTGTTTTTTCCTACGGTTAGGGCCTGATTCAACGTAAAAAAGAACCGAAAACTTAATCATAATTCCAACCATATTCAAATCCAAGTGTATTTCAAGATATGCTTCCATCTGGGTTTAAGTATGCTCTGCCAACCAGTATTTACCATATGTAGACACACAGAACAGACTGCAGTATTTGCACAAGCGTATGCAATAAATCCATAGTGGATAAAAACATTTTTTAATATGAAATAAAATAACTATTATCAGCATAATCACATAAATATTACATTTCAAATGTCATTTGTTACACTATTTACATAAATAAAATACTTTCAATGCGTACTATACATACAATGTATTTTTCTTACTTGCATACTTGCAGATGTTCTGTGCTAACTAGTGGCAAGCATACATGTACTTTCTAACTTCAAGACTATGCCATGCCTGTCATCATTATCAGTCTACAGGTACATCAACCCTATAGTGGCTACAAATGATACAGCTGAAAACAAACGCATGTACGAGAGCCCTCGGACTTGAATCAGCCACACCTGTATCAGAAAAAAGCGCCATTACTAATTAGACAATATAATTAAAAATAAACCAAATTCACCTGCTGCTGTTAGCGTACACCATTGGGAAATATGACTAATACCTATATCCCCTAGAATGTCTTTTGTAATGCAATTTTAAAAGTCTTTTGAATTTTTCATTCAAATCCATCCAGTGGAAGGCGCAGAACAGGCTCAGCTGGTCAAAGTTCTGGCCAGTGTACACCAACGGGAGGTCCAACTGGGTCCCTAAACCCCTCAAAAACTGTCCAGGATCCAACTGGACCACCTCGCATTTGTTTCATCTGAATCGGTGCCAGGATGTTAAAGATATTCAACTTCATATATATATATGCATGTATATATATATATATATATATATATATATATATATGTATAAAGTACAGGATATGGCGCAATCAGGTGCGTTAACAGGGGTATGTAGCCCAAGTTCAGTGGAATAATAATATAGTTCAAGACAGTTCAATAGTTCAATTGTCCTGGACGATCCTTAAGGACCACAGGTATAAGTCCAGTTGGTAAGCATTAAAAGACAGAAAAAAACAGGTATGAGATCAGTGTGTTAGTGATAGCCCATCACCTAGATGAATACACACCATAAGGAATAAAGGTTGCTTATCTGCATATATATTGTCCAGAAACTGGAACACAGCTAATACACGGCTGTTCTCTCAATCATATATAATCAGCATTCTCTCCAAGGAGGTAGTATAGTCAGCAAAACTGCATGCCTGCTCACCAGCGATACAACAGCAGCATACTGCAAACACCATAACTCTCCTCCACAAAGTGGATAGGGAAAAAAGAATAATGCACTATATGGTGTAGTATTTCAAAGAAATCAGCATTTAATAGAAAGTAACATATAAAATGTACACTCACATTGAGTAGTTATAACATAAGCTTGTCTGTATTTAAGGTAACAGATATACCATGTCCTCGGGTACAACACTGTCACTGTCTTGTTAACGCACCTGATTGTGCCATATCCTGTACTTTATACACTTTACTATCTTGGACTTGCCAACCGTCTCTAAGGAAGGCTGCCTCCATACGTGGAAGAGGTGTTTATGTGGACTTGTATTTTTATACCTATACAATACTGTTGTGAGCGCCATTGTTTATTACTCCTATTATATATATATATATATATATATATATATATATATATATATATATATATAAATGTATATATATATATACATATATATATATATATATATATATATATATATATAAATATATCTGCTTCTGAGATATATATAATATATTTGCACTACTCACTGTACATTTCTGACTTAGGGAGACTTAGGGAGAGGAATCGGTAGCAGAAAGAAGGATGTACTAATTCCAATATATAGGTCATTGGTACAGCCTCATCTAGAATACTGTGTTCAGTTCTGGAGGCCATATCTCCAGAAGGGTATAAATACAGACTGTACAAAGAAGGGCACCTAAAATGGTACATGGCCAACAGCAAAAAACTTACCCGGAAAGGCTGAAAGATCTTAATATGTGTAGTATGGAGCATAGAAGGGAAAGAGGGCACATGATAAGAACATGGAAATATATCAATGGTTTTAACAAGGTACAGGAGAGAAACATTCTTAAAAGGAAGACAAGTATTAGAACACGAGCACATGCACTGAAACTAGAGGGAAGTAGCTTCAGAGGAAAGGATACTGTATAAGTGTAATAGCCTACCAGAGGTGGTAGCCAAATATAAATATGATTGAGATAGACATAAGCATATCCTTAGAAAGAATTAAAGGTCAAATATAGTTGGAGGTTACCATAGGTTAAAAAATAGGCAGACTAGATTGACCAATGGGTTCTTATCTACAGCAGTCAAATCCTTTGTTTCAATGACTTTCATTTATTTTGGAAAACAAATAAAATACTGCAGAAGAATATACTTAGTGCCCAATCAAAAATGGAAGCAAGATTTACAAAAAGAAAGTAGTAACCTAATCTCAAAATATGCAACAGATTATGGCTTTCTAAGATCAAACCTGACTTTTCAAAACTTACTGTAGGCCATAAATTCTTAGGACAATCTCTTCACACCAACAATCACAAGGGGATAATGAGCGGGGTGTTGATCCAGGAGGGGGCCGGGATCAGGTGTCCTTTGAAAAGGGACAAAAAGGGATTCCCGTGGAGGTGTGAGGATTGTTGTTGGAGAATCTCGTGAGAGCAAGGACTTAGACTGATTGAGAGTAACCGTATTTTCTCAGGGCCAGAAAGTATTGTTATCACAGGAGCTTATTCAGAGTGAAGTGCACCTCTAGAACTGACTCTGTCACCACTCCATTGGGAGACACTCATTGATTCTGGGGAATTAGTTAGCCTGCATGCGTGCAGGGAGACTAATACCCAGGGTCCCACCAAGCTGGTGAAGAGTTGGGTGAGTGGCCGGAATCCTCAAGGTTCACAGGCCTACCTACAGACCAAAACCCCTGGCCCAATTGCACATTCTTCTGTGGACAGTTATTGCAGGAACTTGGTGCCTGTTGGGACTGGAGAGGAAACTTGCTGGGGAATTTACTTGCACTGTGTATTGTCTGAAACGTGTGAATTTTGGTGGGGAATCACGTTTCTCCTTGGAATGGATTATTATCTCTTTTCTGTCTCTTTACCTGTGTGACCTCTGAATCTAGAGGACTGGGTATATAGTGAGCTTCAGTTCCAACTCCGGTGTCCTCACAGACTCTGTCACCCACTATATTGTAGATAAAACAGGAGGTGCTTAAACTTAAACAAACCATGCACTTCAGGGAATGTCATAAAATGAAATATAGACATTTTCCTCAATTTATTCATCATTGTCATCAGTATCAGCGCTGATGTCAACAAGATTATCACCCAATAAAACAATGTCAGATTCTGCAATTCCAGACATACAACTGAAGCACACTCTTATATTCAGCGCAGGATTAGACGAAGGCCCAAGTGGATTTTCTTCAGAGTCAGTGTTCTTTTGATTATTTAATATGCCAGTTTTGGAGGTGAACAACGTATGCTTAGACCTTGAAGGTGATGCCGGAGAAGTTACAAGATATGAATGACCTTGGTGGCCATTTAATTATTTTTCACTGGCAAGTCAAGTATAATTAGTATAATCACTAGTACCAGTAACAAAAATAGTATCCATGCTATAATCATTTTCTTGCCACTGTAAGTGGTGTATGAGATTTTGTTTATTTTCTTGGTTTTATAGAAATAATTGCAATCATTATTATTAGTATTTCTTCTCTTAGTACTTGGAAGAGCTTTTTTTTTTTGCAAAGCTCATCAGACATTTTTATTTTTACATGACCTTTACAAGTAGAAGTAGTACCTCTGCCGGAACTAGTACTAAGATGTTCCTGTTCAATAGATCAATCTATGATAACAGCAGTTAATATACATACTGTAGTGTGACTGCAAAATAAACCAAATTACAATTGTCTCTTGATTTTGCAGTTACGCACAACGAGGTGGGAAAAAATGGAGTACAGAATTATAACCTTGAAAATCAGCCTCTCCCACCTCATGTTGTTTAAAAGTGTCTTTGGCTCTGTGATTACTTTTCTCACAATATTTTAAAGTTAGTTTAGATAGTGCTTTACACTTGCTTAATTTGTGTGTGCTGGGTTGAATGCTCTTATATGTTGTTCTGGTCCTCCACCTACTTTTTGCCAAATGTATTTGATTAATTTGATTGCAGTCAAATTAATGGAAATCAACAATAACACAACAAAAGCATTTTGTTCTGCCACTAACAAACACACAGGCACACACACACAAACACACACATTTTATTGCATCAAGATGACCCATTGTCACGGTTGGCTTACAGGAAATTGATCCCTAGGCTCTACTGAACATGGGTAAGCCCACTCACGGGTGCAGAGTCTAACAGACAGGTGGTTTTCACCAGGAACCCCCGCAAGGAGGTATGGTCTTAGCTGCACCAAGTCTGCAGGCCGTGGTCCCGTGAGTGAGTGTACAGCAGAACGATGTGTGGGAGCCAAGTGAAGTGGATTAAGACGATGGAGTCCACAGATGAGTGGTATAAATACAGGCACAACATTAATATAGGCTGTTAGTCAGCAGCCAATGAGTCACTAGGAGAATAGGTGCTCTGTGGTATAGAGCGAGAGGACAGAGGCTGTCACTATGAAGTACTCTG
Source organism: Mixophyes fleayi (assembly GCF_038048845.1). Lineage (NCBI taxonomy): Eukaryota > Metazoa > Chordata > Amphibia > Anura > Limnodynastidae > Mixophyes > Mixophyes fleayi. Next base: position 72,157,755 of record NC_134402.1, read on the forward strand.
GAGATGGTAAGGGAAGTACTGAGGCAGCAATAGTTCAACACAGCCAGAGGCTGAAGGCAAATTGGAGTTGTGGAGGTAACTCGTAGTAACAGCTGATGAGTCACAGAGAGAGTGGCGGCTCTGAGCGGTAGCGATGAGAGAACTGAAGCTGTCACGATGAAGTACACTGGAGATGGTAATAGAGGTACTGGAGCAGCGATAGTTCAACACGGCCAGAGACTGAGAGCAGGCTGGAGTAGCAGAGGTAACCCGTGGTAACAGCTGATGAGTCACAGATGTAGTAGCAGCTCTGAGTGGTAGCGATGAGAGAACCAGAGCTGTCAAAAAGAAGTACACTGGAGATGGTGAGTGAGGTACTGGAGCAGTGAAGGTTCAACACGGCTAGAGACTGAGAGCAGAATGGAGTAGCAGAGGTAACCCGTGGTAACAGCTGATGAGTCACAGATGTAGTAGCGGCTCTGAGTGGTAGCGATGTGAGAACCGGAGCTGTCACAATGAAGTACACTGGAGATGGTAAGTGAGTTACTGGAGCAGCAAAGGTTCAACACGGCCAGAGACTGAGAGCAGGCTGGAGAAGCTGAGGTAACTCATGATAGCAGCTGAGCAGTCACAGGTGTAATAGCGGCTCTGAGTGGCAGCGATGCGAGAACCAGAGCTGTCACGATGAAGTACATTGGAGATGGTAAGAGAGGTACTGGAACAACGATGGTTTAGCACAGACCACAAACGGAGAGCAGACTGGAACACAGGCAAACCACAAGGAGAACAGGAACCAGAACCACAGGCTGCAGGAAGTGAGCTTGAATAACAGGCATCAGGCAGGTGAATCCAGGAGGTTTAAATAGTGCTCCAGAAGTGCTTAGCCAATGAAAAAGAGGGAGGAGGTCCTAATGTGCAATAGGCTTGCACCTGCACAGATCTGAATATAGCTGAATGAATGAACTGGAGAATGTCTGATGCTGGGACATGGCAGTTTCCAGATGAATGGACTGCAGGTAACGAGACAGGTACTATCTGTGGGACCGGAACATTACACCCATGTTTGGAAGATGGCACATAGAGACACCCCTTTACTAATGCCCTGTAAACAGAACAATTATATAGATATGTGTAGGAGCTGTTTGTCACCAGAGTTACCAATTAAGATTTATAGTTTTTCTTTGCTCAAAGTACTGACATGGACTGCATGGTGGGGAAAGTTTCATGTATTTTGGCCGTCTGAAGACATCCACACATCCTCATACACCAACACCTAGCCATAGAGTTAACAGCCCTGGTCAACCACTACACATTGTTTTAACAAGTTTGATCTCTCTTTAAACCTGTTATGCGGTTCATGATGTAGAATTTCTCCCCAGCCAGTTACCATCTTTCAGCGTTGATTGTTCAGCTATGAGCCATGTGACACAATCACTCCTTCCGGGCACCCGACATGTTTGGATAAACTTTATCATGTGCTTCTCCACAGCTTGGATCTCTTCTCTGTCCCAGGTTTTTCTCCTCACTTCTTTACAATACAGAGAAGGCAAAGTGCTTTTCCTTAATGAAACTGTGTGCTACAACAACCTGTGGGAGTCTTGGCTGTGTTCTCTTGTTGCCAGGTTCCTACACCACCTCTCTTCTGATGTGAAAGTGTTGACTGAACGCTTGACCATTTGTACCTCTGTCACAGGGGATTGCTCATCATCTGACCTGTCACTCTGTAGCAGGACCGGTTCTGAAAAAAGCCAGATGTGTAAATGTGTGTCAGAAGCATACATCTGACACAACATTCCCAATTACCGTCCGGATCAATGTGCATCTTGTCCAAATTCGTTCTTTTGAATTCAGACAGTCTGCCACTCTCGAGAGCAATTAAAATTTTGCTGATCTTGGCGGGTCCCTTCTGGGAGGCAGTAATACTGATGGTGTACCCTGATGTCGTGCCCAAGGAAGTCCACCAACTTATCCAGATTTGTGTCACTTAGGTTGAGGACTTTTAAGAGAGAGGCAACATGCTTTCGAAGACAGCATGTGGGGAAGTTTGGCGCCACACTCTCAGGGAAACAGGCAAATGCAATCAGAGCCTCTGAAGTGTGACAAAACAGCTGGTCTGGCAAACATTTTTGCAGCCACACCACATTTTTCATGATTCTCAGTGAGAAGTTCCATTTTACTGTGCATTTCTGGTATTATCAGGATGGGGACTTCCCTCCTTTGTTTTTCCCAGTTTTCAATCCTAGTGAACTGCCAGCAGAGCTTCCTTTCAATCTCAGAAAGCGCTGGTGGCCGCATCTTCATGGAGATCTGAAGCATGTCTTGAGGAGAAGGTAGTCACCAACATCTTGGAAACTTTCCCTTCCCTTCTTCGATTAAATAAGATCACCTATGCCAGGGTGACAAGCAGTGCCCAGTTGTTAAGCGTAGGTTTAGTGGGTAGACCACTTCAGTAGGCTTGCTGCTTCTCATGAGGTAAAGATGCATTTTTTTCACATCTTCTGTGAAAGGTAGGAGCCGAGGCATGTTCCACTTGGACTCCTTAAGAGTTTTCAAGATAGCTGATAAGATCAATTCATTCCATCTTGTCTCATTAATCTTCCTGAAGTTGCATGCATTTTTTTTAACCACAGCAGTACAGTCCGCCATCATGGCTCGGAACTCCACAATGCTCGCTATGTTTTGAAAGCCATGCATGACCTTCAGTGCCAGCAAGGGTGTCTTAAATGTACCTGTCTCCTCATCATAGCCAGCTACCAGCTTGACAGCGACTTCTATGTGCAGAACGTTCGATGGGATGGTAAAGTCTTCCATCCTCTCCAAAGGGGTAGCTCTTCTGGCCAGTAAAAGTTGCCTGCCTATTTTTCTAAGCTTCAGACAGATGGACTAGTGCCTGCCAAGATCTGAACTGACCTGGCTAAAGAGATGCTGCCACATCTGCATGATGCATCGGTCATTTTTGACTGAACGTAAGATTTCATCTGGGGACATGACACACAAGAGCTCTCAAAGGCTACCAATGATGTCAAGAGGAACAGGCTGTAGAAATGTGCACAGTGACTGGACTCTGTTTATGCCAGGTGTGGCCCTGTTTCTCCTTCAGTTTAGCTTCCATCTCTTTTGCAAACAAACCTTGGCAGGCTGCACAGATCCATCTCTTTTTTCTGGAAGTTTGCATGGGATCAGAACACAGTGTCCTGTCCTCATCACCTCAGCATTGTACACAAAGTTGCCCCTATTGTAAAGATGTGCAAATTGTATTCACCTTTCTTTCGAGTGCTTGGGAAATTTCATGGCCCAGGCTACGTCAGTCTCATTGTGGTGAACATGCTCCATATCTCCGGCTATTTTTGAGAGAGCCTTACAGGCAGTACTGCTTTTCGTTATTTCCATTATACACTCTGGAGCCATCACTGTTTCTTGATAGATTTTGGATGGACACTTCACCATCTTTCTGATCTTCTGTGTTTAAAACACCGGTGCCAGCAGGTCGAGAATGGTCAAGCATAGAATACATCTCTGGGTACCGGCACTTTGCTCCACTGCTGGGCAATTGGTCATCACCCTGGTGTCTGAACTGATTTCCTCCAAATTGGCAGGGTCATACTCATCTCCACTGCTTACAGGCTATAATTTGAGCCACTGGTTGGCTCTGTCCCCACTTTACTTTCAGCAGCAGGCAGATGCGACTGTGTCTTATCCCCATTTGGTGTAAAAAGCCCAGGAACGTTGCAGTCTCTTCCTTTTGCTGCTCCTGCATACATATGGATGGTGGATTGACCTTTAGTGGTGGCATGCACACACTCTCTCCCCTCCACATCGGACAGACGCACACTTTTGGTCTGACAACAGTGACTCAAGGGGACATGCCAATTTTTTTGTCCCAGCTATGATCAAGGTCCCCACAGATTTGGTGTGTAAACAGGTCAATGTCCCCACAATTATAGGAATGCAAGTACACACACACACACACACACACACACTATTATTCAATGTTAGATTTTCAACTTAGCAGTACTAATACTCATTAATCAATAATATGCAATAATAGTTCTCCTAGTATTCTTCTTGACCTGAATAGTTTTTTTTGCAGTCCTATTACATTTCCAAATGCGATTTTGCTCTTGCAGAAAACCCATTTAAATATGAGGAGATCATAAAAAGTCCACAAAGAAAGGGCCCTGTTCGAAACCAAATCATGACCTCACTGCTAATGTATGTAGTTCACCAAATTGTACTTTCTTAAAACTTACTTTCGTTGACTAAACCATAACATTTAATGTGAGAGTCCCACAAAGAATCATGGAACAGTCAGGATTCACGTTTGTTTATTAAATGATCTTAAATATGTTTGATTCAAGCACAAAGTAAATTAACTTACTTTAAGATCGTTTTAATATTGCTTCTTACATTGCACATTACTTTTTCTGGAATGTATTTCTTTACTTGTAGTATTTCATAAGCAAACTATTTCAATCTATATTCATGTTTACTTTGTGGAAGGAGTCATGAAAAATAATTTTCAGCCTTAATAGAGTTCATATCAGCGTTCAAAAGCACCAGGAGATTAAAAGAACATTCCCTGTGGCAAAAAAATGTCATCCTCACATCTTTTCACTACTTTAGAGAGTTTCATTTGAGTTAGTTGATTTCGATTTTTTTTTTTTACTAGTATACTGCCAGTTTCATAACAAGGCTAGGGGAAAAAAAGTTGATCTAAATCCTTCCTTTCAAGTGTGCTTGTATAATTTAATATCATAATAACAAATTACCTGCAGCTTGAAATACAGCAAGAGGTGGAGATTTAAGTTTCTTGATATAACTTCATTATTCTGTGGGTGATAACAAAGTTCAATAAGTTATGTACACCCATGAGTTGTCGTCTCTGGTTTACCACACATGTATATAGACTACACTGTTTACCAGTGGCTGGCAAAAGATAGACCATCAGGCAGATACCTGTAGTCGTTCTCACTGGAATAATTCTCCTGTTTTGTCTTCTTCCTAGAAATTTAAATTCCACAGACTGAATACAGTACACTCATAAGTCAATGTGATAATACAGTGGCTTAGTGGTTAGCCTCACAGCATTGGGTTCATGAGTTTGATTCTCAACCAGGGACTTATCTGTGTGGAGTTTGTGTGTTTCTTTGCGATTGCTCTTAAATTGAGCTTAGTCAATCTGTGCGTCTATATTAGGGAATTTAGACTGTAAGCTCCAATGGGGCAGGGACTGATCTAAGTGAGTTTTCTGTACAGCGCTGCGGAATTAGTGGTGCTATATTAATAGCTGATGACAGTTTAGTTCATAATGGAAAGGTGATCAACTTAACTGGCCAGACAGACAGCCATGGATTAAACTTTATTTGACATATTTTCTTTACCAATAGTTCATACTGATATGCTAATCTCATAATGGGATCCAATAATTTTACACAATTATGTGTGTGTATGCTGAGTATGTATCTTAAGATATGTGTGACTCAGCATGCTATGTAAATTATGTGCGCTGCCTGCAGATAAGTTAAAGGGTATGATATGCTTTAAGAGCATGATGCACATTAAGCATATCATCATGCGTTTGACAAGCCAGTCATCATCATCAACTTAATGATAGCGACTGGCATTTTAACGTTGAGTGTAAAAATAAATAAATAAATAAAATATGGCACTTTCCCTCCTCCCAAAGAGTGATCTAAGAGCTCATATCCTGTTCAACACAGAACTGAATACCCTAAGAGATGAAGGGGCAAATGTATTAAGGTCCGATTTTTTTCAGTGTTTTAAAATCACTGCAAATCGCGGGGTGATAACCCGCGACTTTAGTCCCTGAGTTGCCAGATGTATTGAACCGCGATTTTTATTCTTAAAACTCTCTGGTCATCTCTGGCGATTTGCTGCAATGTCAAACACTCCCGTGATTACCTAACTCTCCTGTGTTTCCTGCGTGTTTAGTAAACACATCACTGTTACACTGTTCTGCCTACACAGCCCTGTCAGCTCTCAAATGTTTAAAAATAGATAAAAGTTTAAAATACAAAAAGCATGGGGTCTTTCCGTCTGACCACTATTAACCCTAGTGCTGCCAGCCTACTGCTGGTTGCGTGAAAATCGGGGAAAAATTTTGCGTGGATTCCCCCCGATTTTCATACAACAAGCACTAGGCAAACCAGCCGGGATGGGTAGCACTATAGCAGGGGGACACGCAGCAGGGGTCCCCCTGCCATAATGACAACCAACCCCAGGCTGTTCAGTGCTGGGCTGGATTCCCTAGGGAGCCCCCCATCTAGGGACAGCTAGGGCTCTTCCTACACCCCTGGGCGGTGAGTGTAGGGTAATAAACAGCAATTATATAGTTAACAAACAGACGCCATTTTGTTTTGTGGAACTACAAGTCCCAGTCAGCCCGGGCTGCCATAAATAGTGTGGGCATGCTGATACTTATATAACTACAAGCACCAGCATACCCATGGTAGCCAGGGCATTCTGGCACTTGGAGAACCACAAGTGCCAACATGCCCTAACACCCACGGCTGGCTGGGACCTATAGTTCCACAATACAAAATGTTAAATAAACCACAACACCCTCTTAATAACCACATACTTTTAATAAACATAATAAACCCCCAATAAAAACAATACACATCCTCATTCCTACCATTTACATTTATTAAAAATAAGAAAACCCCCAAAAAATTCCCAATCAAATTTCTTCTTCTTTCATCAGCAGCTTTTAATCCAAAAATGCTTGAAAACCATGTCCATATAAATTTGTATCCAAAGTCCCTGCTTGATATGTCCCAAAGTATTTGTAATTCCAAAGTATGTGCTTGATATGTCCCAAAGTATTTGTAAATCCAAAGTCCCTGCTTGAAATGTCTTTAGTTCTTCTTGGGCAAAAAGCCCCCCTTGTTGCTTGAAGTCTTTATTTCTTTTTGGCCAAAAGGGCCCCCTAGCTGCTTGCAGTCTTCAGCCAGAAGGGCCCCAAATTTGTAATCCAATCTGGAACATGCTTTGTTAATATAAGCTCCGATATGCAATGAACTTTGCTCATGCACGAGGTCCATTTATAGTAAAAGGGATTTCCCACGACAGTCCTGCTACTGCTGTTACACGTACTAGAATGCCCATTGCTAAAGAGAGTCCCCACTATGGTCATGCATTTTTCTTCACTTCCCAAGCAGAGTGTAGGTCTGTTATCACTAAAACAGCCACATCGATGCATGAAATGAATACTGAGACTGAAGAACAACTTGGGCAATCACAGAAAACTGAGGAGGGTATCTATGAGTGCTATATGTGAGGTCACAAATCACCCTACCAGTTAATTTATCAGAACCTCTTTTGACGAGAGCTTCACCTTTAAGAACTCTCTTTCCCGTGGAACCAGATATGTTCGCCTGTACCCATTTGTCCCCAGGACTTAATCTTGAGAGCGGTACAATAATGAGCGTCTGTAGGCAACAATGAAGCATGGTGGAGAATTCTTGCAAGTTTGGAGCTACATTTAAAAAAATGGAGTTGAGGGTTTGGTCAGGATTAATGGTGTCCTCAATGCTGAGAATTACAGGCAGGTACTTATCCATCATGCAATACCAACAGGGAGGCATCTGATTGGCTCCAAATGTATTCTGCAGCAGGACAAATACCCCAAACATACAGCCAAAGTCATTAAGAACTCATTAAGGATTCCTGGAAGTGATGATATGGCCCCCACAGAGCCCTGATCTCAACATCATCAAGTCTGTCTGGAATTACATGAAGAGACAGAAAGATTTGAGCAAACCTACATCCACAGAAGATTTGTGGTTAGTTCTCCAAGATGTTTGGAACAACCACCCTGCCTAGTTCCTTTAAAAACTGTGTGCAAGTGTACCTAGAAGAATTGATGCATTGATGCTGTTTTGAAGGCAAAGGCTGGTCACACCAAATATTGATTTGATTTAGATTTCTCTTCTGTTCATTCACTTTGCATTTTGGTAATTGACAAAAATAAACACTTCTACTTATGAAAGCATTTTTACTAGAGATGCTTGGGCTCGGTTTTCAGAAAAAAAAAGCGAACCCACCCAAACATAGCCGATCCGAGTCGAGACGAGCCGGCTTGGTACTTTTGCGCGTCTTTGGAACTGAGGACGAAGCAGAACGTAACTGTCATGTCATAGGATCTCACGAGTTTTGGATTCTATAAGTACCGAGCTCCGCAGAGATTCGGCACCATTTCACAGAGAGATACAGAAGGGGTATCAGGGAACTTGGCAGTCTCCAGTGCAGTTGGGCAGCGTCATTAATTAAAGTTAAAGAGAAGGACTAGCAGTGTTCTTCAAAATTCTCCAGTGACATTCTACAGAGATATAGCTCACACAGAAAAAGGAGAGGTGGCAGTGTTCAGTGCTGAAACGGAAATTCAAATAATAGGGCTGGCAGTGTTCTCAAAAGTCTCCAGTCACATTCTACTGTGCCATAGCTCACCCAGAAACAAGAGAGATGGCAGTGGTCAGTGCTGAAACAGAAATTCAAATAATAGGGCTGGCAGTGTTCTTAAAAGTCTCCAGTCACATTGTACCGGGTTACTATAGCTGACACAGTAACAGGAGAGGTGCAAGTGTTCTTGCCAGTCTACAGTCTACGTGTAATTGCTCATTGTCAGTGCTGAAAGAGAATTAATAGGGCTGGCAATGTTCTAAAAAGTCTAGTCACATTGTACTGTGTCATCTAAATGGATTCACATCAGTCCTCAGAAGACCAGGAGCACCAAGCAGCTGCTGGCACCAGTTATGATAATAGTAATCCCTTTACATCATCTGCTAAAGCATATATTAAAGTGTATAGTGTTTTAGAGTCAGGAAAACAAAAATGTAAAAAAAACACCTTTTACCTTGGTAAAAAAAACCAAACTGTAATCAAGGCAATATTAACTGCAGAAAAAAATAAAATTGCCAACATGTCATTATACACACGCAGTGGCAAGGAAAGAATCAGGCCTTCGCCTTTCTCTATGAATGCAAGTTCTGAAACTGTCAGTGAAGCATCTTCTTGTAAGGTCAGTCATGACAATGCAAGTTCCTGTCATTCTGACTCAAAAAGTGGTGCCTATATACTTTTACGTGTAAAAGTCAAGCTGGAAGATTACAGTAAGGCATTAGAAGAAACTGTATGTTTAGATTCAGAAATGACACAGATCCCGGAGGATAGGCTATCCATGAGTGCTATGTGTACACCTGACCTTTCTGGTACTGTTCTCATAAAGAATCCTCCTTTCAGCATTTCTGCAGATATGTTGATGAGCAGCCCAAGTGTACCCGGGGATACTCAAATTGAGGATGCCACTTTGGAATTGCAACAGGATGAGGGGGATATTTGTGGAGCTGATGACAGCGCTAATGAGGCTGTTGATGAGAATGATCTTGTTTGTGTAAGTCCTGCACCAGTGGAAGCAGTTCTGGCAAGTGATAAGCAGAAGGCCAGAAGACCAGTGTTGTGCCTGGGCATAAGACCAAAAATCCACCTCTTATGTGTGCAATTATTTTTGCCCAAATCCTGCAAACAGTTGTCTAGCCATTTGTAGAAAAAGCCACTGTCAGTAGAGGTATCATCATCATCATCAACATTTATTTATATAGCGCCAGCAAATTCCGTAGCGCTTTACAATTGGGAACAAACATTAATAAGACAATACTGGGTAATACATACAGACAGAGAGGTAGGTTCCTTAGCCATCTATCTAGGAACCTCATCCATGTTAAAACATTTGAAGCGAGTTCATGGCAAGCTGATGGAAAAATCTGAAACTTATGCTAAAAAATAACAACAAGCAGTCCAGCATCAGCTAGGTCCCTTTTCTCAGCTAGATCCCGGCACCTGCAATCTATACCCACAACTCCTTCCTCATCAATATCCTCAATAGCAATCAGAGTTAATCCTAATCCTAGTTAAACAATCCTTTGCAAGAGGAAGCAAGTATTAAAAAGCTGTCACCCAGTCGCAAAGCGGATCACAAACGCCATGACGACTATGCTAGTATTAGATCTGTGTCCAATATCCACTATTAATGCAGCTGGTTTTAAACAGTTAATTTTGGTCTTGTGTACCCGTTACCAAATTTCACCACAACACCATTTTACTAGAAAAGCTTTTCCTTACCTCTACCAGAGGGTTTGTCAAAATGTAATTATTGGGCTACAAAATGCCATTCTACCCACTGTACACTTAACCACAGATATGTGGACAAGCGGAAGTGGGCAATCTAAAGATTATATGACTGTGACAGCCCACTGGGTTGGTGATTCGCCTTCACCAGCAGGAACAGTAGCAGCATGTACCCAAGTATGTCACATTTGTCAGGGGCAGGCTACTCTGTGTATCACTGGCTTCACTAAGAGGCATACAGCTGACAATCTGTTACAGAAACTAAGGGATGTCATTGCAACATGGATTATGCCGCTTGGACTCTCCTCAATATATGTCATTTCTGATAACGCCACCAATATTGTGAGAGCATTACAGCTGGGTGAATTCCGTCACATTCCCTGTTTTGCTCACATAATAAAATTGGTGGTGCAGTGCTTTTTGAAAGATGACAGCGACGTGCAGGAGATGCTGTGTGTAAAATATCTGGATATTTCCTGCATTCTGCAGCACCACATCGGAGATTGCAGCTGCTACAAGAACAATTTAATGTACCCTGCCCCCAACTGAAGCAATAGGTGTTAACAAGGTGGAGTTCCACCCTGTATATGCTTCTGAGGATGGAGGAACAGTGAAAAGCCATCCATGCTTACTCCACAAGCAATGACATTGGGAAAGGAGGGGGAATACTTCCCGTGTTGTGCAAGGTGTTGAAACTATTCGAAGGTGCAAGGTGCTGAAACCATTCGAAGTAGACACTTGTGAAGTGAGTTCAGACACTGAAAGCTTGAGCCAAGTGATTCCCTTAGACTTTTGGAAAAGCATCTTGAGAAACTGAAGGAGGAGATGAAACAAAGCAATTACGCTAAGTATGCCTGACTTGTAGATCAAGTACTTTATTTGCTTCGCCGGGATCCAAGAGTTATCAAAATCTTAAAATCGGATCACTACATTTTGGCGACTGTGCTTGATCCTAGGTATAATATCTTCTCTTTGTTTCCAAGATCTGAAGAGACGCAAGGAGCAGCTGGTGAGCAAGATGACAGCTCAAGCGTTACTTGACAGGTTGGCATCTCCTCCTTCAGTTTCTCACTCAACTGCTGCTTGGAAAAAACTTAGCTTTCCCAAGAGACTCAGGGATGATGCAGATGACTTAGCCCAACATTTTGAGATATGGTCTAGTCTAAAAGAATTGATCAAAAACCATGACAAACTCTGCCGTAACTCCACCTGATCCTGCTATCAACATCCAAAGGATGGTTGAGGATTATTTTAAGGACAGCATAGAAACAGATGCGTCAGCCAGTCCCTTAACATACTGTAAGGAATAAAAGGGAATTTGGAGACCAATGTACTAACTCTCTTTGCACTACCTAAGCTGCCCACCTTCAAGTATGTACTCGAAAATAGTTTTCAGCACAGCCGGGAACCTTGTCAGTGATCAGCGTAGGAGGCTACTTCCTCAAAATGTGTAAATAATGATACTTAAAGACAAAGTACAGAGACTTCTGTAATGGTAGATTCTGTTAGGAGCCACGGTGAACGCGAGCACCGCCGTCACTAACTTTCGCCTCCTTCTGGCGTCATGGAGACAGCCGGGACATCATTTCCGGTATACGGTCCGACCACTGCCAGGGCAACGGCCGGACGCCAAAGTTAATTGCTATCGCGTCCTGGCAATATAGAACAGCCGGGTGCGCGCCTCATAGCCTATTAGCAGCCAGAGGATTAATTAGTGGCTGCCTGGGGATATTTTCAGGACAAGACCTGATTGGCCACTACCAGTACTTAAGGAAGGGAGGGCTTAGCCTCCCTGCTGGTTATAGCGTCCAGTTTCCCTGTCAGCTAACCTGCTCCTGTGCTGTGCTTGATGATAGTCTTTTGGATTGACTACTGTGTATGACCCCTGCCTGTACCTTGGACCTTGCCTTCTTGCCTGTGACCCTGACCTTTGACGTGTTATTTGACAATTCTGCTTTCTAGTGACATCTGACCTCGGCTTACGTCTGACCATCCACTGCCATCTACTCTGTCTCCTGGCCTGCCGATACGGTTCTGCATTACAAACTTGCACTATGTCTGGAGTTAAGTCCTGGGGGCATCTGAGTACCGGTGAGCGTATAAATCTCTATGGGAAAGGTGGCTGTTAAAGGTGAATACCTCCGCCAACTAGTTCTGTAAGCTTGTGAACAGACAGTCAGCCTAACAGATCCCAGCGGGGATGAATTAATAATGTGTGAGGATTATGTGCATACTGATGAGGGTGAGGATGAGCCTGAGGATGATGACAATATCATCTTTCCACAGTAGAGTTCATTAACGGCACTGTTAGCTTAGGTGATTTAAGCCCATTGTTAGTCTGTTTTGTGGGGACCCAAATAAACTGAGCACTTCAGCCACAAAAGTGGCACTGCTTGTCGCTGAAGTGATTGGTTTGTTAAAGTGTGCATGTCCTTTTTCAAGATCCAACATAGGGGTGGGTGGGAGTGCCCAAGGACAATTCCATCTTGCATCACTTTTCCTTTCAGCTACCATTGTTACCAACATGTGCTATATACTGTTGTGTGGTTTGCAAAACTCAAAGACACCCATTGATGATGCAGATGACTCATCACAACATTTTGACATCTGATCTGGTCTACTATAAAATAATTGACCAAAATTTGTGACACCTCTGTTGTAACTCCACCCCTACTATCAACCATCAACATCCAAAGAATGGTTGAGGATTATTTTATTTTTTTTAATGGTTTAAAGACAACAGTTTTATTAAAAAAGAACAACATTGCTTGCAAAAGTAATGTAAGCATGGATGCCTAAATAGACGTTTATATGTATTACTCAAACCTACCACTTTGCTGCTGTTTCATCTGTATTGTACAAAGTGTTTGCAATCTGCACTTTATGTCAAAGATACCTAGCTATATTTTAATATTTTTGGGATTGGGGTCGATTCGTAGTTCAGTGATGACCTTGCTTTTTGCTGTGAATGTCAATGGCTCTTTTTAGTGCATTATCTGGAACAAGATCTGATATACTCATGTCAGAGTGATCACAGCCAATTGTAGGACACTTGGCGATTTACCCTTCTGAAGTTTGTTTTCAATCATCCTTTCAATTGCTTCTTTCTCATACGTGTGACCACATACTTTGTGTTTCATTGGCTTCACCATCTCCAACTGTGTTATAGGAGTACTCTGGGTGAAGGCGAACTCCTCGTCTTCATCTTCCAAGCTTATTCTGCAGGGGCCGGTGACACACCCATTTGTTTTCTGAGGTCTATTAGCTGTTCTTAAAACTGAACATATTTATCGTCCTGCCTCAGGGCCTCCTCTGTATAATTTTCCAGAAGCGCAGTGTATCTCTTGTGTACAAGCTCTCTTAAATCCGACATCTCATCCGGTGAGTCACGTTTTAACTTAAGTATGGTCTCCTCAATTGCGTCTATATATTGGATTAAATCTCTGTTCAATGCACCGTATTCCAAGATGACAGATTCCATGCTGCCCATAATATTGTGACCTGTGAGGTGGTCAAAATTGAATGCAAATGACTGAAAATTAGTGTTATTGAGATTAATAATAATGTAGGAACAAATAAAGAGCAAAATTATGTGCTTTTAGCATATTTTAGCAATTTTGCTAATAAATACAGATCCAAAACCAAAACCAAGACACGCAAGGGCGGTTTTGCCAAAAACAAAATCAAATCGCGAACTTAATCCAGATTCAAAGTCAAAACCAAAATCAAAACACGGGGGTCAGTGAACATCTTTAATTTTTACTTTGCAGCATTTTTCCCACACCTGCCTAAAACTTTTGCACAGTATTGTATATCAATTAAATTTCCAGTTGCTCCAATGTCCACATTAGCTATGACGTCAATACTGCCAGAAGCCAGAAAAATCTAGGCAGGCAATTGGAGGGACTCTTTTTTTTGTAAAAGGTAAACTCCTAGCTGAACTTTCCTTTAATCAGAGATAGAGAAAATGTTCTGTGGATGTGATTCCTTTTCCAGTCTTCTTTCATTTATCTGCCGATCAATGAGGATTAACAAACACATAAAGGGGTCCAGAGAATCAGATTGATATTGCACCAATATGCCCTTTATTAGTTCAGAGAGGCCATCACAAAACTGATTGCAAAGAGTTGGGCCAGTCCAATCCCAACCTGAGGCCTATCTTTGTGATTCTGTACACTATTTTTCCACAGAACAACATCTCTGTTTCAAAGATCTAAGTTTAGATAGTGCAGAAGTGATTTTATCAGGATCATCATACAGGAGGCCAAAGGCTTGAAAAAAGGAATTTACAGGAAATAAAGCCGGACTATCTGGGCACAATCCAAATGCCCAAATTTGTGGATCTTTTTGCAACAGTGAAATTACAATACCCACTTGCTGCTGTTCAGAGCCAGAAGATTGAAGAAGTAGCTTGAAATATAATTTACAACCTTCACTAAAATTGTGGAAATCTCTTCGGCTGCCAGAAAATCTGGAAGATGAAACTTGGGTTCTTGAACCTCAACTTCCAAAAATGGGGTAGTCTAGCTCTTGAAAAGGCAATCTGGCTGAAATGTCTTGAACTCTCAGATATAGAGCTTGCAGTCGATTAGCCAGCGTTTGTGCTGGGGATTGAGGAGTAGCATCAATGGGAGTAATTCCCAAGTATGTGGGCCAGTTATAATGTCACAAATCCCCCTATGAGTTAAATTTTCAGAACCTGTTGTTAACGAGAGCTTCACCTTTAGCAACCCTCTTGCCCATGGAACCAGATATTTTTACCGGTAATCGGTTGTCCCCAGGACTTAATCTCGAGTAGTGATAACTTAACTCAGGTAGGTGGGCACCACAAATGACTTGGCAGCGGGATGCTGAGCTGAGATCTCTATGGCAACAGGGATGCAGGATGCACCTGGACCAGAATATACTGAGTTGCAATATGATGTACTACCAAGCTAAAGAAGAGTCACTGGTGCCACTTGATAAAGGACAGTAGCCAGGGTATGGTGAAAATTAGAAACTGCCATATCAGGGGAGGAGAATGTAGAAATTGGGGAGAGAAGGTGTTGAAGAGAGGAGGAAAACTGTTGAAAGTCAATAGAGTTCAAATTTCTGCGGTTATGAGAAGGTGTTTTGGCCTGATGCTTTTCTGCACCAAATCCCTACAGGTGCATTTCTGCGTTTTCCCCCACTAGTGGCCGCTATGTGGATTGTGTGTCCTCACTCAGCTGTTAAGTGTTAAGCTGATCACCAGACCATAAAGACTGACCCATGGCAATCATTCCTTGCTGGTTCATTGTGGTGTGCCACAGCTCTGGTTCATTGTGGTGTGTTACAGCTCTGGATCTCTGTTTATGTTGCAGCTCTGGATTTTGCTGTTTCTGCCTACCTGGCTTTTGGACTCTGACTTCACTCTGCACCTCTGGAACCTAGCAAGTTTAAAAGACTTTGTTTTGATTATCATTCCTGGACATTTTGTTTCATGCCTTGCCTGGCCCTTCAGCCACTGAGATCCAACCCTGCCTGTACTTACAATAAATATTTAAGTTTACTATCATCACTGTTTCTGTGCAATAATATTGTGGAATATACCAGAGAGCCGTGACAGGAGGCTTGGAAAAGTTTGACAGCAAGGAGGATAAAGAACTGGGAGTGAGCGAGTAACTAAAATGGTGATGATCCAACAGTGGGAAAGGAGTGTTAATGAACTTAGAAACTTAGCATAGCCTAGAGAAATTAAGATCAAGACAGAAGCCATCTTTATGAGTAGCGGATTTAACCCACTGGGAGAGGTCAAGTGAGAAGGTGAGAGAGAGTAGTTTTGAAGCAGTATTGGAACGTGGATTAGCAATAGGGATGTTGAAATCACCCCTGATGATGGTGGGGATGCCAGAAGATAAGAAGTGAGGGAACGATGCATAGAAGTGTTCAAGAAATTGTTGGTGTATTCAAGGGAGGGGCAATAGACCACAGCAATATGTAAAGGGAATGGGTTAAAAATTCTAACAGTATGTACTTCAAAAGATGAGAACGTGAGTGATGTGATCTGCTTTGCGACTGGGTGATAGCTTTCATACTTGCTTCCTCTTGCAAAGGATTGTTTAATAGTCAATTGTTGTAACCTACTAGTAATCTTCTTCTTGATCTGCTTCTGGGATGAAGATTCACCCCCAGCAGCAGCAGTGGAACTAACGCTCAAGAATTCTTCTGAGAAATCCTGGATAGTGGAGGAGTCATCTAGCCTTAGCAACTTGAATGCAGGACTAACTCTGATCATTACTGAGGATATTGATGAGGACAGTGTTATGGGTGTCGATTTCAGGTGTCGGGATCTAGCTGACAGAAGGGACCTATTATGAACTGCTTGTTGTAATTATTTTAGCATAAGTTTCCAATTTTCCCAACAGCTTGCCATGAACTCGCTTCAAATGGCGTAACGTGGATGTGGTTCCTAGATGGTTAAGGTCCCTACCTTGACTGATTGTGTCTTTACAAAGGCTACAAATGGCTAGACAACTGTTGTCAAGATTTGGGTAAAAATAATTCCACACATAAGGGTGTATTTTTCTGTCTTATGCCCAGGCATGATAATGACCTTCTTCTTATCACGTGCAAGAACTACTTCCACTGGGGCAGGACTTACACAAACAACATCATCCTTATCAATATCCTCATTAGTGCCCTCATCAGCTACACAAATATTGCCCTCATCCTGTTGCAATCCCAAAGTGGCATCCTCAATTTCTGTATCACCGGCTACACTTGGGCTGTTCATGCACAAATCTGCAGAAATGCTGAAAGGGGCCTTCTTTATGGGTACGCTATCAGACAGGTCAGGATTACACATAGCACTCGTAAATAGACTCTCCTCAGGGATTGGTGTAATTTCTGAATCTGAACATACATTTTCTACTAATGCCTTACTGTTTTATTCCAACTCGGCTTTTACAAGTAAAAGTATTTGGACACCACTTTTGGAGTCCGAATGAAAAGGTCTTGCCTGGTCAGACTCATGACTGACCTTACAAGAAGATGCCTTAGTGACAGTTGCAGAACTACCACTCATAGAGAAAGGCGAGGCCTCATTCTTTCCTTACCACTGCATGTGTAGAATGGCATGTTGGCAATTTTAGTTTTTTCTGCAGATAACTTTGCCTGGATTACAGGTCTTTTTTTCTTGACCAAGATAAAAGGTGTTTTTTTACATTTTTGTTTCCCTGACTTAAAAACACTATGCACTTTAACATAGGCTTTAGCAGATGACGTAGAGGGATTACTATCATCATGACTGGTGCCAGCAGCTGCTTAGTGCTCCTGGTCTTCTGTGTACTGCTGTGAATCCATTTTGATAACACAGTACAATGTGACTGCAAATTAAGAACAACACTGCCAGCCCTATTATTTCTATTACAGCAATGACAATTAGCAATGGAGCAATGGAGCTCTCCTCTTTGTGTTTTATCTATATAACACAGTACAATGTGACTGCAGATTTAGAAGACCAAGCCTGTCAGCCCTATTATTTCTATTTCAGCAATGACAATTAGCAATGAAGCAATGGAGTTCTCCTCATTGTATGTTACCTATATAACACAGCACAATGTGAATGCAGATTTAGTAGACCTAGCCTACAAGCCCTATTATTTCTATTTCAGCAATGACAATTAGCAATGGAGCAATGGAGCTCTCCTCTTTGTGTTTTACCTATATAACACAGTCAAAAGATTATTTCTTAATATTTTCCAATATCTTTCATTAGGCTAATATCTCCATTTTTCTTACATTTCTCTGACATTTTTCTTGCACATTTTGCACATTGTAAAGTTTCTAAACATTAACAACAAACAATGTCTGAATCCCTTTCTTGCTTACACAAAGAAACGGGATACCTGTTCAAACCTTTGATTTATACTAATTACTGAGGGCTACAAATCTCCACTTATCACCTGCACAAAACAATAGAATGTATCCTTTCTCACTGCCCAATGGATCCTTTTATGTATAATTGTGATAAAATCATTCTGAAGCTAGCACAATTTATTACAAATAATTATTTACATCTTCAAATAAATAAACAAAAAAATAGATTGTTTCTTGCTTTAGAATCTAGTTTGTTTAGTGTTACATTAAGTGAATGATATTATTTTAGCATCTGTTCTTAACTGACAGACACAGAACTGTTAAAAACGTTGCTTACTTGACGCAGTTGTAAAACCTTATTTTAGATCTTCAGCATACATCCTATTTTGTCTTTAAATGTTTTTTATTCCATGGTAGCCTATGAGCCACATAAATGTATTGTAATGAGTTTTCAAGCCGCATATCCATTTTAGTCTGTTTAGTTCATCAACTATGTTCTTTGTTTTTCCACTTTCACCTACTTATAAAATATTTCAAGAGTCATTCATGAAAGTGTAGTGCATTTTTTTTATCTTCTTTGTTCTTTTAATCTTATTATGTCTTTAATACATTTATTTGCAGCGATGGTGTTCAATATTATACCTATATGCACTGATGTTTTATTACTGACTATGATTAATGATAATTTAATATGCTTATATCTACATTATTCCAAATGTTATTTAGTGTTATTTAGTGTTATCTTTCACCAGCACTATCAGGTCTACATAACAATATTCACACACCTCCACCTTTATCACTATGGTAGTACTTTGGTGGGAACCCCACAATTTGCTGAAAACAGCAGGATGCTGCTGCATGCAAAAATGTTGGACCTTCACTAACCAGTTGCAGCAAAGAAGTACAAGAGCTAGAGAAGAGAGGGATCTAACACATTGGCTGAAATAAAAGCTTGGTCCTGAAAGGATGAGCACACAGCCAAGCCAAGGCATCAACTCATTCCAGCAGAGGATCAGGCTGATCGTAAGCAACATGACCTTGCTGAACTTGAGCAAATTAGCCATACCCCTACCAAAGTACGAGGTATGGCAAAGGAGTCTTTAGAAAGTTTTTTTAAAGTATAAAAAATAATTATAACTGAGGGATGAAATTAAGTCCTAGGGAAAAGCTGAGGTTTGTGTGCATAGTTAGTTTGGACCTCACTAAAAATAGATGATTAGGTTGCGTTCAGGTAAAAGTGGTGTACAGGTTATTGATGTTCAGAGGGTAAGTATTCCGTTATTGGACATCCAGATTGGCTTCCGGCTTTTGCCGATCTGCTTACAGTGTTTCCCCCCCACCATACAGTGTATTTATTGGGTTATATAAACTCCTCTTTATTTGCCAACAAGTTGTGTGTGTTGTCCTTTTTTATAATTTGTTGTTAATGATAAGAGTAAGGTGGTAATAGTTATGACATTATGGACAGAACTATGGTTTGCAAAGAAGATCAAAGATGAAAAAAGCAAACATTTCAGACAGGCTACTATTTATGTTCTAACATCACCAACAGTAATCATGTAATCTATGCATAATGCATTTTTGTCTGTATAATTCTACTTATGGGATATAATAGTGCCAACAATAAGATGGTGTATTTCAGTGGTGGCCAACCTGTGGCCCTAGAGCCACATTTGGCTATTTGAGCTTTAAAATGTGGTTCCTGGCCGGGAGCATCATCAAAGTATAGTGTTCCAGGTACCGGCAGGGGCAAATTGGAAAACATTCATTTTCTTGACTGACCAAGAGCAGCTGTGTCTTGTGACCTTCTCTGCAAAATGCAGGGAAGTCACAGTGTCACAGATAATCAAATCAGGGATGGAGGAGGAGAGTGTAGTATGCTCTTCCTTTTTCCTCTGTGCGGGCAATTAAGGGGCATGTGAGATTTGCTGGCATGTGAGGAGGCTAATGGGCATGTAAGGAGATAGGATGGCATTTGAGGAGATATGATGGAATTTGTGGAGGTCTGCTGACATGTGGAGAGGTTTGATTGGCATGTAAGAACCATGTGGGGAGGTCTGATGGCATGTATTCGGCATTTGGGTAGATCTAATGGCATGTGGGGAAGTTGACGGTCATGTAAGGGGCATCTGGGAATGTCTGATGGCATATAGGGGGCATGTGGGGAGCCTGATAGGCATGTAAGGGACATGTGTGGAGATCTTATGGCATGTAAGGGGAAGGTGGGGAGGTATAATGGCATGTAAAGTGCATGTGGTGAAATCTGATTGCAGGTGGGGAGGTTTAATGACATGTGGGGAGGTCTGAAGGGCATGTAGTGAGCTTGTGTGGGAGGTCTGATGAGCATGTAAGAGGCATTTGAGGAGGTCTGATGGGCTTGTAATGGGTATATGGGGAGGTCTGATGGGTATGTAAAGAACACATGGGGAGGTCTGATGGACATGTGGAAGTGTCTGATGGCATGTAAGGGAATGACTGGCAGTCTGAAGGAATGTATGAAGAATGTGGGCAGATCTGATGGCATGTGGAGAGGCTGATAGGCATGTAATGGCTGTGTGGTGAAATCTGGTTGCAGGTGGGGATGTCTGATTTGCAGGTATAATGGCATGTGGGGAGAGCTGATGGCTGGTGGACACAGCAGTGACATGACATAAGAGCTGTGCAGTGCAGAGCTGTGCTAAATTGATGATTATTCTGAACATTTTGGCAATGTTCTATATTTTTTGAAAATTATGTTATATTTTTAATGTATGTGTGTAAGGTATGTATGCACATGCTTATACTGGGTATATGTATATGCACACACACATATAAAAAGTAAAGTTGGTTCTTTGCGGTACTTATTAATAATTTTTTTTGGCTCTTGGTCTCTGACTGTTTGGCCACCCCTGGTGAATGTATTTAATGTTTCATACAATTGCAACATCTCTTATCCACCATTTTATTAAAAAAAATGTAAATACAGATAGAAGTAGCAAATGAAGTAGTTATATCTGTTGTGCTTGATTTAAAATGTTGATATCTAATGTAAATTATGTTTGCCTTTGAATATGCATTTTTTTTCTTAAGTCCAATCAAGAAGAAACAGTTAGTGCCAACCACAATGTTATTTGAATGCTTCATTATTTTGTGTTTTCTTATTAATGGTTTGTTTTGTACTTTACAGATGAAAAGGATTTTTTCATTAGAAAAGGAAAAGTTTTAGCATAAACAATCAGCAGTACCTTATTATTACTCTTTGAAATGTTTGCTTTCAGTTTAAAGAAAATTGGCAGTGTTTTGATTTGGATCAAAAGCTTTCATGTGTTAAATCTATTTTTGAAGATACTTTCATTCAATTTAAATAAAGTTAGATAGTATTTGTATAATAAGTTGTTCATTTTCTTTAAAATCAAATGTGCACTTTTATAGCAGGGTAATGTTGGGATTGTTGGGGTTTGTGAGTATACTTAATTGCAGTTTTAAATATTGGAAACGCGCATATTATTTTTAGTTTACCAGCTATAGTTGAACTGCAACTTTTAGCATACCTCAATAGTCACCAGAGTGCCACACAATAATATACACCAGTTTTAAAAGAATGTTGTCTTTTAAGAATGTCTTCATAAAGCAAGTTAATATTTATTACTGAGTGAGTAACACACCATTTATGCAACATAGACTTGTATAATAAAAACTTTTGCTGAACAGAATCTCTTAGAATTTAGTTGACAAAATATTATACTATTCCAACTATACATATGGATATATTATGCAATGCCTCTTAATCTTAGAAATCAAGAATATCACCAAAACTGAGTGGCTAATTTATTAGGAAGAGCCCCTTAGCAGCAATAAATATGATTATAGAAAATATCCCTTTTCGCCTCAAACTATCAAAAATTGCAGAGGCAGCTGAGTAATCCTGGACTGGAGCTCAAAGAGTTAGCTTAACTCTTTGCCTGTTGTATTCATTTGTGAGTCTGCCTGTACGCTTCTGCAAGGGCAGTGGAATTGAAAGTCAGGCAGATTTGGGCTTTCAGTTTCACTAATCTTAAAAAAATGTAAAATAAAGTTTAAAAGAAAATTATATATTTTAAAATAAATGTTTGAAAATATCAATTTGTTAAAATGCTTTATTCTATTCTATTTTTTATTTCATTATTCATTTTTTTCATTATGTTATCCTGAGATGGCATAAACCAGAGCGGTACAAGTACCACCACAATATTTCTTGAGTATGTTAATCCATCTTTGGCTTATCTTACTGCCAGCAGTTCCTTCCTTGTTTAAGTAAAATGAAAGCAAGAACTACAGGTGTTTTTGCCAATATTAGGGTAAAATAGAATCAATATAACTTACAGCGCTAAGTGGATAAACACACACATGAATTCGCCAGCACTCCGATTACATGGAATACTGTAACAAACAAACAGAATACATAGAGCAGTATAGTCCCAACATGTGAAAATACAATAGACTATGGTGTCCCAAGTGTGTTTTAAATGATGTGGCCACTAAATGTGGAAAACCACGTGAAGGGGTCCCCGCAAGGAATCTGTTTACAAAGAGGATTCTTGAACACAGCAAGAATTGTATTCCTGATGTTTAAAACGATTCCGACGATCCTTTTCCACCAGAAACACTCCACCGATGAATATAGAATGCCAGAAACAGAATAATCATAGTGTAACTCCATTTAATGCAGGTAAAACATAATACTAGGGTGTTTTGCAATTTGGTAAATATGCCCCTTACTCTTATTTTAATTATTTGCTATATTTTCCATTCCACCACTCCCTTACTTGCTTTGCTGCTTATATAACATATATTATGGTAATATAACAGTAAAAGCTAAATTACTTTAAAATTAATTAGAATAAATAAATGTAAGGTTAAAATGTGTTTATATTTTATGTCCTTTATGTTGAAAAAAAATAAGCATTATAACTAATTTCTATGTCCTCCCCCCAAAATACCTTAGAAGGGGACACATTTCCTTTAACCAGCAATTTATTGCATCTGTTCCCTCTTACAATTAGACAGGAAACATTAGCAAAAACATTTGCTAGATATAAAGTGAATGTTAAATACTAGAGATGAGGAAAATAAAATAGATTCATTATCGAATACATTATCTAATTTTTGGAGGGAATTTTCATTGTGCTCTCACTCATTTAATGTTGATGCTAGATCTAAAATGTATATTTTTAAGAATATAAACAGGGGATTTTTTGATCATGGTATATACTCTGGGCTTGGTAGAATCAAATCCTTATTAAAAATTGAAGTAATTAACAATATTATACTGGTGTTCACTTTACTTTATTAAATGAACTTTTTTCCTGATCTTTGCTGTCTGTATTATTAATTTTTTCTCTTAACTAGCCTACAAAATTACTTTTTATTAATTAAGAAAATAGAATAAATAATATCAAATTAAACATAGTATCATGGAATGTCAATGGACTAAGTTTAACCTTACAAGAGGCCCTGCATTTGTTAAAACATCTTAAACTTTAAAACTATTGAGACCTAGGGTGGAACAGGTACATAATAAAATGGGTTGTGTTTTTTAAAAGTAACATACTACATCATAATAACCTACATTTATTGTGAAACATTTAAAGAAATTGTAAGTTATAACATTATTATATACTGGACAAATTATGAAACACTTCACTGCTGAGCTTATTTTGTAATTTGTTTGAGTTGGTTACAACATTAATAACCTCACAAGTTGTATATTTTTCTTTTTAGAAGACTTTGAATTTTCTGAAAATACCATAAATTTACTTAAATTAAAATGATCTACCTAAAATGCAAGAAAGTGAACTAAAACAAATGTGAGTGCTCCCCATAGTTGCTAGTTGCCAGGATGAAGAAGATAGAGTATTTTAGTGCCCTCTACCCATTCCCTGGCTCTTCGTTATTTTTCTGTAAGCAGTGGGGATGTCATTAATCCCCAACCCCATCGACCACCAACAGTAAATTTTTACTAAAAAAAACCAATAAGTAAGTTGTAAAAACTAGACTAAAAAACAAGCTAAAAAAAAAATCCAAATTTAAAAATTACTTACTTCTCAAAAAGATAAACGGCTCAATTTATCACATAAACCTTGAAAATTCTTATCAAATCTATCTAAGGATTTTTTTCTGAAAAAAAAATACATATTAAATATAGACTATGCAGAAGGAAATATGCATGCAATTTTTAAAAGCTTCTTGGAGGAGCCTTACTCACCTATGATTTTTTGGGA
Source organism: Mixophyes fleayi (assembly GCF_038048845.1). Lineage (NCBI taxonomy): Eukaryota > Metazoa > Chordata > Amphibia > Anura > Limnodynastidae > Mixophyes > Mixophyes fleayi. The sequence continues at coordinate 72,181,958 of NC_134402.1, forward strand.
AAATGTGCATTTTCCAACTTTGTCAACTTTACATCTAGAATTCTTAAATATCACAAATGTATTAAAGGATATTGTATATAAGCCCTGTCCACCACCAAAAGTACCTATAAGGGTATGTGAGAGTCACAACTGGACCATGGAGCAATGGAAGGAGGTGGCCTATACTGCTTTACAACATGTGGATGGCCGGGTGCATGTGGCTCATTTACCTGAGGAATAGATGACACCAAGATGTACTATGGGAAGAAGGCAAGCGGGCAGAGGCAGTGTGATGCTCTGGGCAAGGTTTTGCTGGGAAACCTTGGGTCCTGGAATTCATGTGGATGCTACTTTGATATGTGCCACCTACCTAAACTTTGTTGCAGACCAAGTACACCCCTTCAAGGCAATGGTATTTACAGATGACAGTGGCCTCTTTCAGCAGGATAATGCACCCTCTCACACTGATAAAATTGTTCAGCAATGGTTTGTGGAACATGACAAAGTGTTCAAGGTGTTGACTTGGCATGCAAAATTCTCAGATCTAATTTCCCATCAAGCATCTGTGGGATGTGCTGAAAAACCAAGTCAGAACCATGGAGGCCCCACCTAACAAATTACAAGACTTAAAGGATCTGCTGCTATCGTCTTGGTGCCAGACAACACAAGACACCAAGACACCTTCAGAGGTGTTGTGGAGTGCATTGCTTTGGTGGGTCAGAGCTGTTCTGGTGGCATGAGGGGGGCCTACACAATATTACACAGGTAGTTTTAATGTTGTGGCTGACAAATGGGTGTATGTATGTATATACATATATATATATATATATGTATATGTATATATATATATATATATATATATATATATATATATATATATATATGTCTAATATATATATAAGCCTAGCGGCTTGTGTTAGTGTGTGTATGGAAAAAACTATTTTCTCAGAAAGGGCTCATCCAATTGACCTGAAATTTGGTATACTGACATTATTTGACTAAAAAATTATAATAGTAAAGTCAGTTAACTTCCATCAGTAGTAAAGGGGTAGTAAAGGCTAAATTTACCAGTTGAGGGCTCAAACTCTTGACCGTGTGGGTATTTATTTACCAGAGCCTGTGTTTGGTCATGGACAATTGTATGTCGCATTTTCACGAGTACAGATAAGCAGTGATGTAAAAGTGCAGGTTATAAATACTGTCCTTCAAGGAAGACTGATTGAGCACAGCAATAAGGTGTTTAGCAGAAACGTTGTGTATCGAGAGGTTTTAGAACAGTAAGACGATGGAGATTAAGGATGTGGCGATGAAGATGAAGGATGAGGTGATGGAGAAGAATGATAAGGTGGTGACATGTGGACAAAACCACGTTAAAAAAGGGCGCTTACGTCGGGAAGAAACGCTCTTCCCCTGAGGAGGCCTGGCCTAGCCCCAAATGCATGACAAGAACCTTTTTAACACCTTAAGTAGCTTGATTTGACTAGAATGCATGAGTATCATGCACGGGTTAACTTGTATATATACATATATATATATATATATATATATATATATGTATGTATTTAGGTATGTATGTGTGTGTGTATATATATGTGTGTATGTGAATGTATGTGTGTTTGTATGTGTTGGTATATATATATATATATATATATATATATATATATGTATGTATATATATATATATATATATATATATATATATATGTATGTATATATATATATATATATATGTGTGTGTGTGTATATTTATACATTCATATTTTATTTATATTTTATTTAGTTTTTTGCTGACATTGTCCCTTTAACCTAAAATTGATTTTGAAGTGGAGAATATATTCAAAGTACAATCTTACTCAATGAAGTGCAATGTTTTAACTGTAAATACATTGTTAAACTGTGTAAGCATCAGGTTTTCAAAGTGGTATTAAATAATACACAGCATATCAGTACACTGCAGTTTTGTTTACACATCTGACAAGCATCCGTATCCATACAATTTTTTTTCAGTGAAATCCTTCTGTAGATGAGTCACGTTCTTGGATAACATGGTTCAGTGAGTCTGATTAATCCTCTCAGCAGACTTCAAATCTCATTAATGCCTTGGAAAGGCTTTCTGTCTGCCAAAAGATCAGTGCCTCTAGAATATTGTACAGAGAGGATGATATTTATATCTGATGTTGCATTTCAAATGTTGGAAATTAAACCTGTACATATGGCAAAACCTATGAGCCCTGCGGTGTCTTCACCAGAGGAAAACATATACTTCCTGTTTATTAATAATCCAAAGTTAAGAGCCCAGCTGCTCTTGGAAGATCCTGGGATTTCTTCAGGTCTTCTAGGTTTTTATAACTGAATCAATTTTAAATGTTTGCACATCGTATTATTAAACTAACAAGTCTTCCTAATGTGGGGAATTACAGAGAAACTAGAGAAAAAGTTCAGTAAAATTAAATGTTCTTCAAACATTCCTATATTGATATTCTTTGAGAAATATAAATAAATCTTTATTTGGTATATTCAAATATTAGTCAATATAAATTTCTAGTTCGAAAAACAATATTGCTTGTTGGAGGTGGTGATGTTAACTCTCTCTGGCCCCTTAGACACATCCCGGCCATCATCATGAAGACCAGGGTGTGACTACCGCTTTGCATGTCACTGCCACAACCTGGCCAGCGGGCAGCCGGGCGCTTGTGCAAATAATAGAGATTTCTTAGTTTCCTGCAGGGACTAATTCTTCCCCCTGTGCCTCCCAGTTTTTCATTGGCCCTTCCATGTATTTAAGGCAGGGAGTGCTTAGCCTTCCTACTGGTTATAGCGTCCTCTGCCTGAGTTTTACTGACCTGCTTGTTGCCTGATCTACCTTTCCAGACATTCTGATTGATTACTCGTTGTTGACCTTTGCTTGTATTTGATTTTGCTTCTGTGCCTGTGACCCTGACCTCTACCTGGATTTTGGATAATGATTCTTTGCCTGTGACCTTGATCTCTGCCTGAACTTTGGACCAGTTTGTTTGCTGTCAGCCCTAACAGGTGGTGTTAGGTTAACTCTCTAAGACACAGGATGCAAGGCTAAAAAACCCCTCCTGTGAATTCAGGCTAATGGATGTGTTGGTCACTCACAAAGGCCTAATTAGCATGGGATCTCTTTTAGAAAATTTGCAAAAAAATCATTTCTTCCAACATGACATATAACTATATTTCCAATAGAAAAATACAAGACAATAGCTGTGTTTTATGAGTTGTGGGACAGTTCATCCTCAGGTGACTACTTTTCCCGCAACAACAATTCTTCTCCAGCTTGGCATCCATGGACAAGGCAGGGCAGTGGCTGGTAAGAGGTATCCAGATGGTTGAGTACATGCTTTTCTGTATGAGAAGAAGAGGGATGTCCCCCTGATTGTACAGGCATTTGGGCCTGAGTCACTAAGGAGAGAAAGGCAAAAAAAGGAGTAAATTTGATCCTGAACAAACCATGTTGCAATGCAAGGGGTGCAAATTAATTTATTATTTTGCATGTAAAGAAAATACTGGCGTATTTTTCATATAGTTCACAAATACTTGATAGCTTTATTTTTACACTGAAATTTAAAGTTGATCTAGGTAATGCTTTATCCCAAATATAAATCTGTCCCCACATTTTAAATTTACCTTCCTTCCAATGCCACATGGTTTTGTCAAGGTTGCTTTGATCTCCTCAATGTCTCAAGCCCATAGTGTGGCTGATTTGAGTTTATATCTCCACTTTCCTTTTGAGTGTCATGGGAACTATGATTTATTATTTCTGCTTAAATGTATTTTGGACATCCATATGTTAATCAAACAGCTTTGGAAAAGAAATAACAAATAAGCAACTGTTACTGCAGTTTATATGTAAAACAGCTGAAAACAAATTTAAGCATATCAGGACACAATAAAATCATGAAAATTAAAAGTGATGTTGGTTCACTACTTGACCAATAGGATCAATCAGAAATCATTTAGGCATGATCCAACGGTTCTTAGCCCTGTTTCAGTGAATGAATATTAAACGATTCCAGTAGCAATTAGAGATGCTCAGGGTCGGTTCCGAGAACCGAACACACCCGAACTTAGGGGATCCGAGTACCGAGCCGAGCTTTCACGCTTTTTCCAAATAAAAAATGAGGCAAAACGTCATTGTTACGTCGTCGGATCTCGGATTTCGTGAGTTTTGAAATCTATAAATACCGCCCTCCACGGCGATCTAGCGCCATTTGAAAGAGAGACACAGAAGGGGTAGCACACTGTGTAGAGCAGTTGGTCAGCCAAATAGATAGAATTGAAAGAGAAGGGTGTTCAACAAAGTCTACAGTGACATTCAGGAGAGCTCCATTGCTAATTCACATTGCAGAAAATACAAATAGTAGTGCTGTCAGGGTTGGTGTAATTCTGCAGTCAAATTGTACTGTGTTATATAGGTAACACACAAAGAGGAGAGATCCATTGCTAATTCTCAATGCAGAAAAATACAAATACTAGTGCTGGCAGGCTTTTCTTCTGACTTTGCAGTCAAATTGTACAGTGTTATATAGGTTACACTCAAAGAGAAGAGCTCAATTGCTCCATTGCTAATTGTCATTGCTGAAATACAAATACTAGGCCTTGCAGGCTTTTCTTCTGACTTTTCTTTTCTGCCACTGCTGTGTGCCAATGTGCCCTAGATGTGGTAGGAACTGCCGTGTGTTTGAGTCATTGCTCTGTCACTTAGTATCTAGCCAGGTCGCTGCAGTATTTGTCTGAAATGTATGAAAATAATAACGTGACCTGTGAGGTGGTCAAAATTGACTGCAAATTACTTGAAATTAGTGGTATTGAGGTTAATAATAATGCAGTCAAAAAAAAGAGCAAAATTTTGTGATTTTAGCATATTTTAGCAATTAGCTAATCCAGATCCAAAACCAAAACCACTTCACGGGGGTCAGTGAGCATCTCTAGTAACCATAAAGTAACAATGCCAGTTGACACATGAATACTAGTCAAAGATTGGAAAAAATTATTCTTACAGAATTAAATGTGCATCTTTTGACAGTCATTTGATAAGGAAATTAAACCATCTTTTAAATCTGTGTTTTTACATATCAGAACATAAATAATATCAAGTACTGTATAATCAAATCTCATATTACAAATAAAACCTATTTAATTTGCCATTACTTAATCAACAAAAAATAAACCAACATGAAGGTGCCATGCTTGTAAAACTAAGTATGATTCATAATTCAATAGCTTGTAGAACCAAATTTAGCAGGAATAACTTGAAAAGATAGTTACCTATATGAGTTTATCAGTTTCCTATGTCTAATTTAATGAAATTTGATTCACTCCTCTTTGCAACACTGCTTTAGTTCACTGATGTTTGACGCCATTTGTTTATACACAGCTTTCTTAATGTACTTTCAAAGGATCTCAATGTGGTTCTGGACCCTGACTTGGACATTCTAAAACCTTGATTCTTTCCTTTTTCAGCCATTCAGTTGTACATTTGCTGATTTGCTTTGGATCACTATCCTGTTGTATAAACTGTGACTACGTGAGGAAAACATGGACCATCTCCTGGGGTAGATGGTAGTAAACAGCTACAATGAAGTCACACAAGTTTTCAGGGCAACTTCAACTAAATATTTGTCAACCCTTACTACCAAACTAAAGTAAAACATAAACCGTGTCAGCACAGACAAATATCAAGGTTTCTCTCACAAAGACTAACCAGCCTCATGGCACTACATGTGTCAACATGCACATGAGCAGTTGTAGTGCTACAAGTCTGTACTTTTAATGATGTCCCATCCGTTAATTTTAAGTGTTGACATATCATAAAAATATACATTTTGCCCCACTGTTGATGAAATAAGTAAGCCACTGTAAAAAGCAGCAAAAAAAACCAAAAACATTTAAATTAATCTATAATTACATTTAGGCCACTAATTTATTTTTGAAATAAATTGTCCCCCGTAAGCAGGGGAGGGCTGGCAGACTTTAGCCGGGGGGGTAAGCACACAGCACTGGCCCATAAGTAGCGGCCCATCCTTAAAGGGTGGTTTTCGGTACAATATATATTAGGGATGAGCGCGCTCGGATTTCTGAAATCCGAGCCCACCCGAACGTTGCGGATCCGAGTCGGATCCGAGACAGATCCGGGTATTGGCGCCAAATTCAAAAGTGAAACTGAGGCTCTGACTCATAATCCCGTTGTCGGATCTCGCGATACTCGGATCCTATAAATTCCCCGCTAGTCGCCGCCATCTTCACTCGGGCATTGATCAGGGTAGAGGGAGGGTGTGTTAGGTGGTCCTCTGTGCTGTTTAGTTCTGTGCTGTTTAGTTCTGTGCTGTTTAGTGCTGTGCTGTTTAGTGCTGTGCTGTGCTGTGCTGTGCTGTGTTCTGCAGTATCAGTCCAGTGGTGCTGTGTGCTGTGCTCTGTCCTTCTGAGGTCAGTGGTGCTGCTGGGTCCTGTGCTGTGTCCTGTTCAGTCCAGTGGTGCTGTGTCCTGTGCTCTGTGCTTCTAAGGGCATAGTTATTTCCCCAATATTCCCCTGTGTTTAAAAAAATAAAAAAAAGTTTTTTTTATAAAATACCAAAAACTACTTTAATATTTTTTAATTACCACAAAATTTTCACAACCAATCCTGCAGTATAAGCCCATTGGTACTGCAATATTACCAAGTTCACACATTCAGCAGTAAAAGTCCAGTGGTACTGCAATATTACAAAGTTTACACATTCTGCAGTATCAGTCCAGTGGTGCTGTGTCCTGTGCTCTGTCCTGCTGAGTTCCGTAGTGCTGCTGGGTCCTGTGCCGTGTCCTGTTCAGTCCAGTGGTGCTGTGTCCTGTGCTCTGTGCTTCTAAGGGCATAGTTATTTCCCCATTATTCCCAAGTTTGTAAAAAATAAAAAAAAAGTAAAAAAAAATAAAAAAATTAAAAAAAAAAAAAATATATAATAATTATAACCAAATTTGCAAAACCAATCCAGCATTATAAGTCCATTGGTACTGCAATATTACCAAGTTCACACATTCAGCAGTAAAAGTCCAGTGGTACTGCAATATTACAAAGTTTACACATTCTGCAGTATCAGTCCAGTGGTGCTGTGTCCTGTGCTCTGTCCTGCTGAGTTCCGTAGTGCTGCTGGGTCCTGTGCCGTGTCCTGTTCAGTCCAGTGGTGCTGTGTCCTGTGCTCTGTGCTTCTAAGGGCATAGTTATTTCCCCATTATTCCCAAGTTTGTAAAAAATAAAAAAAAAGTAAAAAAAAATAAAAAATTTAAAAAAAAAAAAATATATATAATAATTATAACCAAATTTGCAAAACCAATCCAGCATTATAAGTCCATTGGTACTGCAATATTACCAAGTTCACACATTCAGCAGTAAAAGTCCAGTGGTACTGCAATATTACAAAGTTTACACATTCTGCAGTATCAGTCCAGTGGTGCTGTGTCCTGTGCTCTGTCCTGCTGAGTTCCGTAGTGCTGCTGGGTCCTGTGCCGTGTCCTGTTCAGTCCAGTGGTGCTGTGTCCTGTGCTCTGTGCTTCTAAGGGCATAGTTATTTCCCCATTATTCCCAAGTTTGTAAAAAATAAAAAAAAAGTAAAAAAAAATAAAAAATTTAAAAAAAAAAAAATATATATAATAATTATAACCAAATTTGCAAAACCAATCCAGCATTATAAGTCCATTGGTACTGCAATATTACCAAGTTCACACATTCTGCAGTATCTTGTGCTACATATAATGGAGACCAAAAATTTGGAGGATAAAGTAGGGAAAGATCAAGACCCACTTCCTCCTAATGCTGAAGCTGCTGCCACTAGTCATGACATAGACGATGAAATGCCATCAACGTCGTCTTCCAAGCCCGATGCCCAATCTCGTAGTACCGGGCATGTAAAATCCAAAAAGCCCAAGTTAAGAAAAAGTAGCAAAAAGAGAAACTTAAAATCATCTGAGGAGAAACGTAAAGTTGCCAATATGCCATTTACGACACGGAGTGGCAAGGAACGGCTTAGGCCCTGGCCCGTGTTCATGACTAGTGGTTCAGCTTCACCCACGGATCTTAGCCCTCCTCCTCCTCCCCCCCCCTACAAAAAATTGAAGAGAGTTATGCTGTCAGCAACAAAACAGCAAACAACTCTGCCTTCTAAAGAGAAATTATCACAAATCCCCAAGGCGAGTCCAAGCGTGTTGGTGGTTGTCAAGCCTGACCTTCCCATCACTGTACGGGAAGAGGTGGCTCGGGAGGAGGCTATTGATGATGTAGCTGGCGCTGTGGAGGAACTTGATGATGAGGATGGTGATGTGGTTATTGTAAATGAGGCACCAGGGGGGGAAACAGCTGATGTCCATGGGATGAAAAAGCCCATCGTCATGCCTGGTCAGAAGACCAAAAAATGCACCTCTTCGGTCTGGAGTTATTTTTATCCAAATCCAGACAACCAATGTATGGCAATATGTAGCTTATGTAAAGCTCAAATAAGCAGGGGTAAGGATCTTGCCCACCTAGGAACATCCTCCCTTATACGTCACCTGAATAACCTTCATAGTTCAGTGGTTAGTTCAGGAACTGGGGCTAGGACCCTCATCGGTACAGGGACACCTAAATCCCGTGGTCCAGTTGGATACACACCAGCAACACCCTCCTCGTCAACTTCCTCCACAATCTCCATCAGATTCAGTCCTGCAGCCCAAGTCACCAGCCAGACTGAGTCCTCCTCAATACGGGATTCATCCGAGGAATCCTGCAGCGGTACGCCTACTACTGCCACTGCTGCTGTTGCTGCTGTTAGTCGGTCATCTTCCCAGAGGGGAAGTCGTAAGACCGCTAAGTCTTTCACCAAACAATTGACCGTCCAACAGTCGTTTGCCATGACCACCAAATACGATAGTAGTCACCCTATTGCAAAGCGTATAACTGCGGCTGTAACTGCAATGTTGGTGTTAGACGTGCGCCCGGTGTCCGCCATCAGTGGAGTGGGATTTAGAGGGTTGATGGAGGTATTGTGTCCCCGGTACCAAATCCCCTCGAGATTCCACCCCACTACGCAGTCCAGATACTTGTTTGGTGGAATTCTGACACGTGGAGGGTGTATTTATTTTATTGTGGCCCCGGTATCAAGTTGGGTACCGGGGCCACCCCACTACGCAGTCCAGATACTTGTTTGGTGGAATTCTGACACGTGGAGGGTGTATTTATTTTATTGTGGCCCCGGTATCAAGTTGGGTACCGGGGCCACCCCACTACGCAGTCCAGATACTTGTTTGGTGGAATTCTGACACGTGGAGGGTGTATTTATTTTATTGTGGCCCCGGTACCAAATTGTGTACCGGGGCCACCACACTACGCAGTCAAGATAGATAGATGCGTATCATAGATAAAGTACATTCAGTGGTGTGGGGCAAATTGAAAAATATTCAAAATGCACTGACATTATCAAAAACAAGAGGTTGTCACATGCTAAAACTCCAACATGTATATGATGGAGAGGATGGAGGAGCAGCCGTATGTGTAGTGTAATGCAGACCTGTTGAAGGTTTTTTATATATTTTATTGTGGTGCCCAGTGCCCACTCCTCTACGCAGTCCAGGTACATTTATTGGTGCGAATCAAACAAGTTGATGGTTTTCTTATTATATATATTGTGGTGACCCACTCCTCTACGCAGTCCAGGTACATTTATTGGTGCGATTCATAAAAGTTCAGGGTTTTTAAGATATTGTGGTGACCCACTCCTCTACGCAGTCCAGGTACATTTATTGGTGCGAATCAAACAAGTTGATGGTTTTCTTATTATATATATTGTGGTGACCCACTCCTCTACGCAGTCCAGGTACATTTATTGGTGCGATTCATAAAAGTTCAGGGTTTTTAATATATTGTGGTGACCCACTCCTCTACGCAGTCCAGGTACATTTATTGGTGCGAATCAAACCAGTTGATGGTTTTCTTATTATATATATTGTGGTGACCCACTCCTCTACGCAGTCCAGGTACATTTATTGGTGCGATTCATAAAAGTTCAGGGTTTTTAAGATATTGTGGTGACCCACTCCTCTACGCAGTCCAGGTACATTTATTGGTGCGAATCAAACAAGTTGATGGTTTTCTTATTATATATATTGTGGTGACCCACTCCTCTACGCAGTCCAGGTACATTTATTGGTGCGATTCATAAAAGTTCAGGGTTTTTAATATATTGTGGTGACCCACTCCTCTACGCAGTCCAGGTACATTTATTGGTGCGAATCAAACCAGTTGATGGTTTTCTTATTATATATATTGTGGTGACCCACTCCTCTACGCAGTCCAGGTACATTTATTGGTGCGATTCATAAAAGTTCAGGGTTTTTAATATATTGTGGTGACCCACTCCTCTACGCAGTCCAGGTACATTTATTGGTGCGAATCAAACCAGTTGATGGTTTTCTTATTATATATATTGTGGTGACCCACTCCTCTACGCAGTCCAGGTACATTTATTGGTGCGATTCATAAAAGTTCAGGGTTTTTAATATATTGTGGTGACCCACTCCTCTACGCAGTCCAGGTACAATTATTGGTGCGAATCATAAAAGTTCAGGGTTTTTAATATATATTGTGGTGACCCACTCCTCTACGCAGTCCAGAAAGATACCTTGTTGCAACGTTTTGGACTAATAACTATATTGTGAGGTGTTCAGAATACACTGTAAATTAGTGGAAATGCTTGTTATTGAATGTTATTGAGGTTAATAATAGCCTAGGAGTGAAAATAAGCCCAAAAACTTGATTTTTAAACTTTTTATGTTTTTTTCAAAAAAAATCCGAATCCAATACCTTAAATCCGAACCGAGACCTTTCGTCAAGTGTTTTGCGAGACAAATCCGAACCTCAAAAATAACGAAAATCCGGATCCAAAACACAAAACACGAGACCTCAAAAGTCGCCGGTGCACATCCCTAATATATATTGATCAATATAAAAAGAGGCTATTTTAGTGTTGCTCAATCCAGCGATACTTTATTATTATAAATAATAAATCTTAAATAATAAATATAAATAATGAAAAAAACAAACAAACCTCACTTTATATTGCATTTTATTTTATATGTTCCTTCTCCCTGCACCAATTTTTTTTCTTTTTAAACTTACCTGACTGATTATAATGGGATTTATCAAAATGAAAAAAGCCTAATATACTAATAGGGTTATTTGTTTTAGGGTTAACCTAAACCAAATATTATTAGGGGTGGTACTGGAAGGAGGAGTAGAGCACTAGGTGCAATCTGACTCCCTGGCCCAGAGCTGGGGGGGCAGGATGTACTTTAGACAAGGGGTCCCCATGATGTAACATGGTTATCATTTTAGACAAATACACAGGCAATACTGTGTGCATTACAGTTAGGTGCACACAGTTCTGCCTTCATGAGTAGTACATGGTGAAGCAGGACATACCTCCCAACTGTCCTAAGCGAGACAGTCACCCAAATTCGGGACTGTCCCACCAGATTCAGGACAGTTGGCAGACTGTCCTGTTCTCTCCTACCTGTTCTTGTCACTTTCACCACTTGTGACTGCTGGTTTCTTAACTTATTTGATGCTTCTCTGGATCCTGGAATGTTGGAGGCCCTATTTGGAAAAAAAATGGGTACATAAAATTTAGAAAACTCTAAACAGTCCTGGGGGTAAATGTATGAATCTCCGGATTCTTCATCTCCGGCGTGTTCAGCCTCTTCAGCGCTTAAATTTAAAGTGGCGCTGCATTGTAAAGGGAAGTTTCCCTTTACAATGCAGAGTGATGGATTGTGACCGGTCCCAGAGGAGGGGCCAGCCACAAAGTAATAGAAACCAAAATTGTTTTTTTTCGTGTCCGGCCCAGCCCGCCCCTGCCCATAAGAAAAAAGATGGTTTATTTAAACTTCCACTGTGAATCCTGTTATATTAACATCGCTGTGCAGTGTAACAGTGATGTGTTTGCCAATCTAGCCTATAGAAAGCAGTGTGTTATATCTGGCGAGTTTGCAAAATCGCAGCTTCATACATTTAGTGATTTGAACAGCTACAGTGGTTAACAATCGATACTGTAAATTGTAGCGATTTAGAAAATGGCGATTTTGACAGCAACACATGTCTGGCAATTTTATATCATATAGCTGGTTAATAAATTGATGATTTTAAACTCACCCAGAAAAATCACTGGAAATTCAAAATCACAGATTGATAATTTACCTCTAAGAGACAATAGATAAAATGAGTGCTGAGATGATGGATACCATACATGCAACAACTACATTGAAGATCTGTGCTATAGACCATCCCAGTCCTAATGTAGCTGTTGGACAGAAAACTGTACACGGTGACTTAAGGAGATGCTTGCAATGCTTAATGGACATTGTGATTTTTGATTGTGCCGTCAGAGTTATCTCCATATAATTGTGCTCAATAGACCCCTGCATGAGGTGAGAGGTTTGTAATTACCTTGTGGCGTGATATTCATATGTACAACTGGTGATTATCCTTTGTTGCAGACAATCATGCAGTGTCTCTATCTGGATTCTCCTGTGTTGAACACAGCGTTCTTATCTGCACATGCACAAATCAGCGGCTTGGGAAACAAATGTTACCAATCATAGCAAGTTTAACCAAACACTTTATTGCATATTCAAGGTTGAACTTACATTCATACAGGTACAATCAATCACTGGATTTTAGCCTTTCTAAAGTTGCAAGTACTCAGATGTCAATCGCTAGTCAAAGGGTAATGTGGTCGTTTTCGACGAGTTTCGCCTTCTGCCAGACTTTTTCAAGGAATGAATGAGTACTATCCTCTCAGTTGTTTTATAGTCATGGGTTAATTAAAAGCGCTTACATCTGTGCTTGATTGTGTAATTAGGTGAGAGTGATGTTTAATGCCATCTAGTCTAACTTTTGCTGGATTGCAGTTAATGGATAATTAGATTTGCCTGTTTGAGTTAGCAGTGTTAGATGCAGCTATCTCACTTGCTCTTTTGTGATACTTTGTGGGATCAAGCAGATTAGCAATAAATAGCTTACCACCTGCATTGAACAGTCTAATTGAGGATGGCTGGTGTCTTTTATTATTTTTATTATTATTATTGTTTATTTATAAGGTGACAAAAGATTTCTGCAGTGCAGTGCACAATCCAAAACAGTAGGCCATACAGGGTAAAACAGTACAGAACAAAAAACAAGTATTACCAAGACTCCCAGAGCTCCAGGCATATCAATTATAGTAAGACTGGAGCAGAAGAAATTGTATAGAGACAGGAGGGAAGAGGGCCATGCTTGCAAGAGCTTACATCCTAAGGAGAGGACAAGCAGACAGCAGGCACAAATGGAGTAAGTAGGGTTCAAGCGCAGGAGGAGCGAGAAGGGACAGGGAAGAGGGAGATGAAGAGAACGAGTATGGAGATAGGATTAGGTGGATGGCTGGTTGCTTTGAGTAAGAGGTGAGTTTTAAGTGCCCGTTTGAAGGGACACAAATTAGGAGACAGTCGGATGAAATGTGGGAGACCATTCCAGTGGCAGGGGGCAGCTTGAATTCGGGAATGTGATGAGGTGATCAGGGTGGAGGAGAGGCAACGGCCATTGGCAGAGCGCAGGGAGCAGGAGGGAGTGTGAATGGAGAGGAGGTTTGAGATATAAGGGGCAGTAAAGTGGGAGAGGGCCTAGTGAGTGATGGTGAGGAGTTTGAAAATAATTCTGTAGTGGAAGGGGACCCAGTGTAGGGCAAGACTGAGAGGAGAAGCAGAAGAAGAATGGCGTGAAAGGAAGATGAGTTTCGTAGCTGCGTTAAGTATAGGACAAATGGGGGGCGAGGTGAGAGCATGGGAGGCTGGTGAGGAGAAGATTACAGTAATTAAGATTATCTTCAGTGAAGCCAATCTAATCTAAGCTAATGTATCCGGTAACCTGGCTATGTCCTGACCAGATTAAACATGTCCATACATCATGAGCAAATGTATCTCCATGTCAGATAAGCAGTAGCAAATAAAATAAAGTAAAATAAAATTGAGATCATCTGAAATTAATCAACTGGTTGTAAACAAACATAATGAATTGCTTGAAGACATAGACTGGGGATGCAAGAACACAAATCTTAGATTGTGAACAGATAATTGCAATTCAATCAGTTGCATATGGTGCATAAGCATGTTAGTAAACCATAAACAATTTTAGCTCCATATCAGATAGAGAGCAAGCAGTGGTGAAATTGAGAATATCAGAGTTAATCAACTCAGGGCCATCTTAACAACATTATTGGTCCCCGGGCAAAGCAGTGCACCGGGGCCCCTACATATATATATATATATATATATATATATATACACATCTCTCTCTCTCTCTCTCTATAGAGATACAGATATAGATATATAGAGATAGATAGATAGATAGATAGATAGATAGATAGATGTACTTGCTCAGTGACCCTTGAAGGTTTTTTTTGCAGGTTTTTTCTTTTGCAGGATTATTTATTCTAATTAAGAGCCCTGCCTATGGGGCCCCCTTGCCCGTGGGGCCCCCAGGCACCTGCCCATTGTGCCCAATGGAAAAGATGGCCCTGAATCAACTGGCTGAGAATGAACATATTGAAATGTTTCAACCCTATATGGGGGATGTGTGATTACACAGACTAGGTTGTGAACATATGTTTGAAATATACTAATATTTGTGGTATATTTTGGTTCCTTGTGTCCCCCATGAATAGGTAGGGATACTTTATCAGATTGAGTTGTACGTGTGTGGGGGGAGGGGACGACGACACAAGAAACCACAGATATTTCTTCTGCGTTATTTGTCACACAAGGTCAGAATTATCAGATTTTATGATATTGTAGGTACTAGATGATTGCTAATTAACATATTCTGATATGTGAAACACAGACATGAAAGAGGGTGTACTTATACACTATTAAAGTAATAAAATAATTCCTTCAGCAAAAGAAACTTTAAGAATAAAATTATATCATTGTTTATTTACAAAAGAAAAAGCTTGCGCTCATTTTCAATCTCTGAAAACTCTGGTCGTCCAACAGACCATACAATTACTTTTTGTTCCAGCAAAAGTAGGTTGTAATACAATTTACAAATATCATATTACAATTGGCTGAGAAGGTATATAGGCGTATCCTGATCCTTTTGGCCTTCCTGTATGCAATGGAGAAATTGAAGAAGTCTGTGTAAGTCTTTGTTCAACATCTCTTGATTTGGTAACATCTGTTCTTTCCAAATTAACTCCTTCATTCCTTTATCTACACTCAGGTACACATTTCTAATACTGGGTAGGACCTCCTTTGCCCCAGAACAGCCTGAATTCTTCATGACATAGATTCAACAGGGTGCTGGAAACATTTCGTAGTGATTCTGGTTTATGTTGAAATGATTGCATCATTCAGTAGGTGCAGATTTGTCAGCTGCACATCATGCTAGGTATCTCCCATTTCACTACATACCAAAGGTGACCTATTGGACTGATGCCTGGTGATTGTTGAAGACATTGGTGTACACTACTACACAACTTATTGTCATGTTCATAGAAACAACTTAAGGTGACAAGTGTCCTGCTTGGTGTAGTCAATTGAAGATGGATAGACTATAATACTCAGGTAGGCTGTGGCATTTTGTAACAGATGGGATGGCATCCTTGTGCTAAACTAGATTTGCTCTGGTTGGCCAGTGGTGCAGAGTATAATGAGCCCCCCGTGTTCACCATGAACCATTGCAAGGCTGGATGAGCTTCGCTGCCAAGGGCTCGCAGGTCGCGGTAAACTGGTTGCCTCTAGATATAGCACCGTGAAAGAGGGAATAACTGGTTACCAATGTAATGTAACGAAGAGAGCAGTAAACAAGCAGGTCGGGTTCACAATCTGGCAGGTAAGTTGTGACGATTATGTATTACGTCAAATCACTGATTGTTATTTTTCCCTGAATTTTCATGTATGACAATGTGCATATTATATGTAACCTTTCCAAAGTGTGCTTTGCTGAATGACATCAGTTGTACTTATTTAAAGTAACCAAGCAGGATAGATAGCATCTCTGAGGCATGACAGAGTTTGTGTATACACTTTGACTAGCCAGACCAGCAAAGGTGAGAAATCCTGCCCTTGAAGTTCCAGACCTATCTTAGTACACTGATAACTCATTTTCAAAAGTCCTGTTTAATTCTGGGATATGCCATGACATTGGGTTGACATAGTTAATCTCCAAAGGTGGGGGCGAAAGCAGTGTGAGAAGGTTAAAAAAAATCAGCTGCTACCCAGTAAAATTGTGCATTTCTATAGAGGAGACCTGTGTCCAATTTAGGATGTCACATCTCTCCCAAAGTGTACTCCTCTAACACCAAGGGCTAGATTTACTAAACTGCAGGTTTGAAAAAGTGGTCATGTTGCCTATAGCAACCAATCAGATTCTAGCTTTCATTTATTTAGTACCTTCTACAAAATGACAGATAGAATCTGATTGGTTGCTATAGGCAACATCCCCACTTTTTCAAACCTGCAGCTTAGTAAATCTAGCCCCAAGTCTTAAAATAGTAAGTTAGTAAGTTACTTTTTAATAAGTTGGTTTTATTTCCTATTTTATTTCTGAAATGTATTTGTGCAACTTATTTTGTATGCTTTGTTATTAATTGTTTTGTAATTAAGCCTTGGAATTTTTTTTTAAGATTAAATACATTTAGTCTAGCATATTCTCCATGATTCTTTGTGATCTTATGAAGCCAAGTGAGGCTCACGCTACATGTGTATGTGAATTAAGTGTGCAATATTAATAAATGGTTTTGGTGAACATAAGGACTCCATAGTAAATCCTTTGTGGTAGCAGAAAAGGTGTATTCATTGGTAAGTGACCAAAGTAACTCCAGTCATGGCCAGCTGTTCCAGATTGCTTTATCTGAGAGAGGCTGGGACATAAGTACAGAGACAGCAAGCAGAAATTGAGTCAGGACTAGCTGGATCTGATAACATAATCTGGCAGCGTATTACAGGAGCGGCAGGCGAAATCAAAGTCAGGGCAGCCAAGGTCTATAACACAAGCGGGTAATGCTAAGGCAGAGAGAAGTCAGCAAGTCAAGATCAGTGCACAAGCACAGGAGAACAGGAATGGTCAAAGCAGGAAGAACTTGTACACAAGGATCAATCAGGATACAGGCTACGCACACAAGACACTAGCCAGGATACACACAAGTTGCTCTGACACTGGATGATTGTCAGCAGGGCTGCCAAGAAGAATTCAGGGCCCGGGTACAACAAATTCATGGGGCCCCCCTCATAGTGAAGTAAGCCCCAAAATTTTTTTGCGCCGCCTTACGGCGGCGCAAAAAAGATTAAGTATATAGTCATATATTCAGGGGCGTGGCTAGCCAAACGGCAGTGCAAACATTTTGGGAGGTGCGGTCATGCATTTGGGGGCATGGCAAACGTGCCATTGGGGCGTGGCTAACATAAAAACCACTAGGCTCTCAATTCGCCGGAGCGTCACATATGTTTAAGCACTCCTGACTTTCAGGACATCTACCACCACAGGGTAGTATACAAACAATGCAGTGTGTACACAAACAGTTCAGTCTTGGCCTACACCTTACATTGGACACAACATTCACCAAAAATTGGTATTGTCCCTACTAGAATCACAACATTTCACACACTGTGCTGCTCTCTCCTACCTGTTCTTCTCACTTTCTCCACCTGTGGCTGCTGCTTTCTTTAGTTGTGGCTTGTCCGGATCCAGAAATGTTGAAGGACCTATTTTGAAAAAAAAATGGCTACATTTAGAAAATTACAGCCAGCCCCAGCGTTAAATCAATAGCACCCACGATTAATAATTAGGCCTTCCTCCAGCTCCAATATTACAATAATGTGCCCCTTCATCATCGCCATGCCTTATGATCACACTGTGCCCTCCATGCTGTTTTTGCCCCCTTCATCTGGCTCCCCTTCATCAGACTATACTATGCTGCTCCCCCCCTTTTTCAATCCCACTGTGCCATGCCTCCCCCCCCCTTTGTAACCCCACTGTGTCATGCTGCCCACCATTTTTTAACCCCACTGTGCCATGCTGACCCCTGTTTATTAACCCCACTGTGCCATACTGCCCCGTTTTTTAACCCATCTGTGCCCCTCTCATTTTTTCACCCCCTCTGTCATGCTGCTTTCCCATTTTTTAACCCCTCTGTGCTCCCCCCTCAATTTTTAACCCCTCTGACATGCTGCTTTCCCATTTTTTAACCCATCTGTGCCCCTCTCATTTTTTAACCCCTCTGACATGCTGCTTTCCCGTTTTTTAACCCCTCTGTGCTCCCCCCTCAATTTTTAACCCCTCTGACATGCTGCTTTCCCATTTTTTAACCCCTCTGTGCCCCCACTCATTTTTTAACCCCTCTGACATGCTGCTTTCCCATTTTTTAACCCCTCTGTGCTCCCCCTCATTTTTTAACCCCTCTGACATGCTGCTTTCCCGTTTTTTAACCCCTCTGTGCTCCCCCCTCAATTTTTAACCCCTCTGACATGCTGCTTTCCCATTTTTTAACCCCTCTGTGCCCCCACTCATTTTTTAACCCCTCTGACATGCTGCTTTCCCATTTTTTAACCCCTCTGTGCTCCCCCTCATTTTTTAACCCCTCTGACATGCTGCTTTCCCGTTTTTTAACCCCTCTGTGCTCCCCCCTCAATTTTTAACCCCTCTGACATGCTGCTTTCCCATTTTTTAACCCCTCTGTGCCCCCACTCATTTTTTAACCCCTCTGACATGCTGCTTTCCCATTTTTTAACCCCTCTGTGCTCCCCCTCATTTTTTAACCCCTCTGACATGCTGCTTCCCCGTTTTTAACCCCTTTGACATGCTGCTTTCCCGTTTTTTAACCCCTCTGTGCTCCCCCCTCAATTTTTAACCCCTCTGACATGCTGCTTTCCCATTTTTTAACCCCTCTGTGCCCCCACTCATTTTTTAACCCCTCTGACATGCTGCTTTCCCATTTTTTAACCCCTCTGTGCTCCCCCTCATTTTTTAACCCCTCTGACATGCTGCTTTCCCGTTTTTTAACCCCTCTGTGCTCCCCCCTCAATTTTTAACCCCTCTGACATGCTGCTTTCCCATTTTTTAACCCCTCTGTGCCCCCACTCATTTTTTAACCCCTCTGACATGCTGCTTTCCCATTTTTTAACCCCTCTGTGCTCCCCCTCATTTTTTAACCCCTCTGACATGCTGCTTTCCCGTTTTTTAACCCCTCTGTGCTCCCCCCTCAATTTTTAACCCCTCTGACATGCTGCTTTCCCATTTTTTAACCCCTCTGTGCCCCCACTCATTTTTTAACCCCTCTGACATGCTGCTTTCCCATTTTTTAACCCCTCTGTGCTCCCCCTCATTTTTTAACCCCTCTGACATGCTGCTTCCCCGTTTTTAACCCCTTTGACATGCTGCTTTCCCGTTTTTTAACCCCTCTGTGCTCCCCCTCATTTTTTAACCCCTCTGACATGCTACTTCCCCGTTTTTAACCCCTTTGACATGCTGCTTTCCCGTTTTTTAACCCCTCTGTGCCCCCCTTATTTTTTAACCCCTCTGTCATGCTGCCCCCCCGTTTTTTAACCCTTGTGCTCCCCCTCATTTTTTAACCCCTCTGTCATGCTGCCCCCCCCCCGTTTTTTAACCCCTCTGTGCCCCCCTCGTTTTCCTCCCTTCACTTACCTTTTCTCCTCTCTTGGTCTTCTCTGCTGCTCTGTGCTCCATTGCTCCAGACTGACTGAATGCTGGGCATGACATGATGACATCACACCCAGCATTCAGACAGTCTGAATAGAGCACAGAGCAGCAGAGAGGAGGGATGCCGGCTCCGCGATCAGGTGAGTATGTTTTTTTTTTTTTTTAAACTAGCCTGCTCCACCACCAACGACCGAGCCCCCCCCCACCCCCCCCCCCCCCGCCAAAAAAAAAAAAAAAAAGGAAAGGAAAAAAAACGTTTGGAAAAAAAAAATTAAAAAATTTTAAAAAATCAGCAGCGCAAGGGCCCGGGCCGGGCCCCCTGACATGCCGGGCCCGGGTAATTAGTACCCGCTCCCCCCCCCTCTCGGCGGCCCTGATTGTCAGAGCGTGGTTTATATAAATGGAGTTTTCAAATTCCCTGCCCAACATGCGGTCATGTGACCACAATTAGCCAGGAGCGCCGTCACAATGCAGAGAGCGATAACTGCGCTGGATGTGAGGAGAGGTAAATGTAATAGATTTAAACAGTGCTCATTTAGTAATGTATGCCAAGAAAACATATCCCACACCATTAAATAACCACCACCAGCCTGCACCATTGACACAAGGCAGGATAGATCCATGAATTCATGTTGTTCTTGCCAAGTTCTGATCCTACCATCTGCATGTCACAGCAGAAATCGAGATTCATCAGGCCAGGCTATGTTTTTCCAATTTTCAACTGTCCAGCTTTGGTGAGCATGTGCCCAATGTAGCCTCAGATTCCTGTTCTTAGCTGAACCACAAGTGGAACCTGGTGTTGTCTTCTGCAGTTGTAGCCAATCCACTTTAAGGTTTGATGTGTTGTGTGTTCAGAGATGCTCTTCTACATACCACTGTTAGAATGCATGGTTTTTGAGTTTCTATCACCTTTCTGTCAACTGGAACCAGACTGGCCATTCTCCTCTGACCTCTATCAATAACACAGTGTTTTCTCACCCAGAACGAACACTCAATGGATGAATTTTGTTTTGCGCACCATTCTCTGTAAACTCCAGAGATTGATGTGTTGTAAAGTCCCAGTAGATCAACAGTTTCTGATGCACTGAGATCAACCTGGCACCAAATCTGGCAACAACAAACAATCTATAGTCAAAATCACTTCGATCACATTTCTTCCCCACTCTGATGTACCTAATAAAGTGGCTACTATGTGTATATTTCCCTTAAACTACCATTTCCTTTAAATCAATTATTACAGAACTATGCCAGTCTAGAATTTAACTTTACTTTGACATTTTCAGCATAGCTTTGCTTGTAAGGGAAATTATTCTTTTTTCTTAAAATAAGCTTATACTACACATTCTTTTGTCAGAGTTGTACATCTATATAGAGGAAATCCTAGTGTCCTGGAACAGATATCTATATAAAGTGACCTTGACAAATGCAATTTGTATCATTGAAGTATACTTATTTTATTTTGCTTTATGGACACATTGTTATGCAGATATGAATAAAGCAACATCATATTAAGTGCTTGATATGCTAGAAATAAGTCCCTGTTTTATCATTTATTATTTTATCATCTGCGTTTAAAGAGCAATTAAAACCAAACTAAAAGTACACATCTAAAGCTATATATTATTAACTGAATATTATACCTAAAATAATTGAAGTATCGATGGAATGTGGTTCAATCACACATTTCTTTTTAATAGAGTTGCAAAATACTAGGGCAAGACTAAACAGTGCATTTCATTTTCATGCTTCATTTAGTAAGATTTAAACATTGGATTATACTTAAACATTACTTTTCTGTATAGACAGGGACAGATTGGGAACTTAAAATGGCTCTGGAAAAAATTCTGAAAGCAAGCTCATGTGGGCGGGACCAAACCAACTAGAGGCGGGGTCAACACTAAAGTAGGAGGGATTAGCAGTTATCCATAACAACATTGGTGGTAGGCAAGAAAAATGCAACATGCACTGGTAGACTGAGTCATATTTACAACTATAAGAGATATTTTACTGCTATTTCAGGTGTATTTTCCTTTGCACAGTTAACTTGATATATATTGATGGTATAATACAATTTGTACAAATATTACAAATACTTGATAGCTTATTTGTACACTGAAATTTAAAGTTGATATTTGTGTGCTATATGAAAAAACAGGCAGTATTTAACTTATGTGCAAAACAGAATACTAATTTGCACCCCTTGCATTGTAACATGGTTTTGTCCAGGAGATAAAATAAGTAGTTTCTCAAGTTAAGATGATTAATGAATGAGGCCCGTACTTATTATATATATGCAGCCCCCTTCCTCTAGTATTTATTATATATGTGCAGCCCCCTTCATCTAGTAGTTAATATATTTATGCAGCCCCCTTCCTCTAGTAGTTATTATATATGTGCAGCCCCCTTACTTTAGTATTTATTATATACTGTGTTTGCAGCCCCTTCCTATAGTAGCTATATACTGTATGTGCAACCCCCTTCCATTAGCATTTATATATATGCAGTCCACTTCCTCTAGTATTTATTATATATGTGCAGCTCCCTTCATCTAGTAGTTATTATATATATATATATGCAGCCCCCTTCATCTAGTAGTTAATATATTTATGCAGCCCCCTTCCTCTAGTAGTTATTATATATGTGCAGCCCCCTTACTTTAGTATTTATTATATACTGTGTTTGCAGCCCCTTCCTATAGTAGCTATATACTGTATGTGCAACCCCCTTCCATTAGCATTTATATATATGCAGTCCACTTCCTCTAGTAGCTATTATATATGTGCAGCTCCCTTCATCTAGTAGTTATTATATATATATGCAGCCCCCTTCATCTAGTAGTTAATATATTTATGCAGCCCCCTTCCTCTAGTAGCTATTATATATGTGCAGCCCCCTTACTTTAGTATTTATTATATACTGTATTTGCAGCCCCTTCCTATAGTAGCTATATACTGTATGTGCAACCCCCTTCCTATAGTATTTATATATGTGCAGGCCGCTACCTCTAGTAACTATTAAATATGTGCAGCTCCCTTCATCTAGTAGTTATTATATATATGCAGCCCCCTTCCTCTAGTAGTTATTATATGTACAGCCCCCTTCTTCTAGTAGTTACTATATATGTACTATAGTAGTTATTATATACTGTATGTGCAGCCCCCTTCCTCTAGTAGCTATTGCATATGTTCAACCTTCTTCTTATAGTAGTCATATATGTACAGCCCCCTTCCTATAGTAGCTATATACTATACGTGCAGCCCCCTTCCTATAGTATTTATAACTGTGCATCCCCTTCCCATAGTAGTTATATATGTGCAGCCCGCCCTCACTTACCTTGTGGTGGCCAGCGCATTTTTGCAGCATCGCTTCTCAGATCAGACAGAAGTCCGAGCACACAACATTGTGGGACCACATTCAGCAACAGCCACGCGATTCACTGCCTGTTGCTTTGCACTGGCCACCAATGTCTTTGATCGCACCCCTTTTGAACCCAGCGGCCCCCTTCTCGCTGAGTACCCCCAGCCCAGTGCCAGTGCAAGCACTGGGTTTACTTAAAAAAAAAAAAAAAAAGAAAAAAATCATTGTAGAGGCGGCGTGGTACAAATAATTTCTGTACACATGAAGGGTTCCTAACTTTATCTGCTCATTAAAATATTTTTAATACTATATCTGCAGAACATCTATTTTTATTTAAGTCATGCCATTGTCACTGCATCACATGTTATGTGAAGTACACATATTTAATATTTTATGTATCTATTTATAAATAGGTTTTGTTCCAGTAATGCAAATAAATCCTTTTTAGATAAGTATACATTTAAAAAGAAAAGAAAACCCACTAACAAAATCATTTCCATCAGGATGATACAAAATGATACATATTCAGTACCCCTGAGCTTTGATTAGTTCAAAGCTTCAACCAATGATGATATTTCCCACTTCTCATAAGTGTTTGATGGATAACTAGATTGTTAACATTAGACTGGGGGCAATAACTCTATTCCATCCCCTACTGCAAAGGTGGGGCTGAAAAGATGCATCCTCCAAGAGCACAAGGGTTTGGTTTATTAATGCTGGTTCTATACCATATCAGATGGGGCCAGGTAGGGTTGGATGCATTGACTTACATCACCATCAAAGCACCAGAAGTAGCTAGGAATTACTCCACAGGAATTACTGTCCCAGAAGTAAGCTATTATTATTTAATTATTTTATTTACAGTGTTCAGCTTTAGCCACTGCGTTTCCATAACAATCATCTGATTCTTGCCATTTCTTCTACTCATTACTTATTGCTGCCAGTCTTAAACTTGCCACATGATGCAGCGCTTCTCCACTTCTCACATGGCAATCAGATGGTTATTAAAATACCCCTGTGATAACCGGCAAATAGGAGCATTACTGGTAAAAGCCTCCTTTTAGTAAAATACACTATGCTTTTTTATTATAAAAATTACACTTGATCTTCAAATATGTACAGTGTATGCAAAATGTTTGTTAAGTCACTTACCCCTTTGAAATTTGGATTGTGGAAAAGGGAATGGTACATAAATGGTTTACTATCTCCATTTGCAATGGTAAATATAAAGGTTATTGGTATTGTATTGCAATATAAGTATTGCATTCTAGAGGAAACAAGAAGTTATGAGTATGATAAGATTAGTGTAAATCATATAAATAAAATCAAATGCATAATTGGTTACGAATGTCTACAGAATAAATTTTGCTATTTGCAATATATTACAAAATAAACGTAAATATATTTAATTGTCCATATTAACTAGATTACCACTGAATATATTGTGTTAAATTCATTATTAAAATCAAAGATACTGTACCAATCCACCTTTCACTATATTTGCTTTTACTGTTTGAATCAACTTAGCACCTAAAAAAAATTAAAAAAGAAAAGAAATGCTAATATAAAAAAAATAAAGGTCAAGTCTCTTCAATGGAATGAACAGCTTTACATTTCTGTTTTTCAGTATCCAGTAGAACTTGCCCAATTTATTTAACTACATTTATATATCTAATCCCCTCTCTCAAACATATTATTTTGTAAATTTATGATAGAGCACATCTTATAAATGCTCTGCTTCATATTAATGAAAAAATAAATTACCTACTACCTGGTCCTTATTTATTTTGTTTATACTCTGTGTGGTTCCCATTTATTGAGTAGGAATGAAGAGCTTTTCGAATCAAAGCCAAATTAATTGAAATTATATTTTGTCTGAACAGAATTTTAATCCATTGATTTAAATATGGATATTAATATTTTTCTCCAACCAAAGAGAATGTTACACACAAGGTCCTTGAACTTTCAATTCAGACAGTAGAATTCTATTAAAAAGAATTTATTTTGAAACACCTATGAAAATGAAGGGTTGACTTTGCTCCATGTAAGGGCTCTTGAAGGAGCATGTACAAATCACAATATTGTAATATGGATGTTGTGTAAATTCTATTTATTTAATATTGCACTTGACCAACATTTTTTTCTGTTTTAATAAATATCTCAATAGAATAGATACCACTGTTCACATATGGTGTTGCATCTGAAAAAAAAATTGATTACATTGTGTTATGTATCTTAGTTTTCCAATTATAGCAGTTTAAATGGCATAAGAGAAATATTTAGCAATTGTTAGAAGATAGGAAGATTATGAATGGGAGTAAAAAATGTATTTCATTAGTGATATAGTACTGCATTAATTAATTAATTATAACGATAGCAGCTACCAATGGCTATTTATCTGGCTATTAAATTGTAATAGCTTTACCTAATCTTATATTATGCATTACAATTATTATTATTAGTAACTGATTTTTTTATTTTTATTTATTTATGTGCTTTGTAGCCTAAATGTGATATTATTATTTCATGTTAGCTTTTATTTATGAGGCGCCAGAAAGGGTCTGTAGCACCGTACATAGAGCATGGGATAACATTACAGAGTAACAATGGCATACAGGATAGTGCAAAAGCAAAATGCAATAAGTATAAACAAAGTACAATAGGTATACACAGTTATCATCTATAAATTGCCACCATCCCTGCAGTGCTGTACAAAGAACTAATTTACATCAGTCTCTGCCCCATTGGAACACATACAGAGAGATAATAAGGTAAATTTATGAGCAACCAATTAACCTACTAGTATGTTTTTGTAGAGAGTGGGAGGAAACCAAAGCACCTGGAGGAAACCCACGCAAACATGGGGAGAAAATACAAATTACACACAGATAAGGACATGGGCAGGAATCTAACTCATGACCGCAGTGCTGTAAGTCAGAAGTGCTAACTATTAAGCCACTGTGCTGCCCTTACATAAGTACAAACCACCAGAGAAAGGTGCAACAGGGGTAAAAAGTCAAATTTAATTCCAGTGTACAGATAGAAAGGAAAGGGAAGGAGGGAGGTGAGAAGTGAATAAGGGATTGAGCTTGTGCCCAGTACAAGATCGGGTCAGAGATGAAGAATCGGAGGCATGGGAGAAGAGGAGAGACAGGGGCAAAGGTCAAGTGACAAACTGAAGAGAAGAGGCAGGGGGCTGAAGGCAATGGTAAAGAGGAGGAGGAGGACATGAAGAAAGATGGCCCTGCTCAAGAGAGCTTACAATCTAAAGGAGAGGGAGAGACTGACAGGAGACACAGAGTGGCAAGATGAGGTGAGAGATGAGAACACTGAAGGGAGAAAAGCACAGGAGTTAGTAGGAGGGGGCAAGGTATAGTACGATTTGTAAAGAAAGATAGAGAAGAGGGACGGAGGAGGGCAGGTTGATGGAAGGGTAGACTAACTTGAACAGATGGGTTTTGAGAAAGCATTTGAAGTTTGACAGGCTAGGGGTAAGCTTGATAGAATGGGGAAGATCATCCCAGAGAAGGGGGCAGCATGGGAGAAGTCTTGAATGCAGGAATGAGAGGTGCTGACCAGATGGAAGGTGAGGCGGGGGTTGTTGGAAAAGGGCGAGAAGGAGTATGAGTGGCGATGATACATATCAATGTATTTGAAATTGTGACACACCTACTTCCTATTCGTTTTTTTGTAAGACAACAACATATATATATATATATATATATATATCTATGTATATTATTTTTCCATTCTCCCAGATAATTTCAATAAATATTTATAGTACAACTTTAAATATTTTGTTAAAAACATTTATTGCCTGTAAAACATGCACATGTAGTTAGATGCAACTGAACATTTGTCAAGGTACGGCTGGTAGTAATATGGATCTTGACCTTAAACAGCCAGCATGTCAGAAGGACCAGATATCAAACCGTACTGGAGCAAGTGCTAAGTTGAGGAGGTCAAGAAAAGTGGTTCTTGATGAAGCCGCTTAATTGACAAAGGAAGACAAGAAAAGCAATAAATCTCAAAGGTTAACTGTTACGTAGTCCACAAGTCCTTTTGGGTCAGTACACAGAATATCAGTATGGTACAAGCAAGGTTCCGATAGATTAATGCAGAAAGCAGTATCCAAGATTCAAGCCACGTCAGTACACAGAGCAACAATATGATGCAAGCGAGGAGCCAAGGGTTAAGCAGTCACAAGTCCAGTAGTCTAAAGTTATGTAATTAGCAAGAATATAAGCACAGGATTCCAGAAGCTGGATAAAGATAAACACAATTAGCTAGCAATTGATGTGATATCAGTACTTTTCAGGGGAGGACTGACAAATTTTAGCCCGGGAGCAAGACTCAACTCAGCAGCCTCTTAGGAACATTTTAAAGGGAAAAAAAGGCAGGTGGCCCAGTCACCCAGCCCAAGGTAGCCCACTAGGGCACTGGTCCGGGGAGTAGATGCCCTCTGCCCCCAGCCCAGCCTGCCACTGGTCCTTTTATAGTTCACATTCAGCGCTTTTTGATAAGGTCAGCAGAATTCAGCAAAGGATCCAGGGATCTGTGCATGCACAGGACGCAAAGGTATGTTGCCAGACAACCCAGAATTAAGACTGTGCCGGTCCTTTGGAGGTGCCTAGACAGCTCTGCAAAGATCCTGGAGAGAAACAGATGGGCAAGCCTGGAAAAGTGACTTGTCTTAATAGATACGGCGTGGCCCATGACAAAATGTTTCACTGATGATATTCATTAAGTTGTAATATCCATCTACACTATTAGCTATAAGAAACATATTTTAATGTGAAACAAATATCTAACTAAGTACATATTTACAATTTAGATTTATATTATTACTTTAAAAAAAAAATCATTAACAGACCCTCTCTTGGGTTTAGTAAGAAACACAATGAAAGTCACTATATATATGCCAGCTTAGTTATTTGTAATATTCATTACATTTCTTTAGCTTTCATGAAAAAATGTCTTACTTAAGAATCAGGTGTTCAAATTTTTGTTCCTGTATTTTTATTTAATTGTTAGATTGGATGAATTATGTTATATAATTGAAACATCCCTGTAGTAAATGATGTTATTGATAATAAACAGTCATTGACATTCTCATACATTTAAATAGAACAATTATAAACCAATCAATTATCTCCCATTCGAGGACTGCATTATATTTTTAGACCCGTCAATCAAATGCAGCAGTTAAAAAATGTGCATGAAGAATAAAGTGACGAAAGTCATTAATTTGTTAGTTATTTTCTTTCTTCTGAGCTACATAATGTTGTTGGATCCATGTAATACAGAAATCAATGACTTGGTTAATCAATTTTGAACCCAGCTCTGCTGGAGCAGAGAGAGATTAGATGAAACACAATATTCATATTTATGACTAATTTATGCATAACAGGTTACATTACTTATAATTTTGATTCATACAACTGCTTTCAGGCCTGCTCTGACCAGGACTTATAGGACCACTACACCCAACAATTAAATTGTTTAGATAACAACCATGAAGATAATATGCATTGCACAGTGTTAGGCTGACTTTACATTGCACCTTTGTTAAAAAGTATTGCTGCTCCACTCCATTACAAAGAGCTGTAAGTAAACAAATTGAGTATACAGTCATTTAAGTTATTGCCTGGTCCTGTCACTGTGTATGAACCCAGTTATCTGTACAGACTGTTTTGGAGAAACTCCATACCCTTAAATCTGCTCTAAAGAAGTGTAAGAGAGCATAATTAACATATTTAGTTAAACATTAACACTTAAAGATGCGTCCAGACCTGAATGAGTAGCAGATGCATCCATTTGACAGCAGACACACCACTCAGACACATAAGGTAAACTCAAGACTTATAAACACAGAAGTTTAAACTTGAATTATCTAATACAGCAGTAACAACTTCCTGACATGTGTACAAAAATAAATATGCTTCTTATCTTTGCTACAATAATCTCTGCAAATCCTATGGCCAAGAAACTATTTAAGTCTCAGTAGGCATCTGCGAATCATCTAATTACAAGCAGTTTGCTTCTTTGGGTGTTCTGTATGATCACCATCTGAAACTTACAACTGCACCTGATCGCCCGCAAAAAAAATAATAATGTACAGTAAGGGCGTGCCAAGCTTGAGCACATGCAGCTGCGTCCAATTCAAGCTGTGGGAATTTCAAAGGTACCTGATTTTCAGACATATCAAATCACTTGCACCAACTACAGATCTGGTGTAGGACGCCAA
Organism: Mixophyes fleayi; assembly: GCF_038048845.1. Taxonomy (NCBI): domain Eukaryota; kingdom Metazoa; phylum Chordata; class Amphibia; order Anura; family Limnodynastidae; genus Mixophyes; species Mixophyes fleayi. The sequence continues at coordinate 72,211,252 of NC_134402.1, forward strand.
GTGATGATGATGGTTGCATCTGCATTCTAGAACATGTGTTTACAATCAAGTGCAACTGTAAAAATGCATTTTATGTACAGGTAACATTAATAACATCCTGAATAATGTACTACTCGGGAAATGTTTTTCCATTAATGACTATATTATTTAAAGGTGACAATAATTGAATATTTTTTTCTACATTCTCCTGGGACTTTCTATTCCACATATGTATTGTACATATTCTGCAGTATATTATGTCTGTCAATGCAGGGCGTACCTACACATATAAACAACAATATGTTTTGCGAATCAGGCCCTGTGTGTGAATGAATGTGTGAAATGTATTTGTAGGGTGATGCAGTTTACCAAAGATGGAGAAAGAATTGGACATTTTGACATCGAATAATGGTGTTGTAGTGTGGCGTTAAATAATAGATACAGGTAAATTATTACTCCCATCCACTCTCTCAAAAGGTTACAAGTGTTACAGAATGCACACATAATATTGCACATTAACATGTTTAATTAAAATGTATACAGCTGGAGTTCATGAGGCAAGTTTTAATCAAATTTGGGTTCCAGAGGACTATCCAACAGGCGATTATGATGCTCTATCATGGTTCCTCTGCTAAAGTTTTCAAACCATTTCCCATCACTAATGGGACAAAGCAGGGATGCCCCCTGTCGCCCCTTTTCCATGTCTTAGCAATCGAGTCCCTGGTGGAACATCTTCAAAGATCTGAGTCCTTTAATAGTTTCGATCTTCGGGGGACCAGCCACAGTTTGTGGTTATTTGCAGATGATGTCCTGGTATTTATCTCTGACCTAGAAGCTTCACTAGATTCGCTGCACTGCATATTGAGTGAGTATAGACAGACATCATACTATAGGTTGAACACCACCAAGACTGAAGCACTCCGCCTTAATATAACCCCAGACTCTTTGGCCCGATTGAAGTCTAGATTTAAATGTGTCTGGAAAGAAAAAATTGATTTCCTTTTTAGGGATTCATGTCCCATGAACATCTCAGAGATATTTGAGGTCAACTACCTGACACTAATAGCCCAATTTCACAAACTGCCTAGTTCTTGGATGACATATGAGGTGTCACTGGAAGGCCGGGGTGGCAGCTTTTTAAATGATGCCACTTCCCAAAACTCATGTACTTATTCAGCACTATCCCCTATATTCTCCCAAAGAAGTTTATGCCCACACTCCATTCATTGATGCTCCATTATATCTTGAAAATCCAGGTTGTCCTATGCCCATATGATCCTACCCAAAAGACTTAGGGACTTGGCTTTGCTGGATCTGACCAGGTATCAGGACGCAAGCAATCTCTATCAGATTAGAGCCTGGAAAGACACAGGTGATGTCCTTATGAAACGTGAGAATATTATATGGGATGATAATATGTTTTTAGTGACTTCAGATGTCACTTCTCTGCAATAGAACACAAAAAAGGTTTGGAAGCAGTAGAATGTTTTCTCAACAAAGCTTTAATAAATTTAAAAAGATTTTTGTTGGAGAGTATAAATTTTATTCTGCATAACAATTAAAGGAGACTATTTCCTCCAGAGAATTGGGACAGCAACGGGCACCAGGTTTGCCCCGAGTTATGCCAATCTTTTTATGGCACATTTGGAACCTCAGTATATTGACTATAGACTTGGGGCAAACTCAGTGTCTTAAAAAAGATATATTGATGATGTCCTTTTCTTGGGGGGGGAGACAGATTTTCACTAGACTTGTTTTGTTCCAGTTTAAATATTAATAATTGGAATATTAAATATTCTTTTGATGTAAGTAAAACATCAGTTCATTTTTTAGATTTGGAAATATATGTTGAAGATAGATCCCTACAAATTAAGGGCTCTCAAAAACCGACAGAGACCAATTCATACAAATTGCGTAACAGCCAACACCAGGAAAACTGGCTCAAGGGTATTTCCTTCATTCAGTTTTCACGCTTAAGAAGAAATTTTACAGAAGATATTGAACTAATGGGACACATAGAATTTATGCAGAATAACTTCAAAGAAAAAGGCTACGGAGAAAGTGTTTTTGGAAAAAGCTAGAGAAAAAGCTCTGAGGGCTGATAGAAGGAAATTAATATACCCTGCCAGTGAAAGAAATAAAAATAAACAGCTTGAAATACCATTTATTACAGAATTTAATATCTTATTCAAACAGATAGAACATATTGAGCTTGAGTCATTAAGGGGAGCAAAACATAAAAAAGGAGTATCATTTGCAAGTGGGCAAAACCATGTTGCATTGGAGGGGGAGGTAAATTTAAAATGTGGGGACAGATTTATAGTTGGGGTAGGACATGTCCTAGATCAACTTTAAATTTCTGTGTAATAATAAAGCTATCAAGTATTTGTGTGCTAGATGAAAAAACAGCCAGTATTTAACTTATGTGCAAAATAATAAACTGATTTGCACCCCTTGCATTGTAACATGGTTTGTCCCAGAGAACATTTACTCCTTTTTTGCCTTAATGACTCAGGCCCATTATATGTAAACACTGCCATGTTTTAAATAAAGAACATTTGTCTAAATGACTACCCCCAAAACCCCATTTTATATATAGAAGGTGGGCCAGTCTTAAAGACAAATAGGTACAGGGCCCAATATTCTGTAGCAGGAAAGATCAAATCTAAAGGGATTTTTTGATGTGGACATAGTGCAGAGTGTAAAAATATAAAGAATAACAATAATAAGATACAGGAAATTGTAGTTAATAATCAGGTACATAAAATAAAAAAATTATATCATGTAAATCAAGCAATGTCATTTATCTCATTGAATGTAATTGTGGAAAGTTTTATGTGGGGAAAATGTCCTGTCCTTTAAAAAGCGGATGTATGAGCATCTCTGCAATATTGCTATAATGATAAGCATGGTTATTATCCTTTGGAGATCAGGAAACAGAGTTGAGAATGAGGCTTGAAGCACAAACCAAGAAGTGCAATTTGATTCATTGAAATATCATATTACATAGATTTCATTTTTAACCATCCCCTGCTTAATATAAGATCCAGGAAATATGAACATTTATGTGATATAAAATTGTGTCTAATAATTATTAGCATGAATTAATTTTTTATGGATTTTAATCTATTTTGTATGGCTGTTAATTCATTTTTATGGATTATAATTATGAAATAAATATTTTGATGCTATGTACTGTGAAAAAGTATGGGAAACATTGCACTGCTGAAACAATCTTTCTGTTTATTTGGGAAATGTCAGGATAGCAAAAACAGCAATTTCATCCCAATTTCTCCCACAGCCCTATGTCTGGCTATACAGTAGTTCCTTCACTACTAGCCGACCACTAATTGCCATCGGTGGCCTCACCCACAAATGCAGAGTTTTTATCCCCCACCCCAGAACTACAAACCAACCACAGCAAACAATAAATCAATTACATCCATGTGGAACTCCTTATAAAATGATAGTGTAGAGTACACCACCTTGAAAAAGATCCTTTGAAAGGATTGAAATGCATTGTAAAATTTACCCTGTGAGAGAAGGAATACCATCAATGGAAATTAACATCTACATGGGTGACCAGTGGTGAATTATCCGGCGCTTATATATCACATGCATAATTACCTAGGAGTGTCTGCATCTCTCAGTCATTTTTTATGAGAAATTGCTCTAGTGTATGAATAAAGTATAGTTATATATATATATATATATATTGTAGTATAATCAGGGGAATAGTTGCTCTCTCCTTGGGGAAGATGCGGTGAGCAGCAGCAGTAAACCACGCAAGTCCAGAAGTTTCAGGTTAACAGCCACAGCCAGTTTATTCACCAGCTTGTAAACAAAACAAAATCCTAGCCGTCTGGCTACTAGCTAATACATCTTAGCAAGACCCTCTCTCAGAACTACAACATATTATTGCTCACTGCAGCAGAGTGTCTCAGGAGGCAACTGACCTCCTTCCATGGTCTGAGACACTGATTGCCTATTCTAGCTGCTTTTTCACAGGCACCTCACACGTGCATCTCTTGATCAGCCTCTTTTGAGACTTGCAGACCAGAAGACCTGGACTGGGCCTTTTGTATGGAGCCCACACTTCTATTTCTCCATACATAACACCAGAGACCCTTACCATGGTTTGTTACCATATGGAAACACTCTGGGGGAAGCTTTCCCCACACATCTACATTCTCCCTGGTGCTTTAAAGTAAACAATGCAGGAAGTCTGGGACACATACATCTCCCATTTAGCCTCCTTCCAGTGACAGTCACAATATATATACACACATATATATATATATATATATATATATATATGTATATATATATATATATATATGTATATATATATATATATATATATATATATATATATATAAATTATTATTAATATTTATTTATAAGGCGCTACAAGGCATCCGCAGCGCCGTACAGAGACAAACAAAATCACAATACAATGGGAGACAGCACAGTACAGTAAACACAGCAACTCAGTATGCTCAATGCACAGCTAGAGAGGGCGGGGAAGGGGGAGGGAGGATCCGAAAATGACGGGGCCCAAGAAGGGGGGCGTGGAAGACAGGGAGACCCCCAGGGGGGAGGAGGGAGCGAAAGTGGATGTGGGGTGGAGGACCTTTGAGGAGGAGGGCTAAGTAGCTGGAGAGCAGAGTTAGAAGTGGTGGAAACAGGAGGAGAGATGGCCCTGCTCAGAGGAGCGTACAATCTAAGGGGAGGGGTGGACAGACAGAGAGACGCAGGGGAGAGAGGGAGAGTAGGGGGACAGAGGCAGAAGATAAGGTAGGAAGTTAAGTGGGAGACAGAAAGGCTTTAAGAAAAAGGTGGGTTTTTAGGGCCCGTTTGAAGCTGGATAGATTAGGGGAAGTTCTGATGGAGGGAGGGAGCTTGTTCCAGTGGAGGGGGGCAGCGCGGGCGAAGTCTTGGATACGCGCGTGGGAGGAGGTTATAAGGGGGGAAGAGAGGCGACGGTCAGAGGCAGAACGGAGAGGGCGGGATGGAGCATGAATAGAGAGGAGGGTGGAGATGTAGGGTGCAGTGGAGTTGGCGAGGGCCTTGTAGGTGAGTGTGAGGAGCTTAAAGAGGATTCTGAAGGGGAATGGGAGCCAGTGAAGGGCTAGGTAGAGGGGGGAGACAAAAGAGGAGCGGCGAGAGAGGAAAATAAGCCTAGCTGCAGCGTTAAGGACGGATCGAAGGGGATCGAGATGAGAGTGGGGGAGGCCAGTGAGGAGGAGGTTGCAGTAGTCCAGGCGGGAGATGATCAGAGAGTGGATAAGGCATTTGGTGGCATCTTGGGAGAGGAAGGGCCGGATGCGAGCGATGTTGCGCAGCTGGAAGCGGCAGGATTTAGCAAGAGAGAGGATGTGGGGGCCAAAGGAGAGAGAGGAGTCGAGGATGACACCAAGGCAGCGAAGTTGGGGGACAGGGGAGATAGAGGTGTTGTCGACAGTGATGGAGAGGTCAGAAGGGGATGGGGTATGAGAGGGAGGAAAAACTATGAGCTCAGTTTTGGCAAGGTTAAGTTTGAGGAATCGAGAGGACATCCAGGAGGAGATGGCAGAGAGGCAGGCGGACACCCTAGAGAGGAGGGAGGGAGAGAGATCAGGAGAGGAGAGGTATAGTTGAGTGTCGTCAGCGTAAAGGTGGTAGCTGAAGCCGAAGGAGCTGATGAGTTCACCCAGGGAGGAGGTGTATAGAGAGAAGAGTAAGGGTCCCAGAACAGAGCCCTGAGGGACCCCGACTGGAAGGGTGGATGGGGGGGAGAGAGACCCAGAGGTGGTGACAGAGAAGGAACGGTGAGTAAGGTAAGAGGTGAACCAGGACAGGACTGGGCCGGAGAGGCCGAAAGACTGGAGGGTGTGAAGGAGGAGGGGGTGGTCAACGGTGTCAAAGGCTGCAGAGAGGTCAAGGAGGATGAGAAGGGAGAAGTGGCCCCTGGCTTTTGCAGAGAGGAGGTCATTGGTGACTTTAGCCAGGGCAGTTTCAGTGGAGTGGAGGGGGCGGAAACCAGACTGGAGAGGATCAAGGAGGGAGTATTCAGAAAGGTAGGAGGTGAGACGGCTGCAGACGAGCCTCTCAAGAATTTTGGAGGCAAATGGGAGAAGAGATATGGGGCGATAGTTCGAGAGAGAAGTGGAGTCGAGATTAGGTTTCTTAAGAATGGGGGATACGAGAGCATGTTTGAAGGAGGAGGGGAAGATGCCAGTGGAGAGGGAGAGATTAAAGAGGTGAGCGAGGTGGGAGCAGGTGGTGGGGGAAAGGGAGCGAAGAAGGTGGGAGGGGATGGGATCCAGGGGGCAGGTAGTGGGGGGGGATGATAAAATGAGAGAGTGGACTTCCTCGCCGGTGGTGGGACGGAAGGAGTGGAGGGGAAGGTGGTTGGGGGGGAGGACAGAAGAGTGGGAGGGGTGGAAGAGAGAGTGGAGGAGGAGATTTCAAGTCGGATGGCCTCGATTTTAGAGGAGAAGAAGGAGGCGAAATCAGAGGCAGTCAGGGAGGAGGGGGTGGGGGGAGGGGAGGGGGCCAGGAGAGTGCTAAAGGTGGCAAAGAGGCGGCGGGGGTTAGAGGACTGGGAAGAGATGAGGGATTTAAAGAAAGATTGTTTAGCGAGTGAGAGGGCAGAGCTGTAGGATGAAAGGATGAATTTAAAGTGGAGGAAGTCAGCCAGGGAGCGGGATTTTCTCCAGTGACGTTCGGTAGAACGGGAGCATTTTTGGAGGAAGCGGGTAAATTTGGAGTGCCAGATATATATAAATATATATATATAAATATATATATTGGAGAAGCTCCCGTGAAGTGGTTTTGGTTTTGGATCCGGATTAGCTTCGTGGTTTGGTTTTGGCAAAACCGCCCTCGTGTGTTTTGGTTTTGGTTTTGGATCTGTATTTTTTTTAGAAAAATTGCTAAAATATGCTAAAATCACAAATTTTTGCTCTTTTTTTGATCCTACATTATTATTAACCTCAATAACTCTAATTTTAAGTCATTTGCAGTCAATTTTGACCACCTTCCAGGTCACATTATTATTTTCATACACTTTCGACAAATACTGCAGCGACCTGGCTAGATGCTAATCGACAGAGCAATGACTCAAACAGATGGCAGTTCCTAGCACATCTAGGAGACATTGGCACACAGCAGTGGCAGAAAAGTAAAGTAGTGCAAGATGGAATTGTCCTTGGGCCCTCCCACCCACCCTTATGTTGGATCTTAAAAAGGACATGCACATTTTAACAAGCCAAGCACTTCAGCCACAAAAGTGCCACTCCTTGTGGCTGAAGTGCTTGGTTTCTTTGGGCCCCCACAACACAAGGTAACAATGGCCTTAAGGCACCTAAGGTAACAGTGCGGTTAATTAACTCTACTGTGCCAAGATGTTTTTGTCATCATTCGCAGCCTCATCCTCACTCTCATCAGTGTGTACATCATTCTCACACATTATTAATTCATCACCGCTGGAATCCACCAATACAAAAGTCTAATTCCAAAGTGGCATATCACCGGCTACACTCGGGCTGTTCAGGCACATATCAGCAGAAATGCTGAAAGGGGCCTTCTTTATGGGTACACTATCAGGATGGTCATGATTACACATAGCACTCGTGGATGATCTCTTCTCAGGGATTAGTGTCATTTCTGAATCTGAGCATACATTTTCCTCTAATGCCCTACTGTTTTCTTCCAGCTCGGCTTTTACACGTAAAATTATTTGGGCACCACTTTTGGAGTCTGCTTTGTCTCCTGCACCCACCACACTCACTAGCCTACATAAACAGAAATAAACCTCACACCCACAAATCCTCCTTGCATGTCCTCTTTCTCACTCTGCTCCTTCTCGTGGCTGCTGGTGATATCTCGCCTAACCATGGGCCCCGTAAAATCCCCATTATCTGCTCATGCTCCTCGCTCCACCCCAAACCTTTCCACCCATCCTGTACTTCCATTCCTGCCAACCTGATCCGCATATCTCCAAACTTACATCCATCAATGATATATTAATTTGTAAATCCCTCAACCTCCTTGCCACTACAGAAACTTGGCTCACCTCCTCTGACACTACATCCCCTCCAGCTTTTTCCTATGGGGGACTCTCCCTCAACTACACTCCCAGACCTGGAAACAAACAAGGTGGTGGAGTAGGCATTCTACGCTCTCCAAGCTGCACCTTCCAAGTCATGCCCCCTGAACCTTCCATCTCATTCTCTTCATTTGAAGTCCACACTATCCGTCTATTTTATCCTCTCCACCTCTCCATCCTCTCATGTTGCTGTCGTTTATCGCCCCCAGGTCCAGTTTCCCAATTCATTGACAACTTTTCTGCCTGACTCACTTATTTCCTATCCTTTGACCTGCCTACACATTATCAGGCGCCATCCCTACAGTACTGCTGCTGCCAGGGAAGGACGCCCGACTCCTTCCGGCCGCAAGCATTCTGTTGTCTAGCAACAGAAAGCAGTGCTCCCGCCCGTCTGCATACATACGCTATTCGTCCTGTTGCAGAGCAGCGGTGACATTTCATGTCTGAATCGGCGGGCTGTTCGCTTTGCATCTGCCTATCTGGAGCTGGCTCTCTCACGCTCAAATCAGGAGCGCCCTGCCTCTATTTAAACCTGCCTCTTACACCCCTAGGGTGCCAGAGTATTAGGCTCACACTTGATCCCCAGCGTTGTTCCAGTGTTCTGTTCCTAGTATCCTGTTGACTCGGCTTGTTAATGACTTCTCTCTGGATCCTGATTTGACATTGACTCAGCTATCCTGGTACTACTCCTCTTCCCTGACTACTCTTTGGCCTCTGACTTGGTACTGCATCGTCCTCCTGGTTTTTACCTCGGCCTGTCTGACTATCCGCTGTTAACCTATCTCGCTGGTGACTGTCTTGGAAAACCGCGAACTGCGCAGCCTTTGCAGTCAAGTCCTTACCTCTATGAATACCAAGGGCACGTAAGACTCCGCGCCTCCCTGATTAGTCGCATCAACAGCAGCAGATAGCCTCCATCACACCTTCATTGTGACACACTCATATTAGGTGATTTCAACATTCCCATTGACAATTCCACTGTTCTTTCTGCCACTAAACTTCTTTCGCGTAATTCCTCCTTTGGTCTCTCCCAATGGACCTCATCTCTCACCAATTGTGTTGGGCACTCCCTTGACCTTGTCTTCTCCCACTATTGCTTTATCTCTAGTTTCTCCAATTTAGCCTTCCGACTCTCCAACCACAACCTCCTTTCCTTCAGCGACATCATACCTCATGCCCTTCCCTCTGCACCCAAATAAAAATACACAATGAAACCTAAGTACTCTTAACCCAATCCAATTCTCATTTTCACTAAAACAACTATTTTCTCCAATGACTGCATTGTCCTGTCCTAATCAGGCTGCCTCTTTCTATAACAAAACACTCACTTCAGCCCTAGACAATGCAGCTCCAGCTACTACATATAGTCTCCGACGTTCCAAACCCCATCCATGGCACAACAAACAGACTCGCTACCTGCAAAAGTGCTCCCTTACTGCAGAGCACCACTTGAGGAAATCTCATTCCTATCCCGATTTCTTCCTCTATAAATTCATCCTTTCATCTTACAGCACTGCCCTTTCAATTGCCAAACAAACATTCTACAAATCTCTAATATCCACCCAGTATTCTAACCCACATCTTCTCTTTGCCACCTTCTCTGCTTACCTGCCTACCTGTACCTCATCCTCTGCAATCAGGCTTCCGCCTCCCAACATTCCACAGAAATTGCTTTCACAAAATCGACCAATGATTTACTTACTACAAAATATAATGGTAATTTCTTCATACTCATTCTTCTGGCCCTCTCTGCTGTTTTTGATACTGTTGATCACCCTATTCTACTACACACCCTTCACTCCATTGGCCTTCATGGCACAGTTCTTTCTTGGTTCACTTCCTACCTATCGAACCGCTTCTTAGTGTTTTTACCTCTGGCACATCCTCCCCTCCACTCCCACTATCTATTGGGATACCACAAGGCTCTGTTCTTGGCCTTTTTTTTCATTGTACACCTCTTCTCTTGGGGCACTAATTCACTCATTTGGCCTCCAATACTACCTCTACGCTGATGACACTAAAATCTATATCTCTTCCCCTGACCGCTCTCCTTCTTTACTATCTCGTGTAACTAACTGTCTTTCTGCTATCTCCACATGGATGTCCCAATGCTACCTAAAACTCAAAAAGTCCAAAACATAACTTATTATCTTTCTTCTGCCAGAGTTACCTCCTGCCCTCAAATCTCCCTCATTGTCATTAACACCACAATTTCCTCAGTCTCCCAAGCTCGCTGCCTTGGTGTCACACTTGACTCGGCCCTCTGCTTTATTCCTCACATCCAGACTCTCTCCCAGTCCTGTTGACTCCACCTTAAAAACATTGCCAGAATACGCCCTTTTCTTACTCAACATGCTACCAATACTTTTATCCATTCTCTCATCTTCTCCTGTCTTGACTATTGCATTCTCCTTCTATATGGCATTCCTGACACCCATATATCCACACTTCAATCCATTCTAAATGCTGCTGTAAGACTGATCTTTCTCTCTCACCGCTCCACATCTGCTGCACCTATTTGCAAATCCTTACACTGGCTCCCTGTGTCCTACAGAATCAAATTCAAATTACTCACCCTTACCCACAAAGCCTTCAACAACACTACCCCTGCATACATCTCAAATTTCATATCAAAATACTCTCCCGACCGCCCTCTTAGATCTTCCTCTGACCTGTGCTTTGTCTCGTCTCTGGTAACCACCTCTCATTCCCGCCTTCAAGACTTCTCCCGTGCTGCTACCCACTTATGGAATTCCCTACCACGCTCAATCAGGATTTCCTAAAGCCTTCAAATATTTAGATGCTCTTTGAAAACACATCTCTTTTTTCGAGGTGACCTTATCCTCGATAACACTATTCACACTAATGCACCCTCACAACTATCCCAATCTCCACTCTGAATCACATTTACTCCTTTTGTTTCAGTTGTGCCCTCCTCCATTTTTCATCCATAGAAATTGAGAAGACTACTATGAAAGTTGCAAATGTGCAAGAGGATGAGGGGGATAATTGTGGATGTGAAAATGAGTGTGTTGTGCATGGATGAGATAATGAGGAGGATGATAATGGTTGTGTTGAAGTAAGGCAGCCACCAGTGTTACCACCAGCAGATTCCCATGATAAGCAGATTATCATGCCTAGACGAATAAAAGCACATCCTTTGTTTGGAAATATTTTTATCCAAACCCAGACCACATTTGTCAAGGCATTTGTTGAACATCTAGGCACCTTCTCCCTGCTACGTCATTTGCAGTGAGTTCATTCAAGTCGTGTTTCCAAACGTGGAAAATTGTGTATAGTAGCAGGCAACCCAGCATAAGCTACCAGTTGAATTGAAAGACACTTTCAATCCTCACCTGTGTCAACACCTTCATCATCATCCTCCTCATTTTTAATACGTAGTCCGGCATCCAATTACCAAATTTCAGATAACTTTACTAATGCAATCCATGATTCCCAAAACACATACTTGCATGCTACTGCTGCTGCTGCTAAGAGGAGTAATCTACACTGAAGGAGCAAGATGAGTAAGCATTTTTCACAATTGTCTGTGAAGCAATCATTTTCAAGAGGAAACAAGTATGACAGTCAGTATCCCATTGCACAACAGATTACTAAAGCCATGACAGCTATATTAGCATTGGATGTGTGCCCAATGTCCGTCATCAATGCATCAGGTTTTAGATGATTATTTGAGGTCATACAATATCAAATCTAATTTTCATTTCTCCAGAACGTCAAGTCCTCAGCTGTGCTGTGAGGTTAAGCAAAAAGTCATTCAGTCCTTACAAAATGCCATTGTACCGAGAGTCCACTTAACTACTGATATGTGGACAAGTAGTCCTGGTCAAAACAAATATGACCAAGATTGCCCACTGGCTACGTGTATTGCCATCAGCAATAGCTTCAACATCCTCCACCTTTCTGCATAGTAGACCTAGCACTCAATGCCAGGTCATCCACAGGCAAGCTACTCTGTGTATCGCTGGTTTCACAAAGAAACAAACTGGTGTAAATCTTTTTGAAAAACGTAGGAATGTGATCGAAAAATGGCTCACCCAACTAAAACTCACCTCAGGATACCTAATTGCCGATAAATGGAGCCAACATTGTACGTGCATTACAACTTGAATTGCCATCAAATAATTTCATTATTGTTTCTATATGTGCTGCTAATTATCTACATGTGAGCTGGGATTAACCCAGATGGTGGTGAGAGGATCAAGCCAGTACAGCTGTCAAGAACACAGCACTGATTCCAACATGAGACATCGGCTGATACAAATACCCCAAGGATTATTACAAAATTAGCGAACATCGGGCACACAATTGGCTAGATACAATTCTATAAGTGCCTACTACTCTTCCTTGTTGCTTATCCATGAATCGTTTTGCCAAATTTATTTTAGAGATGAGCGCACTCGGATTTCCTGAATCCGAGCCCACCCGAACGTTGCCGATCCGAGTCGGATCCGAGACAGATCCGGGTATTGGCGCCAAATGAAAACTTGAAACCGAGGCTCGGAGTCATAATCCCGCTGTCGGATCTCGCGATACTCGGATCCTATAAATTCCCCGCTAGTCGCCGCCATCTTCACTCGGGCATTGATCAGGGTAGAGGGAGGGTGTGTTAGGTGGTCCTCTGTCCTGGTAGATCTCGTGCTGTGCTGTTTAGTTCTGTGCTGTGCTGTGCTGTGCTGTGCTGTGTTCTGCAGTATCAGTCCAGTGGTGCTGTGTGCTGTGCTCTGTCAATTTTGAGTTCAGTGGTGCTGCTGGGTCCTGTGCTGTGTCCTGTTCAGTCCAGTGGTCCTGTGTCCTGTGCTCTGTGCTTCTAAGGGCATAGTTATTTCCCCAATATTCCCAAGTGTTTAAATTTTTTTTTAAAAAAGTTATAAAAAAAAATACAAAAAAACTAATTAATTTTTTTTTAATTACAACAAGATTTGCAAAACCAATCCTGCAGTATAAGCCCATTGGTACTGCAATATTACTAAGTTCACACATTCTGCAGTATCTTGTGCTACATATAATGGAGACCAAAAATTTGGAGGATAAAGTAGGGAAAGATCAAGACCCACTTCCTCCTAATGCTGAAGCTGCTGCCACTAGTCATGACATAGACGATGAAATGCCATCAACGTCGTCTGGCAAGCCCGATGCCCAATCTCCTAGTACAGGGCATGTAAAATCCAAAAAGCCCAAGTTCTCAAAAAATAGCAAAAAGAGAAACTTAAAATCATCTGAGGAGAAACGTAAAGTTGGCAATATGCCATTTACGACACGTAGTGGCAAGGAACGGCTTAGGCTATGGCCCGTGTTCATGACTAGTGGTCCAGCTTAACCCAAGGATCTTAGCCCTCCTCCTCCTCCCCCCCCTACAAAAAATTGAAGAGAGTTATGCTGTCAGCAACAAAACAGGAAACAACTCTGCCTTCTAAAGAGAAATTATCACAAATCCCCAAGGCGAGTCCAAGGGTGTTGGTGGTTGTCAAGCCTGACTTTCCCATCACTGTACGGGAAGAGGTGGCTCGGGAGGAGGCTATTGATGATATAGCTGGCGCTGTGGAGGAACTTAATGATGAGGATGGTGATGTGGTTATTGAAAATGAGGCACCGGGGGGGGGAAACAGCTGATGTCCATGGGATGAAATAGCCCATCATCATGCCTGGTCAGAAGACCAAAAAATGCACCTCTTCGGTCTGGAGTTATTTTTATCCAAATCCGGACAACCAATGTATGGCCATATGTAGCTTATGTAAAGCTGAAATAAGCAGGGGTAAGGATCTTGCCCACCTAGGGACATCCTCCCTTATACGTCACCTGAATAACCTTCATAGTTCAGTGGTTAGTTCAGGAACTGAAGCTAGGACCGTCATCGGTACAGGGACACCTAAATCCCGTGGTCCAGTTGGATACACACCAGCAACACCCTCCTCATCAACTTCCTCCACGATCTCTATCAGATTCAGTCCTGCAGCCCAAGTCAGCAGCCAGACTGAGTCCTCTCCAATACGGGATTCATCCGAGGAATCCTGCAGCGGTACGCCTACTACTGCCACTGCTGCTGTTGCTGCTGTTAGTCGGTCATCTTCCCAGAGGGGAAGTCGTAAGACTGCTAAGTCTTTCACAAAACAATTGACCGTCCAACAGTCGTTTGCCATGACCACAAAATACGATAGTAGTCACCCTATTGCAAAGCGTATAACTGCGGCTGTAACTGCAATGTTGGTGTTAGACATGCGCCCGGTGTCCGCCATCAGTGGAGTGGGATTTAGAGGGTTGATGGAGGTATTGTGTCCCCGGTACCAAATCCCGTAGAGATTCCACTTCACTAGGCAGGCGATACCAAAAATGTACAGAGAAGTACGATCAAGTGTCCTCAGTGCTCTAAAAAATGCGGTTGTACCCACTGTCCACTTAACCACGGACATGTGGACAAGTGGTTCTGGGCAAACGAAGGACTATATGACTGTGACAGCCCACTGGGTAGATGCATCCCCTTCCGCAGCAACAGCAACTGCTGCATCAGTAGCAGCATCTACAAAATGGCTGCTCGTGCAAAGGCAGGCAAGCGCAGTGGAGACTGATTTCCGTGTTGTACAAAGTTCTCCAGCCGTTTGAACTTGCCACACGAGAAGTCAGTTCCGACACTGCCAGCTTGAGTCAGGTCATTCCCCTGATCAGGCTTTTGCAGAAGCAGCTGGAGAAAGTGAGGGAGGAGCTGGTAAACCATTGTGATTACACCAAGCATGTAGCTCTTGTGGATGTAGCCCTTCGTACGCTTTGCCAGGATCCGAGGGTGGTCACTCTTTTAAAGTCAGAGGAATACATTCTGGCCACCGTGCTCGATCCTCTGTTTAAAGCGTATGTTGTGTCTCTGTTTCCGGCGGACACAAGTCTACAGCGGTGCAAAGACCTTCTGGTCAGGAGATTGTCCTCTGAAGAGGACTGTGACATGCCAACAGCTCCACCCTCATTTTCTTCCACATCTATGGCTGCGAGGAAAAAGCTCAGTTTTCCTAAAAGAGCCGCTGGCGGGGATGCTGATAACATCTGGTCCGGACTGAAGGACCTGCCAACCATTGCAGACATGTCTACTGTCGCTGCATTGGATGCTGTCACAATTGAAAAAATGGTGGAGGATTATTTTGCTGACACCATCCAAATAGAAATGTCAGACAGTCCATATTGTTACTGGCAGGAAAAAAAGGCAGTTTGGAAGCCCCTGTACAAACTGGCTCTATTTTACCTGAGTTGTCCCCCCTCCAGTGTGTACTCGGAAAGAGTTTTTAGTGCAGCGGGGAACCTGGTCAGTGAGCGGCGAAGGAGGTTGCTTCCTCACAACGTTGAAAAAATGATGTTTATAAAAATGAATAATCAATTCCTCAATCAAGTACAGCACTGCCCTCCAGATAGTACAGAGGGACCTGTGGTTGTGGAGTCTAGCGGGGACGAATTGATAATGTATGAGGAGGAGGAAGTACACACTGTAGGGGGAGAGGAATCAGAGGTTGAGGATGAGGACGACATCTTTCCTCAGGAGAGCCTGTTTAGTTTGTACAGGAAGAGATGAATTGTTTTTTTGGTGTGGGGGCCCAAACAAACCAATCATTTCAACCACAGTTGTTTGGTAGGCCCTGTCGCTGAAATGATTGGTTTGTTAAAGTGTGCATATCCTATTTCAACAACATATGGGTGGGTGGGAGGGCCCACGGACAATTCCATCTTGCAACTCTTTTTTTGGCATTATGTGACCATTCAACAGTCGTTTGCCATGTTCAAAAAATAAAAGAAAATGTCAACAAATTCAAAAAATTAAATCAAAAGGTAAATGCCCTGTCATTATTTAAAACAAGAGGTATTGACGTGCTAGAATTAGTGTAGTGTTAATATGTTATAAACACTACACTTGGAACTTGGAGGAGGTATTGTGGCCCCGGTATCAAATTTAGTACCGGGGCCACCCCACTACGCAGTCCAGATACTTGTTTGGTAGAATTCTGACCAGTTGAGGGTGTATTTATTATATTGTGGCCCCAGTATCAAATTTAGTACCGGGGCCACCCCACTACGCAGTCCAGATACTTGTTTGGTGGAATTCTGACCAGTTGAGGGTGTATTTATTATATTGTGGCCCCGGTATCAAATTTAGTACCGGGGCCACCCCACTACGCAGTCCAGATACTTGTTTGGTGGAATTCTGACCAGTTGAGGGTGTATTAATTATATTGTGGCCTCGGTATCAAATTGGGTACCGGGGCCACCCCACTACGCAGTCCAGAATTTTTTGGGGGAATTCAGAGCCGTGGAGGGTTTTTTATTAATTATATTGTGGTGACCACTCCTCTACGCAGTCCAGGTACATTTTTTGGTGCGATTCATACCAGTTGATGGTTTTCTTATTATATTGTGGTGACCACTCCTCTACGCAGTCCAGATACATTAATTGGTGCGAATCATACAAGTTCAGGGTTTTTAAATTATATTGTGGTGACCACTCCTCTACACAGTCCAGGTACATTTTTTGGTGCGATTCATACCAGTTGATGGTTTTCTTATTATATTGTGGTGACCACTCCTCTACGCAGTCCAGATACATTTATTGGTGCGAATCATACAAGTTCAGGGTTTTCAAATTATATTGTGGTGACCACTCCTCTACGCAGTCCAGGTACATTTTTTGGTGCGATTCATACCAGTTGATGGTTTTCTTATTATATTGTGGTGACCACTCCTCTACGCAGTCCAGATACATTTATTGGTGCGAATCATACAAGTTCAGGGTTTTTAAATTATATTGTGGTGACCACTCCTCTACGCAGTCCAGGTACATTTTTTGGTGCGATTCATACCAGTTGATGGTTTTCTTATTATATTGTGGTGACCACTCCTCTACGCAGTCCAGATACATTTATTGGTGCGAATCATACAAGTTCAGGGTTTTAAAATTATATTGTGGTGACCACTCCTCTACGCAGTCCAGGTACATTTTTTGGTGCGATTCATACAGTTGATGGTTTTCTTATTATATTGTGGTGACCACTCCTCTACGCAGTCCAGATACATTTATTGGTGTGAATCATACAAGTTCAGGGTTTTTAAATTATATTGTGGTGACCACTCTTCTACGCAGTCCAGGTACATTTTTTGGTGCGATTCATACCAGTTGATGGTTTTTTATTATATTGTATTGACCACTCCTCTACGCAGTCCAGATACATTTTTTGGTGCGATTCATACCAGTTGATGGTTTTTTATTATATTGTATTGACCACTCCTCTACGCAGTCCAGGTACATTTTTTGGTGCGATTAAGACCAGTTGATGGTTTTTTTATTATATTGTGGGGACCACTCCACTACGCAGTCCAGAAAGATACCCCGTTGCAACGTTTTGGACTTATAACAATATTGTGAGGTGTTCAGAATACACTGCAAATTAGTGGAAATGATTGTTATTGAATGTTATTGAGGTTAATAATAGCGTAGGAGTGAAAATAAGCCCAAAAACTTGATTTTTGAACTTTTTATGCTTTTTTCAAAAAAAATCCGAACCAAAACCTTTCGGCAGGTGTTTTGCGAAACAAATCCGAACCCAAAACATCACGAAAATCCGAATCCAAAACACAAAACACGAGACACCAAAAGTCGCCGGAGCACATCCCTAATTTATTTTCACCATTTGTTTTTACTTACATAAGGGCTGAGGAGACTATATCTCAAGATACAGGATAGATAGAGTTACCTGTCTAAAAGCACTTCATGACCATGTTACATACAGGACTTTTTGAGATAAGGAACTTTTAATTGTATTTTATACTGTTACCTTGCTATGTCAATTTATTGAATTTGTATTACCGTTTTTTTTCGCTCCATAAGACACACTTTTTCCCCTAATAAAAGTGGGGGGAAAAGTGTGTGCGTCTTATGGAGCGAATACTGCATGCCA
The DNA here is from genome assembly GCF_038048845.1 of Mixophyes fleayi. Classification (NCBI taxonomy): domain Eukaryota; kingdom Metazoa; phylum Chordata; class Amphibia; order Anura; family Limnodynastidae; genus Mixophyes; species Mixophyes fleayi. Next base: position 72,229,271 of record NC_134402.1, read on the forward strand.
GAAAGGAAGGAAGAAAATAAAACTTACATGTCCAGCGTGGAGAAGCGGCTCCCGGCCAGGCTGCAGATCCTCCTTATCCCATGTGATAGCTAGGTCCTCACAGATAGGCGGGGGGACGGACGATCAGTTGGATCTGCAGCCTGGCCGGGACCCGCTTCTCCACGCTGGACATGTAAGTTTTATTTTCTTCCTTCCTTCAGGAGGATCCGCAGCGTTAAAGACACCGGAGGGAATAAGATAAGGCTATTGTGTTTGTGTGTGTGTGTGTGCTGGAGGCTATACTGTGTGTGTGCTGGAGGCTATACTGTGTGTGTGTGCTGGAGGCTATACTGTGTGTGTGCTGGAGGCTATACTGTGTGTGTGTGCTGGAGGCTATACTGTGTGTGTGCTGGAGGCTATACTGTGTGTGTGTGTGTGCTGGAGGCTATACTGTGTGTGTGCTGGAGGCTATACTGTGTGTGTGTGTTGGAGGCTATACTGTGTGTGTGCTGGAGGCTATACTGTGTGTGTGCTGGAGGCTATACTGTGTGTGTGTGTGCTGGAGGTTATGCTGTGTGTGTGTGCTGGAGGCTATACTGTGTGTATGCTGGAGGCTATACTGTGTGTGTGTGTGTGTGTGTGTGTGTGTGTGCTGGAGGCTATACTGTGTGTGTGCTGGAGGCTATACTGTGTGTGTGTGCTGGAGGCTATACTGTGTGTGTGTGATGGAGGCTATACTGTGTGTGTGCTGGAGGCTATACTGTGTGTGTGCTGGAGGCTATACTGTGTGTGTGCGCTGGAGGCTATAGTGTGTGTGTGTCAGTGTGCTAACATAGCATGTGTGTCTAAGAGTGGGGATCAGTGTGTTAATATAGTGTGTGTGTGTTGGTGAGTGTGAGTGAAGGGACCAGTGTATTTTGTGTGAGTGAAGGGGCCAGTGTATGTTTTCCTTCTCTAAAACTAGGTGCGTCTTATAGTCAGGTGCATCTTATGGAGCGAAAAATACGTAATATGTTGTTATGATTGTAGATACCTGATCAAACAGTCATATACACATACATTCAGGGCTGCCAAGAGGAATTCAGGACCCCGGTACAACAACTTCATGGGGCCCCCCTTATAGTTGAGCATGGTAAAAATTTTGAGTGTGATTGTGGGTGTGTTTATACAATTGGGGGCGTGGCTATGCATCATTGGAGCGTGGCCACCCTCCTACAGAAAAATAAACCAGCATTGTTGTTCAATCCTAACTTTCAGGACATCTAGCATCATAGTGTAGTATATAAAGAATGCAGTGTGCATATAAAGAGTTAACAATCTTGGCCTGCCCCTTACATTGGTCAGAACAGTCACCAAAATTGTGATTGTCCCACTAGAATCACAACATTTCACAGACTGGCCTGCTCTCTCCTACCTGTTCTTGTCCCTTTCACCACCTGTGGCTGCAGGTTTCTTTAGTTGCGGCTTGTCTGGATCCTGGAATGTTTGGGCCCTATTTGGAAAAAAAATGGGTATATTTAGAAAATTCCAACCAGCCCCGGCGTTAAATCAATAGCACCCACGTGTAATAATTAGGCCTTCCTCCAGCCCCAACATTAAAATAATAGTTTTTCTATTTAATTAACCTATTTCCTTCCCTGCAAGCAGCCCTAGCAATAATTTAATAGTATTTACATTTCATAAATATACCTATTTCCCGCAACCATCACATAATTCATAGTCACATTTAATAAAGAGACCTCTTTCCCCCCAAACTCACCCCCACATTCAATAGCCACTAAACCACAACATCTGAAATTAATAGTCCCACTATTAAATTGCCCCACCATCGCCCCACTAACAAAATAGCACCCATTAATTAGCCACTACCTACCTCACACACACTACATTTCCACAAGGCCCCTGTGCCATCACACACATTACTGTGCCCCTCCATCATCACCATGCAGTGCCTACTTATGATCACACTGTGCCCTCCATGCTGATTTTCCCCCTTCACCTGGCCTCCGTTCATCACATTGTGCCAAGCTGCTTCCCCACCCTTTATCAATCACACTGTGCCATGTTGCTCTCATTCCCCCTCTTTCAATCACACTGTGCCTTTCTCCCCCTCCCTTTTTCAATCACACTGTGCCATGCTGCTTCCTCCCTTTTTCAATCACACTGCGCCATGCTGCTCCCCCCCTCTTTAAATCAAACTGTGCCTTCCCCCATTTTTAAATCACACTGTGCTTTTCTCCCCACTTTTTCAATCACACTGTGCCTTCATCATCACCACACTGTGCCCCCTTATGATCACACTGCGCCCTCCATAAAGCTTTTCCCCCTTCACCTCGCCCCCATTCATCACACTGTCCCATGCTTCTCCCCCCCTTTATCAATCACACTGTGCCATGCTGTTTCCCCCCCTTTTTCAATCACACTGTGCTATGCTGCTCCGCCCCCTTTTTCAATCACACTGTGCCATTCTGCTATCCTCACCACTCTTTTTCAATCATACTGTGCTGTAAGCGCCTGTGGGGAACAGGACAGACGCACACAGAAGAACTTACTTTACAAACAATGGTCACCTCCTGTCCGCTTCCGATGCCCCAGCTGCTGTCCTATCCCAGCAAATCAGCAACTGCAACCCTTGTCGCCTCCAACCACGTCCCTCTGAGGAAGAGACAAAAATTACGGCCGTGCCTACCAGGAAAGGGCTGTCTGAGACCAGGGCAATGAGCGAAGACACTCTAGTCAAGCTTGCTTGCCATCACCTCTATTTTTCTCTTGCCAAGGCTAGGGGGACTACGAGCACTTGAGGCCAGGAACAGTCCCGCCTCAAGTACCCCACTCACCTTTCGGCGAGGGCCTAACTGAAAGGGGGAATCGAGCACTATACTCACCGGGACACTCCCACTTCCGGTCCTGTTCTCCTGCTCCACCCCAACACTTGTGGGCGACAGATAACACACAGCCTCCCTCTACTCTACCAGTGAGGCTAAGATGTACACCCACAAAACTACTTAACTACAACAGGCGATCCGACCCTAACAACTCTCTAATGGCCGGCAACGCAACTAGAATAAACAACTATAACACTAACTGAGTGTGGTGTACTATCGGGACCTACTCCTTGTACTCTACGGGTCTATTCACGGTCTATTCCTAACCCCCTCACCCAGGTCGTACCAAGAAGACTGTCTTCTTGCTATGGGGTCACCAACGGAGTCCTAAGGACCGGCTGCACAAGGCCCGAAAGAAGCTCACTGGAACAGCACACCAACCTGAGAGTCGACTGCCGCACGGAACAGACGATCGTCACCGCGATGAACCGCCCAACTGCCTCCACCTAGGTCGAAACACGTGTCCCACCCATGGAACCGCCAGTGAACCTGCACGGAACTCAGGACTGGGACACTCAACCAGAACCATGGGCCGCCCCTGGAACTCAATTGAGCTGTGCCGCAGTGTGTGTTCTTTCCCTGGCTATGTGTAAGCTTGTAACTACACTTGTCCCCACAGTACAGGTTAGTACAGGAAAACAACAGGAAACAAGAACCTACCTTTAATGGGGGCCTGACGTCTTGCACCTGGAAACAAATATACAGCACACCAAAATACAATATACAAGGCAATACTCGCCGCACAGACAGAATAAAACTATGTTACCATATATGGCAAGCTAATCACACGAGTACATAGCTGCTAGCTAAAAAGCCGTTTACTACAGCACTAACAGGAGCCTTCTGCTCTACTGTTACCTTACTCCTCTTAGTGTACTCCCCTCACTCACAGGACCGTGCCCTACTCTCACAGGGCTCTCACGCCACTGCGCACAACCAGGGCCTTATGCCCTACACCATGGGCCTTTCTGCCCAGCTGACTCCAGAGCCTGGTGCTCTGCCTATGGGCCTTAGCCCCCTCTCTACCTTGGGCTCTGAGCCCACTCACTAGGGCCTTGTGCCCTGTCACCTAGGGGCACTAGCCCCTACCTCACTAGGCCTTGTGGCCTTTCTATCTATGGGCACTAGCCCACTCACTAACTACAAGGGCCTTGTGCCCTTTATACACTATGGGCTTACAGCCCCCTGACTATCTAACTAACTAGGGCCTTGTGCCCTTGTTACACTCTTTTGGGCTTTGAGCCCACTACCTATAAGGGCCTAGTGCCCAGCTCACTGGGCCTTGTGCCCCTGTCTTGTGGCCACAGGCCTAGTGCCCGACTGTGCCCACGGGCCTTGTGCCCGACCTGACGCAGAGTATACTTACCTGCTCTGCGCAGGATACTCAACTTGCCCTGCAGCCTTCTTCCGGCGGGTCTTTCAGCCTCTTCTCCTGTTCGGAGCGCCAATCTTTCAAACGGCCGGAGGTGAGCCATGATTGGCTCACCTATCTGGCCGCTGACTGGCCAGCGGAGAAAGGCAAGCCCTGATTGGCTCATCCTTCCTCTGCTGCCCAGACCTGCGAGAAAGAAGATATACTCACCCACGCTGGATCGCTGGAACGGTAAGTAAATGTCCTCTTCTTTCTTCACCCTCTTGATGGGCACCGCAGCCAGAACCATCTTCTGTCCCTCCAGGGACACAGCCACCGCTTCCATCTTCGCCCTCTTCACGGGCACCGGATCCAGGGCTCCCGGGGACACCTCTACAGTGCCATGCTGCTCTCCCCCCTTTTTCAATCATACTCTGCATGCTGCTCTTACCCCCTTTTTTAATCACACTGTGCCTTTCTCCCTCCCCCTCTTTTCAATCACACTGTGCCTTTCTCCCCCCTTTTTTCAATCACACTGTGCTTTTCTGCTTTCCTCCCCTTGCCTCCCTTCCTTTACTTACCTTTCTATTGGCTTCTTTCATCTCTTTTCTTTTTTTCTGTCTTCTCTCTTCTTGCTTCTGTCTGGGTCCTCTCTGCACCGCAATGTCGAACGTGAGTTGATGACGCCACGCCCGACATTCAGTGTGAACAGAGCAAAGAGGAAGGAGAAAAGACGCCAGTACCGCGATCACGTGAGCACATGGGTTTATTTTTTAAGCACCCTGCCCCTCCCCACCAACAAACGGGGCGGAGTCAACCCCCCGCAAAAAAAAAAAAAGAAGACACAAAAGAAAAAAAAAGTTTTTTTTTAAAAAAAAACATCGGCAGTGAGGGCCTAGGCTGGGGTAATTTGTACCCGCCCCCCCCTCCCCTCATACATTAGTTTAATACCAACAACTAGATAGATTAACCATCAGAAATTGAGCGCTGTAATTATATACATATTATCTATTGGCCAAATTAGAAGTGGATTGCCTCTTGATCAGCTGCTCTCACTGATTCAATAGATATATTTTGCATGAACGAGTCCTATAGCCAAAATTTGTGTCAAAAAACTGTACTTAGTTAGGAACTAAGGATTTTTAGTGTATTGAATTCAGTTAGGCTTTATTAGTTCTACTGAACAGAATGATGTATGAAAATATGACAAGTTTAACTTGATGGTGAACTTAATGCCATGTACAAAATGTCATGGTGTTTTTTATTTTCTACGTCCCACTTTTAAACATTTCATTTGTTTTGGATACAAATGTTTAAAACTCAGGCAAAATGTATGTTCATATGGTACATTCAATCTGTGGACATTCTATCTCAACTACTGTATATCAAATTATCTGAATTTATATCCCTGCATAATTGAGGCACCAGGAATTGCGATAGAATATGGAGCACTCATGAGCTGTTACTGGCTCATTACTACTGAAGAAACTGACTTATGGCGTTTCCTGCAAAGGAACATGTGACCAATGTGAGGTCCGATACCCTCTGATACATTCTGAACAGGTTGCACATAAAGCTACAGTAACTTCTTTTTTTTGTGAGATGAAATATTTTGTTTAACATGTATCCCATGCCTCAAGCCTGATTTCTTCCATAGGTCATCTAATGTTATTTTTTTAGTGGGTTTATTGTAATACTTCAATCATCGCACTGCTTATATACTACAAGAAAATGTACCACATTTCAATATATTTAATACCTTCTAGCTATTACAATTCTCATTTTGTGGATTGACATTTTTAGAATTTTAAAATGAACTTGCTTTAAGAAACTGTAAGATGCATTTTATATATATTTGAAATGGAAACTAAAATAATAACTAAGAGACAGCTAAGTAAGGCTTGCATGCATCTTTAAAATAATACTTCAGAGTATAGGGCAATATTCCCATTCTCTACTTCCACAAACAGGGTAGATTTTATGTAAAATGCAATATGTATGCAAATAAGCCTCAATGTGTTTCAGATTTCACTCATTATATTCAAATTAGTTATGTGACCATGTGTTCGGAACTTACTTTCAAAACCTCATATTCAGCTTGCTCTGCTTTCATGCAAAAATAATGCATCCATCAGCCAAGCACTTTAAAGGCTGTAACAAGAATCACATAGTAGTTATGGAGTTGTAGAAATAAATTATTAAACAACTTTCTATGTTTTTTTTAAGAAATAATATATTTGTGTGGTTTTTTTTGATAGATTTGCTTCATAAAATTGCACAGTTTTTAATTTAAAGGAGCAGTACCACATGTTTTTATTATTTGCCTTAATTGAATAGTTGGTGACCAGCGCAGTGATTGCTCTTTCCTTCCAACCCCCCCTCTTACAGCTGGGCATGCCTCTGTGCATCTGACGGGTGGTATAACTCAGCAGCTTGAACGATGGCTGTGTATAATTTTTTACCTGTTGGGCACTGTCATATTTAGCATTGAGGAAAAACTAAATTTTCCCAATTCTATGGTGCCATTATGCAAGATAGAACATACTACATACTGTGTAGTAATCCTTTCTTGAGGCTTTAACAAAAAGCTGGCACTATTACAGCAAATGTAAGCAAACCACACATAGTTGGCAGCAATGAGATGCTCAACTAAGAATTCAATGAGATGCTCAACTAAGAATGCTATAACAGTCATAAATCGATATCCGTTCCCTCTCATTTCAGAAGTTTTGATCGCATCCATTGAGCTCAGATTTTCACTAAATTGGACCTCAGAGTAGCTTACATCCTGATCTGGATTGTTCAAGGTGAGGAATGGAAGACCATCTTTAATACTAGAGACAGGCACTACAAGTTCCTTGTGATACCATCTGGTCTCTGCAATGCTCCAGCAGTTTTTCAAGAAATTATTACCGAAATATTTAAGGACCAGTAGTTTTCTATCTTGGTGACATCTTGATTTTCTTCTCAGGACCTCGCTTCTCACAGAGAACAAGTGGTCCTCTCTCGCCTTTGTGAAAACCATCTATACCTCCAGTTACATAAGTGCCTGTTTGAACACTCTCAGGTAAGTTTTCTTGGGTACTTGGTTTCCTGTGATGGACTTCAGATGGACCTGAAAAAGGTGGAAGCGTTCCATTCTTTTCTTCCTATCACACACAATAACAGCATTTTTATTTTGTAGTAATACCTTGCCTATTGTCATATCACCAAAGTTATCGGTCAGTTATCGGTTATCGCACCATTACTAAGTGCAGGAGATGGCTGCCTGTCTTCTCCAGTGATCGTGTCCCATTGCCTAGCAACGGGATGCTTTCTTCCTCCTTACATAGTGGCCTCTAGCACCACTGAGGTGCCAGAGTATTGGTTTCACTACCTGCTCCGGCACTTCATTGTTGTTCTTGTCTCCTGCATTACATTTGGTTTGAATTGGCTTCTCCTTGACTTCTCTTCCGGATTGTGATTTTGTACATTGCTTCTCTGGCATTTGACTCCTGCCTTGACCTGACCACCCTCTGGATTTCCCTTGTGTATTTGCTGCTTGACTGGTTCTGACCCGGATCAGTGATGTTACTCATTATAGTGGCACCCATTGTGATGTGAGTGATGCCTTTCACTTTGATGTTACACAGTGTGATGCTAAGATGTAATTTATGTCACATTTCACCAGACATTTCTGAACGAAATTTGAACAGAAACATCTCTATAGAAGATTGGCAGAAGGTCTTCCAACCTACCCATGTAAGCTCCATCAGTACCTCTGTAGTGGAAACACAATATAAAATATTGACACGTTGGTATAGATATCTGAGATTACTTCAGAAGATATACCCAAATACCTCAGGCATATGTTAAAGGTGCTCTGTGGAGTTACCTGCACATTTGGTGGGAATGCCCCCGCATTCAGCAATTTTGGATTGAGGTAGTTCATACTGTTCAGACCATTCTAAACAATGAAGTTCCTTTAGAACCAGCTTTCTGGCTCCTCAACTTGTTTAAAATCCCTATTAATGAATTTAAAAAATTGAAGCTCAGTCACCTGAGCAACGCAGCTAAGGCTGTTATTCCTATCCAATGGAAATGCCCAGATCCACCATCCCTCAAGGACTGCTATACCCAAATAGACTACTATATATCAACGGATGACTTGATCTCTTCCGCTAATGATAAAGTCATTGATATTAACACCACCTGGTTTTCCTGGCTGAAATTCAAGGCCGCTGATTGTTATAAAGATTACATGTTCGCAGCAGATAGAGTCCCATGATTGAATGTTTATTAGGAAATTTTGGCATGGGGTTACCATGTTATCACCCTATTTTTCCTCATCTCTTTTACTGATGCCTCCAATCTCCAACGACATTAACCGTATGTGAGACATTTGTGGTCCTCCTCCCTACATCATCCCATATCCCTCAACACTGGCCCTTTTCCAGCCCTCTTCTTTTTAGTTCTTCTTTCTCCATATATATATATATATATATATATATATATATATATCTTCTTGTTTTTGTTCTTTTCTACTTTTTTGATTGATATATTTGAAAATAGAAAGCCTTGTAATCTAAGCATTATATTGCTACATTGCTAGATCTTTAGCTATATGCTTTCAATGAACAAAGTTTAAACAAAACAATAAAAAGATGTCACCCATTGCGGTACACTGATTCATGGTGTTGTCAGGGATGTCACTCATTTTGATGTACTCAGTAATGTCACTCACAAAACATGAAGTGATGTCACCATTTGTGAGGTCATCCATTGGGTAGTCATCACTGAGGAAAGCCATTGTGTGGTTATCAGTTATGTCACCTATTGTAATGTCATCTGTGATGTCACACATTGTGATTTCACCTAAACTGAGCTCATCAGCAATGTTAACTGTGATGTCATTAATTATGTCAATCATCATAGTAGCAGCCATTGTAATGTGAGTAATGTAACTATTGTGATGTAATTTATGTCACGCATGATGGTATCATCCATTCTGATTTCACCTATTACGGTGACAGTGATATCCCTATTGGAATGTCACCCATTAGGATATCAGTTATGTATCCCATTTTTATTTCATCTGTGAAGTCATCAGTTGTGATATTATCTGTGATGATACTCATTATGATTTCACAAATTGTGATGTCATCAGTTATGTCAACTATTGTGGTATCACTCATTTAGAGGTCATCTGTGATGTCAACTATTGTGATATCATTCATTATGGTTCCACCATTGTGATTACACCCATTATGATGATCCCCACTGCTATATCAACGATGCCACTTATTGTAAAGTCACCAATTGCAAGGTCATTAATGATGTCAGCTATTTTGAATTTTTAACAGTAATGTCACCAATTATGAGGTTATTAGTGAAGTCAGCCATTGTGATGACATTCTTTGAGATGTCATCAACATTTTGGTATTAGCCATTTTGCTATTTGTGAGGTCACCAATTGTTATGCCTCTCATTTTGATGTTAGTTAAGTCAACCATTGTGATGTCAATCACCGTTATGTCATCAGTGATGTCAATGACTGTTATGTAATCAGTGATGTCATCTACTGTGAAGTAATTAGTAATCGTTGGGATGTCATCAAATATATCAGCAATTGTATTGTCACCCATGCAGAACTCATTAGTAACATAATTCCCCGTTATGTTATCAGTGATATTACCCATTGGGGTGTCACCCATTTTATGTCAATAGGTGAGATGTCATCAGTGATGTGACCCATTGTGGTATCTTCCCACATTTGTGTTGTAATCAGGAATGTCACTGAATAAAATGTCATCAAAAATGTTACCCATTGTGGTGTCATATATTGTGATGTCACCCACTGTGATGTCAACTGGGAAGGGTTGAAGAATAATATAATTCTTAGTTTCCCTTAATTAATCAATTGCCTATTACTGTAATCACACATCATCAGGAATCGGAATTATTCTGAAAATTGAAAGACCTATTTTCATGATACACAAATTATTTTACAGCTCATTGTTGTTTTATATTTAAAGGCTTTCTTATTTAAACTTTTTTTCTCAGAATAAAATTACTAATAATTCTATTTCTACAGTGCCTACTGTATGTATCAAAAACTAAAAACACAGACCAAATCTGGCATTGTATAAAGGGTAGTATATAAAAAAAAGTTGTTATATAATTTAATTTTAACAGTTGCATGCAATTTTGTTAAGAGAAAACACCTTGATGGCAGTAAACGAGACCACTTACACCTCTTACACACATAATGATATCCCAAAGTAGATGTGCAGATATACCATTTCATGCAAAGTAGTGCAGGTGTTGATTACGATTTTTTTAAAAAAGAAGAAATTGAACAAATTGGAATCAGAGCACTCAGATATTGCCAAGGTGAAGTTTTTGACTGAGGTTGTGGCAATAAAAAATACTTTGAGTTTTTTTCAGTTCTTTTTCCTATTCCAACTTTGGGGTATATTTACTAATCTGCGATTTAAAAAAGTGGAGATGTTGCCTATAGCAACCAATCAGATTTTAGTTATCATTTATGTAGTACATTTTACAAATGACAGCTAGAATCTGATTGGTTGCTCTAGGCAACATCACCACTTTTTCAATACTTTAGTAAATATACTCCTTTGTCTCTCAATTATTTTTCATGAAACTTGCATTTGCAGAATTTTATACTTGACTTTAGGCTTTGTTTAAATTAAGTTTGTACATTTTAACAATTTTGACACATTAAAGTGTATATTTAACACTGATGCTTATAGGAGTCGACAAGTGACTCTCTAAACTTGCTCTGTCAATTCATTCATGTGCTGGTACTTGTAATGGAGAGCCACAGACTGTCTAAGCCCAGCAAAATAAATAAAGCAGAAATTAAGTATATAGATAAATAATACAATTTAAAACAACTTTTGAAAACAATCTTTATTATATCCCAAAGTAGTTAATGGACATGCATAAAGGTGCTTACGATTAAAATTTCTTATGTAAGATGTCCTCTGAACTCTAATCAATTAAAAGCTTCAGTCAATCAGATAAATGCACTTTTACCATCACTCTCTGCTTGGTTGAATGTTTCAGCGCTCTAAGAACAGTCTATACAAGAATCTTCTGTGGGCCAGCACAGTACTAAAGAAAGATGCAAAAAAGGAAAATATAGACAAGAGAAAAAAATGAAAGAAAAATAAAAAAGAAGACAGAACAATAAATCACTAAAAGAAAACACTCTTAAAGAAAATACCATAGATGTTCTAGAATTAAGGATGTAGTGATTATATTTTTAACTTGTATAGCTAATTTTGTATTTAAACCTTTTACCCAATACACAGTGATAGGTGGCATAGTTGCCACATTTTGTGGACCTTTTCCCTAGCCTACAAGGGTGGTTAGAAAGATCCTCTGAACTTTTCAGTTTTGAAAGATTATCAGCCCAGAGCTGAAATGCCCTGGGGCTGGCATTTGATTCCTATTTTGTGCTGTGCAACAAACTCATAATTCCTGCCCCCAGAACAGGGGCAATGCACTTTTGTTTGACACCATTCACTAAAGTAATCAGACTATGGGTGAATAGCCCACAGGCTGGGTCAGCAGTTGCAATTGGAAGGTCCCATGTTGTAGTATATTCCAAAATTATAGTGTCAGACCAGAATTTTTAACACAGTGATTGATGTGTCCTGGGCATTGTGTTCTGCGGACCTCATGTCTGTTACACATGGACTTTAGAAAGGTGGAATAGTTTAGACCTGGGCTTTTCTTTTACTTATCCACCATGGTGGCCAGGAAGCTGTTAAGTGCTGTGTTTCTTTTACCCATATCTACTAAAAGCAATCGACCAAATACTGAGAAGTTATCCACTGTGATTGTTGTAGTCCAATGTTATTGGTTGCCCCAAATCATGGCAAACATGTGCAAACTGTCATCTGGACCTTTTCTTTCCAAGAATCAGGGTTTCTGGAAGGAGGAACAGCTATCAACTCTTTGGGAAGTCATGTTTGTTTCTCCAGTGGAAAAGCATTTTTTTTATTTACATTTATTTATTTGTTAATGCCTTTCTTTACTAATAAGAGAACATATCATTACAACAGGGATCAAGTACCCACAAAATATATGTATGGAAATAAGGGTATTTCCACGCCAAAAGAATTACACATGCACAACCCTTACCAGACACTCAAGGCATAGGGAGCTGCAAGTACAACTTGTGTTGTTGTAAATAAGTCTTATAATGTATATTTTAAGCCATTAATGGGGATAAACCAAGTAGTATTTTAGGGGAAAAATAAAGTTTAATTTAATGAAAGAGATGACTTTAAAATGATAGCAGGCTAGACTTTAAAGGGATGTTTGCACTTTGCACAGTGTGCTTCTCCAGATTTTTTTCATCATTCCACACATACATACAATTTTTGTTTGTGAAGGTGCCTTCTGATAGAGAGTAGGCATGCACATTGATATGCCAATAGATAATCATCCATTACAAAACATAAATGAGGCCCATTTAATGCTCAAAGCTTATCATGACAGGGAAGCTTGTGTATTAGCTGTGTGTAATTTGCCTGAAAATGATCAGGAGTCTGACCCCTTGGTGGATTTAGCAGCTATTGCTAGAGAGGGGGGTCCCTAGCAGATGCTCACTGCAGTGTAGAGCTGTCTGACGATCATTTAGAGTAGCTCACTGACACACTAAGGCCTTATCAGTCTCATTTCACATGGAATCCTGGAAAAACACACTTAGTCACACATCATGTAGACACAGGCAACCAGACCCCCATCCCTCAGACAGCCAGCATATCGTAATTCCCTAGAAGTGATTCAAGTCATTAAAAGGGAGATAGATGAGATGCTGCAGCTAGGGGTAATTCAAAAGTCTTGCAGTTCTTGGGTTGCCTCAGCGGTACTGGTCCCCAAGAAATTTGGAGGCACCCGAATCTGTGTAGACTATAGGAGGTGAAATGATGCCACAGTGTTTGATGCTTATCCTATGCCTAGGATAAATGAATTGTTAGATCAGCTTGACCAGACATGCTATATCAGTATCATGGATCTCAGTAGAGGGTACTGGCAGATCCCATTATCACCTGAGGCCCGTGAGCGGTCTGCATTTATCACCCCATTTGGGCTATATGAGTTTTTGGCCATGCCCTTTGGAATGAAAAATGCCCCTGCGTCCTTGAAGTGCCTGGTCAATGACCTGCTAGCGGGCCAGGAGGGACATGCGGTTGCCTACCTGGATGATATTGCGGTGTTCAGCCAGACATGGGAGGAGCACCAGATCCATCTGAATAGTGTGTTAGGCTGAATTACTGAGGCAGGACTGACTATCAAGCCAGAGAAGTGCCAGCTTGGCATGCGTGAAGTGTAGTACTTGGGACACCAGCCCAGAGCCAGGCAAGGTAGAGGTTATCACTGCGTGGCCAACACCTACAACGAAAAAGCAGGTCATGTCTTTCTTAGGTACAGCTGGCTATTATTGAAAATGTGTGGCCCATTATAGTACTCTAGTCAAATCTCTGATTAACTTAACTTAACAAAACATAATTACCACAGGTGATTAGTTGGACAGAGGATTGTGAAAATGCATTTACAGCTTTGAAATCTGCTTTGGCCCAGTCCCCTGTTCTACAGGCCCCAGATTGCAAATGGAGGTTTATAGTACAGATCGACGTGTCTAACTATGGACTAGGAGCTGTCCTTAGCCAGGTGACAGCGCATGGGGTGGAGCACCCTATCATTTTCCTAAGTAGAAAACTACCCCCCCGGGAGGTGGCATATGCAACCCTTGAACTAGAGTGCCTAGCCATTGTATGGGCACTTGAAAAGCTACAGCCCTACCTGTATGGATGGGATTTCACTATTATTACAGACCATAATCCTCTAAGCTGGCTGAATAGAGTTTCTGGGGATAATGGAAAGTTGTTAAGATGGAGTTTAATTTTGCAGCGATATAACTTCACCATTCAGCACCGGAAGGGCGCAGAACATGGAAACGCATATGGCCTCTCGCGCCAAGTGGCAGAAGTGCTGAATGGTCAGGAGAGACAGTGACAGGTCACAGTTCTCCGTGCCCTATGTGACGAAATGTAGCATATCTAATGACTGATTGTTATTTTCTGTTGAATTTATGTATAACACTGTGAATATTTTATGTAACCTTTCAAAGTGTATTTTGTTAACTGACCTGAGTCTGACCTAGATAAGTGTCATGGTCTTGTGAAAGTAGCCAGTCCTAGAGACAGATCATTTTCTGAGAAGTTTGTGTATGCAGAGGAGTTAGACTTAGCCAAGCCGAACAAAGGAGCAGAGGTGTGACTTCAAGGTCCTGTGGACATTCCAATCTCAGATCACTTCGAAAGCCCTGAAGATCAATCTGTCTTTATTGTCAGCTAAATTCCTAAGGTGGGGGTAAAGAGCCAACAATAAATGGTTTTAAATAGAGATGAGCGCACTCGGATTTCGTGAATCCGAGCCCACCCGAACCTTTCCGATCCGAGTCGGATCCGAGACAGATCCGGGTATTGGCGCCAAATGAAAACCTGAAACCGAGGCTCGGAGTCATAATCCCGCTGTCGGATCTCGCAATACTCGGATCCTATAAATTCCCCGCTAGTCGCCGCCATCTTCACTCGGGCATTGATCAGGGTAGAGGGAGGGTGTGTTAGGTGGTCCTCTGTCCTGGTAGATCTCGTGCTGTGCTGTTTAGTTCTGTGATGTGCTGTGCTGTGCTGTGCTGTGTTCTGCAGTATCAATCCAGTGGTGCTGTGTGCTGTACTCTGTCAATTTTGAGTCCAGTGGTGCTGTGTCCTGTGCTCTGTCCTTCTAAGGGCATTGTTATTTCCCCATTATTCCCAAATTCTAAAAAATTTCAGAAAAAGTTATAAAAAAAATTACAAAAAAAGAAATTATATATATATAAAAAAAAAAAATATCCCAAAACAATCCTGCAGTATAAGTCCATTGGTATACTGCTATATTACAAAGTTCACTGATTCTGCAGTATAAGTCCAGTGGTACTGATATATTACAAAGTTCACTGATTCAGCAGTATAAGTCCAGTGGTACTGATATATTACAAAGTTCACTGATTCAGCAGTATAAGTCCAGTGGTACTGCTATTACAAAGTTCACTGATTTAGCAGTATAAGTCCAGTGGTACTGATATATTACAAAGTTCACTGATTCAGCAGTATAAGTCCAGTGGTACTGATATATTACAAAGTTCACTGATTCAGCAGTATAAGTCCAGTGGTACTGCTATTACAAAGTTCACTGATTTAGCAGTATAAGTCCAGTGGTACTGATATACAAAGTTCACTGATTCAGCAGTATAAGTCCAGTGGTACTCTCCTGTGCCGCATATAATTTTTAAAGGCTTTGCCGAGTGTGTGTGGCTTAGGGGTACGCTCTCTTGTGCTACATATAATGGAAAACCAAAATTTGGAGGATAAAGTAGGGAAAGATCAAGACCCACTTCCTCCTAATGCTGAAGCTGCTGCCACTAGTCATGACATAGACGATGAAATGCCATCAACGTCGTCTGGCAAGCCCGATGCCCAATCTCCTAGTACAGGGCATGTAAAATCCAAAAAGCCCAAGTTCTCAAAAAATAGCAAAAAGAGAAACTTAAAATCATCTGAGGAGGAACGTAAAGTTGGCAATATGCCATTTACGACACGTAGTGGCAAGGAACGGCTTAGGCCCTGGCCCGTGTTCATGACTAGTGGACCAGCTTCACCCAAGGATCTAAGCCCTCCTCCTCGACCCCCTACAAAAAATTTAGGAGAGTTATGCTGTCAGCAACAACAACAAAACAGCAAAGAACTCTGCCTTCTAAACAGATGACATCACAAATCCCCAAGGCGAGTCCAAGGGTGTTGGTGGTTGTGAAGCCTGACCTTCCCATCACTGTATGGGAAGAGGTGACTCCATCCAGCATTTGTAGCACGCCCTCTGCATATGCTGGAAGGATCACCCACAGTCCAGTTACAGATTTGGCTAATGAAGGTGTGAATGTTGTACACCGGGAGGAGGATATTGATGTAGCCGGCGCTGAGGAGGATGTTGATGATTATGATGCAGACAGATACCAAATTGCCTTTCTCAATTTCTATTTATATTCTAGATTATATAACGGCTGAATAGTTTTCTATTTTACTCCTAGTGGAGAGGGGATCTGATGCAGACAGATAATAAACTGCCTTTGTCCATTTCTTTATATATTTGAATTTCTAGTTCTACAGTGTATGCAGGCTGCTTTTTTATATTCAACTACAAGTGTAGGGCGGGGGGGGGGGCATAGATAGCCACCAAAGTAACGTGGTCCATTTAATTTCACTTTCTAGCTCCACAGTCTGTGCAGCCTGCTTTTTTTATCTTCAAAGTATTTACAAGCCTTGCAATCTAAATTAACTAGAGGTAGTGACGTGCTAGAACTCCACCCTCTATATGCTGCAGAGGATGGAGGAGCAGCAAAAGGCCATTCAAGCCTACACAGCCACCTACGACATAGGAAAAGGAGTGGGGATGCGCCTGAGTCAAGTGCACTGGAGAATGATTTCCGTGTTGTGCAAGGTTCTGCAGCCATTTGAACTTGCCACACGAGAAGTCAGTTCCGACACTGCCAGCTTGAGTCAGGTAATTCCCCTGAATAGGCTTTTGCAGAAGCAGCTGGAGAAAGTGAGGGAGGAGCTGGTACACCATTGCGATTCCACCAAGCATGTAGCTCTTGTGGATGAAGCCCTTTGTACGCTTTGCCAGGATCCGAGGGTGGTCAGTCTTTTAAAGTCAGAGGAATACATTCTGCCCACCATTCTCGATCCTCGGTTTAAAGCGTATGTTGTGTCTCTGTTTCCGGCAGACACAAGTCTACAGCGGTGCAAAGACCTGCTGGTCAGGAGATTGTCCTCTGGAGAGGACTGTGACATGCCAACAGCTCCACCCTCATTTTCTTCCACATCTATGGCTGCGAGGAAAAAGTTCAGTTTTCCTAAAAGAGCCGCTGGCGGGGATGCTGATAACATCTGGTCCGGACTGAAGGACCTGCCAACCATTGCAGACATGTCTACTGTCGCTGCATTGGATGCTGTCACAATTGAAAAAATAGTGGAGGATTATTTTGCTGACACCATCCAAATAGACATGTCAGACAGTCCATATTGTTACTGGCAGGAAAAAAAGGCAGTTTGGAAGCCCCTGTACAAACTGGCTCTATTTTACCTGAGTTGTCCCCCCTCCAGTGTGTACTCGGAAAGAGTATTTAGTGCAGCGGAGAACCTGGTCAGTGAGCGGCGAAGGAGGTTGCTTCCTCACAACGTTGAAAAAATGATGTTCATAAAAATGAATTATCAATTCCTCAATCAAGTACAGCACTGCCCTCCAGATAGTACAGAGGGACCTGTGGTTGTGGAGTCCAGCGGGACTGTAGTGGGAGAGGAATCAGAGGTTGAGGATGAGGACGACATCTTTCCTCAGTAGAGCCTGTTTAGTTTGTACAGGGAGAGATGAAATGTTTTTTTGGTGTGGGGGCCCAAACAAACCCATTATTTCAGCCACAGTTGTTTGGTAGGCCCTGTCGCTGAAATGATTGGTTTGTTAAAGTGTGCATGTCCTATTTCAACAACATAAGGGTGGGTGGGAGGGCCCAAGGACAATTCCATCTTGCAACTCTTTTTTTGGCATTATGTGACCATTCAACAGTCATTTTCCATGTTCAAAAAGTAAAACAAAATGTCAACAAATTCAATAAATTAAACCAAAAGTAAAATGCCCTGTCATTATTTAAAACAAAAGGTATTGACGTGCTAGAATTCCTGTAGTGTTTATATGTTATAAACAGTACACTTGGAAGTTGGAGGAGGTATTGTGGCCCCGGTACCAAATTTAGTACCGGGGCCACTCCACTATGCAGTCCAGATAGAGGTGTATCAGATATTAAACAACGTTGACTGTTGCTGCAAAATTTTAAAATAATATTGTGGGGAACACTACACTATGCAGTCCATAAACTTTTTTGGTGGAATTCAGACCCGTGGAGGGTTTTTTAATTATATTGTGGCCCAGGTAAAAAATAGTGTACCAGGGCCACCCCACTACGCAGTCAAGAAACTTTTCTTTTAGAATTCAGACCCGTGGAGGGTTTTTTAATTATATTGTAGGGACCACTCCTCTACGCAGTCCAGATAAATTTTTTGGTGCGATTCAGACCAGTTGATGGTTTTCTTATTATATTGTGGTGACCACTCCTCTACGCAGTCCAGGTACATTTTTTGGTGCGATTCAGACCAGTTGAGGGTTTTTAAATTATATTGTGGTGACCACTCCTCTACGCAGTCCAGGTACATTTTTTGGTGCGATTCAGACCAGTTGATGGTTTTCTTATTATATTGTGGTGACCACTCCTCTACGCAGTCCAGGTACATTTTTTGGTGCGATTCAGACCAGTTGAGGGTTTTTAAATTATATTGTGGTGACCACTCCTCTACGCAGTCCAGGTACATTTTTTGGTGCGATTCAGACCAGTTCAGGGTTTTTAAATTATATTGTGGTGACCACTCCTCTACGCAGTCCAGGTACATTTTTTGGTGCGATTCAGACCAGTTCAGGGTTTTTAAATTATATTGTGGTGACCACTCCTCTACGCAGTCCAGGTACATTTTTTGGTGCGATTCAGACCAGTTGAGGGTTTTTAAATTATATTGTGGTGACCACTCCTCTACGCAGTCCAGGTACATTTTTTGGTGCGATTCAGACCAGTTCAGGGTTTTTAAATTATATTGTGGTGACCACTCCTCTACGCAGTCCAGGTACATTTTTTGGTGCGATTCAGACCAGTTCAGGGTTTTTAAATTATATTGTGGTGACCACTCCTCTACGCAGTCCAGGTACATTTTTTGGTGCGATTCAGACCAGTTGATGGTTTTCTTATTATATTGTGGTGACCACTCCTCTACGCAGTCCAGGTACATTTTTTGGTGCGATTCAGACCAGTTCAGTTTTTTTGAATTATATTGTGGTGACCACTCCTCTACGCAGTCCAGGTACATTTTTTGGTGCGATTCAGACCAGTTCAGGGTTTTTAAATTATATTGTGGTGACCACTCCTCTACGCAGTCCAGGTACATTTTTTGGTGCGATTCAGACCAGTTGAGGGTTTTTAAATTATATTGTGGTGACCACTCCTCTACGCAGTCCAGGTACATTTTTTGGTGCGATTCAGACCAGTTGATGGTTTTCTTATTATATTGTGGTGACCACTCCTCTACGCAGTCCAGGTACATTTTTTGGTGCGATTCAGACCAGTTGAGGGTTTTTAAATTATATTGTGGTGACCACTCCTCTACGCAGTCCAGGTACATTTTTTGGTGCGATTCAGACCAGTTCAGGGTTTTTAAATTATATTGTGGTGACCACTCCTCTACGCAGTCCAGGTACATTTTTTGGTGCGATTCAGACCAGTTCAGGGTTTTTAAATTATATTGTGGTGACCACTCCTCTACGCAGTCCAGGTACATTTTTTGGTGCGATTCAGACCAGTTCAGGGTTTTTGAATTATATTGTGGTGACCACTCCTCTACGCAGTCCAGGTACATTTTTTGGTGCGATTCAGACCAGTTCAGGGTTTTTAAATTATATTGTGGTGACCACTCCTCTACGCAGTCCAGGTACATTTTTTGGTGCGATTCAGACCAGTTGAGGGTTTTTAAATTATATTGTGGTGACCACTCCTCTACGCAGTCCAGGTACATTTTTTGGTGCGATTCAGACCAGTTGATGGTTTTCTTATTATATTGTGGTGACCACTCCTCTACGCAGTCCAGGTACATTTTTTGGTGCGATTCAGACCAGTTGAGGGTTTTTAAATTATATTGTGGTGACCACTCCTCTACGCAGTCCAGGTACATTTTTTGGTGCGATTCAGACCAGTTCAGGGTTTTTAAATTATATTGTGGTGACCACTCCTCTACGCAGTCCAGGTACATTTTTTGGTGCGATTCAGACCAGTTCAGGGTTTTTAAATTATATTGTGGTGACCACTCCTCTACGCAGTCCAGGTACATTTTTTGGTGCGATTCAGACCAGTTCAGGGTTTTTGAATTATATTGTGGTGACCACTCCTCTACGCAGTCCAGGTACATTTTTTGGTGCGATTCAGACCAGTTCAGGGTTTTTAAATTATATTGTGGTGACCACTTCTCTACGCAGTCCAGGTACACTTTTTGGTGCGATTCAGACCAGTTCAGGGTTTTTAAATTATATTGTGGTGACCACTCCTCTACGCAGTCCAGGTACATTTTTTGGTGCGATTCAGACCAGTTGATGGTTTTCTTATTATTTTGTGGTGACCACTCCTCTACGCAGTCCAGGTACATTTTTTGGTGCGATTCAGACCAGTTCAGGGTTTTTAAATTATATTGTGGTGACCACTCCTCTACGCAGTCCAGGTACATTTTTTGGTGCGATTCAGACCAGTTCAGGGTTTTTAAATTATATTGTGGTGACCACTCCTCTACGCAGTCCAGGTACATTTTTTGGTGCGATTCAGACCACTTCAGGGTTTTTAAATTATATTGTGGTGACCACTCCTCTACGCAGTCCAGGTACATTTTTTGGTGCGATTCAGACCAGTTCAGGGTTTTTAAATTATATTGTGGTGACCACTCCTCTACGCAGTCCAGGTACATTTTTTGGTGCGATTCAGACCAGTTCAGGGTTTTTAAATTATATTGTGGTGACCACTCCTCTACGCAGTCCAGGTACATTTTTTGGTGCGATTCAGACCAGTTCAGGGTTTTTAAATTATATTGTGGTGACCACTCCTCTACGCAGTCCAGGTACATTTTTTGGTGCGATTCAGACCACTTCAGGGTTTTTAAATTATATTGTGGTGACCACTCCTCTACGCAGTCCAGGTACATTTTTTGGTGCGATTCAGACCAGTTCAGGGTTTTTAAATTATATTGTGGTGACCACTCCTCTACGCAGTCCAGGTACATTTTTTGGTGCGATTCAGACCAGTTCAGGGTTTTTAAATTATATTGTGGTGACCACTCCTCTACGCAGTCCAGGTACATTTTTTGGTGCGATTCAGACCAGTTCAGGGTTTTTAAATTATATTGTGGTGATCACTCCTCTACGCAGTTCAGGTACATTTTTTGGTGCGATTCAGACCAGTTGAGGGTTGTTAAATTATATTGTGGTGACCACTCCTCTACGCAGTGCAGGTACAATTTTTGGTGTAATTAAGACCAGTTGATGGTTTTCCTATTATATTGTGGTGACCACTTCTCTACGCAGTCCAGGTACATTTTTTGGTGCGATTCAGACCAGTTGATGGTTTTCTTATTATATTGTGGTGACCACTCCTCTACGCAGTCCAGGTACAATTTTTGGTGTAATTAAGACCAGTTGATGGTTTTCTTATTATATTGTGTGGACCTATCCACTACGCAGTATATAAAGATACCTCGTTGCAACGTTTTGGACTAATAACAATATTGTGAGGTGTTCAGAATACACTCTAAATTAGTGGAAATGATTGTTATTGAATGTTATTGAGGTTAATAATAGCGTAGGAGTAAAAATAAGCCCAAAAACTTGATTTTTGAACTTTTTATGCTTTTTTCAAAAAAAATCCGAATCCAACACCTTAAATCCGAACCAAAACCTTTCGGCAGGTGTTTTGCGAAACAAATCTGAACCCAAAACCTCAAGAAAATCCGAATCCAAAACACAAAACACGAGACACCAAAAGTCGCTGGTGCACATCCCTAGTTTTAAATCATCTGCCTTAGACATCAGATTGTGCTTTTCATGAGGGGGTTTTCAAGACTGAGATTCCCCATCCTTTTCAATTCTGTTCTCTTACACACAGCCAGTCTACCTCGCAAGTAGTACTCTGATTTTAGTTCCTATTTTTTTCTGAAACTTTTTTGTGCAACATATTTTATGTATTTTTATTAATTTTTGTAAATAAGCATTGGAATTATTTTTTCAGATAAAACATATTTAAACTAGCATATTTCTTCGTGATTATTTGTGAACTTAGGAAGCCCAGGGAGGCTCATGCTACATGTGTTTGTGATTTAAGTGTGAATCATTAATAAGTGGTTCTGGTGAATGTAAGGACGCCTTAATAAATCCTTCATGGTGGCAGAAAGGTGTATTCATTGTTAAGTAACTAAGGTAACACCAGTCACGACCAGCTGTTCAGATTGCTGTATCTGGGACAGGTTCATGACAGTCCCCCCTATTGCACTAGATTGTAGAATATGGCTGCAGGGATTTTAATCTATTCAGCCACAAAAGCATTAGTGAGGTCAGGCACTGATGTTAAGCGATAAGGCCTGACTAATAGTTGGTGTTCCAATTCATCCCTAAGGTGTTCGATGTCAAGTTCAGGAAGCTATTTTTTTTGATGGACCACACTTTGTATACAGGAGCATTGTCATGCTGAAATAGGAAAGATTTTCTCCAAACTGTAGCCACAAAATTGGAAGCAGACAATTATCTCGAATGTCAATGTATACTGTAGCATTAAGATTTACCTTCATTGGAAGTAAGGGGCCCAGGTCAAACTGTAAAAAATTGCCCCTGACCATTATTCCTCCTCCACCAAATTTTACAGTTGGCAGTACGCATTCAGGTAGGAAGTGCTCTCCTGGAATCCTTCAAAGCTATATTTGTCTGTTAGATTGCCAGATAGTGAAGCTCATCCCTTCAAAGAACATGTTTCCACTGTCCCAGAGTCTATGGCGTCCATGGTAATCTAAGGCTTGTGTGTGGCTGCTCAGCCATAGAGGCAAAATACATGAATCTCCTGTTTAACAGTTTTTGTGCTGATGTTGCTTCCAGTTTGGATCTTGGTAGTGAGTGTTGCAACTTAGGACAGATGATTTTTATGTGCTACATGCATCAGCACTCAGCGGTTCTGTTCTGTGAGCTTGTGTGGCCTATCACTTTGTTGTTGCTTCTAGACACTTCCACCTTGCAATAACACTAATAAGAAGGGTTGTTCACATACTTTTGGCCATATAGCATTCATTTTAGAAAAACCATATAAAAACATATGTTTTATATACACTGATAAGCCACAAGATTAAAACCACATATCTAATATAATGTAGGTCCCCCTCATGCCACCAAAACAGTTTTGACTCATCAAGGCATAGACATCACCACTTCCATGGCTCTGACTTGTATTGCCACTACAAATGCTCAATTGGATTGAAATCAATGTTTAGGTAGGTGATATGTGTCAAAGTAGCGTCCACATGAATGCGAGGTCCTAAGGTTTCCTAGCAGAACATTGCTCAGAGCAACATACTGTCTCACCAATTTGCCTTCATCCCATAGTGCATTCTGGTTCCATGTCTTCCCCTGTCACGAGATACAAAACATGACTCAATTCTTTGCACCAAAATCATATCTGAAAACGAAGCAAACCGTAAAAGGAACATCTCATGTCAACCTCTCTTATTCTCATCTCTGCAACTGTGCCTGTATTTTTTTAAAAAGTATGTACAAGAAGTGAACATTTCATCTCATCCTCTCTTATTCCCATCTCTGCAACTGTGCCTGTATTTTTTTTAAAAAAGTATGTAAGACTTTGTTACTTGCTTAACCTGTGTTTAGTTGCTGCTCATTGAGCCAATTTTATGACTCTTTTTTTATGACTTATGACTCAGCTGTCCAATTAGCAGAGAAGTAACTTATTTTGAAATCAGACTCACTATAGCTTACCATTTAGTCGAGGGGAGACGTATGTGGGGTTAGTCATGTGTTTTCTGCAATAATCGGTTTTCTCATAAAGTGTTTAGAAAATACAGTTAAACAAGACATTTGAACAAACATTGAACAACAACTGAAGATATAATCTACATTTGCTGCAGCTTTATTCTGCTACTTCTCTGATTGCACAGTACATCACAATTAGGTAATTCTTTTAATTCCTGTATTTGTTGCTATTTTCCTTCCAAATACCAATGTTGGTCCAATTATTTTTCTTGCTTTCTCTTCATGGCATTATCTTTAGAACTATATCCTCCTTCACCTTTCCTGCAACACACACCTCTGTCCACATTGCCCCTTCATTACTTCACTCACCTCTAGTTAACACTCATGAATTGTTTTCCTATTTAAATTCAATAGTTATAACAGCCTTACCCTGTCACCAGAAACTAAAAGGACCACACATCTTACAACCTATATTTCTTTCTCCCTGCTTTTATTAGCTGGTGATATATCACCTAATCCAGGTCCCCCACACTTCTCCCACATGCACATATCTGTATGCTACTGAAATCCAGCATTTCTAAAACACATCACCTGTCTCCCCTCTCTTCCAAAGTACTTTAAATGTGCCCTTTGAAATGCACACTCTGTTTCTAACAAACTTACCTCCATACATGACTTCTTCCTGGCAATAACAGAAATATGGCTCACACAATCAGACACTGCCTCACCTGCAGTCCTTTCACATACTGGTCTCCATTTCACCTACACCCCCAGACCAGGAGGAAGGCAAGGAGGTGGGGTTGGACTACTTCTCTCCCCACAGTGCACATGCACAGTTCTACTAAATGTCCCATCACTCATGTTCATATCTTTTGAAGTACTTACTGTTAGAATTTTTAACCCATTCTCTATGCATGTTGCTGTGATCTATCACCCCCATGGACCCCACCAACAAATTTTTGAACACTTCTCTGCATGGCTCCCTCACTTCTTATCTTTTGACATCCCCACCATCATCATGGGTGATTTCAACATCCCTATTGCTAATTATTATTATTAATATTATCGTAGATTTGTAAGGCACCACAGTGCTCCGTAGCGCCGTACAGTAGGGAAGACAAGGACATACATTATACAGGACATATGTAAAATAAAAACAAACAAGGCAGACAAAATGAATGGAGGCATGAAAACAAAGGTTATAAAGGACCCTGCTCATTAGAGAACTTACTTTCTAAGGGGAAGTGGGCACAGCTGAAACAAGAGGAGTGAGTGTGGCTCAGAGTGGAGATTGGGATAGTTGTGAGGGTGCATTAGTGTGAATAGTGTTATAGAGGATAAGGTCACCTCTAAAAAAGAGATGGGTTTTCAAAGAGGATCTAAAGATTAGAAGGCTTTGGGAAAGACTGATTGAGCATGGTTGAGAATTCCATAAGAGGGTAGCAGAACGGGAGAAGTCTTGAAGGTGGGAATGAGAGGTGGTTACCAGAGATTAGACAAAGCGAAGATCAGAGGTAGATCTAAGAGGGTGGGAGAGAGAGTATTTTGATATGATTTGAGATGTATGCAGGGGTAGTGTTGTTGAGGGCTTTGTAGATAAGGGTGAGTCATTTGAATTTGATTCTGTAGGACACAGGGAGCCAGTGTAGGGATTTGCAAAGTGGTGCAGCAAATGTGAAGCAGTGAGAGAGGAAGATCAGTCTTACAGCAGCATTTAAGATGGATTGAAGTGTGGATATATGGGTGTCAGGAATGCCAGATAGCAGGAGGTTGCAATAGTCAAGACGGGAGATGATGAGAGAATGGATAAGAGTATTGGTAGCATGTTGAGTAAGAAAAGCGCATATTCTGCCAATATTTTTAAGGTGGAGTCAACAGAACTGGGAGAGAGTCTGGATGTGAGGAATAAAGCAGGGGGCGGAGTCAAGTGTGACACCAAGACAACGGGCTTGGGAAACTGAGGACATTGTGGTGTTAATGACAATGAGCGAGATTTGAGGGCAGGTGGTGACTCTGGCACAAGGGAGGATAATAAGCTCTGTTTTGGACATGTTGAACTTTAGATAGCATTGAGATATCCATGTAGACATATCAGAAAGACAATTGATTACACGAGATTGTAAAGAAGGAGAGAGGTCAGCAGAAGAGATATAGATTTGGGCGTCATCAGTGCAGAGGTGGTATTGGAGGCCGAATGAGCGAATTAGTGCCCCAAGAGAAGTGTACAATGAAAAAAGTAAAGGGCCAAGATCAGAGCCTTGTGGGACCCCAACAGATAGTGGGAGTGGAGGGGAGGATGTGTCAGAGGTAGAAACACTAAAGGACTGGTTCGATAGGTAGAAAGTGAACCAGGAAAGGACTGTGTCATTAAGGCCAATGAAGTGAAGGGTGTGTAGGGGAAGAAGGTGATCAACAGTATCAAAAGCAGAAAAGAGGTCTAGAAGAAGGAGTATGGAAAAAATACCATTAGATTTTGCAGTAAGTAGATCATTGGTCATTTTTGTGAAAGCAATTTCTGTGGAATGTTGGGGGGCGGAAGCCTTATTGCAGAGTCGAGAATGGAATGAGAGGAGAGGAAGTGAGACAGGTGTTTGTACACTAATCGCTCAAGTAGTTTGGAGGCAAAGAGGAGGAGAGATAAAGGACAGTAGTTGGAGAGAGAAGCTGGATTGAGAGATGGTTTCTTTAGAATAGGTGAGATGAGCGCATATTTAAAGGAGGATGGAAAGGTACCAGTGGAGAGAGACAGGTTGAAGAGGTGTGTTAGATGTGGGCATGCAGTGGAGGAGAGGGAGCAGAGAAGTTGGGAGGGAATAGGGTCGAGTGGACACGCTGTGGGGTGAGATGATAAAATGAATGCAGAGACTTCGTCTTCAGTTACTGGAGAAAGTGAATTAAGGGAGGATAGGGGAATGTAGGTAAAAGTGAGTAGAGTGAGTGGAGTGAGTGTAATTTGGCATGAAGAAATATGGGGGTAAATGTATCAAAGTGCGAGTTTGCCAGCGTGTTTAAATCGTGGCAAATCGCGAGTTTTGGAAAAAAAATTGGAAATGTATCAAGCTGCGATTTTGACACTGAAGTTCAAAATCGCTGGTCATCTCTGGCGATTTTGGGCGATGTAAACACTCCCGAGTTTAGCTAACTCTCCTGTGTTTGGCAAACTCTCCTGTGTTGTAACAGTGAGTTGTAAACACATCACTTTTACACTGACCTGTCATACAGCTGCAGCTGCCGGAGCTCCGGCAGCTGTCAAAATGTAAAAGAATAGATAAAAGTTTAAAAAAAAAAAAGCGTGAGGTCCCCCCACTATTTATGCTTAACCCTAGTGCTGCCTGACTAGTGCTGGTCCCGTGAAAATCGGGGAAAAATTTTGCATGGGGTCCCCCCGATTTTCACTTTACCAGCACTAGGCAAACCAGCCAGGGTTGGCGGCACTATAGCAGGGGGACGCGCGGCAGGGGTCCCCCTGCCATAATGACTAACCAACCCTAGACTGTTCAGCGCTGGGCTGGATTCCCTAGGGAGTGGGGTCCGCTGAAAAAAACGAGCGGGCTTCCCCCCTAGAAAGAACCAGCCCAGTGCTGATAGCACTAGGGCTCTTCCTACTACCCCTGGGCTGTGGGTAGTAGGGTAATACGGCGATAAAGTATAAAAAAAACAAACGGACGCCATTTTTTTGTGGAACTACAAGTCCCAGCCAGCCAGGTTGCCCAAAACAGTGTGGCCATGCTGTTGCTTGTATAACTACAAGCACCAGCATACCCACGGCAGCCAGGGCATATTGGCACTTGGAGAACGACAAGTGTCAACATGCCCTGACATCCCTGGCTTGCTGGGACCTGTAGTTCCACAAAGAAAAAAGTTAAATAAATAACAACACCCTCTTAAAAACCACATCCATTTATTAAAAATAAAAACCCCACAATAAATACACTAACCACCCTCATTTTAACCACATCTATTTAATAAAAATAAAAAAAAAACAAATACTCACCAAAGATGTCTTCTTTCTTCTTCCAAAGTGTCCTTGCTTGCCCCAGTCCCTTAATATTTATACCTCCAATAATCCATGCTTGCCACAGTCCCAGCAAATGTGTACTTCCAAAATGGCTTGAAGAAATTCAGCTTCACTTCGGCCAGAAGCGCCCCATATTTGTAACATCCCGACTGTGTTCTTGATTGTAGTAAAATAAAAAAAATCTTGAGGCGCCGCAAACACCTCCTAATAGGTAGGAGGTCCGAACTGCAATGAACTTACGTTCAGTATAATGTGATTTTCCCACGCTAGTGGGGGAATCACCTAATACTGTACGTGTGATCAGATAATGGGGATTCCTCACTTGACTTCTCCCAGTGAATCGAATCCACTACTCATCAGGACGGCCATATTCTTGATCTTGTTTTCTCTAGACTATGCTCAGGTTCTAATTTCCTTAACACGCCTTTCCTCCTCTTGGACCATCACCTTATTAGTTACTGGCTCACTCCCAGTTCTTTAACATCCCTGCCATAAAACTCTTCCAAGCCTCCTCATACCCGCAAGGATATTAACTGTATTGATTTTCAACAGTTTTCCACCTCTCTCCAACACCTTTTCTCACCAATTTCTACATTCTCCTCTCCTAATATGGCAGTTCCCCATTTTCAACATACCCTAGGAACTGCCATTGATCAAGTGGCTCCTGCGACTCTTCATACTCCGCGTAGACCTCGTTGTCAACTGTTGCACACTAAAGTAACACAAAATCTACAAAAATGTTCACGTAAAAGTGAACGTGACTGGTGTAAATCTTGTACCTCTAATTATTTCAGTGCTTATACTGCTATCTACCACTCCTATCGAAGTGCTCTGAACACTGCTAAACAAGCATACTTCCAATCTTTTATCTATGCTCAGGCTTCTAGCCCCAAACGCCTTATTAACACATTTAAATCTTTTTTCAATCCTCCTACTCCAAACCCTCTGACTTCCATCAGTGCCTAGGATCTTGCTTCCTATTTCAAGGACAAGATTGATAAGATCAGGCTTGAAATGGTTTTATCTCCCTCGACTAGCAATCAGCTCAATTCCTTCACAGCATCTTCTGACACCCTCTATTCATTTGATGCCACAAATAAAGAGGAAGTTTCTACACTCTTCTTATTTTCCTACTTTATTTCCTGTCCTCTTGATCTCATACCCTCACAATTTGGTAGATCCCTGTCTCATGTGCTCATTCCACCTCTAAATAAAATCTGTAATCTATCTTTCTCTACTGGTATATTTCCCTCACTATTCAAGCACACAGTGATTACTCCTATTCTAAAAAAAACAAAATTCTGACCCAAACTCTCTCTCAAATTACCACCCTATCTTTCAGCTTCAATGCCCCTCCAAACTTCTCAAGCTAATTGCCAAACTTGCCTCACACTTTTCCTTTCTGCAAACAACCTATTGGATCCTCTTCAATCAGGCTTTCGCTCTCAACACTCCACACAGAGTGCTCTGACCAAGGTTGTCAATGTTCTGATCACAGCTAAAACTATAGGTGATTACTGTCTTCTACTTCTCCTGGATCTCTCTTCTGCATTCAACACTGTTGACCATTTTCTCATCATACATACACTACAATCCCAAGGTCTCCCAGACACTGTCCTATCCTGGTTATCATCCTACCTATCTAATCGCTCTTTCAGTGTTAAACTCTCTGGAACAATCTCCACTCTGCTTCCTTTATCAGTTGGAGTACCACAAGGCTCATTCCTCTGTCCTCTGCTATTCTCTATCTACATCTAGGAAAACTAATAAGCTCCTTTGGATTTCAGCATCATCTCTATGTGGATGATACTGAAATTTATCTATCCTCTCCTGATCTCTACCATCTGTGTTGTCTTGTGTTACTGACTTTCTGTCTGCCATTTCATCTTGGATGATCTCTCGCCAACTCAAACTCAATCTTTCAAAAACAGAATTAATAATATTCCCACACAACAATAGAAGCTTACTGCCTGACATTTCAATTTCTGTTGACAGCTTGACCATAAATCCCACTCTGCAAGCTCGCTGCCTATGTGTAATCCTTGACTCACATCAGTCCTTTTTTCTCCACATCAACTCTTTATTTACATCATGCTGCATACATCTAAAAAACATTCCCAGAATACATACATATCTCACACAAGACACTGCAAAAACTTTAATTCATGCACTCCTCATCTCCTGCAAAACCTATTTTGATTTCCTCCTTATTGGTCTTCCCAAAATCAGACTCGAACCCCTACAATCTATTTTGCACACAGTGGCTAGATTGATTTTCCTTGCAAATCGTTTTACATCTGCTGAGTCACTCTGTCAGTCTCTACATTGATTGCTTGTTTTTCAACGAATCCAATATAAACTTCTTCTGCTAACATACAAGGCCATCAACCAAAGTGCACCAACATACATATCTTCACTTGTCTCAAAATATCTCCTAACTCGACACTTCAACTTCTGCACAAGATCTGCATCTCTCTTCCACTCTCATCACTTCCTTCCATTCTCAGTTACAGGACTTTTTTTGGCTTCACCTATTTTATGGAATTCACTCCCTCGCACCACAAAACTTTCCTCTAGTCTTGAAACCTTCACGCGTTCTCTGAAAACCCACCTCTTCAGACAAGCTTATAATATTCCTCTACCATCCTCTTAATCTCCCTAGGTAACCCTACTACCACCCTCTACACAGCTAAAACAAGACAACAACCCTCTGACCAACATAGTTGTGTAACTGAGCATTCAACCCACTAAATACTTTGTAACCTTTGCATTCTAGCTGGACAAATATTCAATATATATATAAATAAATAAATAAATACACATATATATATATATATATATATATATATATATATAACTTTTTAAACTGAATAAATGATGTGTTCTTATAATCATTATGATATGTGAGCACATTATACACTTAGTTATATATTTTTTTGTCTTTCAACTGTGTCTTTAAAGCCATTGTCTATGGTAGCAATATTTAACCACTAAGTATTTTAATTACTTACACTGCTGACAAGGAGTGCACATTCAAATACTAGGAAAATTGCTTTTAACGTACTGTGTAAATTAAACCGGTGAGTGGCTGAGCAATTTACTGTCAGATATGTGGCCAGAATATTTATTTTATAGCAGAATTTTAAGTATCAAAGGTCCCTGTTTACTGTTACTAAAAATGCCCAATTTACATTTGCTAATGAATAATTCATCAAAAGGACAAGAAGGCTGAAACTGCACTTTGCAGAAAGACATAAAAAAGATCTCCATATAAATGTATGAAAGGGGAGAAAATGGAAAAAAATATAAATGAGATATCATTCTGTTCTTTTTTTTCTGTGTAAATATGAATTTCCTGGTAATAATGAAATGCACTAAATAAACCCTGAAGTAAATTATTTCAGTAAGGCTGTCTTTATAAGTACAGTATAGAGATTTAAGATTTCATTACTACATATTACTGTTACGTTGTTTATCAAACAAATGTAACTGTGTGAATGTTGATTTTGTAAATTTAAACAGAGTTACTTAAGAATTTGCTGAAATGTAAATGTGCAGCAACCCATGGCAAGTGATCTGCAAGTTGTTTTTATCTCTTTAGTGAAAGTTGGATCATAGCAGCCTTACATACTTTTTGCACTGTCTCAAATAACCACAATGAGTAAAATAGTCCTGTGCCTGTTTTTTAACCACATACATCCAATACAAAAGGGTATATTTTATATAGCATGTATTTCTGCATATAATCTACATTTAAAAAAATATATACATAATAATAATAATAATAATAATAATAATAATAATAATAATAATAATAATAATAATCTGTAATGTGATAGTTTCCTCCATACTATAGATTTTAAGGATATTAGGAGTATGAATTTATACTTGTAGATGTTCCTTATAAAACACAAGTTTGTCTAGTGGATGCAGGAGCAATTACAAGTGACAGATTATACAGATATCATTTACAGGAGTTTATGCAAATGTTAGCATCAATTATAATTTAGATAATATAATCCCTAGCATACATTCAGCAACTATTAATGCTATTTGCATTTTAAACAACTTTCATCATTTTGAACAGCCTTTTCTGTTGTGAACACTACATATGTAGCAATTGTTAGGATAAACAGAATACAATTTTTCACACCCAGTTAAATGTTTCAAAATTGCTATAAATGCAGAACATTGTAGAAACTACATTGATTGCAGTAGTATGTGTTCAGTGGTTGGAAAATGTATGTAATTGAATAGATCATAATAAAAAATAAAGCATGCATATATTTACAATGTAATTCATGGGATTTATGCCACCTAAGGTACCTTACCCTCTGGCATTAAAAATTGTGATTTTACTAGCTTAATCAATGCTAATAAAAACATATAAACAGATATGGGGATGGACCCTATTAATTTCAATTACCCTGTACCCACTTGTGTACTTGCAACTACAGTCTGGAGTGGTGGCAGTGTCTTTTGACTGCTGCCTGCTCCATTGACCCCACCAACTGCAAGCGCACAAGCTGGACACCACCACATGTCAAACACCATATGTAATATATGTTTTCCTATTAAATAGTCTTATTATATTTAATATTTCTCCAATAGCATCATATCAACCCATCCAAATAACAAGAAGTAACATTGCAACTCAGAGGCAAAAGCCTGACTGGTATGCTGACTTTTCTCTATAATGGGCTGCTAAAGTTAAAATAAAAATATATTATATATTAAAATACATTTTATAACAATTATAACTATACATGTAGCACTGGTACATGACACTGATAGGAAATGTAAAGTTTTGACAATTCAGAGATTCATATAAAGTTTACCAAATTATTACACCCCATGTTCACTTGCTACATGTTTAGCTCAAACCATTACTTATGTTAGAACATATTTTAATGCACAATGTAAAATATCATATTTTTTACCCCACAAAAGTGCATTTTGATTTGGAGAAACAAGTAAAATCCTGGTCTACTTTGGGTATTTAATGGCATCCATTGCAATGTGATAGGTGTGGTTTAACTAATGATCTTTTTCACATTCCCATGCCTCCTCTTGATTGACTAGATAAACAATAATTACCAGTTAAGTGGTGCAATATTGAAGTAGTGAAAAACAAGAACAACCCCAATATTAAAAAAAAAATAAGCAAATACTTTGCCTGTTGACATTAATTGTTGACACCATTTGCATTTAGTGGGCTTTGAGATATTCCCAGTTTGAGTTTTATATGGTTGTTGTGCCGTATGTCAATTAGTAATTACTATTAGATATATTGTCATCAGGGCTTTTTAAGTCAGAGTGCATATTTTGCCTTCTAAATCCATGGTTTTTTTGACTGTGATTATCAGCTTTGCTTATACTCATTTTATATATGTGTCACTCACCGGACCGTGAGTGCCTCTTCCCGGACATTTAGGAACCGTGGCCGTCCACCATCCTGAGGGTCTGCGCATGCGCAGCCCTTTTCTATACTTCAGTGTATACCCCTTTAACTTAATTGGCAGATCAGGCAACCTCCCTATATTAAGCACCTGTGGTCACTACCACGTTGCCTGATCTTGGAGTCTCATTCCTCATGAGTCTCTGAAGGTGTTCCTGTATTACTTGTGTATTCAGTGCTGCTGATTCCTGTGGTTTCCAAACCACTTCTACTACTGTGGTTCCATACCACTTCTACCATCAACTTTATCATCATGACTGTTTGCTGATTCCTATCCGCTGCCTCCGTGCACTACAGTCTTCTACACCACTTCAACGTTATTTTATATCAATGTGACTGTTTGCTCATTGCTATCCGCTGCCTCCGTGCACTCCAGCTTTTACCTCACTCACCTGCTTCTCATCAAGTCTGTTTGCTGATTTCTATCTGCTGCCTCTGTGCACTACAGTCTCCTGCTTGCAACTCGCCTGTGTTCAACATCGTGACTGCCAGCTGACTACTATCCGCTGCCTCTGTGCACTACAGTCTCCTGCTTGCAACTCGCCTGTGTTCAACATCGTGACTGCCAGCTGACTACTATCCGCTGCCTCTGTGCACTACAGTCTCCTGCTTGCAACTCGCCTGTGTTCAACATCGTGACTGCCAGCTGATTACTATCCGCTGCCTCCGTGCACTACACTCTCATCTCATCTTTGCTGTGACTTCCTCGAGACTCCTGCTTTTCATTACCATCTGCTACACTTCGTGATCTACAGCTCCTGCCCTGCGCTGCACTCCTGTTTCCCATCGCTGTTGGTTCCTGTGGTTGCTACTGGTTACCTCCGTGTGCCGCTGAGTCCTGCCGCTGTGGTCAGCGCTATCGTCCATCTCCTGCTGATCCACTCTCCACGCCTTCACGTGTTCCACTGGCCTCTACCCTCCTGTCAGCATTGGATTTGTATCTCTTCTACTACCCTCTGCTGGATCATCTCCATTCTCCTGGGTTTCCTATGAGTCCAGTTCCACGTGTTGCTGACTCCTGTGGATTCGTGTCCCTGTCGGTCTACTCACCTGTGCGCTGCACCTGCTAGACCGCTGCTTCTCCTATCCAGGGACTTCCTATCCAGTCGGTCTCCAGCCGCTCAGGTACCGCTGCAATCCCATCTTACTGCTACTGCTGAACCACGGTATGCATACTTCTCATTGACTGTGCTGTGTATTGCATATCTTGCTGGACTGTGTTTGGTTCTCTCTGGAGTCTGCTATCCGCTGAGTCTATTGCCATCATTGACTGTGTTATCATTGTGCTGGACTACTTCAAGAGACTTTCTAGATTGCAGACCTGATCAGTCATTTACATATATATATACCTATATTGTGCATATTACTGTGGATCGTGTATAAGGTGCCTGTGTATATCCTGTGTTGCAGTCTTCCCCCGTGCACCTCCTCACATATATATGCAGTGGTACAACTTGCTGATGTCAGACCACTGATCCCTGTTTCCGGTATCACCTGTTCCATTATCCTCTCACATAGCAGTGGTACAACTTGCTACCGCAGACCACTGACTACCTGGATACCTCCACTTGGATTCCATTCCTTCACTCAGACAGCGGTACAACTTGCTACCCGCAGACCGCTGACTCTCATCACCTCCTTGTTTCTGTTGGACATTCCTCCTCACTATAGCAGTGGTACAACTTGCTATCGCAGACCACTGACTACCTTCACGTGTCCTTGTCCATACAGTTCCTTGTGTATCATTACCTCATTATTACCAGTGTTGCTAGTCATAGACTTTCCTGAGCATCTCATCGGCCATCATTTCATGTTCCGTGATCACCCAGCTACCAGAGTACCCTATTACCATCTACATTGCTCTGGTAAGCCTACCATCTGGTGATCCCTGGGTAAAGACTCCTAGTGCCCGTGACAGTAAGATCAGGCCATGACAGACCCAGATGTGGAACCTACCGCCAAAGAGATGCTGCAACATCTGGTTAGCCGTGTGGAGCAACAGGATGCCCGCCAACAGCTGTTACTTCAGTGTTATCAGTCATTAACCTCCCAAGGAACATCTGGACAGACTGTGACAGCTACTACTGAAGCTCCTGTGCTTTCCTCCGTTTCCCCATTGCCATCCCAGGTGTCTATAGCTTCCACGCTTCACCTGCCTACTCCGTCAAAGTACGATGGAGACCCCAAAACTTGTAGGGGTTTCCTTAACCAATGTTCAGTCCATTTTGAGCTCCAACCTCAAAATTTTTCTACCCATCGTTCCAGAGTGGCCTATCTTATCTCTTTGTTTTCAGGACAAGCCCTGGCTTGGGCCTCCCCTCTGTGGGAGAGGAACGATCCAATATTACAAGATAGTGCCAAATTCATTTCTACATTCCGAAGTGTGTTCGATGAACCAGGTCGTGTGACCTCCGCTGCTTCCAGCATCCTCCGTCTGCGACAAGGATCTCATACTGTAGGCCAGTACGTCATTCAATTTAGGATCTTAGCCTCTGAACTTCAGTGGAACACTGAAGCCCTAGTTGCCGCCTTCTGGCAGGGGCTTTCCGATAAAATTAAAGATGCACTGACTACCCAAGAGCTTCCTTCGTCACTTGAAGATTTGATCTCTCTATGCCATCGTGTTGATATGAGATTTCGTGAAAGAGAGGCTGAGAAAACGACTTCTGCTAAAGCACCTTTTCGCTCTAACCCTCAATTTCGTCCAGTGTCACCCGCTGTGATTCCCATGGAGATTGGACGTTCCAAGTTATCTTCTGAGGAGAGGAAACGAAGAGTCAAGAATAGACTCTGTATCTATTGTGCTGATTCCACTCATGTCCTCAGCTCCTGCCCTAAGAGATCGGGAAATGCCAGGCCCTAACTAGTTCTGGAGAGGTGAAGTTAGGGTCCCTGGAGTCCTCTCCATCGTCTATGAAATCTAAAGTCTGCGCTTTTGATGTGACTATTTCCTTTGCTACCAAGACCTTTGAGTCACAGGCATTGATTGATTCCGGAGCAGCAGGAAATTTTATTTCCAAATCGTTAGTTAATCAATGGTCTCTACCAATGATTACCTTAAAAACTCCCATTACTGTGACGGCTATCGATGGATCACGTCTCATCAACGGTCTCATCACCCAGAGTACGTCTCCAGTAACCTTTCAGATTGGTGCTCTGCATCATGAAGAGATATCGTTTTTAATTCTTCCTGTTACGACAAGTCCGATTGTCCTAGGCCTTCCATGGCTTCAGTGTCACTCTCCCCAGATTGACTGGCGCACCCCTCAAGTCACGTCTTGGGGGCCTGAATGTCACCATCATTGCCTTTCCCAAGTCATTCCTCTCAAGGTACAGCAAGCTTCCATTTCAGCTATTTCACCGGGACTCCCTCCTCAATATGCTTCATTTACCGATGTTTTTGATAAAGCTCAGTCTGAACGTCTTCCTCCTCATCGTTCTTGGGATTGTCCGATTGATCTTCTTCCTGGCAAGACTCCTCCCAGAGGCCGGGTCTATCCACTCTCGTTACCTGAAACTCAAGCTACATCTGAATATATACGGGAGAACCTCCAGCGTGGGTTCATTCGACCTTCCACCTCGCCCGCTGGAGCTGGGTTCTTCTTTGTCAAAAAGAAGGATGGATCATTACGCCCTTGTATAGATTTTCGTGGACTCAATGCCATTACTATCAAGAACCGGTATCCCATTCCGTTGATCACTGAGCTATTTGACCGCATTAAGGGAGCCCGTATTTTTACTAAGTTGGATCTTCGTGGTGCTTACAATTTAATCAGAATCCGTTCCGGTGACGAATGGAAGACGGCGTTTAACACCAGAGACGGGCATTACGAATATCTGGTAATGCCTTTCGGGCTATGTAATGCCCCCGCTGTTTTTCAGGGCTTCATCAATGAGATTTTTCGGGACTTATTATATGTATGTGTCGTCGTCTACCTGGACGACATATTGATTTTTTCACAGGACCTGCCTTCTCACCACCAACATGTGGCAGAAGTCCTCTCCAGGCTACGGAAAAATTCATTGTTCTGTAAATTAGAAAAATGTTCATTCGAATTACCCCAGATTCCATTCTTGGGGTATATTGTTTCCGGAGTTGGTCTGAAGATGGATCCTGACAAAGTAAATGCTGTACTACATTGGCCCCAGCCAACTACTCTTCGTGCTATCCAGCGTTTTTTAGGTTTTGCCAATTACTATAGACGCTTCATTCAAGACTTTTCTTCCATTGCATCTCCTATTGTGGCCCTGACTCGTAAAGGGGCTAATCCTAAGCAATGGTCTACTGAGGCTATTCAAGCCTTTCAAACATTAAAAGAGTCCTTCTCTTCGGCTCCAATCCTTCGTCAGCCTGATGTGACACTCCCTTTTTTCCTAGAAGTAGATGCCTCTAATGTGGGCTTAGGAGCTATTCTCTCCCAACGCTCGGAACAGCAAAAATTCCACCCTTGTGCCTTCTATTCTCGGGGTCTCCTACCCGCAGAGAAGAATTATACCATCGGAGACAAGGAATTACTGGCTATCAAAGCCGCATTAGAGGAATGGAGATACTTGTTGGAGGGAGCTCGCCATCCGGTGACGATCTTCACGGATCATAAGAACTTGTCATATCTCCAGTCTGCCCAATGCTTGAACCCTCGTCAAGCAAGATGGTCTCTTTTCTTTTCCCGTTTTGAATTAATAATTACCTTCAAACCAGCTGCCAAGAACAAAAAAGCTGATGCCTTATCTAGAGCCTTTGCTACGTCCTCTGATATAGAAGAGGTTTCCAACCATACCATTCTAGACCCCAAATGTATCTCACTGGCTGCTTCATCCACCAAAACGCTACCATTTGGGAAGACCCTCGTGCCTCCTACTCTAAGGAGGAAAATCCTTTCGTGGTTCCATGCCTCTCGTTTTTCTGGACACGCCGGTGAACACAAGACTTTTGAGATCCTCTCTCGAAGTTACTGGTGGCCTTCAATGAGGAGAGACGTCAAAGAGTTCATTGCTTCCTGTGAATTATGTTCGCAATTCAAATCCTCCCGCAGAACCCCAGCAGGGTTGCTGCGACCACTACCCATTCCGTCCAAACCATGGACCCATATTAGTATGGATTTCGTTACTGACTTACCACCTAGTAAGAACCATAACACTATTTGGGTCGTAGTGGACAGATTTTCGAAGATGGCTCATTTCATCCCTCTGTCTGGTTTGCCTTCCTCGTCTATCCTGGCTGAACATTTCATTAAAGAGATCTTCCGTATCCATGGATGTCCATCTGAGATTGTGTCTGATAGAGGAGTACAATTCGTGTCCAGATTCTGGCGAGCCCTTTGTAAAACCTTGGGCATACGATTAGCACTCTCATCTTCTTACCATCCACAATCCAATGGACAAACCGAACGTGTCAATCAAGATCTTGAGACTTTTATAAGGATATTTTCATCAGCCAATCAAGACAACTGGGTAGAGTTACTCCCTTGGGCTGAGTTCGCCCATAACAACATGTACCATGAGTCATCATCCAAAACTCCATTCTTTGTGGTCTACGGTCACCATCCGTCTTTTCCGGAATTTCCTGCCCTCCCGCCCACCCAAGTTCCTGCGGTGGAGACTGTTTGTCAGACCTTTAAAAATATCTGGTCTCAGGTTAGAACCTGTTTGAAGAAGACATCTGTCAAATATAAATCTTTCGCTGATAAGAAGAGGCGGGCTATTCCACCACTAAAAATTGGAGATCGTGTCTGGTTATCCACAAAAAATATTCGTTTGAAGGTTCCATCCATGAAATTCGCCCCTCGTTTTATTGGTCCATATAGGATCATTCAAGTTATCAATCCAGTATGTGTGAAACTTCTTCTTCCTAAGAGTCTTCGGATTTCTAATGCCTTCCATGTATCTTTGCTCAAACCTCTTATTATCAACCGTTTTTCAACTCCTCCCTCAGCTCCGCAGCCAGTTCAAGTCCATCAGGAGGAGGATTTTGAGATTACCGAGGTACTAGATGCAAAAATTTCGCGAGGAGTCCTCCACTTCCTCGTTCATTGGAAGGGCTTTGGTCCTGAGGAGCGCTCTTGGATCAAAGCTGAAGATCTTAATGCTCCTGCCCTTTTGAAGAAGTTTTACTCCAAAAATCCGGACAAGCCCGGTTCCAGGCGTTCTGTGCCCACCTTTAAAAGGGGGGGTACTGTCACTCACCGGACCGTGAGTGCCTCTTCCCGGACATTTAGGAACCGTGGCCGTCCACCATCCTGAGGGTCTGCGCATGCGCAGCCCTTTTCTATACTTCAGTGTATACCCCTTTAACTTAATTGGCAGATCAGGCAACCTCCCTATATTAAGCACCTGTGGTCACTACCACGTTGCCTGATCTTGGAGTCTCATTCCTCATGAGTCTCTGAAGGTGTTCCTGTATTACTTGTGTATTCAGTGCTGCTGATTCCTGTGGTTTCCAAACCACTTCTACTACTGTGGTTCCATACCACTTCTACCATCAACTTTATCATCATGACTGTTTGCTGATTCCTATCCGCTGCCTCCGTGCACTACAGTCTTCTACACCACTTCAACGTTATTTTATATCAATGTGACTGTTTGCTCATTGCTATCCGCTGCCTCCGTGCACTCCAGCTTTTACCTCACTCACCTGCTTCTCATCAAGTCTGTTTGCTGATTTCTATCCGCTGCCTCTGTGCACTACAGTCTCCTGCTTGCAACTCGCCTGTGTTCAACATCGTGACTGCCAGCTGACTACTATCCGCTGCCTCTGTGCACTACAGTCTCCTGCTTGCAACTCGCCTGTGTTCAACATCGTGACTGCCAGCTGACTACTATCCGCTGCCTCTGTGCACTACAGTCTCCTGCTTGCAACTCGCCTGTGTTCAACATCGTGACTGCCAGCTGATTACTATCCGCTGCCTCCGTGCACTACACTCTCATCTCATCTTTGCTGTGACTTCCTCGAGACTGCCGCTTTTCATTACCATCTGCTACACTTCGTGATCTACAGCTCCTGCCCTGCGCTGCACTCCTGTTTCCCATCGCTGTTGGTTCCTGTGGTTGCTACTGGTTACCTCCGTGTGCCGCTGAGTCCTGCCGCTGTGGTCAGCGCTATCGTCCATCTCCTGCTGATCCACTCTCCACGCCTTCACGTGTTCCACTGGCCTCTACCCTCCTGTCAGCATTGGATTTGTATCTCTTCTACTACCCTCTGCTGGATCATCTCCATTCTCCTGGGTTTCCTATGAGTCCAGTTCCACGTGTTGCTGACTCCTGTGGATTCGTGTCCCTGTCGGTCTACTCACCTGTGCGCTGCACCTGCTAGACCGCTGCTTCTCCTATCCAGGGACTTCCTATCCAGTCGGTCTCCAGCCGCTCAGGTACCGCTGCAATCCCATCTTACTGCTACTGCTGAACCACGGTATGCATACTTCTCATTGACTGTGCTGTGTATTGCATATCTTGCTGGACTGTGTTTGGTTCTCTCTGGAGTCTGCTATCCGCTGAGTCTATTGCCATCATTGACTGTGTTATCATTGTGCTGGACTACTTCAAGAGACTTTCTAGATTGCAGACCTGATCAGTCATTTACATATATATATACCTATATTGTGCATATTACTGTGGATCGTGTATAAGGTGCCTGTGTATATCCTGTGTTGCAGTCTTCCCCCGTGCACCTCCTCACATATATATGCAGTGGTACAACTTGCTGATGTCAGACCACTGATCCCTGTTTCCGGTATCACCTGTTCCATTATCCTCTCACATAGCAGTGGTACAACTTGCTACCGCAGACCACTGACTACCTGGATACCTCCACTTGGATTCCATTCCTTCACTCAGACAGCGGTACAACTTGCTACCCGCAGACCGCTGACTCTCATCACCTCCTTGTTTCTGTTGGACATTCCTCCTCACTATAGCAGTGGTACAACTTGCTATCGCAGACCACTGACTACCTTCACGTGTCCTTGTCCATACAGTTCCTTGTGTATCATTACCTCATTATTACCAGTGTTGCTAGTCATAGACTTTCCTGAGCATCTCATCGGCCATCATTTCATGTTCCGTGATCACCCAGCTACCAGAGTACCCTATTACCATCTACATTGCTCTGGTAAGCCTACCATCTGGTGATCCCTGGGTAAAGACTCCTAGTGCCCGTGACAATATGTAATAAATTGTGTTGTCATTTCTATATGCCGGTTTTTTATCATTATTATTTTTTATTATCATTTTTATTCCTTTCCTGGTGTATTCTTGCGCTGGTTCTTCATCCTGTTGACATTAATGTATTGATCTTGTTTGGCTATCTGATTATCAACCCGGTTACTGTAGTGATCATTGTTGGCAATGCAAGCACTCCTTTCTCAGTTTTTTATACTATAAATGCCGGTAAGAGCAAACAGCAAATTGTGCACTAAAGAATAAGCCTGAAACTGCAGACATAATTATCACAAAGGTTTCCAGGTATGTCTCAAAAGCACACTTTCAGAATTCACCATTTTAGGTGAGCATATATCTATTTACCACTATAGAACAAAAAGCTTTGGACTATAAGGGAGCATAAGTGGTTCCCATTGCAGTGCCAAATGTTTAAAGAATAAAGTAAGTAAATCTGTCCTTTAAAGAAAAATAATGGAGTGAAAGCAAACTTTAAAAGAAGCAAAATCCATTAGCTGCAGTCAGTTTGGCACATAGATAATTATGTCTACCAAGCCATCTGAATTATCAATACATGTGTATAATAATTCAATACCACGTGGCCCACAAAGTATAAAGGATGAAAGGATAAATAAATAAATAGTCCTAATTTCTTGAAAAGGCACCTTAGGAAACTCATGTTCAAAATGCATCAGTATTCACACATGGTTTTTAAAATATTCCATGAACCTAGATACAGTTTCCAAAGGCACCCCCAATAACAAATATTGTCAAATACCATGTAAAGTTATACTCATGTATGCCTTTATTTGTTTTTTCATTATATAAATATAGCACATTGATATGTATTGTCACTCTATTATTTAAAGCAAAAGTGTCTAAAATATAGTGGCTACATATCTTGTGGCACTGTTCACCCATTACCAGCACTGCATCCCAAACATTTCTACCAGCCTGGCATTAAAATTGATTATACCAGCATTGTGATCCATTAATTGTATCACATTGTTCTGCATTATATTTATCAGTATTGTACTTCTATTAATAAACCAACGCTTTTTGTGATTGAATATGTTATCACTGTGCATACTGTTTATACCAGAAATATGCCTCCATCAGATTATATCAGCACTGTCATTCCCTAAGAGATTATGCCAGCAGTATCTCTGAGGGATTTTACCACCTTTATACTTCAGTGATTATATCAGCACAATGCCACATTGTTTGAATTTGCACTATGCTATCACTAATTATATGATACCAGCATTGTGCCACAATTAGGTATTTCAGCACTCTGCTGCATCCATGACATCAGTCCTTCGGTTAATTATTATTATTATTATTGTTATTCTTTACTTTGCACCAGTATATTACACATAACTTTACAGAGAAATTTTAATCATACACATCAGTTCATGCGCCAGTGGTGCTTATATTCTCAATTTATGTAACCCTTGTCAGTGCGTAAGATGTTGAAGCAATCACAGAACTACAGCTCCCAGAATCATCCAGGGAGAATGGAAGGAGAGACTGTTATAGCAGTTGAAAAAAAAAGGACAGTTGGAAAGTAATAGGAGTAGATGGAAAGTAGCTGTGATTGGAGAGTGAGAAACAGGAAAATTGTGCCTGTTAAAAGCAAGTAAATGAAATATCCTATAACTATTCAACTTAAAATATAAATACACCACTCTTGCCAGAGAAGCGAGAGGTCATTATTTAGGAAGAGAGCACTTCAAACACAAGGAAGAGAAACGGTAGAAAAACTGTGACTGAGGATACCTGTGAAGGTATACATCAGAGTTAAAGAAGTTTGCAATAGTAACCTCTTTGATTTACTGATTCCACAAAATATCTAGATTATCAGGATCTACCAGGTGGAGTGTTATAAATGACTCACTCTTTGAACGTGAGTAGGAGGACTCCTATATTGGCATGACTAATCACTTATTACTTGTCTTCATACATCATTATTATTGTTACAAGCCCAATTTTAATGAGGATTTTGTTTCCCACTGACTACAATTTACTAACTCTGGGTCATAGTTCCGAGAATCCAATAGGGAAGGAATACAAAAATAGGGGTCATCTGTCTGTTAAATTCAGCATTAACTTATATAAAGATTGTGGTTGATAAATCTAAGTGAGCACAGTACAATTTCAAATCAATTAGTAAGTGTAAACTACTAACATCAGACCAAGGGAAAGACTGTCTAACAGCATCATTGCTCTGCCTTAAGGATTATTTTCTAAATTATTAAAGAGAGTTTTACATTAACTTCTAGACATAGATACAGGAAAATCATCACTCTAATTAAATTTAGGGGCATGGGTCACCGATTGAAGTGCATCAAAGCTACTGCAGTCACTGGACTTACGTATGATCTTTTTCAATATGCATTAAAAACTGTCAATTGTATTAGCTAGTTAGGCTTAATTGTTGATTGGGCTGTATGAATGAAATCACTTTGGCTTTACTGTTATCTTATTAAGCTCAATATGCTATGTTTATGTAGCACCCCTTTTTCTGACACAAAGG
This sequence comes from Mixophyes fleayi, assembly GCF_038048845.1. Classification (NCBI taxonomy): domain Eukaryota; kingdom Metazoa; phylum Chordata; class Amphibia; order Anura; family Limnodynastidae; genus Mixophyes; species Mixophyes fleayi. Next base: position 72,273,365 of record NC_134402.1, read on the forward strand.
AATGGGTGGTAATAACACTTTTAAGGTTGGGTCTCACCTTTGTCTCTAGTCACTGTGCCTACACTCAAGTCTTTACTCCAGCAGTGGGATGTGAAAAGTTATCTTTTTTCCACCAGGGGATGACTCAGGAGACACCTTGTACTCAACCACAAGTTTAAACAAAAGACACAGGAAAGACTAAAATAACTAATATTTACTGTGACTCTCTATTAACAGGGTTGATAGTGGCTTGATTAATATGGGCAAATAAGATAAATTTGTGGTGGAGAAAGGGCATAGGGTTGGCATAAATCAATTAATAAAATACAATGAAACTAATTGCATTAACTGGTAAGTTCTCCTTCTATTGACACCACACACACATAACTCACATTCACTTCAAATCACAATAACTAACTTATCATTTAACAACAATATCACTGCCATGGTCAGTTCAATTCTGTAGGACCCTCAGAGCCTTCTATGTTTAGTGCCACCTACAGAGAGGTGCTGAGTCTAATGGAACACAAAATTCACCAGTGACCCCTGTAAGGAAATATGGGCTTTGCGGCTCCTGCCCCTCAGGTCTCGGTTCTCCAGGTAGGCACCTAGCGAGACTCAGTGGAGAGTGTTGGATGGAAGAGGATACAGAGGAGGTAACGGTCTGTGGCTGGATTACACGGCGGTCCAGGTATGCTTTGAAGCAAGGAGACTTAAACAGTAAAGGTGTAACGATCTGCAGGCAGGAGTACACAGAGGTCCAGGTATGCTAAGATGCAAGGGGACTGGAACAGCAGTGGTGTAATGGTCTGCGGCAGGTATACACAGAGGTCCAGGTATGCTTGGAAGCAAGAGACTGGATCAGTAAGGTGTAATAGTCTGCAGAAGGTAAACACAGAAGTACAGGTATACTTGGAGGCAGGAGACTGAATCACAAGAGCCAGGTAAAGTCACATCCACACAGGGAGAAAAGACACAAAGATCTGGCAATTAATGAATGAACACATGTACTTTACAAATCCTGGCCATTAGAGGGCACTAACTAATGAAAAGGAACAAAAATATAAGATATGCGCATGCATAATCATACAATCAATTTATTAGTACAGTTCAAACTATGTAACAAATTTAGTATATTCTGTTTACATGAATTTCATACATGCTGCAATATTTCGGCTTATAAATATCTTGCTGATCAATAGAAACCAAAAAGACATTTTGTGTACTTTGTTGATTGTATTTAATGTGTATAGATTTGTTCAGGGAATCTTCCCAAGTCGACCTCTGTTGGAAGCATTTACCCTTCTACAACCCTTAGACTTCTGTCACAGAGACAATTCTTGAGTAAAGGCACCATATTTAAGAAAGAAGGTGAGGGAAAATAAATACTGATCTGCACGTATACTCTTGCACTAACACATGAAGCAGTGAAATTGGGTGTTACACTCAAGTATGTTTTTTCACTGTGGGAGGAAACATGAGGACCTAGAGGAATCATGAACGGACCAGGAGAGAATATACAAACTACACACAGTGCAATGGTGGGAATATGACCTATGGCTCCAACGCTTTGAAGCTCAATTCCACCTCAATTACAACATATTTTACCCACTGACTATATCGGTACTATATTGATTGATTATACTAACATTGATATATCAGCACTGCTCAATTGTATTATGTCATCATTGCCACAATGGTAATGTGGCGCAGCAAAACTCCTTTTTCCTTCCCAGTATCTCTTCTAGTATTCCTGCTGTCAATACATTTATCATCCCTCATAGACTGACTGCAAGAAAAAGTGAACAGTGATTGCATCATACACAGACTAATCTCTGTATGCTTCCTTAAATGTATGGTAAGCCCTAAGCAAGGTAACAAATGCAGCCCTAAGCGGTATTACAGAAGAAGAGGGGCACTTTATTTTCTATGCTAGAACCATATTGGGCTCAGCATTGTATGACAAGAGTGACCATAAGTCGCAATATTAGACTTGTATATTTTTATAGTTACATAATGAGCAAGATCGAAAAATACAAATGTGTGTGGTCACAGCTGGGTATGGGAATAATCTGTGTAGTCCTTTCTGCGCATGACAAATGTGGGAAAATTCTGCATAAATGCAGAGAAATTTAGAGGTTTTAGGCTATAAAATAAAAATCAGAGGTACAATATATGCAAAAGCTTTTTTCTCAATGGAGGGTCCTAAAATAATTTCCTCTGGTGGTCCTAACTTACCCCAGTCTGACACTGACAGCTAATGTGTGTTAAAAAATGTTGAATGAATACTTTAAAAGAAATTTAGCATTTGACTTTAAGTGACATTCTGTAGTTTTATTATGTATCATAATTACTACAGATAATTGTTGTGCTGTTCCTGCCTGCCTCAAAATATAAAGCATATTTAACAAATGATTATGAATTACTGTGTAGTAAATCAATGTTACAAATATAACAACCCTATTGTTGTTAATTATAAACTAAACAGTAAAAGCCTAAATGGATGTAAAAAAAAAATCATGAAAACCACAGCTTCAAAATAAACAAATTAAAATGCAATGAATAACAACAAATCTATAATATTAAATAAAGCTTAGGGCTACAAATAGTGGATTGCTATGCATGATTCAAATACCCTTGAAATTAATGTTGTGTATTATAAACAATAAATTGTGCCTAAAATATTTTTTCAGAAGAGAAAACAAATAAAACACATTAATAATATGGCATAAAGCCAATGTATTTCGCGGTTACAGTATTTGTCTACTTTAGAACAAAAAGTCTTCATATTTATCTAAAGAACTATTTCTTTCTTTAGATCTCATTTTTGGAAACATATGTAGGATAGCTTTCTTCAGCACAAATGACCATGATTACAAATGTATTTATACTATTTAATTTGTTAGCAATATTCTTTGAAATACATTAAAATACACACACAAATATATATATATATATATATATATATATATATATATATATATATATATAAAAAATATATATATATATATATATATATATACATATATATATAAATATATATATATATATATATATATATATATATATATATATATTATTTTTATTAGGCATTCATAAGGGCTTGGTGTACTAGGATTAGCTAGTGATTAAGTTATTCTTCATTTCCATTAGAAAGCAACATAGGAATCCTATTGCCACTTGTAAATGTTCATGACAAAGTTATTGAATGACCACATTTAATTGCGCAGAATTTTAATTTTTTTGGCCTCGCACACAAGGGTGTATCTACCATTGGTGCTAGCTGTGCAGCTGCTATAAGGCACATAACTGAGGGGACACACTTTCCCTGTGAAATCCCCATGAGTATATATTAATTTTTCACCATCGGTCTGTACATTGGGACCTTTTCAAATCCAAATAATGTCTAGTTATGCCCTTGCTGACACACATACAAAGGTGCACACATTCTGCTTCTGGAAGTGTAAATATGCAAATATGCATTTGCAGGATTGTGATCCCTGATGGGAAAGTGCATGCTGGAAAAATGGACCCTTCAAAGTCTTGCTTCTATCAATTTAAGACCACCCTTTCATTAACACTTTTTTTGTACTAAAACATCATGAGCATAAGGTGTCATTTGGACTATATTCATTACACATTACACAATGCAGATTAATAGTGTTTAGAGTCATTGGGCCTGAGTCATTAAGGAGAGCAAAGCAAAAAAAAAAAAAGAGTAACTTTGCACCTTGGCAAAACCATGTTGCATTGGAGGGGAAGGTAATTTTAAAATGTGGGGACAGATTTATAGTTTGTGTAGGGCACATCCTAGATCAGCTTTAAATTTTAGTGTAAAAAGTAAGCTATCAAGTGTCTGTGTGCTACATGAAAAAATAGCCAGTATATAACTTTATGTGCAAAATAATAAACTAATATGCACCCCTTGCATTGTAACATGGATTGTCAGGGATACAATTTACAATTTTTTTTGCCTTGCTCTCCTTAATGACTGAGACCCATTATTCCTATAACACCATCCTTTCTAGGCCCCTGGAAAGGCAGTGTGTATGTTGAGGATCTTGCTCAACATCTCTGTTCCTGGCAGTGCCTCCCCCTGAATCGTGACTCATGGACTGCACTGGGAATGTTCGAGGTCACAGACACCAGGGAGAGAATCGAGGAACCACCTGCCCATAATTTAAATAATACCCAAGTTAGGTTCAGACACACACAGAAGTACGTTGGTTTTCTGCTGTATCTCTTGCTCCAGCTTCAGGGCTAGTCTAACTCCTGAATACAAGTGATGACAGCTGAGTATGCATGCTAAACCATGTGTTTGCAACCAGGCACAACTGTAAAATGTATGTTATGTAGAGGACACATTAAGTAAAGCCTAATAATTGTTTTTCATGACAAATAAATAAAAATAAAAAACTTTTTTTCTTATTTACATCTTTTCTCATTAATTCCTATATTATTAACAGGTAACATTGTTTGAATAGTTTTGTTTTTTTCTGTGCATTCTTTAGTGAGTTTATATTCTACATAGGTATTGTAAGTATACTGCAGTGTATTGTCTAGTAGAGCAGAGTAAACTTACACCCATAGTGATCACCACACGTATCTTTACTTCCACTCCATGATGACTTCGGGTGAATGGATACCGGGCTTACAGGCATTCTAAAGGAAACATACGTTGCGCTTAGCATGCATGCAATAATGACTCAGGCCCACTGAGCACAATGTGCGTTTGTTTTAAACAGGGAATGGATGGGAATATACGTGTGGTGATGAATATGGTAATAGGTCTGCTCTGCTCTGCTCTGCTAGACAAGACACTACAGGATACATTCAACACATATGTGGAATATAAATTCACAAAAGAACGCACAGAAAAAGAAAACTGTTCAACTAATGTTACCTGTTAATAATAAAGGGCCTGATTCATTAAGGAACGTAGACGAGAAATTTCTTACTTAAGTCTCCTGGGAAAAACAATGTTAAAATGAAAGGGGTGAAAATTAGTTTTCTATTTAGTACATTAGTAAAATACTGGCTGTTTTTTCATGTTGCACACAATTGCTTGATAGCTTATTTGTTCACTGAAATTTAAAGTTGATATTTGTGTGCTACATGAAAAAACAACCAGTATTTAACTTATGTGCAAAATAGAAAACTAATTTTCATCTCTTTCATTTTAACAAGGTTTTGTCCAGGAGACTTAAGTAAGAAATGTCTTGCCTAAGTTCCTTAATGAATCAGGCCCATAGTCATTAATGATAAAACATTAGAAAATAAAAAAAGTGGTTTTGTATTATTTTGTTTATTTCTATTACATTTATTTATTAGTATGTTATATATGACTACTGTACAGTAAATACATTTTTACAGTTGCTCCTAATTGCATACACATGTAATAACATGCATACACAGCCGTCATTGCTTGTAATCGGCACTTAGACTAGACCTGTAGCTGGAGCAAGAGATACAGCTGAAAAACAAGTATTTTTTGGATGCTCAGAGCTTGAATCGGATGCTGTTGCGTAAGCTTGAGATTGGCAGGCCCATAATGTGCACTGACTATGGGCAAACACCTCTTCCCCACTCTGTTCCTTCTCTGAAATCGTGGACTGTAGTAAATGTCTTTTGTGCTCCAAGCTGAATTGAATGTGGCTGCATTCTGTTGCGTATGGTCCAGCTCTGGGCATGAACAGTGGCTTTACAGATTGTACGCAATAAATAGCTGTTTACATCCCTTAATGAATCAGGCCCATAGTAACTTTATTACCAATACACATTAGTTACACAGATATAAACTGTTTTTCTTACTAAAAAAGTGCATTGGTTTAATTTGTTATTGTAGTTGGTAAGACATGATGAGAAGTGCATGAATTGGCATGTTAGCTCAAGGTGTTTCAGATATGAGAGATCTTTGTTCATCTATAAAATGTAATAACTGACTGCAAGTGGTGCAGTGGACCATGGCTCATAAAATTGAAGCTACATTACAAAATTTAAGGAATATTTGAAGTTAATATCAGGTAATTTTCTCGTTAATAAGAGGATCATCATCATCATCACCATTTATTTATATAGCGCCACTAATTCCGCAGCACTGTACAGAGAACTCACTCACATCAGTCCCTGCCCCATTGGGGCTTACAGTCTAAATTCCCTAACACACACAGACAGACAGACACAGACTAGGGTCAATATTTAAGCAGCCAATTAACCTACCAGTATGTTTTTGGAGTGTGGGAGGAAGCCGAAGCACCTGGAGGAAACCCACGCAAACACGGGAGAACATACAAACTCCTCACAGATAAGGCCATGGTCGGGAATTGAACTCATGACCCCAGTGATGTAAGGCAGAAGTGCTAACCACTTAGCCATTGTGCTAGAGGATGTGGGAGAAGTCGTGGGTGGGAGGGCTAGGGTGTGCTGGGTTGGCAATAAACTCAATCATTACTATGACATGTGTTCTGCTCTTTCTCCCCTACAGTCAGGGCAAAAACATTTCACCACATGGAGACAGAAGTCTGTTCTGTCCCTTTTTTGAGCCAATTGCACTGTATCACTTGAAGGGCCAACTGCTGTTAAAATGTGTAATCAAAATACATTTTCAATGACAAAAGACAAAGGCACATACTAATTTTTTTTCCATGTATTACCATTAAAAATCAAAATTAGTGTAATGGTACACCTATCACAGTACAGTGCATTTATTATACAGTGCATAGGTAGTGGATATAGTGCTTTTTTCTATTTTTGATTAATTTTTAGACTTGTCAGCACTTCCACATGTGAGATTGAACTTTTTTTAACAAATGTTCAGACAATACACTAGGACATAGACAGGAAAATCGTAAGTTATTTGGACAATTTTCTAGTGCATCACAAGCAGGTGGAAGAACTATAAGGCAATGCAGGTGTTCTATGATTTTCTGTTCATGACTTGTAGAACTTAGTGACTTTAATCCTATTTTTCAAAAATAACTTGTGAATCAGTACCATCCAAATATATTTTTTGGTTTGGTGTTAATAGATTTTATTTTTCCCTGGGAGTAAATTTTGGTGACTGTTTGTGAATTTAATTATTACTTTCATTATCACTGATTTTCACTGACATATTTCCTGTTCCAGTTGTATAAATGAGTAAACCGTTTGTGTAAGCATGGCTTGAAAATGAGCAATCACTGGCTCCCTTTCAAAATTAAAATGTGCCAATTTTCTGCTAGCAGTGTAGAGCCAGCAGAACTGCAATGTTTTTTTTTTTTGTTGATATTCATCCTTTCTTGTTTCTTGATATTTTAACCACAAGGTAGCACTGTCTAATATGGATTCTAATTCCCATTACCACATGATAGGTAATCTACCATATTCGATTCATAATCAATGCATATAAGACCAACATTATCATCATCAGTCGCTAGTTCAGTGTAATCATACATATGACTTGATGTGCTCATTTCATATAGTTCACCCTCATTATTCTACTGCATATACTTACCATCTGGTCTAATAGGAAGATAATAGGTTAAAATGTTGCTAATGTCACAATCATCCCTGCTAGCAATTGTCTCCTCATTAAGGATGCCCAGTAATTTACAAATGTGTCCTCCATTAGTTGTTGTCGCTGTGGGTGAAATATCGACTTCTCATACATTTTGATTGCATCATACCATTGTCATTGAAAAGATTTTGTTTTTTTCTCTTATTCAGTCTTTCAAGCGAAGTCCACATAAAACTTTTTTTTTTTTTAAATCAGGTAAAATTTTATTGCATTTTACTTTTTTTTTTTACATTCTAAACAACAAAAAAGCCCATAACATTGGACTTAATCCCCAATTATAACCCACACAGTGTTACAGGTATTATCAAGTAACCATACACAATGGTATCACAAAAGAAAAAACATTGACATTCAGATATACAAGCCAAGGTATGCACACAGCTATATCTTTTTTACTTGATAAGACCAAGGGTCATATTTAAGAAAGCACGATAGTGCTCTTACCGGGAAATTAAGGTTCCTCTGTTTCCTTCGCATATTTATGAAAGGTGCATCGCAGCAGATATCGTGGATATCTTCTGCTTTGCACTCCTCTTCATTTTTTGGGAGCAGTCACCATTCAACAGTATGGTGACTGCTCCCAACCGCAATCTAACAAGTTCCGGAATTTTTTTTTTTCCGGTAACTTGTCTTGATAATGTACGTCAGCTGAAGCTGGCGTACATTATCAAAATTGTCAGATTTCAGTGCTGTCAGCTCTGCTCCGAAGAGCAGAGCTGGACAGCGCATGTGTGGAGGGATCACATGATCCCGACCTGTCACTCACCGCTCTCCACCGCTCTCTCTGCAACTATAGTTGCAGAGATAGAGCGGAGATGTCTGTGCGCAGTTCCAGTGTGAAGACAAATGAAGAGGACCTGGAGGACACCGCCTTCCGAACAGGGGGGTAAGTGTAATTTTTTTTATCACAGAAACAGCAGTTTTTCGGAACTGCTGTTTCTGTGATCTGTTTTTAATAAATTTGAGAAATAGTTCAATCCTTATCCATGCGATAAGGATTGATAACTATTTTTCATTTTTGCCAATGATTGATAAATGTGCCCCCCAAGTCTTGCAGAATATGATCTGTTAAAATGGACACTCATCTTGACATTGTTAATATGCTTACAATTTCTTGGTAACTGTCCATAAATGTCTGGGTAAGCATATGAGTAAAATAAGGAAAATGTGGTATTTGTCCCCACCAGATGCCATCAACAATATCTGAGCTACTGTCATATATCACATTTTCAATCTTTAGGACAACTAATACTAAATTTCACTTAAATTTCATTTAATTTGATTATTGTAATGTTTGGTCTAAACTGAGTAAATAAAAGGTGGATTATTTAAGTATATGGACACTAAGATCACCCATTGAGTAGTGAATGCCATATACGGACCTAGCCCTTATTCACTTGACAATATATCTGATCTAGCATGGGTACATTATCTTGATGCTGAAAATGCCGGCATGGAATAGTCTGACATGATTAGACTGAAGGTGTCACGCACAACAGTGTGGTAATAGTGACAGTTTGAAAAGGAGACTTCGAACAGTTCAGACGAAATGACCATCCCGGGCATCCTACAATGACGTCAGATTCAAGTTCCCCACATTTGTGCAGTTAAGCTGCTAAGTTAAGGTGGCATCTGCTGTACAATGTTTTAGGCTTTCTAAAGAACATTGTACACCTGGACCTTGAAACTGACGTCATTGTAGGCTGCTAGGATATTCATTTTTCGTAACTGATTAAAGTCTCCTTTTCAAGCTGTCACTATTACCACGCTGTCATGCAAGACACCTTCGGTCTAATCATGTTGAGCTATTCCATGTCGACGTTTTCAGCATCATGATAATGACTATAACCACCTAGCTATGCTGGTAACAATATTGGTGTATACAGTGAGTACAGCTTTCTTCGAAAAATAATACCAACAAGGTACTTCTGAGTTATGCAGACACCATTAATTTCAGAAATAGTACAGATTAAGCAAATCAAAAAGGCAAAAATGTTAACGTTATCCTTCTGACTCTTGTCACATTTAAGGATGCATCCTACTATACTTTTTCTTTCTGTATAATAATTCCATTAGTGTTGTTTGGCAGTGATAGCTATGCTTGGTTTGGAATTTCCTCATAAAATGATTACAAATATTAATAGACAATGACTGAGAATTTAGAGATTACACATGAGAATTGTCAACAGGTACGAAAAACAATGCCATAAGTAAAATGGACACATTAACTTTAATTGTTTGAATTGTTATCTTTATTGTCAGGTCTGCAGTTTTTCTCCCAAAGGACAGAGTACAAAGGCAAGTGAGAGTACTTGGGATTTTGTATCTACAGGGAACACAGCAGAAGATTCTGTATCTACAGGGAACACCCCAGAAGATTTATGGACGTGACACAAAGATTTGTTGTCCCACTGGAATACATTGTGGTGTTTGACACTGTAGGCAAAAAACTAAGGGTACAGCTCAGTACACAAATTGTGTGGGGTGTGGTAATGTGCAGCAGGGTACATAGAGTTTGTCGGCACTGGCTGGGTAGCACCTAACATATCTTAAAGTATCTTAAAGTGTTGGCACTAGTAAAACAGCAAGTAGCGTGCAATAAAGTAGAGGGGGTTGGCACTGTTAAGGCAGTAAACAAATGGATACACCAAAGTATATTGTAGTGTCCCTGTAAAACAGAGATAGACATCAAGTGTAGCAGAGTACACACACACAGATGACAATAAATAGCAGGTAGTATTGGCACAATCAAATACAGTCGCCTGAAGTCTAAGACCCTCACCGGACTTCAACAGGTATCCCTGCAAGAGGCTATTGACTTCAATCAGTGAGAACACAGATCAGTCCCAGCATAGTTAGTTCTTTCCATGAAAGCAGCTGGTATTAGGACTCTGCTGAAAACACTGCAAATGGAAATGCGAGTATGGGTTTGCTGCTGTTGGGGAAACTGGACATAGTAGTTGAACAAACACGAATTGCTGCTATACATCCTAATATAGTCCTGGTGCTGGAGTATCACTTTTGGACACAAATGATTTTTAGGCACTGAGGAGTGCACTGAGCGGGATCTTATAGTACTGGAAGTTAGTGGTAACACCTGAGATTGGTGTTATGTTATCTCTAGCCTGAGACTGTGCATTACTCGGTTCTGTTAAGGATTCTAATTGTGAAGGTCAGCAATCAGTGGACCGCTGAGTGTTGGAGGCAGGTCAATGATGTCTAAGACTGCTAGTACTGAGAACAAGATGGTGTTATGGTTGTTTAAATAAAAAAATGACATCCAAGCTACTTTTAATGCAAGGCAATAACTAACAAAAATGTAGACTTTTTTTGCCGCTCTAGACACAGAGACAGCACAAAGTCGTAAAAGCACAACATGGCCTAAGATGTGACAATGATATACAGATCCATACTTAGTGCCAAACTTCCTGTTCTTGAGCTGGAGGATCGAACAAGCAGACAGAAACTCTAAGAGGGAGGGGCTGTAAAAGCAGACAGAAATTCTGAAGAAAGGGGCTGAAGCTGTAAACAATCACTGCAGAGAGAGGGCAAAACAACAGACAAAATGTTTAGAGAGGCCAAAGCAGCAGAGATGTAGAGATGAACAGCAGAAAGAACCTATAGAGAGAAAGACTGAACAATTGACAGGATGAAAGGGCGCACAGAGTGTGAGGATGAAGGGGTGCACAGAGTGAGGTTGAAGGGGCACACAGTTTGAGGATGAAGGGGCGCACAATATGAGGATGAATGGGCACACAAAGTGTGAGGATGAAGGGGCTCACAGAGTGAGGATGAAGGGGCGCACAGAGTGAGGCTGAAGGAACGCACAGAGTGAGGATGAAGAGGCGCACAGAGTGAGGATGAAGGAACGCACAGAGTGAGGATGAAGGGGCGCACAGAATATGAGGATGAAGTGGCGCACAGAGTGAGGATGAAGGGGCACACAGGTTGAAGATGAAGGGACGCACAGTGTGTAAGAATGAAAGGGCACACAGAGTGAGGATGAAGAGGCGCACAGAGTGTGAGGTTAAAGGGGCTCACAGAGTGAGGATGAAGAGGCGCACAGAGTAAGGATGAAGAGGCACACAGAGTGAGGATAAAAGGACGCACAGTGTGAGAATGAAGGGGCGCACAGAGTGAGGATGAAGAGGCGCACAGAGTGAGGATGAAGGGGCGCACAGAGTGAGGATGAAGGGGCACACAGAGTGAGGATGAAGGGGCGCACAGAGTGAGGATGAAGGGGCGCACAGAGTGTGAGGATGAAGGGGCGCACTTTGTGAAGATGAAGGGGCACAGTGTAATGGTGAATGGGTACAGTGTAATGGGGAATTGGCACAGTGTGATTGTGAAGGGGCACAGTGTAAAGGTGAATGGGCACAGTGTGATGATTTTTGTATATGTTGTTGTTTTGTTTTGTTTGATCTTATTCCTCTTAATGTTAGCTGTAAATTATTCTTTGACATAAATATAATTGAAAAAAATATATAAAAATAATATTTTCCCTTTGATTTATGTGTATAAATTTTTGCAAACAACTTACAATTTCTGTCCTGACCTAAATACTTATTACATTATTTTGACCCAACTACTTATAAAATGGGACTGCTCTGTAATTATTTTGAAGAAAAAATTATGGAAACTCTAAGGGTTCCGCAAACTGAAAAAGTTTTGGAACCACTGAGCTAAGTACAAAATAAAAAGATTTACATAAAAACATGTTTATTTACTTACCTTTGGGAAAGAATCTATCATCAGTGTTGCAAATGATAAACAGGAAGTCCGCACCTTACACAGGTCCTGGCACAACAGTTTCCCATATAACTCTTGGCACTGCACGCTGCACTTTAGTCTAAAGATGAGGCTCACTCCTCACTCCTCAGTGTGAGGAGTGAGGATCCTATTGATGCAGCAAAAGGCTTTAAACATTATACAATACCACAACATACCTAATTGTTTATATAATAAAAATACATAAGTATTAGACAGTAGTACAATAAATGCAGAAAGCAAGATTTCTTATTATTTATTTAAAACAATTATAAGCATTACATAATAGAGCTATTACATAATATTACATAATAAATATTATTATTACATAATAAAGCCTGATATCTGCTTATTTCACCTGACCCTAAATACAAAGTAAAATGTATTCTGTTTGCTGAATTATTTACCAACAGTATAAAGATTCATGGGTATTTAAACAGCATAATCACATAAGCTTTAAACATTAGAACAATACATGACTCCCCTAATCCTGTTTAAGCGGTAAGGTGTATTGTGTTTGTTTAATTATTTACTAACAAACATTTTGTCTAAGAAACATTCATTCTCTTAACACTATCCTACCACATCCCACCCCCTGGTTTTTAGAAAAAATGTAGGTCCGACTTGTGCGTATGGACAGTAAAAAAAATTGTCTCAAACTGCTCTCAGACTTAGAAGTATATCTCCCTTGCTTCTATCTATGCTTAGAGAGGCAGAACGAAGGAGAGAATGGGAGTAGGCATAGTATAGTAAGGGTATGTCAACACAAGAGATGGTCACTGACCCCCGTGTTCTGGTTTTGGTTTTGGATCTGGATTACCTCCGTGTTTTGTGTTTGCTATTTTTGTAAAAAATATAATTTTTCTGGTGTAAAATAACCTAATTTAGTGTTCTACCTGTTTCTTGGATAAGTGAGGTAATTCTAAAGCTAATAAATTCTGAAAAAAACAGTTTAATCCCTGCTAGGCTGTCCGTAATTCTAACACTTGCCTGCAAATTATACAGACAAACCCCTCCATCTTTGACTATTGGCAATGTAGCCATCGTCTTTGGGTATATATTACACCCTCCACTTGTAGTTAAATAGAAAAAAATCAGCCTGCATTGACTGTACGTTAAATAGAAATGGACAAAGGTAGTTTGGTTTCTGTCTGTATCATTTCACCCCCCCCCTCCACTTGTAGTTAAATATAAAAGAAGAAGGCCTGCATAGACTGTACAATATAAAACAAAATGGACAAAGGTAGTTTGGTGGCTGTCTATGAGCCCCCCCTCCACCTGTAGTAAAATAGAAAAGAAGCAGCCTGCATAGAATGTACACTAGAAAACAAAATGGACAAAGGTAGTTTGGTGGCTGTCTATGAGCCCCCCCTCCACTTGCAGTAAAATAGAAAAGAAGCAGCCTGCATAGACTGTACAATATAAAACGAAATGGACAAAGGTATGGACAAATGGACAAAGGTAGTTTGGTGGCTGTCTATGACCCTCCCCACTTGTAGTTAAATAGAAAAAAAGCAGCCTGCATAGACTGAACAATATAAAAAGAAATGAACAAAGGCAGTTTGGTCTTTGTCTGTATCAGACCCCCTCTCCACTAGTAGTAAAATAGAAAACAATTCAGCCGTTATAGACTGTAGAATATAAATAGAAATGGACAAAGGCAGTTTGGTGGCAGTCGGTATCAGACCCCCTCTCCACTAGTAGTAAAATAGAAAACAATTCAGCCATTATAGACTGTAGAATATAAATAGAAATGGACATAGGCAGTTTGGTGTCTGTCTGTGTATGATACCCTACCCTTATCGTGAAATTGACAAAACAGCAGCCTTTCAAGTCCCTTTCCTATTTGGGGGTAGATTGCACCCTACACTTATACTTATATTTTTTTGGGGTGTGTTTTTTTCCCTGATTTAAAAAGACTATGTACTTTTACATAGGCTTTACCAGATGATGTACAGGGAAGACTACCATCAGGACTGGTCCCAGCACCTGCTTGCTGATCCTGCTCATATGTGGACTGATTTGAATCCATTTTAATAAGCCCAAAGCACTTGTAGTGCAAAATATTCAATAGATAGTGCTGCTAGATATGACTTTTTGCAGCCAGAAAAATTATTGCTTCACACTGGGGAATATGAGACACCCCAAAGCACCTGTAGTGCCAAATATTCAATAGATAGTGCTGCTAGATAAGACTTTCTGCAGCCAGAAAAATTGTAGTTTCACACTGGGGAATATGGGACACCCCAAAGCACTTTTAGTGCAAAAAATTAAAAAAAATACCTCCTCTATCCTCCTCTCTTCCTGCTCTAACAATTGCTAGAAGAATTGCTAGCAGAATTTCAATAATTGAAAGAATAAGGTATATAATAATTGCTCTGCCCCTGCTCTAATACAGCCTGTGACCTAACCCTGCTCTCTCCCTCTGTCAAATTGCGATGGATTGCTGTGGAGGCGGGTATTTATGCATTTCAAATATCGCGAGAACCAAGCGCTGAGATCCGACGACGTCACAATGACGTTTTGCCTTGATTTCGAATCCGAATGGGTGGGAGAGTACAGAGCCGAGCAGGATAGGTGAAGTTCGGGCAGGTTCGGATCTCGGGGAACGAGCCCACCCATCTCTAGTCAACACACCTTAGTATTATGCTGAGGAGGTTTAGGAAGTATATCTGTTGCTGTCACTGGTTCAAGATCAGTGCTGAAGGTTATGATCTTGCTGTAGGTTTAAAAAAAAATAAATACAAAAATTAAGACATAAAGTGTACCCCTCCTCCACCAGGAAGCCTAAGCTGCCATTCTGCTGCCATCCTGGGCTGGTATTAACAAAATTGGGGAAACAAAAATGATGGGGTCCACACAAATTTACCATTACTAACACTAGGTCAGCCCAGGCTGTTTGCACTACAGCAGGGAAACCTATTGTGTGCAGCCCGCCTGCCATAGCGACAACCACCATCAAGCCAGTCAGCATGTGGCTGGATTCCTTGAGAAGTTAGAATGCCAATGGAGCAATCTGTGCAGAGGTAACCCAACTTCCTTGCAAAGCTCTGTAGAAAGATTTGAAAGAAATCAAATTTATTTTGATTAGCATTGTTTATATTATGTCACATAAGACAAATTCTTATAGGAGTTCAAAATTTTTCATAAGCAAGGTTCATTTATTTTTTATTATTTTGCCCCCAGAGCAAAGGTTGCTATTGTCTCTTCGCACCTGGCTTAGAGTGACCTGAGCACTGAAGGCTGTAGGAGCAGATGCAGATACTGAGACTTTTGCTCCCTCAGGCTCCCTGGGGCCAATTGTAGGGCCAAGTCTTGAGGCCAATGGGAACAGATGCACCAGGCTTGCTGCCAGGGATAACTGTAATAATGTGCTCCTGATGGCCCTTTAACTCTGTAGGCTTACATTGATGGTTCTCAAGATGGTTTTCTCTACGTTTTGAACAGGTGTTGAATGTCCATTACGAGCAGGAGGTGAGGAGGTTGGTGCTCCAGCAGCTCTGCCTCCATATCCTCCTGCATCTTATCTGCCCACTCTGCTTCCTCACACTATTCCACTGTGGTCGGTGGATGCTCCTCATCTAAAAATAAAATGGACAAACGTCCCATTTTTGTTACAGAATAATTATATTATATTATAAAAGGATTTTTAAAAAATGTATCTATGAAGGTTTGGTGTAGTTAGCTCAAGGAATGTAGAAATTACTCAAAATTGCTGACTGGGTTTTGAAGGACAAGCCTAGGTTCATATATTAAGACAAGCTTTTAATGTAGAAACATTCCCAAAAAGAAAAGAATTCCAAAGGATTCTGGCCTACAAGGCTAGAAAAATGTTTATGCCATGAGTTGGACTGCAAATGCTCCAGCAAGCAGTTAGAACCCCGATGAAGGGAGCTGTCAGAGGTAGCCCGATCCCCAGGAAACTCTGCAGAAAGATTTAGAAGCAATCAAATTTATTTTGTTTATATTATGACATGCAGGACAAAATCCTGTAGGCGTTTAGAAAGTAGGAGATAGAATAAGGTTTGTCTTGAGACCAGATTCCCCACCAACTAATATAAAGGTAGATAAATGCTATGCAATTGTGATGTCAAGTTCTAAATCTGTAACTCCCTTTAACATTGCAAAAATGATTACGTTATGAGAAATACTAATGGTCACTAAATGACTATGGCCACCCCTTGTGAAAGTGACCTACAGGTTTAATGTATATCATAACCAAATATGCACCATGCAAGGAGTTTTTTTTTAAAACAGTTCATTATATCTTGATGCCCTGTTATTTAAAAACTAAAAAGATTGCTAGCTTTGACATAAGTGTGCCTTAGAGCTGTGTATTATTTCAATTCACATCAAATATACCTACAATAACAATTATTTTTGTATATTTCACAGTAGAACAATGCAGAGAGGCTCAGGCGGCTCAGGCATAACAAGAGGAGGAGGACTGGTCAATTGAGAACAGAGCTGAGGAGGCAAATGGGATGTCGGAGGAGAGGCCGACAGAAGCCGAGAGGCAACAGGAGGTACTGGCCTATGTGGCTGAAGGTAAATAAATGTAGCATTTTCTCTTTTTGTCTAACCCTCTTTTCCCTATAGGTGTAACGCTACAGGCCTTAGATGAGTCCAATCTGACAAAGGTAATTGATGGTGTAGGTGTCATATCATACGGTGTGTAGGTGTTTGCATTAATTATATAATCTGATGCTTTCACCTTTTAGCCATCACCAATCTGTACACTTACACCAACAAGTGTGTGAGACTTATAAATGTTTGTAAAGTGCAAGATACAATAATAAAAGACAAAAAGGCCATGTCTACTAGCCAAACACAATGGAGCAAAGTGTTGTATGTTGTGTGTAACGATGTAAAGACTGATAAATATAAAAAAAAATATGATTCTAACTCTAATATATTCCATTTGTATTTTCTACAGCTTCTGCAGTGAAGGACCTATTTACAGGGACTGCAGTTTGAAATCATAAATAAATTACAAATATATAGCAATGGTCAACATTTTACAATAATTGGACCTCATGGAGGACACTATTTAATTTTAGTATTAATATTAGTATTAATATTTTGATTAAAAAATATAAACCATAAAAATATGATATGAATATTATCTTTTTAATCACATATGTCTATTTATTTGAAAATGATCATAGTATAGTATAAATTAATTTAATATAATTTTCATAAACACTGTGATTACAGGAGTTCATTTTATAGTGTCATGTAGAATGTATATCTACCTGTGAAGGTAGATTTACACATGTATAAATGTGAAGATACACATGTGGTTATTGGGAGTAGATGGGGCAGTTACGTCACATGTACAATGGAAAATACATAGAGGAGCTGGTATAAGGAACAACAATTGCAAACACATATTTAACGTGTGTGTGTAATAGTTTAATATGAATGTAGATTAAAAATAAGGTACAGCATAATAATTGCTGGAATTCTACTTCTGTATTGTCTCTTGAGAATAAGAGTCACATATTAGTGGTTAATGAGGGTACAACTAATACATAGTGATGTAGTAACATACTGCATATGAGATGTGTTGCAGACAAGAAAGCATTTCCATATGACACTAGAGTTGGTGCTAAAAACAGTTGCTGGAAACCTATTGCATATGCTAGCAATGATTTCCACATGTTTATGTGTCTTCTGCATGGGGGCAGAATTGAGCTAAATTGCATGTGCCGCAAATGTGGTACATATCCTGCCAATGAAAAGTCAGATGCATATGGAGATTTATCCAGCTCTGCATATGGGCGAAAATCTGCTAATTTTGCATGTACAGGCCCTTGGTGTTCTGCAGCTAGGTGCATTGAATCAGATTGCCTCACATAACTTCAGTACTTACATGTAAAAAATGGCTTTGGACTTTAGCATAGGTCGCTAATACATCTCCGTTATACTCATTTGTTTTCTACATGTTAATGTTTCTACTTAGTATTCTAGGACAAGGTGTTATCATACACTGGAAAGTTTAGATGCCTCTCTACAAAAACTTGTCAATCTCTCACTGTCCATGTACAGTTATTCATAGCTGTCAAGCCCTATTTAGTTGTCCAAGGTAGTCTAACCTAAAATAAGACTGCATTATTGTTGGCTGCATTTCACAATAGTGGCAACAGGATAGATCACAATACAAGTAGTAGCTAAAAACAGGCCTTGTTTAGACACTAGTGCACTCTAAACGTTACTTAACGTCAAGTAGATTGATCCCCACTTTTAGAATTTTATGTTTGTAGCATATACCACATATAGTAATTTTGGTAACTTAACCTTTTGTTTAAAGTTGGCCATGCCCACTGTATGGAAAAGTGAATGCATCATGTTGATTTACAGGCATTAAATAATCTAAACTGCATTTTCAGCAGATCTGCACATTTCACATTCCATTAGGCTTTATGTTTAAAAAGAGATAGAAAATGTTCCATCTGCGTAACGATTGCTAGCCTCAGCAGGCTGAAAGTAAAATACGATATTGTGCTGCTGTGATCATTGCAACTTTTTAACTAATTATGATTTTTCATACACTGTGTTTCTCAGAAAAAATCACTCATTATGGTATTGGGCTTATTTTGATTAAATGGAAAATATTTTTAAAGTTAACTTTTATTTTATGTATGATATTCTAATCACATAGGTTTAATTAATACAACTGTAATCATAATTTACAAAATAGAGTACTGTAAGGTGTATATTGCCTTTGTGATGTCATTATTTCGAAGCACTGAAACTCAAAATTTGTTTTTAATGTAACATTGTTTTAAGTTGCTAAAAAATGGAAAAAATGAAATATGCTGCTTGTAAGCATTGAATTCCTCTGTTGTGGAAGCACTAAGTTTACACGAGTGCAAACCAAATGCCACAGGTTGTAAATCTGATGAATAGCAGTGAAAATGAACACTGAAGAGCATCCCACAGAAGTTAGAAATACAGTAATGAAATATATAAATTGACAAAGGGGGACGAAACAATATCCAAGTGTTTGGATGTCCCAGTAGGCACTGCTTGTTCAATTATCAGGATGTGGAAGCTACATCAAACCATCCAGACACTGACTGAAAACGATCTTCCCTCTAAACTCTCAGGGCCTGATTCATTAGGGAAAGTAAGGCAAAAAAGGAAAGGAGTAAATATTCACTGGGACAAACTATGTTACAATGCAAGGGGTGCAAATTAGTTTATTATTGTGCACATAATTTAAAAATGGGCAGTTTTTTCATCTGGCAGACAAATACTTGTTAGCTTTATTTTTACACTGAAATTTAAAGATGATATATGATATATGCCCTACCCAAAACTATAAATCTGTCCCCACATTTTAAATTTACCTCCTCCTCCAATGCAACATGGTTTTGCCCAGGAGCAAAGTTACTCCTTTTTTATGCTTTGCTCCCCTTAAAGTCTCAGGCCCTGTAAACAAGAAGGTGACTTGTGAGAGAAGGCACAGAGAAGACAACAAAAAGTTTGAAGGAGCTACATAGTTTAGTAGCTGAGACTGCAGTAAGGGTGCAACACTCAACCATACCAAGAGCTCTTCATAACACAAGATAGAGCTTTTTATCCAGAATTTCAAAACTAAATTTGTGGCACAAATCTAACATTGCCCACACCTCAAAAACGACTACTATGCAATATGTGGCTCTAAAAAATATACCACAGTGGATATGGTGACAGTAGCATCATGCTGATTGCCATCCGCAGGAAGACGTGGATATTGCAAAATGGAACAATGGAGGGTGAAAAACACAGTGAAATACAGCAGAACACCGATCTCAAACACAAGGACACTGGAGTGGGTGTAAAAGGTGAATGCTCTACAATGGCCTAATCAAAAGCCCTGATCTCAATCCAATTGAGAAACTGTGGCACAATTTGAAATTTGAAGTGCATTAGCATCATCTGACTAACCAAAGCTGGTAGATACTTTTCCAAAAGGCTTAAACCTATTATTGCTGCAAAAGGTCAATCTAAGTGAGGGGTTTAAATACTTATGCAAACATCATGTTTTAAATAAAAAAAAATAATTTTGATCTTCAGTATTTTTAACTAAATATATATATAGATGACAAATTCTGTAGGATATGTTATATATCTCATAAATCATCCTGATTGATTGGTGTGAAACACATGTTTCGGCATGCTTAATACAGACTATTGGCAGCCTTGCTTTAGTCCTGCCACACAGCACTGGTCTCATGGGGTGTAAACATTAACCTTAAACATTAATATTACAACATTAACTTTTTTATGTTTTCTACATAATTATTTCAAAACTCAATGTATGTTATTACTACAACATTTCATTGTATTTGTCAACAATTTTTTCAGACATTGATTAAAGTTTGATTACAATGTATTTATTTATCTATGCATGTTAGCACTTTAGCTTTCATAATGCAATTCACGATTTATAGCCAAAATTAAATGAATTATGATATTAAACAAAAATTTTCATTCATCTGTACTGGTCTAATTTATATTTCAAAGCTTAAGCATTCTGTTATTAACTGAAGCCATAGCTTTATGACTGCACTTTCAGCTTGCATTATCTAATTTAGTAAGATTTTTAGATAATTTGATTTAAATACCACATCTATGTTGAAAGTGCATTTTGCTTAAATAATGATGCTACTTAGTTTGTGGCAGGATTTTAAATATAGTCAAATTCTCTTTTTGGCCACTAAATTCACAAATCTTGCATTATTGTTTAAGTGAAAAATAGCATAAACTTAATTGTTCAATGTATTGTTTTATTTTTTTAAATTTTAAAAATTGGTAAAAAATAATAATTTTAACAGTATTGTTTTAGTAAACATATTTCGTATTTCATTAAGTTTAGGAATTTGTCAGAATCACAACAGGTTTCAATGGTTTTGAATCAATTCAGGGAATCTCAAATTTGCCAAATTAATTTGCTTATCACTGCTTACCAATGTAAAGATTCAGTGCACTAAATTAGTACAATTTTAATATTACATTTTCCTTTAATGTTAGTTGTTTACCTTAACAAATAATAATAATTTTTGTATGTGTTGGTTTTATATAGTTTCCTCATTTGTATAAAATTCAACTACACTGGTACTGGTTTCCGCTTATATCTCTGTCATGATATATTCTTACATTTGGACATATGCCTCCATTCTTGTTTACTTTCCTACTTTAGAAGTCATTTTAGTACAATAAGCACAATATGTATTGTGAGCAGCACATAAATGTCCCATCAAGGAAGATATAAGACTGACTTCACTTTTTGCATAATTTAGAGAACCATCTATTTATTCATTTGCTGAACTTCTGATCTCAGCACTATTGGAATAGTTAGATTCATTTCTCACAGCTCAACAAAACCATTACTGCTATACCATTCTTTGTCAGATATTGTGTCAGCCATATGAGGGCATTTTCTGAGCAAATTATCAGAAGAAGATATTATTGCAGAATGCATCACATGGGACATTGCAGAATCTCACTTCTGTTACAGAGTCTGCATGAAGAAAGATAAGTAAAGGCTCAAACCTAAAGACTAAAGCCAATTAGAAATGATAGATTTTGCAGGATTTTAAAACTCTGGTAGATACTGAAACACAGATGATGTAAAGCTTGTTGCACTGTCCATTTGAATTATTATTATTATTATTATTATTATTATTATTATTATTATAGTGTGTACATGGTGCCAATCACATTACGCAGAGCTGTATAGAGAATATATAATAACTCACATCACCCCCTGGCCCATTGTAACTTACAGCCTAATTTCCCTAGAACACACACACACACACACACACACATGCACATTTACTTGTTTTTATTGCATCATGCGGACCCATGTCTGGAACATTCCTCATAATTACACCACTTTCCTATTGCCCTATCAACAGAATAATTAAATGGGTATGTTTAGGAGATGTTTGTCATTACAGCTATCAATTGAGATTTTCAGTTCGACCTAGACCAAAATATGTACATTTCACTGTGTTTCGACTGTCTGAGGATATAGCCACAGACACCCACTATGTATTGATTTTTATTTCTCTTTATAGCTGTTATCCGGTTCTTTAAGTAGAATTTCACAGTTTTCAAGTTCCAATTTCTGGAAGAATTCAATTGGGCGCGTTACTGTAAAAAGTAATGCGTCCGATGCACCATTACTGTTATTACGGTAACAGTGCGCTTAAATACCATTGTTACGGTAGTTTCAACACCGTCTTTTTGCTCGCAGCTCCCTGAGCTGCGAGCAGAAAGCCTGGTTAAATTCACCGTAATAACGGTAAAAAGTTTAGCGCGGTGATACTCTCGGGGAAATTGAATTCCCCCTCTGAGTGTGGATGGCTTAGTAATGATGCATGCAATGTAATCATGTATTATGGGCACCTTGCATGTCAGAGTGAACTTCAATATGTGCTTCTCTACAGCTTTGATCCCCTCTGTCCCAAGTTTTTTTCTGCACTTCTTTATGACCTGAAAGAAAGCAGAATTGTATATTAAAGATGAATCTGCGAGAAAACCACATCTTTTGAGTATTAAATCAGTGTGCTACACTAACCCTTGGAAGCCTTGTCTGTACTTTCTTCCCATGTTTGCAGAACTTTAGATTGTCTTTATGAATTAAAAGTATTGACTGAATGCGTGGCCACATTATCTCTGGTTCAGGGGACTGCTCATCCTCTGACTTGTTATTCAGTAGCTGTTCTAGTTCTAAAGAAGAATGAATATATAAACAATTTAAAAAATAAAATTGAAGTCTGGAGCAACATTCATCTCTAAATTCTTGCCTTTGAATTCAGCCATTCTTACCCTATCAAGAGCCATTATTAGTTTGCTGATCTTGGTGAGTAGCAGATACCATCTGGGATGTGGTAATACTGCCGGTTCTCCCTGATGTAATGTCCAAGAAAGTCTACCAATTGATCAAAATAATTGTTGTTTAGGAGAACTTTTGAGAGCATAGCAACATGCTTTTCAGGCTTCATGGAAGAGAGTGTTTGGGTTTTGTTAGCTCCACATTCTTGAGCAAAAAGGTGTATGCAATTGTAACCTCTGAAATGGGACAAAGCAGCTGGTCTTCCAAAAATGTAGACATTTTCAGTAGGGATGTGCACCGGCGACTTTTGAGGTCTCGTGTTTTGTGTTTTGGATCCGGATTTTCGTTATTTTTGAGGTTCGGATTTGTCTCGCAAAACACTTGACGAAAGGTCTCGGTTCGGATTTAAGGTTTTGGATTCGGATTTTTTTTGAAAAAAACATAAAAAGTTTAAAAATCAAGTTTTTGGGCTTATTTTCACTCCTAGGCTATTATTAACCTCAATAACATTCAATAACAAGCATTTCCACTAATTTACAGTGTATTCTGAACACCTCACAATATAGTTATTAGTCCAAAACGTTGCAACAAGGTATCTTTCTGGACTGCGTAGAGGAGTGGGTCACCACAATATATATTAAAAACCCTGAACTTTTATGATTCGCACCAATAAATGTACCTGGACTGCGTAGAGGAGTGGGTCACCACAATATATTAAAAACCCTGAACTTTTATGAATCGCACCAATAAATGTACCTGGACTGCGTAGAGGAGTGGGTCACCACAATATATTAAAAACCCTGAACTTTTATGATTCGCACCAATAATTGTACCTGGACTGCGTAGAGGAGTGGGTCACCACAATATATATTAAAAACCCTGAACTTTTATGAATCGCACCAATAAATGTACCTGGACTGCGTAGAGGAGTGGGTCACCACAATATCTTAAAAACCCTGAACTTTTATGAATCGCACCAATAAATGTACCTGGACTGCGTAGAGGAGTGGGTCACCACAATATCTTAAAAACCCTGAACTTTTATGAATCGCACCAATAAATGTACCTGGACTGCGTAGAGGAGTGGGCACTGGGCACCACAATAAAATATATAAAAAACCTTCAACAGATCTGCATTACACTACACATACGGCTGCTCCTCCATCCTCTCCATCATATACATGTTGGAGTTTTAGCGTGTGACAACCTCTTGTTTTTGATAATGTCAGTGCATTTTGAATATTTTTCAATTTGCCCCACACCACTGAATGTACTTTATCTATGATACGCATCTATCTATCTTGACTGCGTAGTGTGGTGGCCCCGGTACACAATTTGGTACCGAGGCCACAATATAATTAAAAAAACCTCCACGTGTCAGAATTCCACCAAACAAGTATCTGGACTGCATAGTGGGGTGGCCCCGGTACCCAATTTGATACCGGGGCCACAATACCTCCTCCAAACATGGTACAGACAATTCGTCATTGAGATCCCAGACAGACAGGGTCAAAGTGTTATTGTTTGACTTTGTAAACCCAAAAAACTGTCCCTGTTGCACATAGTCGTGCAATGAAGACTGACTTTTTCATTTAAAGGCACGATCTTTCAAGTGTAGTGTTTGTAAGTCTAAGTCATATTATACTTTTGGTAAAATTGGTTTATTTTGTTCCTCTTTATGGTAATTAGTAATAGAATTAAAGTATGAAATAGAATTAAAGTATGAAATAGAATTAAAGTATTAAATAGAATTAAAGTATGAAATAGAATTAAAGTATGAAATAGAGTGGTATATAGAGTTGTAGTGTGGTATAGATAGAGTGGTCCACACAATATAATAATAATAAAACCCTCAACTGGTCTGAATTCCACCAAACAAGTATCTGGACTGCGTAGTGTGGTGGCCCCGGTACACAATTTGGTACCGAGGCCACAATATAATTAAAAAATTGGGCATCAACTGTCACCGTTGTTTAATATCTGATACACCTAAATATGGACTGCACAGTGGAGTGGCCCCTGTAGTAAATTTGGTGCCGGGGCCACAATACCTCCATCAACCCTCTAAATCCCACTCCACTGATGGCGGACACCGGGCGCACGTCTAACACCAACATTGCAGTTACAGCCGCAGTTATACGCTTTGCAATAGGGTGACTACTATCGTATTTTGTGGTCATGGCAAACGACTGTTGGACGGTCAATTGTTTTGTGAAAGACTTAGCGGTCTTACGACTTCCCCTCTGGGAAGATGACCGACTAACAGCAGCAACAGCAGCAGTGGCAGTAGTAGGCGTACCGCTGCAGGATTCCTCGGATGAATCCCGTATTGAGGAGGACTCAGTCTGGCTGCTGACTTGGGCTGCAGGACTGAATCTGATGGAGATTGTGGAGGAAGTTGACGAGGAGGGTGTTGCTGGTGTGTATCCAACTGGACCACGGGATTTAGGTGTCCCTGTACCGATGAGGGTCCTAGCCCCAGTTCCTGAACTAACCACTGAACTATGAAGGTTATTCAGGTGACGTATAAGGGAGGATGTTCCTAGGTGGGCAAGATCCTTACCCCTACTTATTTGAGCTTTACATAAGCTACATATGGCCATACATTGGTTGTCTGGATTTGGATAAAAATAACTCCAGACCGAAGAGGTGCATTTTTTGGTCTTCTGACCAGGCATGACGATGGGCTTTTTCATCCCATGGACATCAGCTGTTTCCCCCCCTGGTGCCTCATTTACAATAACCACATCACCATCCTCATCATCAAGTTCCTCCACAGCGCCAGCTACATCATCAATAGCCTCCTCCCGAGCCACCTCTTCCCGTACAGTGATGGGAAGGTCAGGCTTGACAACCACCAACATCCTTGGACTCGCCTTGTGGATTTGTGATAATTTCTCTTTAGAAGGCAGAGTTGTTTGCTGTTTTGTTGCTGACAGCATAACTCTCTTCAATTTTTTGTAGGGGGGGGGAGGAGGAGGAGGGCTAAGATCCGTGGGTGAAGCTGAACCACTAGTCATGAACACGGGCCAGGGCCTAAGCCGTTCCTTGCCACTCCGTGTCGTAAATGGCATATTGGCAACTTTACGTTTCTCCTCAGATGATTTAAAGTTTCTCTTTTTGCTACTTTTTCTTAACTTGGGCTTTTTGGATTTTACATGCCCGGTACTACGAGATTGGGCATCGGGCTTGGAAGACGACGTTGATGGCATTTCATCGTCTATGTCATGACTAGTGGCAGCAGCTTCAGCATTAGGAGGAAGTGGGTCTTGATCTTTCCATACTTTATCCTCCAAATTTTTGGTCTCCATTATATGTAGCACAAGATACTGCAGAATGTGTGAACTTGGTAATATTGCAGTACCAATGGACTTATACTGCTGGATTGGTTTTGCAAATTTGGTTATAATTATTATATATATATTTTTTTTTAAATTTTTTATTTTTTTTTACTTTTTTTTTATTTTTAAAAAACTTGGGAATAGTGGGGAAATAACTATGCCCTTAGAAGCACAGAGCACAGGACACAGCACCACTGGACTGAACAGGACACGGCACAGGACCCAGCAGCACTACGGAACTCAGCAGGACAGAGCACAGGACACAGCACCACTGGACTGATACTGCAGAATGTGTGAACTTGGTAATATTGCAGTACCAATGGACTTATACTGCTGGATTGGTTTTGCAAATTTGGTTATAATTATTATATATTTTTTTTTTTTTTTTAATTTTTAATTTTTTTTTACTTTTTTTTTTATTTTTTAAAAACTTGGGAATAATGGGGAAATAACTATGCCCTTAGAAGCACAGAGCACAGGACACAGCACCACTGGACTGAACAGGACACGGCACAGGACCCAGCAGCACTACGGAACTCAGCAGGACAGAGCACAGGACACAGCACCACTGGACTGATACTGCAGAATGTGTGAACTTGGTAATATTGCAGTACCACTGGACTTTTACTGCTGAATGTGTGAACTTGGTAATATTGCAGTACCAATGGGCTTATACTGCAGGATTGGTTGTGCAAATTTTGTGGTAATTAAAAAAAATTAAAGTAGTTTTTGGTATTTTTTAAAAAAACTTTTTTTTATTTTTTTAAACACAGGGGAATATTGGGGAAATAACTATGCCCTTAGAAGCACAGAGCACAGGACACAGCACCACTGGACTGAACAGGACACAGCACAGGACTCAGCAGCACCACTGACCTCAGAAGGACAGAGCACAGCACACAGCACCACTGGAATGATACTGCAGAACACAGCACAGCACAGCACAGCACAGCACAGCACAGCACAGCACAGAACTAAACAGCACAGAACTAAACAGCACAGAACTAAACAGCACAGAGGACCACCTAACACACCCTCCCTCTACCCTGATCAATGCCCGAGTGAAGATGGCGGCGACTAGCGGGGAATTTATAGGATCCGAGTATCGCGAGATCCGACAACGGGATTATGAGTCAGAGCCTCAGTTTCACTTTTGAATTTGGCGCCAATACCCGGATCTGTCTCGGATCCGACTCGGATCCGCAACGTTCGGGTGGGCTCGGATTTCATAAATCCGAGTGCGCTCATCCCTAATTTTCAGTACCCACTCAATATTCTTCACACTTCTCTGCAAGAAATTCCATTGCACTTTCCATTGCTGGTGTCAGCAGGATTGGAACGTTCATACCTCGTTTTTCTCACATTTCAATTCCTGTGAAATGCCTGCAGAGCTTCATCTCAATCGCTGAATTTCCTAGTGCCACATCTTTATATAGATCTGAACCATCTCTGGAAGAGAAGGTAATCAGCAGCTTCTTGGAGACTTCCCTTTCCAATTTGATGGAATACGATCACTTTGCCACGGTTACCTTTGCAAGCAGTGCTCATTTTTAAGTGAATGCTTGGTGAATAAATTATGTTTCTCATTGAGATACAAATGCATATTTCTAAAATAATAAGATAGATAGAAACAGGAGGTGAGGGAAGATAGGAGGTAACAAAGTGTACAATGTAAATGGTTTGTGGTGTGCCGAGTTCTGACAGAACAGTTAAGTGAAGAAATTTAGGAATGGGTCAGGCTCAATCCTTGTCTAAAGAGATACGTTTACACTGGCAGATGTAGTAATGCCCATCCCAGTGATAAAAATCTGTCTCAATAATGCTGTTGAGTTTCTTATGGACAATTCTAGCACAGAATCCACAGCACATTAGTCAACCTTGTTCAGAACGTCACATGATTTCCTAAATGAAACCACATACTACCTATAGTAAGAACCTTGAATTACTCCCCGGCATATTTTAGGTAATATAGCCTATAGTAAAAGGAGTATATAGGATACTGTGGATTCCACCCCACACCAAAATCATATGACAATAATATGATTGTTCTGTTCTCTTCAAAACAGATCACACAAGAACAAAGTCATCTTTATTAATAGGTCCTGTCCCTAGAAGTTCTAGATGAGACTACAGAAACACCTAATCATGTCACACTCCCAAGTCACCGGTCAGAACAAAGGTCTGAATTAGAGACAATAAAGGAAGCACTCATTTTCTCCAATCACCTGGAGAGCTCACTATATATTTAGTGACAGTTTACACATAGGGGAGAATTCAATTCCCCCCGAATTAGTGCGGCGTTAAAGCTATTACCGATATTACGGTAATTTTAACCCAGCTTTCTGCTCGCAGCTCAGGGAGCTGCGAGCAAAAAGCCGGCGACGAAACTACCGTAATAATGGTAATTAAGCCCATTATTACCGTAATAAAGGTAATAATGTGCAGGCCGCTTTACTTTCACCCATAACGCGGCCAATTGAATCCCCCCCCCATAATGTGAGCAAAGCAAGATGCCTAGCACGCATAATACAGGCTACTTTGCTGGATAATTGCTACTCCTGTCCATATTGTGTATTGTATATAATTAGGGCACTATTACTTAGCAGTGCATATCATATTAGGTTAAAGTTAAGCTTGTAAATATGTTCATCATAGGTTATATTATTATTATTATTATTATCTTTGACTTATAAGGCGCCACAAAGGGTCCGCAGCACCGTACATTACATATACAGAAAACAGAACCAAGACACAACAAGACACAAATATATATATAAACACAGGTGACAGGGTAAAGCAAGTCAGATTATACCTGGACAGTTAGTGAAAGGGATAGTAGAAATCAGCGAGAAGAAGGTCAAAGCTTAATAAAACAGGGAAAACAGGGCTAGCGAAGCAGGCCAAGAAGTACAGAGGGTGAAGGAACAGTAGAAGGAGCACACAAGGAAAGAGGGCCCTGCTCATGAGAGCTTACATCCTAAAGGGAAGTGGCAGACACAAATAGGGTGGTACTAACTAGGGAGAGAGCCAGGACAAGGAAGTTAGGAGGACTGATAGACTTGAATAAAGAAATTAGTCTTAAGGGCACGCTTGAAGCCATTGAGAGTAGATGCTAACCTGATGGAACGTGGAAGATCGTTCCACAGCAGGGGAGCAGCCGAGCAAAGTCCTGAAGACGAGAGTGAGAGGAGGTGATCAGTGAAGTAGTGAGGTGGCGGTCACAGGCAGAGCGGAGGGAGCGGGTAGGAGTGTAGGTAGAGATGAGATTGGAGATGTAGGGAGAGGAAGATTGACTAAGAGCTTTAAAGGTGAGGGTGAGGAGTTTAAATTTAATTCTGTAGTATATGGGGAGCCAATGTAGTGACTGTTGGAGGGAGACTGCAGAGACAGAGCGGCGGGAGAGAAAAATAAGTGTTACAATGTTCTGTATTTCATTGTAACTGTGGTGCCCAGTTTGCAAAAGTGTTTAAATTGTGCCAGGTATGTTTTAATGTATATAGTTAAGTTGGTATTATTGGATAGTTGTAAAATACCATGCAAGCCACATGGACATGTCCAAGAGGCTTGCATGGCACGTGGACATATTCCCTGTTGTCAATAAAAGCAAGTTGTATCTGCCTCAGAGGTCAAGTAATTGATTGAAAATTACCCACATATCCTCACAGGTAGCAAGATCCCTCATATCTCCCTGCAGACAGAAATGTGGATTTATGAACAGCCAAAACAAGTCTCTGACACACTTCTGAGTTTTAAATGAATTGTGGGAATGGAGAGTGAAGCATCCTGAAGGTGCTGCAATCATGAAAGTCTCAGTATCCCATAAATGGAACGATCGCTTTGTTTTCAGGAACAATGTTGCAGGTAATGTGGCAAAGTTGACAAAAATATCTGGGGTCTTTTGAGAATAAGATGCTTAGTCTCTCTCTTCATTTCATTTCTCATGCCACCTCCTAAACAAGGTATGCTGTGCCAATTCCCTGCACAACTTGAAATGGAGCTGACATGGTTTTTACCACAAGCTTTTGGGACAAATTTGACAGGAAAGGTCACGGAAGTTACCTGTTAGAGATTGTTGGAGATTGCATGTCACATACAACACACATGAGCTAGATTGAACTAATCTATCAAGAGTTGATTAGTCAAAAAACCCCCACTAGAGATGGGCCACACCATTACCAGTTCTTCTAATGGGCATTTGGGTAACAGCTGAACTTATGACATGAGATGCCACTCTGTTTCTCTAACGAGACTGAATAGTCTAACTCAATTAAAAGGTCAATAGCAAAATATGTATTTCAAGATCACCTGACGGGACTACTTCCATAGGCTGTATTTACAATGGGAGACCCCAATGTTGCCATATTTAAAAAAGAAGGCATCTCAAAGAAAGTTCAGGCTAGTCTGCCTGAGCCATATTGACCAGGCAAAAGCCACATGGGTTACTCATCACAAAAGGAGTTTGTAAGTTTTTTTTAAAAGAGGTAGAATGGCACTGACAATGGCTATAGGAGAGTAACTTATCAATACTTAGCTTATTAAGAGCACTGAAATCCCAACAAAGCACCCTTTCTTAAAGCAACTTAAACTGAGATTCTGGGTCTTTCTGAATATCATGGGTGAGTAATGGAGTCTAGTATTCTAAATAATGATATGAACATAGTTATTGTCTCTGGAGCTCCCTGCAAAAGAGGTCTCCATTCATTTAAAGCTAATCTGATTGTAAACATCACTCAGTCACCCGCTGAATAATTCTGCTCAGCTGGCAGGAGTTTCTTTGAAAAAAAGTATAAGCGTGCATCTTCTCCCCCTGTATATGGGAAAGCTGCAAAGCTACAAGCATCCTCATCTAGTATGAAGGGGCAACTGAGGTCAGGATGGGCCAAAACAGGTGCTTTCCTGAGAAGTTTTTTTTTAAGGTGGTCAATCAGCAGATGCTAGTGAGCATCTGCTGATTGTGTCATTGCACTTTATCCAATAGTTAGTATGGGTACAAACAGGGCTGCCAAGAGGAATTCAGGGCCCCGGTACAACAAATTAATGAGGCCCCCCTTATAGTCGAGTATGGTAAAAAAAAAATTAGATGTGTGGTCATACATTTGGGGGCGTGGCAAACGCGCTATTGGGGCGTGGCTAACACATCAAAATCAATAGGCCTCATTTTTTTAACCCCTCTGTGCCAGGCCCCACCCCTCATTTTTTAACTCCTCTATGACAGCCCCCCCCCTCATTTTTTAAACCCTCTATGACAGGCCCCCCTCATTTTTTAACCCCTCTATGACAGGCCCCCCTCGTTTTTTAACCCCTCTATGACAGGCACCCCTGTTTTCCTCCCTTTACTTACCTTTTCCTTTTCTTCTCTCTTGGTCTTCTCTGTTGCTCTGTACTCCATTGCTCCAGACTGACTAAATGCTGGGCGTGACATAATGACGTCACACCCGTCATTCAGACAGTCTGAATGGAGCACAGAGCAGCAGAGAGGAGGGACGCCGGTGCAGCGATCACGTATGAATTTTTTTTATTTACTACCCTGCTCCCCCCACCAACGACCGCCGCAAAAAACCACCCCAAAAAAATAAAAAAAATAAATAGTTTTGAAAAAAAAAACAAAAAAACAAACAGAAACAAACGTAGGCGCGAGGGCCCGGGCCAGGCCCCCTGGCATGCCCCGGGCCCGGGTAATTAGTACCCGCTCCCCCCACTCTCGGCGGCCCTGGGTACAAATAGAGATGTGACCACTTAGGAGAATGGGACTACTCATCCAGTTATGTCTTCTATACTTCAGAGCTTGTGTCAGTATATTCTAACAACCACACCAGAAATGAGTATTTTAAGGAGCATAAAGCAAACATCTTGAAAATAGCCAACTTGCTATAACATGTATGGATTGCAACAGCGCTGTTTTAAATAGATTAATAACAGTGATATGCTCTTCTTTGATCTATGTTTAATTTACCCCATTGCCTCTATTCTTGACCCTGGAGCACTGGCTAAAAGTCAAATAGCTTAAAAGCATAGTTTTGCATCACTTCAAGTGAGCTGTTTATTACATGTCAATGAGTATTACCTTCAGTAACAGATACACATTCCTTCAAGAACTCTTGTTAACCTGGTTTATATAACACAAGTAGGAAGGGTCTCTTTAGTGATTAAATGCAAAAGGTGGATTTAATGAGTGCAAACAGAGAAACATATTGATATCACCTGAAAAGACATTCAATATGCACATCTTTTAGAGGCAGGCACACAGCATTTTCTTATTTTTCCTAAAAGGTGATAAGTTGCTATGAATGTGATGCAGACAAGCAAATCACCAAATACGATATTTGTGAAATGAAATATTTGGTGCTTACAGCATTAATATACCAGAAAACATATGCATGATATAATTCATTACGACAGAATATTTGAATATCTCTACATACACATATGTTCGTAGGTGCAAAAATGTTTCTGAATATTTTATTTTTTATATTAGCAGATAATCAACAACAAATTTATGCTTCTGTAGACTTTAAAAATGTAGTCTATAGGAAAAGCACATTTTCATCTACTGCACATAGCCTGGAGCTTGATACATGTTGACTATTTTCACTCCAATCAGCCAAAGCCATTTCATGTTGGCTTTAGGGTAATGAATTTATTGTTTGTATTGATTTGTTTTATTATGAAATAATGAATCTTAATATATAAAGCTGATTCTTTGGGGCACTGTGAAATTAGGTTTTTCATCTTTACTTGTTTTGAAACAAGCTTCTGAGCCTCTGTTAAATAATCTACTTATTCTTTTTTCAGCTCAACCGGGACTATTCATACTTAAAAAGCCTATTCTTGAGCTCTCAGGAATGGAAAGCTCAACTGCAATACATATAAACGATAGATTTTGTGAGGATGGCACAGAGCAGAGTTGAAGTGATACTTACTTGCACAATTGTACAGTTCAAGCTAAAATGTACGAAAATGTATATTAGTAAAGGACATCTGAATACTAAAGGTTCTTAAAGAAAAATAGGCAATAATATATGTCATCATCTAGGATAGATGCATATGTATTATTTTACATTGATTTTGTAGTACTTCGGTATTTTAGAAGATGTTGCTGTTACTGCAGGCAATGAAAGGGTTTAGCATGTAACTTGAACTTATAGAATCAAACTGAAGAGGAAGGTCAAAACAAAGCACTAGAAATGCAAAAAAAGTCTTTATTCTTTAATGAACAATATACAGTATGATGTAATGCATCCCATACAGTGAAATAAAAGAATACTAGAATTTATCAAGGACTTAATGTGATCTTATACAGGTCATAGAATAGTAATTTTCATGCCCTTGTATATTATATCCTTATAATGCATACACTGTAAGAACATATTTAAAATCTATACTTTACTATAGCGAAAGACACTCATACACAAAGATACGCTTACTTACATTTTCTCATCATTTCCCGGCTGGACTACTGCAACTTCCTCTTAAATTAATAGGGGTATTTTAGGAAAACCTAGTGTTCTATGTTTATATTGCTACCTTTATTATGTTCTTCTATATGAATATATTTCACAGTTCATTGCATTAGCATTTTAGTAAAACAAGTATATATTTCATTGATATTTCAACATGTTGAAGGAACTTCACATTGTATATGTTCCAGCTATTTATAAAGACGTATATATGCTAAAGGAGACTTATCTATAAAACACAGCCTAAAGAGAACAGGCCAAAAGATCAATACAATGTTTCACAATACGGCACTGTAGACATGCTTCAACATTATTAAAATTGGATGTGGCTGAAGTTGAGAAATTGTGCTCTTAAACTGTATAATTTTTGTTTTACATGGAAAATTCCAATCCAAAATCAAATCTACAAGATTTTTTGTTTCCCGACTAGGTTTATAATACTGTTCAACAAATGTAAAGCCCTGATGCTAAACTTTATGTGGTTTCTCTAACTAGCAGCCATCTAGGAACCTCATCCATGTTACGCCATTTGAAGCGAGTTCATGGAAAGCTTTTGTGAAAATCAGAAACTTATGCTAAAAAATAACAACAAGCAGTCCAGCATCAATTACCTCCCTTCTGTCAGCTAGATCCCCAACACCTTCATCATCAATATCCTCACAAGTGATCAGAGTTAGTCATGCATCCAAGTTTCTAAGACGAGATGACTCCTCCCCTATCCAGGACTCCACAGAAGAATCCTTGAGCGTTAGGCCCACTGCTGCTGCTCCTGGTTTTGGGGGTGGATCTTCAACCCAGAAGCAGACCAAGAAGAAGACTACTAGTAGTTTACAACAATTGACTTTTAAACAATCCTTTGCAAGAGGAAGCAAGTAAGAAAGCTGTCACCCAGTCGCAAAGCAGATCACAGACACCATGGTGACTATGCTAGTATTATATCTGTGTCTAATATCCACTATTAAAGCAACTGGTTTTAGAAAGTTACTTGAGGTCTTCTGTTCCCGTTACCAAATTCCATCACAACACCATTTTACTAGAAAACCTATTTATCACCTCTACCAGAAGGTTCGTAAAAATATAATTATTGGGCTACAAAATGCCATTCTACCCACTGTACACTTAACCACAGATATGTGGACAAGTGGAACTGGGCAAACTAAAGATTATATGACTGTAACAGCCCACTGGGTTGGTGATTCGTCTTCACCAGCAGGGACAGCAGCAGCATGTATCCAAGAATGTTGCATTTTTCAGAGGCAGGCAACTCTATATATCATCTGCTTTACTAAGAGGCATATTATTTTTATTTTTATTATTATCGTAGATTTGTAAGGCACCACAGTGCTCCACCGTGCCCTACAGTAGGGAAGACAAGGACATACATAAAACAAGACATATGTAAAACAAGAACAGACATAGCAGACAAAATAAATGGAGACATGAAAACAAAGGGTATGGAGGACCCTGCTCATTAGAGAGCCTAAATTCTAAAGGGAAGAGGGCAGAGCTTAAACAAAAGGAGCGAGTGTTGCTCAGAGTGGAGATTGGGATAGTTGTGAGGGTGCATTAGTGTGAATAGTGTTATTGAGGATAATGTCACCTCTAAAAAAGAGATGGGTTTTCAAAGAGCATCTAAAAATTTGAAGGCTGTGGGAAAGTCTTATTGAGCGTGGTAGGGAGTTCCATAAGTGGGAGAAGTCTTGAAGGTGGGAGTGAGAGGTGGTTATCAGAGACGAAACAAGATGTAGGTCAGAGGTAATACAGCTGACAACCTGTAAAACTAAGGGATATCATTGCAACATGACTTATCCTGCTTGGACTCTTCTGAGGATATGTGATTTTTGATAAAGCCACCAATATTGTTTAGAGCATTACAGCGGGGGGAATTCCATCATTTCCCAGTTTTGCTCACACAATCAACCTGGTGGTACAGAACTTTTTAAAAAATGACAATGACATGCAGGAGATGCTGTCTGTGTCCCGAAATATTTAGGGTCATTTTCAGGATCCTGTAACAGAATGTAGGAGAATACAGCAGCTGCAAGAAGAATATAATTTAGAGGGAATGTAGTTTAGTCCAACACAGTGGAGAAAACTTACCGTATTGTGTAAGTTGCTGAAACCACTCAAAGTAGTCACCTGTGAAGATTGTGCAGACATAGTTAGCTTGAGTCAAGTGATTTCCCTAATTAGAATTTTTGAAAAGCAGCAAGAGAAATTGAAGGAGGAAATGAAGCAAAGCAATTCTGCTAATTATGTTGGACTTGTAGATTAAGTACTTTATTCACTTCGCAGGATCCAAGAGTTATCAACATCTTAAAATCGGATCATTACATTTTGGCAACTGTGTTTGATCCTAGGTTTAAGAGCTATGTCTTTTTTTTCTATTCAACTGACCCGGATCTCAGCTCAAGTGGTACATGACACAATGACATCTCCTCCTTCAGTCTCTCTGAAAATTGCTGCTAGAAAACTAGCTTTCCCAAGACACCAAGTGGTGATGCACAACGTTTTGACACTTGGTCTGGTCTAAAAGAATTGCCAAAAATCGTGACAGCTCTTCCATTAAATGAACTACAAATTCCATGAGGAAGGCCATTACCGGCAATTACATCAAAGTACACAGACTTCTGTGATGGTGGATTCCAGCCGGGATAAATTAGTATTGTTTGAGGATGATGTACACACTGATTAGGGTGAATATGATGACAGTGTAGATTGCAGGTGCTGATATCTAGCTGAGAGAATGGTGCTAGCTGATGCTGGTGTTCTTGGTAATATTTTGGGTAAAATCACATGTTGGAAATTTTATGTTTTTCTACATTAAACTTTCACCTTTATTAGAGAGGTGTTTTCTTTACAAAGGTGCAAGCTTTTTATTTACATTTTTGTTTCCCTGACATAAAAACCACTATGCACTTGAACATAGACTTTACCACATGAGGTAGAGGGATTAGTATCATCATGACTGAGACTGGAAAGTGACAAGAACAATGCCAGCCCTCCTGTTTCTGTATGAGCTATGGCACACTAGAATGCCACTGGAGACTTTTAAGAACACTGACAGCCCTATTATTACAAATTCTGTTTCAGCACTGAACCCTGCCACCTCTCCTGTTTCTGAGTAAATATGCAGTAAAATTTAACTGCATATTTACACCAAGACTGTAAGCATTATTATTTTTATTTCAGCAATGAGAATTAGCAATGGAGCAATGGAGCTCTTCTCTTTGTTTCTTACCTATATAACACCGTGCAATGTGACTGCAGATTTATACCAAGCGTGGCAGCCCTAGTATTTGTATTTCAGCAATGACAATTAGCAATAGAGCATTGGGGCTCTCCTCTGTGTGTTACCTACATAACACAGTACAATGTGTCTACAGATTTAGAAGACCAAGCCTGCCAGACCTATTATTTCTATTTCAGCAATGACAATTAGCAATGGAGCAATGGAGCTCTCCTGAAAGTCACTGGAGACTTTGAAGAACACTGCTATCCCTCCTCTTTCTTTTCTACCTATGACGCTGCCCAACTGCTCTAGAGACTACCAAGAACTGTGCTACCCCTTCTGAGTCCCTCTGTGAAATAGCACTGGATCACCTTGGAGGGCGGTACTTATAGAATACAAACTTTGCTTATCTGACGACATAAAAATAACGCTTTGCCTCGTTTTCAATTCCGAGGGTGCACGAAAGTACCGAGCCGGCTCAGCTCGTACTAGGGTCTGCTAAGTTTGGGTGTGTTTGATTCTCGGGGAGCCGAGCCTGAGCATTTCTAATTTATAAATGTGCATGCATTTGCACTAATTTATAGTCCATTTATAGAATGATTGATAATATTATATTGATTTTCTGTTTGTGTCAACTCAATATCTCACAATACACTGTTGACACTTTGCTTCTTTGCTGACAGATGCAGTAGGCCCCCCTAGCAAAGTTTCAAATCATCCCCTTCACACACACTCACACCAAATACCCATACACCTTTGTTAAAAAAAAAGGTAAGTCTTATCTTCTTCAGCAGTCCAGATGCATTGATATGAACATAGTATTTTTAGAGGGGAGGTATCCAGGTGTTAAATTTTGGAAAAAAAATTGACACAATAAGTTGACAACAGACAATTTTCTGTGATGGTTTGAGTCATTGTCTATGTATTATGCACTTGTTAAAGGCAATGGGTATCTTCTGTACTTTAGTGGTCCAAAGGGAAATAACATGCATCACACTGCTCCCACTTCATCACACGGTTCGCCCTTCATCACACAGGTCCCCGTTCATCTCACAGCTCCACGTTCATCACACAAAGCCCCTTCATCACATAACTCCCCCTGCATCCCAATGCCCACTGCATTCCAATGCTCCCCTCTGCATTCTAATGTACCCATTCATCACACTTGCCCCCTTCATCACATTGTTCCTCCACGATCACAATGTCCTTCCTGCATCCCAATGCCCCTTCTGCATCACACTGCCCCCATTGCAGTACACTGTCCCCAATCCAGCGCACTGCCTCCCCACTGCAGCACAATGCCCCATCACACTGTCCCCCCTGCATCACATTGCCCTCCCTGCATCACACTGCTACCCCTCCAGCCCACTGACCCCCCTGCAGCACACTGCCCAGCCTCTGCAGCACACTGCTCCCCTTCCCTCAGCACAGCAATCTTTACTTACCTGATGTCTTTTCTTCACACAGCTGCTCTTCTCTGCCAGGCTCCTCACTGACATAAATGTGACGTGATGCTGATGTCACGCCATCATCATCATCATCATTTCCCTATCATGTCCCTATCATCAGTAAGTGGGGGAAGAGGGAGGAGAGAGGAGGAACAGTGCTTCCCATCTCCCATTGACAGTGGGGGATGCGGCAATCAATTGTAAAACCCCCGTGGATCTGAAACTGTGGCGGCAGGCGGTTGTGGAAGGTAAGGTAAGCGGCCACCACATAGCATTACACTACAGTGCCCACAGAAGTGGCGTCCCCAGAGCCTGGCGCCCTAGGCAGCTACCTAAAGCTGCCTAATGGTAGCGCCAGGCTGGTGTATAATCTTTCCCTAGATTTTCAACATTATACACACACAGTTATTTCAAATCAAGTGACATTATCATTATTGTATATAGAGGTAATGACATTACACTTGACCACCAGATTAATGCAGAATGAAGTGCAATTTAAAGAAGCACCCCTGCATATCCACAGGATTGTAAAATAAAACTGATCCACTACCAGTACCAGGGCATGCATACCACAGAAAGCACAAATGGACCTTCAAACTTATGATAATCATTGCAATAAAGATACAGAAAATACAATACACCCATACCTGCCTTGGTTAATCCTCTCTACATACATGCAATACTGAGCTGGCAGCAGCATGCAACATTTTGCCACTGTACAGGTTTCACCCCATATCTCTTACCACCAGTGACAACAACTTCAACAGACTTCAACATGACTACAGAGGCCTGCGCTGGCACACTTTCAGATTTGAGGAGTGGGGGTAACTCAGAGTCGATCTGAGGCTTGACTTGTATGTAAAACTTTTGGAAGTGCCACCATACAAATCATGGTACTATGAGTTACAATAGGAAAGTACATACCATAAAAAGTAAAAATACCCCTTTAGAATTCTGCATTCAATTCCTTTAGGATCATCCCCTTCATAAAGTTAAATTATTTTTTTTTCTTTATGAAATACAGCTCCAAGCCTCATAAATAAACCACAAGAGTAAGAGGGCATTGAAACTGTTTTGTTTTTTTGTGTTACATTTTTATTACAATGGGATTTGTGTGCATGAAACTTGACTTTCTTGGAAATGCCATCTACGACCATTGAATTACATTTAAATTCCTTGTCTACAATCAGAATCTTATTTTTGCACCTGGATATAGAAGGGCTGATG
Source organism: Mixophyes fleayi (assembly GCF_038048845.1). Lineage (NCBI taxonomy): Eukaryota > Metazoa > Chordata > Amphibia > Anura > Limnodynastidae > Mixophyes > Mixophyes fleayi. The sequence continues at coordinate 72,313,202 of NC_134402.1, forward strand.
CACAATGTGTACAATGACAGTGTGCATAGCGTAAATTGGAAGTTGATCAATTTATAGGTTCACAACAGGTGCTTGAAAGGATGGGGTTATCCAGAAAGAAACAAATACAGAAAAAATCCCCCAACATACTGCTTTAACCAGTAAAAGAGCTGCTATTTCTATTTGTACATAAAAATGCAGACTTCTCAGTTACACACATTTACAAATTTATGATAAACCACCCACCCCGACAAGGTGCTTCTGTTAATAGCGTGGTCCTAGCTCTAAACAATTAGTGTCCCTATTTTTGGGTCACACATATATGTGTTTTTAAATGGAGATCTAACTTACCAAGAGGTACCCTAAAAAGCCTCCAAATAGCAATACAGCACCAGCACTCCCCATCAGCTACAGATACCAAACATGCCTCTCAAACAATCAATTCAGAAGTGGAAGTTGCTCAATCAATTTATAGGTTCATAGCAGGTGCTTGGAAAGGTAGGATTATCCTGAAAGGAGCAAAAACAAAGAAAAATACCCCAGCACACTGCTATAAGCAGTAAAAGAGCTGCTATTTTTACTTCTACATAAAAATATGTTTGCAAATGTGTGTAACTGAGAATTCCGCCTTTTTATGTACAAGTTTATGTACACGAGACAGAAAGTTATTTCTGCTGTATTAAACAGGTTTCTTACATTTTATTGGTGCCTAATAGTGAATGCATTCTTTGCAGATAAAACAAATGGATGAGCATAAGTGACTGCAAGTGTAACGTGTGTCTGTTGTAAACCAGGCACATATGCTACTTGGATACTCTAATCTGCCTCTTCCTCCCATCAACAGGAGATAACATTTTCATAACGGCATTTGACACAATTTTGTTGTACTGACATTTTTTTTTTTTTTGCAAACAGCAGCCTGCATTATAAAAAGGAACAGAAATCATGCATAATTAAGAGGGCGCAACAGCATAAAATGTCATGTTGCTGTGAGGATTCTGGACTGGCACCAGAGCCAAGATTTGGAAGGTAAAGTGCGCAGATTTTTAGATTTTTATATATATAGAGGGAGTGTTAGAGTCTGACTAGACAACCCTGCTATGCCAGGCAATTATTTAATTCACGCCTACTGCTTAGCGCATCTAAGAAACTATTTATTTTAGTTTTACTTTGTACAAAGACGGAGAAAGAAAATTAGCAAAAGTTAAATTGCCAGTGAGCGAGAAGTACAAAGTCAGCAAATTTGTGCCTGTTTTGAAACACCAAGTTGTGCTATGGCTTCATATAGCTTCCGAATCATTACAAGAAAATGAATCCTTGAGGAGTGAGACCCCTCAGTTGTAATTATAAAAGTAATTTATTTTGTTCTATGACTGCAACCTAATTTTCAAGTTCAGTGATTTGAAAAAACTGTAGCAAATTGACTTAAGAAACATGCACCTTGTATTTTATATCTTAAGTGTGAGAGACGAGTATATTAAATGTGTGATTGAAAATCAATTCAGTAAAACAAAATAGCAATGAATGATACTTCTAACATTTCTACCAATCGGTTATTTAACTGCCACTCAAGGTTTCCATTAACTGATCTAGAAATTAATGAAAGAATAAAAGACAAAATTAGCTATTAAAAAGTTGCATACAAAAGTTGAGTATTTCCACTCATATTCAGACCAACACATATTTCAAGATGTGTCAGGATAGGCATTGGCAGCATATGCACCAGATTAACGGCAAGTGCAAAAAATAAAGTTCTGGCCAAATGCAGAACTGAAAAGGATTTCCCACCTCTGCATTAGAAGCATTTGCTCCATGTTTACAACAGACCTATTTACATTTAAACTCAACATAAATGCACCTATAGCATCAGTTACGCTTATTAGACTACTTTCAATGAGCCCATGTTAACACTCGCTTCACATTCTACACCAACAAACAAATTTTACATTAACACTTTCTAATTACATCCTCTTTATGAGCTATTTGGGTTTATTTGGAACATAATTACTACTACAGTATTTTGGGGACAATTTATCAAGTATATATTTGCCTTAAATCATGTGGAAAAATGCTGTTTCCACATTATTAAAGCAAATATTAGTATTGGGGTAATAGACTAAAACAGTACATATTGAAGATATCTCCTGCTTTAACCAAACTAACTCTCAATACCATCTTCTCTATAATTATCCACGGGGACTGCGAACTGAAATCAATTTACCAAGCTCTGAAAAGCTTAGCAGTTGAAGTAAATGTGGTACATCTGGTACAGTAGCCATTGTTAACTTATTAGTGCATATGCAGTTAGGTCAGTCGGGGGACAGAATGAAAAAAAATCCACAATAGCATTGGATTCTTCTTTGCCGGTACAGCCTTTTATCATAGGGCTTTGCAAACAGGAGATATGCTATATTTATTTAGATACAGCCATTGCCTCCTCTGGTCACTCCTCTGTCACCTCTACTCAGGGCCATCTTCACAAACCTCCACAGATGCCTCTTCATGGACCTCCTTAGGGGCCATTATTGTAACTACAACATTCCAGAGTCTGTTAGGATTCGTGGCTCTTTCACATAATCTTAAAAGAGCATTTTTCTTGAAATTTAAGTTATGCCTCCTAAACTACCTCCGTATATTAGTGAGGAGTTCAGACTGCCTCCACCTGAGATCGTTCTTCAAACTTTTGATCTAATGACTGCTTTGAAGCCAGCTGGTAGCAAATTTGCTGCTTAGTGGCTCTATAGGTCTTCTCCTTTATTGCATTGCTTTTGACAGCTACCTCTAGCAATAGGTATTTGTCCATATGTTATGTCAAGGCAACAAGCCCCTGCTTGCTGAATTTAATTGCTCTCATGTTTGCAACTGAAAGAATTTTTTCAACAACCAATACGCTGATTGACTATGTGGTATCACAAAGGCTGTCCTTATCAATGTACACACATTGATGTACCACCACTGATCAGCAAAATCCCTTAACTAAAATGACCAATAAGCAAACATTTATATTAGAAGTTATAGCAATAATTGTTGGACATGTGCAACACTACACCACTACTATGCCATATTAGGAAAAATAGCACCAAATCTTGGAGCAAAACAATGCTGATAAATACCCCCACATATCTAATCACACTATATATAAGGAACAATAGGCAATTCCTGAATTGAAATTGAACATGCTCAGGCATCTCCCCATGAAGAGGTGCCAGATCAAATTCAGATATGCTGAAATTAAGGTTCTGATGCTTTATATGGTGGTGAACCTGCAATGCACCACCTGGCAGCTGTCATCTGTGGCTAAGCAGCTCCGTATATTGGAGGAAATAACAGAGCAAGTCAATGTATTGTCCCCTATATTCTGAGCACAGAAACCAGATTATGAGCAGTGAAGCCCTAACTTCATAGCATATCTGCTGACCCTTCTGGATACCTTTTGGATACTATACAAGAATGATCCTGTAGATACCTACAGCAGCAGGTTGAATACTGTAATATGGGAAATAGCCTGGAGTGAAACACTTTCAAGCCCTTGCTATAGTACACAAAATTCAGCCAGTGAGGTAGAAGTTACTTAATTTAAACAGAATATCTTATTGAACAGAACCTATTCAAAAATATAGAAACTAATATTGCAATTTTTTAAAGTTGGACTTGGACAATTTTGTAGAAATATTAATTTAAAATAAAAACAGATGGGTAGTTGGTCATAGGAAATAGCCAAGGATTTGTTTCTATTATTTAAGGGCCCATTATAGTTTACAAAGAATTGAGCACTATAAAAAAATAATAGTCCCCCTAACCAGCCTTTCGCATCCTTGCTATAGCAGCAGATAGATCATCAACTATAAAGTGTACTTTCTCGCCGCTGTGTAGGCTGTTGATGGTGCATGGTAACAATGGAGGATATTCCCTATTGAGTGTCTCTATTATTATAAACAGATGGCAAACTTTCTTGGAATAGAGTTTTGTTTTACTGCTCCCTTTAAGAAATTGACATTTCCAAGATCAATGTTTTTTAAGCATAGAGAAGATGAAAGGGATTTATTTACTCATATTTACATTTATACATACATTTAATTTATGCACTATAATACTATACTGAAAGTCATTATAATAAAAGAGAAAACTAGACCCAATGTTAAAGAGAAATAAATGAACTGCGCACTGACCAGATAGATATACTTGTGTCCTGACAAAGCTGCTAAATTGGAATATACATGGTGATCCAGACTTGTATTGGGTATATCGGAATATTGGAGAATCAGTGCTAAAGGAAAGTAGAGTATAGAAAATTAAAGTATATATAGTATGTGACCAAAGTTTAAAATGAAATATAGTTTACTTTAATTACTCACTGATTGTTAAACAGAAAAACACATCACAATATAAATAAAAAAAAGCATTTCAAAACATAATCAAAAGAAAACAAAACACAAAACAGACCAAAATCCAATTTGGGCACAGATTAGTGAAAATTCCCATAAAGTCCTAAATTTCTTAATGGTAAATCCTGGATGAAAGATTCCAAACATGTGACATCTCTATATACCGCTAGAAAGTCCCTATTGATGGTGTCCCAAAGGGTAAGACAAAAAAAGGTCCCAAAATTTAAACAGTTATAAATGAAGATTTTAGGCACAATGCTGCCCAGAGTACTTGCGGTATACCTGAATTAGAGGTCGGATTTCCATGTATGGTGATTCTGATAAGGTAGCCGAGCCTTGGTTATGCCATTGGTTACGAAAACCTCATGTACAATAGGATGATGGTGTGCGATTCACCCTGGCAGGCACGGTACTTCCTACTTCCTGTTTCCTGCCACAGTGTGTCCCGACCGGTTGCGTCACTCCTGTGATTTTCTCAAGGGAGCTTCCTTTTCAGCTCCTGGTGTCCTAGTAAGACAAGAGAGCCTTTGTTTAATAGAGGAGATTCTCCACTTTCAATCAAATTTTTAAAAGTTTGAAAAAAATGCTATACCTTATCCACTTACATTGCCCTAACAGTAGCCAAAGCCCTAAATCTGAACCAACATCAGTTGTCAACCAAAGACCTACCCAAAGGCCTATTCCAAACTAACCATAAACCTCACGCAACCTTTGAAACTATCCTGACTGCTAATAGATTGTTTCTCATTTAAAAAAAAAAAACCACTAACATAAATTATTTGTAGCAGGAACAACTATTTGTTCTCAAGAAAACTTTAATTTTTGGGATAGTCACAAATGTAATGTGATATTTGCCCTAGGTCCATGGCTATAATTTATATGGAAATAGAAAATCTATAAAAATAAGAAAACCATGTGTATTTCACAAGTCTATGGTCTCTTAGCCACTATCAAACATAGTCGTAAAATACTTCTGTTTTCTATTTTGATTGAGCATTATTTATTGTGTATTCACTGTTCCATGTTTCTGAAACTAATTCTGCAAACCACTTTTGTTTCTGAAATATGCAGAATCGTATTATATGCAGCGGTTTGTGGCCTATTCAATTTACATTTTATTATGTAGCTATTTGTTCTCCATAAAATAAAGTAGTTCCAAAATAGCCTTCCATGGTAGTTTTAAAATTGCAATGTATGCTTTATATAAGGATGGATGGAATTCATTTAGCACAGAATCTGCTCAGAGACTTTGTAAAATCATTCTTGTCTGATTCTGTGATTAAGTGTTTCACTGGAAACACATACTTGCTTATTTGCACTTGCCCTGTCAATGTGTAAATACAGTTTTGTATTAAATGTGCCTATCTGAACCCAGCATATCATTGCTGCCTGGCATAACCTAGACAGACTGTTTATCTGCAGGATGAACATTGTTTCACGCTGATAAGAAGCATACAGGGGAAATTATAAACTGTCTCCAATAGTCTGCAGCTGGTTTGGTTATTTAACACTTGCCCAGATACTTCAAAAACCTATGTTGATTTGTAACTAGTCAAAGACAGTAAAAGAAGTTTAGAACATGGCAACAATTACTGTTGTCGAATGACCTCTTCTATTAAATATACAATGGGCCTCAGGTACAGCTAAAAGAAAATTATGTTGCCCTTGATTGGATAAAATCAAAGGAAAGCTTTACAACCATTGTGTGACTTTAAAACTTGCATTCTCACTGATTATATTGTTGCCTTCTAAAAGCTGAGCGATATCAAAGGTTTACATGTTAGGTTCATATAAATTCTAATAACAATTTCCTGTACTAGCGATTTTCAGCTGAGTTTACAGTATTGCCTAAAACATAAAGTTTTAAATATTGTTTTTCTAATGTTGTGCGGAAAAGGTCATAACAAAAATTATGTTCAGGCAGCACCAAATGTGTAATTTTAGAAACAATGCCCAAGAATATAGTAAATGTTTTGAAAAATCTAATATGTTGTTTTGGTCATAATACTTTTTTGATCACATTGTGCTCTTATTCTCACTTTTTCATGAAAACAGCTCCATGAAGGAAATCTGTGTGAAAATCTTTGCATACAGTAAAACCACTGATGTGCAATTTACAAGAAATATAGAATTTAATAGCAGCTTCCAGCTGTACTATTCTCCTTTGCTCCATTCTCTATTGTAGATCTTACACATAGCGCTAAAGCAAGCCTAACACTTATTTTTTGGAACAGGTGCTAAATGTAGATTTATCCAGAACTGCATCCCAGTATAGCAATAATATGTATCATAAATGCAAGTAAAAATGTAATATTATTTTTTAATGACAATTAACTGTAAGGGCTTGATTCATTAACAAATCATCATCATCGTCATCACCATTTATTTATATAGCACCACTAATTCCGCAGCGCTGTACTAAGAACTCACTCACATCAGTCCCTGCCCCATTGGGGCTTACAGTCTAAATTCCACACAGATAGACACACAGACTAGGGAAAAATTAATGTAATGTGCGTTTAAAAAAAATGCATGTAAATCAGGTTTATACACGTCCGTATTCAACATGAGCGGATCTGAAGATACGTCTATTGATACATTTGAATCTAGGTCTATTCTGCTCTAACAGACAAGACACTGCAGCATACGTCCAGTACATACTGTATGTGGAATATAAAGTCACAAAAGAACAGAAAAAAAATAATAATTAATGTTACCTGTTAATAATATAGTCATGAATTACAAAACATTAAAATATAGTTGTTGTTTTTTTCATTTTTATTCCCCATAAAATGCATTTATTAGGATGTTCTTTACTCTACTGTATATAAAATACATGTTTACACCTGCTTCTGAATGCAAACACATGTTCTAGAATGTGTACACAATCGTCATCACTAGTAATCAGCACTTACACCAGACCTGTAGCTGGTAGAAGTGCTATGACTGAGAATCCTGTACCTTAGAGATGCTCAAAACTTAAATAGGACACTGTTGTATGCCCCCAAACTTGGCACGCCCTTACTGTACATTGACTAAGTGCATACGTCCATTCTCCTCCCCGTTCCAACCCTCGTAGGCTATAGTAAGTGTCCTTTGCAATCGAAGATCAATTGGACATATCTGTGTTCATTGGCATATGGTCTAGTTCTGGGCATGTGCAGAGTAAATGTGCGCATTATACCATATCGCCAATATGCAGCACAAGTCCTGTGTTTCAGGTGTTGTTGTCAGTGCTCCCTGATGTAAATGTTTTGCCAGTTTTGGACCATAGGACTGCTGTGGCAGTGTCAGGGGTGACTTAAGGCCCTTGACAAGATTCATGAGTGTGGCTAGAGCCATCTACCAGTGGTGCTTCTTTGATACTGAGTGAGTCCCATTGAGTACAGTATACCACCTTGTATAGTAAGGGAGCTCAGTTACTAACCAGCAAGCTAGTTTTTGGCACATTGTCTTTACAGCTGGTGCAGTCATGACTGATGCAGGAACCAGCAGGGAACTCCGTTTTGAGTAACGTTTTCCACCAGGATGTCTCCTGACCCTCAATTCACTATGGGAAGCTTCTGTAGCAGGTCAGAGATGATCCGTCACCTCAAATTGCTCATAGTCAGACGCAGGCTTGGTCTGAAACTGCAATACCCATGGTACATGGAAGGCCACGGGTTTAGGGCGCTGTTCATTTCCTTGATCTGTTGGGAGATAATGTTTGCTGTAGTGTAATAACTTTGGGGTAGGGGGATCCCTGATGTACATGGAATTTATCCTAGAGATTAGCAGAGCTCTGTAGAAACACTGCCACTCACTATGGGTGCCAGGTCATGCCCCCAAACACACGTGAATTTTTATATAACAAGTTGTTATGGGACACATGTCTACATACATCAGAGGCAGTCACACTGATTAGAATACAAGTTTAAAAAGAACCAGTGATATCACTAAAGTGTAAATTAGAGATATTCACTGACTCCCATGTTTTGGTTTTGGTTCTGGATTAGCTTCGTGTTTTGGTTTTGGCAAAACAGCCCTCGCGTGCTTTGGTTTTGGTTTTGGATCCCTATTATTTTTCTAAAATTCCTATTCTTTTTGCTAAAATCACATAATTTGGCTCTTTTTTATCCCTACATTATTATTAACCTCAATAACATTAATTTCCAATCATTTTCAGTCAATTTTTGCCAAGTGACCAGAACACTGCTACCCCTTCTTTTTCTGCATGAGCAATGACACTGAGCAATGGCACTGGAAACTGGAGAGTGACAAGAACACTGCTTTCTGTGTGAGCAATGGAGCTGGATCTCCTGGGGAGGGAGGTACTTATGGAATCCAAAACCAGTAAGATCCGATAACGCAACAATGACGTTTTGCCTCAATTCAAATCTGAGGAAGCGCAAAAGTAATGAGCCGGCTCACGAGCCTACTCGGATCCCCTAAGTTCGGGTGGGCTCGCTTTTCAGAAAACCGAGCCTGAGCATCTCTAGTAGAAATGCTCAGGCTTGGTTCCCCCGAGAACCGTAAACACCTGAACTTAACAGACCCGAGTACCGAGCCGACCTGGTATTTTCACGCGCAATCAGAATTGAAAACGAGGCAAAGTGGCATTGTTACGTCCTCAGATCTCATGAGCTTTGGATTCTATAAGTACCACACTCAACAGCGATCCAGTGCCATTTCACAGAGGGACGCAGAAGGGGTAGCACAGTTCTTGGTAGTCTCTAGTGCAGTTGGGCAGCGTCATAGGTAGAAAAGAAAGAGGAGGGGTAGCAGTGTTCTTCAAAGTCTCCAGTGACATTCAGGAGAGCTCCATTGCTCCATAGCTAATTGTCATTGCTGAAATAGAAATAATAGGTCTGGCAGGCTTGGTCTTCTAAATCTGCAGTCACATTGTACTGTGTTACATAGGTAAAACACAAAGAAGAGAGCTTCATTGCTCCATTGCTAATTGCACCACTTTTCTTTACTGCCACTGCTGTGTGGCAATGTGTCCTAGATATGCTAGGAACTGCCGTGTGTTTGAGTAATTGCTCTGTCGCTTAGCATCCAGCCAGGTCGCTGCAATCTTTGTTTGAAAGTGTATGAAAATAATATTGTGACCTGTGAGGTGTTCAAAATTGACTGCAAATGTCTTGAAATTAGTGTTATTGAGGTTAATAATAAGGTAGGAGGGAAAAAAAGCAAAAATATGTGATTTTAGCATATTTTAGCTATTTTTCTAAAAAATACAGATGCCAAAACCAAAACCAAAACACAAAGGTAATACAGATCCAAAACCAAAACCAGAACAAGGGGGTCAGTGAACATCTGTAATCTCTAGTATAAATCAATAAGCTGTATTCTAATAAATATTGCTTTAAATCACAAAATGCTACTATCACACAGTGTAGTTGACAGGTGTCTTCTAAAAATAATAGCAATAATAAAGTCCTAGTTTAAGTTACGATTTACTAAGCATTGGATTGCACTTCAGGAGGCAAAGTGCATCAAGACCAGAAACAGGTATTTAAATGACATTTATGGAGTATAGCTACAAATGAAAGCAAGTGATTTTATAGAGGAAATATGGTGAAAGGATTACAAATCTAAAACACGAGTTGCTTTACATAAAGAAGCCATTAATAACATTGACAGATGGTTAAGTTCCTGAACCTCTACAGATATTGAAAAATTTCATATTGTATTTACATGCACTATATTTGAGTGAGAGCTGTCATCAGCCATTTTGTGCTGAGATTATGTCGACTGCATCCTCATTCCATGGCATTACTGTCAGGGAGAATGATCCCTGACATTCCATGATCACAATAATATATCTCAAATATCTTCAGCTCCTGACAATGTGCCAATGATATATATATATATATAGTTCCAAATAGTAGCTCCTTCATATGACAATTTAATTTTAAGTTTTGTGATCCTTTAAGAATGGCACAGAGCACCAATAAATGTTTCATTTCCTCCCTAAAATAGCAATCAGAAGAAAGCTAAGCCCAAAATTCTTCCAATAGCAATCCCAAAGGATATAAGGAAATGTTTGTTCCTTTACAATTTTCGAGACATAACTATCTGTATAGATCTGTCACAGGTCACACATCATAGGAGCGAGAAACAGTCCATATAGATAGGGATTTCCTGTCAAAATAAATGTTAAAGCCAATCGCAGTATGAAGTTAACCCCCAGCTGATAACACTTTAAAACTATTAAAACTACAGAGTATGTCAATCTTGGCAGCTAGAAAATATCTCAGCACTTTTGATATGGCTGTGTGGAAAACATTCAGAGCAATTTTTGTTCTTAAATTACTTATTTATAAAATCCTGCATACAAAACAACCAAGCTCAGAATGAAAGTTAATATTAATAATTTGTAATCATTTAATTCAATCTACGCTGTATTGGATTAATGGATTCTACATTTTTCTGATTCTAATTTAAAAAGGATTTCATCATAAACCTAACATAATATAAGTTCTGTGCCATTCTACGCCTGTGACTAGTGATTAGAGTACTCTGTGTTTTGATATTCATCATCATCATCATCATCATCATCATCAACATTTATTTATATAGCGCCAGCAAATTCCGTAGCGCTTTACAATTGGGAACAAACATTGATAAGACAATACTGGGTAATACATACAGACAGATAAGAGAACCCTGCTCGAAAGCTTACAATCTATAGGACAATGGGAGTTAGAAACACAGGGGCATGTGCAACATCATATTGCACAATGGACCAGCCAGACTGCAAAGGTGAAAGTACTGAGTGGGCTATGTGTGTTGCAATGTTGGTCAGAAGGTTGTTGTCTTACGTTAGCAGTGTAGAGGATGGTAATAGGGTAATCTAGGGAAATTAAGATAATGGTTGAGGAATATCATAACCTTGTCTGAAGAGGTGAGTTTTCAGTGAATGCTTGAAGGTTTAAGGACTAGAGGAAAGTCTTACTGTGCGTGGGAGGGAATTCCACAAAGTAGGTGCAGCCCCGAAAAAATCCTGTAACCGAGAATGGGAGGATGTGATGAGAGCGGAGGAGAGACACGTAGATCTTGTGCAGAACGGAGGTGTCGTGTAGGGAGATATTTCGAGACAAGTGAGGAAATGTATGTCGGTGCAATTTTGTTGATGGCCTTGTATGTTAATAGAAGAATTTTATATTGGATTTGTTGAAATACAGGCAGCCAATGTAGAGACTGACAGAGTGGCTCAGCAGAGGAATAACGGTTTGTAAGGAAAATCAGCTAGCCGCTGTGTGCAAAATAAGTCTGACTTTGGGAAGACCAGTAAGGAGGGAATTGCAATAGTCGATGCGGGAGATGATGAGTGCATGAATTAATGTTTTTGCGGTGTCTTGTGTCAGATATGTGCATATTCTGGAAATGTTCTTTAGGTGTATGTAACATGATTTAGATATAGAGTTGATGTGGGGAATAAACGACAGTTGTGAATCAAGGATTACACCTAGGCAACAAGCTTGCGGGGTAGGATTTATGGTCATGTTATCAACAGAAATAGAAATGTCAGGCAGGAAGCTTCTGTTTTTGGGTGGGAATATTATTAATTCAGTTTTTGAAAGATTGAGTTTGAGTTGACGAGAAGACATCCAAGATGAAATGGCAGAAAGACAGTCAGTAACGCGAGACAAAACAGATGGTGAAAGATCAGGAGAGGATAGATAAATTTGTCTATCATCCGCATAGAGATGATACTGAAATCCAAAGGAGCTTATTAGTTTTCCAAGAGAAGTGGTGTAGATAGAGAATAGCAGAGGACCTAGGACTGAGCCTTGTGGAACTCCAACTGATAAAGGAAGCGGAGCAGAGGTGGATCCAGAGAAATTAACACTGAAAGAGCGATTAGATAGGTAGGATGAGAACCAGGATAGGACAGTGCCTTCAAGACCTAGGGATTGTAGCGTTTGTATGAGGAGAGAGTGGTCAACAGTGTCAAATGCAGCAGAGAGATCCAGGAGAATTAGAAGAGAGTATTGGTTATTATTTTTTGCTGTGATCAAATCATTGACAACTTTGGTCAGCGCAGTCTCTGTGGAGTGTTGAGAGCGAAAGCCTGACTGAAGAGGATCCAATAGGTTGTTTGCTGTAAGAAAGTGTGTGAGACGTGTGTAGGCAATTCTCTCGAGAAGCTTGGAGGGGCATGGGAGCTGGGAGATGGGGGGGTAATTTATGAGAGAGTTAGGGTCAGAATTCTGTTTTTTTAAAATGGGAGTAATCACTGCATTCTTGAATAGTGATGGAAAAATACCAGTAGAAAGAGATAGATTTCAGATTTTAGTTAGAGGGGGAATGAGCACAGGAGACAGGGACATACCCATTTGTGAGGGAATGGGATCAAGAGGACAGGAGGTAGAGTAGGTGTCACGGGCACTAGGAGTCTTTGCCCAGGATATCACCAGATAATGGACTTACCAGAGTAATATAGCTGGTACTATGGTTCTCTGGTAGCAAGGTGACAACGGAACAGGAGAATCAGCAGATGGTGAGAGAATGCTCAAGGAAAGTCTATGACTAGCAGCAACTGGTAATGAGTAGATGTATGTACACGAGGAACCAGATGGACAAGTAAACGTGAGGAAAGTCAGTGGTCTCCGTATAGCAAGTTGTACCACTGCTGTAGTGAGGAGGAATGTCCAGGAGTAGCGAGGAGGTAGTGAGAGTCAGCGGTCTGCGTATAGCAAGTTGTACCGCTGTCTATAGTGAAGGAATGGAGTCCAGGTGAAAGTAGGTAACGGGGAAGTCAGTGGTCTGCGTATAGCAAGTTGTACCACTGCTTATGTGAGAGGATACTTGAAACTGGTGTCACAGGGAACAGGAGTCAGTGGTCTGCGTCAGCAAGTTGTACCACTGCTATATATATGTGAGGAGGGGCACGAGGAGATGAATGTAAAGCAGAGTATACACGGGGCACACAGAACTTGATCCCACGATGATATTCACAATACAACAATAACTGACAAGCGCTGCTTGAAGTATACAAAGTCACAATAGCCATCCAGGCAATAGGAAACAAAGTCAATGGTAACAATAGCTTCAGTGGATAGGAGGCTCCGGAGGAGAACACAACTCAGTCCAGATGGATATGCAATACAAAAGCAAAGTCAATGGAAAGTATGCATACCGCGGTTCAGGAGAGCAGGCTGTCAGAGAGACGAGCAGGGATACCTGAACGGCTGAAGGCCGGCAGGAGGAGAGACCACTGGAGGATGGAAGCGGTAATCAGGTTGGTGCAGCGCACGGCAGGTAATCCAGAATCAACGAAGCAATACTCAGGAAGCAGTAGTAAGTGAAACTGGAAACATGATGAACACGGGAAAGTTGAGGCTGTCTGGTATCCAGTAGTAGTGGTGGAGGCAGCGGAGAGAAGGCACGCTGAACACAGGAGAGTAGAGGCGGTCTGGAACCCTGTAGTAGTAACGGAGGCAGCGGAGAGCTGACACGATAAACACAGGAGAGTTGAGACGATCTGGAACTCTGTAGTAGTAACGGAGGCAGCGGAGAGCAGACACGCTGAACACAGGAGAGTTGAGACAAACTGGAGTCCGGTAGTAGTAGCAGATAGGAATCAGCTGAGTGCAGGCACGATGAACACAGGAGAGTTGAAGTGGTCTGGAAACCACAATAGCAGTAAACAGGAATCAGCAGGAGCTGAATACAGGAAGAAACACAGGAACACCTTCAGAGGCTCATGGGGAATGAGAGTCCAAGATCAGGCAACCAGGTAATGATCACAGGTGGTTTAAATAGGGAGGGTTGCCTGATCATCCAATCAATTTAAAGCAACAGGTACTGAAGGTTTGATAAGGGCTGCACATGCGCAGACCCTCAGGATGGCGGACGGCCACGGTTCCTGAACACACGGGAAATGGCACTCACAGTCCGGTGAGTGACAGTAGGAAGATGAGAAGAGAGTAGAAACTTCCTCTTCATTTGTGGGATCAAATGAAGAGAGAGTGTCAGAGGGTGCTACAAAGCAATTGAGCAGATTGCTTGTCAAGGGAGATACCATTTCAAGCCTGATCTTATCAATTTTGTCCTTGAAATAGGAAGCAAGATCCTGTGCACTGATGTTAGTTGGAGGATTTGGGGCAGGAGGATTCAGAAGAGAGTTAAATGTGTTAAATAGGCGTTTGGGGTTAGAAGCCTGAGCATAGATGAGAGATCGGAAGTATGCTTGTTTAGCAGTGTTCAGAGCATTTCTGTAGGAGTGGTAGATATCAGTATATGTGATGAAATCATTAGAGGCACAAGATTTACGCCAGTGACGTTCTGCTTTACGAGAAAGTTTTTGTAGAGTTCGTGCTACTGTAGTGTGCCACGGTTGGCATCGAATTCTACGCAAAGTATGTAGTGTCGCTGGAGCCACTTGATCCAGGGCAGTTGCTAGGGTTTGATGAAAATGGGGTACTGCCTGATCAGGGGAGGAGAATGTAGCAATTCTGGAGAGAAGGTGTTGGAGAGAGGTGGAAAACTGTTGAAAATCAATAGCGTTGATATTCCTGCGGGTACGAGGAGGCTTGGAAGAGTTTGACACTAGGGAGGGTAAAGAACTGGGGCTGAGCGCGTAGCTAATAAGGTGATTATCCGAGAGGGGGAAAGGAGTGTTAAGGAAATTAGAAACTGAGCATAGTCTAGAGAAAACAAAATCAAGACAGTGGCCATCCTGATGAGTAGCAGATTCAATCCACTGGGAGAGGTCAAGTGAGGAGGTTAGAGAGAGTAGTTTGGAAGCAGCATTGGAACGTGGATTAGAAATAGGGATGTTGAAATCACCCATGATGATGGTAGGGATCAGTAGATAAGAAGTGAGGGAGCCATGCAGAGAAGTGTTCAAGAAATTGTTGGTGTGGACCAGGGGGGCGATAGAGGACAGCAACACACATAGAGATTGGGTTAAAAATCCTAACAGCATGTACTTCAAAAGATGTGAATGTGAGTGATGGGACACTTGGTAGAACTGTGAATGTGCACTGAGGGGAGAGAAATAGTCCAACCCCCCCTCCTTGTCTGCCTCCTGGTCTGGGGGTGTGGGTGAAATGGAGACCACCGTGTGAAAGGGCTGCAGGTGAGGCAGTGTCTGAATGCGTGAGCCATGTTTCTGTTATTGCTAGAAGGTTGAGGTTGTTTGAGAGGAAGATATCATGTACGGAGGTAAGTTTGTTACAAACAGAGCGTGCACTCCAAAGGGCACATTTAAAGGACTTTGGAAGAGAGGGGAGACAGGTTATGCATTTGAGGTTTGCCAGATTTCTGTTGTGTTTAGATATATGTGTGTGGGAGAAGTGAGGAGGACCTGGATTAGGTGATATATCACCAGCTAATAGAAGTAGAGGAAGAAAGGTAGGAAAGATGATTGTAAGATGTGTGTCCTTTTAGTTTCTGGCGGCAGGGTGAGGCTGTTAAAGTTATTGAATTTAAATAGGAAAATATTATGTAATTTACCTTCCATATTATTTAAAGCTGCATCCAAGTAATGCTCCTATGGTTGCACGGAAGAAAAGCAGACAGCAATATGTAAATGATTAATGGTTAATTGTTAAAGCTATATTTATAAATATTGTACACTTAGACAGTTAGATCAGGTATTGCAATAGTACCTATCAGAAATTAATACTACTGCAGTGGAGATAAATTCATGGTGCATTTACAAAATAGTTGGTGAATTCATTAAAATTGCAGCTTAGAAAAAAGAGACAAACATATGCATATGGAGTAGCTTTTAGTATAGTTTATTACATTGAATGGCATGTCATGTCAAAGAAAGTCTTGCTAACATGAATGTGACACGGTTAGTAAATGCCAGATCCAGTATTGTTGTGGTGTCCAGAGAGGGAGGTGAGAGTCAACTCACAGAAAGTGTGAAACAACTGTGGACCCTGGGACATCAAAAAAGAGTGTAAGGGATTAAGAACATAAGGGTCAGGACACTATCTACAATCAGGAGGTGGACTCTGCCTGTTTTCTGTCCAGCATTAAAACAGCAGGTGGTAGACCACAGATGTCATGTTCTACCTCCACTCCTGTTACTATATAGACTCTACACACCACCAATAAAAATGGACCATGGCCGAGTGAGTTGACTCAGGGAGAGGGCAAGGATCGTGTAATTTTGGGGGAAGAGACAATAAGGGACTTCTGGAGGAGAGGGGGAGGGGGGTTATTGTTTGATAATCTTGGAAGAGCAAGAACTTGGACTGATTGAGAGTAACTGTATTCTGTCAGGGCCAGAAAAGATTGCTGAAGTAGGAGCTTCTTCAGACAGAGCGGACAGTGTACCTCTAGAATTGATTCTGTCACCACTCCTTTGGGAGTCTTTTGCGGATTCTAGGGAATTGTTAAGCCTTCATCAGTAGGGAGACTAATACCCAGGGTCCCACCAGGCTGGTGGAGCGTTGCCAAGCGGCTGGTATCTTTAAGATACACAGATCTACCTTATAGACCAAAACCTCTTGCCAATGTGGATTATTGTCTGTGGACTTTATTGACAGGAATTTGTGCCTGCTAGGACTTTCTGCTGGGAGATAATCTGCTGAGGACCTAGAGGAACGGGTATCTAGAGAACTACGGTGTACAATGAACATGAAATATATCACAATACAGTATGGTTTTTCTACTAACTCCATTCAAAACATTTTTTTTACTACCATCTACTCTTCACCCTACCAGTAGAAATTTGGTAGTCCCTTGCCAGGACCTCTGCAATTTGGGAGAATCTGCACAGCCAGTGTATTCATATAATCCAAACAGGGATGTGCTAGCTGTTTGTTTGCATTAAATGGGAAGAAATCCAATTCCCTGCGATAAGTCGCTGTATCTATATATATTTTGTGACAGAAACACTTGGAAATTGGTAAATCACAGATGTATTGGTCCCAGGCCTTCTGTCTTATGTGATCTAAAGCCCCTGGGAGATTGTTAGTAATTATGAAGAACTTCTTAGAGATTGTCTTCAGCAATAGGAAAAGCTGGTAATGGTCCCTGAGGTATGAATGGAGACCAAAGGGGGCTCCATTTATAAGGCCCAGTCCGGGTCATCTGATCTTCCAGTTTGATAGCAGATGAATTGATGGTTGCATCTGTAAGGTGTGCTTAAAAAGATGTCAGTGCATTCAATCTCAGTCTCTCACTACCTGGGGAGCAGGCCAGATGCCTATGTAGAGACACTGGAATTGGTGACCAGTAAGTGCTGATGTTTTGTGTGTGCAGGACACAAGGTCCTTCACTTGAGAGAGGGTGTTTCTGTGTGTTAGTAAAAAACCAGACAGGCTTTTGCTTATGTCTTGTTTGTTTTGAATAGGGGGAATACAACTAGCTGCGGCTAGTTGAACCAAAACACTGGACTGGTGTGGTTTCTCTGACTTAAGTGTATGAAGTAAAGTTGTCTACTACAGGAGACGGTACCCCTAACCCAATCTTATGTCATATGGGGGAGAATGCAAGCAACTGCACTTTAAATTGCAGCCATAAAAATTGCATGGGAAATTTAAAGTGACAGACACATTGGATAAATACTTGCATTTAAAGGTGTGTGCATGTTATGTGTATAACAACAACTAAAAACTGGGTTGTTTGTGCACAGCGGCAGTGGGAAGCAGAAAACCATGTGGATGTGAGTGACAAATCCTGCTATGAAGCAATGTTTAAACAGAGTGGTTGCTGCATAAATGAATATTTAAGAGGCGTTAAACTTTGTCAGTGTCAAGTGGATAGTTCTGTGTTGGAATAACAGAAGAGAATAAAGGTATTTGCAAAGCCCTTCAGAAGCAGTTTTCTGCTCTACAAAGAAATCAAGTGTTTTAAAGTGTTTTCATGGACTGAGTTATGTTAACTGTTGTGAAGCAGATGTGTTCAGTAAGACTTGAAAATAAGGGGTTTAGATAGGAAACCCAAATATATTTTTACTGAAGTCTTGAAAGTGTGTGAATCTGCAACACACAAGTTCGGTGTTGTCTTGGACCTGTGCAAAGTTAAAGAAGAGTTTATTGTGACACATGCTGGTTATTTTAGTGCCATACCTCTTGACACCACGGGGTAAATGTATCAAGCTGCGAGTTTGCAACTCCAGCGATATTCTCAGGAGAGTTGAAACTAGCCGATGTATGAAGCTGAGTTTTCATACAAAAATCGCCAGAGTTCTGCTTTTGTCAAAATCGCTACTTGCAAAATCGCCAGAGATCAAACTCACCACTGTTTGCCACTGCAGCTATACAAGTCTACAATGTATGAAGCTGCGAGTTAGCAAACTCAGGAGAGTTTGCTTCTAAACACGCCAGATACAACACGCTGCTTGATAGCAGTGTGTTGTATCAACACATCACTGTTACACTGCCCTGGCAGTGTTAAAATGTTAAAGAACAGATAAAAGTTTTTAAAAAAAAAAGCGTGGGGTCAGTGGGAAAAATTTTGCGTGGGGTTCCCCCGATTTTCAATTTACCAGCACTAGGCAAACCAGCCAGGGTTGGCGGCACTATAGCAGGGGGACGCGCGGCAGGGGTCCCCCTGCCATAATGACTAACCAACCCTAGACTGTTCAGCGCTGGGCTGGATTCCCTAGGGATTGGGGTCCGCTGAAAAAAATGAGGGGGGCCCCCCCCTAGAAAGATCCAGCCCAGTGCTGATAGCACTAGGGCTCTTCCTACTACCCCTGGGCTGTGGGTAGTAGGGTAATACGGCGAAAAGTAGTAAAAAAAACAAACTGACACCAATTTTGTTTGTGGAACTACAAGTCCCAGCCAGCCAGGTTGCAAAAAAACAGTGTGGCCATGCTGATGCTTATATAACTACAAGCACCAGCATACCCATGGCAGCCAGTGCATGTTGGCACTTGGAGAACCACAAGTGCCAACATGCCCTGACATCCCTGGCTTGCTGGGCCCTGTAGTTCCACAAAGAAAAAAGTTTACAAAGCCACAACACCCTCATACAAACCACACATATTTATTAAAAATAATAAACCCCACAATAAAGACACTAACCACCCTCTTTTAAACCACAAGTATTTATTAAAAATAATAAAACCCAAATACTTACCAATGATGTCTTCTTTCTTGATGGCTTGGTCCTGTCCTTAAGTATTTGTAAATCCATCTTGCCGGCTTGCCCCAGTCCCAGCCATTCATACCTCCATAAGGGAATCTTTTCCAATAGGAACTCTTCGCCCAGAAGGGGCACATATTTGTAACATCCCGACTCTTTAGGCTTGATTGAGGTTCTTAAAAAAAAAAAAACTTGAGGCCCCGCAAACACCTTCTACCTAGTAGGAGGTCCTAGCCGCAATGCTCTTACGCCATTTGCGTAAGAGCTAACTACTGTATTATGGTATTTTCCCACGCTAGTGGGGAAATCACATAATACTGTATTTAGTGCTTACGCAATAAACGTAGCGCATTGCGCATGCGCTACGCTACTTGCGTAACCTGTAATACAGTAAATTCATATTGATTTTCACGGGACCAGCACTAATCAGGCAGCACTAGGGTTAAGCATAAATAGTGGGGGGACCCCACGCTTTTTTTTTTTTAAACTTTTATCTGTTCTTTAACATTTTAACAGCTGCTGGAGCTCTGGCAGCTGTATGACAGGTCAGTGTAACACTGATGTGTTTACAACTCACTGTTACAACACAGGAGAGTTTGCCAAACACAGGAGAGTTAGCTAAAGTCGGGAGTGTTTACATCGTTCAAAATCGCCAGAGATGACCAGCGATTTTGAACATGAGTGTCAAAATCGCAACTTGATACATTTCCAGTTTTTTTAAAAAAAATCGCCGGTAAACACCCACGATTTGCCGCGATTTCAACACGCTGGCAAACTCGCAGCTTGATACATTTACCCCCACATGTCAAGTGAAATGGGTTTTCTATAAAGAAAGTGTGTCATCTATATGAAGATAAAATTGGCTGCTATTTAAGCTACATTAAGCAGATTATTAATGTGTTCAATCCAGAAAGATTGCAAACACAATTATCAAAGTCTCAATATTGAGAGAGAAAAAAAACAGTGGGTAAATACCTCAAGCTGCGATTTTGCATTTCCAGCAATTTTCTCGGGTGAGTTTAAATTTGCAGATGTATTAAACGGCGAATTGATGTAAAATCGCCAGAGATGTGTTTCTTTCAAAATCGCCATTATCAAAATCGCTACAAATGGCGGTCCTGACTTTTTGCCACTCCAGCTATACAAGTCACCAAATGTATGAAGCTGCGATTTTGCAAACTCGCACAAGTTTGAATTCAAAATTGACGGATACAACACGCTGC
This sequence comes from Mixophyes fleayi, assembly GCF_038048845.1. Lineage (NCBI taxonomy): Eukaryota > Metazoa > Chordata > Amphibia > Anura > Limnodynastidae > Mixophyes > Mixophyes fleayi. Next base: position 72,333,831 of record NC_134402.1, read on the forward strand.
TTTCTGGAGGCAAGATTAGTAAACACATCACTGTTACACTGCTGAGCTATACAGCCAAAGGACCCAGCGGTTGGATAATGTAAAATAAATCATTTTTTAAAAAATAATACCAGGACTTCAAAAGCTCAAAACATAGCTTAGACAGTGAAGTTGGAGTAGAAAAATAGGTAGAGAGACAGGAGGGAAGAGGGCCCTGCTCGTAAGAGCTTACATCCTAAAGGAATTTTTAAAAAAATCATATGTTAGTGAGGGCAATATCACGCAATTTTTCCATGTAAATATTTAAAACAATCAGAAAGAAGTATTTGTTTGAAAATGGCGATTTTCCTCTAAACACGGGCGAGTTTAAAGCTCTGCAAATCACGAGAGATGAACAGCGATTTTGAACTGCTTAAATCATATGGCAATTTGGGGACTCAAATGAACGGTTAAATCTTGAGATTTGCAGCAATTTTAAATCGCTGAAAAAAATCGCAGCTTGATACATTTACCCCCAGAACTTCAAGCACATTGGTGCTGTGATGGAGTATAATTCTTTACAATATGCTGTGTTGAAAGATGATGTTTCTGAGAGAGAGAGAGAGATACCTATTTTAGGCTTCAGCAGTTAGCCCTTGAGGAGTTCTGGAGGCAACAGCACCAAGACCATGAAGCCCTCAGTAAAATAGGGAGCTTTATTCAACAGGGAGCACTCAATGTCTCTTTCAGTGAGGAAGGAAGATCTTAGGAGCAAGTCATAGAAATTCTCAGATCTGTGAGATGAGAAAAAAAGTTGCTGAAACATGATTTGAAGTTACACAAGTGTAATATTTAAGATACCAGCAGCGTATAGAGCATATGGGGAGAAAAATAAATGAGTTACAAGATTCAGCATGATAAGCTGAGTGCTGAGACCTTCTCGTCCGAGGCAGCACAGTCAGAAGAGTGAGCTTCTCAAAAGGAAGTACAGTTAAGAGATTCTCGTGTCAAGGCTGAAGCAAAGATATCAGCACAGGAAAGCCAACAAAAGTCTGTAGATGAAAAGAGAAGTTAAATCTCAACATGAACAAACCTCAAAAATTTGGCCAGAGTTGTCCAAAGTTCAAAAATACCTTCAGTACAAGACTAAATCTATTCAATGGTAAGCAGGTTAAAGAGGCCCTAAAAACATCAACAAAATACAAATCATTAAGGATAACTTTGAGAGGGTTGACCATGACTTTGAGGCACATTCCACTTGGTTTTCAGAAAAAGCACAGGAACTATGTGATCTAGAACTATCCAATATTTTACCAGAGGTCCAAGTCCCAAGAATCCATGAATTTAGTAATGTTCTCTATAAGATTGTGCATACTGGGAATATTACCGACCTGCTTCTCAAGCAGTTGAAATGGCCGAAAGTCAGTTGCATCAAGAAGCTGAGTTCCTGTCCTCATCTATTGCTCCGCTGAAAGTGTTGCAGACCAAGTATGTGGCAGCAAAGGAACTGATGAGTACTCACCACCAGTCCCTAGTTCGCAACAGCGATCTCCAGTGGATTCTAGTAAGACTGTTCCAGGGAAAAAGTGTGCTGGGCGGTTGAATGAAGTGAAACGTATAGAGACTGTAGGCCCAGATCCTTAAGATTGGCCAGTTCTGCCTTGTATGAGCTGTGATAAATATGTGGTCAGATGATTTAAGTGTGGTAACTTAGGCCATATTGCTGCTAATTATGCAATTACCTTTGAATCTATTCAATGTGATAATGGTAATGTGCCGTATTTCCCCATGTATAAGGCGCTCCCATGTATAAGATGCACCTTTATTTTGGCCCCGAAATTTGAAAAAAAATATATTACGGTAGCTGTCAAAGTGTGCAGAGATTGCAGTGGCATGCTGCCGGCGGCTGTACACTATGTGCAGGTCCGTTCGGCAGAGACAGGCAGGAAGAGTGCACCCCTGCAATTGCCCCTCCCCCCAATGCCACTGTACTGCTGCCCCCCTCCCCTGGATCCCACCGGTGCAACTGTACTGCTTCCCTCCTCCCCCTGGATCCCACCGCTGCAACTATACCATTGCCTCCCTCCCCCTGCTGAGATTGTATGGGCTGAGACAGAGACAGACAGGGAGAGTATGCTGCCCGGCTGCTCTGATTGTCTCTGCAGAACGGACCTGCACATCGCCCCTGCAATCGACACCCCCCCACTGCCACTATAACGCTGCCCCCCCCCCCCCCTGGATCCCCGCTACCACTGTATAAGACGCACCCAGTTTTTAGACCCCAAAATGTTTGGGAAAAGGTGCGTCTTATACATGGGGAAATACGGTAAATTGGCAGAGTGTCTTTATATGCCCAGTTAGCCTGCACTGCAGACTACTAGACTGAGCCAGACATGTGTAACCTTACTGTAGAAGGCAAATGGGTCAAGGTTTTTCTAGATTCTGGTAGTGTTGTTTTTCTTGTTAAAACCGAGTTGGGGAGCCCCTTTAAGTGTCAAAGTATCATCTGTATACATGGGGATACTCAACATTATGTTACCGCAGAAGTGAACACAGAAGTGAACATAGAAACACAGTATGGTCATGTGGTAGTCACTGTGGGATTAGTTCCTTGCTTGGAGTTTGATGTAATATTGGGGAAAGATTTTTCCCAATTCTGCAAGCTGTGCGAAACCAAGTTGATTGCAAAAACACAGAGCTGTTTGATAATTTTCTGATACAGTGGCAGTGGGAGTGCTCCCCGAGTCTGAAGGGTCTTGTTTTTCAAGCATGATTGGAGAGAAATAGGAAATGTTGTTGAACCTGTTGACGGTATGCCTGATTTTGAAGTGAGGAAAAATATGTTTGCCTCAGAAAATTTGAAAGACCCTATTCTGTTCAAGGCAAAAGAGATTGTAAAAGTGGATAATGGAAAGCCAGTAAATCAATTAGTACATGGCAATAAGTGAAGGGTTGCGCTGCTGTATCAAATGTTCAATAAAGGAGACAATTTTGGAACAGTGTTAGGAACAGCAGGTTGGCTGCTGCAGTGTTGTTGTCAGCCTGGGTGTGATCACATGAACTCCACAAACCGTTGTTATGGGATTTTCATGACAAATGGAAGTTATTCATTCATGACCTAATGTACCTCTTTCATTCATAACATGACCTCTGTTACTTATTTTTTTCACTACGCAACTTTGATGTTGTGCCTATATCAGCTTCTGTCCCAGACGGTACTGACATAATAATAATAAAAAACATATTTAGCCTGGTGGGCCTTCTTCTAATTATGTTATCCAGCCTATTATCTTGTCAAACTATAATAGGTCTAAAACACCATCATGGCCCTTCTAATATCTAGCCTGTAAAGAAAAAAAACTAGTCAGTCACAGAGTATGTTGGAAATGTAAGATCCATTATGATTATATGAAAGTACCTTTTTTTTGGTAACTTGCATTCATTTGCGTGGCAAAATGCAGAGAGAGTAGACTTTGCACAGGACGATGGGTGTATTTGGACGAGATTGCATATTTTATTAGGTGATCCTAATTTTGTGAGGCATATGACCAATGTATTTAAGGAAATGTAAATATTTGTCACATGAAATAAAAGCAATCTGTAAGCCTCATTACTTTCTTCATTATTTACTCTCCTTACTTCTTTTTGGACTTAAATGTAACTTTTTTCATAAGAGCATATTGGGAGAAAAAGTTTAAATCATTGAAAGAAAAATGTGATAATAGGAGATGGTTTCTGGTAAACTTTTCCCTTGTGCAACCTTCATTCAAAACTGCACTGGCTATGCATAAACAGAGGTAAAAAAAACAGTTATTTTTGCCTTGGCTTTTCCTTGATATACTATTGCAAATATTATATTATAGTTCAATGTGTTATTTTTTTGACAGCTCATTAAATATTAAAAGAAATTCAGTTTTCCAAAATACTAGATAGCCTTTTGGCCTTCTTCAGACTTAATAAAACAGCTTTGCCTTTGCTTTTCTTTCCTGCTCAACATTCGTAGCAAAATTACCATGTCTATTTTCAATAACAAAGGAGTAAGATAAGGACTTTTGCTTAAAATGAATTTAGTGTTTCTTCTGTTCACAATGCGTTTCTCCAAATTGCCTCAACACATCTTTTTAAACCCCAAATTATTATAACATTCCCTTTGTTTTGGCAAGCTTTTTAAATCCGGCAGAAACCAGAAAGCCTCCACAAGTTTCCTTAAACAATGAAATGGCTTAATCTTTATCGTGCATAAATAAAGTGAGTTTTGACATATCTATTATAAACTAAAACTGTTTTCTACACAACAAAAAAGAAGAAAGTATGGGAGAACATTTTACGAACTGCGTTAGTGGCTTAGCTGTCACAATAATTACTCCAATATAAAGGAAGAAGTGGAGGCACAACATTTTTTGAAGTATGCAATCTGATCTTTTCTGGGCATAATTTGCAGCACATGTTGTGCTCTACCAACCACTTTAAAAGACCCTTCATTTAACTTGCTTGTTTATATGATTTTCTATAGCATCAAACAGAAAAATACACTAAAGTAAAATGCTGTGAGAGACTACTATGCATATTGTGAAAGAAACATAGGAACAAATGTGGCCGAAAAATTACTATATTTGTTTTAAAGTAAACTATCCTATTTTACTTTTATAAAATGTAATATTATTATTAAATATTTGGATTAATTGATTGAAACCAGGTAGTGGTACTGTTGCATCACTCAGTAAAAAAAACTATCTACCACTGTTTTTTTATTTATTTTACAGTATAGCAATAATCCCTTGGCATATTTGGAGCTGAAAAGAAATATTTTTATTATAAAATAGAAAAGCACCATGTGAAACAGTCTGTTGCTGATGATACAGTGTAAATAGACAATGCAAGGTTTCCAGAACCTTTTCTTTCCAAGTTTCCATACATCTGTCCAAGTTTACCAAACATAAATATAAATTCATACAATAAATATTTGTCACATGCGTTTTTCCGTATTTCTACAATAAATTGGTATTTTTTGTGTATTTGTTCGTTACATTTTACTAAATGATTTACCCGACTAATTTGTCTTCAGTACTCCCTGCCACAGCATTACCCATGAACTGTAGGTACAAATGCAGTCATGTTTACAAATTGCAAACCTATGTTTCTTTGGCCCAAATCCTCATGTTCATATCATGTAATGTTCTCAAGTTACTAATGTTTAACTATGTATTTCACCATTTTGTTTTTAAATAACTACATAAGTGTCTCTAGGCGTAAGAAAAATTCCCATTAATACGCCATTAATGCCAAGACACAGGATGAAAAACCAGCCAATTAGCTTACAGGGAAAAAGAATAGCTCCCCAATTAAAATAATTTCATTTAAGTATTGGGGCCTCCATGTGTCAGTTTTAGTCAATGTACTTGGAGTAAATTCTGTCCAGCTGTGCTTACTAATCAACCCAATCCACTCAATATCCAGGTAAATGATTATAAAGCCTTCATCTTTTAGTACTTAGACACTATCTTGACATGCAATTATTATTATCATTTATATATATAGTGCCACCAATTACACAGTGTTGTACAGAGAATATTCACATTAGTCCCTGCCCCATTAGATCTTATAGTCTAAATTATCTAACACACCGAAACACACACACATGGGTTAATTTTGTCAGCAGCAAATTAACCTAGCACTACATGTTTTAGGTGTGGGTGGAAACCCACGTAAACATGGTAAAACATACAAAGCTCCACATAGACAAGGGCTTGGTCAGGAATCGATCTTACGACCCCAGTACTGTGAGGGAGAAATGTCAACCACTGTGCATCCATGCAATTCCAAGTGCATATCATTAATGCATGTGCAATTTCATAAATGAAGATCATTTTCTGGTTTTGCACAGTGTCCCTGATCCACCCATTGTAATTCACTCCCATACAGTCCATTAGTATTTACAAATAGAGAAAACTAGTAATAGACTGCAGCCCTGTACACATATATCTCAAAGGATGATTCTATCTTAAACTAAAGACAAAATGCTGTCAGCCCAAGAAAAGCTTATTATCCTCCTTAACTATCTTCTGGGAGGGCTTCAGCTTCAGAGTGGAAAGGATACAACTTCTGAAAGTTCCTTCTGACAGTCCCTTTACAGAAGTGCATAGGTTGACTGATTGGGGGCAGTTCCTGCAAATTCGCCAATCTACAGATGTTCCTGGGGTAGTACTTGTTCTTGTGGCCTGCCACTCTGAAATTCTCATAGCTGGACACCTTGCAGTTTATCCACATGTTGTCAGCTTTACTGCAGTTCCTGCAGGGATGTGGTTGGTGAACATAATGCAGAAATCATTGATGATTCTCCAATTGAAAAGTTTGTGGCAGGTGTTGGAGACCATCAGTTGCTTTGTCTTCTTTACCGCTTGCCAGTCCAAAAGCCATTTCTGTTCTTTAATCTTGGATATCTCTTTAACCATTGTGTAGACATGTTTCAGGAATGTCACTGCCAGGCATATGTGGGTTTCACATTTCACTGTCTCCCAGTATTTCTTGCAAATCACAAGTGATGCAAAGGTGATATAAAAGATCAATTTTATGTAATTCAGGATGGTGAAACTCTCAGCCTTTGAGAAAACCCTGGTCATGTTCTTTCCAAAATTCCTCACTATAATATTTAGTACCCTTCCTTCTGCTTTCTTCAGTTTCAGAAACACTGTCTGATTCAGTCAGAGTTCCAAATTTTGGGTTACCTCTCAGTGAGTCTGAATGACATGTTGTGGTTTGTTGCTGGAGGTTGAAGCACCAATGTATATGCTTTCATATGGAGAGTTCTCACTACATTTGTCTTCCTAGGGGCAAGGGCTTGCATAGGGGTGGGAAGCTGTTTCCATTTTACTTTTCCCTTCTCCATTGGATGGGATGGAGGATGCATGTCATCTGAAGAGGAGTGGAGTCACTTCTTGTTGAGTGGAGCTATGTATATTCTCTTCCAAGGTAACAGACCAATGCCAAATTTTCTTTCTCTTCATCTTGCTTGATCAGTTGGTACCAAGCCAACAGTTCAAACTGTCGGCACTGTCCTCCCAGGTATTAGACCAGAACTAGTATGCATGTATCCAATTTTGAAAAACAGGATAAGAATTAATGGGGTCTGACCGCCTGGTCAAGTATCATTGGTGTTGATGTTAATCTGAAGCCAACCTTCATCCACTGGGGGTTAGGAAACTGCACCCGTGTTTTCTCACTGTTTCAAGATACTACATTTGTTAGCTAGTACACTTTATCTTATCCAGAAGGTTGGCCAGTAATATTGCTGATAATTTTTACTTTAATCCCCTTTGGCCCTCTGGTGCTAAATCCTTTAGGCCTGGCAGGATTCCTGGTAGTGACTATCTCCCAACAGAGTTCTATAAAGAGCTGTAGGACCTCATTGGACATTGGACTGGATCTGTTAGTTGTTCTGAGTTGTATGAGGAGAGACTGGTGGAAGGCAGAATGCCTCTGTTACTGAGGGAGGGGATGATCATGATCTTGTATAAGTGAAATCTTAAAAACTGGCAGCCCATCCTTATTCTGAATGTGAATTATAATGTATTTACCAAAGTATTAGCAAACCAGTTAAAGCATTACATGGATCATTTACCTAAATCATACCTGTAACATCTATGGGTGCAGGATTACATATGGATACTGTAAAGTATAATAAGGACCACTGAGGACTGCTTTGTCAGTCTTGATCAGGAGAAGACCTTTGATCATGTCTCAAGAGCTCATGGGCAAAGCACTGCAAAGGTCTGGACTGGAAGAGTAATTTTGTTTATCTATTAACCTGATGTACCTTGATATTTGCTTGCAAAAGGCCGGAAATTTTACCCTTTCCTTTCCTCTATAAAGTCAAGGTTTCCTTCTCTGACCTCTTCTTTTTGTTTGTTGTATACAGCTCTTTGCTGTGTGCATTACATGGATTTCACAGATCAAAGGAATCAGTGTTTATGGATGACATCACTTTTTTTCTCCACAGATCAGCATTTGGTGACAGAATTTGTCCAGACTCTAAACTTCTGAAGCGTTGACTGAACTTCAGGGCATAAGTCTATTGAAGAAAGTCAGAGGTGATTTTCTTTGGGAAGTGTCATTATCCACCACACAATGCCCTTTTACTATCAAAGCAAAGGGACTTGAGTAGGCATGGCCCATAAAAGCTACTAGATACTAGAAACTGGCAACAGTGTGACAGAAAATTGGACTTTGGAAACCAGAGATTATCCATAAACTTAGCAGTGTCAAGGGCACAATGGAATTTATTCCAGAGCTCCCTGCCACTGGGAGAATTTGGATTCCAGCAGGTTCACATTCAGAGCCAAAACAGGTGCTTTCCCCGCCAGCAGCTATAACTAATATTACACTACCTTATGTATCAATTGTTTTTCACACATCTTAGATTATAAATTCAACTAGACATCTTCACCTTCTGTTTTATGTAATTGTAAATAATTTGGTAAATTATGATCACCTGAATGTTTATCTATTGACATTGTTGTTGTGTGCCCCTTTGCAAAGGCCTTGTTGGAATTTCTGGAAAGTTAACTCAGTGAAAGTGCGCCCAGGAACAGCCTTTTGTACCACTCAATATTTTATTGACTATTTCCTGGCTCATACACCTACAAGGGCCATTCCTGGCACCTTTAGAACTGTGTAGAGAATAGTTTATGGTTTACTAGGAATCGCCTCATAATAGGAAGAAGAAGATGTTGGTCCATGACTGTTGCAGATCCACAGCCTGCTATGAGATTATTCCATCCTAGTCAGTCCAGATGAAGAAAATGACTAACACACTTCAGCTTTCTCTTCTTTCCCCTGTATATATCAGTCTACAATAAAGTTTCGGGATAATGTTTCCCTCTCCCTTACTACCCCCATCACACTATTTGAACTTTGCTGAAAATGATGCTGTGCTTAAGTTAAGACTGAATAGTGCAGTACACGTTGTCTAGTGTTGCATGCTGTAATGTATTGTGCTATAATGTATGTCTGATATGTTTTATTTTGTACAGTGTTTCAGCTTCTCTGCGATGCAGTACACCTACGTTTTGTTATATGTGTGTAGATTTGTATAAAAGAGTACTACATCCCATATAAGTAATGTAAACTTTAGTGACCATATATAGGGGATATTTTCCTTTAACAAAGATTGTTAAAAAAAGATTTTCACATCATCTATATATGGCTAAATACTATGCATATTATCTCATGCTCAATATGTTATATGCACTTCTTTTTATTTTGCACTTGTTCGTTTTATTTTAATAACTGAGCTGCAATGCATATATTCTGCAATTAGTGGAAACAAGTATATGTCTGTACTTCTTTGTGCAGACACTTTATCAATCAAGTCTTGAAATCAAACCCGTCTTGTGATTGTACTTTATGAAGCACTTAATACTTGGGTAGATTATGGCAGCTTCAGGGTGAATCTTTATTATCTACTGCCAAAAACGCTTTCATATATAACACACCAGGTGTCTGATAGTTAGCTGCAGCATTAAACCAAAATCTTATTACACAATTGTTTTTTGGATGATTTAGGTACTGCAGAGAAATGGTCTAATTATATTAATTTGTAAACTGTATGGTCTCAAAGCACAATTTACAATGAGTTCTTTGTGTTCCTAAATGCTCTTAAACTTGTAAATTAAACAGTAAAAGACCTAAAAGTAAAACCTACAAAAATGCTTCACATTCCTGCTAGACGGCCCAGAGGTATAAAGTTATTGAATTTGCATTTAGACAATTTTATTGTTAAAATTACTAGTTTTTTTTTAGTTTCATGAAAAAGAAAAGATACAGAACAGACAATAGCCCATTGATAGCTGCAAAAAAATGGTCTATTCTATTTCAATCTCTCAATCATCATGAAGTATTTAAGCTAGAGATATAAAGATACAGGCAGTGGAATACAAATGACTGTTCTGTATATTAGTTTATTGGATTCTTATGTTTACAACTACTGTGGAAAAGCTTTAGATAACGTATTGAGAAAGTTGGCCCATTTTACTACCCAAATCTCTAATTTGTTTGATATTAGAAAGAGGAGGAATAAATGAAAATGATGAGTATGTAACTAGATCTTGAACTCTACTGTAGTTAATTTCTCATTGGTGAATATTCTACATTTTCTAATAAAAAGACTATTTGTGCATTGAGAATACTGCAATTCTAATATATCTATCAAGAATGTTGTATGTTTTATGGTTTACAACTACAGCTGCAGTAATACACTGTGGTGCCTCTTGGAAACACATCGCATTACATTGCAGGGTTTCAATAATTTAATATTTTCCATGCAGTACCATTTTCTACCACCAGATATTGGAAACCACTTTATTTCCCATTGATATGTTATGTAACTCACAACGTGGGAAAGGCATTCATATATCTGCCACTGGGAAAATTCGGACTCCTTTTGTAATTTCCATTGTCTCCTTAGTTACAGAAGCTGCAACCATAACTTCTTCATATATGAGGAATGGGTGCCCTGGCTCAGTATCCAGTTGTCTGCATAATGCCGGAAAAAAAATATGCTGGGCATATAGCTACTGTAATAGAATAGATGGCTACTGGAGTGCTCATGCAGTGCACTGGTAAAGGTCTTCTTCAGAGTAGGCTTAGTTAGTATAGATGGTGATGAGCAGTCATTGATGGCAGCACATGAGAATCTTGCGATTTCTGCAGGGATATATCCTCCTCCATTGTCTCTCCTCATTCCAACTGTACCACACCATTGGAAGCTGAACAAAAATACCTGTCACCAATACGTTCTTTAGTATTGGTGTCTGATTATATTTCTGCCTTATAGTAGCCACACAATTGTTATTCTGCTATCATTTGTATCAATTGTTCTCCACACCTATTAGATTGTAAACTCATTTGGGTAGGTCCATATTTACCTTTTGTGTCATGTCATTGTATGTTATTTAAATGTGTGGAACTGAAATCAGGCTATAAAGGCCCATAAGACGTATCAACATTTCAGCCTTTTGTTAGTCTTACGATATACACAGTTTCTTTGGCTGTGAAAACTATAAATGGTACTAAGGAACATCCAAATATACTGCATGTTTCCACTCTTTGAAAGAGACTTTCATAGCCAATGGTTCCTTATCCCTGATTCCATTGTTTTGTTCTGCTGGTAGTAATTTCTGGGAGAAAAAATGTTTTTCTCTGACAAGAAACTCCCTGGAGCTGTATTTGAGACATTTATTTCCAGGATAAATGAAAATTCACATTCAGGGTGAAACACAGCTGATGCTAACCCAAAAGTCTTTTTCAAGGTAATGAAAACATGCTGTGCCTCAGTAGACCGTGCAAAAAGCAAGTGTTGTGGGTTAAGATCGTTTTGGGTTCCACAATTTTAGAGAATTTTTGGATAAAGCAATTGTAATAATTGGGAAATCCAATGAACCACCTTGGTGATTTTTGGAATGGGCTATTCGTCAATGGCTTTAGTGTTGGCAGAATCCATTTATAACCCCTGTGAGGAAATCAAGTGACCCAAAAATTCCAAAGAATTTTGCTCCTTTTTCTAATTTAGCCAACACAGGTTATATTGGTGGATCGGGTACACCCCCAGTACCCAATGATCCAGTCCCCTGGGACAGGGCCCAGAGTGGTGGCAGCAAACCACCAAGAGGGACACATGACTACTGGGCCACCAATGGTAGGAGCCATATTTTAGTGTATTAAATACAAATTTTCACATTTATACATTTAGAACAAGCACCTAGTTAATAGATTCACACTCCTGACACAAGGACTTGCGATGGTGCTCACACATTTAATTTCATTTAAATACATTTATTAAATTCAAAATTTAATAGCATATTTTTTACATTACTTCCTTCCTTCCAACCATGGGGGATAAATTCTAAGCCATTTTATCATCTTCTCCTCCCTCGAACTGTCTCACCTGCTCTGTTCCCTCTCACAAAATGCCTTCCCCACCTTAACTACCCCTTCAACCTATCCCTTTCCACTGATATCTTTCCTTCCTCCTTCACACATATCTCACTCATTCTCCAAAAAAAATCTTCTCTTGACCCTAACTCTCTTTCTTACTACTCTTCAATCTCTCTGTTACCATTTGCCATCAAAAACTCGAGTAGCTTGTCTATAGCTGCCTTTCTACCTTACTACCTTCCTCTCTGACAACTCCATTCTTGACCCCCTCCACTGCACGGAAACCATTCTAACCAAAGTCACCAATCATCTTATTTCCATTAAATCCAGGGGTCATTTCTCCATGCTTATCCTCACTCTCTTCAATCCATTGGTCTTCATAAGTCTTTCCTCTTCTGGTTCACCTCCTACCTCTCCAACCAATTTTTCTCCATTTATACCTCTGACATCTTTTGCCCCCCTCCCCACTGAGGTCTCTTGTTGAACTAATCAGCTCCTTCTGTCTCCATTGCTACTTTAACGCAGTTGACACCCCAATCTATTTCTCACCCTCCCTACTTTCCTGGGTATCCTTCAGATGAGGACACATAGTCAATGGTTAGGGAAAGTTTTCTCTAATTGTTGGTGATGTTTTGATTAACTAGGTTCCTTCTACCATATCTGGTGGAACTATTCTAATATTGCAGCATAGCCACTCTTATCTCCAAAGTCACCTTAATGTCCTTCTCTAGAGATCCCTGGTCCTTTTTATTGGGCCCAACAATTAAAGTTCTAGATAAAATTTCTTACAAATTATCTGGTCAGATTCCAAATGCAGCCAAGTGCATAATTGCCACCCATTGGAACAAAAAAAAATCACTTTTTCTTTACAGGTATCGTCAATGGTATGTACTCCCATCTCGAGCCTAGTAGGGGCCTCTGAGCCAGCCTATGTTCCATTTGCCTTTCCTATCCTTTCCTATCATTTACTTACCGTAAATTACACATTTATACCACTCATTAGCAAATACTTAAGTCATCTATATTCCTAGGCACATCCTATATGTTATAATGATTTTGTTATTCTTGCTGGCCTGAATATGCCTATTATCATGTGATCAAATGCTACCTTTTTGCACCTACTTCCTGCCTGTTGTTAATTGCATTATTATATGTGAAAATGAAAATAAAGTCTTTAAAAAAAAAAAAAAAGGGAGTTATCGCACACATATCAACTCAACATTCATTAAACACGAGCACTCTATTAGTAGAGAAAACACCTTTCAGTCCTCTTGCAAGATGGCACCAAACAGACAAAGACCTGGACAAAGAAGTCTGCAATACCATAGAAACAAACTCAGGCAGGAGACGTGAACTATCTTACAATAGTGTAAAGTTTTCACTAAACCCTTGCTCATTCATCTCGCCATTGTTCAGCTGTCCATAATAATAATATTGGTGATACAAAACTGCAGGAGCTGATAAATGTAATGCCACACGAAAGAGTGTAACATGCCCAGGGCAGGATTAACCTGAGGGCTAACTGAGCTACAGCCCAAGGGCCTCGGGCATCCAGTGGGCCCTTGAAAGTGCTCAGCAGCATTATTGATCGGTCGGGGCGCCCCTGGCCCGATCAATGCTGCTGAGCACTTTCACTGCGGTCCTTCCCCGGCGCGCTGTAGTCTTCTTACTGAGGAGATCTCGTGAGTCTCACTCTCATGAGATCTCCTCAGTAAAGAGCATACAGCGCACCGGGGAAGGACTGTAATGCCAGGAGAAGGAGGTAAGTGGGGCGGATCGGATCACAGAGGGGGGGGGGCTCGGATCACGGGGAGGGGGCCTCACGGGGGAATTGTGGACCCTCAGCCCAGGGGCCTCAATTCCCTTAATCCAGCCCTGAACAGGCCTAAAGGATCTATCAATCTATCTATCTATTTATTTATCACAGTGAGTTGGCTGCAAAATATGTTTTAGAATGCTGCACAATACTTATATATGCAGCAAGTAAAATCAGACTAAATAATTCGGTACTAATGGACCAAAGAAGCATCCCCCCAAAGAAAGGAAGACCTTGCTGAAAAACAAAAACAACAAAACATTGGCAGCCAAAAGGATTTCAAAAGGAAGAGTTCACAAGGTTTGGGAAAATCGAAGAGATCCAATACACCCCATTTGGGAACAAACCTGAGGGCATACGGAGGATTTCCACTTTAAGGGTGTGAGTATATTCCTATATCTATAACTTATACGAGGCTATATGCAAGAACATAGAGTGGTCCAAGCATAGTTATCAATGCAGGGGTAATTGGGCAAGTAGACAAAACTATTGTTATCATGTGTTAGTCTTTCACCAGGATAATCCTAGATTTTGTCACTGGAAATTTGTATCTTGAAATGATAATTTTCCGAGATTTCAGGGTCAATATTCCCATAGAGTAATAAAATAAATTGTAATAAACCCCTGCAGCTATTGTATTATTTTTACTGTGTAAAGAATAGGCAAGATATTGCTTTATGCAAATGTTGAATTTCAATAAAGCTTTTTTTCTGGGTTGAAAGAAATATTTTATAATACTGTCTGAGTGCAATGCAAGTGGCCTTTAATTGCTGTTGTGATATCACAAAACTGTATCTGTGAATATGTACCTGTTTGCATAGCAAGCTTGACTACTTTTTAGCTGATCTTTTGCAGGATAATGGGCGGTTATAGGCTAATGGGTACTATGTGCTTTATCGGCAAAAATAATCTACAGGAAGGCAAAGCAGGAAAACAGAAAGCTATAATACACCTTCTCAAAGTTATAGTTTAATCATATCTCCCCATTCTTAAACAGGTAATTTAGAATACACCAGCATTTTCTCTTCCATTACTACCTATAAACTGGCAAATACAGAGATATTCTACCAGTTTTATCTAATTTATTTTCTGCTCAGTAAACATTCTGACTGCATACATATTTCTAGTTGTATTTTCCAACAAATTCTAACTAATAATTCGTTGCATGAAATGTCCAAACAGCTAAACATTATTTATATGGTCATTCAGCAGCAACCAATTACATTTCAGGGCATTCTCATCTCACTGAACACAAAAATGATAAGCAGAACTATAGGTGAGAGCTTTCTAGCAGAAATACTTATTGTATAGGAAGTAAGTCTAAAGAAATTACTTTTCTGAAGCAGAGCATGGTTATAAGTTTGACATTAAAATAGCTTAACATTCTATTTAATAACATTATATTAATGACATTTTGATTTTTGGAATACAATTCCAGTTTAGGTAAATTAAAAAATATTCTTATGTGTGTGTTGACTTTAATTATATAATCACATATTGGCTGTTTTGATACTGATGGTTTTGTTTTATTAGTTGTATGAAGGGTGTTCATGAACAATATTGTATATATTTACTAATACTTCAGGCCAGGGCTAGACTGGCCATCTGGCACTTCTGGCAAATGCCAGAAGGGCCGATGGCAGTGTGGGTTGATCCGGCTCCCTGCGATCCCCCAATTGAATTAAATAAAATACATTTTTAGAGCCGCGGTGTAGCCGTCATGACGGCTCTGTGGGCCGGCCCAGCTCCCGCGCTTCAGGTTCGCGGCAGCGCGATGTGACGTCATGACGTCACGCGCGGCCGTGTAGGACTAGCTGCAGTGGAGCTGCTGAGGTAAGTGATTTTTTTATTTTCACAGGGAAGAGGAACCGAAAATGTGTGCAGGGGGTGGAGAGAAAACGAAAATGTGTGCAGGTGGGGAGAGGAAGCGAAAATGTGTGCAAGGGGGGAGAGGAACCAAAAATGTGTGCAGGGGGGGGGGAATGAGGAACTGAAATTGTGTGCAGGGGGGAGGGGCTGAAAAAGTCTGCAGGGGGGAGGGGCTGAAAATGTCTGCAGGGGGGGAGAGGGGCTGAAAATGTCTGCAGGGGGGGAAAGGGGCTGAAAATGTCTGCATGGGCGGGAGAGGGGCTGAAAATGTCTGCAGGGAGGGAGAGGGGCTGGTAATGTCTGCAGGCGGGGCAGAGGGAATGAAAATGTCTGCAGGGGGGAGGGGCTGAAAATGTCTGCAGGGGGGTGAGAGGGGCTGAAAATGCCTACAGGGTTAATGAAATGTCTTGGGTGGTATTTAAAAAAATAGAGCAGCTTTGGGGGGCAGGATATCTTTTTTGTGTGAATTAACAGTGTTTTTTTGTCCCCACCAACTTGTGGTACATATCCTTGTTTAACATGTGGATATTGCACAGGTAATTTCAAAGGAGACAATATTTCACAACATTTATCAGGCATTCCTATTAAATTAATTGCTTTGTTTTATATCTTGGTGCTGTTTCTGTGACAGTCAGCTATGCCTTAATTTGACATATGTGAATAAATATGGCTAAATATAGCCTTTGCTGAAATCTATGAATGTCCTGGTTCTTTTCTAATCTTGTCTAGTCCATCAATTGGCAACTTTTAGTGTCCTCTTCATAAAAGCACAAGAAAATCCACTGTTATACTAATTTTCAGGCACTTATTCAGGGGAATTAGGAAATTATCTGCAATGCTATAGTTTCTGTTAAATCTTACTTGCAAACACAGACCTATTTTGCACAATGTCTGCAGTATATTATATATTGATTAAAAATCTAAAAATATCCATTTCAATGAAGGACAGGTATGAAATAAGTCATGCAAAATTAAAAACTGTTTTTATTGATGACTTTCAGGGACATTATTCATTACTGCTTAAAAAGTCTACACTACAGTATACAATGCTAACAGTGATATAAGTCATGTTGACAATCTATACAACATCAAATTAAAAAAAGCTATTCTCAATGACTGAAGATTTATGTCTTAAACAAGACTAATTATATATGAAATATTTATTTTTATGTCAATTAAACACGGATACTTTATTAATGTGAATGCATTTTACAACTGCAATGTTTTTAAAATGGTTTATTTGTATTTTTATATTTTTTAAATATACTGAGAAGTAAAATACAATGTAATAAAATAAATATTAATATTATAATACAAACATGTAAATGCACTACTCTGTAAACAATATTTCAACTGGAAATTGAGACCTGGACAAAAAGCTTGGGAATAAGAGTGTTATTTTATTATTTCCCAGACATACCCACACAATACTTAGAAAACCTGATCAGTGACAAAAATGTGATGTCAGCACTTCTTGCACTATAGATACACTGGTGATTAACAATATTACAGTCTAGTAAGTTGACACCTAAAAGACATAGTGAGGAGCCAAGTATCATGCACAGATAGATATGTAATCTCGTAAACAATTTGTTTTTATTATACATGTACCGACATATAGAAAAGAAAGAGATAAATATATGAAGTATATCTTATTATGTATTGTAAACAATGTGTAAAATTGCAGGAATTTGATGAAATAAGAAAGATAGTACCAGGTAGAATAGGTTAATCAAATTCATGGTAACACAATATATCTGTTTATAGGAATTCTTCGTGCACAAGGCTTATTTGAAGTATACATTTTCAAGAAATATATCACAATCAGCTGTACTTGTAAATAGATTTACATTCTTTAGTAATGCAGATGTCAATATTTTTTAGTGCTGGAATCTTCAAATAAATCCCTCCATATAATGGATAGTGTTATTTCCATTCTCTATTATTTTATTTTTATTTATTTTTTTCCATCTTACAGAGATTAATCTATATTGTATTTATTCGAAATAACGGCTTTGCTGTGATGTATATTATGACCAAGAATGGGCAGCAAAGAATAAGGTAATGCAGTACAAAAGGCATATCCTGATGCTACTGATGCTAAAAGATGCATCACACCGGATTGAAAATGTGCAGATTGATAGGTCTTCCTCTCAAGTGCACTGGACAATTGAGTCTCAAGATAAGGAAAATTTCACAATGCATACTAAAGTTCTACTGACCAAACAGAGGTCATTTGTTTTTTAATTTATATTTAATTGCAAACCAAGGTGAAGGGACATATACAAGAAGTATTGCATACTGCACCACGCTGTGCCAAAAGTGATAGATTTTTGTATTTCCACTGGTGAAGAGATCAAAGACATATTTTTTCAAGATTTGTAGCTATAATTTAGAATGCAATGTGTACAATGCAATGTGTTAAACATTGACAGAGGGCATATAACAGAAGTGGCCCTTTATATATTTAATCTCTAATTCATTAAGGAACTTAATTAACTAACTTAATTAACTTCTTTAAGGAACCTTAAGTCCATTTATGTGGCATATTTTGTGTTTTTTCACTCTGCACTGTTTCAGTGCAAAACCGAAACATACGCCAAAGAACGCAATTCATGCTTGTACATAAATGACACTTCCAACGGCCAACGATTTGAAGGGCAGAACAGGAAGGAGACGGGACGTATGCACACAGTCAATGTACAGAGTGAGTGTGTCAAGGTCGAGCGTACTGTTGAATTAATTTCCAGAATAAATCAAACTTGTCCAGTCCAATTGTAGATTTTGCAATAAAAAAGAGATTTACTTCATTTTTATATCTTAAGTTACATAGTTACCATACAGCCTGCATACCAGGATTCTTAGCAGAGTGCCTGCACTCAGTTGACTGCAGGTCAATTTAAAAACTTTTTCAATGGTGGGTGTGTTTACAAAATTATGTCATCACAGAGGTCAATGGCTTACAATGAATCAGGAGTACCTTCACGGATCTACTTTCTCAGAAGAGATATTTGCACAAGATATAGTTCCTAGCCTTTTCACAGTATTATACCTGCAATTCCTCAATATAATAATATGTATTATAACAATAGTATATAATAATATTGCAAATCAGGTTGCTGACAATAAATGTTATTATTATTATATATACAACTTCAACAGTACGCAGTAGTGTACAATTCAAGCTTCGGACATCTCTAAGGTACATCGTCTCACTTGCATCAGCTACAGGGCAGGTGTAAGTGCCGAGGGATATTGATGATTGATGCTATGTGTTTGCAATCAAGAGCAACTATAAACATGCATTTAATGTACACTAGATATGAATAACTTCTTGATAAATGTATTTCAAAACATTTTTCATTAATTTCATGACTATATTATTAACTGGTGACAAAACTGAATACTTTTTTGTCTGTGCATACTGTTGGGGCTATATATTCCACATATGCATTGCACATATCCTACAGTATGTTGTGTCTGTCTCAATGCGGCAAATGCTGTATATGCAGAGTGTACCCACTCCTAAATTGAACAAGAGACGTTTCTTCAGATCCACTTTAAGTTGAATACGGACGTGTGTACGCACAAATTATGTGCATTTAAAAAGAAACGCAAATTGCGCTCTTTTTGCGTGCCTTAACGAATAAGGACCTATATATCTGGAATATGCACACAAGAATGTTTTCTTAAAATAAAGTGTCATACACTACACCCGCAACCGTTTAAAAAAAACCTGCACCCAACATACACTAGCTATTGAAAGGGACAAGTGTATCTTCAAGTTCTAAAATAGCAACAGTGAAAAGATGTAACAAGAAAAATGAATAAGTCTGTGCGTGTATGTTAGGGAATTTAGACTGTAAGCTCCAATGGGGCAGGGACTGATGTGAGTGAGTTCTCTGTACAGCGCTATGGAATTAGTAGCGCTATAGAAATAGCTGATGATGATGATGATGTGGGACAAAGTACACTACTATGTTTATTGTCAGAAACACAGTAAAATATTACAACATTTAGTAAGGAAACATGAAAAATAAATTGAATTAGCCAAGGCTCCAAGACTTCCAAAAGGTTCAAAATAAAGTCATGTTCTACTAGAAAGACATCACAACAACGATAAATATAACCATAACACATACATGTTTAAAAGGAGGGTGGGTATATCTTTTGCATGGAGATGGCTACTGCAGCTAGATATGTAGATAACTACTTGCCATGCCAACACTGTTTGGGATTTTTTGTTAAAAACATTTTATAGAAGCATGAAACCTGTATTAAAATGAAATCAGGAAACAAGGATCCACGAAAAGAACGATTTAAACAGTCAGCATCTGTTAAGCTTCTCCCATTGGCAGCTGATATTACTATGTATAAAGAAATTGTCCATAAAATACCTCAAGACAGAATTTCACTGTATGTTAGACTCAACTTCCAAATGCTTACATTTATGGATACTTGAAAAATACACGATAGGACACAGCATGTCTGTAGGGCCCAGAAGCTGAGACAACTAGCACATTCTGTTTTTGCTGTCAATGAGTAAAACACCAGTGATCTGAAAGATGCTATTCATACAATCAGATTTACTTTGTTAGTCGAGGGTGTAAGGAAATTGTATGGTTTTAGCATATCCGCTAACAGATACAGAACACCAACTATGGCTTAACAATTGATTATTCCCTAAAAATAGACTAAATAGACTAAAAAAGGAGAACATTCTTCCCTTTTTAGTTAGAGTATATATATATATTCTGAGACTTAGCTGTAACAGCTGTTTAGGATGACTCTTCACTTTTACTAATTACTCAGAAGTGATGGTCCCATTTAAGAGATTAGTGCTTGATTTTAATGTGTATAGTTCCCAAAAAGAGAATTCTGAGTAAAAAGCAAATTAAAACTTGTACACACAGACATCCAAACCAAACCCTTCTGTTTGGAAGATGATGACTGAAACTGTTTTAGCTCAATCATACTGTTCAACAGAAGATAAATAGAAACAGAAAAAATACTCTTGGAGATGATCATAAATAGGTGTGTATGAGAGCCTATTAAATCCTGAAAAGGAACTGAGCGACGTCTAGAACCAGCTAGACATCAAAGGTAAAATGGTTAGGAAGGGGCCTGTGCTATTTACCAAAGATATATGTATTGCATTGGTGATTCTTACTGTAACAATGCCTCCTCCTCACGTTGGATAGTCTATCCATATAGATGGCTCCCTCTGCAGGTATGCTCTAGAATGCAGCTTAGGCTGAGTTTTAGTCCGGTAGTTATGACAGCAGAGTAAAATGATGTCACTTAAACAAAGGGCATTTCACTATTTCACTATATTCATTGCAGGTCGCTGTCCATGATCAAAATATTGTGCAGCTAACCTTACTACTTCTTAGTAATTAAGCATCAAAGAAAGAAGAAAAGGGTGTTCTCTAATTGAGGCAGTCATTGGGACTCCAAATTAAATATTCATAAAATCTTCAAAATACTTATAGTAAAATGGATACATTAGGTGAAATGTTAAAGGCATTCAAGTGCAAAATTATGAGAAAAGGTAATTATCAAAATATTGATGTAAGTTTCCTGTCACAGTCAATGTACTAGAAAATCCATTCTCTCATATATTATTTTATATCTTGTTTAAATGTTATACACTTTATATTTTTCTATAAAAACTTTTATTTTTGCATGATTATATGTCTTATGTGAGGCCAAATGATTAGAGATGTTCACTGACCCCCGTGTTTTGTTTTTGGTATTGGCTTTGGATCTCGATTAACTTCATGTTTTGGTTTTGTCAAAATCGCCCTCGTGTGTTTTGGTATTGGTTTTAGTTTGGGATCCCTATTTTTTTTTTCTAAAATCCATATTTATTTCTAAAATTACATAATTTGGCTCTTTTTTTGTTCCTACATTATTATTAACCTCAATAACATTAATTTACAGTCATTTACAGTCAATTTTTGTCAAGTAGCAAGAAAACTGCTACCCCTCCTGTTTCTGTATGAGCAATGGCACTGAGCACTGGAGAGTGACAAAAACACTGCTACACATGTTTCCGAGGACGTGCAAAAGTAACGAGCCGGCTCGCGAGCCTACTCGGTTCCCTTATGTTTGGGTGGGCTCGGCTTTCAGAAAACCAAGCCCAAACATCTCCACAATTTATGTGGTTTTGGGACTTTTGCAATAAATCCTCACAAACTTCCTTTCCACCTGCTTCCTACAAACTTTTGCCTTTTCTCATCCTTATAGATTTTATTATCATTTGTTACTCTTGTGCATTTAGTTAACACATAACACATAATGTTAATAGTGAAGTTGTTAATAGAATCAGACAGGTTATTCGGAAATGTCGCCAGGTGGGTTGTTAGTAAGTTAGAGATAGGAAAGTAAGAGATGTCTGGGTTAAATGGTTAGCATACGCATGTATAATGTTAATGAGCTTATCATGTTTAGCCAATTATGTCATTGTTCCACCAGTAATAAGGGTTAGACTCATGGGCACAGGGTATCAATGGTCCCCCAACCCTGTGGGGGAAAACACCTAGGGAATAGAATTACTACCTATCTACCTATCATAGCCTGAATACTGCCCCCAGTCCACCCCTGTTTTAGCCCCTGTGGAAATATAGAGGGGAATATAACCTGAAATTTGGAATTTTGGAAGTGTGTGTGATCTGGTGAATACGAACTGCACTTCCATCCCAGGTAATAGCTGTGACTGTGATTCTATAGTACTCCGTGGCTTTGTGACTTTGCATATCTGCCAAAAGCGCAAAGGTATTGCGCTCTACCTACCATGCGGCAAAGGGCTAACTACTTGGCCAAGTGGCCGGGATCCTTGGAAGAGTCATAAGACCCTGCAACTGCGTGCATTCCTCTACGCAAATTTTAGCATCCACCTATTTAGATGTATATCTGCATAAAGTTGCATTTGATTTGCAACAATCTGCCAAGGTCATTTCTGAGAACCCATTACAGTCCTCACATCTTATTATGCTGCTATACAGTACACTTTTAAATTGCCTTTAAGAGTCTCCTAAAAAGAAAGGAATTCATCTTCTAACAATCTTTATCTCTCCTACCAATTCTATTTGCATATAGTTATGAGTCTCATGAACAAATAGAACACTTAAATGTACACTCCAATCTTGAGATTAAAAAGTATGCATATTTATAAATATATAAAATAATTCTCCCAAATAAAATGCATATATACAAATGTCAGCACAATTTTTAACAAGGATTAAATCATAGCTAGTGAAAATTTTTTAGAAAGAGAATCTTTCTAACTAAATATATTGAGGCTACTCATAGTAAAAAGTAATATTTAAATATATATTTAATATTGTTTTCTCTCAAAATATAATAAATGTATGTGTTCTCACAATTATTTACTTTTAAGCAGATGTATAAATAATAATAATAATAATAATAATAATAATAATAATAATAATAATAATAATAATAATAATTTAACTATATATTGTTATAGTATTTGATTTTATAAAGATCTTTGATCTTTAATTGATCCCACTCTCTCATTACCTATCCTAGCTAATACACATGCACCTACTCAATTTACACTCTCTCTTTCTCCTATTCACTTTCACCACTTCTCTCCCAAACTTCTCTCCTCTCTCAATCATCCTATTTCTCCCTCCCTTATTTCCCCTTCACTACTTCCCCCCTTGCTAGTCTGCATACATGAACTGTTTTGTTTCTTGTTCCCACCACTCTCACAAGTCTACATAAACAGAATTAAAACATCACACACAAAAATCATCCTTACATGTCCCCTTTCTCACCATGCTCCTTCTCATGACTACTGGTGACATCTCATTTATCCTTGAGCCCCATACAATTCACACTATATCCTCTGATCTATCTGATCTCTGTTACAAATCTGGTTTGATACAGGCCTAATTAGTCAGAGCAGGACCTGGTGCTGAGTCTTTACTAGGGTTTCCAGAATCAGGAGGCAAGACACGGATGTTGGTTCTTCAATACTTCAATGAGTAGATAATAAACATATATATATAAATATGCACAGATGACAGGAATGAAGTATAGTCTTCGGATTTATATTACAGATATGATAATGGAGAGGCATAAATACGTATAAATGTTACAGCTAATACGTGGAAGTATTAGTGACGTACATAATACATAAATAACTAGAATGGTTAGATTAATGGAAGCAGCGACAAGTGCTGCAAATCACAGGGAGAACATATAGAAATGCAAGATCAATATACGAGAAGGCATAGTACTGGGACTGAGGCAGAGAGGAATCCAGAGCAGAATCCCACATACAGCAGTGCAGGGAGACACGATAAGTCACAGTGCAGAGATGGAAAATCCGGCAAGGTAAAGTACACAGGAGGTTTTGGTAATTAGCTATGGTTTAGCGTTACCATGACTGTAGCAGAGCCAGTGATACAATGCAGCGGAGCGTGGCAAGGTGATATACACAACAGCAGTCTTGTTCACAGCACTGTAACAGATACTGGATTCTACTACTACTAATTTTGATTAGCGCTGGCTTGCCTGAGGCGCGGGGTCTAACGATCTCCCCGGTGTTCACCAAGAACCGCCACAAGGCGGGATGGGCTTCGCTGCCAGGAGTCGAAGGTCGCGGTCCTCAGGTTCGCCCCAAGATGTAGTGCAGCGGAGTGGAGCAGAAGATGCGGAGTCAGACAAGCCGATTCGGTGCACAGGAATGGAGTCAGGCAGAATCAGGAGGCAACTCGGAGTCAAACAAGCCGGGCTCGGTACACGGGTCACAAGAACAGAGATATGGTCAGCAAGCCGGGTCGGAACACAGGGGTTGGAGAGCCAGGATAGCCTAATAGGCAGAGATCAGCACACAGGAAGACACAGGAGACTGGAAGACACAGCAATCTACGAAGCACAGGAGCCAGGAACAGGAATTGAACTTGTTGCTGTCACGGCTAGGAATATTTGTGGATACCCAACCTCTACTTAGATGGTAAAGCAGAGGGTGGTGGAGACAGAACACGCTGGGATAAGTTCAGATGAAGAATCACAATGAAGAAATACACAGACGATAAAGTAGTGTTGCAACTTTAGTATTTTGTTCAATGGTGCAACAGCAGTAATAAAAGGCATGTACAACTCAGCTGTGCTGAGCACACGGTAGTTGTGAAATAAAACAACCACATCAGTACTTCAAGTGGTAACATGAGCAACAGCATGAAAAACAAGCAATACAGTTCAACGCTGAGATGATGATCCAGAACACTTGTAACCTTGAAACACAGACAGCAATAAAGGAGAATCACTGACACAGCTTGAAAGTCCGATGAGGATAGTAAATAGACTTGGCTGATCCAGATGGAATGTGATTCACTTTAGCGGATGGTGATAGGTAATGTAACGGTTCTTGTCAGCGGAACAACAGATATATATATATAGTCCAAGAGCTTGGTGAACTAGAGACATGCAATAGAATGTTGCTAGAAGTACAGCGTGACAACAGAAGTCCAACACCCAGAGAAACGTAAGTTCATCCCTTTGACAGAAAGCAGCTGATATTGCACAGAACTTAATTAAAGGAACTGGCTCTTAGCTCGGCAATGATTCTTAGAAATAGTCCAGCAATTCACAAACAGCAGAATGATAATAATAGCCGTGCCAGACCTAGAACCACAGATGACCAGAACTTGATTGTAGTTCAACAGAATAATGAACAGCCGAGCAGAGCGGTAATGAATCCAATCAATATGAGCACAGTTTATAGCAAGGAACTCACGACAGTTCTATGTGCAGATGAAAGTTCAATGAATAGTTGCAGCTTAGAGATGAACCATGAAATGATATTCAGTAGGGCCAAATGGAGATCAGCGATGACAGGCAATCTCGGCAACCGAATAGCATCCAGGAGACACTCATGGAGTTAGGTATGCAGCCAGAACCCACGGTAGTGTGAGTAACACGAAGATCAGGCAATGAATCCCTGATCACAAGAGGTTGATATAGTCTTCAGTAACCAATAAGCTTCAGAAGGAGGTTTCCAATTAGGATAACAGAAAACAGCTATGAAAAGGTAGAGACTCTGAAACAGGAGACAAGCACCAACATAGTTCCTTAAAGGGCAAGTCACACAGCAGCACCTAGTTATGAAAGCGGTGTGTGACAGTTGCTCTGACAAGGCTGCAGTGTCCAGGTGAGCTTAATATAGTCTGTGGACAGTAAAAGCCGCCTCCCAGCCACGATCATGTGACCAACCAAACCAGGAAATGCTGCTGTACACAGAGACAGGAAATCAGCAGCAGAAAGCAAGTAAGTTTGTGACAGTAAGCGAACCAGCCTGTTTGGTATGACAAAGGTTCTTATACTGCAGGGTTGAAGGTACTGAGAGACTGTGTATCACAGTAGAGGCACACTTGAGAGTAAACAGAGTCTTGTAATATGCACATGAAGATACTTGCAACAAGGAAGTCCCAGGAGAAGTGCTCCAGCACTTGGTTAAAGAAATGGAATTCTTTCACAAGGAATACACAGGTTCAGGATACACAAGGGTCCATGGAGTCAGGGTAGAAAACAAGTTGCACTTACAGCGAGCCAGTGTCAGTGCTGAGTTTAAATAGAGCAGGTTTTAAATAGAGGGCGAGTCATGTGGTCCACAGGAGAACAGAGCAGACATGGAAAGTAGCCAACCTGGACAGGATTGTTACACCCTCCTCCCAAAATTTTCCATCCACCCTGTGCTTCAAATCCTTCCACACTTATCCACATATCTCCAAAAACCCTCTCTTCTCTTCAATGTACACTGCGGAATGCCTGATCCATTTGTAATAAACTTACATCCATTCATGATCTATTCATTTACGATTCCCTCACCCCACCCTCCAGGTCATTACATGAATGTGGCTCACCTCCTCTGAGCCAGATTCTGAGCCACACACAGATACCTGGAAACAGACAAGGTGGTGGAGTAGGCATTCTAATTTCTCCAAGCTGCACCTTCCAAGTCAGACATTATGAACCCTCCCTCACATTTACTTCCTTTGAAGGCCAGTCTATTTTATCCTCTCCACTTTCATGTTGCTGTCATTTATTGCCCCCAGGTCTAGTTTCCCAATGCCTTGAACACTTTGCAGCCTGGCTCACTTATTTCCTATCCTTTGACCTGTCTACTCTCATACTAGGTGTTTTTAACATTCCCATTGATAATCCCACTGTCTCTTCTGCCACTATACTTCATTCACTTACTTCCTCCTTTGGTCTCTCTAAATGGACCTCATCTCCCACCCACTGTGATGAACACTTCCTATACTTTGTCTTCTCCTGCTACTTCTCCAACTCTGGTTTCTCCAACTCTGTCTTCCCAATTTCCAACCACAACCTCCTTTACTTCAGCCTCATCTTACCTCATGCCCCGCCCCTTATACCCAAATCTACTTGTGCACAGCAATGCGTAAGTACTCTAAACCCAATCCACTTCTGATTTTCACTAAAACAACTACTTTCTTCTATGATTGCATTGCTCTGCAATAATCAGACTGCCTCTTTCTAGAACAATATACCCACTTCAGTCATATATATGGACATGCAGCTACAGTGACCACATACAGTCTCCAACCATGGATCACCAAATAGACCCGCTTCCTACAAAAGTGTTCCCGCACTGCAGAGTGCCTTTGAGGAAATTTCATTCCTATCCTCCACTATAAATTCATCCTTTCAACTTACAGCATTGCCTTTTCAATTGCCAAACAAACATAGTTCAAATATTTAATATCCGCCTAGTCTTCTAACCCATATATCGCCTCTTTGCTTCCTTCAACTCACTTCTTTGTCCACCTGTCCCTACTCCCCCTTCCTCCCTTACAGCCCATGATTTTTGCCACCTACTTCAAAGACAAAATCGACAGTATTCAATAATATATTTCCTCATGCCAAATCCCACACCCTCCACCAACTCTACCTAACTTCCCCTACACTCCCCAATCCACCCTCATTTCATTACTCTCCAGTAACTGAAGTCAAAGTCACTTCACTCACCACATCATCTCAATCTACAAGCCATCCCCTCATCCCTATTCCCTCAACTTCTCTCTAACTTACCTTTACAACCTGTCTCCCCTGTTGTGAACTTACAGGTATTTATGAGGGCTAACCCATCACATAATGGTGGGGAATAAGGCCTAAATCACAACTGCAGTGTAAATATGGTATATCAAATGAATCCATTGATATATTGAACTACTAAAGTGTAAAATGTGAAGACAGAAAGTCTGATGTAGATGTATGATGGCTTTGCACATTCCAGTGTAAGAAGATAGGAGTGTCACCTATGACTGTTACAAAGAGCCCCTGCTGTGAGATATATCCTGGCCTGGGATGGAGTTTTTGACACCTGAATTGACTTTTAGGAACCACTCAGCATGGTGTCTGGCTCAAAGATGTGATTACTTGACTATATGTGATATAGACAAAAATAATTCAGTTTTAAAATACGCCACTTAAAATTAATAAAAGTAGTGATCAACCACATATTCCTCAATAGCATGATGAAGGGCAGCTCATATGTCAAATTAAGAATTCTGTCCCACAGAGAAGTTGAGGAAATGAGTGGAAGCTCTACGAATACAAAGTATTTCGGCGTGTTTGGTATTAAAAGATGGATAAATTCATAGGGAATTTGCAAATAAGAAAATCTGTGTGACGCTCCACAGAAAAGTTGGGTCACATAGTAGAATTGGGTAGTAAATCAGACAACATGCAAATGGTGATGGAAAAAGTATCACAGACCACATAGTTTTTATATGTGACTTCTGCACTGCAGACTAATTTCTGTTAATGCAATTCTGATTTTTTTTTGTTTTGATGTATGTATGGCCAGCGGTACAGTACCACTTATATTTATATAATTGTCTGCAGACGCTATGTGTGGAGAACTGCACCTCCATTGTTCTGAATATTCTGTGTGTGATGTATATATATATATATATATATATATATATACATATGCAGTTTTTTTTGTGTACAGTACTAGCTCTTTAGGTGGCTCCATGCTTGATATTAGCCATGTAACCCTACTGCTATAAAAATGATTCTGTGTCTACCACATAGAATTATGTACCATGGCTTGTTTTGTGCTCTGACAGTGTTCCCTGCTTTCACATTGCAAAAGCTAGCAATAGCCAATCACAAAGATTGGGTTCGAGGGAAGTCATGTGACAGTTTCTTCTGCATGTGACTGGAGTGACAGTGTGGCTGGCACGAATGCTCCTCAGTACTTGCTTCTGTAGTATAAACGTGTTTACTAATATTAATTAAAAATGTTTATTAGATAACATTGTACACTATGTGAATAACCAACACTTTGTGATTCACCCAAACTTGTTATTTACAATACAAGATTTGGCTACAAAAAATGCTATTTCAGGCTAATTGCAGCAATTATTTGCTTTGTTTCAAAATCAAGCATTTGTAAACCCAACTCTAGAATTCATGTGTTTGCCCCCCTGCAATGGAAAGTCAGGTTAATATTGAAAAAAATAATTTTACCTTTATAGCTCATACCTAAAAAGCCAATTTTGGAGTTTAATGGTCCTTCGAGAATATGGTGAACGTTTGTTATTAAATCTTGTTTGCAAAATATATGAATTACAATGGTATTAGATGTGCCCCTTTCCTGTGTTTTATATTAAGACCAGGCTTCTTTTTTTCTTCAAATTTATTCTGGATGGATACATCTGATGTAATTTATTTTTTAACAGGACTCCTATTTTTAACTTATTAATTTACAGACCTGATGAGAGCAGAAAACCATTTAACTTGCTCATCAGACTAATTATGTTTCTATGGATATGATATCAGTTTTCATGATAAACGTAACCATTGAGCAAAGCAAATTCCTCATGTGTATATATTAGAAAAAAATACTTCTTAGTTACATGTATCCTGCTTGAGATAGAGCAAATAATAACTAGGGTGTTCAAAACATGGGGTGAAGATGGAGCAAAGTATATATTATACAGGAAATTGGGTTTCTCTTATTAGTCTTGTTTTTGTAACCAATAAGTGTATGGTGAGGTTAAAAAGATTGCATTTGTTTCGCTTTTCAATTGCCATATCATTTGCTATTTTTTATTGCTTTCTCATGTACAAATTGGAATTATAATATACTTGATTTATATTCTCCATGGATGCCAAGGCCACATAATACTCTCTTGCATTTCTTATTGTTTGGTGATACATTTATTTTTTCCACATTGATAGGAACATAAATGAGGATGCCTTAGTTACACTATTGTGCTTTGCATATTTTACATGCTTGAGATATCAACAGGTATAGAAAGGTACATTAGGATAAGCAGCAGTACAAAGTCTATTACAGAAATCTTTCCAATTACTTTTATCATATAAACTACAGAAACTATAGGCTAAAGAAGAGTGAATGTGCAGAAAAATTATTTGCGGATGGTTTTGGTTATTTGTCCAATTGTTCGATTTACACATAAAACCTATTTAAAACATTTAGATATGGAGCATTTAAAATGTATATAATTAACCAGTTTTGGTGCAATATTAATGCACATGTAATTTTGTCTAAACCTCTATATAAACAGAGGGAATAATGCGGTGAAACATTAGACTAATTACTTTCCAATCTGCAGCATTATTTGGCCATGAAAACTGACAATTCTTGTACAATATCCTGGATGGTTATATCATCATTGATATATAGCTCTGCACAGCTAAGCAGCAATACAATTAATGTATTAACAATATATGCTGTAAAAGTCTTGACAAAGATCTATTGAATGATTGAAACTTTGGCACAATGTGGGTGATAAAACTTGGGCGATTTTTGCTAATAATATGGTAATATGATAATATAGTACTACTTTTTTGTGTCATTTCTCATGTAAAACGGAAACTAGAGAAACACATTAGCGATTTGTTTTATACAGCAAATAAATGAAAAGCACCAATCTCATGAAATAATTAAATTAAATTATAAATAACAATATTATTAGAGGGATATCCAAATAGAGAACAACATTAGTTCATGTTATATTCAGGTGTGATTTTCAAATAATGAGAACGTCACATCTTCTGGCTGCTGCAATACCCCAAGTGAGAATTTTGTGTTGTTTAATAATTATGGACCACCTGACAAATTTTGACCCTGTATCCTCTTCTCTTTGAGGGATGATTTTGAAAAAATGTTATATGGAAGCCCTTAACATAATTAATACAATTGAGTTTAGAATAATCATTTTACAATGTTTTGGAGTGCTTAAAGCAAACAAATGCAACAAAGCATAACATTTTAAACTGGAAAAAAATGTCATAATATAGACTGAGAACAACAGGAATGTTGAACCATGCTCATGGATCACATGCAGCAGAAGATGCAGAAACAGACATCCTGAATCTTTATTAGATCTGAGAAGCTAAGTCATGCTCTATTGATAATAAGTTCTTCTTATGCTAACGTGGATCTGAAGTGGTTTTCGTTTGCGAGAGCTTGCCTAACCTCCGTTCTCCTGTACCAATGCTGATTGTCAGACTGCAAACTAATCTAAAAGCAGAGTTCTTAAAAACAGTTTGCAGCTGCATTTCGTGGATCTCATTCAAAAGAGCTACTCTACTCTTCAACCTGGCATGACAGGGACCCTGACATGTGTGACCCCGCCCCCCTCCGGCCCCTTTATTGGGAGGCCTGGCTTTTGGCAAGGATACATATGGAAAGCATTGTAACCCAACTTATTTGATGATATGCTACTTCTAAAAGAGTTCATAGGCTCTTTACTTTTCGACTACATGTCTATAGTTTGGTTTGTAACAATTCTAATATTATATATATATATATATATATACACACTACATAATGAGGCATGTATTCTTTACTTGCTTGTTGTTTCAAGCTATATTCATATGTGCAGCAGTTGAAGTGGGCCAGTATTCAGCGCTAGGCAATACCAGCACTTCTTTCCTCTCTAAGAGGCAGGTACTAATCATGAGGGTGACAAGAGTCCACTTGCTTCTGACTCACTGTAGTGGTGGTATATGGTGCCCGCAATAAATCTGGATAGCACAGCTGTATCCCAGGTAATGCTCTACTGCACATGTATCCACAGGATGCATCTGATAGGAGTAATAGGTAGCATCCACTCTGGTCTGGATCCTTTTCCAGCTCAGTATCTCAAATTTAAACCATGGTATTTACCAAGGGCAGAGGTGGTACAAGTACCATTTTTGCCCTTTAATTGCTAACCGGAGGTGCCACCCACAGGATGACATATGAATACCTCCTTATTTTGCAAGTTGTATATTGGAAGCTATGCAGCAACTAAAGCTGCCAGCAACTAATAGCACTTCCAGCTCATGCTGGGTCAGGGCCAGAAGTGCTCAGCTTTTCCATGGTATCCTTTTTTGACTCTGCTTATATCTTGACTAGCCAAAGGTAATATAGCCACTTAATCTCCACAGTAGTGGGAGATGTCAATTCATCCTCCAGGAGTAAACATTTTATTCATACTCATGCTTTGATTGCAAAAACAAAAGCTTGCTCTGTGGGAACCAATTCATTTGTTGTAAAGACAACACAATGGTTAGAAACAGGAGAGGTGGAGAACAAGACCACAGACAAGACAGCCAGGAATGAGGGTTGGTTGGGAGTGTACGGACACAAATTTATGGGACAATTAATTTAGCATTGAGCTAGTGTTAGAAAAAAGATCTAATATTAATTTCAAACAAACAAATTCCTTAGGTGGCCCCTGATTATTCACTCATTTTGACTGGCCAAGTGATAAGGTGGGTACAGGGGCAGACTTAAAAATTTTTATGGGGCAAGCGATTTGTGCCCCACCCCCTTTTTTGTTAATAGAAGCAGAGGGCTTTCAGCGGTAGCTCACTATACTCGTGTTACCATCGGCTGACAGGTAAGCAGATAATGCTGCTTGGCCACACTGATTGTATTAAAGCAGGATTACCTGCCGCTGGAAGCTCTTTGCTGCTGGGGGGGGGGGGGCGATTGCCCTGATCACCCCCCCCCCCCCCACTGTATCTGCCACTGGGGAATATTAGGGAGAGATTGAAGAACATGGAAGAAAGAAATGGACATATAGAGACATCAGAGAAGCTTGGAGGGACACAGAAAAAGGTGAAAGACAGAGCAGGTGGTCACAGATGCAATAGCCTTGTATTATTTAATATGCCTTTGTGATTTATGATATAGTGGTATAAAGCATCTAAAATGAATTCAAACTATAAAATTCCCTAATGCTCCCATCCATCCACTTACATTTTAAACACTGCATATGTGTACTCTGCATCCCAGAGACCAAAGATATTTTTTTCACTCTAAAGTTAGATATCACCTTTAAAACTGTGAATTTGAGTATGTGTTTCCGTTCCTTTTTCATTTCCCAAACCATCCTTGTGTTTATGTGTTGGATTTAGAAAAAACAGGTTAGTGTTTTTTTTTTGATTCTTATTTAACCAAAAATTGTATATTTGGTAGAAAGTGATTAAAAAAATACCCATTTGTCTACCCCTCCCCTGTAGATTGTAATCTACAATTCTCCAGGGCACCTGATTAGCTTGGTCCCTTTTTATCTCTCACTCCTCATGTTGCTCTCCTAAAGTTATAGTGAAAGCACATTGATAAGGATATTTTATGACACATTGGCCTCTGTTTCAGATTCAGCGATTTTGGTTTATCTCAAGTCACATGGTTGAATCAGCTATTTTGGTATATTTACACATAGGTAGTAAAAACAGGTTTTAGTTTCAAAAAGTTTGGGGCATAAACCCACCCTTAATTTACATAGCTATATAAATTGCTCAATTCACACACAGAAAAAAAGCACATGGTTTAGCCACAGGAGCACATTGAAAACCACTTCCTGCACAGAGCCATCTTACAGAGTATTACTTTCTGTAACCTAGCTCAGCCCACAGACATAAGTATAATATACAACTCACCATAGCTCCTAGGTCTAGTTACTAGCCTGGACAGCCAAGAAAATACAAATATTCTCCTCATTCTCTGTCCCGTCTCCCACAATTTATTGTCTTCCCTCTTTTCCCTACTGTGGATTAAGGCTGTGAATTGTTATAGTTGTGTTATTGTTACATGTAGATTAGTCGAGTGAGAGGCAACATAGAGGGCAGTTCATGCTTGTGCATAAATTAGACTACAGAGTTACATGTGGCTATAATGTGAGACTATAAGCAATGGAGTTGGTTGGGTACAGTGCTGTTTGATTGGAATATGTATAGTTTATGATGTAAAAGAAATGATGGTGTGACTTGTGATTGTATGAGATATGAATATATGTATTGATATAGGACTGTGTGTACTAAATGGCAGCAAAGGATTAAGGTTCCTGTCTGTGCATACTATGCATTTAATAGTGTTGAGAGGACTGTGGTTTGTGACTGGAGGATTATGTAATATCTATAAAATAATTGTGGATTCTGTGTAAAGGCTGCTCCAAAGAATTATAGAGATTATAACTGTGCGCATTATATATAGTGTGAAATAATGTGACACTATACGGTATATGTAAAGTTAGAGTGAGTGGTATATGATATAAATGGTATTTGAGTTTTATAGTGTTGTGCATCTCTGTGTCATGTTATGGAGACTTGGGTTGGAGTCGTATTTGTCTTAAAAGCATGAGCTCCTCTGTACACACACCACAATACATGTAGGTACACACTCATAAACACAACAGGTAGCAGTGATTCTGACACAGACACAGACACACGCACAAACACATACAACATGCATACATATTTTTAAAACAGACAATGAATATAATGCATTGTATTAACATCTATGCTGATATATATGATACCATTTATGCTAATAGAGTAAACAAACTAGTTTGTATTCTATTCCATGCTCAGTATACTATTTTTATTATGCATAAGATTGTTATAATTAGAATGTTACTTAGAATACAAAATATTTTAAATGAAGCTACATTTTGAGTACAGTCTTTCTTGATAATAAGCATAAGCTTGTGATATAAATATTGTTCTTGTGGATTTAGAAGAGAAAAGGAATTGTATTCCTTAGGTTAAATTGTAAGTTACCTTTATGAGAAGTTTATTGATGATATTAGTCATAAATACATTTTTAAATGATCATTAACGCGTTTAACACGCCTCATTGATGCTGGTTCGGCTATTCATTGCTATGTATAGTTTTGTCTATATTGTTTTATACTGAATAGTACTGTAATGTTATATTCTACTGTTTTACACTGTATGGCGCTGCAGACATTTTGTGCACCTTTCAAAGTAAATCTTATAATAATAATAATAATAATAATAATAATAATAATAATAATAATGTGAAATGTCATTTTGAGCTGTTTGTTCCTTCATTAGTTTTCATTTCATTCACATATGTATATTATATATATATATATATATATATATATATATATATATATATATATATACAATGGTCAAAGTAAAAATTTAGAAGTGGCGGTATGTAAATTCAGAAGTAGTTATATTGAAATTCCAAGCCACTGGGATTTGATAGTTTTAAAAGAATGCAATATGGTAAGTGGAAATATGACATACCACCGCATACCAGCCCACTTCGACCACTGTATTAACATATATTATTTTTTAATTTCTACTGTTTGAGTGTCTTCATATTTGTACCAACATAGTTACTTACATTACCCTTAATTTTGTTAATAGAAGCAATCATCCAGTGTACTATAGTCAAACAATATATACATGTTTGACTTTGTTTCTGTCTATGTCTTGTCTTTTTCTCTTCATCTAGTCTTGTCATCCAAAATATGCCAAAATTCAGCATTATCTAAGCACAGTTATTTCAGAACAGGTGTCATTACCATTACAGTATATAAGAATACTGACATTATGCCCAAACGCTAAATAATTGCAGAAAAAAGCGGTATGTAGTGGAGCACTCTGGAGATCCCCTAAACACAACAGATTAATGATCAACTTTACATACAGTACAAGGGCATGGCAAGCCATACAAACAAATAGACAAGGAAATACAATATAATGATGGTAATAAATACATAGAACCAGTGGTCAAAGTCAAAGTTTAGAATTGGTGGTATGGAAAATGTAAGTGAATAGAATTAACATTTTTTCAATGAAAACAGTAGGAGAAGTGGCAGTATGGCATATCACCATATAACAGCCCATGTCGACCAATGCATAGAATATAAAATATACACAAACTTTCCGACAGATTTGAAACATTGAGCATACTGCAGCATCCAGTGCTCTGCCGCTCAACATGTCTCTGGCCATCAGTGGAAACAGCTGTCTTTTTCTGAGGAGACCAGCATCTGCTGCACACACATAGGACCAACAATACCATGTGACCTGTGTATTATTATTATAATTATTATTATTATAACTAATAATAATTTCATTTATTTTTAAGGCTCCAAAGTGGTGAAAACATGACATATATAAAACAAGGATATACAAGGCAGACAATATAAATGCAGACATGAAAACAAAAGGTCATGAGAGCTCTGCACATAATTGATTACATTGTTAAGCTTACATTGTCTTCTGGGAGTTGTAGATTGGCTTCTGATATAACATTACATACAGATAGTTAAGTAGGACTAAACTTCCCAAAAAGTTGGTAGCTAGCATCAACCAATTTTCAACCATTTGCAACATAAAAAAAGAAGAATACATTGGTTTAACCAGAGTGCACTAACAGTCCATGACTATCAAATTTCTATATATTAAATGTGAAACCCAATAAATGCTTTAAAATGTAACTTTTATTAACAAGTTTATTAAAATTACAATATTAAAAGCAGCAAAATGATGAAGGGATGATGTGAATAAAGTAAATTTAAAAAAATGCTGAGTGTACTTAATGATCTTTTTATTTATGTTCCTCACAAATTGCAAAAAAATTATCTCTAATAACTCTCTCACTGTATATAATTAATATTCGAAAATCTTCACTTTTATTTGCCAAGATGTGCAACCTTATAATGCTTCTACTAAAGTTCTTATTATTGTCACATCATGAAGTAAGTGTTCTACAGAGATTACCATGATCATTATGAGACTGACCTATAGGGTTTGGAGCATCAAAGGTAATTACCATATATCTATTTTATGTCCCTCAGGATTAATCTTTATTTGAGTTAGTGGGTTAACTGATACTTTCAGTTTTCGAAATACCCAATTCACTTAAGCTATAGTTGGTATGTGGGTCTGAGTATTCATATCTCTCACTCTATTTACAATTACTATGCTTATCACCTCGGCTGTAATATTAAAAATCCTTGATCTGTAATTCTTATCTGCCTTCATATATTAGCTATAGAGCTAGTTACATATGTTTATTCTTACAGGAGTTGTATACATAAAATTCTTTTCTTAGTTACTACCTGTTGGTTGTCATAGATTTGAATCCGTGATAATAAATGGATCTCTACATAGGTTACGGTGTAGGGGGTGATTTGCTGACTGCCTATATAGTCACTAATGCTAGGATATTGGGTATATTTATTTTTTCTCATTGTTTGTCCAAAGAACAATGATTGAAATAGGCATCTATTATCCAAACCCTAATAGAGAATGTTGCTTGAGGAATATTAAAATCATTTGAGATCGAGTGCCCTTCAACAAATGCTGACGCGCATTTCGCTGATGATGCTTTGTAAAGGCAAGCTGATTGGTAGCCGGAATTATTATTCACCAATCACTATTTGAAATTATATATCTCTCCATTGGATGATACATATCATGGTGTTAACTCCTTATGTTTTGAATATTTTTTAGCAATATTTTGTATGCTCTTAAATTGTAAGAACATAGGAGTCGATAGATTACATGTAATTCAAGAGGAAAAGTATTGCTTTATTGAAACATACTCTCTATCTTCAGTTGTAATATTTATGCCATTTGTGAACATGTCTTGAACACAGTTTGATATTAATATATTCTATATTGTCGCTACTACCGATATAGCTGACCAGCTTAGTCAGATTAGTCTAGATTATTCACATTATCCACACTGAATAAATGTAACAATAAAGCGATAACGGAATTTGATTACTAATTATTATGACAAACCTCAGCAAAAATAGGGAGGAACTAATTTGTAACAATAATATGTATTTTACACCACATAAGGATGGGGTTGAGAAAAAAATTAATAGTAACATTTGTAAGTTAAAACAATTCATGTCACATTAAAATAAAGACAATTCAAACTAATACTTTTAATCACACATCACACAAACTAAAGATGAGGCATTAAGAATTATTTATACAGCTGTTAACACTTCACCATATTAATCACATTTGACACTTATAAGGGATGAGGTATCAAGAATTACTACAAGAAATATATTTGGGCACATTCACCATGGTCATTTTAATAACACATCATTTCCTTACACAGTGACTCACTGGCACCCTATTAGTTACATTTTCTTAGACTCTCACTTTATTTAGTTATTATGAGAATCATAATCCATTCATGTCACAACACTATTCCGATTAAGTTTAATATCACAAAATAATAACTAGTAACATTACTATTTGAATCACTTGATATTTAAACTCCTTATTCACCACACAAGTATTTAATTATTTATTAATAACACTTGATGATTTAATTACACCACTATTCTATAAATGATATGTTATATTAAAAATAGTTTAACAACTATAATAGTAATTGATTGTTTTAGAATCAAAGCTTCAGATTACTGTTTGAGCTGTTTGAAAGGATAAACATTTGCACCATTATACATTACTCACCAGCCTTAGATTGAAACACAGGTCTGTCGGTGTCCCACATTTTAATTCCCTCGAGGAGCCCAATTGGGATGAGCTGCTTGAACTCCTCCTCGTACAACGTGTACGTCATCACCAGAGCAAGCCCATCACCAGTTCCTGCTCGCCTCTCCATCTTCTCCTTCACACTCCTTTTGATGTCACAGATTCTTTGCAGCAGTTTTAATTGTTCTCTTAATGAGGCCCATCGCATTCACAGTGTCACATAATTGTGACCACAGCTGCTTCTTATGCGCAAATGCAGCAAGGCTCCCCAAAATCCTCTCATACACATGCACTAAATTGTGTACAAGGGCATAATTTTCCTGAAAACTGAAGTGCACATTGAAACACACAGGGGAAATAAACTAAAAACAAATAGACTGACAAAGAAAACACAAAGGAAATAAAAAACAAATAAATGCACTCACAAACCAAGAACAGGGGAAATACAGTAAACACCAAAAAACAACACTCACCCAAAAAAAAAATATATTAATAAACCCCCAGACAATAAAACAAACAAGGGAATCTAAATCAACTAAGTAAAAAACAACAACAACAAAACTCACTTTCCACACCCCTTAGCACAAAATAAACTCTCTCTTACACTGTCACCTGCTCTCTGTATGCTCATGAAATCCCTATCAACTCAAATAAGGAAGTACCTTGCTTTCTATCATGTTAGTGAGGTCGAAATCGCATAGGTTTTGCAAGTAAAACTTGCAACCAATCAGAAATGAGTATTGGTTTGAAAATGGCAATTTCAGCTATACACAGGCAAGTTTAAATCACCCCAAATCGCGAGAGATTTCAGAGATTTTGTATTTCAGACTAAAAATGACAACTTAATACATTTGGTGACTTGAGGACTCAAATCGTCAGTGATCTCTTGCAATTTGCAGTGATTTGAAATTGCTGAAAAACATTGCAGCTTGATATATATACTTCTAGGACTCTATTAGAGATTGGATAATAGATGCTTATTTAAATCATTGTCCTTTGGACAAATAATGAGATTAAATAGCTATACCCAATCCCCTAGCATTGGTGATTATATAGGCAGTCAGCAAATCACACCCTACATCATAACCTATTTAGAGAATAGGTGTCATCAGTTTATAGGTGTCATCAATTTATTATCACCAGTTCAAATCTGTGACAACCGACAGGTAGTAACTAAGAAATCAATTAATTGTATGTATACAACTCCTGTAAGAATAAGCAGATTTAATTAGCTCTATAGCTAATATATTACGGCAGATATGAATTATAGATCATTAGAGCAGAGGTGATAAGCATTGTAATTGTAAATAGGAGGAGAGATCTGAATACGCACTCCCACATATCAACTATTGCTTAATTGAAATTGGGTATTTCAGGAACTGTAAGTATCAGTTAAGTAGGGATGTGCACCGGCGACTTTTGGTGTCTCGTGTTTTGTGTTTTGGATTCGGATTTTTGCGATGTTTTGGGTTCGGATTTGTTTCGCAAAACACCTGCCGAAAGGTTTTGGTTCGGATTTAAGGTTTTGGATTCGGATTTTTTTCGAAAAAAGCATAAAAAGTTCAAAAATCAAGTTTTTGGGCTTATTTTCACTCCTACGCTATTATTAACCTCAAAAACATTTATTAACAAGCATTTCCACTAATTTACAGTGTATTCTGAACACCTCACAATATAGTTATTAGTCCAAAACGTTGCAACGAGGTAACTTTCTGGACTGCGTAGTGGAGTGGTCCCCACAATATAATAAGAAAACCATCAACTGGTCTTAATCGCACCAAAAAATGTATCTGGACTGCGTAGAGGAGTGGTCACCACAATATAATTTAAAAACCCTGAACTTGTATGATTCGCACCAATAAATGTATCTGGACTGTGTAGAGGAGTGGGTCACCACAATATAATAAGAAAACCATCAACTAGTCTTAATCGCACCAAAAAATGTACCTGGACTGCGTAGAGGAGTGGGTCACCACAATATAATTTAAAAACCCTGAACTTGTATGATTCGCACCAATAAATGTATCTGGACTGCGTAGAGGAGTGGGTCACCACAATATAATAAGAAAACCATCAACTGGTCTTAATCGCACCAAAAAATGTACCTGGACTGCGTAGAGGAGTGGGTCACCACAATATAATTTAAAAACCCTAAACTTGTATGATTCGCACCAATAAATGTATCTGGACTGCGTAGAGGAGTGGGTCACCACAATATAATAAGAAAACCATCAACTGGTCTTAATCGCACCAAAAAATGTACCTGGACTGCGTAGAGGAGTGGGTCACCACAATATAATTTAAAAACCCTGAACTTGTATGATTCGCACCAATAAATGTATCTGGACTGCGTAGAGGAGTGGGTCACCACAATATAATAAGAAAAACATCAACTGGTCTTAATCGCACCAAAAAATGTACCTGGGCTGCGTAGAGGAGTGGTCACCACAATATAATTAATAAAAAACCCTCCACGGCTCTGAATTTCCCCAAAAAAAATTCTGGACTGTGTAGTGGGGTGGCCCCAGTACTAAATTTGTTATCGGGGCCACAATACCTCCATCAACCCTCTAAATCCCACGCCACTGATGGCGGACACCGGGCGCACGTCTAACACCAACATTGCAGTTACAGCCGCAGTTATACGCTTTGCAATAGGGTGACTACTATCGTATTTTGTGGTCATGGCAAACGACTGTTGGACGGTCAATTGTTTTGTGAAAGACTTAGCGGTCTTACGACTTCCCCTCTGGGAAGATGACCGACTAACAGCAGCAACAGCAGCAGTGGCAGTAGTAGGCGTACCGCTGCAGCATTCCTCGGATGAATCCCGTATTGGAGAGGACTCAGTCTGGCTGCTGACTTGGGCTGCAGGACTCAATCTGATGGAGATCGTGGAGGAAGTTGACGAGGAGGGTGTTGCTGGTGTGTATCCAACTGGACCACAGGATTTAGGTGTCCCTGTACCGATGACGGTCCTAGCCCCAGTTCCTGAACTAACCACTGAACTATGAAGGTTATTCACGTGACGTATAAGGGAGGATGTCCCTAGGTGGGCAAGATCCTTACCCCTGCTTATTTGAGCTTTACATAAGCTACATATGGCCATACATTGGTTGTCCGGATTTGGATAAAAATAACTCCAGACCGAAGAGGTGCATTTTTTGGTCTTCTGACCAGGCATGACGATGGGCTTTTTCATCCCATGGACATCAGCTGTTTCCCCCCCTGGTGCCTCATTTACAATAACCACATCACCATCCTCATCATCAAGTTCCTCCACAGCGCCAGCTACATCATCAATAGCCTCCTCCCGAGCCACCTCTTCCCGTACAGTGATGGGAAGGTCAGGCTTGACAACCACCAACACCCTTGGACTCGCCTTGGGGATTTGTGATAATTTCTCTTTAGAAGGCAGAGTTGTTTGCTGTTTTGTTGCCGACAGCATAACTCTCTTCAATTTTTTGTAGGGAGGGGGAGGAAAAGGAGGGCTAAGATCCCTGGGTGAAAATGGACCACTAGTCATGAACATGGGCCAGGGCCTAAGCCATTCCTTGCCACTACGTGTCGTAAATGGCATATTGCCAACTTTACGTTTCTCCTCAGATGATTTTAAGTTTCTCTTTTTGCTTTTTTTTGAGAACTTGGGCTTTTTGGATTTTACATGCCCTGTACTAGGAGATTGGGCATCAGGCTTGGAAGACGACGTTGATGGCATTTCATCGTCTATGTCATGACTAGTGGCAGCAGCTTCAGCATTAGGAGGAAGTGGGTCTTGATCTTTCCCTACTTTATCCTCCAAATTTTTGCTCTCCATTATATGTAGCACAAGATACTGCAGAATGTGTGAACTTGGTAATATTGCAGTACCAATGGGCTTATACTGCAGGATTGGTTTGGTAAATTTTGTTGTAATTACATTTTTTTTTAATTAGTTTTTTGTATATTTTTTTTATTAACTTTTTTAAATTTTTTTAAACACTTGGGAATATTGGGGAAATAACTATGCCCTTAGAAGCACAGAGCACGGGACACAGGACCACTGGACTGAACAGGACACAGCACACAGGACCCAGCAGCACCACTGAACTCAAAATTGACAGAGCACAGCACACAACACCACTGGACTGATACTGCAGAATGTGTGAACTTTGTAATATTGCAGCAGTACCACTGGACTTTTACTGCTGAATGTGTGAACTTGGTAATATTGCAGTACCAATGGGCTTATACTGCAGGATTGGTTTGGCAAATTTTGTTGTAATTAAAAAAAATTTAAATTATTTTTTTGTATTTTTTTTTTAACTTTTTTTTTATTTTTTAAACACTTGGGAATAATGGGGAAATAACTATGCCCTTAGATGCACAGACCACAGGACACAGCACGACTGGACTGAACAGGACACAGCACAGGACCCAGCAGCACCACTGAACTCAAAATTAACAGAGCACAGCACACAGCACCACTGGACTGATACTGCAGAACAGAACACAGCACAGCACAGTACAGCACAGCACAGCACAGCACAGAACTAAACAGCACAGCACGAGATCTACCAGAACAGAGGACCACCTAACACACCCTCCCTCTACCCTGATCAATGCCCGAGTGAAGATGGCGGCGACTAGCGGGGAATTTATAGGTTCCGAGTATCGCGAGATCCGACAACGGGATTATGACTCGGAGCCTCGCTTTCAAGTTTTCATTTAGAGCCAATACCCGGATCTGTCTCGGATCCGACTCGGATTGGCAACGTTCGGGTGGGCTCGGATTCAGGAAATCCGAGTGCGCTCATCTCTACAGTTAAGTCAC
Source organism: Mixophyes fleayi (assembly GCF_038048845.1). NCBI lineage: Eukaryota > Metazoa > Chordata > Amphibia > Anura > Limnodynastidae > Mixophyes > Mixophyes fleayi. The sequence continues at coordinate 72,377,033 of NC_134402.1, forward strand.
TATCTCAATTAAAGATTAATCCTGAGGGACACAAGATAGATATATGGGGCCTGATTCATTAAGGATCTTAACTTGAGAAACTTCTTATTTCAGTCTCCTGGACAAAACCATGTTACAATGCAAGGGGTGTAAATTAGCATTCTGTTTTGCACATAAGTTAAATACTGACTGTTTTTTCATGAATCAGGCCCATGGTTATTACCTTTGATACTCCAAACCAGGGGTGGGCTGGGCCGGGGGGCAGGGGGGCATCGGTCCCCCTGGCCACTCAGTCTGACCCCTGTTTGGTCCGGCCGTCCCCCCCCCTCCCCCGTGGATGCAAGATTTCCTTAATATTATCGACGGCTGCATCACAAAACACGCGATGCAGCTACCTCAGTGCACAGGCGGCCGCATGTGCGTCCCCCGGGCTGAGATTTGCCAGCCCAGGCCTGCTCCAAACAGTATAGGTCAGTCTCATAATGATCATGGTAATCTCTGTACAACACTTACTTCATGATGTGGCAATAATAATAACTTTATTAGAAGCATTATAAGGTTGTACATCTTGGCAAATAAAACTGGAGATTTCTGAATATTAATTATACAGTGAGATAACTACTAGAGATCTTTTTTTGCATTAAGTACACTCAGCAATTTTTTAAAATCACTTTATTCACATTATCCCTTCATCATATTGCTGCTTTTAATATTGTACTTTAATTACAATGTTACTAAAAGTTACATTTTAATGCATTTGTTGGGTTTTACATTCAATATATAGACATTTGATATCTATGAACTGTTAGTGTACCCTGTTGAAACAAATTCTTTCTTTTTTCTCTTTCACTGTTGCATATAGTTAAAGTTGGTGGGTAGCACCTCAATGTAATCCATAATTAGGCAACCTATAGGGGCATCTGTAGGAACAGAAATAAGTGGTTAACGAGTGTATAATCTAAAATATTGAGCAACAGTCCCTAATAACACAATACTTGTGCAACAATAAAATTCCATGGCAAACATTTCTCACAAGATCCTAGAAAAAATCTTGTGAAAATTACGCTTTGCTTCACTTTCAGATCAGGAGTGGAGGCAATTCGGGACTCGACTCAAATTTTGAAAACTCAAAAATGTTGATGGATTAATCTGAATCCGAACTGCATATCTCTAGCAAATATATATTCATGCCGGAATGATCAAGTAAAGAAATTCCATACTGTAGTTGAGAAAACTTGCTTAGAATAAATGAGATTGAACTTAGTGATTCTGACTACTAGAACACATAATAAAAGTTTAGATTTATAGAAGGCATTTGAAGGCCACGGTCTCATTTATCGTTGGTTAACAGTGTATACATTTTTAATGGACTCTGGATTATTTCTACATTAGAAACTGATTCCCTTTCCCTCATTTTTTAAGTATTAGGCTATTGTAAGTGACTTGTTATTTTACTGTAATTGTTCTACATTAAAAGTCATTTACAAGCTGCAAATGCATTTCTATTTCTATTCTAAATGCACTTAATTCTCTGCCTCGTGTATAACAAACTGCATCTCCGAAGCAAGTCTTAATTCTATAATTTGGACCTGCCTTTGTAAAACTTCTTTCAAGACATTTTTAGAGTGTGTGGGTATGGCTGGAAATGTGCATGGGAAGCAGTGTCAGAATTAGGCATGAAGGGCCCACCAGGCAAATGCAATTTTAGGAGTGTGTATGTTATCCTACTCAAAAACATCTAGGGCATGATTCATTAAGGCACGTATACGTAGCGCAAGATGAATTTATTTTAAAATGCACGTAAATCTGGTATATGTACACCCAAATTCAACAAGGATTAATGTGATGATACATGTTGTGACAAATGCAGGTGTTGGTCTGCTCTGCTCTACAAGACAAGACATTGCAGGATACATCCAAAACATATGTGGATTATAAATTCACAAAAGATCGCAAAAAACAAATGAAGAAAACTATTCAACTACTGTCACCTGTTAATAATATAGGCATTAATGATAAAATGTTAAAAATAAAAATAAAAAGTATTTTTTATTTCATTTTTTTCCCATGAAATACATTTAATAGTATGTTATGAATATCTACATTTAATTGCTCCTGATTGCAAACACATGTAATAGCATGCCTACTCAGCTGTCATCAGTAGTAATCGGCACTGTAGCTGGAGCAAGAGATGCGGTTGAAAAACAAGTACCTGAGAGATGACCAGAGTTTTCATCAGACGCTGCTGCATGCACTCAAGATTGAAACTCCCTTACTGTGCATTGACTATGGGTAAATGCCTGTCCCCACCCTGTTCCCTCCCTGAAATCATACGCTGTAGTAAGTATCGGTGATGAAACGAGGTATTAATATCACCCTAACTAGCCTGTCCTTCGTTTCTCACAAAATGTGGATTATAGCATGTACTTTTTATAGCCCTTGCTTTTGTTCCCCAGCTCAACAGAATACCACTGCAGTGTCTAATTATATGTGGATAAGGGGACATTGCAGCTCATTGTTAATATGTATATTGTTTATTGTATCTTGTTGATATTGCATGGAAGCTGTTAGTCTTTGTCCTTAAAGTGAAGCCAGGTTGGTTATGGGTAAGGATCAGATTGCAGGTTACAGGTGAAGGGGAAGGCCAATTAGTATCCATTGTTCTCAACATGACTCATTCAGACATTTTGTCTAGAGCCCAGCAGGAGACCTTCTGTGGAAGTATAGCTCATCTCCACTCCCCCTCCAACCAGGGCCGTCTTTCCGATTGGGCACGATGGGCAGGTGCCCGGAGACCCAGCGAACAAGGGGCTTCAAAGCAGGACTCCTATAAAAAAACAAAACAAAAAAAACCCAAAACTTACCTCTTGCGGTCATCTGACCGTTCAGTTCAGGTATTGAACCGGCTCCTTCCCTGGTCCCCTCTTCCGTGCTGTGCTCGCTTTGAATGTCGGGCGTGATGATGTTATCAGGCCCGATATCCACTGCGAACACAGGAGGAGCGCAGCACGGAGGAGTGCAGGATAGCGACGAAGAAGAGAAGGGGATCGGACTTGGAGAACAAGGCGATTGAAAGGTAAGTTAAATGGGATTTGAAAAAAAAAGTGATATATAGATATATATATATATATATATATATATATATATATATATATGTATATATATAAATATTTATATATATATATATATATATATATATATATATAGAGGCTCCGGTGCATATATGTATGTATATATATATATATATATATATATATATATGGGCCCCTATAATGTTGTTAAGATGGCCCTCCCACCAACCCCCTGATACAGCACCCACCAATGGTTAAGAAGGATAGACCCAGGGGTTTGCCCAGGGAGGGGAAAACACTGTAGAGATTAGACCCTAGTTATAAGGAGCCCCTCCAGGAGGAAGGAGATATTTATTCTGGGACTGGAAGCTGCAGGGTGGCTGGTTTTAGAGTTGCCATTCTATACCAGTGAAATACATCGGCAGATTCACGGGTCATCAAGTCCGGACAGCCAGAGCCGTAACTTAGAATTCTAGTGCCTGGGGCGAGAAAGACAAATGCCGCCCCCTCAGGCCCTCAATTTTTAAGCAATTAACCTAAAATATTCCTAAATTGTGCCCCCTTCAGCGTTGCGCCCTGGGCGGTCGCCTCTGTCGCACAGCCCTAGTTACGGCCCTGCGGACAGCCTGGTGACTGTAACTCCTTGAGCTAGTGGGGTAAGGGACATTTAATGTGGTAAACCTGCCTGACATTTATTTACTTTGTGTATATAATAATCTAGTGATTGTTTTGCTTTACTTTCTAACTGCATTTGCCTGAGTGACTGAAAACCCTAGAAGGTAATGGGTAGACTTCAGTGAAATAGTAAGGCCCCCCCTGGGTGGCCAGCCAGCGTGAAGTGGGTAACATTGGGCCAGATAAACCTGGTATCTTCACAGTATCTTTAGCGCTACAAGATGAATGAACATGGCCTTGTTCTGTGGATTATGGTATTGTTTTGGGCATGCACAAAGTGATTTTGCTGATTGTATGCACGGAATTGTCGTTTATATCGCTTGATAAATTGGTACAAATATGCATTGGGCACTTGAAGTACATGCTAGTGGTTATACACATGGCCAGTTCTTTGTACAATAAAGCATATCTGTTTTTGTTTTGTTCCCTGCAGTACTGCATAATATAAAGAATAATAACAATATAGTTGCTGGTACGTCTGGCACACAAATTAAACACTGAGATCTAATTTCCCGACCATGGCCTTATCTGTGTGGAGTTTGTATGTTCTCCCTGTGTTTGTGTGGGTTTCCTTCAGGTGCTCCGGTTTCCTGCCACACTCCAAAAACATACTGATAGGTTAATTGGCTGCTATCTAAATTGACCCTAGTCTCTCTTTCTCTCTGTCTGTGTGTGTGTGTGTGTGTGTGTGTGTGTGTGTGTGTTAGGGAATTTAGACTGTAAGCTCCAATGGGACAGGGTGTGATGTGAATGAGTTCTCTGTACAGCGCTGTGTAATTAGTAGCACTATATAAATAACTGATGATGATGATGATAATGATGATCTAATCCTAAAATTAATTCAAACAGCCAAGTTTCACAAAGATCACTACCACTTTACAATCTGTACTTCTCCTTGCTGTGGACAACTCTGAATGTGACAGATAATCTCTGCTTGTCACTACCAAATCAAACTGAACACTAGAAAGAAGCACTGGCTGCTGCTAAGTTACCATAGCTTTCAAGGTCCAGGGTAAGTGTTAAGCAGAGGAGATGTGCTCACATAATAGGTGTTGACCATCTAAAGTGACAGCGCCTGTGCCAGGTCAGTTCTGCTCAGGGCATGTGGTATAGTAATAAAAGGCCCCTTCACTTGTTGAACACTATGCAGCAACATATAATAAAAAAAGAACTCCCACTCCCACTAATGGACTGGAACAGGGATCAGGACATCTGTGTCCTACATACTCTGACACTCATCCTCACTAAGACTGAGTGTTTGTGTGCTGGGCTCTGATTGGAGAAGCTCAACACCCATAGTTAGTGACTGCTGGGGCGGAGCATGTACCGTTGGTAGGTGGGGAGTTCTGGGTGGCATCTCCACCTCCCTATTGTAAGGGGTGGAGCACCTAGGTGGCACGGCCAACAGGGATTTTCCTGGTCCCTAGTAGGCCAGTCCAGAAGCACAAAAGGTCTCTTCAAAGTCCAACTTATTAACACTTTATGATCACCTCTAATTTCAACCTTTGTATATTTCTGCTAAAATTCTGTTCAGCTTAGCCTCATTTATGAGTTTTTATGTGTGTCATACATTATTATTAGAATTTTTTTTTCCCCATTGGTACAAATGCCCTTTGCTTTCGAAAGTGTAAAAAGGTGTCCCATTGAAAGTAAAGGCCAAAACTTGTATTTTTTTTTTTGGGGGGGGGGGGTTTGCATTTTTATTTTATGGGATTCCCATGGGCAAAAATAAGAAAATAATTGCAATTTACCACAATTTGTCCCAATGCTACTGTTAGGTGATGTGTGAATACCCAAAAATTTACACCAAAATGTCACACTAAATATGAACGCCAAAATATATATACTTTGCATAAGGTCTGCTGTTGAACGGCCCAGTATCAAATGTATGTATTTTATTTACATTAGTAGTTAGTACATTTTAGTTTTAGAAGATTATTGCTACCTTGAAAATATGTTGCAACATGGAAGCAAAGCACCTCTGTGCACAGCTTTATGAGCAAAAATCCTGAGTTGACTCTGAAAAAGTAAAACCAGGGATATCAATAACTTATACTTCCTAAGGCACATTTGCCATTTCAGTGTACACTAGAAAGAGGGTGGTGCTTTTTATACCTTGGTTCCATTGACATTTACAATTTCCATAATTGTTGTTACAAGAAATGATTTATAAATACCACCCACAAGTCACAAGGTGTCAGGCCATAGGTTGCAGGGGCTTTATCCTAAAAAATGTTCCAAGTGGCGTATCCCTTTCATCTGTGAGTGTGTGCTTTCCTGCAAGTGATTTTTAGGGAGTTAGGTAGGGGTTTCCTAAGGCAACCCCTGATTGGCCATTCAAGGGCCTGAACAGCAAAACTGACTCGGATGGTGGCCCTGTGTTAAGAAGAAAACCTGGAAAAAAGAATATGAGTCTAATTGTGTAATACCCCTCCAAGAGCAGGGTGGCCTTCAGAGTATCTCTCTCTCTCTCTCTCTCTCTCTCTCTCTCTCTCTCTCTCTCTCTCTCTCTCTCTCTCGCGCATGATAGAATTATTCTGAAAATGCAATATTCAATATTTAAAGCCTATGCCAATTATTTATCCTTCTCTCTCTCAACTGTCTTTCAAATGTCTGTATTTGTAACTAGACTATGGCTTTTTAGAACAGTGAGTAAATTGAGCATTTTAAGTTATGTTAAAATATGTCATTGTAAGTATCACATTTTGTCTACGTTGAGCGCTCACTGTAAGCATAGAATAGTTTGTGTCTGACAAAATAAATCCTTCTCACACATCAATACATGCATGAGTTACATCTCTTGTTTCAGGCATGGCGCCTCATAATTATTTATTATTTGATAATTCCTAATTTGTTGAACATGTTTTGTATAGAAATTCAATCATTTGAAAAAAAAATGAATGCAGATTTGTGAATCTACCATAGAACGCTCCAGATAATGAAACATGAAACCCGACATGGAAATGTGCAGTCTCATTAAATACAACACAGCAAAATAAAATGATTCAATCATTTCAGACTGATAATCGTAACGATAACATAAATTAATAAGTGACATTTTTTTCAACCTCGTTACCTAAGTCCATCAAGTTAATTCTGATAACTGCATTCAATCAGATAAATGAAAACAAAACATCCAGCTTTGCAGTTGGCAATTAAAACCCCATGAGGGGTAATATCCTCTGTGATCCATAACTGGCAATCAGACTGCTATTCTGTATCAATCACCCAGATAATGATATTCTCTAGTGCTTGATATAGCTAGAGATAACATTTTAAAAAAAAGGCAACCAATCTATTTTTAAATCCAGTTAACACATTTTACATCACCACATCACTTGATAATTACATAGGCTGCCTACAAATGAATTATCCATGTTTTGATGGGGAAATTGTTTTTCTTTGAGTTGCAGCATGGAAGATATATACAATCTTAGTGGTGGCTTCAGATTCTACCTCTCTATGAAGTTGCTGAAAGAGGGAGGTACTCTGTCCAGATAATGCATTACCGTAGTGCCAGATTTTGTGTGGCACTTGCTGAGTGATGAATTTAAACAACAAACAACAACAGAACAAATAATATAATTATTCTCCACTGATAGTTTGCTTAACATCAAATTTATTCAATAATATGTAGCCGGCCACAGAGGCAGAACTAGCGAGCTATGGGCCCTGGTGCAGGGCAGTGTTCCCTCTAAGCTGAGCAATCTGGAAATTATAGAGTTAACCTGTATCTTACTAGGAAACATCCTGCAGATTGTGAATGCAAACCTTTCAGGTGGAGCCCTCATTAGAGTGACCTTTAAACTCTTTCCTTTCCAGATTGCTCAGCTTAGAGGGAACACTGGTGCAGGGAAGCAGGGAGGAGGGAAACAGAGCCCACAGCTCACTAGTTACCAGTGCAGCTGGCCCCATTATCTCAATAGGCACCAATGGTAGTTCCGCCACTGGCCAGCCATCAGTTTGCTTGCAGAGATGTGGAAAAGAGACCTCCTTTTACATATCTGGTGCATCTGCCCTATGGTAGACTGAATTTGAAAGAAGGTAAAGGCATTGACCAATGATTTATTCCCACCTCCACAGTCCTTAGCAGGGAGGTTCTTTAGCCAGATCTTCACATTCTAACTAGGTCTATACTCTTCATTCCTTTAATTAATTAGGTTGCCTGTGTCTGATTCTTCTTCATTTCTCCTCTGTCTTACATATGAACTCAAGCTGTGGTCTGCCTAATCACTTAAAGAATGGTAAAACTATTATTTTGCATCACATGCATTTAGCCCATTTTTAAGCAAGCCATGACTTTAAAAGATTTAAAAACAACTAATTTGCATTTATCTTCTTTAAACCTCACCTGCTATTACTCTACTCAAACTGCCATTTAGTATAAAAGTCCCTCAAGCAATTTGTGTTATTACTCCTATATAGATAGATGTCATCTTCTGCACTATATACTTTGAACAGAAAACTAGTGCAGGTAGCAGCCTTTTAGTTAGTGCTTTGAGATTTGTGTCAGTACAATACACACAACTTGCTAAAGAAAGTAAAATACAAAAAACTTGCTAAGAATTATGAATCACAGACCTCTTTTAGATTGACAGCTGGTTAGGACCTAGGGTTAATCTGATGTGTCTTGATGAACACTGATGCTGAGCAGGTGCTATATGGAATGTCTGTGCTTATTAGATCCAGTCAGTGCAAGGATCCCTTGCCAGATGAGTCTCTCAGAACAGTGTCCAGCAATCATTTTATCTGTATAATGATTAGAGATGGTCACTGACCCCCGTGTTTTGGTTTTGGATTCGGTTTTGGATCTGGATTACCGTCGTGTTTTGGTTTTGGTTTTGGTTTTGCAAAACCGCCATTGCGTGTTTTGGTTTTGGTTTTGGTTTTGTATGGTTTTGTTTTGCTATTTTGTTGGAAAATACATGTTTTTGGGCCTAAAATAACCCAATTTAGTGCTCCAACTGTTTTAGAGATAAGTAATCTAATTGTTGAGGTATTAAATCATCCAAAAAAACTGTTTAATTCTTCGTTGGTAGGCCTTCATTTATTCTACACACAAAACAGATTGTCTTCCTCTCCATCTATGCATATTGGCAATGCAGCCATCGTCTTTGGATGTATATTACACCCTACACTTATAGTTAAATATGTAAAGAAATGGAAAAAGACAGATTGCTTTCTGTCTCTATAGGCCCCCCTCCACTTTTTTAAAAAAAAACAAAAAATTCAGCCATTATAGACTGTACAATATTAATTGACATGGAGAAAGCCAGTTTGGTTTCTGTCTCTCTAGGCCCCCCTCCACTTGTATAAAATACCAAAAAATCCAGCCGTTATAGACTGTACAATATTAATTGACATGGAGAAAGCCAGTTTGGTTTCTGTCTCTCTAGGCCCCCCTCCACTTGTATAAAATACCAAAAAATCCAGCCGTTATAGACTGTACAATATTAATTGACATGGAGAAAGCCAGTTTGGTTTCTGTCTCTCTAGGCCCCCCTCCACTTGTATAAAATACTAATAAATTCAGCCGTTTTATACTGTGCAATATAAATTGAAATGGACAAAAGCAGTTTGGTATCTGTATGCATCAGATCCTCTCTCCACTAGGAGTAAAATAGAAAACTATTCAGCCGTTATATAATCTAGAATATAAATAGAAATTGAGAAAGGCAATTTGGTATCTGTCTGCATCATAATCAACATCATCATTAGCGCCCTCGTCGCCTACACAAATCTCCCCCTCATCCTCTTCTAATTCCAAGTGGCATCCTCAATTTGGGTATCACCGGCTACACTCGGGCTACTAAGGCACACATCAGCAGAATGCTCACGATTAGACATCCCACTGTTGGATGGACTCTCCACAGGGATTGTTGTCATTTGTGAATCAGAGCAAATATTCTCCTGTAATGCCTCACTGTTATCTTGCAGCTCGGCTTTGACGCGTAACAGTAGTTGTGCACCAATTGTAGGCTGGGTAACTTTTTGGGATCTGCCACTAATAGCCAAAGGTGAAGGCCTCATTCTCTCTTTGCCACTGCGTGTGTAGAATGGCATGCTTGCAATTTTTTTTTTATCGTCACTTAACTTTTGCTCAGTTACACTTCTTTTTCGCTTCAATACAGTAAATTTTTTTTTGGTTTTTGTTTTTTGCACTAATTTGAAAACACTCTGTTGTTTGACATCGCCTTGGCCAGATGACGTACTGGGAACACTAACATCAGGACTGGTGACAGAACCTGGTTGCTCATTCAGATCATATGTGGACTGCTTTGAATCCATTCTGAGCGCAAACCACTGGGGAGTGCTAAAAATTATTTGGTAGATACTGCTGACAGATATGACTTTTGACAGCCAGAAATATTAATGCACAATTAGGGAGGACACCCCAAAAGCACTGAGGAGTGCTAAAAATTATTTAGTAGATACTGCTGACAGATATGACTTTTGACAGCCAGAAATATTAATGCGCAATTAGGGAGGACACCCCAAAAGCACTGAGGAGTGCTAAAAATTATTTAGTAGATACTGCTGACAGATATGACTTTTGACAGCCAGAAATATTAATGCACAATTAGGGAGGACACCCCAAAAGCACTGAGGAGTGCTAAAAATTATTTAGTAGATACTGCTGACAGATATGACTTTTGACAGCCAGAAATATTAATGCACAATTAGGGAGGACACCCCAAAAGCACTGAGGAGTGCTAAAAATTATTTAGTAGATACTGCTGACAGATATGACTTTTGACAGCCAGAAATATTAATGCACAATTAGGGAGGACACCCCAAAAGCACTGAGGAGTGCTAAAAATTATTTAGTAGATACTGCTGACAGATATGACTTTTGACAGCCAGAAATATTAATGCACAATTAGGGAGGACACCCCAAAAGCACTGAGGAGTGCTAAAAATTATTTAGTAGATACTGCTGACAGATATGACTTTTGACAGCCAGAAATATTAATGCACAATTAGGGAGGACACCCCAAAAGCACTAAGGGGTGCTAAAAATTATTTAGTAGATACTGCTGACAGATATGACTTTTGACAGCCAGAAATATTAATGCACAATTAGGGAGGACACCCCAAAAGCACTGAGGTGTGCTAAAAATTATTTAGTAGATACTGCTGACAGAAATGACTTTTGACAGCCAGAAATATTAATGCACAATTAGGGAGGACACCCCAAAAGCACTGAGGAGTGCTAAAAATTATTTGGTAGATACTGCTGACAGATATGACTTTTGACAGCCAGAAATATTAATGCACATTTAGGGAGGACACCCCAAAAGCACTGAGGAGTGCTAAAAATTATTTAGTAGATACTGCTGACAGATATGACTTTTGACAGCCAGAAATATTAATGCACAATTAGGGAGGACACCCCAAAAGCACTGAGGAGTGCTAAAAATTATTTAGTAGATACTGCTGACAGATATGACTTTTGACAGCCAGAAATATTAATGCACAATTAGGGAGGACACCCCAAAAGCACTGAGGAGTGCTAAAAATTATTTAGTAGATACTGCTGACAGATATGACTTTTGACAGCCAGAAATATTAATGCACAATTAGGGAGGACACCCCAAAAGCACTAAGGGGTGCTAAAAATTATTTAGTAGATACTGCTGACAGATATGACTTTTGACAGCCAGAAATATTAATGCACAATTAGGGAGGACACCCCAAAAGCACTAAGGGGTGCTAAAAATTATTTAGTAGATACTGCTGACAGATATGACTTTTGACAGCCAGAAATATTAATGCACAATTAGGGAGGACACCCCAAAAGCACTGAGGTGTGCTAAAAATTATTTAGTAGATACTGCTGACAGAAATGACTTTTGACAGCCAGAAATATTAATGCACAATTAGGGAGGACACCCCAAAAGCACTGAGGAGTGCTAAAAATTATTTGGTAGATACTGCTGACAGATATGACTTTTGACAGCCAGAAATATTAATGCACATTTAGGGAGGACACCCCAAAAGCACTGAGGAGTGCTAAAAATTATTTAGTAGATACTGCTGACAGATATGACTTTTGACAGCCAGAAATATTAATGCACAATTAGGGAGGACACCCCAAAAGCACTGAGGAGTGCTAAAAATTATTTAGTAGATACTGCTGACAGATATGACTTTTGACAGCCAGAAATATTAATGCACAATTAGGGAGGACACCCCAAAAGCACTGAGGAGTGCTAAAAATTATTTAGTAGATACTGCTGACAGATATGACTTTTGACAGCCAGAAATATTAATGCACAATTAGGGAGGACACCCCAAAAGCACTAAGGGGTGCTAAAAATTATTTAGTAGATACTGCTGACAGATATGACTTTTGACAGCCAGAAATATTAATGCACAATTAGGGAGGACATCCCAAAAGCACTGAGGAGTGCTAAAAATTATTTAGTAGATACTGCTGACAGATATGACTTTTGACAGCCAGAAATATTAATGCACAATTAGGGAGGACACCCCAAAAGCACTTAGGGGTGCTAAAAATTATTTAGTAGATACTGCTGACAGATATGACTTTTGACAGCCAGAAATATTAATGCACAATTAGGGAGGACACCCCAAAAGCACTGAGGAGTGCTAAAAATTATTTAGTAGATACTGCTGACAGATATGACTTTTGACAGCCAGAAATATTAATGCACAATTAGGGAGGACACCCCAAAAGCACTTAGGGGTGCTAAAAATTATTTAGTAGATACTGCTGACAGATATGACTTTTGACAGCCAGAAATATTAATGCACAATTAGGGAGGACACCCCAAAAGCACTGAGGAGTGCTAAAAATTATTTAGTAGATACTGCTGACAGATATGACTTTTGACAGCCAGAAATATTTATGCACAATTATGGGGGACACCCCAAAAGCGCTGGGGAGTGCCAAATATGAAGAAAAAATAATAAACCTCTATCCTCCTCTCTGCACTAGCGATTTTGGTTAGAGCAATTGCAAGAACAATATTGTATTCTCTGTCCCTGCTCTAATTAGCCTATGACTACACCCTGCTCTCTCCCTCTGTCAAATGGCGATGGATTGCTGTGGAGGCGTGTATTTATAAAGTTGAAGTATCGCGAGAACCGAGCCCCGAGATCCGACGACGTCACAATGACGTTCGGCCTCGATTTGGATTCGGAATGGGCGGGAGAGTACCGAGCTGCTCAGCTCGGTACTCGGATACCCAAAGTTCGGGTGGGTTCGGTTCTCGGAGAACCGGACCCGCCCATTTCTAATAATGATCCTGCTCTGTTCTGACTACTGCTGCTGGATCTCTGCCATTCTGACCATGCATTCCTGTATCTGCAGTGTCCAGTTATCTAAACTTGAAACTTGAGTCTTACATGTCTTTACTTGCATATGTTGATGTGCATCCTATTACAGTGTTGGCACTGTACAGCATTACAGGTCATCATCCTCTTTCATTGTGCTTGCCGTTCTGCTTCCCTGAATCCAGATTACTATGGGTGTCAATTGCTGAACTTCATCCAACTTGTCTCCTGTAGCCGGTGATCTTTTTGTGAGCACATCTACCTGCAAGCAGCTTGGCCAGTGATTTCTTATTCAGGTAATGGATATATTCTATATCCATCTAAGAACAGATGTTCTTTGAATGATTTCCTGCTTATCAAGAATATAAACTATATATATATATATAAGAAGTCGTTAGACACGAATAGATATGATATGATAACAAAAGAGATCACTGGAATACTGTTCCCTATAAGAGATTATAATCCTAGACAACAAAAAAGTTTGATTTTCCGATAAATACTAGTAATAGATTTGAAGGTCTAGCTGAAATCCATACCGAATCTGAGATATCAGGTAATACTCTTCCTACTACTTCATCCACTTTTTTAGGACAGCAGAACAAAAGAGTAGATTTCAAAAGTCTATTATCGAAGAATATGGTTCACTCCCGCAGGAAAAGATACCGACAAGACATAGAAGAAAGGGAGAAAAAAAGAGATCACAAAAAAAGATAGCTCTCTCTGATGTCCCATACAGGGAATTTTTAATTTGTCAGACAAAGATCTTCAAGCTGATGAATTGAAACTTTTATCAAAAGGTTTGTCGTTTGCCCCTACCTGCTTGCCTAATGGTTTTTATCTTTTTATTGATGTAAATAAATATATTAGAAAATTAACTTTAAAAAGGCACTTTCTCAAAGTAGAAAAAATGTCAGCTAAAAAGGAATTAGTAACATCGAGCGATCCACCGCCTAATACAGGTTTAAAAAACTAATTTCTATCCAGTTGAATCAAAAGGGACGTATATTGACATGTTTGGTGAATTGATAAAGAGAGACCTAGATGTGCTAGCAAATACTAAATCAGGAATAAAATCTAATTTAACTATCAATGAAAAGATGGCTTTAGAAAAACTTATTAAAGATATGGAAATAATAATTAAGCCATCGGATAAAGGAGGGGGGCTGGTCATTTTAAATAGAAAAGATTATATTGATGAAACGATGAGAAATGGTAAATCATTTGGATTCTTATAAGAAGTTATCAATAGATCCTACAAATATATTCCTATCTGAATTAGAGGAACTATTAACAAAGGGATTAAATAATGACTGTTTAAATAAAAATGAATTTGATTATATCCTTAATAGACATCCTAGGATCGCTACATTTTACCACCTGCCTAAAATACACAAACAACTAGTCAATCCCCCGGAACGTCCTATAGTCTCGGGGATTGACTGTTTGATGGCACATTTGTCTGAATTTGTAGACTTCTACCTTAAGAAATATGTATTAGGTTTGAGATTGTATATTAAGGATTCAACTCAGATAGTACAAATCATGAAAGATACTAAATGGCAAACAAATTATTTTTGGTGTACCACTGATGTACAGTCATTGTAAATGGCACATTCTAAGGGGATACAGGCAGTTAAAGAATACCTATTTAATGATGAAAATGTTAATACCACTCAATGTGAATTCATTTTGGAATGTACCAATTATATACTAGAACACAATTTCTTTATTTTTTTTAACCAGTTTTACCAACAGGTGTGAGGGACTGCGATGGGCAGTCCCTTCGCACCGGGTTACGCTAACATCTATATGGGCTACTGGGAAAATGAGGTGATTTATGCGAATACGATGTATATGGAGAAGATTATTTTATTTAAATGGTATATAGACGACATACTTGTGATTTGGAGAGGTACTGAATTGGAATTTAATTCGTTGATTCAGGAAATTAATGTAAATGAGTTTGAATTGAAATTTACATCTGTCATCCATAAAGATAGGATAGAATTCCTGGATCTAGTTTTTAGACACTCATTCATTTGAAGAAAGGCAAATTATTAACACTTAGAACCTTTATTAAGAAAGTGGACAGTAATAGTTATATTGATTACAAAAGTTGCCACTTGAGACGATGGAAAGATAATTTACTCATCTCCCAGTTGTTGAGGATAAGATATGTGAAGATATGGAAACTTTTGAAATACAAGCTTCAATACTAATAGAAAGATTCGTAGAACACGGCTATCCGGAGACTATTCTAGCGGACTGTTCCTTTATTACTACTTACAACAGGGGTTGGCAACCTTTTTCTATCGGAGTGCCGGCTAAAATCTAGTCAAGCCCAGGTGTGCCAGTTGTGTGTATATATATATATATATATATATATATATATATATAACACACATACATACATACATACATACATACATACATACATACATACATACAGATCTGCCTAGAGAAATTCATGGCCCCAGTACACCAACTCCATGGGTCCTCCCTTATAGTTAAGTATGGTTGTGAGAAGTGCTGAACTGTTGCGCTAGCGCAGCAGTTCAGTGTGGGGAAGAAATGACAGTCATTGTCATTTAGACAGCGGACGGCATGCCAGGACTCAGGGGTCTGCGTGCCACCCCTGACTTACAACATAGCTAATCAACAGATTATGAGAACTCAAGAAAAGCACTGGATAGTTTTAAAATTGGACCTGCTACTGATCAGTGTGTTACCAGAGAAACCCTGCATTATTTTTTAAAAACTGAAGACATTAAGGTCTATGTTAGCCCCCTCTCATCTAAAGGAGCTATCTAATAAGAATAATAGTTGGCTAGTAGCGACAAAAGGTTTTTTTTCCTTTGGGCAATGTAAAGACTGTAAATATGTACATAATGATCATAAATGTTTTTCTGACACGTGCACTAAAAAAGAGAGAACTTTTCAGTCATTTATGAATTGCAATACCACATATGTGGTGTATTTGTTGGAATGTGGATGTGGGAAAATATATGTGGGGAGGACAGATAGAACATCATAGTGTACCTAAACACTTTTCTTTGTGTCATAATGCCAACCCGGAATCTTTACGTTTCAAGGCAATAGAACATGTGGAAATAAATGTAAGGAGACTGATTGCTTAAACTGACTCAAGAGGAGACTTTTTGGATCTATACTTTAAATACATTTGTACCTTGGGGATTAAATGAAGGTTGTGAAGTTACACCGTTTTTATGATTTTTATAATATGTGTTTTGTTTCTTTTTATTAGCAATTGTTTTTATATTATGTATGTATATTTTTTATGTTACTGGTATGTATAAGGATATGGTAATGTTTACAAGACCAATATGTGCAGTTATTGTTAAATGCTATGAATGCGTGAAGTTTGCTCCACCTGTGAAGTAATTAGCAATATTCTAGAAATAGGGGAGCACTGACATGGAGATCCACACTCCTGACGAAGTTGGAGGTGTGGATCTCATAGTTGGTTTAATGAAATTAGTAAAGGATTTTAGGACTTCCAGGTATTTTCAGTAAAATGACTTACAGAAGCTCATGTCTGGGATCCTCCTGCACACCCAGGGAACCAGATAATACAAACATTTAGAGCCATTCTTCTTTGATGGTTGGAAGAACTAGTTTATGGGGAAGCTCTAAGAAAAAAAACACAATCTCCGTATGAAAAACAAAAACTGATACAATCCGCAAAAATATGACCAACTGAAAACACAATTATCTCATTAGTTTAGTTCCGTGCTGTTCATTGTGTTCATTGGTTTCCATTGGTTACCGCTATCTGCTGTTCAGCCTCGCGTTCCTCAATCTTCGGACGCCGTCTTGCCTTATGGTCTGCGTATGCGCTCCCCAGAAACCTTTAAAAACCTCTGCTCCGTAGTGATTGGATCATCTTCAGCCAGTTCCCTTTATAAGGGCCCTCCTCCATTTTAATGGGTGTCAGATCATCAGTTTTCCCTACCTGATAGGAAGCATCTTCTCTGACTCCTGTTCAAATACTTTGGATGTTCCTGACATCGTGGATTGTGCAGCTCACCGCTTTTTTGCATTACCTGTGCAACTCATCACTTCTCAGCATTACCTGTGCAGCTCATCGCTTCTCACCATTATCTGTGCAGCTCACCACTTCTCAGCATTACCTGTGCAGCTCAACGCTCCTCAGCATTACCTGTGCAGCTCATCGCTTCTCAGCATTACCTGTGCAGCTCACCACTTCTCAGCATTACCTGTGCAGCTCAACGCTCCTCAGCATTACCTGTGCAGCTCATCGCTTCTCAGCATTACCTCTGCAGCTCAACGCTCCTTAGCATTGCCTGTGCAGCTCACCACTTCTCGCCATTTCCTGTGCAGCTCAACGCTCCTCAGCATTACCTGTGCAGCTCATCGCTTCTCAGCATTACCTGTGCAGCTCAACGCTCCTCGGCATTACCTGTGCAGCCCAACGCTCCTCAGCATTACCGGTGCAGATCATCGCTTCTCAGCATTACCTGTGCAGCTCACCGCTGCTCAGCATTACCTGTGCAGCTCATCGCTTCTCAGCATTATCTGTGCAGCTCATCGCTTCTCAGCATTACCTGTGCAGCTCAACGCTCCTCAGCATTACCTGTGCAGCCCAACGCTCCTCAGCATTACCGGTGCAGATCATTGCTTCTCAGCATTACCTGTGCAGCTCAACGCTCCTCAGCATTACCTGTGCAGTTCACCACTTCTCAGCATTACCTGTGCAGCTCATCGCTTCTCAGCATTACCTGTGCAGCTCAACGCTTCTCAGCATTACCTGTGCAGCTCATCGCTTCTCAGCATTACCTGTGCAGCTCATCGCTTCTCAGCATTAAGTGTGCAGCTCACCGCTTCTCAGCATTACCTGTGCAGCTCATCGCTTCTCACCATTACCTGTGCAGCTCATCGCTTCTCAGCATTACCTGTGCAGCTCATCACTACTCAGCATTACCTGTGCAGCTCACCGCTTCTCAGCATTACCGGTGCAGCTCATCACTACTCAGCATTACCTGTGCAGCTCATCGCTTCTCAGCATTAAGTGTGCAGCTCACCGCTTCTCAGCATTACCTGTGCAGTTCACCACTTCTCAGCATTACCTGTGCAGCTCATCGCTTCTCAGCATTACCTGTGCAGCTCAACGCTTCTCAGCATTACCTGTGCAGCTCATCGCTTCTCAGCATTACCTGTGCAGCTCATCGCTTCTCAGCATTAAGTGTGCAGCTCACCGCTTCTCAGCATTACCTGTGCAGCTCATCGCTTCTCAGCATTACCTGTGCAGCTCATCGCTTCTCAGCATTACCTGTGCAGCTCATCACTACTCAGCATTACCTGTGCAGCTCACCGCTTCTCAGCATTACCGGTGCAGCTCATCACTACTCAGCATTACCTGTGCAGCTCATCGCTTCTCAGCATTAAGTGTGCAGCTCACCGCTTCTCAGCATTACCTGTGCAGCTCATCGCTTCTCAGCATTACCTGTGCAGCTCATCGCTTCTCAGCATTACCTGTGCAGCTCATCACTACTCAGCATTACCTGTGCAGCTCACCGCTTCTCAGCATTACCGGTGCAGCTCATCACTACTCAGCATTACCTGTGCAGCTCACCGCTTCTCAGCATTACCTGTGCAGCTCACCGCTTCTCAGCATTACCTGTGCAGCTCATCGCTTCTCAGCATTACCTGTGCAGCTCATCACTTCTCAGTATTACCTGTGCAGCTCATCACTTCTCAGCATTACCTGTGCAGCTCATCACTACTCAGCATTACCTGTGCAGCTCACCGCTTCTCAGCATTAACTGTGCAGCCTACCTCTTCTCAGCATTACCTGTGCAGCTCACCGCTTCTCAGCATTACCTGTGCAGCTCATCGCTTCTCAGCATTACCTGTGCAGCTCACCGCTTCTCAGCATTACCTGTGCAACTCATCGCTTCTCAGCATTACCTGTGCAGTTCACCACTTCTCAGCATTACCTGTGCAGCTCACCACTTCTCAGCATTACCTGTGCAGCTCAACGCTCCTCAGCATTACCGGTGCAGATCATCGCTTCTCAGCATTATCTGTGCAGCTCATCGCTTCTCAGCATTACCGGTGCAGCTCATCGTTTCTCAGCATTACCTGTGCAGCTCATCGCTTCTCAGCATTACCTGTGCAGCTCATTGTTTCTTAGTATTACCTGTTCAGCTTATTTCACAGTCAAGACTTGTGACTTCACTGCAGAACATCACTCATCATCGATCCTGTTCCAGAGTTATAATACCTGTGTGGATCTCAGTGCTTTTGCCCTCTGCAGCTCAATGCTTCTCAGCATTACCAGTGCAGCTCATTGCTTCTCAGCATTACCTGTTTAGCTTATCTCACAGTCAAGACTTGTGGCTTCACTGTAGAGCATCGCTCATCATCGGTCCTGTTCCGGAGTTATAACACCTGTGTGGATCTCAGTGCTTTTGCTTTCTGCAGTTTATCTCTTCACTGCTACTCCTATTCTGCCTTACAGCTACTTTGTAGTTCAGTGCATTATCTGCTCTGCGCCCCCTAGAGTACTGCGACCTGCGGTTGAGAGCAGCTAAGACCATATTCCTTTGCGGGAATCCCTGGTGAATACCTCTCCTCTGTTAGACTCCGCACCTCTCTGGGGGTAAGCTATCACTCGAGCAGAGATCAAGACCATTCCCATTATCTGGCTCTCGTAACAGAATGATCTGACCATTTGGAATGGATCCTGATTGAAAACCATCAGCCCAAGACCTTTTGCACCATTTGGTAGGTCGAATCGAACACCAGGATGCCACTCAAATGCAAACTCTCCAATGTCTTCAATCTTTAATTTCACGTGTGGACTCACTGCAGTCATCATTATCAGTCTCTCGGACTGATATTTCAGCTGAGGTTAAGCCCACGGTTTCTGTCAATTCTTCCACATCCCTGCGGTTGCCTATTCCCCAATAAATTTACGGTGAACCCAGAGATTGTCAAGTATTGTTTAATCAATGCTCAATCCAATTCAAGCTACTGCCTCAGAACTTTTCCACAGACTGCTCTAAAGTCGCTTATATTATATCCCTTTGTCAGGACAAGCTCTTGCTTGAGCTTCGCCCCCTTTGGGAGAGGAATGATTTCCTTCTGCAATATGTTGCTGCCTTCACATCTGCATTTCGAAAAAATTTTGATGAACCAGGCCGTGTCTCTTCGGCCACCTCTAGTCTTCTCAGGCTGCGTCAGGGTTCCAAAACCCTCACTCAATACATGATCCAATTCAGAACTCTGTCATCGGAACTTCAATGGAACAATGGGGCCTACTCGGTTATTCTGCTCATTATCTGCTCTGCGCCCCCTAGAGGACAGCGACCTGCGGTTGAGAACAGCTAAGACCATCTTCCTTTGCGAGTATCCCTGGTGAATACCTCTCCTCTGTTAGTATAGCAATGTTCTACCACAGCTTAAGTATCAAGAACACCATTGTCAGAGATAGACAAGTGGGTAAAA
The DNA here is from genome assembly GCF_038048845.1 of Mixophyes fleayi. NCBI lineage: Eukaryota > Metazoa > Chordata > Amphibia > Anura > Limnodynastidae > Mixophyes > Mixophyes fleayi. The sequence continues at coordinate 72,397,552 of NC_134402.1, forward strand.
TTCACTGAAAGCACCAATATATACCCAAGAAAGATTCCACTTCTCAAGCAAGTCACTTTCAACAATAGAACAGTAGATGGCTATTTTGTCTCACTCCTTTCCAACAGAACCACTTAACAGTAGAATAAGTTAAAAACAAAATTTTATCATGAAAATCATACCCATCATAGCAATGGGAGTTGAAACCCCACCCAAAGATCATTTTGGTGTTTCAGTTAAAAATCTTTATGTACAATGCTTTGGAAAATGTCTAGAATGTGTCAGAAGATAACAAATAATCTCCTCTTCTTTTATGATTATTCAGCATGAGAAGAAGGAATTCAATCTAGCTTCTGCTGCATAATCTACTATATAAATGCCTAGTGGCATGTGTGGGGGAAAAAAAAAAACCAAGCTGCAGCGCCACCTGCTGGGTAGAGTTATACACTGACCTATATATTTCTTGAAGGAGAAGTGACAGTTGGGAGTGGTTGGTGGTTGCCGGGGGTGACAGTGGGTAGTTTTTAACACCTTAAGTAGCTTGATGAAGGATGTGGCGATGAAGATGAAGGATGAGGTGATGGAGAAAAATTATGAGGTGGTGACATGTGGACAAAACCACGTTAAAAAAGGGTGCTTGCGTCGGGAAGTAACGCTCTTCCCCTGAGGAGGCCTGGGCTAGGCCCAAATGCATGACAAGAACCTTTTTAACACCTTAAGTAGCTTGATTTGACTAGAATGCATGAGTATCATGCACGGCTTAACTTGTGTAATATAATTTAACAATAAACTCATAAAATTCTGCTTACAGTAAGGCCGTGTACACACTACAGGATTTTCAAATGATTATAGGCCCAATCACACAGTAAATAACTGTTATTACATTAGTGTGTACTCTCCAGTGATGACCAATTATCTTTTCAAAGCACATCATATTGTTTCAGTTGATTTTTTACCGAACTAAAAGTCTTGTTCAACAATGGAACAATGTAATTCCAATTCTGCGGTGTGTATGCACTCACAACCGGCAGGGTCCACAGATCTCTATGGAATGTGGAGTCATGATCTTTTCAGACGAAGGTTATGATAGATGAAGAGCACAGATCTGAAGGTAAATCTTGTAAAACGAGTTTATTGTGTACAAATAAATTGGCACACTGATTGGGACTTTTTTTTTCAGACGTTGTAAAATCGTTAACTATATCGCACCTGGAGAAATTTTCTGTAGTGTGTACCCAGCCTAACTTGTGCACACCATTGTGTTCCACGATTAATATCCTGCAACACAATATAACTGGATGCTTTATTGTTGTGTAACAATATCCATTATCCTCATAAATCAGAAGCTGATTTGAAGAATAAGCTCAAATAGCGTTGAGAGTTATAAAGGATTCTGACTCCTCCTCCAACTTTTCTTTGTGCAATACAATACCCCATCACTGTACTGCCTACCTATCAATCAGCTATTGTAATAGTAAACCCTACATGCTATTGCCCTTTGGAGTTGCCTAATACTATACACACACATGAACCATTTGGCTATAATATACTGTCATTTGTTCAAGTACAGGAATATGAGTTTGCTAACTACCTGATTTATCACTGATATAAAAAAGTGAAGTCACACAAGTATAACAAAATTACTTTTCATATCTCTTACTATCTGTTACTATCCCAATGGTCAAATGCTAAAACTCTTCAGGTAAGATTTAATGCTACATTGTGAAAAATGAAAGGAGCAAGAGCACAACCTTGTGTTACTTTCCTTTGATATTTTAATGAAAACCACAGAAATAACAATTGAGAGCTTAAACTATGTTAGTAAGTAATTGCACAAACAGCTTAGAAATAATTCTAACAGTAAGAGCATGCAGGCAGGCCACGGGATGTATTGTTAATGCTGATAATTACAAATTGTAAGCCTCAAATTTTTATTTATGCTATTTTCATTTAAATCAGAAAGTATAATTGCACACAGTTTTGATCTTTTACTTATTTTCTTTTACACTTTCTCTTCTACTTTTTTTTTTAACAGATACTTTTATACTTAACTAGATTAGATGTTTCAGGTGTTGGATTCTTGTGTATACAAAATATCCACACCATTCTGAGCATCTTTATTCACAGGAATCCCTCTCACAATGGATTTTATTTAGAGATGGATGCATATGCATTTTGAATGTACATATGGAAAAAAATGCACATATAAACAGTGTATTTTCATGCATATGTTACGTCAGTTGCATCTCAAGGTGCATCCATTTCAACAGTAGCATTTGCACCTGGCATACATCTCATGGAGATATAATATATATAAAATATAATATATATGAGATATAATATATATATATATATATATATATATATATATATATATATATATATAGTAGATATAATACATATATTAATAATTGATGCTGATGATAATATATATAAAATATAATATATATATAAGAGACATTATATATATATATATATATATATATATATATATATATATATATATATATATACATTGTAATAAAAATGCACTTTGCACCCCTTGGATTATTTGGAGATTATATATATATATATATATATATATATATATATATATATATATATATATTGCATCAGATTGAGATCTGGGGCATTTGAAGGCCACTAATTAAGAGAAAACACCCTCCACACTATGCACCAATAATATTTGTATCAAGTCCCAATATTGATAAATATTACAGTATTATGCTTTATATATTAACTGTATAATTGGGTGCTCCCTCAGTAGTTAAACTTGCTGGTCATTTTATTGCGACACCTGGTAATTTCCTGAGTTGTGATTTGGGTGTGGTTAGGGAAAAGAGCCTTTGCACAGAATTTTGCTTTCTGTCTTTGTGGAATGTTAATGCACCTGTTTGTTTTGCTAATTGCCTGTGAAAAATCCTGGATGTATGTAAAGGTCAAGTTTGTTGATTAAAGGGTGCTATAGAGTAAGAAATAATTGTTGCCAGTGCAAATTGTCTTGCCTTCAGCCTAGATGGGCAAGAAAAAGAATAAATCAAGCCATAAAGAAAGTTTAAAAACAGGTGTGTTTGAAGCTCAGTCTCAGCAAGATGATCTGCAAAACCTGCATTGGAGTTTGCAGAGCAGAGATGTAGATGGAACATCTCAGGCTCTGCACAAACTCAATGTTACCTTTATCAGATTGTGTGGCCAGGGAAGAGTATGATTGCCTGGTGAAAACTTTTAAGGAAGAAAAACGCTGTCTTGTAGAAGAAGAGTGGGTTTTAAAGCAACTATATTTTTAAAAATAAAAGCTGAAGAAGCTGTTTCTGAGTACTATAGAAATTATTATTATTATTTTTTTATTTGGTGTCCTTAAAGCTGAGGAAGGTACTTATCCATCATGTAATACCATCAGGGAGCTGTCTAATTGGCTCCAACTTTATTATACAGCAGGGCAAGGACCCCAAACATCCAGCCAATGACATTAAGAACTATCTTAATCGTAAGGAAGAGCAAGGAGTTCTGGAAGTCATGATATGGCCCCCACAGTGACCTGATCGCAACATTATCGAGTCTGTCTGAGATTACATGAAGAGACAGAAGGATTTAAGCAAGCCTACATTCACAGAAGATCTGTGGTTAATTCTCCAGCAGAAACTGTCTGCAGGTGTACCTAGAAATATTGATGCATCATTCAGGGGCGCACGGAGGATTGTCGGGGGGGGTTTCTCCCGGCCAACCCAAAAAAAAACCAGAGAGAGTGCTGCTGCGCACACGCAGCAGCTCCGTTTCGCCAGCGCTGTCCTATACAGCAGCCGCGGCGCTGTCTAAGAAGCGTCTACGGCGGTGCTGTATAAAATACAGCACCGCCGCAGACGCTTCTTTGACAGCGCCGCGGCTGCTGTATAGGACAGGGGCCACTTAGTTAGCGCAGGGGGGGTTTCTAGAGACTCAGAAACCCCCCCTGCATGCGCCACTGGCATTGATGCTGTTCTGAAGGCAAATGGTGGTCACAACAAATATTGATTTGATTTAGATTTCTCTTCTGTTCATTCACTTTGCATTTTGTTCATTGATAAAACTATTAAAATGTCTATTAAAATGTTTATTTTTTTGAAAACATCCTTACTTTGCAGCATTTTTTCCAGACCTGCCCATAACTTTACATAGTACTATATATAAATATATAAATACACACATACACACACACACACACACATATGAACTCATCATTGGAATAACACATTAAATCTAAAGCCACCTGCTAAAATCAATCAATTATTGTCTAGCATTTAAAAAAAAAAATACTTCTAATATATTAATGCAATTTATTAAATACATATTTCACTACATGCACACTTAAGCACACTTTTACCATATGACCACAAAGAGAAGCCAGTTCTTTTCCTATGGACAACAATCTGGGAGGACATGTATGATCTTACTATTACTCTGCCCAATTTCAATAATAATCTGATTCTAGCCAGATTCCGCAACCCTCTTTAATATCTCTAGTCTATCTCACAAAGAACGAAACTGCAGTTTCAAGAAAATTCTATAGCATACTTCAGTCTCTTTCAAAGTGTCTTTAAAAGCATTTAACACAAACAAACAAAGTTATATATAAAGTTATAAATTCAATAAAACTTATAATCTACCATCTCCCAATTTCGATATGTAGCCACATGAAAGTTTGTCCAAGATGCCAGCTGGAGACCACAGTAAATACTTTCAGATTACTACTCCACACTGACTCAACATGTAAGTGAGAGAAGGTAATTTCCCAGCACAGGATAATCAGTTAAATCAGTAACAGTCCCTCTGCAATATCTTCCAAATATTGATAAAGTATGAAATATTTATTGCAATAAAGAATGCTATAACAATGAGGGTATAATTGGTCATGCAGAACCAAGGCAAAAATAATATACTTTTAGTTAGCTGCCAGCTATGAGACCATGTAAGGAACAAGGATTGTGTATCTCACAACAGCTGGGGGAAGGGTGGAGTGACAAGGGGAGATATTTCAAGACCCCCATATAGGCCCGTTAGAAGGTGTATTATTTCCCCACAGAAAAATATATCCACATTGTAATACACACTACTTTAATTGTCTATTTTAGGGTTAATTCAGGGATGCTTTCACAGCTAATATCATCAGCAGTGATTATGACCCTTTGTGGAGAGCTGCGGTGTGTACCTGTTAGAAGCAGACTTGATTGAGCCACAGTCAGCAGGGGTCTGAGCGTCAGAGGGGCAGAGCCTTGTCCCCTATCCAGCCTGACCAATTGGGTAACCAGAAACGCTTTTTCCTGTACCCAAGAGCCATAAATATGGAAACCAGAGTGAACATAATAACCAGGGGAGATTTGAGTAAACATGTGATAGTGTGTGCCCACTGAAAGTGGGGTGATGCTTGAGCAGGACAGATGCTTTGTTGACATGTGAAGAAGCCTCCATAAGGCTGCACCCAAGCAGGATTTCTCAGGAATTGGCCTAAGGAGCCTAGTAATTTTAAAATTTGTTCCCATTATGTTGTATTGCAATGTTTCAATGTGATTGTTAACCGCTGCTAAAAGTGCTTGAGCTTTCAGTGATTGTGTTAATAAACAAAAGTATTCTTTATTCAGATATTTTTCTTAGTGAAAATACTTTCCCATGTCCACAGTATTGGGACAGGCAAGAAGCTAAATTCTAGCCTGTAAAAGATAGTTTGGAGCAGGAGTTATTGCCAGTTAACTTTGGCTGCATTCTACACTATTTAATGCAGAAAAATAACTTATAGGTGCCGCAGAATTTTGATATCTCCTCAGTATGTAATAATAATATGCTGTTACCAGAAGGAAATTCATGAGACTGGGTAATCCAATTATACAACCCTTCTTGGGCTTGCTGTGAATTCTTTAAATTCAGGTTATGATAATTCAACATATATTTCCAAACATTTTCCTCTTTGAAAGGCTGTTCCTCAGCAACAGATCAAGAAGGCTCTGAGACTTCCTACCACAAAGAAGTTCAAACAGTTAAAAAGGGAGATGTGTATTCCACTTATTCTTCAAATAGCCAAATATTTTAAGCATTACCTTCATGATATGATTTAATCCCTTAACTAGGCCATCAGTCTGTAGATGGTCAGTATGATCACCATCCTTCATTTTATCTGTGAACGCAGTAATGGCACCTGGGATGGTATGATGAAACAAGGGTCTGATTTCACCTTAACCAGTCTGCACCTTATTTTTCAAAGAATATGAACTAAAGAACTAATACTTTTATAGCCCTTTTGGATGTTCCCCAGATCCCCAGGGCACTGGAAAGGGGAAATTTCAATTTTCTTGGGAGGTATTATCATGTATATGTACAATAATGTGTTGCCGTGTGTGTCATTTATGTAATACTGTGTTATTTTGTCTCCATGTTGGATAATAAGTGTGAAATGGATACATATATTTTATTGTTACTTAAATGTGATCAAGAGGGGTAACAATACTTATGAAGGGAGTACTGTAGGGAGTAGGTTTAGAAGGAAGTCCATATGTTGCAGTTGCATTCCCTCCATGCTCCCTCTTTCATTTCCTGACAGGAAGCCCAGAACAGCTGCTGCCTTAATTACATGACAAATGCTTTCAAGAGGTTAACTCTAAGGGGTTGATTACACACCTGGCTATTGATAAGTGTATTTATAGTGTTGTTACTGTTTTGCACTATATTGTTTTATTTTACAAAAAAAAGATACTATAGTATATTTCCTATCTACCTTACCTGTGTGATCTGTGACCCTAGGTAGTGGGGTTTATATTGTCAGCTACAACTCCAGTAACCCATACAGGGACAGAGGACAGGACCAATGAGGCAGCTCAGAGATGTTATTTCTCCTCCCGATCCACAAACCACTCTTGCTGGAACACAAGTGCTGTGTCTTGCTTCATCTTAGACTGCTGAGTTTCTTTAACATGTTGCACCATGGTCTCCATAATAGGATCCATGCCATCAGGATTAGACTTAAAACCACTACAAACACTAACTTGTAGAGGGCGCTATAAAGTCAGTAGTGAGAACACAGGAATGTTAAACAATGTGTACCTTTATTGGCAGGAGTACAGGGACATCAAACAGTACACCATTTAGAAGCACAGGACAACATTGAGTGCACAGCAAAATATAGCAGGGTTTTGTATGTTCAGGCCTCATCAAGATCACTAGGCCTAACAAAGGTTTGGCAAAGCTGTAGAGGAACACTCTTCCCCTAGTAGAAATCATGCTTATAACCCCATTTAGCTATGTAGGGAGAGATGGAACTCTCAGGCTTCATGAGGATTTAATTCAGTTTGAGACTGGTTTGCTTATACAAAGTATATCGTAAATTGAATATGTAAGTAGTGCTCATACCCACACAAAACACCATTGCCACTGGCACTAGAATTGTTTCCATTCTTGTTCAATTACTTAGCAATGTGATTTTTTCTGAGAACATTTGCCCATTTGTGCACATGCCTCATCCTCATCTGACTACCTTTGAACATTGTTGCAGAATAAATGTTCATTCTCATCTTCACTCTGAGAATGACTGATATATTATAGTACTACTCTCACATCATATTATTTTCAAACGGCTGTGAATAGTGAATGCACTTTGTTTTCACCACTTTTGGTACGTGACATATTATCAAAGTCTGCAAAGGTGTGACTAAATACAAAAAGCTTTGCCAATGTGGATGATAGAGATTCACATGGTTCATTATAATCTTAACTACAAACATGGGCTATGTACATGTGTTTATCATAATTTATTACTCTATAGTTATATAGGTCACGTTTCCATTCTCTATAAAGTAACTTACAGTCAATACAATAGGAAAAACAATTACTACGTAAAAGTCTTTTGTGACATGTGTTACTGCAGACTTGCAACTATACATTTGTCAATGAGAATGAAACCTATGGAGAGCAAACAGTTGAGATTTCACGTCTCAGACTCCTATCCATACAGCATAAAATTAAAGTTTAACAGCAAAAAACACTATATGAATTGGACACAGACCTAGAGGTATGTTAGAATTCGATAATTAGGTGGAGAACAGTTGCTGGTTAATTGACATTTATTCATAAAAAATCAGCTATATTATATATCAGAAACGACTTTTGAATAGTTATGTAAAAGTCAATTGTTTTACAAATATAAAACATGTAAAATGTTTTACAAAGACCATTCTATTTCTTCCAGTTGTCATAAAAATATGTAATTGTCAATTTAAATCTTAATTTTCTACAATAATTAACAACTGTATTAAGACTATTCTGTACTATGCTCATATTGAATTAATTAGTTCTAGTTAATTAATACCCACTGCTTCCATTTTACATCAAGTCTCTTAAATTAGCTTAAGTAAATTGCAATCAGTATGAGCTCTATGATTGGTAATGCCACCCAATGTACTCACTAGTACTATGTATACACTTCTAGAATAAATATTCAAGGTGAACACTGCTGTGTACAATGATCACAGGTTATGATTTTAAATGAACAACTAGTAACACTGAGATTCATTGATGACACAGAGAGGAGTGTATAGCTTACTAATTAGGCACTATTTAAGGGGGCCGTTATAAAAGGGGGTGGAGATATTCCAGAACTAGAACCTGAGGTTCTTGCTGGGCCTTAGTTAGAAGAAGGAGTAGTTGGAGCAGTTTCATAGAGGCTTGTACTGAACTGGCACAATAAATATGACAAATTTACTGATATTGTGGATGTCAGATTAGGTGTAACATTGCTGCTGGATGATGCTTACACTAGCAATCATGTGAATAGCACTTCAATGAAGATGGGAACAGGAGTGAAGTTAAGGACAAACAGGTGCTTGTTAAAGGGGATGTAATAAGTAGGAAGACAGTGAATGCCAAATGGTTTGCTGTCTCATAATTGTTCAGGTTCAACATATTATGGATAGGGTTGATAGATGGATTGAAAGGTGTGAGAAAGACACAACAGTGCCAATAATGAAGGTAGAGGTTCTCAAAAAATTATTGGTTCTTAAAAATAAATTCAGAGATTTTTGCTGGGAAGTGAGTAACTTCAAGGTTATATTCCCTGAAATGTTTCCTGTGCCACACACGACCCCTGAAAGACAGTTGGAGAATAGGGTCATAAATAAGTAACTGAGAAATGTATGTTTGATGGATGGTTTGTGGTTTTTGAACTGGGTTGTCCTTGGCAACAATGTGGAAGCTGTCACTGTGCTGGAGAGAAGACACTTAGAACAATAGAGGGAATTTTTAACTAGGAATTGGGCTGGGGATAGGATGCAGGGGCCTGATTCATTAAGGATCGTAAATGAAGAAGTATCTTATTTCAGTCTCCTGGACAAAACCATGTTACAATGCAAGGGGTGCAAACTAGTTTTCTGTTTTGTACATAAGTTAAATACTGACTGTTTTTTCATGCAGCCCACAAATACTTGATAGCTTATTTGTACACTGAAATTTAAAGTTGATATTTGTGTGCTACATGAAAAAACAGTCAGTATTGCCAATTCTATAAGTGCTCTAATAATACAAAGCTCAACACTCTATACAATACAAGGTACAAAACTATGGATATACCAAGCAAAGTCTCCACAATGTTGTATGTAGGTATTGGTGATGATCTCCATGTCAGGTAACCACATTCATTTGTGATGGAAGTGTAATTTTCTCCAACACATGTCATACATTCCTGCTCATATTCACTGCCAAAGCTCTTATTCTAATTAATTGTAAGTCAGCAAAGCTCTCTTGGTGACTAGCACTTTGCTTAGGCAATTTAAAACCCTGGACCTTTACACCACAGTACATCATGTGTATCACAAGGCATTACCAGGAAACAATTATTAACCAGACAGTATAAAATACAGGTTTAAATAATGTACAAATCAATTTATATAATATATATCTATATCTTTATCTATATCTTTATTTATATCTTTATCTATATCTTTATCTATATCTATATCTATATCTATATTATATCTATATATATATATAAGAAGAAGTTTGTTTGTTTGTTTGTTTGTATGTATGTATGTATGTATGTATGTATGTATGTGAATATCTTAGACACCCCTGCACCGATTCGGATAAAACCAAAATGAGGTGGTCCTGTTGGACTCCAGACAGATTTTAAGGGGTTTAGGAACACGGCCGAACCTCCCGTTGGTGTACACTGGCCAGAACTTTAATCATTTAGCCAGTTCTGGGCCTTCCACTGGATGGATTTGGACAAAAATTTCAAAAGCCTTTTAAAATTGGATCCCAGAAGACATAATAGGGGGTGTAGGTCTTAGTCAGACCTCCAACTGGTGTACGCTGACCAGAACTATGACCTGGGGAGCCCGTTATGGGCCTTCAACTGGATGGATTTGGAAAACATACACACACATTTATATATAAATAAATATACACACATGCGCACATACACACACAAATAAATATATATATATATATATATATATATATATATATATATATATATATATATTTATATATATATATATATATATATATATATATATATATATTTATATATATATATATATATATATATATATATATATTATTTATATATATATATATTAATATTTATAAGAAAAAGTTTGTTTGTTTCTTTGTCTGTTGGCGAATATGTTATCTTCGACACCCCTGTACCGATCGGGATAAAACCAGTGCGAGCTGGTCCAGTTGGATCCTGGATAGACTTTAAAAGGTTAGGATCCATGTCAGACCTCCTTTTGATGTATGCTGGGCAGAACTTTGACCCGGGAGCCTGTTCTGAGCCTTCCACTGGATGGATTTGGACCAAAACTTCACAGACTGGTAACACAGAATCCCAGAAGACATATTAGCGAGTTGAGGATCTGGTCGGACCTCCAGTTGGTGTACTCTGGCTAGAGCTTTAACCTGGGGAACCTGTGCTGGGCCTTTTACTGGATAAATTTGGATAACACTTAATATAAAAACAAAAATGACACTGGGCAGCCAACTAATGGGTGTGTTGAAAGAGCTTCAAGCTGCTAATTTTTAAAATGTTGAGAGTTACATCCAAATCATTAACGTAATAATTTGAACATTTAAACACGGGCAACGCCGGATACTTCAGCTAGTAATATTAATATGACACTGTTAAATGTTTTAAAGGAAGAAAAAGTAAAGCTCTGAGAGTTGTCACTATCCCTTATCACGAAAGTGACACTACCACAGATATTGAAAAAAAAAATTATTTTACATTTTTTAATAATTATTCATTTATTGCACAACCATAACAAAATCAAATATAGAAAACAATAAATGCTGTAATACGACCAACACATTTCCACTCTCAAATGTATATTCAGATGAAACCATGCCAGCATGTACACATATCATGTATCATATGTGACCAAGGTCAGTTGTAATAACCTATAAATTTCCGATTTAATGATGAAGACATCACTGCAGACTGCACCAACCTTGGTGATGTAAGCAGCTGGTTAATAAATGAATTATAAGTGAGTGAATATAAAATCAGATGCTGTTCAAAAAGTCATCTGTTATGAAACAACGACATGCATCAATGAAGCATCACTTAGTTTGATTGGATTTCTTAGTCAAGGAAAATGCTGATTGCAAACCAGCTACTGGATATCGGTGACATAGTGTAATAGTCACAAGAGGTAATGTAAGCAAATATCAGTCAGAGGAGGGTCCCTCTCACCACGAGCCACAGCAAGTGCCAAAATTTCACCCCAAACAGCGACTGGAGATGGTTACTGAAGAGACTGTCGGGGGGGAGGGGTCTGCTTTCACCATGATCTGCGGCAAGTGCCGTCAGTTCTCCCCGGAAGACAGCTGGAAATGATATCCATGAATACTGTAAATGCCTTCTATAGATGTAGGCTCCAATTTTGAATTACCTCCAATTAGGGGATGTCTTAGATGGAGGAATGGCTACAACAGAGTAAGTAGCAGTATTAAATCGGGAGCTGTATAGTCATATTACCAGAGAGGTGGTTTGTGCAGTGGAACAAACATCAGGCATATTTTTACTTAGCACAATGAATGTGCATGAAATCACAATCTCTCAAGTGGAAAAAGAGTTAATCACATGGAGTTCTAACGACTGAACCTCTAAAACTTAGGCCTGATACATTTCCTTACCCTTCCATAATTTCTTCAGAGGTGTAGTTAGTCTGTAGCTATAATCCGAGCAGAGCAAGTGAAGCAAACTGACCAAAGGACTACATTTAAACAATCAAGAACTGCTGTAACAACCAGCTACTAGGTCCGTTATCAGTTGACTTAAAATAAATACAAATTGCTATTTTTGTTCTAAATATACAGATGACAAAAGTATTACAATTATTAGACAATCTGTGTTAGTGAAACAGAAAAATATTAAATAAAACAAATAAAGCAATACAGATATAATATGACATAAACTGCATTATAAAGTCCTATCGAACATCATGAGAAAATCATAGGATAGTAAATGTTTCTCACACTGGGCCCTCATTCATAGAATTCATCACAAACATGTCCTAAACATTAAAAAATATATAATAAAACATATACGAACTCAATTTAATAAATTAAATAAATGTAAATATATCTCGCTAAATATTTTAAAGTCCTTGTTATGACGGGACATGAATTCAAAACATCAAAGTTTTATTTTCAAGATTGATGCCTCTACTTAATTTCAGCACTTAGTAACTTCTTGTCTTTATTTTATTTAGACTAACCCAATGTGTAAATAAACAAACAGAGTAGGCTAGAAATTGGTACAAAGATAAATTATATAACATGAAATTTAAATTAATTATATTTAGATTACATAGAAGAGCAAGCACAAACAGCTGATTTACTAATAATTTACATATGTCCTATTGTTGCTTTATGACTGTCAGTCTCTTCCAGTTTACGTATGCAATTTTACTGCATGAAAAGCTTGAGAGCTACGGATGTATCCGGCTTGTAAAAGTAAGGTTAACCCTAACCCTAACTTCTAACCCTAGCCCTAAGCCCTAATATAATACTTACATTGGATGAATGGCAGCCGGGTCCATCCATCGGTGCTTTAAGGGGAGTCGCATTTTGACGTGACGTCATTTTCCTCATTCGGCAACGCATCAGGTTGTCACATCACTTCATCTGTGTCATGGTAAGTGGTTTTTTTTTCATGTCGGGTAGTAGTCTTTAGAATTGTCATGTCATTGTAGTTGCTGTCGGGGTAGTCAGTATCGTTAAACTGACTACCACCGGAATGGATAACATAAGATCTTATTATGTCGTTTATTTTGGTATGCATATATAGCTTTAATATCTGAATATTCATAGCATTTTCCCTATACTACGCTATGATAGTCCCTATCTTTTTTATGAGTGTAACAGCACTTTTTCTGGTATGAAGAGAAAACTTCAATCAAATATATGAAAAAGACAACAGAACTTTCAGTTTTAGGATTAATCCTTTTCATCGCAGATATTGATTCGAGCACATCACTGTTTATTTAAATTGGTTTGTTAATACTACACTATGGCGCTTTTCGTGCTTGATTATTTTTAGCTTCATTATAGTGTTTAATAATCCAGACACAGCAGAACAAAGTCAGATCACACACACACACCACAATTTCAATTTCAGCAGACATATTATTGAAAAAAACTTGGTTAGTATTTTTTGGCTAATACATGCTTACATTTTCAATAACCATTAACAGCAGAGACCCTATTTAAGCAGACCTACAATCATGTAGAACGACTCACATACTGATTATTGTTTTTTGTTTTACTTTCTATTCCAAAGATGCTGCATTAGTGCAGTCTATATACAGGTAATTGTCACATTCATGTCTAATAATACAGACAATTATGTCATTCCACAAACATGACCGCAATACTTGATAATCATTGGATATAATTATAATTGAATAATTATCAGGCTTATTAGTAAATGCAGCTGGAAGATGACTGCTATCAGCCAGTTTGTGATCATCTTCTCACCATACTAAAAGGCCCCAATCATGTCAGAATTGATCTGGTCACTTAGGCTGAATGGACAGATTTTGTTAAGGGTCTTATTTAGAGTTAAGAGCAAAAAAAAAAAAGGAGCAAATTTGCTCCTGGGCAAACCATGTTGCAATTTAAGGGTTTTATTTTTGCTCGCAGGGAAAATACCAGCTGCATATGCATGTAGCACATATGAACTGGACAGATTTATTTTTGCACTGCAATATTTAAAGTTGAGCGAGGGTACTCCCCCTCCTATTTCTGTATCTGCACATTTTGAATTTGCCCCCCTCCACCACCACCCTCCTCCCCTGCCGGAGAAACCTGGTTTTTCCAATGTGTAAAGTTGCTATGTCCATTTGCTTTGCTTCTTGTACCGAATCATTTTCATAATTTTTAAATTCCTACCAGCATTTTGTAGTTTATTGCATGTTTATAAATTTGCTTGCATTTTATAATTATTTTTTTGTGCATGAAAAAACAATGAAGCATTTTAATTGTATATGAAAATACATTCATTTATTTTATACACAGGATACTTGGTGAGATTTGAAAGCACACTGTTCTGCTGCAAATGGTTGGGGGAGCTCCAATTCAGGCTTGGATATGGTGATATTTTTCTACAAGTTTTTCTTAATAGCTGTGCTATCGTATTGCTGATGTCATTAAGTTTGTTGAACAAACCATGAGTTTGTTTAAAAAATAAAGACTGTCTTGAAAGGAAGCCTATTATTGCAGTTATTTTTATAACATTAACTGAAACAGAAGCATATGGATGAATCTCAAGATAATCCCCACCTTTTATAGCTCATATAATTTGTCTAAATGAAAGCTGACTTTGTTCTCTCATTATTTTGTAATTTAACTGCTTATTATTCTTAAAGCATGAAATGTTTTAATTAAATGACATGCAAGGTAACACCAAACCATCTGGCAGAAAATGAAGGAAAAAAAATAACCCAGGCAAAGCATATTATGACGCGATGCCTCATTTCATGTCTTCAATCACAAACAATGGTAAAATAATATCTATTTCTTCAACACTGCAAAAGAAATACATTTATCTGACAATTATAACTAGAAATGAAAAATTATTTCATTTAAAAAATGTCTAATTAATTGTGATGTTATTTATTGGTAGAGATTAAGAAAACAATTTAACAGATTTCAAGATTGTCCAGATTTTAGAGATCATAACTTACACTTGCTAAGCTGCAATACAAAGGAATACAATTTTATTGCATTAAAAACTATTTATCCATCTAACCAAATACCAGTATAAGCTCCAATGAAAATTATATCTCTCTGCAGTGTTTACTAAGCAGCAGTGACCAGAGTCTATTGCTCACATAGAGTCTATCGCTGGAACACCACTATTCAAATCCACAACGAGAAAAAAGCAACAAGTTTAATTATTTTTTATAGGAGAAGGTTTTACAATGATAAAGAAACCAGCTCCTCGCAAAAAAAACTGTTTTTAATAGGATCGGTGGTTTTAAAACTAAAACTATTATTATTATTATGATTATGATGTCTATTATTATCTTCTTTTTTTTGTTATAAAGCGCCAACATATTATACCAGTTGTTCATTGAGGGGATTATAATGCAAACAATTTACATACAATTACATTGCCCAAATGATCTTATAATCTAAGTGGGGGGGCGCAATTGATACATAAGTTAGTGGAATAACAATTGTAGTTACTGGTGGAGGAAGCGCGTGTGGCTTTTATAATACAGAACAATTATAAGCCATCAAAGCAAAAGAAAAAAATGGCAACTGACATTTTTGAGCAGTTCCCAGTGGTGTGGTATTGTTGGAATGAAGAGAGAAACTGGCAGGTGGAGACATAACAGATGAAGACATTGTAGAAATCTTAGAACATATTCTGGAAACCTTGAGATCTCTCACTGTTTACATTAAAAAATTGGTTGCAAATATCTCTATACGCAGACGATATTCTTTTGTCAGTCACAAACCCTATCATATCTCTTCCTAACCTACTCAAGGACATTGCTCTCTTTGGCACTCTTTCCAATTATAAAATCAATGCCTCCAAATCAGAAATCCTAGACCTCAATATCCCCTTTGCTCTCCTATCGACCCTCAAATCCAGCTTTGATTTTAGATGGCAGCCCCACAAACTAAAATACCTCGGGGTCTATCTTACTAGACTCTACGATCAACTGTACGCGGCAAACTTCCCCCCCTTATTTTCGGCCATTAAGGCTGACCTTTTAAAGTGGGATAAACTCATTATCTCCTGGACAGGCAGAATAAATTCCCTTAAAATGAACATCCCTCCTCGGCTTTTATACCTGTTTCAGACCTTACCCCTCAAAATCCCTGCTAACTCCTTTAAGCTCCTTCAACAAATGGCCACCAAATTTGTTTGGTCAGCCAGGAAGCCCAGAATTCGCATGCAGATTCTCCACAAATCTATTCAAGAAGGAGGCCTGGGCGTTCCTCACTTTCTCAAATACTACCGCGCCACTCACCTCACCCAGTGTGTACTCCTTCACTCTCCGCCAGGACAGCGAGTTTGGGTTGATATTGAAGCCGCTCTCTCAGACACTATCTCGCCCTCCTTGCTTCTTTGGCTTAAACCCCAACATCGGCCTCCTTCCTCACGTCTCCCTCCTCCATTAGCACTCTCACTGGCTTCTTGGACTCATACAGTCTCCTCATACAATTTAGCTCCCAACTCATGGCGCATGACGCCTCTCTGGAACACTCCCGCCTTTCCCCCTGGACTCCGCCCAATTCAATTTTCTTACTGGGCGCGTTGTGGCATTAACTTTCTCTCCGACATCATGCCATTGCTAATCTTTCCATCTTTTGCTGATATTCAAACGCGATTTTGTATCCCTTCGTCCTGCTTCTTTCAATATCTACAACTTCGCCATTTGTATAACTCTATCCGTCGTACAGTCACCGATATACATCTAACTTCTCCTCTGGTCTCTTTTTGTAATCTTCGCTCCTCTTCTCAGGGCTTGATCTCCACATTCTACCGCCTCATGGAAAAATATAATTGCCCCCCTAAAGATTCTCATGAGTTCAAGTGGGAAGAGGACATGGGGGAGTCACTCTCTCCTGAGGAATGGGTTAAGATTCGTCTGAATCTCTCTAAGACCTCTATTTGCATCAAGATTAGCGAAAACAGTCGCAAGACCTTTTACTGCTGGTATCTAGTCCCTCATCGTCTTCACAT
The DNA here is from genome assembly GCF_038048845.1 of Mixophyes fleayi. Lineage (NCBI taxonomy): Eukaryota > Metazoa > Chordata > Amphibia > Anura > Limnodynastidae > Mixophyes > Mixophyes fleayi. Next base: position 72,414,752 of record NC_134402.1, read on the forward strand.
GATATACCCAGACTCCTCATCGCTATGCTGGCGTCAATGCGGGCGGAAAGGTACCCTGTCTCTCATATGGTGGCATTGTCCAAAACTACTTCCTTTCTGGAAGTCGATCCATCGGTTTCTGATGTCACTCAGATCTCTCTTCCCCCATCTTTGTCATATTTCTTACTCCCTCGCTCTACTCCCAAGATATCAAAATCGACTCAGAAACTCATCACACATATACTTAGTGCTGCTAGATGCCAAATTGCTCTATTTTGGAAAAACCCAAGTCCTCCCTCTTTGCCATCGGTTATCAACCGCACATGGCAAGTTTACCATATGGAGTATATGACCAGTATTCTCCGCCACACTCCTGTCCAATTCAACAAGGTCTTTAATCCTTGGATTGAGCATCACGGAGCCTCCTCCCCTCTAGCATTTTAAGGCCTTTGAGCCCCAACTATCAATCCTAAACCTTGTCATGGTTCACCACCTTCTCCATACCTTTCTTTTCCTTGCTTTGGCTAGTGATCTCCCCTGTCCCTCTCACCCCTTTTCTTTCCTCTCTCTTTCCCCTCCCTTCTATCCCCCTTAAATTTATTTTTGCTTCTTCACATCATTAACAATATACTGTTTATATTTCGTGGAAACTTCATTGCAGCTTTCTTCCACCTGTATTGCCTGTTTCCCTTTTTGTCTGTATTGTAAAACTCAATAAAATATCTTTAAAAAAAAAAGAAAATTGGTTGCACCTTTTCACTTTGTGTGTGGAATGTTAACGCTAGTAGAGGCTGTTTAGTGTCCACATGGAACAATTCTTCTTTGCTTTCTACAAATAGCTAATGTGATGATTATGTATTATGTCTAACCATTTATTTTTCCTTGAATTTTCATTTATGACAAAGTGTGCTTTGCTGAATGACATCAGTTTTATCTATGCAAGAGCCTTTTGAAAGTAATCAGGCCAGAGAGATAATATCTCTGTGGCGTGACAGAGTTTGTGTATACAGTCTGACCAGCCAGAACAGCAGAGGTGAGAAGTCCTGCCCTTTGAAGTTCCAGTCCTATCTTAGGACATTGATAACTCATTTTCGAAAAAGCCCTGTGTCATTCTGGGAATCAATCTGCCCTGACATTGAAACAGCCAATTTCCAAAGGTTGAGGTGAGAGAAGTGCAAGAAGTTAAATCCGTTGCCTGACCTGGTAATGTTGTTAATTATCTCTGAGGAGACCTGTCAAGGTGGAAATGTGCCATTGCTCTCAAAGTGTACTCCTCTCACGCCATGTCTTAGATTAGTCAGTTAGTTTTTTTTCCTATTTTGTTTCTGAAACTTATTTGTGCAACTATCGGTCCTCCTACCAACTCCCTTGTCCTGTCTCTCTCCCCAAGTTAGTACAACCCTATTTGTGTCTCCCCCTTTCCTTTAGGATGTAAGCTCTTAGGAGCAGGGCCTTCTTTCCTTGTGTGCTCTTTCTACTATTCCATCACCCCCTGTTCCTCTTGGCCTGTATATTTGTTCTTCATTCTTTGTTCTTTCTGTATCATGTTGTGTCATGGGTTACTATTTTCTCTATATGTCATGTACGGCGCTGCGGACCCTTTGTGACACCTTATAAATTAAAGATAATAATAATAATATTAATAAGTTTTGTTATTGTTTTGTGATTAAGCCTTGAAAACATTTTTCGGATTAAATACATCTAATAATCTACCATATTCTCAGTGATTCTTTGTGAACTAACAAAGCCAAGTGAGGGTCATGCTACATGTGTATGTAATTTAAGTGTGAAATATTAATAAGTGGTTTTGATGAACTTAGTAAACCCTTCATAGTGGCAGAAAAGGTGTATTTATTGGTAAGTGACCAAGGTAACTCCAATCACGGCCAATTGTTTCATATTGGTGTATGTGAGACAGGCTGGGCGTTCATGACAGCTAACTTAGATCATAAAGGTGATCTTACTCTGACATGTACATGATGGGTCTGAATTAAGATACCTAATTAAGACCTGTCCATAAACACATTTATGGTTTTACACACATAATACGTTTTCCCTCTTTTTTAAGGGTAAAGGATATTATTATCTATTTTAGAACACTATAACAGAAACCAAGTAGTTTATATATGTCATATAAATTATTGTATGAAATGTATTACTATTGAAACATGCAATGTGGGGGCCTAATGGATGACACAAATTGATTGGATCATGGAAGTTTATATTTCTTCCTTCAGACACTACTATTAATACATCTGATGAAACTATTATTCATACTTCTGATGAAATGCGTCAATTTTTTTCCCTAACTATGAATAAGAAACAAGTATTTATAAAGGACAAACAATGACCCTCTTATAATCATCCTGGAGTAGTGAGAAATAAAACTGGTCTCTTTAAATGCATTGCAGTCAATACAGCCAATACACCATTGTGAAAATAACCGTTCCAATTTTAAATCTATTCCACTACTAACTTCTTTTGGCTGTCATAAAAGAGGCTTACACTCAGTTAAAGAAAAGGCTCTTAAAGTAACAAATCAGCAAAACAGGTTGCCTTACTCCTTAGTTAAAGTAAGGTATAAACAAGCCAACAGAGACTGATTTGATCCCTGTCGAAATACAGAGGGAGATATATATATATATATATATATATATATATATATATATTGTGGAAAGAGCCTGCTACTGCTGAAGCACTCGCAAACAACTTCTTCTTTTTATGCAGCTTTATTGTCAGGATGGTTAAAATGTATTTGACACCATATGAATTTCACAGCAATTATGGAGACCCTAAACGCTAGCTAGACATAGACCAGCTCTCTCCAGACCAGCCAGTTTCCCCAGCGTTGATCTCAGTGAACAAATGACACAATCAAGCTTTTATACATGATACTCCTCCCCCAGCCTTAGCTTGATGGGCAGGTGACACACCCACCTTCTCTTTAAGAGGAAACGCCCATTACTGGCTCTGTTTGCACTAACAGACACACCCTGTCTGTTTGCTGAGAGGAAGGAGCTTTCAAATCATGTAAGTTAACCAAACTTCAAACTATACATAAGTCTTTACCTTGTTTAACCTCAATCTGGGTGCATAACTGCGCCAATGTTTTATTCTGCTTGTATGCTTTCTCTGCATCTTGTTAGATAAATGCCTCCCTTTGTTACAATATATATATATATATATATATATATATATATATATATATATATATGATGACGGATGAGAAGGGGTATGGTGCCTTTGGTGTACTATTGTGGGTAAGGTAACCCAGAAAACCAAGGTATGGGCATATGCGTACCAACTGTCTGCTTGAATACAGCTCATCAATATACAGGGTAGACAATTTCTGCGGTCACGTAGGTCCGCTGTATCTCATAGGTCCATGCAAAGAGAGAAGACACCCAAATAGTGTGATAAACTACGTTACAGAAGTATTTGCATTATAGTTTCACCACCCATATATAGGCGTACCAGAAAGAGATGTTATAAAAATTGTGACCATAGATATTTTCCTTCTACATGGAATCAAACAGTAAAAGATTAAATAAAAGCACCAAGTGGCCGCGTACCGAATATAATAAGAAAAACAGCTTATCTGTATCTTAATTCTGTGACAACCGCCTCAACTCATCCTGGTGTAGAGACAGCTTGTCTAATACTTGGTAGCTCTTGGTCATACTCAGCAGCAGCTAGCAGGTATCACTCAGCAGGTATATAGTAAAAGTAGAAACACTATTTAGTGTAGTATTTCAAACGTAGCATTCATTAAACAGATAAAAAAAAGTGCACAATCACATTGTGTGAAGTATTACATGCTCATCTTAGGACCATACATGTAAGTTATGTAGTCAGTAAATGTTCAATCTCTAAAAAGTGCATGGGATAGCTGCCAATGGCCTCCAAACAGAAGTTACCAGTCGGTTTCAACTCAGGAACCAGATTGAGAACAATTACCTTACAGTCATATGGCAAACAGGCTCAGACCCCTTCTCATCCGTCATCATTGAACTTTACTTGGCATACCATCCAATTCTGAAGGGAGGCTGCCACTTTGTTACTAAGGAGGTGTCTGGGTGTGAATTTACATTGGAATACTATATTTATACTTATTCTCAATTCTGAAATAAGCGCCACTGTTATTGTTATCATTTGTATATATATATATATATATATATATATATATATATATAAATACCCCCTGCCAACACACACACATTACTCATTATCTCTGTAAATACCTTTTATTTATTATGCATTAAATATTTTTCTACTTTGAATGTTTTTTGGCTGGTTCCTGTGATATTAAGTTTACTTGTACTATATTGGAATATGATTGGAAAACTATTGCGCTGTTTGCTATCTTTCCTGTTTTGTTTTTTCCTCTTTTCTATTTTCATTAACCAAACATCCTTCCTGTCCAGGTTCTTTGAAAGTCTTTTGCTTTTGAGCTGCATTGTAAGCAATGCTAATGCATCTGCTCCCCGTGATCATAGAAACATGGAATATGCAGTGTGAAGGGTAGTTTAAGATGAGTTCAGTTAGCCCTTAGTGTGCATGAGGGTTTGTTTTTTAAATGTTTTGTTAGTCCTTTTTGTGCATTTTCTAATTTCCTTTTGACAACTGTATGTCACTGCTTGAACTACATTGAAGGAAGATTATTTTTAACAAGGGGTTAAGGAGCGAGTCTGTTTTGTTCAATTAAACCTTGATTTTTTTAACTGTACATGTGTGTATTTAATAGTATTTCTGATATAATTGGAAGGGTTTTTAGGGACCCATTATACAGGGTTTTCGGTGATGGCAAATGTATTCACTGTTTTAGTTTTAATAGAGCCAGTCTTTTTAAACCAGAACTACCACTGGGGGTAGATGGTTATTTCGCTCAAGTTTTTAACTATTTTTGCTATACCTATATCTTCAGCAGCTGGACATATATCAGAGTTTAGTAAGAGGGCGGTCATATTTTAATGTATAAATAATCATTTATCAATTTCAATAATAATGTATAAAGCTATATGTTAAAATTTTATCTAGAAATGTAGTCATAATGTACTTTACATTGAAATAAAAATGTTCCCATCATAACTTCAGTAATTAAATGCAATGCAATTTTAAAACAAATAAGAATTATAGCATCGCGAATCAGCTAATAGTTGGTTTGTTAATGAAAAATATAATTTTTCTAAAATTTCTAAATTGTAATTTAAATTAAAGTTGATTTGCACTTTGTCCAGTGTGAATACCATTACGCCAGAACTACCATTCAATTGTATAAGGTTACAATACAATGAAGAGGGAAAGTTTTTATTTCATTTGATTGGGGTAAGAATAAATGTACCTTTCACTATGCACTTGATGCTCATACACGCCTGAGGAATCTTCAATCAAGCCGAGGTTACTCATATAATTTTCATGGCAATGTCTTTCAGCTTTTATTAAAGAAATGTCATTTTAGTGTCAGTGCAATCCCTTACGCATCGGAATTGTCTGTATGGATACTTGTGAACCTTAATTTATTAACTTCAATCTCATTTGTGTTCATTAAGAGTAATATACTGCTTTCCTTAGCACTGTACTTCAAATAACATATATTGCAGAACTGTCTATACAAATAAAGGGAACACATGACATATAAGCAGCTATCTACACACATATCCTTTTTATCATCTGCCAATTTTAGTGAAAACTACTAACAGTGAGGAATTGCTTTAGAAACCACTGTCATTGACAAGTTTAAAACTACATTCAATCAGTAGATAGTGGAAAAATAAATCCAGGAGAAGACAGTGGGCAGCATGCAAGTCTGTTGAAATCCAAAATCTGAGGAATAATAAATACAATTCTATTGCCATTTCTGCCACCAAGTATGCAGAATGAGAGAATGCACAAGGTGTCTTCAATGTCATCATAATCATCATCATCATCAATTAAAAACAACTTATTGGTTTTCTTACTCCTCATTGAAAATAGAGAAACATTTTAAAAAATAATAATATAAAATCAATCTTTTAGAACAATATATTTTGGAGCAAAATAGGTGTTTTAAGTCTCTTAGGCATTATACAAGGACCAAAGAGAAAGACAAGCTAGTTTATTCTTCTTTGTGAGGCTGGTTAAATCTATGAGAGGGAATGCTATTTTTATAGCTTAAACCCTCAATTAGAGGTATCCAGCACTGTGCTGACCAGTCTGCAAGGTAGAAATCATTGAAGGGTTATAATACATTACCTGCTTTCTAATAACAATCAGCTGGCTAGCCCTGGTTATAGTAAAGCCATAGTGCCATAACTGGACAGAGTAGATGACATTTTAGCAAAGACAACATCATAAGGTTTTTCACTTAACAACAATGAAACAATGACAATTTACTTGTAAACAACTTCAAAGGGAATGCAACTAGAACATGCTTTACAGTATCAGTATAAAACTTGCTTTAATAATAATATATAATTCTAGAACTGAGGGCTGACTCAGAAAAGGTTGTTGTAAGCAAGAAAATTTTAAAAATGATATAATATGCTTACATTTTAGTCAAGATCAATGCATTTTTTTGTCTTTGTATAAACCACCTAGCAATTGTCTATTTTTAGTGTTAATAGAATGCGGAGTTCTATATTTGGTTGATTAGTAGTGTCGCAGGGGAGGGCTGGGCTGGGGGGCAGGGGTGCATATGCCCCCCGGGCCGGACCAAAAAAACCTAGTTGGGCTGGTCCCTTCCTAATCTCTATTGGTGGCTGACTCCTCCCATGGGACCAGCCACCTTCTCCCGTTGACTGCGGTCCGTCCCCCCTCTCTACCTTCCACTATGTGTGGCCGGCTCCTCTTGCTGTCACATGGGACGTGCACCACGTGACAGGTGCCGTTCCATGTGTGAAGACTACACAGCGTGCAGTGCGGATGGAACCAGGTAAGTGCGGGGTGCTATATTGTGTGTGTGTATGTATGTGTGTGCATGTGGCAGTATAGTGTGTATGTGGCAGTATAGTGTGTGTGGCAGTATACTGTGTATCAGTATAGTGTGTGTCAGTATAGTGTGTGTGGCAGTACTTTGTGAGTGAGCCAACATATTGTGTGTGTGTGTGTGTGTGTGTGTGTGTGTGTGTGTCAGTATAGTGTTTGTGTGGCAGTACTTTGTGAGGGGGCCAGCATATTGTGTGTGTGTCAGTATAGTGTGTGGCATTATAGTGTGTGTGTGGCAGTACTTTGTGAAGGGGGCAGCAGAGCGTGTGTCAGTATAGTGTGTGTCAGTATAGTGTGTGGCATTATAGTGTGTGTGTGGCAGTACTTTGTGAGGGGGGCAGCATAGTGTGTGTCAGTATATTGTGTGTCAGCATAGTTTGTGTCACTATAGTGTGTGTGTGTGTGGCAGTACTTTATGAGGGGGCCAGCATATTGTGCATTTGTTTATTAAATGTATATGCTATTAATTTAATGTTAGGCTTGTTGGAGGGAAAATATCTATTTATCAAATGTGAATACTATTATTTTAATTTTGGGGCTGGAGGGAGGCCTAATTATAAAAAGTGGGTGATATATTGGTTTAATGTCGGGGCTGGTTGGAGTTTTTCTAAATTTCATGTACTCATTTTTTCCCAAATAGGGCCGCCAACATTCCAGGATCCAGACAAGCAGCAACTGATGTAAAGAAAACAGGGGCCACAGGTGGTGAAAATGACAAGAACAGGTAGGAGAGAGCAGGAAATTCTGCCAACTGTCCTGAATCTGGTGGGACAGTCCTGAATTTGGGTGACTGTTTCGCTTAGGACAGTTGGGAGGTATGTCCCGCTTCACCGTGTACTGCTCATGAAGGCAGAACTATGTGCACCGAACAGTAGTGCACACAGTATTGCCTGTTTATTTGTCTAAAATAATAATCATGCTACATCATAGGGGTTACCCTGTCTAAAGTGCCCTGGCCCCCCAAGAACCTTAATCCAGCTCTGGGCCTGGGCATAAATATATATATATGGATTAAGCAACACTAAAATAGCCTCTTTTTATATAAATAAATAAATAAATATTGTACCGAAAACCACTCTCTAAGGATGGGCCGCTACTTATGGGCCAGTGCTGTGTGCTTGCCCCCGGGCTAAAGTCTGCCAGTCCACCCCTGGCAGTGTGCATAGCTATAAAAAGAACTTGTGAACTAAAGCAAAACATCTTGGCAAAGAAAATGAAAGCACTTCTAAACTAATTTACTCTTTCTGTGAGTTGTTTTATCTCATTTCACTGTTATTGTAGATTCGGTGATTCTCAAATATTTTGACACAAGAGACTGGCTGACATTTTGAGAAGCTATCAAGCACTGCATTAAAGTACTACATTAAGAACTCCCAAACTGAAATTAAACTGTCTACTCAGCTAGAGAAATACCTAGCCTCTACCTGTAACCTGCAAATGGTGAAAGAGAGCATGATGGACAAATTTATTATAAATACTTCAGATGTTTCATTTATATTATTCAGAACAGCAGTATGCAGCATTTCATATATACAAAATCAGAATCTTCCACTGTTCTGTACTGTAATTAGGTGAAATTTTGCAAATAAGCAAATCTCATAGGAGAGTCTATAAATAATAAAGAAGGGTAAGATTTAGGATTTTTTTTTATTTTTTTTTACTATGGATGTTGGGTCAAGACAGATTCAAGAGTTTCAATCAATATCCACTTTGGACTATAGTATTATTATTATTATTATTACTATTATTATTATTATTATTATTATTGTACCAACATGTCAACAATTGGTGTAAGTTGAAAGAATAATGTATTGTAAATTAGATTGTGTTGTGAGAAGTTCTGATATAATAGGTGACAGGTGTAAGTATTATAGGATCAGGTTACTCGTCTCAAAATATCTCCAAACTTCACAGATAGAGAGAAAAAGAGAACAGGGGGGAGAGCTGGAATTGAAGAGTTTCAGTCAGAGAAGATCCAAGATAATGTGACAATTTGTATTTCCAAAGAAGAGAGCTGAGAGTAGCAGAGATGATTGACTGTGTAAAAGGCTACATGTAAAGTTGCATTTAGCAGTATGTTATTGGTTACTTTAGTATGGGCTTTTCTACGGAGAAATGAGAAACATATTGTAGAGGGTCTGTTAGAGAATCAGGGTAAAAATAGATCCACAAATCCAAGAGAACAAGCTTTACAAGTAGATTAAAATGGCTTTTTCAATGACAATTTCCTTCTAAGTTGCAATTTATTTCAGTGTGACCTTTAAAATTATTCAACAGACATTATAAAGGCCCATACTAAACACTCTCCAGGAAGTAATGAAATTACGAAAATCTTTTTTCCCCCCACAAATGGACATTGTCACTGGGTGAACTAGCTCGTAAATATGTAGCATCACAGACAGGTCTAATCAAACTCTGATTATAGGCAATGCCTGTCTTTAATGTGCTGACACCGCATTCTTACAAGAGGGGTTATTAATGTTTATCTTCAACACTCTTCTTATCTACTCCATTGCAGCTAAATAAAAGAAGACTATATTTTATCTTTTAAAATATAAAATATTTTTATTTTATGAGTATATTTTTCCTTTTTATATAATGTAATATTCAGGACTTACATCATGCCACGTGTAACCGTCCACACTTAACTTTTTATTTTACAAAATGCAAACATAGAGAGTTGAAGAATTTAATAAAAGCTATAAAAAGTAGAGATTTACCATAATCCAAAACAAATCTGACAAGATACAGAGCAACACCACAAAAATAGCAAAGCAAAACATCTTAGAAAACACATCCCAAAGCATTCATTTATAAAATGCTGGATACTTTGATGCTATCTTGTTCTTACAGAAGAGCAAAAATATTGAACCTGTCAAATTTGTCAAGGATACTAGTTAGCTCAGTGTATGGTCGACTGATGAAGCATCTGTGAAATATTGAAAATCTGCAGTATACGGTTCCTACTTACATTTTGTAATTTAATGTCAAGGCTTTATAACATTTTAACTGTACTTGTAAAATGTAGGATCTACTAGACCGACTATTTTTACAACTGCTGAGGGATTTAAAAAAAGCAAAAACACAAAAACAGGAAAAGTATCTGTGTGTAAACACACACATATATACATACACACACACACACACACACACATTTATATATAAATTTCTATATATATATTCACACACACATATCCATACAATAAGATTGCATCCAATATGACCAAGCAGATGTTCCATTTGACAAATTTTATGCTTCAGATATGATCCCCATACTTAAATAGTAAAAAGCATTTTCCGCGAACAATACAGTTTCTATCAAATTGCACAGTGCAAAAATAATTTTTTTTTCACCACATGTCATTATTGCCTTTTGCTATTTAAGCAATACATTGGCATATCAAATGGTGTATTTATTTACATTTATATTTTATATACAACAAACTCAAATGTTTTTCCACTGTCAGTCTGTTCATCCTCTCAAAACGGAAGCCCTCATTATATTGAAAAGGCCTAAGATCAAGTTTATTGCATTGATTGTCAGTTACTCTAAAGACAATTATGACTTGAGAGAAGGAAAAAAAAAATTCCTCAAAAATGTAACAATCATCCAGCTTTATCAAATAGTGACGCAGAGCTTTATATATAGTCCACCTCTGATGACTTGAAGTCTGATTTACAAGTGGATGCAATTTTGCAGCCCAAATGCACACATAAAAATTTGGCTGGATATTTATGTATATTATGAGTTGCATTTTACTTTATTATTTGTACATCAAAATACTGTGTCAGCATCAAGATAAGCTTAAATTGTTTTAAGATAAACTTTAAGCATTTATTGATGTGGCTGCATGCTAAATACATCAGCTATCATAATAAATTTAATGACTGGTAATTAAATTTTAAAACATAAATAACTAAATCAAATATTTTTTTAAATGTCATGCCCCCCCCCCCCCATTGAGGCTACCCTCTATTGAAAACCAGCCTCATGCTGATAGTACTGGGGTTCATCCCAAAGCCCTTGGCCAGTGGGGTTTGTGGTACTATATGAAAGTGTAAAAAAATATTAGCTTACTATGTGGCACTGCAAGCCCAGCAAGCTATGACAGCTATTAACTGCTTGGGTATGCTGGTGCTTGTAGAACTAGAAGTACCAGCGCACCAATGGATGCCAGAGAACACTGGTGCTTGTATGCATGTAGAACTACAAGAACCAATATGTTCTTGCAAAAAGGCCACTGAGACCTGTAGTTTCCCACAGTAATCTATTAGTCAATAAACCCACTGACACCATGTAAACAATACTGTACAAATAAACAATCAATTATTTGTTGACATCTTTATTGCTGTTATAAATCAATAGGGATCTTCTTTTCTTCTGTCCTGAGAAAACCTATCAGTAATCTACGGATTAATAAAAAATTGTATGATGAATACTTGCTTTGCTAGGGACCATGATACGAATGACAGCAAAGGGGACTGTTTGTGAGTATCTAATCAAAGTAACTTTAATTGGTTAGAGCATAAGAAAGGTACTTTTATTGTCTACTTGTGCATATACTCAAGGTGGGCCATGAATCAGCTTAATTGTATCAATGAAGTTCATTGTCACAATGTATCAATGAACATCATTTAGACCCCAACTATATGGGGTCTAAATGCATAAAACACTAGAGATTGTGTAGCTGAAAAAGATAGGTCTCCTAGCAGTCATATCTGGAAATGCGGCCTTGCAAGAATGGGCATATCTTTAAGGGGCATGCCACATTTACGTGTGCATGCACTTACTCTACTTCAGATATATCCAATCCACCTCTCCGGTCACAGGAAGTGCAACTTACTCAAAATTCTAAATGTAACATTGTTTTACTGCACATGCTTGTGAAATTGAATCAAGCAATTGACATTCAGCAGGCATATGTTAAGTGTAAAAAATATTGTATGCCCCAACAAACGCATCTGAGAAGCACAATTCGCCCTGTGCCTACCTCCAAAACAAAATGTAATTTATTATAGGCTAAGTGTAAATGAGAATGCAATACCAGACAATGTCATAACTGTTAGTTCTCCATTACTTACAACCTTGCAAACAAAAGGCAAGAGAATTCCTAAATTAAGACATAAAACATTATCTAAAAAAGGGTCACCATTGAAAGCCGAATTATTGTTCTGTAATTTTTTCAGTGATGTGGATAACATGGCAATGCATACTATGTGCACTCACAAGAGAACAAAGCTTGGAACATTGGTCATGGTTCAACATATAAATAGGCATCATATTCTGCTTTGGAAGTTGTTTTCCTTGCTGATGGTGATGATGATGTACAATTGATTATTCTGGGTAGGAGGCTGCACCTGAGGACAATTGGGAAGTTCAAATTGTAAGTTTTCAGCCATCATTATTTAATATTTGTGATCATTCTACAGGAAAATTCAAAACCATTAACTGTTATAGCACCCAACCACCACTGCTGGAAGTATTAGACAGAGGGAAAAAGCGCGGCAAAAATGCTTTACAAATTATTATTATTTTAAATTTGTTGAGCTTGCATAATTGGCTCATACAGATCTGAAATGAAAAGTAGCTAGTCTGTCTAATTTTTCAAAACAATACTTTATATGCCAACACTGAAAAATCCCTATAATACTAACTTGCCTTCTTTTTCCAAATAGATTGTAGATGGCTTATAGAAGTGGTGGAGTAAATCAGAACTAAGTTACATCGTACTGGAGCAAATTGAACTGTTAATTCATAATATAGTACTAGGGTTTCAAACAATCCCCTTATAAAGCTCCAACTACTTACTCTACAGTACCTATTTATCCCCCTCTGTTTTAACTCCTTCCCTTTATGACTGGGATATTATACTGTTGTGACTAAATCACATTTGACAGTTTTGTTATGTGTGATTCCAGAACCATTTTTAACTTGTTTGTGCCACCTAGTAAGTTTACATTTTTTCAACACAACTGATTTTTTCTTTGACCACCTTGCTAAAATATTTACTTTTTTAAGTGCACAATTATCACATAAATTTAACTTAGTCATAACTCACCTCAGTTTCTTTTAATAAATTAGCAAAATCTTAGAATGCATCTCAAAATTGAATTTTCTATTCTCCCGAATATATATATATAGTGGTCGAAGTGGAAATTTAGAAGTGGTGGAATGGAAATTTAGAAATTCCGGTATGAAAAATGTAATGGGAATGTAAGTGAATGGAACTTAATAGTTTTACAAAGAAGGTCATTTTTATTGAAGAAAAACTACTGAAAAACAATGGAAAACCCATAATCTCTTCAGATACATTACAACTAAATATACTACAAATTGGTTACCTCCCTAAAATACTGATAACAATATTAGAATATCAATTCCTGTAAAAAAGTATTGTAAAAAACTATAGCTTGTATTCTTGTATGGCAGTGGTTATTTTTCACAATTGTTATAATCAGATACATTAACTCTTTGTCTATACCATTTATAGTTGATTGAACTCCATAGACTACATCTGAGTACTTTAAAGTCTGGGGAGCTATTGATCTTAAGTCTATATGCTGTTTCATTCAATAATGTTCTGCTTCCCCAGCAATCAACTACAAAATGTTGATTTGTTTCCTCCTGTTGACAACCCAGAGGACACTTCTTATCTGAAACATTTAATAATTTTATATTATCTCTAACAAATATCTTATTCCACAATGATAACCAAATTAAGTCAGAAAACTTTGTCAGAAGTCTTGACCCAGAACTTTAAACTATCCTGCAAAGTTCTAACCACACAGTCTCTGAGTACAAACTGGGAACAAAAGAAGATCCTGCATACTTTCAAATATAGTTCTTTTATTGACTGATTCTCATTATAAGATTCCTCTATTCCCCATTTCCTCAGAGACTTGAGATCTGATTCCAGATATGTTGGGATGTAGTTCAAAATTTGCTCTTAGATACAAGGAGTCAAAGAAAACCCTTGAGTTTAACATATCCAAACCATCTTCTTTTCAGTGTAGATAAGTGAGCTCTCCTTTTATTGGATTAATTCTTTTGCACCATAAGAGCTTGAAGAAGAGACTAGAGAGCCTGGATGAAAAGGAAAAATTACAGAAACATGCAAAAAACAGGAACCAGGAAAGTCTTCAACATATTAATCCTTTCTCTATAGGTCAGCCTCCAGTTTTTCCACCGCTGAACATTTGCATTTCTGGTTTCCAACTTCTCCCAAATTAATTTGGCATTATCTTCCTTACCAAATTTAACCCCTAAGATATTAACATTGAAGGAGGCCTTTGTAAATTCAGGCAGATCAAAATCAGGATAACTTTGCTGTGTCCTGAGAGCTTCACTCTTTTCAAGGTTTACCAGAGGAGTGTAGTACCATTAACGGTACTGACTACCCCGACACGGACTAAGACAACATGAGGATTCCAAAGAAGTATTACCCTGACCTGAAAAAGAGACCATGATCCAGATGACTTGATGTGACCACCTGATCTGTTGCCGACTGTGGAAAATGACATCATGTGAAAACGCGACTCCTCTTAAAGCAGCGATGGCCGAACCCAGTTGTCCTCCATGTAATGTAAGTAGAAACATAGAAACACAGATATTTCAGATAGTCTGCATACCTGGTTTTCCTGAGCTTAATGTTATTCATATTACTGGAGATCACTCAATTCTGCCATTAGACGAAGAGCCAAAAAGAGCTGCAAAAAAATTTAAAGTCAGAGTCACAGGCACCTTGCCGACCTCCCATTTCCATATCGGACTAGTACTTGCTCCTTCACAGGTAGAGACCTTCTTTTTTGTTGGTGGGTCATCCTCTGACCCTGCATTCAATTCCTGTGTCTCTCTTTTCAACTCCTGTTCAAACTCTAATGCATCTAACCAACAGGTATCAGCATCCAATTCATATGATGCCGCATATCTATTGGAAGTGACTGTTGCTTCTACACCTGCTCCACCCTGAACTTTTTTCTTTTTACCTGGTTTATGAACAAGACTCCATTCACCTTCAGCTACATATTATACTTATACTATTATACAGTTTCCTTTGTTTCTATATACGGAACGGGTCTTGGAGAGAGCTCATCATTACAGCTTTCAGTCAGGTGAGGTTCACATTGTGAATAAACACATTTTTTGCTTTTACATGTATGAATATATAATTTATTCATGGTGTTTTAAAATATGTGTTTATTTTTCTTAACTAAGAATTTAGCCACTTGCAGATATTGTGTAAAAATCAGAACCATTTCTGGCACTAATACTGCATTAGGTTTTTTTAAGCCATTTCAGTGAAGCCACATGTTCTAGTATACAGGTATAGGGATATACAGTTATTTTCTTTTACCTTTTGTACTCACTAGCTGTCTGGTTTACGGTTTCCAGGGACTAGTTCTGCCAGTCTGCTGAAACATTTCCCTTCCATCTTATCTGCCTTTATGTCCTGAATGCACACAGTGTATGACCTTTCAGGCACTCTAGTTCTATTGCATTTAACCTTTAGAAAATTGTCAATTTTTTGTCTCTATAATTTTATAGCTCTCATTCCTTTCAAAGCAGAGACATAAAATGACAGAGTCGCTCTATAAATAAAAAAGGAATGACAAAAGAAAGATACTTAATTTTTCTAAAAGTGTTTGATGCATTGATGTTGAATTTAATACCCATTATGTCTAACTGGCCTACAGTTTCATGTTACATATTTTTAATTCCATAAGCAATACATTAATATCACTCCAATTGTTATGGGTTGCTATTATCTTGCATACTTTACTCCATTAACCTTTTTATGCCCTTCAAAATTAGACTTACTGATGATTTTTAACCATAATCTTTATGCCAGTATTTAACTAAATTAGGGTTGTGCATCTTGCAGTGTCCAGCCTGGCTGAAACTGACTCAAGAGTTTTACTGTAACCTTTTCTATTGTGCGGCATTATTTTTAGGGAAAGCCAGTGTGTGAATTGGATTGGCTGGGAAGTAAAGTTGCAGCCCAGGAAAGTCTGGGGGAGGAAAAGAATAAGTCCCTTGACATTACAGAGATAACAATAGAGATTTATGGTGATATATAGAGATATATGGAGATAAGCAGCTTCTGCACTGTTGAAGTCTTTAAAGGCAATGATCAGATTTTTTTATGTACTTCTGGGAGTACTAAAATTTCAGTGCATTGACTAGCAAATGGATGCATCATTAGTTAATTGATTAATATGGAAACGTAGTTTAGCAGAAGTCTGGTTTGAAGTAATGCAAACTTAATGAGGAGTAATCTGCTAAGTAAAGAGTTATAATATTCATCAAGGGAGATGATGCTGCATGAAGTAATAGCAATAATAATAATAACAAAATAACAATAGCAATAATTATAATATCTTTTTTTCATGCCTACATTTATTTAATTTAACATGTATAGCTCAGTTTTATACCTGGTCTGTTTCCCTACTATCCTGTGCTTTGGAGAGTAGGAATAAATGAAGAAATAGTTGTTCTTAAGTTAAGAACAACTATTAAGTTGAGTTAGGGCTAAAGTGAAGGGTGTATTTATAGTACTGATTAAGCCATTAATTAACAGGGTCTGATTAAGGATTTAGGCTACCCTAAGCTAATAGGTATGTATGTTAAGAATACACTCATTATTTATTTAAAATCTGTCTTCCACCATCCCTCTCCCCAACAATGTTTACATTTGGGTGTTTTGAAACTCAGCATCACTTGGCTTTTTAAAGTCAGAACAGCATAGTGAAACGTATGCATGAAAAGCGTTACTGAGGGTGAAGACATGAGAGTAGAAGGAAGGAAGTTATTCATCTGTGCCAATCATCATCCTTGTCCTTACTGCTTGGTTATCCTCAAGAACCCATACTCCATTTATTTTTATATTTTTCTTTTACTTTGGCAGTTTTGTACCCAAGAAAATTTTGTGCCCCCAAAACCCAAAAACTTCAGCCTATTGGATAATCAGCCCTGCTATCTAAATCACTAAATAACAAATTTTGCCAACAATGATACCTGTACTTCATTAGCAGCCATCTAATTAATGTTTAGTAGCTAATAATTTATTTTTTAACACCACAAATAACAATAAATATTTCCAACGCTTTGTTTGTCAATTCACAGCAGCCAATTGCACTTGGCGATTTCATCTAAAATCTTTGGGAACAGCATACCAGTAGGACATCTACAATTTAAAAATATTTTCACAGGAGCAATTCTTTCACCAAAATTATTCAGCTCCAAAAATAAATAAAATATAATATAACTTGTACACTTCTGTACTAATCACCTTGTTACAATCACCTATAACAATATAATGAACTATATTTAGGATAATAAAACTATGTTTAATACAAATATATAGTAGTTTATTTCACCATATTATTTTAATGTACAAAGGCAAATAAATGTTAATGCATTATAATCTCTATTAATGCATACTATTATTTGCTGTATTAGTTTCATTTATATGTATTACTATATTAATATTTAAGAGCATATAAAATGTAAAAATTGAGTAAGATGAACTCCTTTGAGATTGAAAATACTTTTTTTTGGGTAATTATAATTATTGGTTATGTTATTCATCTTACTTTGGGCAAATTTCTAACTTAGAAGGTTATATTTGCACATCATATAAATATCACCAGCTTATAATGCTTGAGAAAAATGTCAGTTGAAAGAAATATCTTGGCATATTAGAATACAAATACAGTTTTAAATGCATCTGCAGTTAACATTTAAATGTTCTGTTTTTCTTAACATTTAATCATTGATCAATGAGATCATGTGGAACAGACTCACTCAATAAAAGTAAAATTCTTGCATTTCACAGGGCAATATCTGAACAATTTTATAAACAGATAATAGAAAAAAACAATAGGTTGTGAAATAATACTTTAGAATGGCTAAATATGTGTTTGTTTGTTTTGTATTAAAATATTTCATACTCTATCAGTTTTTGAACCATTATGCAGTATGGGCAGCTAACATTACTATTGAAGAAAATGTTAAAGTTAACAAATAGTTCTCCTAGTTGAATTACTTGTAGTGTTTTTGTATACTCTGCTTAGGAGGCTTTATGCATGTTTCATAACATTTACTTTGGTAAGCTATTTTGAGTACACATATGGAGCATGCATCTTCATACTAAATGGATATTGAAACATAGTGCACTTAGCACTGTGTTCTTGTGTGTGGATAAGTTCTATGAATCCTGCAAACTTTACTGCTCTCAAGTACCAGGAACTCAGTGTTCACACTAAATAGAGTTTTATATATGGGAGCTCAAAGCGCCAATGTGCCACCAACTTACAGGATAATATTTATGGTAAGTGTGAATAAATCAATAAGAAAGGTAAATACGGACGAAGTAAGAAAGGTTTATTGCATGTAAGTTGTACATAGAGGTCGAGTATGAAAGGTCAACAATGAACATATTGACATTCAGAATCTTGACAACATGAATGTCCACAGGATGTGAAGTCAACAATCACAATGTTAGCATAAAGCATTCAATTTAAACCTCCAGCACTTTTGCTGGCAATACAGTAAAAAAAACACGAAAATGTTAAAAATATAATGCACGCATCTCATCCCCCAAACAGCTTAACCAACCCTAGTGCTGCCAGCCTAGGCTGGTGCTAGCAAAATCAGGGTATCAAAAAGCGTGAGGTCCTGCTGATTTCACTATTACCAGCACTAGACTTTACCAGCCGGGACTAGTGGCACTATATCAGGGGGACCCACATCGTGAGGTCCCCTTGCCAGAATGACAAACCAAAGCATGAGGCTGGATTACCTAGGAAGATTTTGACCATACAAATATGTAGAACCTCCCCCTTAGTTGTACCCAGCCCCTTGATGAAAGCACTAGGGCTCTTTCCATATCATTAGTCTGTGGGTGTGCGGTAATAAGAAAGATTTTCGTGTTTTGACCCTGGTGCACTATAGGTACCAGCATAATTCATGTACGTTATTTAAGTTCCTTTGTTTAAAAAGTACACATGACATAACACAAAACATAATTTCCACTGCAATCCTGCAATTTTGTTCTTTCTGAAATGATCCTTACTGTCCTGTCTGTACATAATGATTTGTTGCTCTGTTCTTTCCTTGGCATATCCCAGTTCAGGTCTATGACCCGACTGATGATGCTTGTGTCGTGAAAAGGGAGTAAATAATTAAGAGGGGCATACCTCCCAACTGTTACTGCTTGAATGTTGGGGCAAAGGGATAGGTACTATTCACATCCTGTAAAGACAAGCAATGAATGAACACTCTAGACCAACCTCCTCCATCCAGCCCCAACATCAAATCAATAGCCTTCACATTAAACATGTCTTTTTCCCACTAGCCAACCTTGACATCACATTAATAGCATTCACATTTAAGAAATATACTCCACCTAGCCCTAACATCATTAATAGCCCTGAAAATATATTAAAATCCCCCACCAACCACACAGTACATTAATAGCACCCATTTAATATACAGGTAGACTGATTGACTTCTGCAAAATGGACCCTGGTGTCAGTGTGTGTTTGTGTGGTACGTAATTAAACCTGTAAACCTGTAAGCTTCAGAGGGGCAGGGACTAATATGAATGATTCAATTTTCTCTGGAAGGCGCTGAATAATATGGTGGCTGTATACAAAAAAATTATAATAATAATAATAATAATAATAATAATAATAATAATAATAATAATACTATAACATTGAAACCCATCATCTCATCATATAACAAACCCTTCACATCATTCAACACATAACATTAACCCCTCCCCCAACACACACACACACACACACACACCATTTCCCACATAATTTTACCCCACACACATGTCAGTCCCAACATAACAATAACAACCATCACATACAAGTTCCTGCATAACATTAACCCCTCACACCAGTCTCCACATCAACTGGTGGATATATAGTTTTATACACACACAGTCTATACGCTAGCTGTTTAATTTTCTGTTTGTAGGTCCATCTATATTTCACATCTTTATTTGTGCAGATAGTTACCATGCTGCTACCATTTCTCGTGTTTACATCCAGTCTCTGTATTTTTGATAGTTACTTTTCTAATGTCAAAATGATCATAATATTTCTGCCATCTGCATTCGTCCTATCAAGCTCTGTTTCATTGAAAATCTCTGTTGTCTTATACCACCCTTTGTCTGGTTCAGCACACCCCTGTATATGAGTGGGGAAATAGCTACATGTTACTTACTGTTTTGATGGTGACTGTCATGTCATTTGCTCCTTGCCACAATGTTTACTGTGATTGGTCTGATTCTACTGGGAGAATTGTTTTATTCTCTAGTTCTCATCCAAATCAAGATTTATTCTCAAATTGATCTTGTTAGACCAAATGTTAGACTTTTTTTTATGAATTTCAACTTCAAACTGATCAAGTTACTCATTCAGGAGACAATGCTACCATTATAGATAATTGCTTAAATAATTTATGCAAAAATTAAGAACCATACTGTGATGTCTTCTAAAAAGCTTCATGGAGCTGAAATAGCTGATTTATAAAACGAATCTCCATCTTTGAAACAGTAGAGAGTTTCTGAATAGGTCTCAAAGTAAAATATATTTTTAATGATTATAATGCTAGTGTTAATTTTAGCTGAAGGAGGCAAGTCAGTGATCAAGTTAGCTTCATTATGAGACGATTCTTATAGGGATGTTTGTGATATTTGTAATGTGCACAGTGACACCTTTAGGTCAGCAACTATAACCAGGCTAGTAATGGTCAACCTTTAGCAGCCCTTTATCTTTTAGAATTCGATACAATCACTAGTAAATAGTTGTTCTTAGTCGATAATATAGCTGTAGTCGCTGACCAGTTTAGTTTCAGTTAATGGACAACTCACAGGCAAAAGTTTTCAATTCATATGGTACCAAATATACAGGCAGTGGTTGTAGTCAAATAACAGGCAAAAAGTAAAGTTCGGCAGCAGGGTTCAGTGGTCAAAAGACAAAGTATAGGTCAGAACAATGTTCCACACAAGTAAGAACATCCAGATCAGAATGTAAAATCTATAATGGGCATTAAGTAGTGCCAGGCCTGATGCCAGGATTGTGTCCTGGCACTACTTGTCATCTTTGGCTTATCTTGTGCAGGCACAAGATAAGCCAAAGTTGACAATCAGGAATGCACAGTCCTAGGAAAATGTCAACCAGTTTTTCTCAATATTTATATGAGACCAATAAAAAGGCAAAATAGTTTTTTGCGTTTTTATTTACAGAAATATCCAATTTTCCACATTACAGATGTGGACATTTACAGATATCCATAAAGGGATATCTATAAATGTGATGCAATATAAGCTGTGAAGACATTTTAATTCATCACCATATAAAAATTGTGTTCAATATAAGGCATAAAAAAATCCCCCTGGATTTGATTGATAGTATATCATGATATAAATTAGACACTTACACTATAAAATATGAAAAAGTGTTAAGTCAATATTAAAGTTTTGTCCTGTGGAACAAACATCCGCATGACATTCAGGAAGTATTTGCAAGATTACTATTTAAAACACAGCTGGGTTCCAAAGTATCAAACAGACACTTAACAAAACAGGCAATGAATTCTGCAGGGTGCATGTAGCCTTAAATGTTTCATAAGTGCGATTTACCGATGCACCAAGAGTACAGTATGAAAGCACATCTTCTTTTTTTTTCACATTTGACATTTTAATACTTTCAAAAATCAATTTTCTTAACAAGGTAAACATTGTAGGAAGACTAGAAAAACACAGTGATAAGGCAAAAAGCATGTTTAAATCTAGGCTTTACTATGCCAAACATAATCCATGCACAACAAATCTATGGAGTACAGAATACTCTTTAAAGATCTTTGCAGCAAATATTCTTTCCTGGTGTACTGATATAGTAACATCTGATTTCATGCTTACATAGAAAATGAATCATTTTATAACAAATCTGACAATCCTATTTTGTTTTAAATTATTTATTCTTGTGACATTCAAATAATTCTTGTAGAATAAGACAATTTCATAGTATGCATATCTGTCCAGTAACTCATGCTGCATTACAATATATGCAATATAGTAATTAGAGGATATTAATACTTTTTTTTTTATTTAAATGCATTATACAATTTTAACTGAGTTGCAGGATCACTTCCCAAATCACTGTGAAAATTAGTATAATAGGAATATGACAGCACACACAAAGCAATTGCTGTCATCTTCTGAATGCAATTACAGCATACTCTGTAATGATCCTATAAATTGCAGTAAGACTTTAGATTCATCTTCGTGGTCCGACACACACTGAGATATCGAGCCAATTGTGTGGCCAGCATTACACGGATAATAATATTTCTATAATCATATTCTATATCTCATATTATAATATATTTAGCTTTTTCGTTGTTCATCGTCATCATCATCATCATTTATTTATAGAGCGGCACTGATTCCGCAGGGCTGTACAGAGAACTCATTCACATCAGTCCCTTGCCCCATTGGAGCTTACAGTCTAAATTCCCTAACACACAGACAGAGAGAGAGAGAGAGACTAGGGTCAATTTTGATAGCAGCCAATTAACCTACTAGTATGTTTTTTTTTTGGAGTGTGGGAGGAAACCGGAGCACCCGGAGGAAACCCACGCAAACACAGGGAGAACATACAAACTCCACACAGATAAGGCCATGGTCGGGAATTGAACTCATGACCCCAGTGCTGTGAGGCAGAAGTGCTAACCACTTATCCACCGTGCTGACTTTTTTTCTGACTTTTCTCCACCAACTTTATTTTTTTCAGCTGTTAAATATTTTTCTAAAATTAACCTATTACTAGCAGTACAGATGAGACACAATTTTTATAGACAAACAGGATGATTAAGCACCTGTCACATATCTCAGAAATAACGCCGTTGTTGTCTAACCAAGCCTCACTGCCACAGGAATAAAAATGAGTGGGTGGGCAGCACAGTGGTTTAGTGGTTAGCACTTCTGCCTCACAGAACTGGGGTCATGAGTTTGATTCCCAACCATGGCCTTATCTGTGTGGAGTTTGTATGTTCTGCCCGTATTTGCATGGGTTTCCTCCTGGTGCTCCAGTTTCCTCCCACACTCCAAAAACATACTAGTAGGCTAATTGGCTGCTATGAAATTGACCTTAGTTTCTCTCAGTCTGTGTGTGTATATTAGGGTATTTAGACTGTAAGCTCCAATGGGCAATGAACTTATGTGAGTGTGTTCTCTGTACAGCGCTGAGGAATTAGTGGCGCTATATAAATAGATGATGATGATTAGGATGATTATTGCAGCATCATCTGATGTGTTTAATATTAGTTGCATCTGAGTGAATGGCATAAGGATATGTTTGAGGTTCCTATATTATATAAAGAACATATACATGTATATTTCAACCTGTAAGAGCACTCACCTGCATTTTCTCCAGCACCTGTCAGTCGCTAGCCTGGGTTGCGATTAGGAGCGCATGTGATTCACTGTTGGAACATCATGTGACCATGTGGCAGGGAATCTGAAATAATGGCAGGATCTGACATCATACCTGTGTCAGATCAACAGGTTATCCTCCTGACTCAACCCTTGTGTTTCGGAGCTCTTTATGACTGTCTGTTTTGGCGTCTCTGCTTCGGTTCCTGCATTACTCCTCCGTGAGGTCTACGCATCAGAACCGTGTACCGACTTGGCTTGTCTAACCAATTACTCTACTGCTCACTCCAGTGCTCCGCAGATATCAGAACCGTGTACTGACTTGGCTTGTTTAACCAACTACTCTCCTGCTTACGCCAATGCGGTGGTTCTTGGCGAAAACCAGGGGGCTGTTAGACTCCGCGCCTTGCAAGGTCCTTACAAATCTAGACCGAGTGTACCCGGAACGTAACACAACCTGGGCAGAAAACATATATTAAATGCTTAGTATATTTATTATAAATGCAAATATTATTTTTATTATTATTATTATGATTAATATTATCAATAATACATTTACAATGGAAAGTGAGGTGTCTCCCGAATAGTTATTTATTTGCTGATGCAGTTACATAGTCACATTGTCAATACAATTTTTTTAAAAAAAAACTCTCAAATATAGCAGAAACAACTCCCCTTCTCATGTAACAAAAAATATAAAACAATTTGTTTACACATGCACACAAGCGCATAATACAAAGTGACAAAGAAAGTACCAATCAGCTTCAGCAGTGCTATTGCAAATAGCTAATTTCAGGCAGTTCGCTAGTTCTGGAGACTGTCATCCATTACTTACACCTGAACATGCCATGCACAAATAATAAATCTTTCTCAGGTGTATATACCTCTCTCCAGATTTAGGCAAGCGTAAATAGCAGTATCACTCAAATCTGCATGGGTGCATATGCGTATAGTTAGGACTGCGGTTATTAGATGAGCTTTTAGAACTATTATTATTATTATTATCATTTATTTGGTAGGCGCCACAGGGTTTTCGCAGCGCCTTACATAGTATGAACAGTAGACCATACAGGGTAAAACATTACAGAACAATAAACACTAAGTACCAATGCTTCAGAAACTCCGGGCAGACAAATGGAGAGAGGGCTGAGTAGAAGAGTCGGTATGGAGACAGGAGGAGAGAGGGGCCCTGCTCATGCGAGCTACATCCTAAGGGAGGGTCGACAAAACAGGCACAAAGGGAGGCAGTGGTGCAAGGGAGAAAAAGGGACCAGGGGAGAGGGGGGAGAACTAGGCTAACAGAGGTCTTCACCTTTAGCAGTCGCCTTTCCCATAGAACTGCTATTGTTTGCAGGTACTCAGACGCCCCCAGGACTTAGGCTCAAAGGTAGAAGTAGAAGCTTATCTAGATTGCCACAGCACAAGGAGAAGGTAACTGGAATACTGGAGGCAAGTGCCAGGTACAGGCCGGTCATCGTGGGCAACAAGCAAGCATGATAGTCAAAGGACAGGCAAACGGTCAGGGGTGGCTGCATACACGGATGGTCCAAATACAAGCAAAGGTTAAAGGGCACAGGAGTTCAAGCAGAATCCGAAGCAGAGCGTTACAACAGGAGATGAATCAGGATAAAGACACAGTAACAGAGAGTTGGTTAGCACCACTTTCTGGACATGTGCAGAGTGATTTGTGCAGCCACATATAATGCCCAAGTCTCTAATAGGGTGTGTGCATTTCATACTGGGGTTAGACATTGGGAGGCATATGTGAATATGCAGTGCCATCATTGCTTGGATTTCTTGTCTCTTTCAGGTACTGTAATTTTGCTTCTTTCAGTTTATTTTAGAAAACAATCCATATGGCCCTATCTACTACCTAATCTTCATTTCAAGTAAATTATTTCAATTAATTTCCCTTCAGAAAAAAATATTTATACACACCCAAGGTGTTTGTGGAGATGAGGACAGTTGCAAGCGAGCAATATTTTAGGTAATGTAAGTGGAAGTAGGGTAAACTCTAATAAATAGATGAGCTTTCAGAGAGAATTTACAGATTTAAAGGCTGTGGGAGAGTCTGATAAGTCATTGTAGAGAATTTCATAAGTTGGTAGCAGTATATGAGGAGTAACACAATCTCCTGTTATAGTGTTGTTCAGGCACTGTGCTCTGTATATGTTTTGTTGTCTGTTGGATTTTTAACCCAGCTTGTATATTGACCAGTCTTGTCTGCCACCTGCACTAACATTAGCCTGTTTATTGATTGTCCTTGTCTACCACCTGCCCTAACCATAATTTGTGACCCCCTACTAATCTGTTTGCTACATGCTATTATTTTGGATTGTACCTATATATTCTGTCTTTTGTATTCAGTTACCATTTGTCATCTGGTATTCACTATGTGTTGATTGAGGGTGCATGTCTTCAGTATATCTTTTAAATGCAACAGTTTATAAATATAAACCTATGTGTTTGCACTAAGCCCTGGGGCAACTGAATACTGGTGACAACCACATGCTGCTCTTCTATACCAAATAAGATTGGCAAATGGTACACCACACTGGACAATAAGACACAAACTAGTATGAAAAAAAGCATTTATTAAACCTGTTACACCAATCATTCTGTCAGTTTTGCTTATTACTGGTAAAGATGTTTTAAACTAACCGCGTATCTTTTCTCAAACTGTTTTTTTGCGAAAATGTGTCAGAATTTCTCAAATTTTTTAAAGATTAAAAAAAATCGAGCTAACTTCAATAAAGTTGAACAGGTTTAAAATATGCAAACTGACTTGAACATGTTTGAGCTTAAATGGATACATTTTTACTTTTTACTGGTGAAGAGAACCTTGAATGTAAACTGGGAACTTCGAAGTTTGAACATATTAGTGTTCACAGTTATGAGTTTTAAAAGATTTGAAAATAATTCTATTTAAAAATGCTAATGTCAATGCTAACTGCAATCTGCGAATCTCAAATGTAAACAGGGAACCTTGAGCGGGAACAGAAAACTGCGAACAGAGAACCTAGAATGCGATCAACTTTAATCGAAGAACGCAAGGCACAAAATTACAAGCACAACATTAAATCGGGGTTATTTAGTGATTGTTCTGCAAATATGATTGTGACCATTGAATCAATGAAATTCAATTGGATTTTAAACCAATTTTACATTTTTGAGCATCTCTAGTTACTGCCTCTGTCTTTGACAACGTTACATCTCTGTGGCCTAGTGGTTAGCATTTCTGCCTCACAACTCTGGAGTCATGAGTTCAATTCCTGACCATGGCTTTATCTGTGTGGAGTTTGTATGTTCTCCCTGTGTTTGTGTGGGTTTCCTCCGTGTGCTCCGGTTTCCTCCCACACTCCAAAAATATACTAGTAGGTTAATTGGCTGCTATCAAAATTGACCCTAGTCTCTCTCTGTCTGTGTGTGTGTGTTAGGGAATTTAGATTGTAAGCTCCAATGGGGCAGGGACTGATGCGAATGAGTTCTCTGTGCAGCGCTGCGGAATTAGTGGCACTATATAAATAGCTGATGATGATGATCTCTCTACTACTCTATTGCTAACTTAAGAATTACTAATGTAGTAGTTTTAATTTTCAATCTGAACATCATATCAGTAAATTTCAGTTGTACTGTTTACTAGTAATGTGTGATAAACAGCAAGAGCTGCATTGTGCATGAGTAATATATACTGCAGTTTAGTAAAAAGAGATCTATATGTCTAATATGCCATGAGTAAAATATATAAAATGTACCAACAATTTATGTAAACACATTACTGTGTTGATAACTATTCACTTTTCTCATTTCAGTTATGTATTTAAAGACAGGCAAGGAGACATTAAACAGAAAATATCATTGGTTTAACCTTAGACTTTTAGCTCATTTCCTGGAGAAATGTAAAAGCTTTTATATTCCAGAAGCCAAAATCAGTGTATCAAGTATTGGCTGTTATTCACATAAAATCATTGACTCGTAGATGCTACTGACACTTGACATTAGAATTTCATTTTGTCTTAGTTCCTTAATGTCATATTGCATGGGGATTTTTTTATTTTGATATTTTTGAGGGACGTTGATCATATAATTTTATTTTCTTATTAGCAATTTTCCTTGGCATATTAGGAGCACATCACATATTTTGACATTCTGCAACTGCCCATTGGCAAAATACATCAACTGCTGTCACTGACTGCATAATTAAAGATTCTGCAAAGTGCAAGGTACCTTTGAAAATATGCCAAAATCACCACTAAGCAAATGTTGCTGATATTAGTAAACACATATTTTACATGGTGAATATATGTCAATATTATAATATAATCAAGTAAAAAAAATATGAGATTTTATAGCACAATCAAGAGATCAAAATTTTCTGTGAAAATCTTAAATTAACTCAGCTGATTTAATTTGTTAAAATATATGTAAAGACCAAAAAAAAAAATCAATAAATTTGAAGCTGGCTCTCATTTTAAAGTGGATGTAAATTTCCCATTGAATCACCACATTTATTGCAAGTAGAGATGTGGCTTGACAACAGATGTGTGTACCTGGCTGTGGCAAAACCCTGTGAACAGGTGCAGCTGAACAGCAGGAAATTCAGCCCAAACAATGAAATAATTCTATACAATGTAATTATTTAGAACCACATGTACTCACAACTGTCTAATCATCAATAAACTGGCATAAAACCCATAAAACACATTCAAAATGTGGAGCGTAAAAGACAGTGTGTGATACTGGCTTTCACATGCTAAAATATCGATCTCAAAATAGGGAAAAATCACACGGGGCCTCATATAAAGTAATTTTTTTCCACATAAGATATGTATTTGCATACATGTGTGCACAAAAAATGGGTATACATATATTTTTCTATAAAGGTTTGCAACTCATTGACTTGAGTCCCTTTATGTCTGAAAAAGCAGAATGGGAACAGGAGCGTATCCGGTGGACACATCCTCTTTTAGGAGAAATATATTTTATGGGTATTAAAGAGTTGGTGCAATAATGCATAATGATGATGACTATCAGCAGCACTATAAAGATGTTACTGATGAGTAGTTACTCCCAAACTTACTTAAATCATTAGCAGCATGGCTATATTATATGAAAAGAACTGAATTGTTATATTCATATATATAATAAAAAAACTGCACCCTCCAAGCACATAATTAATGCTGTAAAAACTACTTTCCTATATTAAAAACAGGGAATGTTAGCTCCACATATTGCATTATATGCTAAGCTTATGTGAGCCTTACATCATTAGTAGGAATATTGTAGAATATCTCAAATCCAGTAATTTACAGGATCCCAAACAGCATGGATTTACTGGGGGGAGGTCATGTCAAACAAATCTTATTGACTCTTTTGACTGGGCGACTAAAATAAAAGATTCAGGAGGGGCTGTCGATATAGCTTATCTAGATTTTAGTAAGGCTTTTGACATTGTCCCACATCACAGACTTTTAAATAAATTTGAAAGCTTGGGATTGGATTCAAAGATGGTGGAATGAATAAGATCTTGGTTGCAGGATAAAAAACACAGAGTTATAGTAAATGGAGTACATTCACAGGAGGGAAAGGTTAACAGTGGAGTACCCCAGGGATCTGTACTTGGACCAGTGCTTTTTAATATCTTTATTGGAGACATTGCAAATGGTATTGAAGGGAAAGTATACCTTTTTGCAGATGACCCTAAGATATACAACAGGGTAGACACACCAGGAGGGGTAATACAAATGATTGATGATCTAGGTAGACTAGAGGAATGATCAAGAGAGTTGCAACTACAGTTTAATGCCAAAAAATGCAAAATCATGCAGTTGGGTCTCAAAAACCCAAAGGCTAACTATAGTATTAATGGCACTGTAATGGAAACTACTGAGGAGGAAAGGAATCTAGGAGTCACTATTTCAGGTGACTTAAAGGCAGGTAAGCAATTTAATAAAGCAAAGAGGAAGGCAAGTCAGATGCTTGGTTGCATAGGGAGAGGAATCAGTAGCAGAAAGAAAGAAATAATAATGCCACTGTATAGGTCATTGGTACGGCCTCATCTAGAATACTATGTTCAATTCTGGAGGCCATATCTCCAGAAGGATATATTTATACATTAGAAACTGTACAAAGAAGGGCAACTAAAATTGTGCATGGACTACAGTACAAAACTTACCGGAAAGACTAAAATAACTTAATATGTATAGTTTGGAGCAGAGAAGGGAAAGGGGGACATGATAGAAACTTTCAAATATATCAAGGGTTTGAACAAGGTACATGAGGGGAACATTTTTCAAAGGAAGAAAAGTACTAGAACACGAGGACATGCACTGAAAATGGAGGGAAGTAGTTTCGTAGGAAATTTGAGCAAAAACTACTTCACAGAAAGGGTAGTGGATAAGTAGAATAGCCTCCCATCAGATGTGGTAGAGGCTAATACAGTTGAGCAGTTTAAGCATGCGTGGGATAGACATAAGGATATCCTTATAAAGAATAAGGGATCAAATAAGGTTGAGGTTACTAAAACAATGGGCAGACTAGATGGGCCAAGGGGTTCTTATCTGCCATCAAATTCTATGTTTATAATTTTCTGTGTTTCTATGTTTCTAAGTTTAAGCTGACCAACTCATGCCAAAGTCTTCTTATTGGGGCAGGAACTAACATGATCAAATGCTATGCTTTTTTTTTTATCTGGGCTAAAGGCTTTCCTGTGGACAGCATTTAAAGGCAAGTCTTTCCCAATCACTAGCAGTCATGGGAGACCTGGGACTCACCTGACACAAGTTAGAGTTAATTAATGTAAAGAATGGGGAGCAAGAGAGATGGGAATTGCAATTTATAAACAAAAACAGACATAGATCCTACACTCTCCATATACAGACCGGTGTGAAGACAGTAGGAGAAGTGGAGGTATGGCGTACCAACGTATACATATATATATATATATATATATATATATATATATATATATATATATATATAAAAAAAAGGTAAAAAGAACAGGGCGCCACATAGTGTATTACCAGATGTAAATAGACACAAACAATATGCTGTGATAAATTCCCAGACAGGGAAAGTACGTGACTTTCAAGTTAATAACCCGTGAAGTCAATAACACATATATAAGTAAAGTGACTCATATCCCAGGTGAGATCACCAATAGTAAAAGATTCTGCGTACCAGATACCAGACTTGAAAGGCACAACTGGATTGTAGATGATATTTCTATGTCTGTTTAGACGGCCAATACTGACTTCTCCTCAGCAGAATACACCGATTACAGCTGGAACCTCAGACCATAGGCATAATAAAAAAGCTAAAATAGTGTGATACTGTATATAACAGATTTATTTAAAACAGTGAGTATCTCACTTACATAAAAACACTTTGAAGTATACACATAAAGGTTTCTTTCACTATTAGTCATCTGGGCTTCATGGAATCCAGTGGAATGGCAACATGTAGTGCAGTCTCAAACTCCACAGCCACTTAGCTGGAAAACAAATAATGGCTAATATCCACAAAATATAGATCCAGATACACCAGATGAGTTAGAACAATCCTCAACGCGTTTCGTCCTTTCAATACGTGGACTTCATCAGGAAGGGCATGGATAGATAAAAGAAGATAGTACCGAAGCTCTAATTTATATGCACTGCCGCCATTGCAATAAACGGCACTGAATGATGTAATGCGTCTATCACAACGTGATGCGTGATGACGTATGCGTCAGCGTAGCAGATACCGGCACATGCGCAATACATCCACACACACGGGAGTTAATAAAGTTTTTTGTGCCACTCGTTAGCACAACGATAAAAGCAATAATCTTACATGACAAATAACAAAGTGATATCACATAAAGTATCAATGCAGCAAAAATACATGCCATGGTTAACAAAAGAAGGACAATTTAACACATACAATAATCGCCATCATAATACATGACAACGAGAGTGAAATATGGACAGATTAGATAAACTATAAATACACGTATATATCTAATGGCCTATGACAACATGGCCTGAGGTCAAATGACCCATGATGATATATATATATATATATATATATATATATATATATATATATATATATATTGCAATATCGCACTTATAATATGTCATATATATTAAATAAGACAAAGTGACCAAAAACAGTGTGCAACAAAATAACAAAAGTGTTATATGGCTAATAGATACTAGCCTTGCAATGGACCCATATGGAAAGGTCTAGAAAGTGTCAATGCTAGATAGAAATTGTGTCAGGTAAGTATAATACAAAAAATCACATCCTAACTAATTGAAACGATTAGCCATAAAAATCGATAATGTAATAACAATATACTCAGAGAACATAAACAAGAAAGACATGCCTCACCAAGAATATTACAAAAATGGAGCTATCTCATAATTATCATTTGTATTCTTATACGATTTATATTAACACATAATTATTTTCAATTTTGTGATAAATTTTATTTACAGACATGTGGCACCGCTATGGGCACAATTTTTGCGCCCAATTTTGCTAACATCTTTGTGGGTGCATGGGAGGAACAATTCATATATACCCCCAATGAGTATACCAATAACATTATTTTATACCAAAGATATATCGATGATATTATCTTGATTTGGAGAGGAGACATTGCTTGTCTCCAGAATTTCTTTCTGTATATTAGTAATAATGGGTTTAATCTTAAATTCACTATGAAACACAATAAAACTCAGATTGAATATTTAGACTTGACTCTCATAGGACAAGGTGATGCCAACATAACACGCAATTATATGAAATCTGTTGACACAAATAGTTACCTTCATTTCAAAAGTTCTCATGCAAAGAGATGCAAAATGAATATACCGTATTCTCAATTCCATCGCATCAAACGTAACTGTAGTGAAGAAACATTCTGTAACACTCTACTTGAAATTTATTCTAATAGGTTTCAACAGAGAGGGTATCCAACTGATCTTCTGGTGGAAGCGGTAGAAAAGACTAAGAAATTAGAACGTTCTCATCTTCTCCAATATAGCAAAACTGAGAAGAAAGATTTATCTGTCCCATTTATTACCACATATAACAGCAAAGAGGGACTTATCAGATCGGTTCTTAATAAACACTGGAATGTATTAATGAAGGACCCAGTACTCCATGAGATACTCCCTGTTAAACCCAATATTATTTAAAAAAAAAAAAAAGCCGGAACCTCAAAGAAATTTTAGCTCCAAGTAGACTTAAAGAAGGTCCTAATTCTATCCCTTCTTTCTCCTTTTTGACCATCAAAGGCAGCACCCGCTGTAATCATTGCAGCATTTGCAGATATTCTCCTCCTATTAGCAAGTTTTTTTACAACTCTAATAATACCCAGAAATTAAATGTAATTAGACATCTTACTTGCCTGTCTTCCTCCGTTATATATCTTCTTGAATGTGACTGCGGTCTTAAATACGTAGGGAAGACCAAGAGGGTCTTAAAACTCCGCATACAAGAGCATGTGAGGAACATCAAGAATAAAGTGTTGAGTCATTCGGTTCCCAGACATTTTGTGGAGAAGCACCAAGCTGATCCCCAATTTTTTAAATTCATGGCTATAGAAAAAGTCGAACTAGGCCCCAGAGGGGGTGATCTACATCTCAACGTGAGATGTACTGGATCTTTACACTCAACACCCTCACCCCTTTGGTCTCAATGATAATTACGAGATAGCTCCATTTTTGTAATATTCTTGGTGAGGCATGTCTTCCTTGTTTATGTTCTCTGAGTATATTGTTATTACAGTATCGATTTTTATGGCTAATCGTTTCAATTAGTTAGGATGTGATTTTTTGTATTATACTTACCTGACATCATTTCTATCTAGCATTGACACTTTCTAGACCTTTCCATATGGGTCCATTGCAAGGCTAGTATCTATTAGCCATATAACACTTTTGTTATTTTGATGCACACTGATTTTGGTCACTTTGTCTTACTTAATATATATGACATATTATAAGTGCGATATTGCAATATATATAAATATATATCATCTTGGGTCATTTGACCTCAGGCCATGTTGTCATAGGCCATTAGATATATACGTGTATTTATAGTTTATCTAATCTGTCCATATTTCACTCTCGTTGTCATGTATTATGATGGCGATTATTGTATGTGTTAAATTGTCCTTCTTTTGTTAACCATGGCATGTATTTTTGCTGCATTGATACTTTATGTGATATCACTTTGTTATTTGTCATGTAAGATTATTGCTTTTATTATTGTGCTAACGAGTGGCACAAAAAACTTTATTAACTCCTGTGTGTGTGGATGTATTGTGCATGTGCCGGTATCTGCTACGCTGACGCATATGTCATCACGCATCACGTCGTGATAGACGCATTACATCATTCAGTGCCATTTATTGCAATGACGGTAGTGCATATAAATTAGAGCTTCGGTACTATCTTCTTTTATCTATCCATGCCTCTCCTGATGAACTCCACATATAGAAAGGACGAAACGCATTGAGGATTTTTCCAACTCATCTGGTGTATCTGGATCTTTATTTTGTGGATATTGGCCGTTATTTGTTTTCCAGCTAAGTGGCTGTGGAGTTTAAGACTGTACTACATGTTGCCATTCCACTGGATTCCATGAAGCCCAGATGACTAATGGTGAAAGAAACCTTTATGTGTATACTTCAAAGTGTTTTTATGTAAGTGAGATACTCACTGTTTTAAATAAATCTGTTATATACAGAATCACACTATTTTAGCTTTTTTATTATGCCTATGGTCTGAGATTCCAGCTGTAATCTGTGAATTCTGCTGAGGAAAAGTCAGTATTGGCCGTCTAAACAGACATAGAAATATCATCTACAATCCAGTTGTGCCTTTCAAGTCTGGTATCTGGTACGCAGAATCTTTTACTATTGGTGATCTCACCTGGGATATGAGTCACTTTACTTATATATGTGTTATTGACTTTACGGGTTATTAACTTGAAAGTCACGTGCTTTCCTGTCTGGGAATTTATCACAGCATATTGTTTGTGTCTATTCACATCTGGTAATACACTATGTGGCGCCCTGTTCTTTTTACCTTTTTTTAGATTATCCAGACTCACCATCTGATCTAGGACTGGCTGCCCCCTGTAAATTGGACTCTGTGTTTACCATTTATATATATTTCTTTTATTTTGCATGTTTATTGTCCAGTAGTGGGTTAAGCGCCCCGTATATGGTATCTGTTTTCTTGTATATATATATATATATATATATATATATATATATATATATATATATATATATATATTTATTTAGAGGCCAAAGGACTCATGCTATAGATAATTCTGTGCTTTCAGGGGCGGGCTGGGGCGGGTGGCAGGGGGGCATCGCCCCCCCGGGCCGCTCCGTCTGACTCCTGTTCGCACATGCAGCCGCATCACATGATAGGTGATGCGGCCGCATCATATGACGCGGCCGCATCGGCTATCATGTGATGCGGCCACCTGTGCGCCCCCCGGGCTGAGACTCGCCAGCCCGCCTCTGTGTGCTTTCCTATGAGATAGGAAAATGAATCCACAAAATCTGATATTCTGTCATCAAACAGGTACAAACAAGCATTAGTATATATGTGGCTGTTAAACAGTATTTATATATAAATTGGTTTGGTGATGTAATTTTTGTAGAATTAAACATAATCCTGCCTTTAAAAAGAATTTATAATCAAGGTAGATATATATCTTCTTATATTGCTTTTGTGTGGTTTATTTAGTATAAGAATGGTTAATATGATCTGCTTATCTGTTTCTGTGTATAATTAAAGCTTGACTAGCATGCCTGCTAACAATCCCGATTTTAGTGGTTAAAAGTGCATGACATGCTAGAAAAAGGTGGTTGTGATTTTGACAAAAGGGTGAAGCTTGTTTAGATTGGGGTGTGGTTTAGGTGAATCAGGGTGTGTGCCCTATTTCATACCTATTTCCATTCAGAAATGCTGGCAGATATGGACTAGTGTTTTCTTTTTTGTTTTCCACTTATTTTTATCTAGTTTATTTCCAGCATCAGTGTCAGGTCTTATGAGAATTTTGTTTTTGTTCGACAAATTATTTTACCTATCTGAGTGGCAAACTGCAAAGTTTTTTATTGATATTTCCATCAGGTTTTTCATAACTCCAAATTGCAACAAGAATCAACAATATTTTGGCATTATTCCAGGGATAATTGTGTTCTCATTTTCCTTGATGCATTAGACTTATCTTTATAAATGTAATCTTAACACTTCTGTGATAACAATTGAGTCATTGCAGTCCCTTGCTTCAATGAATAAACACAAAGATGTGGAGATATAAGTTGCTTCTGTAACAAGCCTGAAAAAATACAGATTATAGAGTGGATACAGGAAGAAGTGATCATTTTGGCAGTACATGATTAGAGTGACCTTGCAGCTCAAAATCAGGAAATTCTCGTTAAAAGTTCTACATGTCTCAAACTTAGAGTTAACAGCCATTGTTACTTTTGTCAGTTCTAAATGCCTAAAAATAGTTTTTAATTTTTTGTTAGAGAAAGCACCTTTATGTTTTACAAATTATCAGCATATAAGTAGCAGCTGTGCTTCAATATAGTACCGCAGGTATGCACATGGTTCTACACTCATATGAACCACACTTGCCATCACTCAGCTCTTCATTGAAATTTGCCAAGACCCAAGTCAGTTGAATTAAACAAAAAATAAAAAACAAGGTTGATAAAGGGGAAGTCCAGATTGCTCATGCACCCCTCCTCATGTAGCTAATAGGGTGTTACTCTCCCAAGACTTGCTTGCATCACAGCCAAAAACTAAGACTGGAGGGACATCAATTGCATTAGTGGGAAGTTGTAATAAAATTAATTTGGTTATCATTGCCAACGGTAGAAAAAAAAATATACATTTTCAGTATTTCATATTAACCTAGCATGCATATTAAAATCCAATCGCACAGACCACGAGACAGTGAGTTATACCTGGTTTAATTTATAGACCTCTTTTGTGAATACGCCCAGTGGACAACACAGTGTTGATCTCATGCAATAACAAGTACTCAGAAGCAGTTTTTTTCTAGCGTAATTATTATAATATTAAAATTATATGTTTTAATGCCAATATGCCACTTTATAAGAAAAACAGTATTTGAAATGTATCTTGAAACATACAAAGGCAAAAAAAACATGAAAGTCAGTAATGTATTTTTTACTCCATTTATTTAGAACAACGGAATACAGAGGTCATAAATAACAGACAAACAAACATAATTATACAATTACACAGGTATATAGGGGTTGTACATTTTTGAAAGATAGAGATAAAACACATGAGGACTGGGTTGGATATATATGCATAAAAAAAACCCTCTACAAAGCTATACATAATAAAAGCGTATTTATGTCCATATGCTGAATCAGAGGCATCTCAAGAGGAATACAGCTCTGCACCAGTAGCATATGTGCCTGGTTTACACCAGACATACTTAAATCCAAATACACTTACTCCAAAACTGGTCATAAGCACAATTCTTTTTTTTAAGCTTTGTTTGAATAGCATAAAAAAACACATTCATTATTAGGCTTGATTAAAATAAAAAGGAACTCTACTATAATACAGCAGGTACAATCTTCCTTCTCGTCTAAGAATGAAAAACACAAATTTTGTTCTAAAATACATCACAAAATCATCTACTATAGGCCCGAGCAATGAAGAAAGCTTAAAGGTGAATCTGCAATCAGCCTATCAGAAGCGGCTCTGCATATTTTGCACTATCACTGTACCAGGCATACATGATATGTTTCCTGACATATCATGTATGTATGAGACACCTATGTGTCTGTGTCCAGCTCAGTATCAGTCTCATTTGCATGAACACAGCCTAATTGTACTCGTAAGTGTAAGATGCACCTGAGTCTATATATGAAGCGATTATTATCCTTTTTTGGTGCGCATACACGTAGGAAAAAAGCGTGTTGTACAGAAAGAAAAGATAGTTACGTCCAACTCTACATCAGACTATATATATATGCATTTTCTTTGATGGTCATGTTGCGTAAACTTTGGCTATTCTAGAAAAAATAAGTGACCATCCTTTTGAACCAAAGAAATTCCCAAGTACAAATTCTCTCATATTGAATTAAACTCCTCAGTGTAGCCAGTATGATCTGGAATTGAATGAGGCTCTTCATCTAAATATAGTAAAATTCAAGACTGTGTGGAACACCATGTCTCTTGCATATATACACAAAATAACTAGGAGTACATTTAACCATTGCATGAAGAGCTAATTTGATCCTCTCCTCACCCCATTGTTGTGCATACGTATAAGTGTCATCAAACAGAATGTGTGGAGAATAGTATACTGTCAGTTTTAATTGTGTGTTTAATTAATCTCTTATCTCCCAAGTGAATTGGATAGTAGAGTACAATAATGTATCCCGAGGCTGGTCTGAGGATTCTAGGAAGCCAGGCGAGGAAAAGCTTTGAATTTTGTATTATTTCTATGGTAACCAGATAGGGACCCATATATTTCCAGCTCCATAAAAAAATAGGGGAGCTAGATTTGAGGTGAGGTTGATAACACATCATCCATTAAAAGCATTTAACTTACATCTGGATTAAATCTAACTTTGGAGGCAAATGGTTCTGTACCAAGAGCATAGATTAAGAGAGACAGTCCTGTTTTGTACAATAATCATCACTTGACTATTGCTTTTTTGGCCAAAATCTACTAAAAAAACTTGATATCCATGACCACTATAGGAATGGGCCTATGCAGGGTGTCAGGATCTACCTTGCTTCCTCTGTAGCATCGTCAGGATGCTGCTTCCTATCAGCAGCTCCTGCCTCTGGGATTTTTTGGACTTTATTGTGTTCATTGAATGTTTCTCATACAGCAGCTCTGATATACCAGAGGTGCTGCTATTGTGCTTGTTTCTTCCTACTACTAGCAGTTACCTTACTGCAGTAATTAATCATCAGCACCTGATTGCCTCTCTACTTATACCTGCCACTCCCAGTATACCTTGCTGG
Source organism: Mixophyes fleayi (assembly GCF_038048845.1). Classification (NCBI taxonomy): domain Eukaryota; kingdom Metazoa; phylum Chordata; class Amphibia; order Anura; family Limnodynastidae; genus Mixophyes; species Mixophyes fleayi. Next base: position 72,453,189 of record NC_134402.1, read on the forward strand.
TCATTGTTGTTTCATTGCCTTCCTTATGGTTTGTTCTCCCTGCTGCTCCTGTCCTCTCGGGCTTCACATCCTGCAGCTATACCACTTCTCTGGATAGCTCTCTACCTACCATCTACCTATCACTGCAGTATTCCTTGTGCAGTTTCAGCTATATTGGGTTCGTTCCATTTATCTGTATTTTCTGAGCAATAAACACCTTAATGCTTCATCACATCCCGCGCTACATAGCTGTGATTTACTTTGAAGGGCGACACAGGGTCAATAGTAGGTTTGCATAGATTACAATTACATTGGATTGTGTGGTATCAGTATAAAATTCCATCCCTTCTCCAGCATAATTTGATTAAAGACAGGAGCCAATTGGGGCATGGCTTGAATTCCATATAGAGAGGTTGCAGAGTCACTGAGCTTTGCTGAACTACCAGCATAACTCTGCGAGCTCCAGAGATTCCTGTGCTCCAAATACTTCTCAGTGTCTCTCAAATTGTTTCCGCACTCATGGGGCATCTCTCAGTTCCGTTCCTGCTTTGGGCGGCCTGCTGTGAACCAAAATTGTGACTTGGGCCTATTCTTTGCATGGCGATCACCTGATCCTGGGACCATTTCCGGACCTACAGCCTGGCTGGTGATTTGGACACCCATAGGAACAGTACTTACCTTGCAAGCGTGAATCTGGTTGGCAGCCTTCACTCCTGAGAGACCAACTGTGCCTGGCGAGCTGTCAGACCTTTCAGAGCTGAACGCAGTTTGCCTTTGTGCGTTTCCTCCACTCTGCTCCCAGATGCTGTCTACGTTCCTCCGCTGCTGCTCTGGACTGCTCACTCTCATTAAGGCTTCTGCACCTAGCTACTTATTACCACACAGTGAGCGGAATCTTTGATCAGGGTCAGTCCCGTGACTATCTGGAGGAGTTCTGCAGGGACACAGCTGCCACCATTTACTGTGAAATGACTGGTGTTTCGGGCTAATGTAAGGTGCCCCCCTACCTATCTAGCAGTTGGCATTCACTCCATCTGACCTCCAACATCCAACCTCTCACCAACCCCTTCTATGGTTTTCTACCACGACTGATGTATTGAGATCTGTGTGTCTCTACTTGTACTGTTTGGATTCTAAGACCACACTGCCATATGGTAGCTGCCTGTATAATAGCACTATATTTCCTGTTCCTTAAAGCCTACCAACCATCCACATAACCCCTCATCTACTCTGCTTGCTCTTCCCTCTCTCCCCTGGTATCACCGCTCCCTATCGTGTCTGTTTCGTCCACCCTCCCTTAGGATGTAAGCTCATTTGAGCAGGGCACTTCTTTCCTTGTGTCTCTACACCTGTTCTTCTGCTCCGTCCTTACTCCATTTGTCTGTCCCGGAGTTTCTGAAGCATTGGTACTTTGTGTTTATTGTTCTGTACTGTTTAACCCTGTATGGTTTACTGTTTGTACTATGTACGGCGCTGCGGATACCTTGTGGCGCCTAACAAATAAATGATAATAATAATAATAATAATAATAATTTGAGTAACTGCAATGTAAGAGGAACATTTCTCAGTGCCCAAAACGGGGGAGAGGTGCCTTGCTTGCCTGCTGCCTATCTCGGACTGACATTAATCACCCTGCAGCCTTCACCTCCCACTCCATGTGCCACAGAGCTGGCTGTTACTGTCATCTGGTTGATATGCTGTTGAAATTCTGTTGGGCTTTTGATTCACCAGTTGTTTCCATAACTGTCTGCCTATCCTATATTTGGACCCTACACCCATGTCGCCCTAATCACTCAACCAATTACTATACTAGATGAGTGAGTTTGATTGCACCTTGTTAACACATCACTAATTTCTTGCTCCTCTACGCAGTTTTCCAGCAGCCTCAGAATGACCCTTTAAAAGCTGAATGCTAATATATCAGCGCCTCCTGTACATTTCTTCAAACTCCAGGCCTCCGCTCCAGACAATGGTGCGCTTAAGTGGTCAGGAAAATCCAGAGACATGGAATCCACCTCTGAAACTGATATTCACATTCCTGACCAGCGGAAGGAAGCCATGGACACTCCAGATCCAGATGGCCTTCTCACAATTTAGACTATGCAAAGCATGTTATTTAATCTTAAGATCGAGCTGCTGATGAACATGAGATCATCCATTAGGGAAATTCAGCGAAACGTCACAGAACAGGGGGGTTTAACCAGTCACATTGAAGATAAAAGGGAGGAGCTGGTAGCCTCCCACAACTACCTCATCACTGAACAAACAAAGTTAGAAACAGAAGTCCATGCACCACAAGATAAGACTGCTGACATGGAAGACTGGTCTTGATGCAATAACACTAACATTCAGGGCATTCTGGACTCATTCACGTCGGTTGAATTGATCCCTTTCATAACTGACCTATTTCATAAACTATTGCCTTAGGCATCTGACCAAGATTTGATCATAGATCACATTTACAGGCTCAAGTCCAGGCCTGAGGATTTTTTAAAAAAGACACACTTATGAGAGTCCATTTCTTTCAAGTTAAGGAGTACTTTGTGGAAGGCCAGGATGCAGGATAATGCTGAACTCCTTCAGAATCTCCAGATATTTGAGGACTTCTAATCAGCTACGATTACTAAGCGTAGATCATTTCAAGCAATTACTAAAAAGCTGCGAGTACAAGAGATCTTATACAGATGGGGGTACCCAGTTAAGCTACTCAATCGGAGGAAATACACTACCCACGTTATCTCTTCAGTGGAAGACGGAGTGGCTCTATTGAAATCTTGAGACGTGCCTGTTTCAGAGATTGCCCCCATGTCGAAAACACTACTCCAGCACAATTGGTTGAAATAAGTCTGAGGTCGAGATATACTAGTTTAAGGTCTCAAAAATCTTTGTGTGCCTTCTCCAGCCAAACTCCCAGTCCTGAAGTCTACTGGTGGCAGACTTTACAGACATTTGCGCAAATACCTCACACCTGGACTGCGCGGACTTGCCAATGTTTTACAGGAATTCTGTAGGCAGTAAACTGTATACCAGCACTGTTAGTCTAAATCAATTTTATTTGTGCCTTTTTACCAGTTCTCTTTTTCAGGTGTTGAAGAGTGTTTGAGGCTGCAGTGTTTCACCTCCAACAACACAAGAGACTATTGCTTGCAGTTTTTCATTAAGATGTTTAGGGTATTATATATTATATATGCCAATTTCTTACTGTTGTGATGTGTTTAGATATACAAAATTTAATCACTTATTTCCATGGTTGAGTTTTGTAAGATTGTACGATTGCCGTTCATCATAGTTCAACAGGTTGACATAGGTGAGATGGGCCCCTGATGGTTTAATCCGCCCCTATTTACCTACTTTACTGGTTCCCTTCCCTAACAGGAATTAATCTAACCCAATTCCTTGGGTTATTTCAGTTATTCTTCCCTTATTTTTTCTCATGTTTCCCCCTCCACTCCTGCCCCTCCCCCCCTAAGAAACACCCCATCTCCCACAGCATTCACCACCCTTGCCTGCTTCCCTACTGGCACTATTGGGAGGCATTAGACTTAAACCTAGACATTCCCTGCATCTCCTATACCTGTATAAATAGTTACATTTCTTTCTAAAAATGCTAGGGGCCTGAACTCTCCAAACAAACAGATGTTGGCACTAGCCTCATTTCACAATTGTAAGGCTGATGTGGTTTTCATTCAGGTGACTCATTTTCTGGCCTCTGCCCCCTCTTCTTCAGGATAGTCATTAACCGATTTGCTATGCAGCTAATGGACCACTCAAGGGCAACAGGGTTGCAATATTAATCAGTTCCAGAGTCACTTTAATGCATAGGGCCACTGTCGGAGATAAAGCAGGGAGATACCTGATCTTAATTGGCATTTTAAAAAATGAACTTGGTTTCACTTTATGCCTCAAACTCTTGACAAATCGCCTTCCTGAGGGAGGTTCTTAGGGAAGTTGATAGACATAAGGAAGGCAGTCTGATTATAATAGGAGAATTCAATATTGTTGCAAAACCTAGATTTGATAGGTCCTCCTTGCTACACCCGCAGATCATCCAGGCAGACTCCTAGCCAGGAAACTGAGAGGTCATTAGGCCAAGAACAGAATTAAACACCTGGCTGACGAAACATGCCAGAAAGTCTCTAACCCTAGAGACATTGCCAACATGTTTGCAGCATTCAACGCAAAACTCTTTAATGCCAACTGAGAGACTGGTCCTTGCTCCCATACCAAAAGCTTTGGGTGGATCTAGGAAAAGCTCCTAATCTGTATTTACCCATAGCTGACTTGCTGTGGGTCCCCAAATCCTGGCAGCCCTCCAGTGCCCTGATGCCAAGGACAACTAGAGATTTCCCTATGGTGTGGGAAAGAGTACTGACTGCTAACTCTGATGTTAGTGTTCCCACTACAAATGTCTCAATGTTAGTTTTGGCTAAGATAATACCAGATCTTAATCTCACCCTCTGGAGGGCAAACGGTATAGCCACACTTAATGACTTATTCAATGAACAAGGCCTGCTTTCCTTCATACAAATGTAGGAAAGATTCCATCTGCCTATCCAGAAATTATATAAATATCTTCAAATAAGTCATTGGCGTACTTCCCTTCCTATACAGGGCCTCAGCCTTCTGCCACCCCCGGCCCTGTTGCACACAAAAGTGACGAGAGGTGACAACAAAGCCGGTATACTCCCCAGCATAAAACTAAGATACAGTTGCAATGAGAATCATACCTACATTTACACCTCTCTAGTGACCAGTGAGAACCACATAACAATGTTAATACAATTAACTAACAGGCTGTGCCTCACTCCAGCTAGATTTCATAAGATGTGGCTTACCCAGTTAACGTTTTGTTGACGCCAGTGCAATGTAGTGGGCGACTTGGTGAATGTTTTTTGGAGCTGTCCACTCATTCATCCACTTTGCTTGCAGGACTTCACTCTGGCCAATAAGGTTACTGCTCAAGCACTTTTCCTAGTGCCTGAAGTAGCCCTTTTACACCACACGACAATAATGTCTTTAGTCATATGCCGATAGCTGCACATGCCACTATATAAAGGAGTGGCCAAGGTTCAATACAGCTTTGAGATGGAGAAGGTGGGAATGCCATACTCCACTGCGCCATCTTCTCTGCTAATGAAATGGTATAAACTGACATGCGTATGTGAATGAGAGAGAGGGGACTCCCCTCGTTTGCTCCAACTCCATCCCACAGATCCAAGCATCTTCGCTTATAGTGTCTCCCCAATCAACACAGTCAGAGACTATATACCCTCCACCCCTTCATTCTGTCCCTCTCTTATCCCACTTTTTTTCTTTCTGTATCTCTTAAATTTTTGAAAATCAATAAAAATACCATTGATGACAAAAAAGACATTAACCAATTGCAGATTTGTAATATGACTTAAAGAAGCCATCAGGGCCTGGGATTTTAATTTTTTTTGTTTTATTTATTTGCTAGTTTTCTCTCATCTTCTGTTACATTGGCATTAAGTTGTGAGCTGAGACCCAATCTAAATTTGGGTGTTTATAGCTATCTAAGTACTGCTGAATAACCAAATATTTGGGCGTTAAGGAGGAATTACTATTGTGAATGTTATATTGGGATTCATAAATTTGGCAAAACTATTTGTTTCTATAGATGTGGTGTGTGTAAAGCATGCCAGTACATTATACAAACAAGAGAGTACAAAGACAAGTACTCTAAAATTTGGCAGATTAGAGAATTTTTGGACTGTAATTCCCCAAATGTAATCTATTGTTTAACCTGCCCCTGTAAATGACATTATTCAGGAATAACAAGCTGGCCTCTTAAAAAACGGATTTTGAAGCAAGTGGGAAGATCAGAAAGGCTCTTAAAGAGAAGAATAACTTTAAATAATTGACTACTGTTGCCAAAAACTTTATGAAATATCATGATATCATAATAGGAATCCGAGATTATTAAAAGCATTTGCTACTGAACAAATTAGTTTGGGCTTGAGAGGAGGAGAGGAGACCTTCAACACGAACTCCTTAAGAAAGAAGCGAAAAAAATCTTACTTATGTGAAGTCTAACCCCCCCCCCCATGGCTTAAATGATCACAATAATTATATGGTATTCTCCTAATTTGATTAGACATTGTTGATGTAGCACTTGTTGAGTGAGACATAACAAATAATTGCATTATGTCACAAAGGATGTACATATATGTATGTACACATACACTTCTCTTTTTGTTTCTTCACATTTTTATTTTAGCAACATCATTAATTCTGTTTTATAATGAACTGGAAGTCTAACCTCTCAATGACTTAATATGATTATAATAATAATAACATGCTATGCTTACAATTAGACTAAAGATTTTTTCACACATTTTGAGTGAAACTTAATTCATGGTTGCACTACATTATTATGAATTATTATTTAAGTAATAAATACACACTCTTTTTAATTCCTTAGTTCTAAATTGAACAGAATTACCTAATCAAATTTTATTTTGAATCAAACCTACCTACAAATTGCTCACTGTTTTATATGTATCCCTGTTTTATATTCCATTATTAAAATGTTGAATGTTGCACTTTTTCCACTTATTTTGGGTCATAACTTGATAAATTATTACTCCTTATTTAATTTCACTAAGGACTCACAGGCACTTTTGTGTCACAGTTAATTATTATTCATCAAGCATCAGGCATAACTAATAAATCATTATACTTTCTATGTCATTGTAAAATCTGAGATTCTAATAACATTGGCCATTAGGAATCACCTGTTGATGGCCAGTGTACATTATATGAATGGATAGAATTTGAATATGCAATATGGGACATTTTTCTTGAAATATGATTTTGTGTATGAGAATATAATCGGCCTCCTCGCTGATGTATCTGAATTGAAAGTCGGAGGATGCTTACATGTTGCAATATGGAGAGAAATTTCATTACAATGTATACTAACAGCCTAGTCAAACAGTCTGATCAATTGGAACACTGACAGGCATTATTACGCTTAGTATGGAGTGATGTTTCCTCCAGTGTTTACATCAAAAGCCCATTCAGTGTGTTTCCGGAATCAAGATACTAAATGGACGCATTACTATTTACTATTGGCTGAACAGACTGTCAGGTATGTAAAAATTAGTCTTGTTGCCTGTTTGTGATTAACCAACCAGAATGGGCGGGGCATTATTTATCATTGGCTGAACGGAGTGTCAATTATACGAGGATCAGTCTTGTTGCCTGTATACATTGTTATGAATGATGTCATTAGGGAGTATGTTCAATCAGTTTGTATCATCGGTTTGCCTGGTCAAAGCTATTAGCAAAATGTTTGTTGCCGTTGCACCACACGTAATGCTGGTTCCTTGTTTCAATATTAGAAAAAGAATTTACTCCTATGAATAGCGTCTTAAATTTTAAGAATTAGAAAGTGATGACAGCATAGGCTACAGATGACTTTGGAGTGTAGCGTCAATAGGGAACATAGGCTACAGATGATGTAGGATTGTAGCATTATTACAGATCATAGCTACAATACACTAACTAGTATTGGATGTGTGAATGAAATTGTGTGGACAAAATAAACCAATCTGTATGAGTGGGGACAAAATAGAGAGAAATCTCCTAGCAGCATACTTGTATATATCTTAATACAAGTAGTTAATTGCAAAGGTTATCTAGCTCTTTGCAGCTCTGCATAGCGAAAGTGCACATCAAGGCGCCTCACACCTTAATATTTCCTTATACATGATTGGAAGTTAGCTGAGACAGGAGGGTTGGCCTGTATCTGCCAATGTTAGATTACACTTGGGGTATCATTATTATATAAAGATTAGATGGCATGCAGATTAAGACACTTATCATCTGCTGACCTCCCATATATGTTTGGAAGCTAACTAATACAGATTTTTAAATAGGATCTAAAGAATTAATTATTATAAACATATTAGACAATACTAGTGTGAATATTGGTATACAGAGACCAATTTAAATGAGGAAACTCTGATTTTATTAACATAGAGTAACCAACAGTGTATTTAAAAGAAGTAATTAACCAACACAATTATAGGAGCATTAAATAAAAATTTTGTGCATACAAAGAAAAGACAATTAGCAGCAGCAAAGTGGGTTGGCAGTGTAATACTGCCTTTTTAAGAGTGATAATTAAAGTTACACTTTCAACCATTGTACGTTTGTTTTTAATATTTCTAATCAATTTAAAAGAAAATAAGGGATATCTCCATATCAAAATAGCTAATTGAATTTTAATGTATATCAATAAAGTTTATAATTTTATTTCAAGTAAATGTAACCATTGAGTGTCTTATTGTCACACAGTTTTTGTCTTCTTCTCATGCGAAAACAATTAGTTTATGAGTCCTGGGTTTTAATTAATATTACGATTTATCCCTTATGGTCATGATGACTTGTAAATATTTTTTTGGCTCTTAATTTACTATTAATTATATCTGCTGTTTTACTTTTTCATAACCTTGTTTGTTGAGCCAACATAGGCTTCTCTCAGTTTTTTCCCACCAAAATTGATTGAACTTCTCCTCTTATTTTGAAAATGTGTTTATAAATATACTCTGAATGAGTATTTTTAAGGGTCTGCTCAACCTTGAAGTTAGAGTACACATTTGATAATTGCACCTCCAATTATTGATCTAAAAACTTCCCATAGAGTTGGCAGCTGGATATCAGGGGTTAAGTTTAAATCCCAATACCCTCATAATTGTAATGATATTTGTTCTTTAAAGTAATGGATTATTGATAACATTTTGTTCAATCTCCAATACAAGCGTCCCTTCGGACCTTTCATAAAATCAAAGGAAGCCCTATTTATATAGTGATCCATCCAAAGGTTAGAGAGAAAGTCCACCCTGTAAATAAGTTGTATTGATTGACTGCAGCCCAATATCATATTAACACAAGAGTAGGAGCAATAGACATATGAGAAGAAAATGATGATGGATTATCTACTCTCTATCAGTCACACAGACCAGCCCCAGTCATGGGTTTATTTAGTGCTTTAAAACATGCTATTATTGGGGAGCCATTTCTAGAACTTGATAGGTGGAAAGGTACAGTATTGCACATAAATATAGCTACTCCATGCTTTGGCATATGAAGCATATTCTACAGAGGGGCTTCTGCAAGAAGTCAGTAAGGGATGGATGCCTTTCTTAAAATGAGTTTCCTGTAAAAATTTAAAGTAATAATTACATTTTGCATTGTGCAGAAGTGAACATTTTTTGAGGGGTGTTAAGTCTCTGAGCATTAAACAAAATTACATTGAAAGACATTTGACATCCTATGAGTAGTTATAAATCAAAACAACAAAACATAGGGAACTTGTATTTAAATTAGGTTGTGGAGTGTTAACTAAAACTACAGTGAAACGTTAAGAGGCGAGCCTCCTAGATCGACCCCTTGATGGGTCATTAATGGGAAAAGAGAATTATTGGAGGACACAAAGGTCAATTAACTCATAAAGTTGAGGAGTGACCGTTTAAGTTGAGCCTGCAATAGGAAGAATAAACTAGTCTCCACACTGAAATATCTCAATTGGGATTGGAGATGGGGGAGTAACTTGAACTGACTCACATGAGATACACCAACCTGCAGTATGGGGAGTATGAACTGAAATAGACATGTAAAGGAATTTAAACATAAACATAACTTGTAATTGAAAAAGTCTCATAGAAAGTGTAAGTGTGTTTACGCTGTTTTCAAAGTTGAAGATGCGTCCAGGTCAGAATGAGTAGCAAATCCTTTCATTTGACAACAGATACACCACCCATAAATAAAACCACTTTTTCAGCAGCATCTGCAACTATGTTCAAATCTGAATCCTTAAGAAATTGCTTGATCACAACATTTGCTTAGCAAGCTTAACCTATATTGTCAAAACCTGGGAAATCCATTGTCTCAGCAATATTCATCATAGTCCCTGTCTCCATATTTGCTATCATAATGGTTAATAAGACTTTGGTAGTTGCTCGGACATAAATTAGAATTTGCCAAGCATGTTGTTGCAAAGATACACTTTTATGGTATGCATGTCAGGAAGTTGGTCTTGCTGTATTAGTGAGGTAATTCAAGTTTAAATGATGTCCAGGTAGTAGTAGTCCTGATAGCAGTTGAAAATCAACCTATATTGCCAAGCGGGTATTGTGCTGCATATAGAAGAGACATTATATTGCACAAATGTAATCCTTATATCCAAATACAAATCTGAATAGTAAAGGTTTGTAAAGAATTAAGGGATTACTCAAACAGGAGAAGGCTATTTCTGTTCCTATAAAATTGTGCAGGCCAGAGCATAAAGTAAGTGTGATTTGGTGGTGAGACTGGAAGTTTGAGGCTTAATCTCCAAAGCCCACAAATTGAGTTTGGCATGCTGTATTGAAGAATTCATACTCTGATCTGAGGAATATGAACATCTGGGAACAACAGTGCACTAGTGCTGTTTGGAATTTGGCTATCTTGCTATTATAATGGGATTTTCCCCTTGTTCTACCAACCTGAGACTTAGCCTTATCACTTACACAATTTATGTTACCCACCTGGTAAGGAGAACAGTGTCTGTTAAAGATTGTTGCCATTCAACTGCCATACATTGTTACTTAATAAAGTACCATTGTATCTTCATCTGTCCTCAGTTTGAGGGATCTTAGAACCCCATATTCTCACATATGAGTATGGCGTTCCGAGACATCAACTATGCAGAACTAGATTGCAGGAACAATACTTTAGGATGTAGTTTTCGACTACAATTCGATCACAGGTCTTAATGGAATGGAATTTCATCCCTGGGAGGCTTTGAATCCTTTGACTTGGGGAAATTTGCTCTATGTGTCCATCTAACATGAAGCTGCTGATCTGTTAGAATAGAGACAATGGCTTGGCATAACCACGTGTGATTCAGCTCAAGATTGCTGGGACTGATCAACTCGGGAATATTTTGAGTCCTAAGTTTGTTTTTAGATTCCTATTCTCCAGATCTTCAATGCCTTTGAAATACTTAAATCTCTTGTAAAGTATTTCATAAGACATGGCACACATTATCAGAAAAGGGTTAATTATGATCGCAGTAGGAGATTAAAGTACTTGCACAGATCTAATTGGTTGACCCTATACACACAATATGTCAAACCTAAATCATGCAGAATTAAAAGTTCATTCCTTAAAACTTTGAGATAGCAAGGCAATAAATAACAATATCAAGATCCCAGAGGCAACACTACATTTATTCATATCATAAAATCAAAGTATCAGAGCATATAACGCTATCATTATCAGAAAACTATAAGGTTTAGAAGTAAACACTGAGATACTTAGTTGTACACAGCAGTTTGCAAAAAATAATTTTAACAGGTATTTCACACCTTTATTAATGACCCTACTCTACTAAGAGATTGACTTTTGGAGAGCTGCTGCTGTCACTCTAAATATTGCAAAGCAGCAGTTCCTAATTAAGATGAGCACACCCTGGGGTAAATGTATCAAGGTCCGATTTTGACAGCGTGTTAAAATCGTGGCAAGTCGCGGGTGATAACCCGCGATTTTAGTGAAAAAAACCAGAACTGTATCAAGCTGCGATTTTGACCCAGATCTTCAAAATCGCTGGTCATCTCTGGCGATTTGCTGCGATCTAAACACTCCCGTGTTTAGCTAACTCTCTTGTGTTGTAGCAGCTTGTTATCAAACACATCACTGTTACACTGCCTGTCATACAGCTGCCGGAGCTCCGTCAAGACAGTAAAAAACAGATACAAGTATAAAAAAAAAAGCGTGGGGTCCCCCTTCTATTTCAGCTTAACCCTAGTGCTGCCTGACTACTGCTGGTTCTGTGAAAATCGGGGAAAAAATTTGCGTGGAGTCCCCCCGATTTTCACTTAACCAGCACTAGGGCAAACCAGCCAGGGTTGGCGGCACTATAGCAGTGGGACAAGCAGCAGGGGTCCCCCTGCCATAATGACTAACCAACCCTAGACTTTTCAGCCCTGGGCTGGATTCCCTAGGTAGTGGGGTCCACCGAAAAAAAACAGTGGGCACCCCCCTAGAGACCCCCAGCCCAGGGCTGATAGCACTAGGGCTCTTCCTACTACCCCTGGGCTGTGGCTATTAGGGTAATACCGGTGATAAAGTGTAAAAATAACAAACAGACGCCATTTTCTTTTGTGGAACTACAAGTCCCAGTCAGCCAGGTTGCCCAAAATAGTGTGGCCATGCTGCTGCTTGTATAACTACAAGCACCAGCATACCCATGGCAGCCAGGGCATGTTGGCACTTGGAGAACCACAAGTGCCAACATGCCCTGACATCCCTGGCTGGCTGGGACCTGTAGTTCCACAAAAAAAAATGTTAAAAAAACCACAACACTCTTGTATACACCACACATATTTAATAAAAATAAAAAAAAAACACAATAAACACAGTAACCACCCATATTTACACCACATATATTTATTAAAAATAATAAAACCCCAAATACTCACCAAAGAAGTCTTCTTTCTGTACCAAATGTCAGCCTTGCCCCAGTCCCACAGTATTTGTACCTTCCAAAAGTCCTGGCTTCTAAATGTCCAAAATAAATTATAGATCCAATTGTCCGGCTTGCCCCAGTCCCACATTATTTGTACCATCCAAAAGTTCTGGCTTGAAAAATCTCTTCTTGCCTTCGCCCAGGAGGGTCCCCTTGTTGCTAGAAGTCTTCTTTTCTTCAGCCAGAAGGGCCCCATATTTGTACATCCCTGAATCTTTAGACATGCTTGAAGAAAAACAAAAAAAGCTGGAGCCGCCGCAAACACCTCCTACCTAGTAGGAGGTCCGTTACGCAATGAATGTACTTTGGGAAAATCACCTAATACTATAAATAGAGCTTACGCAAGAGAGTAGCTCATGCGCAATGAACTACGCTACTTGTGTAAGCTCTATACACAGGCAGCACTAGGGTTAAGCTGGAATAGAGGGGGGACCCCACGCTTTTTTTTTTATTTATTTTTTATTTCTTCTATTCTTTACCATTTTTACACTGTACACATTTTTATACTGTTACCAGGGCAGTGTAACAGTGATGTGTTTATACAACACGCTGCTATCAAGCAGCGTGTTGTATCTGGCGTGTTTTCAAGCAAACTCTCCCGAGTTTGCTTACTCGCAGCTTCATACATTTGAGACTTGTATAGCTGCAGTGGCAAACAGTCGGGATCTCTGGCAATTTTGCAAATAGAGATTTTGACTGAAGCACAACTCTGGCGATTTTGCATGAAATTTCAGCTTCATACATCTGCGAGTTTCAACTCTCACGATAAAATCGCTGGATTTGCAAAATCGGACCTTGATACATTCATCCCCCTGTGTCTAATAATGCATTTGTACTATATAGTTGTAATTCCCAGGTGCAATCTTCATAAATCCATTTAACATTCCAAACAGTTACACTCGGCTACTATTAGAAAATACATTGATTAATTAATTAAATTCTCCAGAAAAATCCCATTGCCTATGCTGAAATAGGAACTGGTCAAGCTCAATAACTTGTTAGAATTTTTTCGGTACCCTGAAACCTTAAGTGCATTGATTCCCATAATTAACAAATGCTTTGCATCTGGATACCTCCCATTCATTTAACTGTAAGGTGCTACTGGTTGTCAAATTGTAGTGAATTATAATAGGCTGTTATGCTCATACACTGTGTAATAGGATTCACAAATTTAACATTTATGGATAAATGTAAAATAAACTGTGAGATCCTTAACAAAATCACATAGGTGCTTTTCATGCATAATTTAATGATTCCTTATATGCAGCTTCTAAGAACTTAGTAGCCACACTCGCATTCAGCTACCACTGTTAGTTAGTGGATAAATAGAACACAATGTCCAGGGCCGTCTTTTCCACTGGACATGATGGGCAGGTGCCCAGGGGCCCCACGGGCAAGGCGGCCCTTATAGGTAGGTCTCTTAATTAAAATAAATAATCCTGCAAAAAACCCCAAAAAAAAGCCTTATCTTTTGCGGTCACGCAGTCAAGTCAAGTGGCGATCCGTCTCAGTCCCTGTTCTTCTCCTCCGTGTTGCGCTCGCTCTGAATGTGATGTCATCACACCCGACATTTTCATTGAGGAGTGCAGCACGGAGGTGCCGTGATGGGAGAATCAATGGAGAAGCAAGCGACAGTGAGGATTCAAAGAAACAGAAGACACAGAATAAGATAAAAGAAGAGAAGAATGGGGTGCAATTGGAGAACAGTGCAATTAAAAGGTAAGTGAAGGGGGGATTTGATATTTTAGTTGCTGTACTTCAAGGGTCATTGTGCGAGTACATTTGAAAAAAAAAGGGATTTGATATACATATCTATATATAGATATATCTATATCTATATACAGTATATCTATATCTATATATGTATATGTAGGTAGCACTGTTTTGCCCGGGGGCCCATAATGTTGTAAAGATGGCCTGACAATGTCCTGTTTATATTAAAAGCTGATCTCTTCTGAGTATGAGATTTTAAGAGAGTACAGATTGTCTTCTAAACCCCTGGTTTGTGGATTATTTGATTGAAAATTTTGAAAGAGCACTACACAATTAGCTAACAGCTGTTCGTTCATCAATGAAAAGGACAACTGCTGTTCAGATGTTTTCACAATGCTTAATAAACTGTGATAAACCGTGATTGAACCTCATACCTAGATTTTTTTTTGGGGGTGGGGGGAATTCTATGCAATGTCCTTGTTTTAATCCAGGGAATTAGTAGTTAATTGTCTGCTGTTTTAAAGACACAATTAGCTATTATATCAAATGATCCCTGGAGACCTCGAATAACTTATTGTGATCCACCTGTAAATGGGAATATGTTGTATGTCATCCATTTCAGCTATGTTCCATTTTGGGATAATATGCCGAAAAACAACCAAATTGAACAATTGTAATAGAAGTATATAATACACTATAAATAGAAAAAGTGCATATAGGTGTATGCAGGTTAAATTAAACAGATGGCTTTAGAAGGTGAATAAAAGTGAATAAAGGTGAATAAAAGTTAAATGCTACCAGACTTCATAGATGAAATGCCTGTACCATTACTGCATAAATATATCCAAAACCCTGATAACATAAAGATACCGAAATGGGGAAATTGAAATAAAGTAAAATATAAAATATGTCATATAAATAAATATGTCAAGTATAAATAAAAACCATAAAAATGAGTGATGTGCACTAAAATTGGGTGATATCCAATTTCAAATTATGAAAGCCTCCAGATCTATGAAAGTGGGGGTATCTCTTGGCCTCTATTTCTTTATTTGTATTGAACTAATGTATCCTGTTCAAAGCTTTTTAGCTTCATTCAGGCATTCTTAATGGGGATCAGTTTGATAATTACTGGTAAACACTCATATACTCATATTATTACCAATCATAATAGAGCAATTTTGGGGTAACTTTGTGGCGCTGATTCTGAATATAATTGGCTCTAATTTTTGAGGTAATCAATACCCCATTGAAGTACATATAATGCAAAAAAATATAATGGTCAGACATAGCCTACTTACAAATTGCATTGAACTTGTCTCAAATCATAGAAAAGTAAACACATGAAATACATAATGGCATTTTATGTGGTATACTAATAAATAGACATAGTAAGCTGATTCAGATAATTACAAATAATGAATAGTAAAACACTATTTGTATAATTTTTCTTATGTAGGTTATCAGGACAATCACGTTGGAGGCTGCAGCAATCATGTCTCTGTCACATCTGCCTTGAGGCCTTTGCTCCATCACCTTGATATCTTGATAAAACCTCTTCCCTTGTTCCTCACTAAAACCACCAGGATTATCCAGAACTCTGTGTAAGTAGCTATGGAGAAATTGTACCTTTATGCTCATATTAGTGCCCACATTTTTAAAGTTCGTGAGCATGTTTTGACCAGTTCTTCATAATTGCCTGCTTTGTGTTAACCCAAGAAGTTCTTGATAACTGAGACGTAACTGCAACAGGCAGAAGCTTCACCACCATTGATACATTTTGTGAAATTAGAATCCTTGATAAGTTTATGAATTTGAAGGCCATCAAAGATTCCAGCTTTTAGATTTGCCAGACTTAGTCCAGGGAATAATATTTAAATGTAGCTGAAGCAATCGCCATCTTTGTCAAAGGCCTTAACAAATTGTTTCATTAGTCTTGGCTTGATATGGTGTGGTGGGATAATTAATTTTCCCCCTGTCAACCAATGGCTCGCTAATGATGTTCTCTGTACCTACAGTCATGTTTTCTCTTGTTGGATATGTCACTTTTTCCAACGATTTTGTTTTGTCTTACTATTCCACAAGCAAGTGAAAGCTATTGCACAAGCAGTGTATATCCACTTTGCTTGCAAAGAAAGAAGTTTACCATATTTAGATTATTTATATACGGAGGGGAAATTTTCTAGAATGATCATGGAGTGAACACCTAGAATATTTGCATCTAAACTTCTAGAATGTTCTGGTAGATTCCCAAATGCACGCATTATGGCTAAGTTCCCTATTAATTGAGAGCATCCATTATCTCAAGAACTAGAGCCAATTTGAAAAAATACTTTAAATTTTGAATTCGGCAACCATGAAATATCCTAAATTCATTCAAATATCCTTAGCAACTAACAAATCTGTTTTTTGTAGCGCTGTGTAATTAATCTCAGAAAATCTCTTCTTAAGTTTGTGTTCGTTAAAAGATCCACGCATGTAACATTTTTTTTATTCTCCAGATCTGACCTTTAGGTATACTTCTCACCCATCTAGGAATGTGACAGATGGAAGGAAGGAGGTATTTATTAATATCTACCTCTTTAAAGTAACTCTGTAAACTTCAAGCTATTTTCATTGTTTTTGATATTCTAAAATCTGACTTAGCAAGTTAAAATCTCATCTCCAAATATGAATGAAGATGAATGATTCCATAAAGTGTTTTGCAAAACTTGGTGTGAACCAGGTGCAAACTTGTTCCCCATGACTGTTCTCTGAGTCTGTAGCTAAAATTTCTTATAAACCATAAAACAATTGTGTTTCAGTATAAAATTCATATAGTCAATAATAAAATCTGCCTGTGCAATGGTTACAATGTTGACATTCATTAAGAAATATATACATGCTTCACACCTTTAGAAGTGGATAAGGGTATATAAAGATGATAAATCCATTGTATCCATAATGTATGATTTTTCCACTCAAACTCCTTATGTGCTTGCATTTTTTTATGTTGAATCCCTTAGGTATGAAGGTAATTTTCCTATTAGCTGTTGTAGAATGTTATTTGCATAGCTGAAAATACCAGATATGATCAGTCTCACTCGGAGTTCAATGGGTCTTTATGTAATAAATGTAAATAACAAATGGGTATACATGGGAATGAGATATTTAAAAAAATCAAATCCCTGAGCTTGATCCATAGTCAGACAAAACCTGCATGCAACATTCAAAAAAATGAGCACAGAACTTTAGCATATTTACGACCGTTTTCAAATACAAGTGGATCTCAATCAGGACCGGACTGGCCATCTGGCACTTCTGGCTGCATGGCCCAGTCCGGTGCCTGCGCTTCCAATTCATGACATCACGCAGCCGTCTAGGAGCCGTCGGTCTGTTGAGCGCGCAGGGTGTTGAGGTGAGTTGGTGTGTTCGGGGATAGTGACAGGTACTGCAGGGGAGGAGGGGGAATGAGTAAAAATCACTGCAAGGGGGAATGTATTGGAGAAGTGATTGAAAATGTCTGCAGGGGGAAGGGGGGGAGGTGAGGGACAATGTCTGCAGGGGGAAGGGGGGGTGTGAGAGACAATGTCTGCAGGGGGAAGGGGGGGTGTGAGGGACAATGCCTGCAGGGGGAAGGGGGGGTGTGAGGGACAATGTCTGCAGAAGGAAGGGGGGGGTGTGAGGGACAATGTCTGCAGGGGGAAGGGGGGTGTGAGGGACAATTTCTGCAGGGGGAATGGGGGGTGTGAGGGACAATGTCTGCAGGGGGAAGGGGGAATGTGAGGGACAATGTCTGCAGGGGGTAGGGGGGTGTGAGGGACATCTGCAGGGGGAAGGGGGGTGTGAGTGACAATGTCTGCAGGGGGAAAGGGGGGTGTCAGGGACAATGTCTGCAGGGGGAAGGGGGGGTGTGAGTGACAATGTCTGCAGGGGGAAGGGGGGGTGAGTGACAATGTCTGCAGGGGGAAGGGGGATGAGTGACAATGTCTGCAGGGGGATTGGGGGGGTGAGTGACAATGTCTGCAGGGGGATTGGGGTTGTGAGTGACAATGTCTGCAGGGGAAATTGGGTGTGAAAATGTCTGCATGGGGGGCAATGGCTGTAGGAGGGGAAAAATAAAAAATGGCCAATGTGTGTGGGGGGACAGTATATGACTGTAATGTATGTGGGGGGACAGTATATGTCTGTAATGTGTGTGGGGGACAGCATATGACTATAATGTGTGTGGGGGACAGTATATGACTATAATGTGTTCCACTCAAGCTCCTTATGTGCTTGCATTTTTTTATGTTGAATCCCTTAGGTATGAAGGTAATTTTCCTATTAGCTGTTGTAGAATGTTATTTGCATAGCTGAAAATACCAGATATGATCAGTCTCACTCGGAGTTCAATGGGTCTTTATGTAATAAATGTAAATAACAAATGGGTATACATGGGAATGAGATATTTAAAAAAATCAAATCCCTGAGCTTGATCCATAGTCAGACAAAACCTGCATGCAACATTCAAAAAAATGAGCACAGAACTTTAGCATATTTACGACCGTTTTCAAATACAAGTGGATCTCAATCAGGGCCGGACTGGCCATCTGGCACTTCTGGCTGCATGGCCCAGTCCGGTGCCTGCGCTTCCAATTCATGACGTCACGCAGCCGTCTAGGAGCCGTCGGTCTGTTGAGCGCGCAGGGTGTTGAGGTGAGTTGGTGTGTCCGGGGATAGTGACAGGTACTGCAGGGGAGGAGGGGGAATGAGTAAAAATCACTGCAAGGGGGAATGTATTGGAGAAGTGATTGAAAATGTCTGCAGGGGGAAGGGGGGGGTGAGGGACAATGTCTGCAGGGGGAAGGGGGGGAGGTGAGGGACAATGTCTGCAGGGGGAAGGGGGGGTGTGAGAGACAATGTCTGCAGGGGGAAGGGGGGGTGTGAGGGACAATGCCTGCAGGGGGAAGGGGGGTGTGAGGGACAATGTCTGCAGAAGGAAGGGGGGGTGTGAGGGACAATGTCTGCAGGGGGAAGGGGGGTGTGAGGGACAATTTCTGCAGGGGGAATGGGGGGTGTGAGGGACAATGTCTGCAGGGGGAAGGGGGAATGTGAGGGACAATGTCTGCAGGGGGTAGGGGGGTGTGAGGGACAATGTCTGCAGGGGGAAGGGGGGGTGTGAGTGACAATGTCTGCAGGGGGAAGGGGGGGTGAGTGACAATGTCTGCAGGGGGAAGGGGGGATGAGTGACAATGTCTGCAGGGGGATTGGGGGGTGAGTGACAATGTCTGCAGGGGGATTGGGGTGGTGAGTGACAATGTCTGCAGGGGAAATTGGGTGTGAAAATGTCTGCATGGGGGGCAATGGCTGTAGGAGGGGAAAAATAAAAAATGGCCAATGTGTGTGGGGGGACAGTATATGACTGTAATGTATGTGGGGGGACAGTATATGTCTGTAATGTGTGTGGGGGACAGCATATGACTATAATGTGTGTGGGGGACAGTATATGACTATAATGTGTTCCACTCAAGCTCCTTATGTGCTTGCATTTTTTTATGTTGAATCCCTTAGGTATGAAGGTAATTTTCCTATTAGCTTTTGTAGAATGTTATTTGCATAGCTGAAAATACCAGATATGATCAGTCTCACTCGGAGTTCAATGGGTCTTTATGTAATAAATGTAAATAACAAATGGGTATACATGGGAATGAGATATTTAAAAAAATCAAATCCCTGAGCTTGATCCATAGTCAGACAAAACCTGCATGCAACATTCAAAAAAATGAGCACAGAACTTTAGCATATTTACGACCGTTTTCAAATACAAGTGGATCTCAATCAGGGCCGGACTGGCCATCTGGCACTTCTGGCTGCATGGCCCAGTCCGGTGCCTGCGCTTCCAATTCATGACGTCACGCAGCCGTCTAGGAGCCGTCGGTCTGTTGAGCGCGCAGGGTGTTGAGGTGAGTTGGTGTGTCCGGGGATAGTGACAGGTACTGCAGGGGAGGAGGGGGAATGAGTAAAAATCACTGCAAGGGGGAATGTATTGGAGAAGTGATTGAAAATGTCTGCAGGGGGAAGGGGGGGGTGAGGGACAATGTCTGCAGGGGGAAGGGGGGTGTGAGGGACAATTTCTGCAGGGGGAATGGGGGGTGTGAGGGACAATGTCTGCAGGGGGAAGGGGGAATGTGAGGGACAATGTCTGCAGGGGGTAGGGGGGTGTCAGGGACAATGTCTGCAGGGGGAAGGGGGGTGTGAGGGACAATGTCTGCAGGGGGAAAGGGGGGTGTCAGGGACAATGTCTGCAGGGGGAAGGGGGGGGGGATGAGTGACAATGTCTGCAGGGGGATTGGGGGGGTGAGTGACAATGTCTGCAGGGGAAATTGGGTGTGAAAATGTCTGCATGGGGGGCAATGGCTGTAGGAGGGGAAAAATAAAAAATGGCCAATGTGTGTGGGGGGACAGTATATGACTGTAATGTATGTGGGGGGACAGTATATGTCTGTAATGTGTGTGGGGGACAGTATATGACTATAATGTGTGCTATTAAGAGAATGTGGGGCTGTTTGGGGAAAATTAGGTATATTTATTAAATTAAATTATGAATTATTTAATGCCTAATATGGTAGTGGGAAATGGTTATTTTTATTAAATATAAATGCTATTTAATTTCTTGCTGGGGTTGTTTGGAGGGAGGGAAATCGGTTTATTTATTCAATGGGAATACTATTAATTTAATGTTGGGGCTGGTTGTAGGAAAATAGGTCTATTTCTTAAATGTATATACTATTTAATGCCAGGGCTAGTTGGAGGGAAATAGATGTATTTATCAAATGTGAATACTATCATTTTAATGTTGGGGCTGGAGTAAGGCCTAATTTTTTAAAACGTAGGTGTTATATTGATTTAACACCGCTGCTGGTTGGAGTTTTCTACATTTCATGTAACTATTTTTTTCCAAATAGGGCCCCCAACATTCCAGGATCCAGACAAGCAGCAATTGATCTAAAGACACCAGCAGCCACAAGTGGAGACAATGACAAGACAGGTAACAGAGACCAGGACATTCTGCCAACTGTCCTGAATTAGGTGGGTGACTGTCCCGCTTAGTCAGGATTTGGTCTGACTACAAGGACAGTTGGGAGATATGTACTGCTTCACAATGTACTGCTTGTGAAGGCAGAACTGTGTGCACCTAATAGTAGTGCTCACAGTATTGCCTGTGTATTTGTTGAAAATGTGTCTAATAACCATATTACATCATGGGAGCCTCCCTGTCTTAAGTGCCTAGCGCCCCCTGAGCCTAAATCCAGCTCTGGTTAGCAGGAGGGAGCGGATAGCTACTCCCAGTTCCTGGATAGGACACAGCCTGCAGAGCAAGCCGAGGAGCTCTAAGTCTCATGAGATTTATTAATCTTGTGAGACTAATAGCTTCCCTGCTCACTCTACAGGAAGTTCCCACCCTGATGGATGCCAGCAGCATCAGAAGCATAGATAAGTACAGTGGGCTGGGGGTGCTGTAATGTGTTTCTGGGGTGGGGGGTGGCATGATAGGGAGGGCCTGATAAATGTAATGGTATTTTATAATGTATGTATCAATGCCCCACGTTGACCATGCCCCCAACATAATGTGGGTAAGCCCCTGGTGTCCTGCTCATCAACAGAGATGGGCCTGTATGCTTGAAATGCCAGGGTTGATTTTTAGTCCCAGTCCGGCTCTGATCTCAATATACATTTCAATTTGAATCTGAGTATAAGCACATTCTGCCAAAACGTTACAAAACATAGACAATAACAACAATATGCATAAACACTTAATACAGATCACGCAATAAACACTTCTGAAAGTCACATGACCCAATAACATTAAACTAGGTTACCATTCACATAACTAACATAGAACAAAAAATCCCGGTCTGAATTATTATAATGAACAATTTCTAGTTAATATTAAATATTCATTTCTGGTTTTAAGTTAGCGCTCTTTCTGTTTTTTCTTTTCTGTTCTGTAGAACTGTCAGTGAATTATTGGTAGCCACCATCAACTAGAAAGGCTACAGTGTCCCATTCCAAGGTCTTCCACTATTTGGGATTACTCACCACCCAAAAAAACTGCCTCAGATCCTCTCCCCCCATTAGCAACAGATGGAACAAAAGGTGCAGACAGTGCTGTGTTACAAAGACCACTGGCTCTGTCCAGTAATAACTTGTATTAGAAACTAACACAGCATTGCTTGATATTAAAATCTGCAATGTTAATAGAGAGAATCTGATGAACATTGATAGAAGTTTGCACTCACAAACTATTGTCTTACTTGGCATGGGGGGTTCATGTTCAAAAAAATTACTTTGTGCTTGAAAATATCCTTTGATAAGACTAGAAAAAAATAAAGCAAAACATTTAAAGACAATTGTTCAGCACTCTTAGTAACACAAGGTATACCTTAATTACATGCATTTTGAGCAACTTAGTTTGTTATTGAAAATATAATTACCTTATGTATACTGTCAATGGAGGAAATACACATTGCTCATCGTCATCATCATCATCGTTATCATCATCATCATTTAAAAGGAGCCACAGATTCTGTACAATCATCTTACAGATAAAGACACCAGTCATCTTACATATATAACAAACTTAAGTACAATAATTATAATGTCAGATATAGATAATAACAGTGGCATGAATACTAGTAAGCATAATAATTCCTCCATAGAAGTTCATAAAGTAATAATAGCATGAGGTAGTAGAGAATTCAGCTTAAGACAACTAGGTTGAATAAGGGTGGCAGACATGAGACAATAGGAGGAGAGGACCCTGTCATGAGAGATTACATTCTAGAAGGAGAGGTCATGAGAGACAATAGGTGCAAATGGGGCAAGAGTGAATGTGGAGAATGATGAGAATGAGCATGTTGATGTGACAATTTAGGATAGGCAAGCTAGATGAGGTGAGCTCTGAGGGATCATTTGAAGGATTGAAGATTGTAGGAGAATCTGGTAGGACAAGGCAAGAACATGGAATTCAAGAGGTGAGGAGAAAGCAAGAGAATCCTTGAGACATAAGTGGGAGGAGATAATGAGGGGGAAGAGAGTTGAAGGTCAGTGGGGGAGTGGATTTGTATCTCATGATGAGGTGATGAGGTAAGAGATATATCGTGGGAAAGTGTTGTTGACGGCCTTGTAGGTGAGAATAAGCAGTTTAAACTTAATTATTGAGGCAATGTTGAGTCAGTGTAAGGATTTACATAGCGAGGCAGCATATGAGGTGCAACAACAGAGGAAGAGAAGTACAATCACTACATTTAGGATAGATTGAAGAGGGGAAAAGTGAGTGTCGGACAGGTCAGTGAAGAAGAGGTTACATTTTTTGACAGAATGGAATAGATAATATTCATTCATTTGATTGGAAAAAGTGTGATGACTATCTAACTAGTGAGTCAAGTTACTTACATATTTTAATATAAATATATCTATATCTATAATATAATTTAATATAGCATACCTATGCACATATTACTTATTTACAATCACATATTTTGCAAACTATCTTACTTTGAAAGTAGATTATTTTATTTATTGTCATGGTTTGCAAGTGAACATTTATTGTGAATATACAGTAACTTCATAAAGGGTCAGTAACCTACAAAATGCTCTGGGATACATATATTTTAAAAAGTCACTCCGAAACCATAAATAGTACCAGTGCAATATTGCTTGGGTTGGTTTCTCCAAATGCAGTTGGGGTCACTATGCTAAAGTGAAATGCAGCTCCAGGCTCTACTGGTTGGGGTGGTCACACTATACCAGTGAAAAGCACATCATAGGGTACCCATGTCATAAGCAGTTGCAGTAAGAAATGGGCATCTCTTTATTGTAGCAACTCATTGTAAGTAATCTCTTAAAACCTATTAACCACGATAAGCTATTGTAGTTGTGATTGTTCCTAGAATGTGTTTATTGATCTTCCTTCTTTTGCTAAAATTACCTAAGATAGCACCATTATAATGTTTTTAGCAATGATAAATGGGAATAAGGGTCCTCTTTTAAAGTTTGGAATAATTTCAGCTGAAGGGTACACTTTTGTACCTGGATAAACTATGATGCGATGCAAGGGCTGGAAATGCTATTTTATTTGCATGCCCGGCACTCCCAACTCTAAATCTTTCCACACAGATGGTTTCGCATGGTTTACATAATTTTGCCAAACTCTTCTAAATGAGGTCCAAAGTACATAAAACAGAGATAATATACTGTACTGTATGTCCTAACAAACATACCATTATTCTATTTATTTATTTATATTACATCTACATTATTCTTATTTATGATGTTGCTAGCAAAAATCACATTCCACTCAAACAGCAGTTTAAATGCAATTTGTTATAGTTATAATTTAACTAATTTAAGTATTATTTTTATGTAAAATAGCTTTAGTGTTTACTAAGTATTGTGTTTATCAATCAGTTAATATAATCTACATAATAATTGGGTACATCATTTTCTGATACTTTATTGCTGGTGGGTTTATATTTCAGATAATTTGTATCCAATTACCTCAGTAAATCAGTTAGCAGCTAAATGGATTTAAATTTATTACATTTTCTTGGGTTTTGGTTCACATCAAATCTATGTTTCCATCATTGGTAGAATAAGATACAATTTATTGTAGATCTTAAATATGTTTTAAATTTAGATTTACAAAATATACATAATATACAGAATTATAGATTTACAGAACATCGTTATTGAAATGTATAATTTATCAGATTATATAATATATAATATGCAGAACATATAATGCAATGCTGTTATGTACATTGTTATTGGTATATTGTAATGTATTTCTGAGACTGATAGAAAAGCGAACCACAGTGACAGTCAATAGCCCTAACAGTAGTATCTATTTGCAATTTAGGCGAAGGACAGTCTTGGTTGCCCGCAGCTGTCTTGACATTTCTACAGTGACTAGTTCATCTTTCATGTCTCTCCTCATTCCAACCGTACTGCACCACTGATAGCTGCACAGAAATGCCAGTCATCAGTGGTTGCTTTAGTAATGGCTGATAATGGTGTTGCTATAGTAGTCACGTGAACTTTCCCTATCAACACCTACATTTTGTATTGTACTACTTCTAGTATGTATCAATTGTTTTCCACACCTCTTATAGTGTAAGATCAATTAAGCAAGCCTTCTTTATCTTCAATTACATGTTATTTTATGTTATTTATTTGTATCATGTTCCCATAATTGTACAGAGTGATGTAATATGTTGGCACTTTATAAAGAAAGAATAATAATAATATTGTGTGAGTAGTAGAACAATTTTATTAAATAAAATGTGCAGCAAGTCCATTTGTTACTTTCAGATATGGTTGTGGACAGTTTTGGTACAAATGACAGCTCTTCTCTCAAATGATTGAAATGGCAGCAATAATTATAATGATAGTATTAAATAAAATTTACTATAATTATTTTCGGACCCAGAATAATCAAAAGTCACATTCACAAAAGTACTATTGAATATGATGTTGTTTTAGCTCATGCAAATATAGATTATTTTCTTAACTTTGATTTGAGTCAAAAGCTTAAAAAATTATAATGGTTTCTTTTCAAAAAGATTTGCTTGTCCCACAAACAGCAAAGAAGCATATTATATGGACCAACACTTTGAATAGAATTCCCAGGGACACTTTGTTGCTGGATAAGTGCAAGGACATGTCATAAATTCATTACAAGATAGATGAAATGCATGCTCGATGAACAGAACACCTTATCTCCAACAAGACTTGATAACTGCACATGATCATAACATAATTCTATTATTTTGTAAGTAGCCTCCTTTATTAAACATTAACACTATAGCATGCAAAATAAATATTGTATGCTCAGTATTGCACATTAATTATAAACCAAAAGAAGTTCTACTTTACAGCCAACATTACAACTTCGGGACATTTTCTTAGACACATCAAGATCAAATAAAAAACACAGAAAACAATGGAAACTTTCCCTGTAATCTAGGGGCGGTTTGAAACTAGACACTATGATCCTAAAATAACTAATGCAGACACAAGTTCACATACACAGACTTCAATTTTGTTTTTGTTGGTTAGATGAACAAAAACCTTTTTGTGCTTTTTTCTTTCTTTAGAAAGGCAGGTAATATTTCCTGCAACACTGACTTTAATTCATAATCCCTTCTGGCAACCATGTGGGAATTACAATCTAAACCATTTTTATAGTTCAGAGTTTCCACTGTGATAGATGCTATGTAAGGGTTTTCTTCAGCCAAATTTTATTGCCAGTTTTTTACCAGGTTACACCTTTTAAAATGTAAGATTGAAATTCAGGAAATACTGTATGATGTTGTCATGGC
The DNA here is from genome assembly GCF_038048845.1 of Mixophyes fleayi. Taxonomy (NCBI): domain Eukaryota; kingdom Metazoa; phylum Chordata; class Amphibia; order Anura; family Limnodynastidae; genus Mixophyes; species Mixophyes fleayi. The sequence goes on from NC_134402.1 coordinate 72,479,760, forward strand.
CTCACTAGCTTTTGCTTTCTATTTAAAGGTAACTTGTTTCCAGGATATATATTTTCAATTGAAATGAACTTATGTGTATCCTAGATATATTTTACTTTTGAAGGTGATTTAATAAATTCCAAAATGATTTATTCTCACCTATTTTGTGTTGCATGAAGAAAAATACAACATTGCAAAAACATAAAGGCGCCCTCTTGCCAATCTGCAAGTTCCACCAGCTATCTCATTTCCCTCTTACTGCTGCTTTGCACAAATTTCTTTCTGTTAAAAAAGTGACAATTCTTTAATAAGCACCAACGAGGAGCAATCAGTGATTCATTATCATTTTGTAACAAACAGGAGACATGGAAAGGAAAGGACAGTTATTATTGAACCTCATGCAAATAAATGCCCTTACTAAGCTGCAATGTACTGGTGTGTAAATGCTGAAGATTTACAGAAATGTTAGCAAAACTAGGTGGTTCTTACCTGATGCTTTGTGTGGGAGGTTTAGCATTTATATATAAAAATATAGTGGTGGAAAGAATATTTGATTAATAAATAATATTTGACATGTATGGTGGGAGGAATATATGTTCAATAACAATTTGATTCGCTGAAGCTTTTAACAAATCAAAGCTTAATAATTGCACCTATTAGGGCGCCTCAGTTCGGGACATCCCCAAACAGAATGGGATATAGCATTCAAATATTTAAATTTATTCAATTATATATATTTCCAATCCCCACTTTGCACCAGATTTGTACAGATAGAGGACTATCAGGGAGCCGACAATCTGCCTTGCCCTACAACGTTGGAGGGGATAAGTTTGGCCACCAGAAATAAGCTGGGTATCCTCTCATGTAGGTTTCCTCTCTCACATTGACCACTGCAAAAGAGAACATGTAATGGTCCAGGATTACGCTAGAGGTGTTCATTTGGCCCTTTCTAATGTCACTCCAGGTATGGCCAGAAAGATCCAATAAAGAATGGGGTGATTAGCTGAGTTGACTAATATTGCCCTGACCCCCACACAGGTTAGGGGACCATTTAATAAACACTGGCTTTGCACTAATTTGGGAAGTTTTAACTTGATTTTTTGTAATTTTTCCTACTTGCCTTTTTCATGGGCTCCACCTTCAGGGAAACCAGGGGTCAAGTGATTTTATGTGGGAGATTGAACTATAATGCATTTTAGTTAGAGAGGCACTTAGGTTTTTAATGTGAAATAGTAGCAAACCATTGCATATTTCTAATGCCCTTTTTGGTTGCAAGTTGTTTTATCCCATCCCATTTCATTTCTTGCAGATTTATGTGCGACTGGTCTTAAAGAATTAATAAAATAGTTTTAATCTTAGTCAATTACAAAAAAATGATTTAATTGGGGTATTAATCAATCAGCAATGTGCAGTATTTTGTATGATATATATCCAAAATGTAACACTCTTAGGTTCAAATCTAATTGCATATGCTAGATATTAATTGTAAAGCGCACAGAATATGCTGGTGCTATATAAATAAATGTTGATATTGTTTATTATTATGATTGTGAAGTGCTTATATAAAGATAAAGCACCATCTGGACTAATTGGAAATACTATTTCAATGTACAATCGCTATAATGTAAAAAAAAAAAACTATATTTCTCAGCAACACAATGTAAGAACGCTCATCAGAAAAGCACCAATAAGAAAGTAGGGAAAAGTCACAAGGTACCAGACAATAATTTTTTTTTTTTTTCCTTGGGCACCATTTTCTATTTCAGTTAGGCATCTATATGAGAAGTATTGTTGTCAGTCACTAAATATGCTCAATGTTACTCCTTTAGAAATACAAATGAAGAACAATTAAAATATATAAATGACATGATAGAACACTGATTGTACTATTTGCATTTTATCTCACCATAATTTGATTGAAAAACAGGACTTGAGGGATTTGTAAAATACAGCAAAGATATATTGGAAACTCTGAAGGATGGAAGAAATGTAGCAGCCAAGATTCCAAGGCTCAAAATGGTCTGTGATCAGCAACAGGAGAGAAAATATAGAATAGATACAGACAGGATCACAGTACAAAACACACAATAATGTAGCACTGACTAAATGCTAGAAGCTGCTTAATATACTTTGTTAACTTCAAAAAGGCAATGTCACTGGTAGGTACACAGGCAGCATGGTGGCTAAGGGGCTAGCACTTCTGCCTTACAGCACTGGGGTCATGAGTTCAATTCCCGACCATGGCTTTATCTGTGAGGAGTTTGTATGTTCTCCCTGTGTTTGCATGGGTTTCCTCAGGGTGCTCCGGTTTCCTCCAACACTCCAAAAAACATACTGGTAGGTTAATCGGCTGCTAACAAATTGACCCTAGTCTGTGTGTCTGTCTGTGTGTGTGTCTGTGTTTGTGTTTGGGAATTTAGACTGTAAGCTCCAATGGGGCAGGGACTGATGTGAGTGAGTTCTCTGTACAGCGCTGCAGAATTAGTGGCGCTATATAAATAAATGGTGATGATAGGTAGGCAGGGCAGTGACGTTCACACTGAGTAGGCATAAGGTACTACTAATACTCAGTAAGTTTACTGGTATGAAATAAATAAGAAAGCTCAAATCTTCACTGAAATTCATTCTTCTGACACTAATTCAAAGCTATCACAAGAACAATCACAATATTGAGTAAGATCATGAGTCCCATATTTTAAAATGATGAATGTCATACAGATCATCCTACTCTCTTTTAAACATTTTCATGTCACATAATATTTCAGTGTAAAATACTGTCTGTCAGTTTTTAATATAATTGTCAGTACAGAAACAATGGCATCTTTTGTCATTACTGTTGCTGCAGTTCCTCTTGTGTTTTAGATTTGGGAATTAGGTATTGTGTTTCCAAAACAAGTTTTACCTCCAGTCAGTACACTGTAGAATTAGCATAAGCTTAAGTAATCATTTTATTTAGTTTTTCTCTTGTTGGTCAGAAATATGTTGTATATAGTATCATAGGCATTTATTAAAGTTGTCTAGTTTTCTGAGAAGACTTAATCATGTCATGTACAGTCTCTAATTCTTAAATGTTTGAGAAAGTCACTTACAAATAGGTTGTACTCCGTTTAAAGGTGTTATTCATGTTACCAGGTTCCAACTGTTCTTGTTTCAGGTAGATAGGAGTAACTTTGTTCAGAAAGTCATAATCATAATATTGAAAGAATACATGTAATTTACAAAAACATAAGAACATAGACACAATTATGTTCTTATTGTTAAAACCTATAATACAGAACAAGATTCATAAAATAGTTCTTCAAGACATGAATTAGTATTACTGTTTTCTATGTATGTGGACCTTCCTTTACTAAATATAACTGCAATAGTTTACTATAAATGTTGGCTACCCTACCACCTCACACAATCACCTATCTCAATTTGGCACAAGGTGCCACAATGCATCTCAGGTACAGATACATCTGATTGGAGTGTTTTCTCATACCACGTTCATTTTCCCTCACTTCCCATTGAAAAGAGAGGAGAAAACGAGCTGAGATTCCGTACTGTATTGGCTGGCAATACATGCAGCCGTATGTTACGGTTATGTCCAGGGGCACATGGCAGGCAATTGAATTACCCCCTATACCTTAAATCATATATTTAATTCCATTTTACCTTCACGTATGGGTATTTGTATCATTAAAATACACTGGCAAGTGAAAAAAAATAAAATAAATCAACCTAGTATAAACCCCATAAATGTCAGAAGTAAACACAAATTCTACTACAAATTCTTTGCATTATTTAAAATGACCTTTGCTCTAAAAATAAATGTTAGTATCTATGCACCAGTGCAAATGAGTTTAAGCTGTGCTTGACTAGGATTAGAGCTTATTCTTGTATTCAAACTTCCTCATCTGCTTTTTTGGGAGGTCATCTGTTTATTAGCCCGTCAGATCAGAAGCTGTACACAGCATAACAGTATTTACGGGATGTCTGTGCAGCAGAGACAGGACTGTATGTAACAGGGGCAGGGCTGGATTAACCCGAGGTCTAACTGGGCTGCAGCCCAGGGGCCTAACAGATGATCACATGAGACTCCCAGGAATTGCGTCTAGGGACAAGGGGTGACACACAAAAACCCTCCAACTTGACTGTCTACTGTACTATCATATACAACCGACACTAGTGTTAACTATAACAACAACAGTCACAACAGCAACACCCTGGTCCTAATAACGCTTTATGTGACATGCACAACTTTAACTACTAATGCTAAGGGCTATATTTACTAAACTGTGGGTTTTAAAGTTTTAAGGTGTTGCCTATAGCAATCAATCAGATTCTAGTTATCATTTGTTTACTACATTCTACAAAATGACAGTTAGAATCTGATTGGTTGCTATGTGCAACATCTCCACTTTATCAAACCCGCAGTTTACTAAACCCCTAAGTGTGGTGTACTACTCTTTCTAAAATACTTACAATTATAATGAGCCAATACAAAATACAACAGACACAAACAATATAATACAAGAAGCTAAAAGCCTGCATTTAATGGGAGCCTGACAAATGGATCCTGCACCATGCATGACTATTGAGGACAAGGACACAATAAAGGTGTTCTCCCTGGCCACCAGGGATTTTGCAGGATGGTCTCTAAATCACAGGGGCTAACCTCCTTCTGGCAACAGGCCTAGTGTCTGAATTTGTCACACAGGCCCAGTACCTGAATTACATATGACCCCAGGCTAATCCTGCATAAATGTGTCCCACAGACTATTAAGCCTCAACAAACTGTGCCATGTGGTAGGAATAAAGGCCCTTTAATGCACTAACAGGCCTTGTACCCAACTACTTGCTGCACAGGCCTAGTGACCAAAATGTGTTACAGGCCATGTGCTCAAAAATGTCACAGATGATAGTGTGCAAGCGTGGACCTGTGAGATGAGTGTTCAAGGGCCTTACCTGTCTCTGGCAGCTTTCTTAGACAACAGTGGGAAATTGTGAAAGCTCAGTGCCTTTCCCCTGCTGCTTCCCCGTGGATGGCCTCCAGAAGTCTTCTTTGTTGATCCTGATGTTCTCTGGCTCTTCGTTGCCTGTCGCCATCTTCTATCTGTCACTGAAATTCTTCTGACTTGCTCCGTCATCTTCTGTCATGAAGATGATGGAAGATGACACCATAACTCCTATGTCTTGATCTCGCTGGCTTGACTCTGTAGCTCCTTGCAGGTTTATCTTTACTGTCGGACTGACTGTAATGCTCACAATGGCTGTATATAACATGTTGCAATAGCATCATTTGACTCGCAGCAGTGCCAAAATTCATATGACTGGAGGTCAGCCCTGATTGGCTCACTGTCCTGGCCATTGATTGGTTGCCAGCCAATGTCAGGAAGCACTGGAAGAAGAAAGAATTTTCCGGCATCCCGACGCCGGTGAACAGGCAAGCGGAATCTTCCTTTCTTCGCCTCCAGGCCAGCTCCAGTGCCGACTTCTAGGTTGTTCCTCTTGTCCCTCTTCAGGGCTCTGCTCCAGTAGCTCTCCGGAGGCACTCTGCCACAGCTGATGGAAAATGTTAATCTAATGATTATATTTGGTAGTTTAATCATTATTATGTAAATGAAAAGAAGAATGCAGAAATACATATGGATTATCTCTTTTTTGAGGCTTGTTGATTTTGATGTAACGGAATGTATTGAAGAAGTAAAGCGTCCTCAAAATTATTAGTGAGAAGTCCTTTAATTAACTAGTTTTTTCTTCAATTTTCACTATAATTTACTCTTAGGAGGTACAGTTATCAATAATGATATATGTAAGAAAGAAGCAATTTGATATTTGCTGCTTATTGCTTAGGTGTATGTTATGTACCCTCCGAGGTCTGGGCTGCAAAAAAATGGCTTCCTGGACCAGTTTGTACAGTTCCCTGATGAATTCACATTTTGAAAAAATGCATAATGAGTGGCCTGAACCTGTGCATGTGCAATTAGCATTTGCTACATTTGGAATAGCTACAAGGTTTTGTACAAGCCTAAATGTATTGTTGGCTTGTATATTTAAAGTGGTTTATTGGTGTTATCAGGAAATATTATAGAAATATTTATATCTCAAATGGTCCTGCATCACATTCCACCTTTCTTATATTGGGAAGACAAAGGATAAGATCAGGTAGTGACTTTGAGTTGAGATTTCAAATACATTTCAACACATTGTGCAGTAATAATTTGAGTGACCTATTTGTATGTTATGATTACAAACAAGGTGATATATTTGCAAGAATCTCTTATTTCAGAATACAGTTGTATAGCTGGACAGGTTGGTGTAACAAAATGGTCAATACCTCCTGCTCACTGGTCAAAGACCATCTAAATTAAAATAAATGTAATCAATCGAACTGAAAATAATACATCCTAATTTGGTCAATGTTGCAGTTGTAGCTTTAGCTGCTACATGTGCTGGACTAAGGTAACATTTCATTGCTTCATTTGGTGGCATGGCAAATTATATTAGTGTTGCAACTATGGCACTGTTCTGTTGGACCTGTCCAATCATAAGACACAGATACTGTTAGCTTAGTTATCAGAAATGAGGAATCTTGGAAAGAATCTACAGGGGGTGAGCTATTTTGCAATGACTTTTAGTTATTCCAGAAGATGGACGCAGGTATTTTTCTTAGTGAAACCTATGGTACATAAAATAGCTTGCCTGTAAATGACCTGCTGTTGTGTGGTAGTAGTACTACTAAGAGGTTGATGAGGATGATGTGCTATGGCTGATATACCTATCCAGTGGGCTGCTACTATCATGCTTGTCCATTTATCGTTAGTTAAGTGAATAGTTAGTAAATTGGCATTCTAAAGAGACTTTATGGTGCTGATGAAGAGTTGGTTGCAAACTGGAGTATATTTCTCTTAAACAAAGGTAGCAGAAAAATAGCTTATTTATTCCCATATTCAAGATGTGTCTATTTATGCATCAGCAACATATACATCCTGTTTATGACAAGTCATCATTATCAGCGTGTAGTTGCACCTGCCCTGAACATGCTTTTACTGTACTTGTAAATTGCTGTTTAATCAAAATAAAGTCAAGATGGAATCTAGTGATTTGCTGTGCTGTCATACTTGGTTCCTCTAAAAATGATAGTTTCACAATATTATTGTTGGTTTTTTTTATTTTTCATATATGTTTTATTCTAAACAGAAATAGACAGCACAACAATCAAAAATGTACCTGCTTAATTACCTGAAAGCAGCTGTTCGCCACACTCGTACAAATATACAAATCCTTTGCGCTCAAATCAGGGATAATGTAAAAGAATGAACCAAATCTTGACAATTTAAGCATATATTATAATGAACTTGAATAATGTCTCTCTTTATGATGTTCCAACTGAAGTGTTAATGTTATTTATTGTGATATAGAAGTCTCCAGAGTTCTATCCAATTATTTTCTGGTGTGATATAGAAGTCTACCAAATGCAATCTACCTTTGAAATAATCTTTATTCTCCCAAATTGTATTGGCATCCGTATCTGTTAACAAGTATAGTTAATAAAGGTAATTTAACGTTTACACTTAGGTGTTATTCTGTGCTTGTGTTGTTGATGGATGTGTCCTCATTCTGCTGTTCACTCGATGCCTTTTGGTGTTGTGTGCAGTTATCCTCATTGTTCCAGCCTGTTGTTAGTTTTCACTCCCGATATATCCATGATTGAGTATGAGTTGTGTGGGTAAAGAGTGAATGTAGAGAAGCCGTGTTGTAAAACATGTATAAAAGTAATAGTAAAAAATGTAATATTAACTTACATGTAAGATACTTCAAATCAGCAAATGAAAGAGACTGATTATCCAGAAGAAATGACTAATATCAGTGACTTTTACTTTGCAGCAGGCTGAATTCATGCATAATAAAAGACCATATATAAATTAACGTTAATCTTATAAAACAGATAGATCCTAAACAGAGCAGAAGATAAGCAAAAAGTTATATCTCAAGATTTTCATCCTAGAATGGAACTTTATCAAGAGCAAATACTCATAGCCCATCCAGGTTTTTTTTGGATCTTAAATGGATGCGGTATGTGCTTCAGATGAATGAAGAGAGTTGGTTAATTGGTAACGGTTGACCGCAATCCGTTTCAAGCCCCCCAAGTGTTTTAGAATGTAGTCACTGATACATATTTAGGTAATAAACAAATTAACTCATCTCAAAACTATATTCCAAATGAGGATAAAAACTAAAACCATAAATGATCTATTTGTCTGTCCAGAATTTACCAACTGCCAGAGCCATGAGTTGGAGAGTCCAAATGCTGTGTGCGATTGATCTCCTGTAGCAGTAAGATTGATGGTGTTTAAGTGTGTATACGCTTAAACATATATGTTAACAACTAGATGGACACAATAAAAAACTATCTAAAAATGTTTAGCATTACGAAGTCTGTATTAAATAAATGTCTCCATGTCATCTGCAACTGATCTCTTATGCCAGTGAGATCAGTAGTTGATAAGTATAGGCATGACTATGCATTCAATAAATAGGTAGAAAAAAATGAAAAATGTCAAACAATATCTTCCAGTTTTAAATATATACCAAATGAATGGAAGTCTGTAGTTCCAATATGTAATGTGGGGAATTAATATTAGGTATTCTTTTCTGTCCATGATCTGAGATGGTAATTCCTATGTTATATCACAGGCACCTACATTTTAATGTCTCTTCATATTATATATCTGATATAGAATGTGTTAAGAAACTAGTATTTCATGTTTAAAATTATTTATATTGAGATTTTAGGTTAAATAAATCAAATTTCATTCTGTCTCTATACCCTGATTATCCACAATACATTACACTCTGATGCCTGAATACATGTTATACCTATACAATAATATCTATAAAGACTTAATTGAAAACTTAAAATGCAAGGAGACTAGACCCTGTCCTTAAAACTATGAACTTTAAAATCCAGTTCATTTGCTTGTACATCAATCTTACTAAATATCGCAAATGGAGCACATGACAGATGTTCGGACTGAATATGCACAAATGTGTAAATTGAAAAATGTGCTATTATACATTCATTGTAAGTCATTGCAATGCGAAAAGAGATATCAGAATAAATGATTGTCACAGAATCAATAATTTCCCAATCTATAAAATGTCAATGAAAAAATAGATTATAATTGTAATGAGTTCTATCAAATATGTGTATACAAATGTAAAAGCATCTAGTGATCAAGTGGCAATTCTCTGAAATGGCTATTGTGGCACTGGCACACTTCTGGTGATGCACACATAAACAACTTCTTTCTTGGTTCTTTTCTGTTTATTGTCAGGATAGCAAAGTAACAGATAACACAAAGTTCCACATACTTTCTTGTAACCCTAATGCTATATAGACAGAGACAAAGTCTCTAGACACTGACCAACTGATTCAGTATCCCTCACAGTGTACAAATGAAAAAGACAGGTATAAATACTTTACACTCCTCCCACAGCCCTAACTTGATGGGCAGATTACACTGCCACTTTGCCTTTAAGAAGGAGTTTTCTGTTTTCTGTTTTTTGTGTAACTTTTATTATCTGCTATTTAATTCATCTTGCATCATAACTATTTTGTTTTTGATTCTGTTTTTTATTTGCAAGTACTGGGTATGGCTATGGGGACCAGGTTCGCCCCGAGTTATGCAAATCTCTAAATGGGTCTTTTTGAGGAAGAATACGTGTGGGATTCTGCGTTCGGGTCCTCTATGGTCGCTACATAGAAGACCTCTTTTTTATTTGGGACGGGGATCCCCAGTCCATATCTGGGTTTGTTGCACATTTAAACTCTAACCAATATGGTTTAAAACTAACTAGTAGTTATCATTGCTCTAGTATCAATTATTTAGATATTACTTTAAAAATTCATCAAGAACGTGTTATTACTGAGAACTATTCTAAAGAGGTGGATTCTTGCAGTTTTCTACATTTTAACAGCAGTCATTATAAACCTTGGAAGGTAAATATACCTAAGGGGCAATTCCTCCGCATGAGGAGAAACTGCTCCAGGAAAGAGGAATTTGAAACACATTCTGCCAAACTATATGAATCATTTGTTAAGTTGGATATCCCCCTCATGTTTTAAATAAGGTGTATGAAGAGGTCACAAGACTTGATAGATCTAGCCTCTTGGAACAACCATTGAAACCACAACATGATGACAAATCTTTTATTTTTGTAACCCAATTTAACAGCCATGCGAGGGAAATTAAACAAATTATGAAGAAAAATGCATCCCTGCTCGACCTTGATGACCATATTGGTCATCTTATAAAGAAAGAGAGTATGACGGTGTTCAAAAGATCTAAGAACCTTAAAGAAAAGTTAGCGCCCAGCCATTTCAAGGGGAAGACTACATTACCCCCTTTGGTCAAGATCCCTCATGCTGACAGATTGCTTAGTAGAAACAAGGGCTTCTATAGATATGGTGGTAAACTTTGGTTGGTAAACTCAGATGCATTTCATGTGGATATGCAGACCACAGAGCCACAGAATTTAAATTATATACATCAGGCAAAAGTTTTCAGATTGAAAAGACCTTAGATTGCCAATCAACATATGTGATCTATATGATTAGTTGTAAATGCGACATGCAATATGTTGCATAGCCATATGCCCCCCTGCCATGACACAATTACATAGCCATATGCCCCCTTGCATTCACACACACACATTACATAGTCATATGCCCCCCTGCCATCACACACACATTACATAGCCATTTGCCCCTGCAATCACACACACATTAAATAGCCACATGCCGCCCTGTCCTCACACACACATTACATTTAGAGGCCCCCTACACACACATTACATTTAGAGGCCCCCCTACACTAACATTACATTACATTTAGAGGCCCCCCTAGACAAACATTATATTACATTTAGAGCTCCTCTACACACAAACATTACATTTAAACCCTCCCCTACACACACACTTACCTTCCAGCCACGCATCACGGCACACATGGGACGGCACCTGTCATGTGGTGCAAGTCCCATGTGACCTCTGCAGCCACACATAGGAAGAGGGAAGGATTGCAGCTACTAGTGGGAAGGAGGCTTGTCCCAGGGAAGGGGCCAGCCACAAACTATGCTACGCATCCAGCGGCTGGCATCTCTGGGTGGTGGGAGGTGCTCCCTCCCCTGCCCCCCCCCCCCATTCGGCACGGTGTCGGGTTGCCCGGATTAACCAGTGATTTAAAGAAAAAAATGAATGGAAAAAAAATCAAGCAGCCTACGGACGGCCTCATTAGGCTATTGGCCTACCAGGTAATTGTCCATATAGTGCTATTGCCAATCCGCCACTCCACCAACTGGTTCTGAAACATTTTGGTTTTAATTTTATTGTAATCTATGAAAATTTCCAAATCAAGAAATTTGATCGTGTCATATTTGCTGTAATTGGAAGTGAATTTCAAGTTATTGGAGTTGGTATTGATATAGAATATGACTTGTTCTAGGTATTCCTCATTACTCTTCCAGATTATGAGCACATTGTCTATTTATCTCCTCCAAAGCACTAGGTTTGCCCCAAATTCACAAGTAGATGTAATGTAGTCTTCCTCTCACTTGCTCATAGATTGGCATAACTTATGGCAAACCTGGTGACCATTTTTGTGCCTTATGTCTGAAGATAGTATTTGCCACGATACCACAGATAGTTGTGTTCGAGTATGAATCTTATACTTTCCAAAATTAAAACTAACTATTTCTCATCCAAGTTACCTCCTTTCCTAAGGAAATGCCCTCTACTATGAATGCCTTGTTCATGTTAAATGACTATATAGAGTGAGATGACATCACAAGTAACTAGCCAATAATCTTCTTGCCAATCTATTTATCTAGTACATTTATTACTTGTGTGGTGTCCTGTATGTTTGAAGGTTGTATCTTGACATATTCCTGAAGGATGAAGTCCACATAATGTGACAGGGTTTAGGTAATGGAGCAAATCTTCATTTAGAGTTATTTAGATTTTGTGATGCTGCTGACTGGTAGACTTATATATTTGATATGAATAACCCTCCACCTTTATCAGCTGGTTTAATGATTATGGATTTGTTTTCTTGTAGTTGTTTAACACTTCTTATTTTTCATTGGTTAAATTACAATTTGTTTCAATACATTTAGTGTCCAGGGTATCTGTATCATCAGACACTAATTACTCAAAGGTAGTTTAAAATTCCCTTTAATAAAATTGGGATAGAAAGTTGAAGATAGTTTAAGTGTTGCATGAGGGAATACTGATTTGATTTGATTTGCTGTGCATTTCTGATTGTAGGTTAAGTAATTAAGTTTTTTTTTAAAGTTAATTTGACAATTAATTTTTGGAGATCCAAATATGTTTTAAACTTATTCAACTATTGGTAGGTGCAAAATGAATGCCTTTATTAAGAAGTGGTGTCTCAGCTGTGGTAAGGAAGTGTGTACCTAAATTGAAAATACCAGTCGCTTTAACTTCTTTAATGTGTTTAGAGTATAGTGAGTCTTGTTTTTATTGCATCTCCTAGGTCCTTTTGTTCCTGATCTGATTGGTTTAATTTTCTTTTGAATGATATCAGATCTAGACCCTGTTGTCCATTTGGATTTACTACTTGTGGGATGTCTTTCTCTAAAAAATGACCCCTGTTCGATATCACCTTCTTATTGGTCTTCTCCTCCTTCTCATATTGGTTGTAATGAGAACAACATGGGAGTACGGATGGTTTATTAGACAAAGAAATGTCCCCCAATGTTTCTCCCTCTTCTGTCTCCAGTCTAAAGGGATTGAGTTCTGAAACTTGATCTAATGTGTTAAGAGCCACAGCGGCTCTGGTCACCGCCGCGACTCGCTCCCCTCTGCTTCCTGGCGTCCCAGCCATCGTCATGACGACCGGGACGTCACTTCCGCTCCTGATGTGTAGCGCCGAGCCCCGGCATCCAGGGCAGCCGGGCGCATGCGCAAATTAGAGAAATATCAGCTGGCCCATGTTTTCTTCCTGTGCCTCAGACATTCCTATTGGCCAGTGCTAGTATTTAAGGCAGGGAGGGGCAATCCTCCCCTGCCGGTTATAGTTCCTGCTTTGCTGCTGACTAGCCTGCTTTGTTCCTGGTTGCTGTTACCATTGGATTGATTACTTGTTGACGACCTTTTGCCTGATTCCTGACTTCATTTGATTGCCTGTGCCCATTGACCTTTTTGCCTGGACTCCTACACTGCTGATTTGCCTGTGACCTCTGACCCCGGTTTGTGTACTTGATATTCTGTCTGCTGCCGGCCTCGACCCTTGCCTGGACCTCACTCTGCTATTGCTCCTATCCTCTATCGCTTGGTTCTCCCCAGTCAGCGCACAATTCACGACCCTCAGCTGTCTGCGGCCAAGTCTGTCCCCACCACTAGGGGCTCCAGCGAAAATCAGACTTCTGAGTAGACTCCGGGTTTTGTGTTGCTGGCTGTGGGGGTTCCTAACATAATGTATATGAATTTCTTGCATCATGTCCTCATTGGGAATTGGATATATAAAGTTGTGTAATGTTCATATCTATCCAGCATTTCTCAAAGGATTGGATGGCCGGCTTTTCATAAACCCCATCCGAATCCCTTCTCTCATAGGTTGAAAATAATGATAGTTCTGACTCACTTTCTGAATAATCCAAATTCTGTGGAAAATTGGATCTTGGAGGAGATTTTATAAAGAAAAAAGTAAAGAAGAAGCCTTTTGGATTTTTAGGTTAAAGACATTAGCACCTATGGGGATGAAATTGTTACTACATTAAGATAACTTGCTATTAATCTTATTAGTAATTACTTATGTTATTAATATTATTAATACCAATCATGGATCAGTAGAGTTAACATTATTAAAATGGACACATGTCCTAAAATCCTCTATATGATGCAGACTCTTCCAATGCATATTCCCCCAAAGTAGCTCTGAGATGTCCAGGATGTGATCAGACATTTAATTTGGGCTAAACAATTTCATGCATTTAACAATAAATTTTATTCAGACGCAATCACTTAGGATGGCTTCAACTTCCACACATACAACGCCATTATGCTAAACAGGATCTTAGAATGGAATAGAGCCAAAGATAGCAACCAATGGGTCAATATCAAAGAACAATTCCTGTACCTCCCAACTGAGATTGTACACTGGTTGCCGAGCCTACCCTCGCTTGATCACCTAACTATCTCACCTACACTAACTTGAAAGTTGAAAGAGGTTATGAACCATGCCATATGTCTCCTCAAAATGTGTCCGTCCATTTACTGACATTCAATCTAAATGGGAAATCCCCATTGACGACTTCTGGAAGTTCCTACAAATTCGCCACTTTTTACAATCAACTAAATGAACCCAACTAGTATATAGAGAATTTACTGATTTTGAGGCTCTATGTACATCTGTCTCTAACTCCTCCCATACAAATTCAACCATTTATAGATTAATTTTCGAAAATTTGTTTCAATCACATCCTCATTTCACCAGGCATTGGGAACAGGATTTACATAGATACATATCCCCAGAAGAGTGACAAAAAGTTTTCCAAATCACTCATGTGCACTCCATTAGCACCTCAGTAGTAGCGACACAATACAGAATCTTATCTCGTTAGTACAGACATCCGAGTTTACTACAGAAGGTATACCGGAATACCTCTGGTGTTTGTTGGCGATGCTCTAATGCTGTAGGAAGTAATTTGCACATCTGGTGGAATTGTCCCATGATTCAGACATTTTGGGTAGATGTTGTGAGAAGCACTAAAGTTTTTCTAAACTGTGAAGCATTAGAATCTTTCTTTTGGCTCATTAATTTATTTAAAATTCAATAAAGTAATTTTCAGAACTCACTGCTAATCCATACATGCAACGCAGCTAAGGCAGTAATCCCCGTACAGTGGAAATGTCCCAATCCTCAAACACTCAAAGACTGGTATTCGCGAATCGACTTCTATATGTTAATTAATTATTTACTTTCCTCTGTCACTGACAAAACTTCAGAATTTAATGACACCCGGTTCTCCTGGTTGGAGTTTAAGACTAGTGACTGCTATAAAGACTATATGTTTGTGGCAAACAAAGATAATTGAATATATATTTATCATATATACATGGGACATACGTAACTTTACCTTGCTCATTAAACTCCTTTGTTAAAACATACAAATCCACAAGGTCATTAAGCCTCTATTAGTTATGAATAGGCCTTCTCCCTTCTTCCTCCCCTACTCTTTCCCTTCCCTTCTCCATTCTCCCCTCATTCCCCCTTTCTTTCCTCTATGACAGTTATTCTACTTTCTACTTTACCTTTGTCTTTTGATTTCCTTATTATTAACTATAAAAATGGAAAGCTTTGAAATATATCTTGTTATGTCAATGTTGATTATATTTTTTTTTTCTATGAGCTATCAATAAACAGAGATTATACTAAAAATAAAATAATTTATTGCACTGGTTAAAAATAGTTTTGCTAAATGGATAATTTTGACTGATTTCTATGTATTTTCTGGTGCTATTTACAAAAATTAGGTCAACATTTGTCCTAAGGGCTCCATTTTTCAAAAAACTGACATATTTGTTTCTGAAAACTATGCATTTTGCTCAAACAACCTGGTCTATAAGTATTTTTAAAAAAAAAATTAAATAATTTATTTTTGTTTCATGACTTTCATAATGAGCAAACAATCATGTTAAATGCATTAGCCATTCCCTATGAATCATTTATTTATGTATAAGTTGAAAGTAAAGTAGATAAATCTGCTGCTTATATGATGAAATTGTATACGACACTCCTCTGAAACTGTATGAGTCACTCCTCCATTTTCAGTTTCAGTTTATAAGTATGCAGTGTGCATACTTCCATAAAATGCCTCATGGCTGTATAAATCATCCAAACATTTTTTGTTACTTGTGTGGTGAATTAACTTTCAAGTTGCAAAAAAGAACCATTAATCCTTTGGTAAGCAAATCGCATGAGCTCTACTTTGGGTGTTAAATTGGAGATCAGGACAAATCTTGGGCCCCTCATATCTTTTGTGCTTTGTATGTAACTTTGCTTAATAGTTGACTGAATGGTAAATCTTGTCACATGCCATTTGCAGTTCCCATGGTATGGAGAGAACCGAAGGACCATTCCAAAGACTGTTATTTTTGTATCACAAAAATCAGTGGAATCACAGGCAAGTTTAAGAATTCAGTTAAATATCCTGATATTCCTTCAGCCATCAACCTGTTCGTCAAAGTGTTGAGCTACCTATTTCAGTGCCACCAGAAGCATGGAGCTTAGATTCTGAAAATGTTGGTGATGCAGAGTTTTCTAGAATAAGTGAAGCAAAAATCAAAGAGGGGATATTTGTTTGACCACAGATGCGAAACCTCCTGAAGGATGAAGATTTTGAGAGACGCTTTAATGAGTCTGAAGCGGCTGCATGGGGATCATTCCAAAAATTTGTGAAAAACTTCACAAATACAAGATACAAGAAGATATACAAGAAGATATAACTAGAAAGAACTGGTTAGTGAACATCTTAAAATTTACAGACCCCCAGGATGCAATATGTCTCTGAAAATACTTTATTTGGATTTGCATTTGGACTTTTTCCCTGAAAATCTCGGAGATGTAAGTGACGAACACAATGAATGCTTCCACCAGGATATATGAACGATGGAAACTCGCTACCAAGGAAAATGGAATCTAAATATGCTTGCAGATTACTGCTGAACACTAAAAAGGAATGCTCCTCAAGCTAAAAACAGCAGAAAAAGAATTTGAGTAAACTGCATATGTATTATATTGTAAATATTAATAGAAAATTCAATTTAAATTATTTTTAAAAGCATGTTTCTCAACAGATTTTAAATCAGCACAAAAATTACCATAAGAAACATCCTATCATATCAATTTAACATTCGAAAAGTAAAATTTTGTAGATCAATGTTATCTACTTTCTCTACAATCTTTTGCATTGTAATAACTTACAATGAATGTATGAAAGCAAATTTTTCAATTTGCACATTTGTACATATTCAGTCCGAACATTGCTATCCAGCATGTGCTCCATTTGCATTTTCCAAGTACAATTATAACATGTATTCAGGCATCAGATAGAGTGTAGTATATTGCGGATGATCCTGTATAGAGACAGAATGGGATTTGATTTATTTAACCTCTAATGTCAATATAATTTGTGCTAAACATGATAATATTGGTTACTTAACACATTATATATCAAATATATAGTCTGGAGAGACATTAATATGTAAGTGCCTATGATATAACATAGTAATTACCATCTTAGTGCATGGACAGACTAAGAATTGCTACTTATTAATTCCCTACATTACATATTGGAACTGCAGACTACCATTCATTTGGTATATATTTAGATATGAGATCAGTCTTACAGGACATTGAGACACATATTTAATACAGACGTCTTATTGTTAAACATTTGTAAATAGCTTTTTTGCATTTTGTGCTTAGTCTGTATTATTATCTAAATTGATGACTAGTGATGAAACTGTATTAAATTAATAAATTAAATTAAAGGGCGTGGTCCCTGACATTGAGACCATCACCAGGGCTGGATACCACTAACACAGGTGGACAAACAGTGTGGGACATCCACACAAAAGCCACTGCAATAATCAAGCTAAACTAAGCTGTGATGGCTGGGGTAATAATAAGTGTAAAAAAAAATATTATTTTACTGTGTGGAGCTACAATTCCCAGCAAGCCATGACAACTATCAACTGATTGGGTTTGCTGGCTCTTGCAGAACTACAAGTGCCAGCATACTCATGGTTTCCAGTGGTTACCAGAGCATGTTGGTGCTTTGAGAACTACATGCACCAGCATGCCCTGACAGACAGGACCTGCAAGAACCAGTAATTTCACAAAGTAACATAACAGTAAATAGTCACACACACATCACAGAAAAAATACTTTAGTAGAAAAAAGACTCCACAATTTTATTTCTATCATCTTTATTGCACTCCTAAATCCTTAAGGATTTTCTTATCTGACATCTTGAAGTAATCAGAGTCTTTGCAGCATGAGAAGGGGTCTATATAAGTTTACCTCTGCTCTTGGGTGGTCGGTAAAAAGGAAATGAAATAGTATAGATAGATTTGTAATAGAAAATATTTGTGAGTTTATAAACATAACACAGTTGTATTATCACAACATAGAATTATACCCCCAATACATCTGCAGATATCAAAATTAATCCTTTACATAGAAGCATAACAAATCCCATATAAATATCTAATACAACTAAAATCGTCTCAGTTCATATAAGCAAGCCATCAATATGTCTGAAATCAGTTCTTTAAAATCAATGGCTCTTGGAAAGAAAGGAATAATGAATCAAATGGACTTGTCTATTTAGTTTATTCTGTCACAAAAGATGTATTGTAATTTTAGACAAATAGTTTATATCCTTATTCAATCAGCTTGTGAGTGGTCTAATCAAATCATTGCCACTAGGATGACATGTGGCTGATTTTCAGTATCAAGAGAGTTATAAAATATTTGAAAATGAATGGATCACAAAGTCTCCACTGCAAATGACGTTATCTTCCTTCTGGCTAGCAATCTTGACCTCTTCCATCCACAGAACCCCACTCTAGATGGCAATATTCTGTAATATCACATACAGAGCTGTGATGTCACATATATTTTCTGGTACATACATAAATTCTGCCCCAGACCGGTCAAGGCTCGAAAGTCCATTCTAAGAAAATATCTGATTGAGGTTGTATGCGACCTCTTGCTCTGTGTGTGGATGTAAAATCGGAGTTAGGATTCAAGGGCGGGAAGGGTAAGCATTGTCTAAAATGACAAAAAATAAATATTAACTTGTGTGTATTGGGACAAAATTGTCTAAATTAATTACAAACTGTTTCATTATATGGCACCATTAAAATCAATTTCTAGTCAACACATTTTTTTAAAAGTACACCATTATACAAAGAGTGTTACCAGAATTTTGTAATTGTTAAAAACCAACTTTTTAATAGTACAATTTTTAGCTATAAGTAGGACAAAAATTGTCTTAGCCAGTTATTTACAAATAAGCAATACCTAATAGTCACATGACTCCACGTGACCTTTCACTTCTATGCCTCTGTTCTAATTTGTGCCAGATGCCTGATTGCTTGAATGCAAATTAATAACTGCTGCTTCCAGACCATTTCGCAACCAAACATTCATTCACATACATTAATTTCCACCCGACAGGATCAGGCTATATTTATCATTTACTGCCCTTATAACATGTAGAAAGTCAGCTATGATGGAAAATTGCTGCTTTATTTGCACATGGTACTACTCATCTAGTGGCAGATGGATAAACTGACTGATATGACTGGAAAGCCTGCAAATCCACCATTAGTACGTGACTAAAGGAAAATCTAGGAAAATCTTGTTGCAACATCCCCTGTGGTCTGTAATGACCCAGATGCACAGAAATGTAAGATCATCAAGAGTTTGGTCATTGGTGGTATCACTATAGGGATATTGTGCAGAGGCTCTAGGTCACTCTGCACAATGCACAGAATGTCCATGAGTACATGAGGTGAAAGTTGATAGCGACAGATCATCTCAGCTTCTGAGATCCCAAAGTGGCTGACACATGGCCTGAACATATGCACCCTGGGCCGGTGATGGTGTAGCAGTTGCTGGTTTTGCAGGGAACAAGGACTGTCAATCTACAGAATAACATTATGTGCAACATCATCATCATCATTATCATCATCATCATCATAATTTATTTATAAATGTGGCTATAAGTGACAAAGATGGAGGTGGGGGAATAATTTAACGTCAAGGCATATGTGATTTATACAATAAATATAAAAATTAATGAGAAAAGCAGATATTGTTTGTGTATTTAGTGAAATAAACAATCAAAATAGCTGTACATCTTTTTCCACCTAGCCCAAGCAGAGGATGGAACCAGCTGAGAAGCAAACGATACAGCCTCTGACTCAAGCTCCCTGTAAGCAGCAGGTGCAACAGGGTGGCATGGAACTTTAATTTTGTTTTTTTGCAGACACAGAACCACAACCCCCTGCACATTGTACTTAAATAAACTAGAAGCAAAATATTTTCAATTAATAAGAAATGTGTTCACTGTTTATTTTGAATTTTGTTTATAAAAAAAAGTTACATGTCCTAAAAACCATGTGTCTGTGTTTTATTCTTGAAAAGAAAAATCCGCATGTAGAGAAAAAAGTGCAATTGCTCAAATACAAAGAGGACAAAAAAAGTATCTTAGGAAATGTCTGGATTTGAAAACAGGCATATGTATGCACAAGTTCTGTGCTCTTTTTAAAGGTGCAATCCAAGTTAAACATGGCCCTAAGTGCCATAAACAGATATCATGCAATAAAATTACTCATAATGCAATTCTAGCATCATACCTTTAGTATAATAAATACCAAAGAATCAGTGAATTTTTCTATTTTAATTTGGTATTTGCTATATTGAATTCTCCCATCTTGAAAAAATAAATAAAAATCAAACTCAGTTTGTTAGATGATGGAATTCTGTTCTACTGTTTCCTTTAACCCATCAGGGTGGAACTAATCCAAACTAAACATCCAAAATACCACCCGCTTACGAAGGTATTTTAATCTATCTCTTCCATGGATAGCATTTGGGATATGTTCCAACCCTATTATTTTCAGTGTTTTCGGATTACTGTTGTGATGTTGCTCAAAATGTTTTGGAATACTATGGTTCTTTAATTTATTTACAATGTTACATCTGTGTTCTGCAGATTAGTATTTTTCAGGTCTAGTTGTTCGGCCTATATATTGTAAACCACAGTTGCATGTTAATAAGTAAATTGATATTAGTTTGAGTTACAATTTCTAAAATCATTGATTCTGAACCTATTCCCATTTTTATTTGAGAATACCTCTAAAGTTTTCCTATCTGTGTGTTTGCACATAGTACAAGTTGGCTGACCACATTTGTAGAACCCATTGGGTTTCACAGGTAGTTAGATCCCATCATCACTAGTTCCCACTCTTTTGAAATTCTAACCGGTTTTAAAATACTGGGAGCCAACAAGTTTTCAAGCTTGTTCCCTTATGAAAGATCTTCAGTAGGAAGATAAATCATGTTGCTTTTCAAAATCAGGCAATTCACCTTAAAGTTTTCTTATCATAGGATCTTTTATACAATTCTGAAAATTTATGTTTTGTGACTAAAATTGTGTTTATTTCTATAAAATTCTCTGAGATTTACAAATGTTTACTTTAAGGTATCTATGTATACTTTTTATTTCTTTTTTACTGAGCAGCAAAATGCAGTCTTAAATGTGTATAGATTGTCCGTGTATGTGTATTGTGGGAAGCACAGCAGTCTCCTATCACCACAGCTGCTGGCAGTTCAGTATATGAAGTTACAGCAGGTGAGGCTTCTCTAAGCGCTTTATTGGGTAATAAAACGATTTTTATTTTCTCATATGAGAAGGGGTCTGTCCATCCAATAAGGGTTTATGAGCACTGTTTGAGGAATTTGGAGAGGAGGGGGTTAAAATACTTCTTAATTTAATGGAGAATCTCTTATATTCATTTCAATAGTCCATGAATTTCAAAAAGACTTTATGCATGTAGCACATACACTGAAAAACCAATTGAAATGATTGGTAAAAGCAGAATATTTTTTTTAAAACAAAGCCCCAGTTTTAAGTTGTAAATTGGCAAATTATTATGGTAATTTTGAGCAATTTTAAACTGCTGAACAAAATCACCCTTTAATTAACTCCTACCTATATGTTGTTCTCCCACCCACTTTATGCTGCTTGCTCTGTCACGTCATAACTGTCAGCAAAAATGTTTTACTCTGTTACAGACATAACCACAATGGGCCTGAATCATTAAGGACAGCAAAGCGAAAAATGTAAGGAGTGCAAATTGGTTTATTATTTTGCACATGAGTTAAATAATGGCTGTTTTTTTTCATGTAGCACATAAATATTTGATAGCTTTATTTTTACACTGAAATTTAAAGTTGGTCTAGGATACTGTTTCCCAACTCCAGTCCTCAGATCCCCTAACGGTGCAGATTTTCCAGGTCACAAGTGAAATAATTAGCACCACCTGTGGATCTTTCAAAATGTGTCAGTTAGTAATGAATACACCTGTGCTCCAGCAAAGAGATATGGAAAACATGCACTGTTAGGGGTCCATGAGGACTGGAGTTGGGAATGACAGGTCTGGGACATGCCCTACCCCAACTATAATTCTGCCATCCCATTTTAAATTTACCTCCTCCTCCAATGCAACATGGTTTTGCCCAGGTGCAAAGTTACTCTTTTTGTATGCTTTGTTCTCCTTAATGAATCAGCCCCAATATTGTTTAATATATAAGATTTTCAACTTAGTAATAAATAATATTCACTAAACAGCAGTCTTGTTGAATAGCTTTTTTTTTCTCTCTGATTACTTTTCACAGAGTAACATAAATTTATTTTAGTTTTAATTCTGTTTTTCTTTTGCTGCTGCAATTAGCTTTGCTTTATATCTATAATTTAATTATTAAGTTAAATATTGCAGGCTGTTTAAAAAAGGCTGGAAGATTTGAAGAAACCAGAGTAACTAAAATAACCATTGTCTGGAAGTATTATTATAGTGCCCTTTTTCATTGTACAGCACACCCCTTTTCTATGGGGCCGATTCAATTCGGCCACGTTAGTCTGGGATTAACGCGGTGCTAGTATTATTGCCTTCAATATGGTAATTTTAACCCAGATTTTTACTTCCGGCTCGAGATGTTTGAGCAAAAATCAGTGTTAAAAATACCGTAGTAAACTTTTACCATACTAATGTTAATAGTGCGCAGGACGCGTTATTCCTAGAATAAAGTGGCCAAATTAAATTAGCCCCTATATGTCAGAAAGAGGGACAGACATCTGATCTAAAAGTTATCAGTCTTATTGCCATTAGTTGCTAATTAATTATGTTATTTCTAATTTATTAATATTAGTTATTAATATTATTTACTTTTCTAAGTTGTTTGCAGTTGCAATGTAGAGTGTTACAGGCTCTGAACCTACTCTAAAATGTATGGCCACAACGAGGAGGGAGCTGCATAGATACATTAAGCAAAATCCAAAGCTCTAAATATTTGGAAGCTGGGAAAGTGACGTTTTGCTTCGCTTTCTGATCCAAGGAGTGCGAGCAATTCTAAGTCAAGCCAAGTCACAAGTTGGATTGGTAAAACTCAGAAGTAATATATTCATTAGAATCCGAACTGTTTAACTCTACTTTATATCCACATTATGGTGGTTATTATGGTGATTGTGGGTGGTTTAGAATTGGATGCAATTGTATTTGTGCTTTTTAACTCTGTGTGTCATAATAAAATTGCTCGCACTGGGCATGCACACAACTTTCAATATTTTTAAGTGCATATATCTAACACTTGTGCTCCCTTTCATGTGCAATTGTATTACAGTAAGTGCACGGAGATGAAAGCTATTCATGAATCCACTCCAATACAAAGTAGGTGAGAACTCTATGCCTCTCATGCAAGTACTAACCTGTGTGTTGGTTAAATCCATATTTAGAGTTGACATGCACCTTTCAAGACAGCGCCGACTTTTCATTCGGAACCACTTCTTCAGATGCCTCTTACTCTTGAGTCTCTTAAAACAGGACCTCCACAGTGGAATTGTTCTGCAAAACCTAATCAGAGAATGCCATTCATTTCAATCATATGTCTTAAACTTTATCCTCCAAAAGAAAAAATAAACTCTGCATTAGACCAGTAAATTAGCATATTTCTATCACTTTAGAGAGGGTGCTCCGTTTAATAATTAACCAAGTTAATCAACTTTAAGACAAGAAAGTTATAATAAGAGGCACTCTGATTCACTGATTCTTTTTTGCACTAAAATGATTATATTTTATTAAGTCCTATCTTAAAAATAATAATTGAATCCTATTGATATATAATTCATTAATATATATTTTTGGCGCTACATATATATATATATATACAAGTTAACCCGTGCATGATACTCATGCATTCTAGTCAAATCAAGCTACTTAAGGTGTTAAAAAGGTTCTTGTCATGCATTTGGGCCATAGCCCAGGCCTTCTCAGGGGAAGAGCGTTACTTCCCGACGCAAGCGCCCTTTTTTAACGTGGTTTTGTCCACATGTCACCACCTCATCATTTTTCTCCATCACCTCATCCTTCATCTTTATCGCCACATCTATCCAGATGTCTATCCAGACACAGGGATCTCTCTCAGCAGTCCTGAGTATCACACTCCTCTCGCTCTCACCCCCGGCAACCACCAACCACTCCCAACTGTCACCCCCGGCAACCACAAACCACTCCCAACTGTCACCCCCGGCAACCACCAACCACTCCCAACTGTCACCCCCAGCAACCACCAACCACTCCCAACTGTCACCCCCGGCAACCACCAACCAGTCCCAACTGTCACTCCCAGCAACCACCAACCACTCCCAACTGTCACCCCTGGCAACCACCAACCACTCCCAACTGTCACTTCTCCTTCAAGAAATATATATATATATTTTTAAAATCTTTATAAACACTTTTAACAATTAATAAATTAAATTAACAAATTAAAAACATCTTAGTGTACCAAATTTCAGCCCTTTCTGAGGTTTTTTTCCCACACACACTAAGAATTTAGTAGGTCAGTGTATAACTTCACCCAGCAGGTGGCGCCGCAGCTTGTTTGTTTTTTTTCCACACACAGACACACGCCACTAGGCTTTTATATAGTAGATATATATATATATATATATATATATATATAAAGAGAGCGAGAGAGAGATGTCCTCACTCATTTTCTTCAGTGCCATTTTAGAACAGTCAGGGTGTAGGGAGGAGGTTTGCTGCGGTGTTCTGCTCTGAAAATAGCATTAAGGGTAAACCAGGAATGTAGGAAAGCAGTAGGGTCCTGTCATTATTGTAAAGCGGTTCTGTAGAGAAAAGCTACAATAGTTTGCTGATTAATTGCTTTTAATTTCAATCCTAAACACACTTTACACAGACTAGTGGCTATTGGTTGTTGCTGATGCACTGCACTGCATACATATATTAGTACTAGACAGTATACAGACTGAGTTAGACAATTATAATTCTGAACTAACTAGTATATTCTTTGAGAAAAACAGTGCTTTTGCTGCCAGACTGTTAGCAGCAGAATCCAAAAAACAAACAGATTTCTTTTTTTTTAAATTGAAAGTTTTCTAGTAATCTTGTGTGGGGCAATGAAATAATTTTGAAAAAAACTAGGTGTGAGATTCAGCAGCAGTTGTACACCACAAGAAATGCTATATATTGCGTTATTCTATTTTTCAATACTTGTCTATTTTTGAAAGGTCATTCAGTGAAATCTATATTTAAAGACGTCAGTTTGTGAGGGTCAGCATGCAGCTTTACACCCCCAAAAAAAGCAATATATTCAAATCTTTTCTGTTTTTCAATACTTGTCTATTATGGAAGGATCATTCAGGGAAATCTATATTAAAAAGACTGTTTGTGTGTGAGGGTCTGCAACAAATATACACCCCAAAAAAAGTACACAGGGTGTTCTTGTATTTGACTCAGAGCAGGACAACCCGCCGATAAAATATAAAACTTGATTGTTAAAAGTATAGTGTGGAGCAGTGTCATAAGAATTGTAAGATAACATTCCTTCCTTTCCTATTTCATTGGATATTCCCCTGGTGTGCTGGCAGGCATCTACAAGTAGTTCCAATCTGTTTAAGTAGCATTACTCCTCTTGCCAACAATGGATCACTGTACAGATCAAGAGCAGCCCAGTACCAGTACTGACAGTAACAGTACAGTTATGACCTCTACTAAAAAGGTAATGTGGAAAGAAAGTTAACAAAAGTGTCCTCAAATTCCAAACACTATTTGTCAAATTCAATTTCAAAGAAAATATCAGCTCTAAATGTAAGGAGGAGGATTAAGAGTGAATTTTCTCATGAATGTGGCGATTTGCCCAAAAAAAATTTCATACACCACCAGCAGTGGCAAGACTAGGCTCAGACTATGTCCACTTTTTGCTTGTAGGGGTCCTGCTACTGCTGGTACTTGTATATGCACTAGAATGGCTATTCCAAAATAGAGTGCCCAACACGGTTGTGCATCTTCCTTAACTTCACATGTTGCACCTTGTCGCTCAGAGTGTATGTCTTTTACTGACACCTCTAAAACAGACAAATCAGTGCCTGAAGATAACAATGAAGTTGAAGCACAACTTGGGTGCTCGCAGAATCCTTAGGAGAGTCTAATGAGGATATCTATGTGTGCTACATGTGAGTCTGAGATTTCAGATTCAGACACTGTAATAATAGAGTAGCTTCCATCGAAAAATCCTCAATCATTTGAAAATGTGAGGATGGTTAGTAGTGATATTAGTGTTGATGATGATTTACTCATAGAAATTGAGGTGGCTACTATGGAAGTTGCAAATGTGCAAGAGGACTTGGGGGATAATTGTGGATCTGAAAATGAATGTGTTGTACATGGAAGAGATAATAATGAGGATGATGAAGATGATTGTGTTGAAGTAAGGAAGTCACCAGTGTTACCAACAGCAGATGCCCATGATAAGCACATTATTATGCCAGATTAGAAGATAGAAAAAAGGATCTCTTGTTTGGAAATATTTTTATCTAAACCCAGACAACATTTGTAAAGGCATCTGTAGACTTTGTCACTCCAAAATAAGTAGAGGTAGGAACACTGATCATCTAGGCACCTCCTCACTCATATGTCATTTGGAGCAAATTCATTAAAGTCATGTTTCCAAAAGTGACAAATTGTGTATAGTAGCAAGCAGCCCAGCATTAGCTAGCAGCCGAATGGATAGACAGTTGCAATCCTAACTGGCATCAATACCTTCATCATCAACCTCCTCGTTATTAGTATGTAGTCCTGCATCCAATTTTCAAATTCCAAATGACTCCTCTGATGCAATCCATGATTTTGAAGCAACATCATTGGACACTACAACTGCTGCTGTGGGAAGTGATGCATATACACAGAAGGGAAGCAAGACGACTAAGTATAATTTTACACAATTGTCTGTGAAGCTAGCGTTTGCAAGAGGAAACAAGTATGAGAGTCAGCATCCTGTATGAAGAATACTGTACTTGCCACCAAGCACCACCAGAAAGTGTAGATTCCGGTGGGGATGCGTTATTATTGTGTGTTGATGAAGATCATGACATCACTGATAAGGATGATGATAAGGGTGGTGACATGGCCATCAACATAGAGGAAGAAGTTAGTCAAATGATTGTTAGTAATTTGTTTAAAAAATAAGTAAAAAAACTGCTATCTAATCTGTCCAGTTCATCAACTAACAACCAAAATGTTCTCTTTTGTGAAGGCCCAAACAAATTAAGCACTTCAGCCACAAAAGTGGCAGCCCCTGTATCTGAACTGCTTTGTTTGTTAAACTATGTGCATGTCATTTTTAACATATGTGTGGGCTGGTGGTCCCAAGGGCAATTTCAACTATTTTACATGTTGGCCTTGGTCTATCAGCTTGTGAAATAGTTGAGGTGTCAAAAGTATTATCAGGTCGCCAATTCACATAGTGGACTGTATGATTATGTAGACAATTCAAATGTTGACAGTATTATTATAGGGTTAGGGATAGGGATACGGTTAAGGACAGGAATAGGGACAGGTCTAGAGACAGGGTTATGGAAAGGGGCAGGTCTATGGACAGGTATAGAGACAGGGCCACCAAGAGGAATTCAGGGCAACAGCAACTTTTTGCCCCTTCCCCAGCTCCATAGATGAGAAGTAAAAGTGTCGAAGGGAGCGAGGAAACAGTTGAGGGGGTGTGGCCAACATTGGGCGTGGTTGCATAATTTTAAACATGACATATCGGGGTAGATTCAATAAAAAAAAACTACGCGCAATGTGTCTCTGGAACTGCCACGGAGCGCATATATTTTTAATTAAATATCCGGTGATTTTGCCTTGTGCCCTATAGAAGTGTGAGCAAAACTGAGTGGATATTTTTACATACGCAGCTGCTATGTTCTTGAATCTCCACCATTATGTATTAATAACTGTGTTGCTCTCACATGCCTCTTATTGCAGATTCACAACCTGGCACTGGTTTCTTGTATGGACCCTAGAATGTTGGGACCTGTTTGGAAAATGTATAGGTACATGAAATATTGAAAACTGGGCAATAAGTGAACACAGTACATAACATGGATCACGCAGTATACAATAGATACACTGTAGTAATAATATATATATATATATATATATATATATATATATATATAAATATATCGTTGCGTACCTAACTCTGGCACTTCCAGTCCATGCTCACTAACTTCATTCCCTGCGCTGCCCAAAGGCCCCCAACTCCTGCCAGATTTGCGGCACAGAATTTCAGTTCCGAGTGAGGTTGAGAAGCTGACAAGCTTGAAAGCGTGTCAAAGTGTGTCATCTTCTCCAACGTTTCCATTCTTGTTATTAATTACGAAAAATGAATGTGTGTTGTGATATGGAGAGTGTGTGACCTGATTCAGCATTCCTTTGGACATCTAGACAGATAAGCCTAAAAGACCTTAATTCTGGTACGCACATATACACACAAGAGTGGCTGGTGTGATATTTTGAACTAATCACTGCACTTAGATCTCTGGTTCACTCCTCATATTGGTGACAAGGATTAGCTGTGTTTTGTACCTGCTTGGTACTAATATGCACTTTTTGATATTTGCATTACAATATTACACTATTGTGCACCTTGTCCTCCTTCATTCTTTTTTCTCTATATATATATATATATATATATATATATATATATATAAAAAAATATATATATATATATATATATATATATATATATATATATATATATATATTATGAAGTACTTATAAGTTTATAAGTAGAGTTCATGTGTTCTTTGACCAATGGACAGTTATGTCTACCTCTCTTGATATGTTAACTATAATATAAGTATGGATATAAGCACATGGATTATAACGATAGATAGTAATTTAATAAAAATGCTAATTACTAATACATTCAGACTAGCTGTGTGACAGGAAAAAAAAGTGTCTTTGAAATGCTAAATGTCATTTAATTAGATAGCTTTCAATGAATGAGATTAAGAAAGAATATAGTGCTTGCACACAGTAAAGGTTTTATTCATAGAAATGAAACATATGAAACATAAGATAATTAAAGTTACTAGCAACAATGCAAATGATTTTTCCCTACTAAGCAATCTTGTCATGAATTTGATTTTCTAAATTGAAAATATAAAATAGAATTTGTTCAACAAAAACACACACATACACACATGATATCTTGCAAATGTAAGTGATAATGATGAAAACTATATTGCTGCAAATAAATATGTTACTTCTATCCACAAACAATATCTCCTTTAACATTTTGGTCATTGAAAGAAGATATTATGAATCTCTTGTCAAGATCATACCTTTTTTTGTAAAGTGTTGCCTCCTCCGTGCCGCGATCAGCACTTCCGGGATGTGGGTCACGACTTGGCTGTCGGGGCGGGCTTTTTGAAATAAGCCTCTATAACATCTCGGCACTGACACTTGCTCAGTGTCAGTGCAAATTACTTGCTGTATGTATGACTCCTCTTTGCTGCTCTTTGTGTGGTGCTTTCTACTGGACACTCTGTCTATCAATTCTGCCTGTCTGTCTACGAGCTGCTGGATATCCCTGTGTACCGAAATTGGCCTGTCTGACTATCCTCTGCCTGATATTCCATGTACCAGATCCTAGCCTGTCTGACTATTCGCTGCCTGATATCCCATGTACCAGATCCTAGCCTATTTGACTATCTTCTGACATATCCCATGTACCAGATCTTAGCCTGTCTAACTATTCGCTGCCTGATATCCTGTGTACTAGATCCTAGCCTGTCTGACTATTCGCAGCTTGATATCCTGTGTACCAGATCCTTGCCTGCTTGACGATTCGCAGTCTGATATTTTGTGTTCAAAATCCTAGCCTGTCTGACTATCCTCTGCCTGATATCCTATGTACCAGATCCTAGCCTGTCTGACTATTTGTTGCCTGATATCCTATGTACCTGATCCTAGCCTATCTGACTAATCAGAGTCTGATATCCTGTGTACCAGATCCTAGCCTCTCTGACTATTTGCATTGTGATATCCCGTGTACCAGATCCTAGCCTGTCTGAATATCCTCTGCCTGATATCCCATGTACCAGATCGTAGCCTGTCTGACTATTCATCGTATGATATCCTGTGTACTAGATCCTAGCCTGTCTGACTATTCGCAGTCTGAAATCCTGTGTACAAATCCTAGCGTGTCTGAAAATTCGCTGCCTGAAATCCCGTGTACCAGATCCTATTCTGCCTCTTAACCTGTATATTAATTGCTAATCTTCCTGACCTTCATCGTTGATTGTTCACTTTAGTGTTCTGTTTCTCCAGGAATTCTCCATCTTTCTCCTTGGACCATGTGTTACATGCTGAAGCATTCAAGAGGACTGCAACCTGTGGATTCCAGGCAGCAAAGTCCATCCTGTCTTGCGGCGGTTCTTCGCGAACACCAGGGAATCCGTTAGACTCAGGTCTGCTAGTGCTAATTGGGAATGACACAGGTACCTTTCACAGATGTAACAACACTATTGTTGTCAGCACTTGTCTTTAACAATGTATTTCACTCAATAAAAATCCTCATTTGTTGTACGTACTGACACTCAAATCGATGAGTTAAATTACAGTGGAATACAGTTCAAACCATGTAAACTTACCTTCACAGATACTACAAGGTCATACTGACATATTAGAACATTACAATAGTTTGTAAAACAACTCAATTATGTGAGATTTGCTTAATCAGTATTCCTGTATCTGTCACACCAGAGTAATCCTGCTGTCAAAATGTGATATGCAGTGTTTTGACCATAGAAATTTGTCAGGGGAACAGCATTCTCCATTCACATACCTTTCATAGATGTACATCAATATGAATGCACTTTATACAGTGGGGCTTATTGGGAGGCTCTTGGTTGCAGCACCATCCACCCTGGGCTCCCTAATTTTTTTTTATTTTTTCCATCTTTTAAATTTCGTGTTACCTGGCATTGGCATGTTTGGGCAAAGGGCACTGGTCTGGATTATTAGAGTACATGCTGGCCTATAAGGAGCTGATCCTGGCATAGGGAATCTCACTGAGCCAATCAAAGTGAGACTGCAATGCTCACCAACAAAACAGAGCAAGTGGAAGTTAAAAGTTAGGTAGTGTCTGTTGCTTTGTCTGACACATCCCAGAAACAAACAGTTCACCTGAATAAAATAGTAAATAAAGACCACCATAAATAAAGGTGGATCTTGACCTTCATCATTCTGAAATTATGAAAATGTGATGGGCTGTGTAAAACCAGCTACGCAAAACCAGCTGAAGGAGCACCAGTCAAAGTAGGCAATGATGACATTTTCCACTTTTCTCAAAGTATTATAAATAGATTGAATTGCAATGGGTAATGTAAAACAAACAGTCTGTAAGCAATAAACAAAGAGTTAAATATAAACTATCCAACATCATCATATTCTATCACTTTCCACAGGTATCTTATCGTAGTCCATGCTATCATAGTCCTTGTTCAAATGTTGTAAATTGGGTTTAATTTGTTTTACTTTTTGTGTGTTTTTTAATCACTGAAATGTAATAAAAAAAAATTGTAAATCCTAATTTTTTGCTAACTTTAGCATCTAATTTGAGCACAAAATCAGTTTCTGGTTTATTTAAAAAAAAATTACTAAAAGAAAACACAAATTACAGAAGAGCATACTACACTTACAACTTTGTAATGTGTCATTTTTTAAAATAAATGTACATAATAAAATAACAATATGTAAACAAATTACAAAATATACAAAAATCTTTCAATTAATATTATTTTTCACTAATTGTATCAGTTGGCCCTTAAACGCTACGGAATATGTTGGCGCTATATAAATAAATGATGATGATGATGTGTCTGCCATTTCATGGTAAATTGATTCCGCAAACTGTAGTCCTCCCTTTGACATACACATATATTAAAAACATAACATCTTTATAACAGTAGTAAAATGGGAAGCTGTATTTTGTGTAGCACTATAGAGGATTCTCAATTAACTAAATATATATTCAGAATGCACATTTTACTAAACGCCATGCACAGCTTCGCCAGTGATTGTAGATATTCCTAGGTAAGCATTTTAAGAATAATGAACCCCTATGAAGCAATTAGTGCCTTTTATGTAAAAAAAAAATTCTTTCTATTCACCCACATTCTTCAACAACAAACTACTTTCTGATAACCTGTGTTTTGTAGGCAGTGTATCTTTCACATTATTCATACTACAGAATGTATTTGGTTTTATTTTTCCTTCATTTTTTTTCCAAGCTCTTTTTACACTATGCTGCAGAGAAACTTTGGGACACATTAATGAAAGTACTTTGAACATCATTACCATCATCAGCTATTTATATAGCACCACTAATTCCGCAGCGCTGTATAGAGAACTCACTCACATCAGTCCCTGCCCCATTAGAGCTTACAGTTTAAATTCTCTAATTGCCAAATAACATCACTAAATATTCAGAATTGATTTGTTGTAATAATTTCTCTGCCTTTCCCTACTTCTTTCTCCCCCTACTAACTGCCAGGTGCCGTCCCGCTTCCTCCCTCCAGTGCAGGGACAGCCGCCTGATAGTCTCGGCCGGGGGCACCCTGTTGCTAAGCAACAGGCGCGCAATGTCCCAGCCGTCCTCTGCCTGCCGGGCGCAGACGCTCTCTGTCGGCGGTCGGCGTGCTCTGAAAGCCCCCTCCTGCGCGCCTATTACATCCTCTCTGCCTCTATTTAAAGCATGCTCTGGGTGCCAGAGTATCAGTGTTCCTGCCTCTAGTTTACCTATTGTATTACTTACCTGTTGTGACCCGACTTTCCAGACCATTCTCCTGCTGCTGTTCCTTTCCTGTTGCGACCCGGCTAGCTGACTATTCTTCTTCTGATTGTTCCGTTCTGTTACATCGATTTGGCCCGCCTGACTACTCTTTATATTTCCCTTTGGCTGTGTCTGCTCCTGATTGGCTCTGACCCGGACCGTTTGACTCCTCTACACCGTTGCCTACACCGGCAACTGGCTAGTGGGGCCACAACCTGCGTGCCATACGCAGCTATATTTAAACCCCCTTTGCAGGGGTCCCTGGTGAATACCAGGGCCACGTTAGACTCCGCACCCACTAGTTCAGTGGCGACAATACAGGTTAGTAGTCTCTGTGCCTCCGTACTCCAGCCGAGCCTGACAGTATACTCTGGTCATGACTGACGGTACCGGGGAACCCTCTGCTCGTGATCTCCTTCTTCATTTGGCTCAACCGGTGGATCAACAGGAGGTTATCCAGACTGAGCTACTCCAGTGTATCCAAGGGGAAGTATCCCGTCTGGACGCTCTGCAAGGTCCTTTGAATCCACCCCAGGCTGCACCTCCAGCCGCACCTCCTCTTAGTGCAAATGCCCAAACTCACAGGAGTCTACATATACCTTCCCCTGAAATATATGACGGTAATCCTAAAGGTTGTCGAGGATTCTTAAACCAATGTTTTATCCAATTCACACTTGCTCCGGAGAACTTTTAGTCTGAGAGAGCCAAGGTGGCTTACATCATCTCCCTCCTTACCAGACAGGCTCTGGCTTGGGCCTCTCCTCTATGGGAACGGAACAATGTGTCTCTTCACAATTCTTCTATGTTTATTGGGAATTTTCGCAAATTGTTTGAAGAGCTTGGCCGAGTGTCTTCTGCTGCCTCTAGTCTACTCGCCCTTCGACAAGGATCTCTCTCTGCCGGGCAGTATGCCGTCCAATTCCGGACTTTGCCTTTGAGTTAGGATGGAACGAGGAAGCATTGACAGTTACCTTTTGGCAGGATTTATCCGATTATTAAGGATGCACTAACCTCCCGAGACCTTCCTTCTAAACTGGACAAATTAGCTTCCCTTAGCATCAAAGTGGACATTCGCCAACAGGATTGTTCTTTGGAGAAAGACCAAGGCCGTCGGCTCTTCTGCTTAGCTCCTCGCTTTCAGTCCCCGGTTCCTCCAGCCGAGGAGCCTATGCAGATTGGACGCTCCTGTCTCTCCCGGGATGAAAGAGAACGCCGAATTTAAAACCGTCTTTGCTTGTATTGTGGTAAGTCCGGTCATCTGTTATCAACCTGTTCTAAGAGGCCGGGAAACTCCATCTCCTAGGCGATAAAAGGGAGGTTGTCCTAGGATCCAGTCTCCATATTCCTTGTTCTCTCAAGGATGCCAACTTCTTGATGCCAGTTACCCTTAAAACTACGGATGTCTCCCTGGAATGTTCCGCCTTCATGGATTCTGGATCCGCAGGGAGCTTCATATCCGCCACTCTCATGTCCGAACTCCATTTACCCTTTCATCTGTTGCCTAAACCTTTGGTACTAACGGCAGTGGATGGTAATCGCGTCAGTAACGGTTCCATCACCTGTATCACCAGTCCGGTCCGGTTGCAGGTAGGGGTTCTTCATCACGAGTAGATCAAGTTCCTGGTTATTCCTCAATCCGTCAATTCTATCACCTTACATTTGCCCTGGCTGAGGACTCACTCTCCTCAATTTAATTGGCATTATACCCAGGTATCCTCCTGTGGTGCTTCCTGTTTTTCTGGCTGTTTCTCTAAAGTGTGTCCACCTACTCACCTGCCTTGTCTCTCACTCTCCTCCCAGTCTACACTTCCGGAACATTACTTGGACCTCCTTGATGTATTTAGTAAATCAGCTGTGGAGAGTCTGCCCCTGCATCGTACCTGGGACTGTCCCATCGAGCTTGTTCCTGGTAAGACCATCCCTAAGGGTAGGGTATATCCTCTATCCTTACCAGAGACCGGAGCCATGTCCCAGTACATTTCTGAAAATCTCCAGCGAGGTTTTATTTGAAAATCTTCCTCTCCTGCGGGGGCTGGATTCATCTTCGTCAAGAAAAAGGACGGTTCCTTAAGACCCTGCAGTGTTTACCATCACCTTGACGCAATAACGGTCAAGAATCATTTTCCGCTTCCCTTCA
Organism: Mixophyes fleayi; assembly: GCF_038048845.1. Lineage (NCBI taxonomy): Eukaryota > Metazoa > Chordata > Amphibia > Anura > Limnodynastidae > Mixophyes > Mixophyes fleayi. Next base: position 72,514,878 of record NC_134402.1, read on the forward strand.
TTATGGAATTATTTGACCGCATCCAGGGTGCCAAGATCTTCTCCAAACTTGACCTCAGAGGAGCCTATAATCTGGTATGCATTTGTAAAGGGGATGAGTGGAAGACAGCCTTCAATACTTGAGGTGGGCACTATGAGTATTTGGTGATGCATTTTGGGCTCTGCAATGCCCTGCTGTTTTCCAGGAGTTCGTCAACGAGATTTTCAGAGACCTTCTCTATCAGTCTGTGTTCTTCTATCTGGACGATATCCTGGTAATGTCACCTGACTTGCGCTCTCATCGCAGCCATGTTAGGATCCGTGACTGTGATGACCGACCACAAGAACCTAACCTATCTTCAGGAGGCACAGTGCCTCAATCCTCGGCAGGCCCGCTGGTCACTTTTTTTTTCCCCGCTTCCAACTAATACTTACTTTACTTAATCAGGATCTGGAATGTTTCCTGCGGTGTTTCTCCTCTGAACATCAATCTTCCTGGAGTGACCTTCTCTACTGGGTGGAATTTGCACACAATATACATCTACATTCCTCCTCGGGTTGCTCTCCCTTCTTTACTGTCTACGGCAAACACCCTAATCCTCCCTTCTTACTAGAAGCTCCTGTATCTTTGGTTCCCGCAGCCGACACTCTCATTCACGGTTTTTCTCAAATCTGGGCCAAGACTCAAGCAAGGCATTCGGAATCCACACTGCGGTATAAGGGCGCTGCTGATCGCCATCAAAGAAATTTGCCTTTCCTGAAAGTAGGAGATCGCGTTTGGTTAGCAACCCATAGTCTCAGACTCCGTGTACCCTCCGTGAAATTGGCTCCTCGCTTTATGGGACCGTTTGCTATTTCTGAAATTATTAAGCCAGTTTTCTATAAACTCTCTTTACCTCCTTCCCTCAGGATCCACAAAGCTTTTCACATCTCTCTGCTAAAACTCTTGGTTCTCAATGAATTCTTCAAGGCACCAGTTGTGCCTCTAGCTTACCTATTGTATTACTTACCTGTTTTGACCCGGCATTCCAGACCATTCTCCTGCTGCTGTTCCTTTCCTGTTGTGACCCGGCAAGCTGACTATTCTTCTTCTAATTGTCCCATTCTGTTACCGCGATTTGGCCCGCCTGACTACTCTTTGGATTTCTCTTTGGCTCTGTTTACTCCTGATTGGCTCTGACCGTTTCACTCCACTACTACTACACCCGCCCCCATCATCGGACTGGCCCACAGGACTACCGGTAAAATTACCGGTAGGCCCGGCTACCTTACGGCCACACCCCCTTTTAGATGTGGGCGGAGCTTACCTGGAGGCCCGTTGTTCACACCAGGGTGCTAGCATTCCTCTCCGGCGTCCCCGCTGCTGCGGATGACTGATTGTCACTGACAGCCAGTCATCTTTCACCTTTCACATGCGATCGCAGCTGCAATCATGAGACCCGCCCACTCACCCTATCAGCTGATGTTCCCACGCCGCTGAAGGGAGATGATCAGAGAGGCTGCATCAATCAACTTTTGGGTAAGTATACTTTAACCAGTTGTTTATATTGTTTGTGCTAAAAAATCATTTATGTATTACAGTTTTTTATCTTGATAACACTGGATTACAATGTTATTAGTATTGGTTTTTATATTAATTTAGCTTTGTTGATCATTACACACACCCAGTATTAGATACACATTACAGTCCAAATAGATGCGTATGTTTGTATCCTTGTGTGTCCCACTTCCCCCCTGATTTGCACCCATCCCATAAAACCCTGTAAATTTTCATTTTTTTGAGTACTGTCAGGATACTCTACCCCCTGGGAATAGTGGCAGCATCACCCTCTTCACCTTCTTTTTATTTTTACCAGAAAGTACTAAGGTAGCGCTCATCGTAAAAAGTATATGGGGTCTCCCATTACATCTGTTCTCAATATATATATATATATATATATATATATATATATATATACACAAGTTAACCCGTGCATGATACTCATGCATTCTAGTCAAATCAAGCTACTAAAGGTGTTAAAAAGGTTCTTGTCATGCATTTGGGCCATAGCCCAGGCCTCAACCACCAACCACTCCCCACTGTCACCCCCGGCAACCACCAACCACTCCCCACTGTCACTTCTCCTTCAAGAAATATATATATATATTTTTTAAATCTTTATAAACACTTTTAACAATTAACAAATTAAATTAACAAATTAAAAACATCTTAGTATACCAAATTTCAGCCCTTTCTGAATTTTTTTTTCCACACACACTAAGAATTTAGTAGGTCAGTGTATAACTCCACCCAGCAGGTGGCGCTGCAGCTTGGTTTTATTTTTTTCACACACAGACAGACTAACACACGCCACTAGACATTTATATTATATATATATATATATATATATATATATATATATATATATATATATATATATAAAATGTGTGTGAATTGAGAGAACTATTGCAGGCATAATATGAATCGGGGACACTTGCGTGGCGTAACATTGTGGGCACTACCGTGTGGCATAGCATTGTTTTGGGGGCACTACTATGTGGCATAGGGGGGCTGCCTATCTATACTAAACTTTAGGGGGGCTGACTATACTAAACTCTAGTGAGGGGGGGCTGCACAGAGAACACTATAGGGAGGGGGTGACGGGACCTTTAATGCTGAGGTGGTTTGGGTCTATAATTGAATGTGGGTGCTGTTGATTTAATGGCAGGGAAGGTTGGCATTTCTAAATGTACCCATTATTTTTTCCAAATAGGGCCCTCAACATTCCTGGATCCAGACAAGCCGCAACTAAAGAAACCAGCAGCCACAGGTGGTAAAAGTGACAACAACAGGTAGGACAGTCTGTCAAATGTTCTGAGTCTAGTGCATGCTTGGCTAACTTGTGGTACTCCAGGTGTTGTGAAACTACAAGTCTCAGCATATCCTTACAGCAATAAGCTGCTATATATTGGCAAAGCATGCTGGGGCTTGTAGTTTCACTACACTAAGGTGCTAGCTGTCTTTCGTGGACTGACCACTCCTCCTCTAGTGTCTGGTTCCGCCTCTATGATGGATGACCACACCCCCTTTGGTGGGCCCCTAGTGTTGCATTCCCCGGTGGGCCCTTCATGCCCCAGTACGACACTGCCCGCACCTGGCTAGTGAGACCGCGACCTGCGTGCCCTGCGTGCCCTGCGCAGCAAAGTCCAAACCCCCTTGCAGGGGTCCCTGCACCCACTAGTTCAGTGGCAACAATACCGGTTAGTAGTCCCTTTGCCCCTTCCTCACACGCTTGATTTTAGTGAAATTTCAATAAAGTTTTATTTAAAAAAAAAAAAATTGATAAATCATCTTAAGGTGATTATCAACTTCTCTGCTGCACATATAGTAGTTTATATACTATACCAGAATGTATATCCTTAAACCATTACTTTAAAGGTTAGAAGTGCCACCAATATGATACGATCAATAAATTATTCAGTCCTACATACCAGGCAGAAAGCCACAGTTAAAGTTCTATGTGTCCATTCAAGCTATTTTATTTTAACAACGAAAGGTACACAAAACAGCACAACTTTTTGAGGCTCATCCCCCTTCTTCAGGTGTATAGTAGTTAGATTGAAAGCTAGTATACATCTGAAGAAGGGGGGTTGGAGCCTCAGCAAAATCATTTATTGATCATTTTGCAATTATAGCTGTTCTCATGTTGGTTCTGCATCTCAAAGGATTTGCTTGTAAAATCTCCAAGAGGTTATCAAAAGTGACAAAAGTTATCTGGATACATTTGTGCAATTATTGTCACTATAGGCCTGAGTCATTAGGGAGAATAATGCAAAAGAAGGAATAAATGTTCTCTGGGACAAACCATGTTACAATGCAAGGGGGGCAAATTAGTTTATTATTTTGTACATAAATTAACTACTGTCTGTTTTTTCATGTAGCACACAAATATTTGATAGTTTTATTTTTACATTAAAATTTAAGGTTGTTCTAGGACATGCTCTACCCCAACTATAAATATGTCCCTACATTTTAAATTTACCCCCCCTCCCCCAATGCAACATGGATTTGCCCAGGTACAAAGTTACTCCTTTTGTATGCTTTGCTCTCCTTAATGACTCAGGCCCCATTTCTGCAATTCCATGAAGATAAAAGAGATTTTCTTAAGTGTTAAAGTGTGCTGCGATAGACAACAGTAGCTGATGAGATCAGGAAAATGTTTACAGCAGGAGGAGTGTACTGATTGTGTGGAAGGCTTGTGACAGGGGCTATGTAATGATCTGAGCAGAGTAATAGAGGCAAGTAAGAAGCCACAGACTGAGGGGTATATTTACTAAACTGCAGGTTTGAAAAAGTGGAGGTGCTGCTTATAGCAACCAATCAGATTCTAGCTTTCATTTATTTATTTATTCATTTATTTAGTGCATTCTACAAAATGATAGTTAGAATCTTATTGGTTGCTATGGGCAACATCTCCACTTTTTCAAACCTGCAGTTTACCACTGAGAGTTAGATGCACAAACTAGTGATAGGAGACTCTTAGTTGGGTTGGGTTAATGAGTGTGTGAGTAACCATGGTAATTTAATCACTAGACTTCTTTTAACGTTAATGTTTGTGACTAGACCACTTTGACCCATTTTTACTGAGAATTGGTTTAGTACACCATGACAATAATACCTTAAAAATCATTTAGATAAAATAAATTACAGAGGGAAATAGTAAGTTGTTGCATAAATAATGGTCTATTAAATCTATACATTTTAAAGTAGAGCATTCATCAGATTAATTTAAGTGTTGGGTAAATTCCAATGCAAACTTGCATAGTTTTAGTTAAGTTTAGTGTTCTGTGCTAGAATTCATGTTGCAATCTTCAAGCTAAAATCTGTCGAAAAATTATACAATATTGGAGAGTGAAAGCAGCAAAGCAAAATTAAATATAAAATAAAAAAATGTTTTCTAGTGAACTAATTCACAGTGTTTACATCTATTTTAAATAACATAATAACATGGAAGCTGATTAAAGCTTTGTTTTGTTTTTTAATGTTTTAAATAATTTGTTTTTTTTGCCTTCCTTATACATTAGCTGGTAATATTGCAAAGCATTTATGAGCCTCTCTGTAAGGTTTGCTGTTTTTCTTTATTTAAAATGTTGTTCCTGTGTAATAACAGTATTCTCATTTTAACAAAATTACTACACATTCCCTTTTTTAAAAAACATTGAAACCCACCAAAAATTATCTATCTATCTATCTATCTATCTATCTATCTATCTACATTGTTATTTTTCTTTCCCGCCAGTAGAAATTTGTGGTGCAATGCTGCAGAGGTTTCTTGTCCTCCAAGCTGCATGCTGCATGCTCACCCTTGTCAAAAGTTGCCAATATGCATGCAGCCTATAGGAATGTAAGCATGCAGACTTCCAACGGGCAGAATTTGCAACCTTGGCAGAAGCAGCCTAAGGAGTGTGAATGAGAGGACCAACAGAAAGTTATTGTTCAATAAAGTTACCAACAATCTTGCTCAGATGGGACTGTTGATGGATGGATGTAGCCAGAAAAATAGGCCCCCTGTCACAATCAACTTCTCTCTTTATAGTTTGCCCCTCCCCTCAGCCCCTGGGTAACCTAGGATACCATAAGTCAATCAGTTTGTCTCTGATTTCCGTACTGTCCAGCCAACAGCAATGAGTTGTGACAGGTAGCATGTTGGTTGGATTAAATTAGGTAGTAAGCGATCTTATTTATTTAGCACATAAACCAACACTATTAATAAAAACAGTATACCTGTCAGATAACCATATTGGAAATCTGTTATGTCCTGTTCACAGTTCAATAGTTCTCAGTAAAGGAGGCATCCAAAGACTTTCATACTCTACTCTTTTATCTCAAATTAGGGATTCCTATGTAAAATATAAAGATATAAAATATATAATACACAAGCTTTGGAATATTTTAAAGTAGTTGATAAGTGTAACTGAATTTGAATTTGTTTTGTTAAAATTGTGTAAATTATTTATTTATTAACCTTAACATAGGAGCAACATATTATGATGATATTATGATGTGCTTTCACAGAGAATTCATTCACATCAGCCTCACACCAGTCTTTGTCACAGTCCTCATGACCTCTATAGTCCTGTACCAAAGATATATTGCCTTTGCCAAGTATATCATCTTGTTGCCTATACAGACCCATGGTCACAATACATTGCCTGTGTCAGCATAGCCCCATGTCTATGCCCATACTCTTAATGCACTGCCCAATGTTCAGCATAACAGTCACATTAAAGTCATAATCCCAGAATGACAACCCAATCCCCATTATAGTCTGCAGTGAATTCTTAAATTGCAGGACTTCATACAATAAAAACCACAGGTGGTTTCAGCAAATGACAGTCCATAGGATTTATAAATTTGAAAGAGAAAGATTAGAACACTTTTATATATTTTGAAAAGTGGGACAAATAAATTGGGACACAATCAAAAATCAGAAATGCATGGTCACACTACATAAAAAACTGAAGAACCCAACCACTTTCAAAACAGAACTGCAAACTTTGCTACTCCCTTTAAAACAAAAATATCAGTACTTTCATTCTTGCGATACGCAACAGTATACAGTACCACTCCTTTTCTGCTGATTATGGCATACTCTTAATTAAAGAGCTCAGAGCTTAGAACATCCTCTATCACCAACATTCAAGCTTTTCCCAGCCTGATTGGCAATGAGAGTTTCCCCCTACCACCCGAAACACTCAGTCTGCAATTTCCGGCAGCCACTCAGTGCTCATTACTGCTGTTTACCTGACATCACAGTGGCATTGGACATGGTCACAGTAGCTGCATCATTCATTTGCATAGCATTTGGCCTACAGGGTTCCTGAAGCCTAAGGGAGCACTGTAACACTAATAACATTGATGACTACCACTGGGAACTGAATAACAGAGGTCCAAAAAAGAGAACAAAAAAGGTATTAAGGGGGTGAGAATGGAGCATAGAGAGAAATGGGTAAGACTAGAACACACAGAGAAGGGACAAGGAGAAAGTCACAGAGAATGGAAGGAGAATTTTTTATGCCTGTGGGAAATTATAAAAATCACACAGATATTACCTGATCACGATGCATCCATTGGGACATCCACAAAAGGGCTCCAGGTGGGAGTGTATCAATTACCCTTAAAGTCTTGTACCAATTGTCCATTCAGGGATTCCTCAATGTGTTGCCATACTCAGATTCTCCTGTTCACAAGCGCCAACCGACAATGTCCTGCAGGGAATAAGCACAAGACAATCAAAAGACAAACAAACACAAAGACAGGGGCCACTCACCAGGAAAGTCCATTTTCTTGATAGCTGCATACTTTCCCTCTCTCAGTGGTTATGGGGGCAAACAGAATAAAACCCTCCCCACATGGCTCAATGGTCCTAATCTACATCTAGTGGATCCCACCCACTCTAGTCTAGTAAAAACAGCAACAAAGCTCTAACAATTGCAGTGGGTCCATGTGTAACTCTGCAGCCAACCAGGTGTGGTGCACTATCTCTGAACAGACCCTATCATCATCATCTATTTATATAGTGCAACTACTTCCGCTGCGCTGTACAGGTAACTCACTCACATCAGTCCCTGACCCACTGGAACTTACAGTCTAAATTCCCTAACATACAGACACACAGATATAGAGAGAGACTATGGTCAATTTAATAGTAGCCAATTAGCCTACTAGTATGTTTTGTAACCACTAAGCCACCGTGCTCACCCTACTCACTTTTGCACTATGGAGTGGTTAGGGGAGAACAACATTACACAGCAATTACAAGACAATATAAACAATAACAGCAAGCAATACAAACACTTCACCAATAGCAAAATACAATTGGGACCACCCCTGGTCTAAGTTGTGTTAACGTCACACTGAAGTGCCGGGCAGCTGGGTCTCCAGAATCACTGCCGGTCAGCATGCCGCTGCCATCAGACATCTGGAGCTTCGGTTTTCAGGTAAGTCTGTTTATATTCTATTCGTTTTTTTACCCAATCGGAATCTTTTGTAGATGTCAACCTAGTCAGAGTTCTCATAATCGGTAAACCGTACCCAACCCCTGCCAAGAGCGGAGAGAAGGCATGCATCTTATGTATCTTATAATGCAGACCATGCAAGCACACAGGTGCAAAATCAAGAGGCCTGAGTCATTAAGGAGAGCAAGGCAAAATATGGAAGGAGTAAATTTGATTCTGGACAAACCATGCTAGAATGCAAGAGGTGCACATTAGTTTATTATTTTGCACATACGTTAAATACTGGCTGTTTATTCATGTAGTACACAAATACTTGAAAGCTTTATGCTTACACTGAAATTTAAAATTGATCTAGAACATTCCCTACCCCAAATATAAATTTGGCATTGCATTTTAAATTTACCACCCCTCCAATGCAACATGGTTTTGCCAAGGTGCAAAATTACTCCTTTTTTTGCTTTACTTTCCTTAATGAATCAGGCCCTTATAGTATAAGAAAACAATTGGTCACCATATGTAAACTAAAAATCCTTTCTAGCTTACATGTTTTCCAGCCCAGCAATTTAAATCATTAATGATCATTTAAAGAAGTGAAAAAAATGTTCTTTCCACAGTGCAGTTTTTCAACAAACGGACCCAATTTTAAGCAATGTGCACAGATTTTGTGTGTCAAAGTGGCAGCAACTGCGGACTGCAAAACTTCTGATACTAACATTTGCTAATTGGAAGAGCTATGTAGATCGAGGTAAAGGTGCTACACTCATTAATGCAAAAATAATATTTTGATTTGCAGGATGAGATCATTTAAATTCAAGATGGTAGGAAGGGTGTTCCTTGCTTAGTGGGGGCTAGAGAGCATTTTTCTCCCTGCAAAAAGGACTTGAATTTTAGATATCCTGAGTGATGGTGGAAGTTAGGTTTTGCTCTATAATTTCAATGTAATGATTTTGGTGCCTTCTAGATACATTATAAAAAAAACTAAGAAGTATTTTAAGAGATATCATTGAAAAGATATAGAGTGCACAAAACTGTTAGAAGGCTGGACTTTATAGTGACATTTATACACTTCCACCATGCATATTTTGAGTTGGACTTGCAACCCCTAAAAAGTCAATGCAGCTTTATTTTCTGGGTACCGTTCCCAAAACTGGACTGTGAACATTTGCAATATATAAGCAGAAGGCAGACAAATAGAAACTTTTTTACAAAATGAAAAGCCCTGTGTGCCCTCATGTTTTGCACTTTCATACCATTCAGGCTCTATCTTGTGTTGACAATATGCACACATGTTTTTACAATTAATATCCATTTTTATCTGTTTTGAAATACCTGCAAATATGTGAGTAAATACTGGTTTGCGGAAGTCTGTATCATTGAAACATTTGCAAACAGTAATAAAAAATTTTGAACAGAAATATGCAACAGTTAAAAATAAAGATAGACATGCTTCATATTTAACTAAGTTCCTTAAATATAATCCATGCCCCTAGAGATATAATAGAACTGCCCTTATAACACAAGACACATTAATCATAAAGAATGAAAATTATTTTTCTGAATTTAAATAAGACTAATTAATTAGCAGTTTTGCTTACCAAAATCCCAAATAGTTTTTATTTTAACTAGAACAACATTTTTAATTCTTACCAACATTTCATATTGAAACTGGTCTAATTATTTTCAATAATTTTTTTTTGGGCATTCTGAACATTGTACCTTTGTGTCTAATATATGGACTAGATTTTATAGGATTAACTCTAACAGCTCCTCTTTAAAGTTAGCTTTCATGACAAGCCTAAAAGATGAACTGCCTTTTGCCCTAGTACAATAAAGATGAAATACCTCTGTAAAATATTTCATAACGACTTCTGGGCATTTTCAATGACAATTTTTATTCCTTCTTAATTATAGCTCTGGCTTTTGGTACAGAGTGACTTTGAGGCAATTGTATTGTAAAGATCCAAGGATTAGATAATGTAAGAATTTACAGAATTCAATCCACTGGAAATTGGAGTTTTATCTGTCTCTTGCCTTTGAGAATTTAAGTGTTACAATGATGATAACTGAAATGAAAACATTGGATTTATTACCCTTAGCGTATTTTATTGTACTTGCTGAACATTATTGATTTGTATGGGGCTTACTAATTTAGATAGTGTTCCTGATTTATTTTACTTATTGTACAGACATCATAATATAGATTTGAGCACATTTAGCTTTGTAGCAATATACTGATAACCCAGTATCTGCAAGGTAAACAAAAAAGCCCTAACTCCTGAAATATATAACATAAATATGACATAAACAAAAAAGCCCTAACTGCTGAAATATATAACATAAATATAACATAAACTAAAAAGCCCTATCTACTGAAATATATATAACATAAATATGACAATCTAAGAGAAGAAAGTGAAATGCTTAAACAATAGATTGCCTAAACCAATATGTGTGTCTATCAATTAGAGTCTTAATTTCTTCAATACCAGAAGTGTTTTACACAATGTCAGCAGTGCTCTAGGGTTGTCAGTTTAGGGTCTGAATGGCTTTATCAGCCTAGCTTTGACTTCAGATCCAAGATAATTTCTCAGCTTGAGCTTAAGTCTACTCCAGGAACCCCTGCTCCAACTGTGGAGCTGCTAGTTATATAAATCTGTATAACTAGATTTGTCTAACCAATGTGAATTGCATAGATTTTTCTGTCTTATTTTACATTTCATATCTAAATTAAACTTTGTAGTAAGAGGAGCAGCTACACATGTTGAGCTCTGGCTCCAAGATCCTGGAGCCCTCAAATAAAATTAAAAGAAACTAATCAGTTCTCCTCCAGCTCCATGTTTTGGAGCTGGCTCCTAGCTGTGCAACCAGAGCCCCACCCACCCCTAATTTACACCACCATGAACAAACCCACTTTTACATATTTGCACTGCACTACTTCAAATAGGAATAAATCCCACATTGCTTTTGCAGGACATAACTGGTTTTATTTTTTGGTGGTTTATTGAATCTTCAGTTGTCAATTACAAGGCCAACCTTGCTACATGAAATAACAGTCAATATTTAACTTATGTGCAAAACAGAATACTAATTTGCACCCCTGGCATTGTAACATGGTTTTGTCCAGGAGACAGAAATAAGAAGTTTCTCAAGTTAAGATCCTCAGTGAATCAGGCCCATAGTCATTAATGACAAAAAATTACAAAATAAAAAAAAGTGTTTTTTAATTTTTTTCCCCAAAATACATTTATTAGCATTTATTAGGATGATCTTAATTTTTCTGTACATAAAATACATTTTTACAGTTGCTCCTGATTTGCAAACACATGTTCTAGTATACATACTTAGCCATTCACATCAGTAATCGGTACTTATACCAGACCTGTAGCTGGTGCAAGTGTTACGACTCAAAATCACATACCTTTGAGATGCCCAAAGCTTGAATCTGACACTGCTGTTTGCGCTTGAGCTTGGCACGCCTTTACCGTACATTGACTATGTGCATACACCCAGTCCCCTCCCCGATCCGCCCCTGAAATCATTGGATGTAGTACGGGTCCTTTTCGCTCCAAGATCAATTGGATGTTTCTGCTTTCTCTGATGCATGGTCCAGTTCTGGGCATGCACAGAATAATTGTGTGCAAAATTTGCAATGTATCACCATTTACGTTCCTTAATGAATCAGACCCTTCATGTTTATCAAGATGATAAACCAGATGTAATTATTTTTTAAGGTTAGGGTAGAGTACATAAGAGGGTGATTTAAACAAACTTGTGTTTTAAATTGAATGGAGATATTTGTAGATATGTATGAAACTAACCAGGATTCCCACAGTAACGGCGAGTGAAGAGGGAAGAGCCCAGCGCCAAATCCCCGTCCCTCTCCTCCTCTCTTATCACTTCTTCACACTCCAGAATCCAAGACTTTTCCCGTGCAGCCCCCCTTCACTGGAACGACCTCCCTCGCTCCATCCGTCTCTCTCCTACTCTATGCTGCTTCAAACGTGCACTGAAAACTCACCTCTTTCGCAAAGCCTATCAACCATCTACTTAACCACCTCACCTCCTCCACTCGCTCTCCCTTCTCTCTTCTGGTTCCCCTTGTGCCTGGTTCTGTCTACCCTCCCTTAGGATGTAAGCTCACATGAGCAGGGCCCTCTTCCCTCCTGTCTCCTCACCTGTTCTTCGGCTCCATGCTTATTGCAGCAGCCTGTCTGGAGTTTCTGAAGTATTGGTATTTTTGTTTATTGTTCTGTACTGTTTCACCCTGTATAGTCTACTGTTTGTACTGTGTACGGCGCTGCGGAAATCTTGTGGCGCCTAACAAATAAATGATAATAATAATAATAATAATATGGAAATATTTGGATTGTGTGTAAATATGTCCCTCCTATAACTGAGGATACATATTTTACTCTGCTTTTTGAGGGGATTAATATTCTCTTGGTATTATAACCTGTTTTTTTGCTCACATTTTGTAGTAACCAAGTTTTTGCCATGGCTATGCACATTATACATACATACATACAGTATGAGGACCTGATACAGAAATAAGTCTGGTGAGACTGTTTTGATTTATACTTACTTGGACTGTGAAATGTATGTCTTTACTATGCAGCAAAGGGACCTCATTTGCATTTTATGCTCTTCATGCTTTGGAGTTTAGTTTCTGAATACAAGTTCATTTAAGAAGGTGCTCATTAAGTCAGTCCTTAACATAAATGTTTCATATGGGATGAATTATTCGATTGGGAATAAGCAGTTAGTTTGTGAATCATGAACAATGTTCCCAATTAGTTATTACTTGTGTGATAGGTGATGCTGTATACACAACTATCTATTTGTTTGCTACAAATGATTATTAGTGAGGTTGATGTTATCTGTTGACTTATTGCAACACTTTAAAAGTATGTCTTGAAATGCTAATGTGAATACAGTTTGCAAACGTTTTACAGAAGGCTAACCTAGATTTAATATTTATAAATGGAAGAGCGACCATAAGGCTAAATATTTATTTAAATTTGGTTATTATGCCTCAAATTAACATTTTCATATTAGTCTGCCTTAAAAGAAAATTATATTCCTTTTTCATGAAAAATAGGATTTTTGTAGCATATTAAACTAAATATCTATTTAACATATTTACATTATAAAGGGAAAGAGGAGTGAATAGGTAATCACTTTACTATGATTTTTTCTATATTGTATCTCTGCATAACCTACACTTTGAGTATTTTCATGTAGTCACTCATTTGTGTAAAACATATTTGTTCTCAGAATTGAAAATTGTGAGGACATTTTAGTCTACCATAGAAAATGTTATGTTCCTTTTTCATAAAAAATACTTTCTTTTGGCTATTATAGTAAATATCTATGTAATGCATTTGCATTATAAAGGGAAACGGAGCAAAACAGGTAATATTTCAAGTTACTATGGTTCTTTCTATCCATTACCTACACTTTGAGTATTTTCATGTAGTCATTTATTTGTGTAAAGCATATTTGTTCACAGAATTGAAATGTTGTTTTAGAAAAATGTACTATTGCTGTTCCAAAAGAACAGTTTCAATAAAATAAAATTATTGTTATTTTTTTATTTAATTATATTTGCAAAGGCAAATGGTACAAAATTGCAATAAAAGAACTTATATAGGAAAAGACATATGTAATCATACAATCCTTTAAATTTTACATAATTAATTAATTAATTAAAAGGCGTCACAGAATTTATAACCCCTAATTCTCTAAAATCCTTGGGTCCTAGTTGCGACCAAATAAAAAAAAAACAGAGAGGTAATTAGAGTGGCATTAACCTCCTGTAGAAACAATCCGGGGATCATCCGACAATAATCTAAGCTCATACCATGACGTTGAACCAAAACAAGATTGAATTTGACCTTTAATAGATTGGGCAATGGCTAGCTCTCCCAAAGTTGAAATAAACATTTAGTTTATCTTTGTACAAGGAAGATTCTAACAAATGCATTTCAAAAATATAATATAACTTAGTTTTAAATATTGCCAAGATGACAGAGATTCTTGAGTCTACAGCTGTAATATAGTCTTTCTAGCAGCCGCAGAAAGGATCAATAGCATCTTCCTACTTCCCTTAGTCATCCTGTATGTATCAGGGTTAAATCCCAAGATCACCCACTCTGGAGACAAAGGCGGCATGTAGTTGAGCAAAGCATCAGAGGCATAATGGTGTACCTCTCTCCAAAAACATTTAATATAAGGACAATCCCACATACAATAAAAAAAAAGAAGTATGATCCATATGACACTTGAGACAATTACTAGAAACAGAAAGACCTATATTATATCTGCGGTATGGTTAAAAATACCCTCAATGAAAAATGTTATAAAATATTTCTCTATAGATGCTATAGATGTTTGAAGAAAGAATATGAAGTGAGTATAATAATGTCTTAAGAATTGCATCTAATGAAATATTAGGAAAAACGTTCAACCAATGGGATAGACCAGAATATGTTTTGGTAAAGTCAAAAGAACTTCTCAATAGTTTATAATGTAACGAAATAGCTTTCCTACCAGAAAGTGGTTTATCCAACAATCGATCAAGGTGATTACTCCAATCAACAGGATGCAAAAACTTTAATACAGTATTCACATAATGTTGAGCTTGAAAAATCGCATACACCTGTGAGTGTGGGAGAGCCAATTTATCCAAAATCTGAGGTATTATAAGAGAATCCCGTGAGGAAACATTAACTAGTGATTTAACATCTTTAATACCCCGTGTATACCAATAAATGAAAGGTTGAGAGGCTTGGCCAGATTGAAAATCTGGATTATGCAAAAAAGGAAAATACATTGAATGATAACTATTCAGGTGAAATTTACATCAAATAAAATGCCAAGTCTTCCAAACAGTCATTAAAAGTGGATTAGCTACAATATCTTTTGGAATTTTTTTGTTTGTGAAGATGCAGGAATACAGTTAAGTTTATAACGGAAATCATACTTTACTAAGATAATGCCAACATGCAACCAATCTCTTTTAAACCTTAAAGTTCCTGCATAACCATATAACTTTAAATTGGGAAAATTAATACCTCTGTCAGACATATTTTGCTGGAGTTTGACATGGACTATTCTAAGCTGCTTAGATTTCCATATACAATTTCTGAATTCTCGATTCAGTTTCTTTTCATCTGATGGTGAGATTCTCTCTCTCACAATAAAATAAAATTATCATAGCAATAGCATTACTAATTCTGTTTTGTTTATATATTTTCAATGAAGAATCAGTTCCATTACAAATTGTATCTTTATTACCTGTTAAGCATTGTGTAAGCAAAGCATTGTTCCGAAGATCTCAATAATCCTCAAGAAATGCATAATCTACTTATTATTAGTGCAAAAATAAATTGTAAAGAAACATGGGGCTACAATGGAATAAGTTCAGGTGCAATATGTTTAATACCAAAATGAGCAAACGTCTTACCTGTACTTGTGTCAATTAATCAAAAACATTTGTCCAATAGTTCTATCTTTTCCAACTATTTTGTGGGAAAGAATTAATGGAAAATGTAAGTCAAAATCTCAGAAGTCAATGTTTTCTGAAAGCTAAGTGATCACTTATGGAACTTTCAAAATCTGACAGTTCTCTACACTCTTATTTTTTTCTGGCCATTGTTATAGATAATGAAAGCAACTAAGTTTATCTAACATTGCTCATTGGCTTAAAACATCCTTCCTTCCTTCCTTCCTTCCTTCCTTCCCTTCCTTCCTTCCTTCCTTCCTTCCTTCCTTCCTCCCTCCCTCCCTCATTGCTACGGGGCATCAGTTCTATAAAGGGGGCATTGATTCGATGTTTATTACAGGGGTGTAAGTTCTATTCAGAATCCTGGGGACATGCTTATTTGATTGTGTGCATATGGATTTGTGTCCATGTGTATGCTGGGACTTGTACTTTTACAAATGCCGGAATGCAGTTACAGTCAGGGGTGTCAGTGCATTCTAGCACTTGTAGTGCCACAAAACAAATGCATTATATTATGATATTTTAACCATGATATCCAATGGCCAGGGGTACCTGGAGGAGTGGAGGAGTCCAGTGCTACTTTCTAAGTGCAGAGGCTCACTCATTTTTTCAACCCCAATCCCCCTAGAAGACATGGCCTTTAGAAAATCACATGGCTTACAAACTGAACTGCATGAAAAATTAAAATATCTGCGCTTCTTCTTTAAGTGTATATTTACATATTTTATGTAACCAAGATACAAGCGCATGGGGCACAATGTTAAATTGCGTGTCTAATGCTTCTGAGTAAAAAACATATCTGTTATTTCTAAATAAAATGACCTAACCTCTATACACACATCAAATCAATATAAACAAACTCACATTTATATAAATTTTTCATGCTGTTTCCGTGAAAAAATTATGATTGGGTATCGCCATCTAAGGTAAAGGTGATTCTTACCCTACTCTTTCCCTGCTTGGTTATTTCAAATGGTCCTCCGGGGTTCTTTTGGCCTGAATAGCCTAGTAGAAGAAATCCCCTTAATGTGTTCCCCAACAGTGCTCAATGTGCTTGGTTACAAAGTGCATGAAAACCTGTGGTTTGAGAAAACTGCACTGATATATTTCTCCCTAAGTATTCATTTTTTGTAGTACATACTAAGACAAATATGGAGAAAATAATGAAAGCATAGACATGGTAATAATATTAAGTTTTACCAAGAGGCCTACTGCACCATTTCCTAGCATCCTCCTTATGCCAAAATTCTCTATCACTTCTGAGGTAAAGCAGAGATGCATTATAAGTAATAACTCCATATTACATATGTCCTTGCTCTGTTCCAAAACATAACACTAGGTCATTATGTACATTATTACATGGAGTCCATTATGCTAATCATAATATTGCACACATAAATATATTGCAGATGACACTGCAAAATACTAAATTTATAGTTAATATTTGACACAGTAAACTTTGCATCAAAGACCAACCTCCTACCCCTTTAGCATCGCCTCCTTCAATCAATGAGTTTTTCAATTTTACTTCTAAATTGATGCACAGACTTACTTCAGATATGACTTATAATAATTATGAGAATGTGGTGGCATGGAAATTTCTTTGTTATAGGAGACATTTTTCTGTGTATTACATTACATTGATGAAAGTGTATAGGACAAGACCAAATCTCTGCCTGCTCTGTGCTGGAATTTGTTAATCTGGAATTTTCATATATATACCCATATATAGCATGAAAGCAAAAGTGGTAATTGGTAAGACTCAACATTAATATGTAAGGATATTACATTCTAGTGAGCATGAGACATTAACTGCGTATGTTTATATTACTTCATCAGCTGTGGTGAGCATGAGTCATTGTTTACCTGTCTCATTAAATTGAGATGCGCCTCCCTTCTAACCTGATTGGATCTTTGAAGTTTAAAAGGCCCTCCAGTTCTATGCAGGTTTGTCAGTGATAGAGTTTCACTCTGGCCTTCTGTCCTTTCCTGAGTGGGATTCTTCAGTTTTCTGATTTCAGCTTCAACTCTGGCTCTACTGCCCTCTATTACCCTGGCTAATAGCATGCGAAGACTTCTGACTCTGTACAATGGCAAACAACAATATAACTCAAATTAAGCACTCCGGTAAAAGATATGTTTTTTTACTCCAATTAAGCATTCCGGTATCCTGCTTACTTTGATCTCTCTCTGTGAGTACAGTATTTTGAACATTGCACAGTCTATTAAACAATGGTCAGCTGGCTAGAAAGAAAATATTTCTATAATACTCTGCCTGTTGATTACAGCACTGAGGGATTCTGGGCTTGTCTCAGTCATATTTGGTCTTTTGCTGTCTACGGGTAGATCAGGAAGATTGAATTTTCTCCATTACCAAAATTGCATTTTGTGAGTACTGTGTCTTCTTCTACAAGTCTGTGCTTTAGCTATTCTGTGTAAAGCACTACATACTGACAGTGATTTTGGAGAACATTTATTCAGTACAGCTGTCAGAGACTGCCATTAATAAAGACGCTCTTCTCTGTTTATAAATCAGTAGCAAGCTGTGTTTTAAATGTATATGATATATCGATTTCTGTGGATATTAATGTTATATTCAAATAAACTCACTGTCATTCAAGCTTCTCTCCTGCCTCTTTTTATCATTGACTTACCGCACAAAGGGCCTGAGTCATTAAGGAGAGCAAAGCATAAAAAAGGAGTAACTTTGCACCTGGGCAAAACCATGATGAAATGAAGGGGGGGGGATGCATTTAAAATGTGGGGACAGATTTATAGTTGGGGTAGGGCATGTCCTAGATCAACTTTAAATTTCAGTGTAAAAAGAAAGCTATCAAGTGTTTGTGTGCTGCATGAAAAAAACGCCAGTATTTAACTTATATGCAAAACAATAAACTAATTTGCACCCCTTGCATAGTAACATGGTTTGTCCGGGATCAAACTTGCTCTGTTTTAAGTAGTTACAAAATAATTCAAAATAATTCTCAGAATGAAATGCAGCTAATTTGTTCATGCCCACTGTTAATCTCTAAATTCAAATTTTGTAGCACTAGGAGAAAGGATATATGTTAAAACAAAATTGGTGGGTGTTTCTTGAGCTGCATATATAGATATATTTCTATCAATCTAGTTTTCTTTGAGTGTTCTTAAAAGTATTGTACCTTAATTACTGTCTAGTGATGCTGTATATTAAAAAAGGAAAGCATTGTAAAATAATATATAATTAATTAAGTCATATTCATTTAAAATAATTTTTAATAAGATCAGCATGTCAAAGGAATGCACATTACAAAAGTGCACTGTTGTGTTTCATTAAGAAAGATAAGAAGATTACATTATAAAACATAGTAGGGAATTTGCAAAACACATTTCAGTTGTTAAATATTATGCTCAAATTTATTTGGATTATTGGCTTTACATGTAAAAGATAGATAAACAAATAATAAAGATAAAATGTATTTAAGAAATACAAAAGATAAATATACTAAATAAGCAAGAAAAAATATCTGTGTGTAATTAGATTTGACAACATAAGCTTATAAAATTGTTTTGCTTTACAAAAGTACTATAAGATTAGCCTGTCAAGACTTAAAATAATACAATATGTGAATAAACAAATCTAGAAACTTGTGTATGCTTTGACTGACATCTTAGCAGGTGGGTGATTTTAGAAACTGACTACAGACAAGCAGTCATCAGATCACATGCTTCAGGCACTCACCAGAACCTGCTGGCTTGCAAGAATGCTAATTATCACCTTTCTATCCTCCTAATTAACTATGAGGAGGCAAAGCAGGAAAACGCTCTATTGCTAACCTGACTGCATAGTAAAGACATACTGCACGTTAAAAAATATAATAATCATAAAATTAAATAAATAAATACTTGTGAACAACAGAGGCCAAATCAATTATTCATTTTACAAGGTACCATGTGGGATTCAACCTTTATGCAACATTACACATGAATGATGTACAGATGAAGGGTCTCATTTAGAGTCAGGAGAAATCCAGTTAAAGTAACCAAATTTGCATCTGGTTAAACCCTGTTGTGATACAAGCATTGCATTAAGGGAAAATATTGCCTACTTTTGCATATATACAGACATGGAAGTTGCTAAATCAATTAATAGGTTCACAGCAGGTGCTGAAAAGGGTGAGGCTATCCAGAAAGAAAAATATACAGAGAAAAATTGCCCAGCAACATGGCTGTTAACCGGTAAAAGAACTGTTATTTTACTTGTACATATATTGCAGAATTCTCAGTGACACATATTTGCAAATGTATGGTAAGCCACCTGCCCCATCAAGGCGCTACAGTTAATAGGGTGGTCCTTAACAATTAAAGTCCCTATATTGGGTCAAACATTCATGTGTTTTAAATGGAGAGCTTTAATAAATTCGGAGCCAATACTCCTGGAACAATTGACATGTATCATTCCACGTGAAGTGCATTGCAGGGATGATGTGCTTGAATTCATACAGGTAATCATGTAAGGTCTTTAAATCTTCTTATCCAGTGGACTTGATTTATTATGTGATGTGATACGATTTATTTTTAACTGTGTTTATAATTAAAACAAAAATGATGACATTATTTGTCTATGTGTATGGTGATATTTGTAGAAATAGCTATATAAGTTACAATAGTAATCATCATTTTAATTGGCTGAAAAAATGTTCCTTTTGGTCAGATGAAACATTTTAAAAGAAATTGTACTGATAAAGATATTTTGAAAAGCCAGATTATGGACATGAAAGAATCATTTGCCAAAAAGGCCTACAAAAAGGAAATTTTAGATAAGGCAGAAGAACAACTTGAAAAAATCAATACCTTGCCACCCAAAAATGTATCCCTTAAGACCTATACTTCTACTCATAATTTGTCCTTTATATCTCAATATAACAAATAACAAAGAACACAAGAAGGTTGAACACATAAGAAGGTTGAACACATATTTCATAAATATTGGGGGATTTTAAAGAAAGATACTGTGATTGGGGAACTTTTGCCTGATATTTATTTTCGCTTCTATATTGTGGGAGCTACCGGATACAAAGAATCCATCCGTAGTATGTGTATTGATGTGATCGATACAAGAATCGTTTCTGTAAGCATATTTTCATTGGGAGTCTCCATATCACCATATGAATTCTTTTACACGGGTGATGGATATTGATTCAACCTTCTTCCTTTTAATAGAGGACTATTTTATTTAGACTTACTACGCTATGTAATGTATTTTTTGAGTTTGTCTTAGAAATATTTCTAGTAGTGAACTATACATTTTTACTCGAGGATCATCAAGATCTGACAGTTTGTGGATTAATGTAACATATATTATCTTGTTTGATTTGCCTTCTTTTGGGGACATTGTGGAGTTCTCTTATATGCAACAGGCAGCACGCATATATCTATTGCCTTTCTTCAATAGCGTAGTCAGACAATCCAAGGTCAAAGTTAGGTGCAAGCAAAGTATCCGAAACAGAATGCAGGGAAAGGTTAGGGAACCAAAATGTTAAAAAGAGCATTTTGATTAACGTTGAATTGATCCCTCAAACAAGGCTTGCAGGTACCGAGATTTTGACCCTACACTATACAATTATTTATCCACCTTTCTTTCTCCTTTGAATTTAATAAATTTGGAGCCAATATTCCTGGAACAATTGACATGTATCATTCCACTATAAGTGCACTATAGGGATGATGTTCCTGATTACATACAGGTGCTAATGTAAAGTCTTTAAATCTGCTTATCCAGTGGACCTGATTTATTATGTGATGTGATACATTTTAATTTCATCATAAGTCTTAGCCAGTGCTGAATACTGTCCATGTATTGGATAAAAATGTCTAGAGGGGTCAGGGAAGTCAAAGTTCACAAACTAGTCAAGTAGTACAGATAAAATCAGAATCCATGAGGAATGGGCAGGAGCTAAGCTAAGGTCACAACAAGTAGTCAAGCCAAAAAAGTAATAGGATAAGAGAAGCAGGTTACAGGAACTTGGAATAGGTAAGGAACGCTGGAGCTAGGGTGAACCTTATAATCTGGCATCCTAGTTGTGCCAGAGATCTCATTATATAATTGGGGTCCTGGCTGAATCGCACGGAGAGAAGCATCCCATCACTTAGTAATGGGACGCACGCATGCACAGCGATAAGAAAGCCAACTGGGTGGAAGTTGCATCCTGTTGCTAGGCGACATAGAAGGGAACCGTCCCTGTACAGCGAGAAAGGTACATGGACGGCACCTGACACAGCTATTATTATTATTATTATTATTATTATTATTATTATTTATTTATTTATAAGTTGACAAAGATTCCATAGCGGCACACTATAAGCAAGTCACATATAGATAAGGTCATATACATAAGTAGCAAAGTTGAGTGTGAGTAATGCTATGGGGACTCACACACAGTGTAACAAAAGACATGATAGGATGTATTAGGTAATCAGACAGTAGAAAGACATGAGACAATAGGCAGAGGGGACCCTGCCTATGAGAAATTACATTCTAAAGGCAGGGTGTCACTCACCGGACTGTTAGTGCCTCTAGGTTGGGACATGGGTCTCTCTCGCTCCTGCCAGTGCCTCTCCTGAGCCGCGGCCCTCCGCCATCTTGACTAAGATTGCGCATGTGCAGAAACCCTAAACTGTTAATACCTCGCCTCTAGTCTCATTGGTTAATTAATCAGCTCTCAGTACTTAAGGCACCTGTTGCCCTATTACCTTTGCCTGTTTTTGGTTCTCATTCCTTGAGACTCTGAGGTGTTTCTTGTTTCTGCTCATGTTATCCGTTTGCTTCTGGACAAGTCTCCTCTCCACATCGGTAGTAGAACTTACCCGCTGCAGACTACTCTCGCTACCTCCGTTACCTGCCTGCTTCTGGACAAGTCTCCTCTCCACATCGTTAGTAGAATTTACCCGCTGCAGACTACTCTCGCTACCTCCGTTATCTGCCTGCTTCTGGACAAGTCTCCTCTCCACATCGGTAGTAGAACTTACCCACTGCAGACTACTCTCACTACCTCCGTTACCCGCCTGCACCTGGACAAGTCTTCCCTTCACATCAGTGGTACAACTTGCCTATTGCAGATCACTCACGTTTCTCCGTTCCACGCCTGCACCTGGACAAGTCTTCCCTTCACATCAGTGGTACAACTTGCCTATTGCAGACCACTCACGTTGCTCCGTTACATGCCTGCACCTGAACAAGTCTTCCCTTCACATCAGTGGTACAACTTGCCTATTGCAGACCACTCACGTTACTCCGTTCCACGCCTGCACCTGGACAAGTCTTCCCTACACACCAGTGGTACAACTTGCCTATTGCAGACCACGCCCGTTACTCCATTCCACGCCTACACCTGGACAAGTCTTCCCTTCACATCAGTGGTACAACTTGCCTATTGTAGACCACTCACGCTATTCTGTTACACATCTGCGCTGGACAAGTCTCCTCTACATATCCGTGGTAAAACTTACCAGCTGTAGACCATTCATGTTTCCTTGTGATATAGCTACTACTCTGTACGGTACCTATTGGCTGGACTAAAGTCTACAAGTGCCTCTGTATTGTAGATGCAAGTCGCTGACTTTTCTACTATATTGTTGATTGGTTGTTGCCTAACGTTATCCAGTTATCAAGTACTGGCCTGCTATATGCTACCTGTGTGCTAAGGCACTTGGACTCTTTTCTCATTTGATCCTGTTTACTAAACTGCTGAACCATCATAGTTCCACGGTGCCAAGACTCAGCATTTATACTATTGACATTCCTTTCCTCTATTCTACTGTATGGTTCCACTGATTCACCACACTCTTCTGGAAAGACTTTCCACTAGATTGTGGAAAATGGCTGCAGGGATTCACATTCATTTAGCCACAAAAACATTAATGAGGTTGGGCACTAATGTTGGGCCATAACCCCTGGCTCGCAATCAGTTTTCCAATTCATCCCAAAGACGTTCAGTTGGTTTGAGGTCAGGACTCTGATCAGGCCAGTCAAGTTCTTCCACACCAAACCTGGTAAACCATTTTTTGATGGACTGCTCTTAGTGACTGGGTGCATTGTCAAACATATACTGGAAAATACCCTCCCAAATTGGTGTCACAAAGTTGCAAGCACACAAGTGTGTCATTGTATGCTGTAGCATAAAGGTTTCCCTTCTTTGGAAATAAGGGGCCCAGGCCAAACCATGAGAATCAGTCCCAGACCGTTATCCACCTCCACCAAACTTTACAGTTCATAGTACAGGTAGGACACATTCTCTGGCAACTGCCAACCCCAGATTTATGTGTCAGACTATGAGATTGTCAAATGTAATTCTTAACTCTAGAGAATGTATTTCCACTGCTCCAGAGTCCAATGTCACTCCATTGTTTGGCATTGTGCATGGTGATCTGATGCTTGTGTGTAGTTGCCTCGCCATTTAAACCCAATCCATGAAGTTCCAGACTGACAGTTCTTGCACTGACATTGATTCTGGAGGCAGTTTGGAACTTGGTAGTGAGCATTGCAGAGTTACAGTTGACTAAGGCAGCTCTAACAAGGTAGAAATTTAAGATACTGACTTTTTTAAAGGTAGCATACTGTGACAGTGCCACATTAAAAGTCACTGAGCACTTCAGCACAACCAATTCTACTACTTATATTTGACTATGGAGATTGCATGACTGTAGGCTTGATTTTATTCTTCTGTTCGCACTGGGTATGGTTGAAATGACGGAACACAGTAATTAGAAGGGATGCCCACATACTTTTGGCCATGTAGTGAATTAGATGCACTCTTCTAGATTATATTTAAACAATTAATTATCCATTAAGACAGTCAAATATCAAGCACAGTAGTGAAAGGAGTATATTTGTTTGACTACAAGTGAAACTTCCCTTTCTTATTATTCCTAATGTTGAATTTGGAAAATAAGGATTTATGTTTGTATTTAGGAATGAGGGTGCTTCTATATTCTGACTATCCTATTTATGGAAAAAAAAATTGCACAATGATCCTAAAATAACACATAAGAGAAGTAATTTTGATATAACAAATTGCACAATATAACTAAGTAAAATTATTTAAATTAGGTATTGTGAATTTATCTAAATTAACTCACTTTCATGTATCTCAGCTGCAAAAGCAAAGTAGCATAGTTTAATTTATTAGTATCAACAGAAATATATATGTAGAAATAGTATAGACACAGGGCCTGATGGTGAGTTGGAAGTAGCGTAAAATGCACAAATTTGTACTGCAGATGTACAGAACACAAGCTACACATATATGCATGTATGTAGTGTTGCACATATCTACATTGTGATTGGAGAGGCCAGAAGGGGGAGGGAAGGGGTAATCAAATGTAGGCCTAGTAAAGTAAGGGCATGTTCATGTAAATATAGTTGAGGCAAACAAAAAGAAAGAGTCATATACTCCTGTCAGAAGCTGTATCTTTTGAATCTTCTATAGAGTAGGTGCAAACACAGGCTGATAATGATTATGATAGTCCCCAACACTGATAGGTGCTTTCCAAATTGATCACATATATATTATAGGTTTGTGTCTTTTAATTGTAATTTTTTTTTTTTGCTACTTTAATTCGTATATGACAGGGACTTGTAATATCTCCTGTATCTGTAAGCCTAATAGTGAATATGTTTTTCTCTGTAAAAACAAATGTTAACAAAATTTTCCTATGACCTGGTTGCGGATATGTGTAAGTGGGTGTATGTATGCCTGACATAAGCAAATATACAGAGTTGGATGCATCTTGAGATGCCTATGATTCAGCTTAAAGCATAAATACCTTATTTTATGGACGGCTATTTTGAGAGTAAATCACGCCCAACATGCGTCCAACGCAGCATCAGGTTCATAATGCTCACCTAAAAGATAATTAAGCAATCAAATAATAATTTTCACTGTGCACATTTCTTTATTGGTTTTATATTATTTTAAGTTAGTTCAGTTTGTGCATGCAATGTCTTATATGAGTATACAATTGTTAAAAAACCAATAAAGAAAAGGAACTATTTATCTAGCATCCAAACTAAAGATGTATTTTTTTGAACAAAAGGACAGACTGAATTAATAAATAAATCTTTGTTTCTATGCTAGTAATAAAAAAAAAAATTCTTATTTTTTTACTCATTTCTACGAAAATGCAGAGTACCAGAAGGAATATGATTGTGCGTTTTTTTGTCATAGTTTTTTTTACTGTAATGTAATTATTTTTATGCCTTTCTTTCAAAAAAGAACCGATCCCATGTTTAATGTTATTTTGTTTATAAAGTGTTTTTAATTTAGCAAATGGGTTTTAGAGAGGTCTGTAGTCAGGAAATCTCTTGTCACCTGCTGTCTTCTTTAAATGATTCTACTTAGAAGTATAACAGAAATCCAAGTAATTAGATAATATAGAATGGTGACAAAAGAAACTGCACATGGTTAAAAAAATAGCTGTATAAATCTGCTAATAATGTGTGACTCTCCATTGACTGTATTTCATATGAATCACATGTTGTGCGCTGATAGTACTTCTAAACTGTCAATCTGACAGTCTTCAGTGCAACAATCTTAGAAAAGATAGGCATATGCACAGGCTCCAGGAAAAAACTGACATATGCAAGAAAATACAATTTTATGAATTCACTTGTTGCAAATAAAACTAGATCAATTTAAAAGAAAAAAAAAAAATAGAAAAGAAAGTCGGTGCTCTAAAATAAACAATATATAAATAACTATGGGGTATATTTACTACACTGCGGGTTTGAAAAAGTGGAGATGTTGCCTATAGTAACCAATCAGATTGTAGCTGTAATTTTGTAGAAAACACTAAATAAATGAAAGCTACAATCTGATTGGTTGCTATAGGCAACATCTCCATTTTTTTTCAAACCCGCAGTTTAGTAAATGTACCCCTTTGTGTCAGTATATACATAAGTAGTAGAATTTTGTGCACAATATAGCTATATTGGGATAAACACACCTGCCAACGTCAAGACATCTCCTGTAGGTGAATCCCTAACATGTGCACAAAATGATCTGCTTATGTATATACTGATTAGAAATGGTCACTGACCCCCGTGTTTTGGTTTTGTATTCGGTTTTGGATCTGGATTACCGTCGTGTTTTGGTTTTGCAAAACCGCCCTTGTGTGTTTGGTTTTGTTTGGTTTTGTTTTGCAATTTGTTAAAAAAATTACATTTATTGGTGCTAAAATAACATAATTTAGGTATTATTTTGTAGCTACATTATTATTAACCTCAGTAACTCTAATTTCCAGTCATTTTTTATTCAGTTTTGACCACCTCCTATGTCACAATATGATTTTCATACACTTGAAAAGAAAAATTGCTGCAGTTCTTGCCAGTGATAACAAAAAGGCAATTGTCATGCCTGGGCATAAGACCAAAAATCCACCGCTTAAGTGTGAAATTAATTTTACACAAATCCTGGCAAGAGTTGTCTATCCATTTGTAGCGTTTTTAAAGCCACACTCAGTAGAGGTAGGGACCTTAACCATCTGGGATCCTCATCCATGTTTCATCATTTTTCAGCAAGTTCTTGGAAAACTGTTGGGAAAATCAGAAACTTAGGTTAAAAAAATAACAACAAGCAGTCCAGCATAATCTACCTCCCTTCTCTCATCTACATCTCAGCACCTGCAATCTCCCCCCCCCCCCAACACCTTCATAATCAATATCCCCTGAAAAAACAATTGGCAGTTAAACAATCCTTTGCAAGAGGAAGCAAGAATTAAAGTGTCACCCAGTTGCAAAGCGGATCACAGACGCCCTGGGTACTATGCTAGTGTTAGATCTGCGTCCAATGTCCACTATTAATACAGTTGGTTTAAGACATTTAATTGAGGTGTTCTGTCCCTGTTAGCAAATGTCATCACTATACCATTTTTATTAGAAAAGCTAATTCTCTCCTGTCCCGGAAAGTTCCTAAAAATTTAATTATTGGGTGACAAAATGGCATTCTACCCACTGGACACTTAACCACAGATATGTGGACAACTGGGCAAACTAAAGATTATATGACTGTGAAAGCCCACTGGGTTGGTCATTCGCCTTCCCCAGCATGGACAGCAGCAGCATGTACCCAGGTACGTCACATTTTTGAGAAGTAGGCTACTCTGCGTATCAGTGGCTTCAGTAAGAGGCATACAGCTGACAAACTGTTCCAAAAAGTAAGGTATGTCATCGAAAGATGGCTAATCCTGCTTGCACTCTCGTGAGGATATGTAATTTCTGATTACGACCACAATATTGGTCAAGCTTTACAGCGGGGTTGAATGCCATCACATTTCCTGTTTTGCACACACTATCAACTTGGTGTTACAGAACTTTTTAAAAATGACATGCAGGAGATGCTGTTTGTGTCCAGAAACATTTAGGGTCAATATCTGGTTTCTGCAACAGCATGTAGGAGAATGCAGCAGCTGCAAGATGACTAGCATTTGAGGCAGGGCCGGTGCTAGGGTTCGCGGCGCCCTAGGCAAAATTTTGCCCCCGCGCCCCCGCCCCCTGAACACACTGAATAAAAAAATAATTCGATTTTTGCTTACCTTTTCTTCCTCTAGCTGCTCCTCGCGATGCATGCTGAGAGGGGAGGGGAGGGGGACGTCGGGAACAACTTTATTCACACTGTCTGTCAGTGACAGACAGTGTGATACTTCAGAGGCGCCGCCGGACAGACTATCACATGATCACTGACGTCACTGACGTGTGAGATGCGCTGCGGACATTGAAAAACAGCGGCGGCTAGTCAGCAGCACCCTGCAGGACCCGGCGCCCTAGGCAAGGTCCCGGCGCCCTAGGCAACTGCCTAAGGTTGCCTAATGGGAGCGCCGGGCCTGATTTGAGGGGAATATACTTTAGTCCAGCAAAGTAGTTACCTGTGAAGAAAGTGCAGACACGGTTAGCTTGAGTCAAGTGATTGCCTTAATAATACATTTTGAAAAAGTGCTACAGAAAATTATAGTGTGAAATAAAACAAAGTAAATGTGCTAACTATATTTTAATTGTCGATTAAATACTTAATTTTCTTTGCAAGGATTCCAGAATTATCAACATCTTGTTTTTACGTCTTCTCCTTCAGTTTCTCTGGCAACTGCTTGTTGTAAAAAAAATTGCTTTCCCAAGACACCCAGTGGTGATGCAGATGAGTTCGCACAACATTTTGATATTTGCTCTGCTGTAAAAGAATTGTCCAAAAATCGTGACAGCTCTGCCCTAAAATCAACTAGTCATTCCCTTTGGAAGGCCATTATCGCTAATTACATCATACTACACAGAATTCTATGATGGTGGGATGAATTAGTATTGTTTGAGGAAGATTATCACTAAACCCTGCCACCTCTCCTGTTTCGCAGTGAGCTATGGTACAATAAAATGTAACTGCAGATTTTGACCAAGACTGTCAGCCCTATTATTTCTATTTCAGCAATTACAATTAGCAATGGAGCAATGGAGCTCTTCTCTTTGGGTGTTACCTATATAACGCAGCACAATTTGCCTGCAAAATCTACAGACAAGCCTGCTTGTCTTCCTCTTCATCAATGACTCATAGCAATTGAGCACTCGTCTTCGGGTGTATATTACACCCAAACATTATTAGTGAAAATTAGGAAAAATACAGTTTAATCCTTGATAGGCCCTCCACCATCCTTTGCATGTTAATAGTAGGATTGGTTGGAGTTATGGTCGAGGTCACACATTTTTTTGACAAATCCTTCAAACCAGCCCAGATGTCAAACTGTTGTGGTCTGCCACCTGCGTCATCCCTGCTTGTGTTTGGAAAGTGCAAATTGGTGCCAGAACCTCATGTGCCAGAACTGCTGCCACTGGTGCCACACTTCTGCCTCTGGTGCAGGACTTACACAATCAACCGCTTCATCATCAGCGCCCTCGTCGGATACCCAAATCTCCCCCACATCCTCTTCTAAAGACAAAGTGTCATCATCACTTTGTGTATCACCGGCTACACTCGGGCTGTTCAGGCACACATCAGCAGAACTGCTGAAAGGGCCCCTCTTTACGGGTACACTAACAGAATGCTCATGATTAGACATCCCACTGTTGGATGGACTCTCCACAGGGATTGGTGTCATTTCTGATTCAGAGCAAACATTATCCTCTAATGCCTTACTGTTATCTTGCAGCTCGGCTTTGACGCGTAACAGTAGTTGTGCACCACTTGTAGGCTCGTTAACATTTTTGGATCTGCCACTAATAGAGAAAGGTGAAGGCCTCATTCTCTCTTTGCCACTGCATGTGTAGAATGGCATGTTGGCAATTTTTTTTTTATCGGCACTTAACTTTTCCTCAGTTACACTTCTTTTTCGATTCAACACAGTAAAAAAAAATTTGGGGTGTTTTTTTTTTACTGATTTCAAAACACTGTGTACTTTGACATCACCTTGCCCAGATGACGTACTGGGAACACTACCATCAGGACTGGTGACAGAACCTGGTTGCTCATTCTGTTCATATGTGGACTGCTTTGAATATATTCTGAGCCCAAAGCACTTGTAGTTCTACAAATTGTTTTAGATACTGCTGAAAAATATGACTTTTGACAGCCAGAAATATTAATGCAAAGAAATGGGGGACACCCCAAAAGCACTTGGGAGTGCTAAAAATTATTTTGTAAATCTGCTGACAGATAATACTTTGGACAGCCAAAAATATTTATGCACAATTATGGGGGACACCCCAAAAGCACTGGGGAGTGCTAAAAATTATTTGGTAGATACTGCTGACAGATAGTAATTTTGACAGCCATAAATATTTATGCACAATTATGGGGGACACCCCAAAAGCACTGGGGAGTGCTAAAAATTAGTTGGTAGATACTGCTGACAGATAGTAATTTTGACAGCCAGAAATATTTATGCACAATTATGGGGGACACCCCAAAAGCACTGGGGAGTGCTAAAAATTAGTTGGTAGATACTGCTGACAGATAGTAATTTTGACAGCCAGAAATATTTATGCACAATTATGGGGGACACCCCAAAAGCACTGGGGAGTGCTAATAATTAGTTGGTAGATACTGCTGACAGATAGTAATTTTGACAGCCAGAAATATTTATGCACAATTATGGGGGACACCCCAAAAGCACTGGGGAGTGCTAAAAATTAGTTGGTAGATACTGCTGACAGATAGTAATTTTGACAGCCAGAAATATTTATGCACAATTATGGGGGACACCCCAAAAGCACTGGGGAGTGCTAAAAATTAGTTGGTAGGTACTGATGACAGATAGTAATTTTGACAGCCAGAAATATTTATGCACAATTATGGGGGACACCCCAAAAGCATTGGGGAGTGCCAAATATTGAAAAGAAAAAAAACCTCTATCCTCCTCTCTTCTCTAGCGATTTTTGTTACAACAATTGGAATCAAAATATTGGATTCTCTGTCGCTGCTCTAATCAGCCTGTGACTACACCCTGCTCTCTCCCTCTGTCAAATGGTGATGGATTGCTGTGGAGGCGGGTATTTATAATCTTGAAGTATCGCGAGAACCGAGCCCCGAGATCCGACGACGTCACTATGACATTCGGCCTCGATTTGGATTCGGAGCGGGTGGGAGAGTACCGAGCTACTCAGCTCGGTACTTGGATACCCAAAGTTCGGGTGGGTTCGGTTCTCGGGGAACCAGACCCGCCCATCTCTAATACTGATACATAGTGATTTATATATTTTTTATTTTAGAGCGCCAAACTATTTTTTTTTTTTTTTCACATACACAGTGGTCTTAATTGTTCTAGCTGCACTTTTAAATTTATTTTATTCACTTACATATTTCATTAATTTAAAGAAGCGCAGTTGGTGAATTTGTTTTGCACCAGTGTCTGAAGATGGATATGGTTTTGTGATTTCATGTTGAGAATGACCATTGTTATCTAGGTGGTAACAGAGAAGTTTATCTTCTTGATTTTTAAAAAAAGTTTTCATGATCATTCACACTTTTTCCCTGGCAAAGTATTTTCACTCAACACCCATCAGAATGAATGACCAATATACTGCCCAATCCTAAGAAAAGGATTGCATAATATTTATTTTGTACTTTTTAGCTTCATTTGTCAGCGTTGATCACACCTTACTATTTTAGGTTCTTTATTCGTTTGGCATCAACATCACAACTTTTTCCTGAATCAAATAATATTTCTCTAATTATTTTTTTAGTGCCTCCTTTGACAATCTCTTTGGGTGCTGTCATCTTGGCTGTGTCAGGATCAGCGTGGCAGATATGCCATGTCTTACCTCTCGGGACAAGCCACTTCTCACAGCTTGCCTCCACTACCATACTTCTGTCTTCGCCTGTCTTGCTCATTCTCTACATCTACTTCTCATATTGACTATTGGAATCTTATACGATCTAGTATCCTGACTTCTTATCTTACTTTCCAACAACCTACCCAATATAAGGCTATAAAAATTACCTATTGATTCTATAATTTTATGTTAATTCCTGCTCATTTGTATACTTTGTCTTGGTCTCTATTAATTTCAGTATAAGTTAAAAAAAAATCTTCTAATAACATACAAATCTCTGTACTGTACACATTTATTGGTGCAGTCTGTACTCCCAGCATAGCTGCTCTGTATGTACCTTTCACTACCATTACTTTGTCATAGCTGATACACTTTACCATCACTTCTCCCTACCTCTGTAATGCTATCTTGCTGAAGATTTGTCAATGAAATCCCAAGTAAAGTCTTACCTCGTTGAAGTTTTGAATACTAAACGATACTAGTATATACTTAATGATCACCCATATGAATTTGTCCTCAAATAGACACTAAAATAATTCTAGTGTATGTCTATCTGTTACACCATTTAGATTGTAAGGGCAATGAACTTCTATTTCTACTTGTTATTTAGATTACAGTGCAACTTTTTATATTTTATTACCCATGTTATGCCTTCAGTATTGTTTTTTTTTATATATATCCATTTTTTTCTCTGTAAACTCCACCAACCGGGTAGCCTAGTATCAGCTTAACTGAACAACTCAGTCCTCCGTAGTTAGATTTCAATGCACCCTTGAAAAAGGTGAGGGCTTCATCTTAGATCTCACATGGTCAGTAAGGGGTAAAATATATTTCTCCCCTCAGCATAGCTTCAATGATAAGAATTTCTATTTTAATGCTTGCATTGCATCACTTCTGTTTAAATGATAATTGCATTCTACAATTTTGTTTCCATAGATTTACCACTTAAATTTGCATGTCCTTCTATTACTATAATAAACACCATTCTTCAGATCTTCACATCTAGATTGGATTATTAAAGTAGGAATGGTTATGCTGTCTGGCTAACTATATTCAGACCAAAGGGAAGTTTATAGTGAGGACAGGACAACCCATGTATAAAGATACAGAGTGCCAGATGGTATATGATGGTGTGCTTTGTGTCAGTGCTTACTGTAATGTTATTTTGATACTTTGCTGTTATGACTGAAACTATCTCATGTCTAAATTTACATAATTTATAAAGTAATTTAAAATTAGCAAATATTTTCCGGAGAGGCCTGTAGTCAAGTGAAATCCTTGCCACCTGCTTTTACGCCAATTAGATTTCCATTTGCTACTTTAGTATGAATGATCCACTATAATGGCACATTTCCCTTTTCTGTAACTTGTAGTTTTGTGAACTACAACATATTTAGCCCATTAATGTCTACCCAATCCCTATTTTTTTTGGATGGGCATGGGCTTTATTACATTTCTGCATAGTGTTCATTGAAACTTCCACATCCTGTATCCCCCCCCACTATTCAAATGATCCATGGGATCCCCCTGTAGGAGATAGTGAAAGTTAACTGTTTATTTCAGCGCAAGCATGAGGTAGCACATCACGTCTATTTATAGTAAACATACAGGTGCTGTAAAAAATAAAATTTTAGTGATGCCTATCAATGTCTATTCTGACCTATTATTGGACAATCTAAAAAAAAAAAAAAAAAAAATAGAAAATGGAACTTTCAAACCCCTTGATATATATGCGTGTAAGTATATATATATATATATATATATATATATATATATATCTATCTATCTGTAATATAAATGCATAGTGGCGTGTGTTAGTCAGTCTGTCTGTGTGTGTGTGTGTGGAAAAAATAAAACCAAGCTGCAGTGCCACCTGCTGGGCAGAGTTACACACTGACCTACTAAATTCTTAGTGTGTGTGTAAAAAAAAATTCAGAAAGGGCTGAAATTTGCTATACTAAGATGTTTTTAATTTGTTAATTTAATTTGTTAATTGTTAAAAGTGTTTATAAAGATTTAAAATATATATATATATATTTCTTGAAGGAGAAGTGACAGTTGGGAGTGATTGGTGGTTGCAGGGGGTGACAGTGGGGAGTGGTTGGTGGTTGAGGCCTGGGCTATGGCCCAAATGCATGACAAAAATCTTTTTAACACCTTAAGCAGCTTGATTTGACTAGAATGCATGAGTATCATGCACGGGTTAACTTGTATATATATATATATATATATATATATATATATATACACACACACACACACACACACACAATTATTAAGTTGTGGTGTTTAAATCAAACCCATTGCCAGAGGTGTATAAAATCAAGCACCTAGCCATGCAGTCTCTTTTTGCCATCATTTGTGATACAAAAATGGTTCATTCCGAAGAGCTCAGTGACTTCAAGCATGGTACGGTGACAGGATGCCACCTTTGTAATAAGACAGTTCATGAAATTATATTCCACTGTCAACTGTAAGTGGTAATATTAGAAAGTGGAAGCGTTTAGGAACAACAGTAACTCAGCTACGAAGCGGAAGACCAGGTAAAATCACAGAATGTGGTCAACAACTTCTAAGGTGCATGGTGCACAGAAATCGCCAAAGCTCTGCTAATTCCATAGCTGAAGAGTTTTGAACTTCCACTGGCATTGTAAGCACAATGTAAGCACAAAATTTGTGCAGCAGAAACTTAATGGAATGGCCAAGCAGCTGTATGCAAGCTTCACATCACCAAGACCAATGCTAATGGGGGGGTGTAAAGCACACCAACACTAGACTGTGGAGCAGTGGAAACATGTTCTATGGAGTGACAAATCATGTTTCTTTGTTTGGCAGTCAGATGGGAGAGCCTGGGTTTGGTGGATGCCGGAAGAATGTTACTTGCCTGACTGCATTATGTCAACTGTGAAGGTTGGAGGAGGAGGGATAATGGTATGGGGCTGTTTTTCAGGGTTTGGGCTAGGCAACTTGTCTCCAGTGAAGGGCAATCTTAATGCTTCAGCATACCAAGTCATTTTGGACAATGCTATGCTTTCAACTGTGTGGCAACAGTTTGGGGAAGGCCCTTTTCTATTCCAACATGACTGTGCGCCACTGCACAAAGTAAGGACTACACAGACATGGTTTGATGAGTTTGGTGTGGACGAACTTGACAGGTCCGTAAGGAGCCCTGACCTCAACCACATTGAACACCTTTGGGATGAACTGGATGGAAGATTGCGAGTAGGCCTTCTCGTCCAAAATCAGTGCCTGACCTCATAATTGCTCTACAGAATGAATGGGCACATATTTCCACAAAAACACTCCAACATCTTGTGGAAAGCCTTCCAAGAAGAGTGGAAGTTATCGCTTCAAGAGGGGGACCAACTCTATATTAAAGTGTATGTATTTAAATACAATGTCATTGCGTGTCATTACAGCCCCTGTTGGTTTAATGCTCAAGTGTCTGAATAAATATATATATATATATATATATATATATATATATATATATGTGTGTGTGATCCATAGTTATTCAACCAATGAACAGACCAGTACCAGCTGTAGGAAAAATACAAAATTTAATAGAAAAAAATGTAAAGATACATAACGGTAGTATGCCCTACTGTGATGTGTCTTTTTAGTTTTTTCTCCAACATTTTGTATTTTTCTTATTGCTGGTGCTGGTCTGTTCTTGAACAACTATGGATCTTGTTTTTGGAATTATGAACTATGCGCAGATTTTCAAGTTTTGATTTACTTATTGTGAATTGAGTGCATCCTCATGTGTATAAGTATATATATATATATATATATATATTGTGACAGAGTCACTGGAAGGAGGCTAGATACAGAGGTATGTGTCCCAGGCTTCCACCATTGTATACATAATGCCCAGTCTGGGTCTTCTGATCTATCAGTCTCTAACAGACTGATCAAGGGATGCACCTGTGAGGTGCTTGTAATAAGGCAGCTGGGATATGTAGCCAGGGTCTCAGACTAAGAGGAGTTGAGCTGCCTCCTGAGACACTCTGCTGCAGTGAGCAGCGATATACATATGATTTGGTGTGTTTGTGGGACATAAGGTCCTACACATGAGAGAGAGTTTCCATAAATGTATTAGCTAGAAGCCAGACGGCTAGGATTTTATTTGTGTTTTGTTTTTATTTACAAGCTGGTGAATAAACTGGCTGTGGCTGTTATCCTGAAACTTCTGGACTCGTGTGTCTTATTGCTGCTGTTCACCCAGGAGATGATACCTGTTCCCCTGATTATACTATATATGGTAGAGAATTGACTTGCAAAGATCTGTCTGCGCAGATCAAGAATAGCAGCCGTCTTGGAGATACTTACAGAAACCAGCTCTGTGTGTGTGCTTGGAAAGTTTAAAAGAGACAGACTGTGGGAATAAAGCAGCTAGAAATTGGGATGTTTATGCACAGCAACAGTGTGATCCAGAGAACCACGTGGATGTGAATAATAAATCCTACTGTGAAATACTGTTCAAACAGATTAGCTGCAAACATGATTATTTGAAAGGAGTTAAATGTTGTCAGTAAAAACTCACTATTTCTATTGGAAAAACAGAAGTGTATGGCAAAGAAATCAACAGTTTCATGGATTGAATTAATTGCTCTAAAACAGGGCTGCTTGCTTAGTAATTAATACAAATTTCTTTGTGAAGCCATTCTCCATGTTTAGAAAGATGGAATTAGTGCAACCATTGCATTGCATTGCAGTTTATGTGATTTATTTCAATGTCCAAGGGGCTTCTACAAAGAGCAGCAAGATATCTCAGAAAAATGAGCACATTATTGGCACAGATATGTTTCTGCAATGCAAAGATAGAGTTTTGTTAACTGATGGAAAGCAGTTGTGTTCATTAAGACTGGGAAGAAAACCCACGTATATGCTGAAGTTATGTCTGCAAAACACAAGTTGGGTGTGGCAGGTTTCTGTGCATAAAAAAAAAGCGCAAGAGACTTTAAAGAGAAAAGTTTGTTGAGAATCTTTGCCAGTGTAAAGTAGATGTTTTCTGTGTTGAAACAACAGAAGTGTGCAAATGTGTCTGCAAAACCATTGAGCAGAAGTTAGAGGAGAAGAAAAATAACTTTTGCTCTGCAAAGAAAAAGTTTGTGATATATGCTGGGTGTTGTAGTACCACACCTCTTAAGTCAAGTGAGGTGCTCCTTCTATAAAGAAAGTGCTTTGTTCGTATAAGATAAAATTGGCTGCTTCTCAAGCTGCAATGGGCAAGAAGAAGCAGAAGCCTACTGTTTCAACCCAAAAACAGTGCAGTGTCAAAGCGACAATATGGAGAGAGACAAAAATCAGAATTTGGAGCACCGTTGTGTGGCGGTAGTTTATGACCCTCATCATTGTGCTAGGTTAAAAGAGGAGGATGTTTCTGATAAAGACTTACTACAAACTGTTATGGCTCAGCAGACAGCCATTAGGCAACCGCTGTTACAAGATGTTGCAGTTATGTCTGATAAAGGGCTAGATGCATATTTGTTTGAACCCTGGGAAAAGGCTGTGATGCAGTGCCCTGAAAAGGAGGACATGCTTAAAGATTTTCTACAAGCTGCTATAGCCCAGCAATCCGCCATAAATCAACAACAGTTAAAAGTTGAGGAATCCCTGAGGCAACAAAACCTAGGCCTATAAGTGTTGGTACAATCTTCTCTGGCTCAGCAAGAAACTTACAGGGTACAGCAGGGAGCTACCAGGGCAATTACTGCAGCTCAGCAGGAAGCTACCAGGGTACAGCAGGCAGCTAATGCAGGAAACTAACAGGCTACAGAAGATAGCCAATGAAGAGTCCAACAGATGACTTCAAGCCATGGTGGAGACCATTGCTCAACTAAGGGAAAAATTAGCAGAGTCAGAGCAGAATCATAGGAAGGCTGAGCTGGAGCAGGGCAAGTTACTGATGGAGAAAAAGACACTGAAGGATGGTATGATGCTTCTCCAAGCATCCTCCACTCCTCGCCAGGAGCATGGAAAAGATATGAAGGTTATGCATTTAACAATCATACAACTGGAGAAACAGTTGGCAGATGTGTCACAGAAATGTGAAGAGGAGGCAAACAGAGTAAGCTCTCTCCTCTCAGAAAATGCCAGTCTGCGGGAAAACCACATACCACTGACAACACACCTGCAAGCCTCTGCCGCACTGACCACAGAGTTGGAAAAAGCTAAAGCTGAGCTAGCCATGATCAGGAAGCAACTGGAGCGTGAGACAAAAGACCTGACTGAGATATGGACAGAGCTGCAGAGAGAGATTACTAAGCAAGCAGCCCTGCAAGCTCGGTTAGACATGGAGATGGCTCTAAAATCAGAGTTGCAGGACTTAAGAGAACAGATGTGTTCGGACTATGTGACACGGAAGGAACATGAGGAGAAAGTGTCAGAGCTGCAGAAATTCAAAGAAAAGATGAAGCAAGAGTATATAAAAGGCATGTAACAATTATCAGTGACAAAGTGAACGGTGAAATAACGCAACTTCAAGCTAAGAAACAGAATCTTGAAGCAAATATGTTACTGTTACAGCAATCTTACTCCAAACTCAGCAAGAAAAGAGAAACGTTGCTAGCGGAAAAGAAATTTCTCAAGAAAGATGAGAAGAAAGAGCAAGCACCTGCTGACAAAGAATTGGAGCAGCGTGAAGTGCAAGATGCAGAGCTCAAGGCAGTAGAGACCCAAGAAGAAGCTGGGAAAGTAGAGTTACTGGACCATGCAGTCTTGTTGCAAGTCATCAATGAGCTGCAAGTGCAGCAAAAGCGTTTGCTAGACTAGCAGGAAAAGCTCTTGGCGGTTATCAAAGAACAACAGATGGAAATCCACCAGGAGCAGCAAGGTGACAAGCCAGAAGTGCATGTTCCGGAGCATCCCAGGAGTTAAGAAGAATTTAAGGCAGAAGTAGCATAAAAAGACCTAGTCATTAAGAAAAAGCCTGCCCTAGATTTGCAGAAGGAAGAACAGAAAAAGGAGGAAGATAAAGGTGCCCTGCCTGCACCTGAGAAAAAGGCATTACATGAAAATACTGAATTAGAAAAAGAAAAAGGTCTGGTTGATGCAGGGAATAATCAAGTGTCTGATGTCAAAAACACTGATGATGATCATTTAGCTCAGAAGGTTGAGCCAGAGCAGAATGTAGCTTTGGATATTAGGCAAAAGGCAGAGGGAACCAAAAAGCAGCCCCTGCAGGAATGTTATGTACGAACCTGGCACAGGAAGAGAATAAAAAGTTGAAAACTGATATTACAATGGTAATTACAGCCCAGAATACAAAAAAAGGTCAATGTCAAAATGCAAATGAGGAAGCAGTAAAACTGAGGAAAGAAAAGGAAAATCTGCAGAAAGCACTTGGTGCCAAATTTAGATATACAAGAGAAAATTAAAATCATGTCCCAAGTTGAAAATGTTGGAAAGCAATATAAGACTCAATATGAAGAATTAAAGATCCAGCTG
Organism: Mixophyes fleayi; assembly: GCF_038048845.1. Classification (NCBI taxonomy): domain Eukaryota; kingdom Metazoa; phylum Chordata; class Amphibia; order Anura; family Limnodynastidae; genus Mixophyes; species Mixophyes fleayi. Next base: position 72,554,098 of record NC_134402.1, read on the forward strand.
GTTGCTGAAACCCTTCTAGCTCAGACAGCACCATTAGAGGAGCGAGCTTCTAAAACAGAAGTACAAGAGTTAAGAGATTCCCATGGCCAAGCTGAAATAGAGATATCTGCACTGGCAGACCAACAAGAGTCAATAAGTGGAAAAGGAAATGAAGCTAAAGGTCAACGGAAGCAAACCCCAAAAATTCTAGCAGAATTGTCCACAGTTCAAAAAGAACTACAGTATGCTACTAAATCTATTCAAGACAATGTCAGAAGAATACAAACTGTTAAGAATAACTGGGAGAAGTTTGCCTGTGGCTTTGAGACACCTTCCACTTGGGTTTCAGGAAAAGTAAAGCAGCTAAGTGAACCAGGATTGTCCAAGGTTTTACCGGAGCCTGAAGTTACAAGCACTCAGGAAATTAATAATATGCTTCAAAAGGTACCGCAGACTGAGATTACTACCGACTTGCCTCCGCAACAGTTAAAAAAGTTGCAAAGTCAACCATGTCAGAAAGCTGAGTTCCTGTCCTCGTCTATGGCTCCATTGAAAGTGGTACAGGCTAAGTATGTAGCAATAAAAGAAAGGAAGAATACACCCCGCCAGCCTCTAGTTTAGAAACGGCAATCTCCAGTGGATGCTGGTAAGACTGTTCTGGGGAAAATGGTGCTGGGTGGTGGAATGAACTGAAATGTACCGATACTGTAGGCTCAGAACCTGGAGATTGGCCAGTTATGCCAAGAAGGTTCAGGCCTCATAAGAGATATTACAGAAATGTGATTACCTGTTTAAGGTGTGGTGGCTTAGGCCATATTGCTGCTTACTGTTCATGTACCTTTGAATCTATGCAATATAACAATGCTTATGTACTTCATAGAAGGTCTTTATGTGCTCAGTTAGCCTGTATTGCAGACCGACAGGCTAAGCCTGACAAATTAATGTGTGAAATTTCTGTAGAATGTAAAAGGGTAAAAGCACTGCTAGATTTGGACAGCATGGTCTCTCTGGTAAAAGCAGATTTGGTAAGTCCCTTAAAGCGTCAAGGGAAAACTGTTGACATAACCTGCATACACGGGGATACACTGCGTTATGATGCTACTGAGGTACAAGTAGAAACACAGTATGGTCATGTGGTAGTCATTATGGGATTAGTTTACGGTTTGAAATTTGATGTGATATTGGGGAGAGATTGTTCCCACTTTTGGAAGCTGTGGGAAACCCAGTCGATTGTCAAAGTGAATAGCTCAGACCCATATGGTATTGTCACTGTGGTAGGGGGTGTGTTCCCCGAGTCAGAATTGTCCCCTTTATCAAATGTGGTTGGGGAGTCAGGAAATGACAAGAGTAGCAATGGGCTGCAAGTGAGTGCAAGTTCTATTGAGATGGAAATATTATTTTCATACACTTTGAAGCAAAGACTGCAGATTTAGAAGACCAAGCCAGCCAGCCCTAGTATGTGTATTTCAGCAATGACAATTAGCAATGGAGCTCTCCTGAATGTCACTGTAGACTGTGAAGAACACTGCTACCCCTCCTCTTTCTATTCTACCTATGACATTGCCCAACTGCACTAGAGACTGCCAAGAACTGTGCTACCCCTTCTGTGTCCCTCTGTGAAATGGCGCTGGATCGCCGTAGAGGGCAGTACTTATAAAATACAAAAATCGTGAGATCCGACGACGTAACAATGACATTTTGCATTGTTTTCAATTCCGAGGGAGCGCGAAAGTACCGTGTGTGTGTTCGGTTCTCGGGGAACTGAGCCTGAGCATCTCTAGTTTGGTCTCAATTTCTAAATATGCATGTGACCCAGAATTGATACTCCTCATTGATTATAGTGGTGCTTGTTCTATAAAAGTACTTTGAAAGTAGAGGATAGTTTAAAGGGGAACTTAAAGCAGTTGCATAATTTAAAAGGACAGTGTTTTTAAGCAGTAACTCTAGACTGAAATTAACTTTTACAGATAAGTCTTATAGATAAGTATGGTCATGTGGTAGTCACTATGGGATTAGTTCACGGTTTGAAATTTGATGTGATATTGGGGAGAGATTGTTCCCACTTTTGGAAGCTGTGGGAAACCCAGTCGATTGTCAAAGTGAATAGCTCAGACCCATATGGTATTGTCACTGTGGTAGGGGGTGTGTTCCCCGAGTCAGAATTGTCCCCTTTATCAAATGTGGTTGGGGAGTCAGGAAATGACAAGAGTAGCAATGGGCTGCAAGTGAGTGCAAGTTCTATTGAGATGGAAAATGTTGTCAAAATTGCTTACTGTACACCTGATGTTAAATTAAAGAAAGTTGTTTGTGCCTCGGAGCAATTAAGAGACCCCCACCCTAATAAAAGCTAGAGAGAGAGTGAAAATTAGTAATGAGAAGCTGGTAGAACCTGGTAATAGAGCATTGTATCCTTACTGGACAATAAACCAGGGGTTTGGAAAGTGGTCTTTGATTGAGGACCATCCTGCTCTGAGTGACAGTGATAAAAATGTGCTGGTAACTACCCCAATTTCTCCACTATCCATTGTGCCTTTGGGTTGGAAAGATTCTATAACCAATACCCTCGCATGCAGCTTACAGCCTAAAACAGTCCTTGGAAAGAAATAGAGGAGCATTTAGGGTTACAATTGTTCCACCCATAGGTTGAAACACAGGGGGAGGGGGGTATGTGACCGAGTCACTGGAAGGAGGCTAGATACAGAGGTATGTGTCCCAGGCTTCCAGCATTGTATACATAAGGCCCAGTCCGGATCTTCTGATCTATCACTCACTAACAGACTGATCAAGGGATGCACCTGTGAGGCGCTTGTAATAAGGCAGCTGGGATATGCAGCCAGGGTCTGTACCTGTTCCCCTGATTATACTACATATATATATATCTTGTAACAAAACCGCACCCTTCTCTTGCCACTTTTGTCACTTTCTGTTGCAAGAATACCCAGTAGACATCAGCAACACGAAAACTTTTTATAAATCAAATATATTTATTGTTTTCATTACAATAAATTGCACAACTTCCGTCATGATGACACCAGCAAGCAACTACCTTTTACTTGCTCCTCCTGGTGACCCTAAACACTAACTAGACACAGTACAGCTCCCTAGTGACTGGTCAACTCGTTTAGCATCAGTCACCTCTAACAATAGCACAACTCAGGATTAAATACAGATGTCTCCTCCCACAGGCTTGGATGACTGACAGACAACACTCCCACCTTGTCTTTAAAGGATGGATCCTCAGGTGTTCTGTAACGCCTAATCAGCACAGCCACCCCTATCAGTTCTGTGGATACAAACACGTTAAAGCATGCAAGTAAATTACTTTTTACATTTACTTTACCACATGTGTCTGACCTGTACATTACTGAACTTAAGCCCAGTGCTACACCTGTATATAACTTGGTCTGCAGCCTTTTACCTGCAGACATTTAGCACCATAGCTAATTCCACTATTAGAGGCTTGTGGCAAACCACTCCCATTGCCACTATATATATATATATATATATATATATATATAAAAACAAAAACAAACATAGATCCGCTGCACTCACCATGTACAAACTGGGGTGCAAGAGGGGGTTGCCCACATTTTATAGACAAGAAAACAGGGATAGTCTACACTCTCCAAACACATAATTAATGCTATACCAAGTACTGTTCTATATTAAAAACAGGGAATGTTAGTTCCACATATTGCAATATATGTTAAGCTGACCAACTGACGCCAAAGACTTCCCACTCTGGCCAGTCCTATCATGATCAAATGCTATGCTATTTTATCTGGGCTTAAGGCTTACCTGCACACAGCTTTTAAAGGCAAGGCTTTCTCAAGCACTAGCAGCCATGGGACACCTGGGACTCACCTGACTCAAGTTGGAATTAATAAATGTAAAGAATGTAGAAAAGGGGGTGCAAGAGTTATGGGACTTACATTATATAAACAAAAACAAACATAGATCCTCTGCACTCACCATGTACAAACTGGGGTGCACCCCATTTTCTACATTCTTTACATTTATTAATTCCAATTTGAGTCAGGTGAGTCCCAGGTGTCCCATGGCTGCTAGTGCTTGGGAAAGCCTTGCCTTTAAAAGCTGTGTGCAGGTAAGCCTTAAGCCCAGATAAAATAGCATAACATTTGATCATGTTAGGACTGGCCAGAGTGGGAAGACTTTGGCGTCAGTTGGTCAGCTTAACATATATTGCAATATGTGGAACTAACATTCCCTGTTTTTAATATAGAACAGTACTTGGTATAGCATTAATTATGTGTTTGGAGAGTGCAGACTATCCCTGTTTTCTTATATATATATTTATATTATTGCCTAAAACTAATCATTTCTATAATCATGGAGAAGTGTATTTTTTCCTTATTTCCAACTTGTTTGGCTTTCTTAACTTTCTCCTAAATATGCTTCAAAAAGAAAGACATGTCTATTTAAAAAATTCTAAAAATCACTTTGATAACCTAAAACATAAAAAAGGTAATACTTTTTAACCATCCCATGGCAAAAATACTAAAATATTTAGGTCACAACGCCTCAAAGTAACTTGGCCATTAAGGGGTTAATTCAACTATAAATACATACATAGCTAAACTGAAATCCAAAACAAATTAATATTAATAAACAAAACAAAGGTCATTGTTTAAAAATATATTGTGAAAAAGTATTTGATAAATATAAACTTTAATTCTATTTTGGTAATAGAAACATATGTAGTTTAGAAGTAAAGTAGTAAAATATATTACTGCTGCTATTCTGTAACTTTAGGAGTATAAATATGCCTGTGAGTGACAAATTGCAAACCTTTGACTTGAGAAACTGACAACATAAAACGGGGAAATGGAACACCTTGCAAATGAAACCAGCTTTTATAAATATGTTCCAGGTAAAGGAGAGCAGGCAAACTTTCATAAGCAAGTTTAAAAAATTAGAATCTAAATTCATCATTGATAGGAAATATTCTGAATGGGCAAATTTTGGTAAAACACTAGGGGCTAGATTTACTATCAGGCGTGTTTGTAAACCCGCCGAATTTCGGCGGGTTTGGCGGCGGTTTAGCCATCGCCGGATTTACTAAGGCTAAACCCGCCGTCCAAACGACCAGAAAAGATGTTTTCAAACCCGCCTCTGTATACATCGCCATGACGGTTTCAACAATGTTCAACATACAAACAGCCGGATTTACTATTAGGGGGTTTATAAAGCCGCCGGAAAACCGCCATTCAATAGACCAAAATGAAAGCGCTGCTTGTGAGCGGCGAGATTGCTCAAACAGTGTGCTGTTTCTGATATTTGGGCAATCAGAACAGAAGGAAAAGGGCCATTTCATGTACAAATTTTTTTACTTTGGGATTGTATATGTTAAAAGGCCAGTGTCTTGTAATTGCAGTGTTGTTTTGGTTTCTTTTTCTCTTGTGTCTTCCCACCATGCAATTTATTTACTGATTTAGTAGAGGTGTGTTATAGCGTACCTTTGTACTTTGGTAAACTAGATTCAGGTTACTAGAATAATCGGGTTGTGTGGCTATGTATGCACCTGAAAAGGGGTCTGAAATTATCCTGGCTGGCTGTTTGATACATAATCTAGCAATACATCAACTTACCCCACCGATTATTGCAGTAGACAGTGAAGAAGAAGGGGTCCGTGTCACATCTGGTGATGTGCAGAGCACAGAGGGCGGAAGGGAGATTAGAGACCGTCTAATTGCAAACTACTTTACTTGTAAGTACATAGTATGAAAAACATTTTTTGCTCAAAAATGTGTTTTATGTGAGTGCAATTTTAGTATTTTATTGTAAATTTTTTGTACATTGGAACCTTTAAAAACAGGATAGTGTGTACTCCTCATGTGGTAAATATGAACATCCCTGGAATGTGACAGTCAGAGGTCAATGTTTACATGAAATTAGTGCATAGTTGTTAAAAAATCAGAATACTCTTGTTTAATGTGCAGAAAAGAAAGACTGACACAATAGAAATTTAACTGCATTTATTGCAGAACACAATAAATAAAAACGTATAATCGTTATAGAAACTTGACAAAACATTAATAAATAACAAACATTGTGCTAGCGATGTCTTTTTGCAGGCATATCGCTATGCTTGGTGCCACTCTCTCCCCTCCCTCGCCCACCCCTGGTGAGAGCACCTCTCCTTGGAGGAGTACTCTGTAGAGATGTGGTAGGCGTGCTAGCGGCACTGGTAGAGGCCGATGAAAAAGGGGCCGGCAAGCGGGCAATCAGTTCCTGCTGGAGTTGGCCTGCCAGCCGGATAACGTTGGCATTCCCCTCGCGAATGGAGGAATGCATGGCGTCCACAGACCCAGACATTTGGGCCAGCTGCACATTTGTCTGCTCCAAAGCGCTCGCCAGCCGGTTTATTGCAGCAGGGATTTGGCTCGTGGAGCGGTGTATTCGCCTCAACTGGGCCGCAATTTGTGACATGTGCCCAGTTTGCCTGTCCATGAATAATGTCTGTTGCTGCTGGAATGCGCCAATAGACAGCGCCATTTCTCTGGCTGGGTCCATAGGTGCAGGTGCAGGTTGCTGGTGTGATGGTTCAGCAGGGCCAGGTGAAACTTCCTGGAGGCCAGACACAGGGGCATCCACTTCTACCAGGGTGATGGTTGTTAGATCCTCTGGCTCAGGGGACATTTCCAGGGACTCCGCCTGAGGTGGCTGGTATGAAGAGGGCCCTGTGTATGAAAAATGACGGTAAGTATATAGTATATAATATGTTTGTATATTGCATTCTGAACACTGGATAGGAAAGAATAATCTTTAGCAACTACAGATTCTTTCACAATGTTTGCATTCCTGATTTCTAGTCCTATGCTACCTGCTTACGGATGCACTTATTATCCTTTTAATACCCATTATCATTAGGACTGTGTAGTACATGCTGGGTTATTTTGACTAAAGTGCATGCTATCAAAAGTGGAGATGTTGCCTATAGCAACCAATCAGATTTTAGCTGTCATTTTGTTGAATGCAATAAATAAAGTAAAGGTATATTCTGATGGGTTTCTATAGGCAACATATCAGTTGAGTAAAATGTAGCCCTAACTTCTCATTGCAAACAATAAAAAGAAAAAAAAAAAACAACATTGACAGCAACATTTGCACAGAAAATCAAGTAACTCCATTATTTCTCTCCTAAACAGAAATCACGCACCTGCTTGCTCGTCTGTGCCCGAATCTCTCGCTGAAGGTGGAGGTGTAGGTCTGGCACTGGGACTGAACTGCGGTCCTGGCGATTCTGGATATATTAGAAAAAGCATACAATGTATTTCCAGAAAAAAAAAAAAATCCAAATATACTGTTTATTGCACAAATGTGTTTACAATTTTTTTTTTTTTTCTATGAGAAAAAAAAACCTTTACAAACTATTAGAGGCAAATATACACTTTGAAAAAGAAAACAAAAAATAAAAAAAAAAACGTTTGCAAAGAGAAAAGCAGTTTTAAAAAGAGAAAAGCAGTTTTAAAAAGAGAAAAGCAGTTTTAAAAAGAGAAAAGCAGTTTTAAAAAGAGAAAAGCAGTTTTAAAAAGAGAAAAGCAGTTAAAATACTGTTAGGGTAAAAAAAACAAATAACTCACCAACTACTTGGCCAAAAGAGGGCGAGTCGGTGTCCTGGACATTTATGCCCTCTACAATTTCTGCCGGCATTATCTGGCGCAGCTCCTCCTCGTACGTGGTGTACTCCATACGAAGTGGGGGGCCACCACCCGTGCGCCTTGTCGACCTCCTTTCCTGGGCCATCTTCTCTTTAAGCCTCCTCTTAATATCAGAGAAGCGCTTGCGGCAGTGTGCCACTGTCCGCTTCAGTGGGCCCACCGCGTTCACGGCATCACAGACTCTTCCCCACAGTTGGTGACGCCGCCTTAGAGGAGTCCGGGCTGCCAGGTTCCCTAGGATGACCTCGTAGCAGGGAATGATGTTGTGCACCAACACACAATTCTCATCATGTGAGAAGCGCACATTCCTCCCTGTCTTGGTCTTCCTGCCCTGTCCTGTCTCCTCAACCTCTCCCTCTCCCTCCTCTGACCCCTCAACCTCCATCTCCCTCTCCTCAGCCTGTTCTCCCCTCCTATCTCTGGACATTTTTACCCAGAAGACAGAAAAACACAAAACACTGAAGGACTTACAAACACAAAGAACAAACTACACTACCTACAGACACACTCTCCACACAGTCACACACAAGTAACACAGACAAAGGACAAATACAAAAAATACAAGACAGAAAATAAATGAGAAAATAAATGTACAAAACAGGCAAAAACCACAGGACTACTCACACTTCAAACAGATATCGCTCCACCAATCCACCAAACTCCAACTCTCACCAACTCTCAGCAAACCACTATCCTCCAAACTCCTCTCAAAAAACTCCTCAAACCCCTATCAAAGAAAAAGTGTCAGGCCAGTGGTTTATATAGGGCTTGTGATGTCAAATCTCCTGATTTTTAAAATAGCCAATAGTAACAGGCCAGGAGACAGGTGTAATTTTCAAAAAAACCGCCTTTACACAAAAGCGCCGTCATTTAAAGCAAAAGCGCCATGTTCTATTCAAAGCCGCCGGCGGCTTTGAGCATTACATCCCGCCGTTACATCGCCGGCGGCTTCGAATTGAAGCTGACAAGCGCCCATTAGTAAATCCGGCTGTTTGCAATGCAAACACGCCGGAAAACCGCCGCGATGCATGGCGGTTTGAAGCCGCCATGCCTCACGCCTGATAGTAAATCTAGCCCTAGAACTCTACACAAGTAACTTGTAATGTTCCATATCATTGACAGTTTTATTTTAACCCCTGGGGGTATATTTACTAAACTGTGTGTTTGAAAAAGTGGAGATGTTGCATATAGCAACCAATCTGATTTTAGTTATCATTTATTTAATACATTACAAGATTTTTTTATACACTACAAGATGACAGCCAGAATCTGATTGGTTGCTATAGGCAACATCCCCACTTTTTCAAACCCGCAATTTAGTAAATATACCTGCTGAACTTAATATCTGCCACAGTTCTCCTCAGTGTTTTATTTAACCAATTTCTATAGTTAGCTGTTTGTTAATACAGTATATGTGTTGGAGACTTTACATAGAATAAGCAAAGCTTCAAGCTACAATGCACCATGTGCTTAAAGTAACATTCTTTAATACATATTAACATTTAAAAATGCTTTACTTATAAAAAAACAGAATGTACTTCATAAAGGAACTCATAGCGCAAGTGAATGGGGCTTGCTAAGGTGTGCTTAATTATGGTCAAAGCACCCTATGTCAATCTCCCGGTCATCTGTTATGTACCCAGTTTATTTGGCAATAATATCATAAGAATATTTACAGTGCCTCATGCAAATGCGCTGTCATGATGGGAAGACCCTGTCACATTGATGCGGTAGCATACATCCAATACGTTCTGTATTTGCAAATGGACAGAATTAAGCAAGCGCAAAAGATATTCCTTGAACTCGGCACGCTAATAAAGGGTGGGAGCATTAACTAAATTGCTATGACTCATTTTTACATCATTCAACTCATTAATTTTTCATTCAAGCATAACCTTTTGTCCCAATACTGTAAGCAATATATAGTCATTGCTTACTATTCTAAGTCACAATATAAAGACATTAGATAAGGACATTATACAAGGACCTTAAAATGAATCCTTTGGTTCTGTGACCTGTTCAAAACTACTTGTCTTGTGGCCTCTTCATTTATACAATTACTTAATTCATGTGTGATTTCTAATATCCTTATAATTGTTACTATATATACAATATTGCAGATATCATATACTAGCAGCAGTAACATCCATGGATAATATTTAATAGTAAGATTACAAAAAGTGGTATAATAGCACTGATTCTTATAATATAGCATGATAGCTTAGTGATTGCAGTTATTTCATCTATCATTTCATTTCAATGACAGGTCTTTGAAAGATAAATGCTGGTTGATTCACAAAGAGTTAATACATAATAATATTTATTTTAAATGAATTAAAGCAGACAACACAGAAAATACTGATTTGTGAAATAGGTTTGATTTTATTTCACTTTAGACAAATTCTGCTAAATATGTAGTTTATTGTGGAGTTCAAGAATGCTGTCATCACCCAATTATTATTAGTTTGAAGAAAGCCACTGGTACTATTCTTCTACCGTAATAATGACCTTATCTCTCCTATCCTCAAGAAATCATCTCCTGATCCTACCTCGCTGTCTAACTCATTTTCCCCATTGCTTTTGATAATGGAAACAGAATTTGTTACCTATAAAGATCACTTCTGATTTGGTCAGCGTTGGAGAATTGATCAGTCACACAGGAGTCTGTCAAACCAACTCTGTTTGTTGAAGCTTTATGCACTAGTATTTATACAAAGAATATTGCATGCTCAACTTATCTTTATGCCTACGTTGTGCAATATTTAGCACATTTCTTTTTTGTTTACTATGTCCTTTAAAAATCTCTGCAAATCTTCAGCTCATGACCACCTGTCTTATCTTGTCTTGTAGCCTGTAGTATTGACACCATGTTATCACAGTTTTACAGTTCTTCTCTCAGCATAGAGAAGAACTTGCACTTCTGCATGTAAGTTATTGTAACTAATTTAATTCTGATACCAAATATTTCTATACAAGATACATTACTTAATTAAAGGCATCATTATTTCTTTCAAACTTTCAAACTATTGGGGCATCTTGTGTACAACCCCTTCACCAACTTTCTCTCCGCTCACTCCCCACTCAAACCGTTGTAATCAGACCTTATTTCCTCAAGACTACCCATTTAACATAAGGACAAGTTGAAAGGACTGTTCTCCCTATTTATCCATCCTTAACCTCCTTGCCACTATTGATTCAGTATACCACTGTTTGCTCCTGGACACCCTTGATGGCCTTGGTCTTCATGTCATTGTTCTTTTCTGGTACCACCCCTACCTAAATGCACTTTCAATGTCTCTACTGTTGACACATCACCCCCTCCACACAGTCTTTCTGGTTTACTCTACCTGGTTCACTTTATTGGTTTACCACTAATCAGTTTAATCCTCAAGCTATACATATAGTGTGAGTGTATGGAGGGGATGAAAAGTGAGGGAGTTGAACAAAGAAAAAAGAGTAATAGAGATTTAGTTAATGCTAGCACTCTTTATAAGCTTGTCAATTTCCAGGAATATCTTTTGCACTCTATCTGTTGGGGTCCCTCCAAGCTTTTTTCTCCATCCACTGCATTTCTCCATTGACCTCCAATACCAAATCTAACACACAAGTCTACCTCTTCGCCCCTGATCTTTTTCCTTCTTATTCATCCTGTGTGTTTAACTGCATCAGCACTATGAAGATTGTGAAGACACGTCTGAGGTGTCCCCACATGGATACAAATCGCTCAGGCAAAGGGTTAGGTACAAATATAAAAGTGTGGTTTATTTGCATAAATACACACAGAACAACATAAAAATAATAGCAATACAATAATTAGCACATTTTTGCAGTATGATTACCCACCAGCTAAGCCCTGGTTGGTAGATACACTGTGCAGCGCTTAATTTCCAGCATAAGACTCTCCGCTGTTGGTGTCCATGCTGATATTGAGTTGTAAAGGTACACTATCCTATTGTGCGTTAGCGCTGGAAGCAGTCTTGTGTCTGCCGGTCTGGGAAACTGACTCACACACCCTATTCCAAAGACCCTCCTGACTGTTTGCGATCCAGATATTTAAATCTCTCACAGCCATCCTCCATCATCTTTATACCCTAGTCACACTATTGACCACTTAGAGGGTGCCAGACAAAATGTCTAGATCCCTGCATACAATGTGGTATAATCAGATTAACCGCAGCTCATCCAAGGAATATCATCTGGTGTTTCATAGAAGTTACTAGCTCCCCAATCCCTTGGAGACATAACATTTAGAGTTAATTAGTCTAGGGAAGTGTGATAATAATCTGTTTACCTGCTCAGCTGCACAATGTCAGCACCTGGGTTTTGCAATGCCAGACTGTCTTCTCTTGTGATTAGGAATGCGAGTATCCGCCAGCCTATAATGTTTTCTTCAAAGGGTTTAACATTATAGAGCTGGCCATTTAATACTAGCAATGTAAATGTCACTAGTTGAAGTGATGTCACTCTGAGTGTCAGCATGTTCTACAGTCGGGGTTAATAGCAGGGTTGACGGAATTCCTGTGTTACTTTATCAGTAAGTCGCTATTTCCTACTTGTCTAAATTAGAACAATTGGCATTCTTTCGTCGGAGTTACTGATGTCGGACATCTCTTTTTCGCTATCACTTACTCCACCCGTGTACATACATTATATTTATCCATATGTTACATTTACTAATTCACTATGTAGGTTGTGTGTAAGCATAGCAGTTTTATTGTGTGTTTGATCTAAATTTAACAGTTAACAACTTCTGCAAATACTGTATAGATACTAACACGTAATATTTCAAGGGGCAGGTTCTTTAAAAAAACGTGGCTAAGCTGATTTTTTCTCGCAGGTCTATGAGCCGCGAGAAAAAATCAGAGGAGATTTTCTGCCAAATCCCCCGGCTTCATTGTTCTAAGAACAACGCGGCTAACTGAATCTGCCCCCCAAGTGTCCTATGTGTAGTAGCACATAAATTGAGTGCTTGATCTGTGAGAACATATGTGAGAAACTTGCAATGCGTCCACAGGGTGGTGTTTAATTGTTTCCCATTTAAACCCTGTCTTACTTCTAGAATAACAGAGAATATAATTAAATTTATGCTTGAGAAAAGTTCCCTCACAAAGATCATTTGGATGATTTCCAGTATGCCCAGTCACTTTAGTTCATTTAAATTCACCATATTGGTATACTACTAATTAATTTAATCCTCAAGCTATACATCCTATTTCTAAAAACATACTGCCATCTACACTTCTAAAGATGTCATCTTGTTTGTGTTATGTGTTACAAAAGTAGATGGAATGTGTGAGATGTGCATATCTGCAAAAATAAAAACATGTAAGAGCTGAAAACTGTGGATAGCCTTTTAATTAATTTAAAAATGTTCTTTTTGTGCTAAAGTTTTGCTTGTTTGACCCTTTTTAATACTTTATAGAAATCCATTTTCCAGGTTCTCCATTGCCTTGGTAATTAACAAAAAAAAAAGGTTCCTCCTTGAACTTCCTTGAGAGTATCATTAGCACAAGAAGCTCCTATACATTATGCTCTCTGTCAAGCTGGCTTCCTCCAGACTCACAGCAGGAGAGCTAGTGAGGAATAGAGGAAGCCAGCACAGGAGCAAATATAGCAGTTGTTTTCCAATTGAAGCCGTCGGGGTGGTTCTTCTGAATTTAGGAATATCAAATCAGGTATACATTGTAGAAATAAATTATTTATGTTTAGTTTAATCTGACAAACCCACGTTTTACACATCAAAGGTGATCCATGGATTGGCTTGAATTTGCCCATGATCTTCAAATCAGAAAGCTTGGCAAAATGCCATTTTCTCATGAGGATCTCACAAGATTTGGTTGCCATCAGCCCACACTTCTGATGTGCCAGATATCGCGGTCCTGCTCAAGTCTCTGATCATAATTCTATATCAGAAGCAAAATGTCAACTCATAGATTGACATTCATAGGTCACATGACATTATATGACCAATCAGTGAGCAGCAAGCATTGAACCCGCCGGGGTGATACAGCTGTTTTCACTGGTGGCTAGAGAAATGAAGGGAAAACTTGCCCAGCAGGAGAGCACCTCATTTGATAGCAGGTACAAAATCTTTTTTGTTTTAAATCTATGTGGGGGTTTAAGCAAAGCAGGCAAGTGTGTTTTTATTCTATGTCTTTATTACAATCATCGCACTTGGTATATCCCATATTATATATGGTTTCAGCTGCATGGCAATATAAATGCCAATATATGGATACAAAACAAAAGCAAAAAGACAGTTGTTGTCAAGGCTTATCTTTAACACTGCATATTTGTATGTATCTAGCAAAGTAAAAACATGAGGTATTAGTTCATATTTTGATCAAAAAATTTAAGCCTGCATCCCAGTGTCAAGGGCACATCATTATTTGCAGGTCCTACACTTACCTATATGCTTTAAACACCATTAAAATGCACCTAAAATCAGATTCACTCACCTCCCAGGTACAGGGGCTTACATCTAGCTAGGACTGGTTTATAAGCCACATCCAAAAGAGCTTAAAATAGGCTTGATAGAGAGCTGCTAAGACAATATTTAAAACAAAACCAGAGAAGAAATATGCAATAATACAAAACCAAACCAAAAAGACTGTTGTTATCAGCACCTATCCTTAACACTGCATATGTGTGTGTATCTAGCAAAATGAAAACCTGAGGTATTAGTTCATATTATGAACAAAACATTTAAGTCTCCATCCCAACGTCAAGAGCACCTCATTGTATGCAGGTCCTATATATACGTATGTACAGTATGACCTGCATACAATGAGGTTCCCTTGACTCTGGGATGCATACAATCATGTAATTTATTGTCATGTAACTTACTGTCTTGTCGTTTTATTAATGTATTAGTTTAGAACAGTCAAAACAAATATTTTTGTTTTGAAAACTAATAATTTGGATGTGTGACCTTTGCTATCTTCAGAGAATTAACACATATCTATTGTGCATTAGAGGAATGCCATTTTAATGGAACCTTGAGAAAGCACTTCAGAAACACACGTGTGCTTTTAGAGAAGAAAAAAAAATTTTTGTAGGACATAATCAAATTCACTGAAAAAAGCTTCAAAATGTTTCAAAAGCACATACACATGTGAAAAAATGTTTGCACATGGAAAGCATTACTGACATGCATAACTGCTATAAAATACACTAATAACCAACTGCACCTAAAAGGTGGTGGACGATAAAGAAGTATTTTCGATTTTACCGTTAAACTAAAAATAACAATGTGTATTGTAAAACCCTATGATTTCGCAAATGAACAAAACCTGGTATTAGTGATTTATAAAAGATAGCATTTCTCTGTAAATATATTGCATAATACAGTACTCTCCTGAAACAATATGGTTAGCTAAACTGCCATTTTCAATTACAAAGTGTACTGGACAAATTAATCATGCAGGGAGCTTTATTTTAACATGTAGCGTTTGCTGTTACTAAGTCACAGGGAAGTTGCGTAATCCAATTCTCAGTTTAGTTTTAATTTATAGCATAAAAAGAAAATGAATCAGTGCACATAAAACTTAGCTTAGGATCTTGATCTCTCTTGATCTATTGGGGTATGTTTACTAAACTGAAAAAGTGGTGATGTTGCCTATAGCAACCAATCAGATTCTAACTATCATTTATTTAGTACATTCTACAAACTGACAGCTAGAATCTGATTGGTTGCTATAGGCAATATATCCACTTTTTCAGATCAGCAGTTTAGTACATACAGCCCATTGTCTTTTTTTTATTTTAGGCTTAAGCCAATAGTTACATTTCAAAGCAATGGATTTCAGAGATCAGTAATTATTGCAAAATGCAATCATTAACCCAGTAATTCTGGGATCCTGTACTTGTCCCTGGTATTGAACAGATGGTAAAATTCAGCAGTAGAAAATCTCACTGCTTAATAACTGTTTACACTGAGTGAATACAGCAAGAAAAAAAATAGTGGTAAGAAAAATTGCATTAATTTATACCAAGAAAGTTCTCAAATATATGTACATTCAGTATAACATTTTCATTATGAAACCAATCTTTCTTTTTCAAAAATGTTCTGCTGAGAAATTAAAGTCTTTGCTAAGAATTTAAAATTTTGTCAGAGCATAACTGTGATCTTTATTACATACCAGTAGATCTATACTGCATTAGGCTGGGTACACACTACGCTGTTTTCTGCAGATTATTGGGCCAATCAGACGATAAACGACTGATTGGCCCAATATCACAGTAGTGTGTACCCTGCAACGAGGAACAATTACACAGGTCTGTGAAATTTAAGGTATTGTTTGCTTTTTTAATACTTTTACATCCTTAATTATACTCCTGTGTACATCAAGAAATAGTATATAAAAAAAATTACCACATCACATTTACCTACAATGGGGGTTAAATACATTTATAAGAAAAAACAAGATGTTAAATTGTTCCTGACATATTTAGTGTGAAATATGAAGGAGTGTAGATGATATCAATGTGTTTTTGTCTTGATTACATAATAAAATAACAATAAAATAAAACACTAATAGAAACAAAACCATAATTATTGAAAAAAATCATTAATATCATGTTTTTTTGTCTTCAACTTTGGTTTTGTCGCTTTTCACTTATAAGTTTTTTCTGTGTCGTCTCTGTGTATCATCCAGCAGTAATCAGCCATCATGCTGACATCCCAACGACCCTGGTATCTTCTTTCTACATCTTTAACGTCTTGGTGGAACCGTTCACCGTTCTTCACTGTAGTCTCCGAGATTTTTCGGGAAATGCTCAATATGGGAATTCAAAATATGTACCTTTAAACTCATATTGCAGCCAAGGTTTCTGTAACTGTTAAGAATTTCCTGACAATTTCTTTGTAGTTTGGATCCTTGACATTGCCTAAAAATTTTGAAATCACTTGTTTTAGCGACGTTCACGCGGAAAGCTCCACAATATTCATTGCACACCCGAAATGTTCATCTTTTATTATCTTTCTAATGTCAGGGCCTGTAAAAATGCCTGCCTTCAGTTTAGCATCGGATATGTTAAGGAATTTGGTGCAAAGATATTTGAAAGTTTCTCCATCTTTAGGAAGTGATTTTACAAATTGTTTCATCAATCCTAATTTTATATGTAGAGGTGGAAGTAAAACTTTATTTGGATCTATTAAACTGGATTTGATGACATTATTTTTTCCAATTTCTAAACTTTTTCGAGCTGGCCAATTGTTTTTTTTACCAGTGTAATTTTTAGCTCTGCTATCCCAGAGAAAACATGGGAATTTGGTGTAACCTTGTTGCTGGCCAAGTACCATGCATAAAATTTTAAGATCTCCACATATTAACCAGCCGTGTCTTACATATCCAATCAGTTCCAAAACAGTTTTCAAATTTTCATGTTTCTTTAAGATAGACTGAATGTACTAATGGTATTGACGCGTATGTGTTGCCATTGTGCAATAAAACAGCTTTTAAACTTCTTTTTGAAGAATCTATGAATGTATATGTACTGTGTGTGTGTATGTGGTGGTAGGCAGGGGTTAAAATGAGCCGACACAGAGCTAAACTGTGTTGCATCTGTTGTATTTGGTTCCACATTTGCCAGCTCACTTTGTAGTTGTATTGTGTGTGCAATGTTCCTTTAGACAGTATGGGGTTTAGGCCCTTTGTAAATGTCATCTCCAGGTCCATGTGAACGTTAATCTGGCACTGGACGGGGGGAAGTTTTATGACAAGAACTGAATTGCAGCATTCTATACTACCGACTGATTTCATTTAAGACAATGTTTTATAATAAATGTAGGCATATATTTGAAAGAATATGAAAAAAATTACTTATTCATAAATACACGTTTTGCAGAAAAACGTGATGTGATATGCAAAATCGGGAGTCATTTTTGTGTTTAGAAGCCAAAAATGTATACGTTTCACATAAATTTGTTAAAAAAACTTTTTCATCACAGACCTGTGTTAACGTTCCAAAGCACGTAATGACGTTGAACGAGATTGTTGAACTGAACTAACAATGTCGCTCCAATTCTGCAGTGTGTATGCACTCTTACCTAGTGATATTTTTGCCTATATGATTAAAATGTCAATTGAAAGATCTACTATCAGAAATCCATCAGCAACCTAGCACAATGGAGAAGGTGTTGAGGATTATATTTATGAAAGGTTGAAAAGCCCAAAATCCACCTTCAGCTTACTTAACATTGACCCGTGCCAGCGAGATCTGCGTCGGGTATCACTCGGGACAGCTTTTACTGGATAGCCTTCAGCAATGCTTCCCCATGCTTTAAGTATACTTAACAATGCCAGCTGTCTTCCGCTAGGTAACGCTCTCTCTATTATGCATAAAATGTATGCAAAAGAGTGTGGGTGGCAAAGTGACTGGAAACAAGTTCCTAAAACTGTTTTTCTGAATTTGGCACTTGGCAGAAGGAATATGGTACTTGAAATAAATACTGTATGAGTCGGTTGCTTTTATGAATTGAACACATTTTATGCCAAATAAGTCTAATTCACCACTAATCATAACAACAAGGAATATAAGTTGTAAGAATGTAAATTTGCAATGCTTCTGAAATGTCTATGAAAATTTTGAACTTTCTGTTGCATTTCAGGCTGTCAGCAACTCAGTTTCATTATTTTACTGACAACTGCTTCTCTTTTTGTTGTCTCTTCTCCATATTCCTGCCAAGTGGTTCAGTTTATGCAGTATATGAGTTACAGAGATCATGACCTAAATTATGATTTATTGCACAGGAGATATCTTCTCCTTTTAAATGCAGATCATCCTTAAGAAATCTAAATATAGGTCACCCCTATATAACTCATATGGAATAATATGAGTATTCCTTAAATCCACTCAAAACCTCTGTTATCTTGATTTTGCATGGGTAGAGTCATAAGCACCCAATATATTGGGATCCGTTCAATCTAATCATGAGGATAGTTTAAATAACACACTTTAAACTGCCATATCTTAATACAGGACAGAGTAATTCCATTAGTGGCAGACATACAATATTGAATTACAGGGAAAATACATGCTGGACAAATTCATATGTTCTCTCTTGCAACATGCTCAGATTTAACTGCATTGTCTGCCGTGTAACATGGGGTTGTGGTCACTTAGCAAAATTCTACTGAGTGCAGCACATGTGCTTGTACAAAGTAAAGTTTGCACACTCTTTACATATGTGTCTTTGATACATCCTCTTTTTAAAGCAGCTTCCCAATAATATTTTTTATTTGGTCATTAAGTTGCCATACTGTGATTAAATAATTCATGGTTGCAGAATCATGACTATAAATTACTAGACCCAATAAAAATGTATGAATTAAATGTAGAAATATAAAGTTATTCCCACTAAAGCCAATTCCTCCAGTCATAAGGTGTTATTAGCTTATGTGCTAATCAATGATGGACATTGATTGGACACCAAGGTCTAAATTAGTGCAAAGAATGTTTCCATCGTTTAAATGGTGAATTTTTGACTTTGATCGGTCTTCCTGCTATGATTTTGGGAATATATCCAGTTTAAAATGCATATAAAAAAGAAAAAAATACATTAACATCTGTTAATATTATTAGAACTGAAGACTGGATTAAGCCCGAGGAAGATTAATAGCTGTGATTTGTTTGCATAACTATTTGGCCTCACTAAGGGTTACCAAAGCAGGAAGGTGTAGTGATGCCTATGTACATGTTATAGAGGGGGCAGGATCAATGGAATAGATTATAAATGCACAAGGAGGAGTCATACAGCTCTCTTAGTATACAGAAAAACATTGCATAAGCAACTTCTCTGTCCTTGGTGCCATGAATTGGTCTTTTTCTTCCCTATTTGCTCTTTGCCTCATCTCTTTGCCCCCCGCTCCTCTATATTCTTTCCCCAGCTTTATCTCTTGTCTCCCTGCTCCTCTATCTTTCCCCCTGCTTCAGCCTATCCCTTTCTTCCCTCCCCTTCGCCCCCCCTTTCCCTGTCCCCCTTTTTGCATTCTTTTTCATCCATTTTTCCCTTACGGTGCAGTCATGGAGAGCCCTAGTGGCACCCACATAAACTCTGCTTCCCCCCCATGCCCCCCCGGTCGCAAGCCGAATTGAACCAGCGGCGTTAGTGTTGCACCCCTCCCTCTTCTTGCTGATTTTGTAGCTGGGACTGGGATCACCAGGAGAAGGGGAGTGAGCAGCTTTGCATGATACTCACCCAGGTCTTGTAGTATAGCCTCTAGTGGTAGGTGCATAACAGCAATCGGTTATATCAATAAGCAAGTTAATTGCCAACAAGTTGTTGTGTATTTATTTATTACATGGCATAAGTGTTAAGGGTCAGAGTAAAGGTGTATGGTTACAACCTTTAAGCATTTTATTAGAACTGAGGGATGGATTAAGCCAGAGGGAGATTAAATACATGGCCACACTAAGGGTTAACAAAGCAGGGAGGTGTGGTGATTCCTATGTACATGCCATAGAGGGTGCAGGATCAAGGGAGCAGACTATTTAAGTGCAAGGAGGAATCAAACAATTCTCTTAGTATCCAGAACAGCATCGCTCCCACTCATTTCTGGCTGCTGGATCTGTTGTCCTCTTTGCTCGGGTTATGTTACTGGCCTAGGTTGTGTGATTGGTTGCACAAGTTCTGGTATCTACTACGGGTGTGCTGTTCTAGCCCTAAAGGTATAATGGATCACTTGGTGTGTCGACCGTGGTATGGTTCATTATACCACTGGTCTAGGCCCAGTGGTATAATGAGCTGCGTGGTGCGCATGCTCGATGTCTGGACTGGGGTCGGGTGGCTGGTGCAGTCTTTGGTTTGGCAGCAGAACACTGTACAGGCGATAAGCAAGGTTGGTAAAGTGAACATTGATGGTAGTGACCCCATTCACTTCAAATAGTTGGCTTACTTTCAGTGCAAGTACAGTGCCTGAGAACTGGCTTGAGGTGCGTTACAATTAGTCCAGAAGGGTTCGGGTTCTGGAATGCCTGGGGATTATTGGACCAGTTTAAGGATATATTACAAGGGTGTGCTTAGGTAAATTGGCAGATAAATACAGATATCCTGCGATTGTACATTCAGTTTAGTATTGATCAGTAGTTAAGTCTGAATTCAGTGTTCTCCCTCTACCATATCAGTAATCGGCCATATCAATAAACATGTCAGTGTGGTGTATTTTTATTACATAGCATATGTGTTAAGGTTAAGAGTTATATTCATTGATAAAAATATATTACATTTTTTTTTCATTTGCTTTTCAAAAAGAAATTAAAATTTTCAAGATGTTATTGTTCCCTACTGTACATAAAATGCATTTTAACAGCTGCTCTTAATTGCAAGCAAATGTTCTGGCATGCATATGTGTCCATCATCACTATCAATCAGCACTTCCACCTGCCCTGTAGCTGGTGCAAGTGATACGGCTAAAATTTACATTCCTGAGAAATGCCAAGGACTTGATAAATGTGCATGCACTCAACCGTGGAACGACCTTACTGGACTTTGCCTACGTGCATATGCCCCTTCCCTTCCATGCTCCGCCCTTTAAAGCGTGGGCTATTGGAGGTGTCATTTGCACTTGAACTTGATTTGGATGCACTTGCATTCACTGACGTAAAGTCTGTTTCTGAGCATGCACAGAGCATTTTCATGCAAAGTAAGGCAAGCACCAGGACTTACGTTTCTTTACGAATCAGGCCCAAAGTGTCCTAGCGATAATTAAGTTAACTGCTCTATCAGCCTTTGATACGCAAGAGCTCGGACTTGACTCTACTCCCTGAACTCAGACTTAGTGACACCAACTTGACCCTCTTGTTGACAATTATTGTGAAATGGGGGATAAAAAGAGGGATGCGGTAGCAATGAGGCATGTTCGACTGAGCAGTAGCTACAGTTCCATCAGCCTAAACAAGAATCTATGAATAGTGAGCCACGTAAGCTTGTACCCTAGGCAAGACGACACAGAACTATTCCCTGCAATATTGGTCTTCACTTGAAATGTTTGTGCACTATCATGTAGGACTGTTACCAACATCTTCTGCTTAAATCGATTTCTGGGCACTCATCTGGCTGTACAATTGCTGCAATCTGAAGCAATCCTGTAAAGTGCCATAATAAAAGGAATTTGTATGTACAATTTCTATTTGCTGGAGTATATCGAAGTACCCAATAGAGGATACCAAACCTACTGTCTTTACAGCGGCCTACAGATGGCCTTAGGCTGCATGCGGTCCTCTGCACCTTCCCTTGCAGCACCCAGCTCCTTCTTACTGTATTGTCAGATTTGTTTGTTATAGCTTATATCACTTGTGGCTGCTGATATGTTATTACGGTTTGGTGTCTCTTTCTTTGCTTAAATGTATTATTTTAACTTATAACTGAGATTAAGGGTAATGTGCAGCCCTTTTGAAGGTTAGAAGCCGCACCATGCAGCCTTGTAACTATAAGTAGCTAAAACTCACTATTAATCGCTGATTTAAATGAGTATCAGTCAGCATGTGGGGTATGGCTTTTCGGTATTGATAAACCCGACACCCACTTGCTCTACAAAAAAAATACGAAAGTGTTAAAAAACTATGTGACTATTGATAGACTTATCTTTACAACGACTCCGCAGCTAAGTGATGCACCACACTTTTGTCTTTTTTTTGTAAGGCAAGTGGGTGCCAGAGCGCTGGTAATCATTAATACGATTACCACCGCAGTCAGCAGCATGGAGCAATTGTAGATATTACTGATTTGATGCAAAGTCTCCCCAAAATATAAAAAGTTAGTAGCAATGCTATATATGGAATATTAAAATAAATAATAATAATAATAAAAATAATAAACATATGCATATATTACAGCATATTCATGTAAAGATTACATTGTGAAAATACTTTCCACTAGGAAGCTAAAATATTTTTCAGTGCTTTTACTTTCTTACAGATTTATATTTACGATACATCTCTTAAAGGTTTTACAAAGCCAGTTACTGTATCTCTGTGTTGTTGTAAAAGCAATTTCAGAGGCAGATGCAAGTATCAATGGATCTCACAGTTGATTCTCTTGTAGCAGGCAAGAAAACATTAGTTTCCCTTGTGATTTTCTTTGATTCTCAAGCTTTTAAAGTCAGCCATGTAAAATCTGAATGGAAAGTCAATCACAGTCTCTGCTTAACATTATGAATGAACTCAAAGCTGGCACAGCCAAGTACACATAGAGTGTTCCTTGTATTGTCTTGTATTAATGCCACAATCAGAGGGTCTCAATTCTAGTATGCCTCTAATCAACATCTAGATCAGTGATGGGCAAACTACGGCCCGCGGGCCAGATCCGGCCCACTTAGAGGTTCTATCCGGCCCGCCAATATTTTAAAAAATTTCATTAAAATATGCCTAAAATTATAAGGGTCGACCCTGTGTGTCAGAACCTTCATTTTTATGCCTTCCCAGCTATTTCCTCCATTATACTTCATCCTCCTTCCTAAAAGGACACTTCGTATGTCAATCACTGAAACACCTGCCCGCCCCCTAATGGCTGAAAGTCATGTGAGGAGAGATGGGCTGGTCCATATACTAAGGCGGATTTCGATTGGCGGGTGTGTTGTCAGTTAGTGGCTCACCAGAAAGACGGATCTGCAACAATCTTCTGAAATAAGTGCTGTGTCTGTACGATCGCTGCACTTATAGAGGTAACACTGCTATATAACACCCTCCCATCCCATTTAAAAAATTTGTATTATATATTTCAATATTTGAGTTTTTTAATAAATTATATTTGCCCGCCTAAAGTTTTTCTTTTTTTTTTGGCCCGCTCCTGAAAAAGTTTGCCCATCACTGATCTAGATTATCTATAACCATTTCTTACACGTGCTTTCTAAATCAAGTACCATTTGCTATTTATGATTTTATAAAAAGTCTTGTCAGGAAGATTTACTGAGAATTATGCATTGCAGGACATAGTGATAGCGTTCTGATGGAGTTGCTGGCCGAATTTCTGACTGACTAACCAATACAATTTAATAATCTGCAATATAATAAAAAGTCTAAAGCAAATCCACAGTACAGCTAGCACGGTTTCATTATCTATGAATTAATGGTCATTTTAGGACACAAAGCACCATACTGAACTAACCACATGAAATGAATTAAAATGTCACTGAAACAATCAGGAAAATTAAGGAAAATTTGTTAACAAGAAAAAGGCCCAGCAACCTATAGCAGCTAATCAAACGTTTGTTTTCAACTTTCGATCTATATTACAATATTGACATTAATATTGCCATGGTTATTATGATTTACTAACCTTTTTTCCTACACACATTTTCATATTGTCCACAATGAGTTTTGTGAATTAAGCAAATATGCAAATTGAGACTATGATACCTTTTAATTCATTGTTAATTCACTCTTCCTATTCTATTAGTAGTTTCATAGTAGTGAGAGAAGTATGATGTATAGGACAGGATCATTCTTAAACATATATATAGGGACTAAAAGCATTTTCATCACTTGAATTTTTAAGTATCTTTCTAGGTCAATCAGGTTATCTTTTATGTGGTCAGATGAATAATGGTTTTGCTTATTGTACAGATATATGTAATTAGATTTCTGTAATTTATTAAACAAAAGGCTTAATCTGAGTCTTAATAATGTTGCACCTGTAGGTGGTTATATATAAGACTCCATAGGTAATTCCTGAGAATATACCTGAAAGTTCCCAATAAAGGTTTAACTTCAACCTTTTTTTATTCTGGGTTTATACGGGCCCACAAGGATTTGGTAATGATTAATGTCATGACTCATATCCCAAATATTTGACAGAAAGTGTCAAATTAACCAATGGCTGCTAACAGTCTGTTTTTTATCAATTTCAATCTATGGCTTTTTCAATATATTAATATATTTATATTAATATATTCAATATATTAAGGCAAAAGCTAATAATATAAAGGCACTCAGGTACCTTTGTCTTCAAAGGCTGCATAGACTAGTGGCTCATCAAGGAACACTACAAAAAACATTACACATCAAATGAATAATAATAATAATAATAATAATAATAATCGTACTCATAATAGATTTTGATACATATATCACTGGTTTCATGAAATATTTGCTTTTCAAGGTGTCTGACTTTGTCCTAGCAAGAAATAGGCCGATCTATGCATATAATCATGGCCTTATCTGTGAGGAGTTTGTATGTTCTCCCAGTGTTTGCGTGGGTTTCCTTTAAGTGCTCCGGTTTCCTCCCACACTAAAAAAACATACTGGTAGGTTAATTGGCTGGCAACAAATTGACCCTAGTCTGTGTGTCTGTCTGTCTGTCTGTCTGTCTCAGTCTGTCTGTATGAGTGTGTGTGTTAGGGAATTTAGACTGTAAACCCCAATGGGGCAGGGACTGATGTGAGTGAGTTCTCTGTAGAGCGCTGCAGAATTAGTGGCGCTATATAAATAGATAGTAATAATAATAATAAATAATCCTGAAATTATGTTCCAGTTTAGAGATTGGCCATCAGCTAATTAATTTGTGAATATATCATGATTCACCCAAAATTTGGCAAAATTTGCTGAATAAATTACGCCCCTGGAGAATTGGGCTAATTACAATGCATGAATGTAAAGAACTTGATGTTCCATACTCCGGCTCATAGGACAAAAAAAATGAAGAAAAAAAACCATAGGGGTTGATGCAGATTGGGATGTACACCAGTGTGCCTAGCATAATTAGAATGAATTCTATCTGCACATGTGCAGAAAGTGGGAACATACATATGCGCCTATGCAGACCTGTGCAATTCTGGCACCTATACCTGCCTGCACCTGGAGAGGTGGGATAGCGGAATTATGCGGTATTCTAAAGTTGGACAAGTACAATATTGAATAGTGCAGGTTAAAATACTTGCACATGATGATTACTTACCGTTAACCAGGAGCATATGCTGCCGATACAGAGGCAGAAGCATATCAATATGTGTATAGCTTTACATATGGGCAGAAAGTCTCTTGCTCTCCGTTCTCTTATTTTTGCAAATAATTTACTCCCATTTTGCATCCAACTCTATACCAGCTGTATAGTGTACTGTATAAAACGAATTATTTGGTATATTAGTGCACAGTATATTGCACTCACCCATTTTAGGTGCAGAGATTGCTTATAGAATCATATTACATTATTTTTCTTATGAATCTAACCCAGTTTGGACCCATAGAAGAAGAATAAAAGAAGAACAATGGTCAGTGTGCCTTTTACATATTTCATTACATGTAAATTGCACTCACTTATTGTAATATAAAATAACACTTTTTTAAATGTGTTCAATTTTTGTCTTTGTGGTTAATTAATGTTACACATTTTAGAGGTGATGTTTGCTTTGTAGACGAACACATTTCCATTATCACTCTGCAAAACAGTTGAACTTTTTAAGCTATGTGAGGTGAATAGTGATTCTGTATATTGAACCAGAGAATTGGAGCAAATAAAAAGGGGAAAAAAAATATTTAGTGCTGATATGTGTGACACTATTATAGAAAAATTACTTAATCTCCAATAACCAATCTAAAAGATAAACTTCAATTCAAGTGATGATCAGAGGAACTAGTAGTGGCAGTACAAAGTAATTGCTAAAACCCCAATATATTGTGCAATTTTTCTTTTTGTTTCAGCAGCAACAATATGTGCTGCACATATTAATTCTAGGATAATATATGGCACATCTACTGTTTGGCATTCATTTGCAACAATCGTTATTGCTTTTCTTTCATTGATAGAATTAGAGCAAATGGTTGACAACTGTGAGTCAATAAAATCAGAGCTATTCACAAATGATGCATTGAAATGAAGCACCTCTGTGTGAATAGTGTTTCTACAGTTTCATACTTATCTTGCCCTAGCATGTTATGTCAACATTTGGGTATGATCTGTGATATCTAGCAATAACAATGATGAAGGAGTAGAAGGTTACAAGTCAAAACAATTGAAGAGAGAGTTAAAGGCTAACCTCATCTTTATTAAGATATAGCTATCTAAAATACTATGACCCTGAGAGTTATTTTTGCTGCTGTAATGACCTATCTATTGAAGCTTCTTTCATTTACAAGATACATTCTTTTTTATGTGTAGCTGTGTGACGGATCATTGCTTTGCCTGGTTGCCAAGGCAAACCTTTTCATACTCATAGCATGACATTAGCATGATATTACTAAAACTGCATTGCTATATCATTATGTCATTGCAACTTTGTGGCGTAAAATGTTCTACCCACACAAATAAAATAAATATAAATACTGAAAACTGCAATGTAAAGCAACAGCCCTGTAGATCTTTCATGATTCTTAGAAACATTTAGAAATTCAGAAAGTGTATGAACTGTTACATACGTGTGATTCATTTGTGTCCATTCAAAAGTGGCTTACCTCTGAACCCTGATATGCTGAATTAGTCATTGTTAAGTTTATTGTTTCTTAAAGCAGAATGAACTTAATTATATTACATTCATTTTCAAATAAAAATGATCTATTTATATAAAAGAAGAAGGTTTTCTGTTTGTTTGTTTGTTGGAGAATATCTTTGACACCACTCCACCAATTGGGAAGAAACCATTGCAATGGCCATGCTGGACCTCACACTTCCACCAAATAAAAAATAGAAAAGAAAACAAGAAGGGGGGAAAGAAACTATTTAAGTAGTATGTCTTTTAAAATTTTGTAAGCCTTGAGCGTAATCTCCGGTCAATTAGGATGCTGATTCTCTCTAGAATCACACACCACTAATTCACCGCTGCCACCAGTTTGTCACGAACGCCCAGCCTGTCTCAGATACAGCAATCTGAATAGCGGGCCGTAACTGGTGTCACCTTAGTCACTTAGCAATGAATACACCTTTTCTGCCATCACAAAGGATTTTCTATAGCATCCTTGCATTCAGCAAAACCACTTAATAATGTTTCACACTTAAATCACGTACACACGTAGAATGAGCCTCCCTGGGCTTCGTAAATTCAAAAAGAATCACATAGAACATGATAGAGTAAATTAATTTAATCTGAAAAATGTTTCCACGGCTTAGTTACAAAAAGGTTAATAACAAGACATACAATAATTTACACAAATAAGTTTCAAAATAAAACCAGCGTCACTACTTACTAGTTGGTGTGTGTGAGGAAGCACAATTGAGAAATATGAGACATTTCAGTCTTGATAGAACCCCTCATGAAAATGTACACTTTAATGTGTAAAGCAGAAGATTTTAAACCCTTCTTACAGGCCTCTACACCCCCACCGTAAGAATTACATTTTCAATTAGGTCAGATTGATTCCCTAAATGAAAAAAGGTAATTATCTATCACTAAGATATATGTTAGGCACCTGAGAGAATCTCTCACCTCTGCTCTGCTTGAGTGGACAGATGGTTTACAACTTTGGGGCTTCAAACTCCTCCTAGAAGCTTATCTATCCCGGGGCCTGGCTAATTTCAAAGGACTCTTGGTCAATTGCACAGGTCACTTAGGTCAGGCAGCAAAGTATACTTTGAGAGATTATATAAAATATTCACATTGTCATACATGAATTCAACAGAAAATAATAAGCAGTCATTAGATATACTACATAATCGCCACACACGGGGAGCCTGTTCTGAGCCTTCTACAGGAGGGAATTGGACGAAAAAATCACACAGACTGGCAACATTGGATCCCAGAAGAAAACTAAGGAGTTGAGGCTATAGTCGGACCTCCCATTGGCTTACGCTGGCCAGAGCTTTGACTCGGGGAACTTGTTCTGGGATTTCCACAGGATGAATTTGGTTTGTTTGCCTGTCTGGTTATGCCATTCGGACACACCTGCACCAACTGGGATGAAACCAATTCGAGGTGGTCCAGTTGGATCTTGGGCAGGTTTTCGAGGTGCTAGGATCCTGGTCAAACCTCCCGTTGGTGTACGCTGGGCAGAACTTTGACCCAACAAGGCTATTCTAAGCATTCCCCTGGATGGATTTGGATGAAAACTTCACAAACTGGTAACATTGGATTCAGGAATACATACTAGGGGATTGAGTATCTGGCTGGACCTCCTGTTGGTGTACACTGGGCAGAACTTTGACCCGGGGATCATGTCCTGGGCCTTCAACGGAATAGATTTGGTTTGTTTGTCTGTCCAGTTATGCATTCCAACACCCCTGTACCCATTAGTATGAAACCAGTGTGAGCTAGTCCAGTTGGATACTATCCAGGGTCTAGGGGGTTTGGGGTCCCAGATGGACCTCCTGTTGGTGTATGCTGGGCAGAACTTTGACCCAGGGAGCTTGTTATGAGCCTTCCACTGGAGGGATTTGGACAAAAACTTAACAGACTGGTAACCTTAGATCACAAAAACATACTAGGGGGTTGAGGTCCCAGTTGGACGTCCTGTTGGTGCCAGCACTTTGGACTGGGAGCCTGTTCCGGGCCTTCCATGGATGGATTTGGATGCATATTGTATATTAAATTCATTGGTCTGTTTTTTTGTTTGTTTGGCTGTCTGTTTATGAATTCGTACACCCCTGCATTGATTGGGATGAAACCAATGCAAACTACTCCAATTGCATTCTGGCCAGGTTTTAGGGGTGTTAGGTTCCCGGTCAGACTCCCTATTGGTGTACGCTGGGCAGAATTTTGACCGGGGGTGCCTGTTCTGGTCTTTTCACTGCATGGATTTGGACAAAAACTTTACAGACTAGTAAAATTGGATCCCAGAAGACATACAAGCGGGTTGAGGTCCCATCTGTTCTGGGCCTTCCACTGGATGAATTTGGTTTGTCTGTCTCTCCATTTATGCATTCAGACACCCCTGCAACGATTGGGATGAAATTGATGAGAAGTGCTTCATTTGGATCCTAGACAGGATTTAAGGGGGTTAGGGTCCCTTTTGGACCTCTTTTTGGTATTCACTGATCAAAACAGGGAGCCTGTTCTGAGCCTTCCACTGGATGGATTTAGATGAAAACTTCACAGACTGGTGACCTTGGATTCCACAAGACATACTAGGGGGTTGAGGTCCCAGTTGGATCTCCTGTTGGTGTATGCTGAGCAGAACTTTGATTTAGGGAGCCTTTTCTCAGCCTTCCACTGGATGGATTTTGATGACATTTAATATTAAAACAAAAATGACATTGGTCAACCACCACATGGGTGTGTTCAAAGAGCTGCTAATTATTTTCAAAATGTTGACAATTACATCCAAATCATTGAGAACTTAATAACCAGAAGATGTAAACCCGAGCAACGTCATCATACTGTACATATTAAATAAACATGCTATACAAACATGTGTACCTCTATGATTGATCTTGGGCAAGATTATGAACACTGTTAGCAGATTGCAATTTTATACTGGAGAAATAATAACTCATACATAGCTAACATTATTTAGATAAAAACAGGCAAAATACTTTCAACTTAGGAAACAATATATGAAATCACATGTTCAATCAGGATTAGAAAACAAAATACAAACAATCAAACAAAGAAAAAAGTCAATTTTTCTTCTGTATCTGATTGAACAAAAAGGAGGAAAATGTGGATCCTCCAAGCTGGAACTGAAAACTAAAAAAGAAAAAAGAAGTTGATCTTGTAACCCAGCTTACATACATCAGAAAACAGCATGAATGTAACTGTGACCAGACCATATTTCACAGTTTTCCTATGTGTTGGTTACACTAAGAATAATTTTTAAAAACACATTTTGCCATGGTAAATTTCACATTATCGATTTCAGTATAGATATGCTCAACTAAATATTTTCTTTTACTTCAAAATATTGCACAGTCTGGACAAAACAGGTAAAAAGAATACTAGATATCTTTAAATATATTCTATTTTATACACAGATGTAGCAAGCATTAACATGTCACAAATTTAAGTTACCATATTCATGCGATATCTCGTTGTATAGCGTAATGATAACTTAATGTCCTCAAATCCATAATACTGTTTACTTGTATTACCAGTACTGTCTGATTGGGGGACTATCGCATTGGGAAAAAAATTGCTAATGTTTAATTTTCTTGCTACTCCATTAAAGCACAGTACATGCTCTCATCACAGGGTGGTTATTTATGCATGAATAGGGTGAATGGCACTACCAATAAGTTTTATTTTTATTTATTTATCTTTATTAATTTTGTTCTCCAGTAATGTGATCCAGCACCACCCTATTCAGTACAGGGGCTATAGTGTCTCCCAGGATAGTGGTTAAAAATAGGGATCATGTAGTGACAACTACAATTACACATCCCAGTTAGTCCAGTACAATGCGTTATTTACAAATACATAATGATGATGATGGGATCATGCCACTCTTATCCCTTCCCATTTTACTAAGAAATAGTATACTAATAAATAACTCACTTAAACACTTGCACAGGGGCTTATTACCACGATTCATGCTGTAAAGATGTTCTGCTACAACTATGGTAATGCAATCTTTTACACAGCTTCGGGTAAATGTATCAAGCTGAGAGTTTTCCAGCGTGTTTGAAAAAGCAATCAGATTCTAGCTATCATTTATTTAGTACATTCCACAAAATGATAGCTAGAATCTGATTCGTTGCTATAGGCAACATCTCCACTTTTCAAACCTGCTGGAAATCTCTCAGCTTGATACATTTACCCCCTAGTGTTTCTGGAAGTGAACATGCTATTTATAAATTAATATCATGCTGATTATCTGTTTTGAATGAGTAGATGTTCATTTCCAATTCCCAGTGTTCTTAATTTGTAATATAGAGCTATGCGCCTAGAATACTACATCCCTTCAAAATGGCTGTAGGATAGGTTTCTTAGAGGGATGACCCTTCCAAAGCTGCAAAGCCATTGTTTGTGGACATTTATTGATCATCTGATCACAACCCCCACTAAAGCATCACACAGTCAAAAAATCACAAATGTCATTCTTATTTTTATTTTTAATGTTCTAATCATTCTTATTGTATCAACATACCCTACTTGACGTTTAATGGGTATGTTGCATATGAATAATGTACTTGGTAATTAAAGAGGGTCCACACTAGTAGTGCTGCCTGATCAGAAGACTTCACACAAATCTATCAGCTACATGTGACCTTTGCTCACATTGCCTGGCTATGTGATCTATCACAGCTTAATAAAATCTGGAAAAATAAAGATGAAATAGCGTTCCATTGGAAAAATGTGCACCAGGTCCAGCCTGGACAATATGGAACAGAATCCCCTTGGTGAATCAGGCATGTAAAAAATGTGCAGGGTCACCCTTCCTGGACATACTAGCCCTTAATAGCACTGATGCTCTTCCTGACTCTCCTGAGCGGTGAGGAACAGAGAACAATGTAAAAAACAGATAAAGACAGATAAATATTACTGAAATTTGTAGAAAAAAAAGTCCCAGCAATCCCTTACATTAGTATCTTAGCTGCCAGGGCTCCCTGGAACATGTAGTTCCGGAAACCTTAGTATTAGGGAATAAAAAACACTCACCAACTTAGAAAAAAGAATGTTAAAATATAAAAAAACTCTCCCAAGCCCTTGCTTTTAAACAGTTCAATCCAAAGACAATCTTCTTCCTGAAGTAGCTCTACAGTAGGGCAGGGGTTGGCAACCCTCCCAGAATGTGTGCCATATATGGCATGCAGTACACTTTAATCTGGCACACTGGAGCAGCTTCCACTGTAGCTTTCACTGCAGAACATCGCACTGCAGAACTTGAGCAGCAGTTCCTCCTGGGCCCCATTGCGGAACGGATGACTTGTGTGTCTGCAAGATGTGAGTCGCACACAGCGCTGGCTACTGTGGCTTCATATTAATTGGGGGCACTTATGTGGGGCAAACTGTGAATTGGGGGCATTTATGTGTGGCACAAAGTGAATTGGGTGCACTTATGTGTGATATATTAATTGTGGGCATGTAAGTGTGGCTTAATGCAAATTGGGGGCACTTATGTGCGGCATTATATTAATTGGGGCACTTATGTGAGGTATAATTTGAATTGGGTGCACTTATGTGTGGCATAATGCAAATTGACTGCATTTATATGTGGCATAATATTATTTGGAGGCACATATATATAGCATAATGTGTATTGGGGCACTTATGTGTGGCATAAAGTGAATTGAGGGCACTAGTGTGCCATAATAGGAACTGGGGGCAATACTATGTGGCATAATATGAATTGGAGTCACTACTGTAGAATAATATGATTTGGGGGTACTACTGTGGCATAATATGAATTGGGGGCACTACTATGTGGCATAATAAAACCTGGGGGCACTACCCAGTGGCATAATATGAAGTGAGGGTACTACTATCTAGCATAATATGAATTGGGAGCACACTATGTGGCATAATATGGCCTGCGGGGGCTCTACTAAGTGGTATGATATGAATTGTGGGTACAACTATGATGCTTAATATGAATTGGAGGCACATCTATGTGGCATGATATGAATTGGGGGCTCTAACATGAGCCATAATATGAATTGTGAGCACAACTATGTGGCATGATATGAATTGCGGGCTCTATTTTGTGGCATTATATGAATTGTGGACACAACTATGTGGCATAATAGCGATTGTGGCACTACTGTGGTGGAATATGAACTGGGGGTACTACTATGTGACAGAACTTGAACTGGGGACATTACTGGGGTGCTCTCTCTTATGTATATATTTATATATATATATATATATATTTATATATATACATATATATATATATATATATATATATATATATATACATCAGAAAGACGTTTAAATAGTGGGCACAATCTGGAGCTGTCCAATAGCATTAGTAAAATTTTAAAATACCAACACAAGTGCTCTTGTTTTTTCCAATCGTGTACTTCCTGAAATGTGACGTAGCGTCACTTACGGTAATACAGGACTTGTGTATCTAGCTTAGAGATTTCCCATGTTACATATCATCACTTCCGATAATGGGGGACATGTAGAAATGATATAGGGATTTTCTAATAAAACAGTAAACAAACTAAAATTATCACATTACTTTATAACATTACGAAATAGCAGCAGTACATTTTCGTCAGATATTATCATCAAATATAAACACCATTTGTCATAGGTATTAATTTTATATAATGACAAGTTTACAGACATAAGTGCCATTTTCTAGTAATTTAATATAAATTCACAAGTAACATTTTTTTAAAGAATTCAATCCTGTCAAAACACTAATGTTTCTAGAACACATAGTAATCTATCTCTTACATTAAAATACAATTAATACAACTATTACATGTTTGTTAAAACATAGGAATATGAATACTATTGAGCACATCTATTCACCGACAATATGAATGTCAGATAGATAGTTGTGCTCATTTCAAACTGGGTGCAAAACAAACCCATTGCTGCACCGCATATTGGAATATAAAAGGTTTCTAAAAATCTATAATAATTCCGAGACAAAATGAACCCAACCGGTTCACAAATAATTTTTTGGGGAATATCAGTAATATTATGATCAAGTCCCAAATAGATTCTAATCCCTTCTATTCCTTTAGAGTGATCAATAGAGGTATAAAGAGCTTGGACATCAACTGTAACCAGTCTGTACCTATCTTTCCATTCTACATTTCTAAAATCTGCAACAAAGAAGTGGTGTCTTTCAGGTAAGGTGGTAATTCAACTACATACTTCTTGAGAAAAACATCTACATCTACATTAATTATCTGGTCTGGTTAGCCTCTCTCTTTTAATCTGTTAATGTATATCTGTGTCTGCTCACTACAGACACTTTTGTCCGTGCAGATTCTCTTAGTATGGTTAAATTGTGAGGCAGGGATATTGTTTTTCCAGTTGAAGAGATAACTGTCATAATATAAATAGCTATTGGAATCAACCTGTTTAATATATACTAGTAGGTTATTTGGCTGCTATCAAAATTGACCCTAGTCTCACTCTCTCTCTCTGTGTGTATGCTAGGGAATTTAGACTGTAAGCATAATCAGCGTGCTATATAAATAGATGATGATGATGATATATGTTTTAATTTTCTTCCCCTTCTTTATCTCTATTGCTAGGTCCAAAAATTTTACAATATTGGTATCTGACTTAGAAGTGAATCTAAGGTTGAGATAATTTGTATTTATATATTTTAGGAATTCTTCCAGTAAATTCCCAAAAAATCCCAGATCATCAATATGTCTTCAATATAATGACAGTAGAAAACAATATATTTTAAATGAGGATTTTTTTTCACTATACAGCGAATCCATTTCCTATTTTCCCATGTATAAGTTAGCAAAACTGGGTGCAAAAAAGAACCCATTGCTGTATCGCATATTTGAATATAAAAGGTTTCTAAAAATCTAAAATCATTCCGAGACAAAATGAACCCAACCAATTCACAAATATTTTTTTTTTGAATATCAGTAATATTATGATCAACTACCAAATAGATTCTAATCCCTTCTATACCTTTAGTGTGATCAATAGACGTATAAAGAGCTTGGACATCAACTGTAACCAGTCTGTACCTATCGTTCCATTCTACATTTCTACAATCTGTAACAATGAAGTGGTGTCTTTCAGGTAAGGTGGTAATTCAACTGTAGTTCTTGAGAAAAACATCTATATACTGAGAAGCTTGAGAAGTCAAAGAGTCTATGCCCTCTACTATTGATCTACCTGGGGGGGTTGCTAGGGATTTAAGTACCTTGGGGAGAAAACAGAAAATAGAAATAATTGGATATTCTTGTAGTATATATAGATATTCAATTCATCCTGACTAATAGTCCCATTTCTAAGTGCCTTTTGCAATCTATTCCTCAATTGAGACACAAATTCATCTGTAGAATCATGAGCCAAGAGTTCATATGACTTCTTATCCCCCAAGCCTCTACAAAACTTTTCTATCAAGGAAAACTATCCCACCCACCCCTTTTCAGCTTGCTTTATATCAGTATCATTATTCATCAAATTATCTAGAGCTATTTTCTCTGAAGATGAAAGATTTGTGTTACGGTTTTTACTTGCGTTTCCTTACATAGCTCTTTCCTCATTAGTCTCTAAGTAATAATTAACAATATATAGTATGTGTATATATATATATATATATATATATATATATATATATATATATATATATATATATATATATATCAAATATAAACTTATATATTGCTAATACAGAACTAATCTAAGTTTATGTGCCTGTGCTTTTAAGAGGAGAAGTACTGACATTTATTTTACATATTACACAGCAGAGGACGAGAGACGCACTTCTTGTAAATCTCCCTTATTTTACAATAACCTGACAAAGCTAAAGCCAAATGTTTGCTGAAAATAAAGTCAAAAAGACCCCTCCAAGAACATCTCACTTTAATGAGGAAATGACAGCTTTGACCTAGGTCAAGAGGTTTGGTTTGGCAAGTGCAAGTAATGTTTTTGGCAATGATAGAGACTTAGAGTGTCAGCAGTGATGTAAGCTGGGAAAGTGTATTTTAAGTAATGATGAGTAACATTTTCTATAAAAGAATGACTTAATCAAATATAGATGTATGACTGCTTTGTCCAGTATGGTTGTCTATGCATAACATCTTTTAATAGAAAATAGAAATATTATATTTTGCAAACCTGCTCATCTCAATTATTATTCAAAGAGAAGAATAGATAAATCTTATACATTCGCTGATAGAAAACTTCATCATGCCCCCACCATTTGATTCTAAAGGAAAGAATTTAAATAGAAATTTCAAACCTGATTTCGAAGGATTTTGATTTCTACCGTCACTCAACAATCACTCATTATCCTTTTTCTTTAGAATAGGACATTTAAAGTCTCCTGATAAACTTATTTAATTCCAAAAATAATTCAAAATCACTCTGCTCACTAGTAGAAGCAAAAGATAATCCTAATCTAAGAGTTTAATCTCTTCATTACAGAGTTCATAATCTGACAAATTGAAAATGCCTAGATTAAGAGTTGCATTTGTAGATTCTATAGATTTGATGTTGCTATGGGCAACATTTCCACTTTTTTCAAACCCACAGTTTAGTAAATATGCCTGTTGGACTCTCCCTGGACCTATGGGGTATGACTGGCCTCTCCCTGTTCCTCAGGACTGGCATTTTGCTTTCAATTTTCCTCTGGGCTGGACCTGGATTTCCCATGTTTCTTTGGATGCATGTACAGGACTGCAGCTCAGTCTATCTTTATGATTGCCGGTTCTGTGAGATTGGTACCACTGTCATTAGGGCACAATTCCATTCTCATCTATTACACTGGTAAAGCCTCTATAATGGTAAGACTTATATACTCTCCAGTCTGGCTCTAAGACTCTCATATACACAGTACCCACACTGACTGTGTGTTCTGCCTTCTTCAGCAGATCCAGTTCTTTAGTGTTGAACAGGCTCCCTGCTCCTCTGACTGTCTACATTACTCATGATCAGGGGCAGGCTGGGCTGGTCCCACAGGGAGCTAACTTGGGCTGGGTCACTGGGTCACCTGCATTTTTTTCCCTTTAAAATAGGCTGCTGAGTCAAGTCTTGCCCCAGGCTAAAATTTGCCAGCCCTCCCCTGCTTATGATCATGCAATTGTCAAATTTGCTTTGTGTTTCTCTCCCTTTGCAAATTAAAAGGAGGAAGCTGAGAGGGCTCACTTTTAAAGAGAAGGTGGGAGTGTCACCTTCCCATTAAGCTAGGGCTGTGGGAGGAGTGTCAGTTATAAAAAACTGTTTTTTTCTTTGTTCAGGGTGACAAATGCAGGAAAAGCTGGCTGGTTGCTAGAGGGTTGGTCTATGTGTAGCTAGTGTTTAGGGTCACAAGAAACTGTGGAATATTTATTGTATCAAACAATGTACCATCCTGACATTAAAGTTAAGTAAAAAGCAAGAAGTTGTTCATGTATGTTTCAGCAGAAGTGTGCTCTTGCCACAATATGTAAAAATAACATACAGAGGGTGCTCCATAGTGCATTAAAAGCAATATTTTATTAGGCAGTTTAAAAGCAAGCAGGCATACAATAGCGCAGAACTTTTAGCTACACAGTTTGGATTGTGTTAGACCACACTCCTCACGTGTTTCATCACTGGGAAAATTTTATATGTACTTCACATAGTGTGCAACAACCAATAAAAACATGAAAGTCTGTCTCCCAACATCCAGTAAAATATCACAAACCAATGCAATCCCTGTACAAACATGATAATTAGTACTTCATTTTGATACTTTAAGATTCATTTGTAGGGCTTGATTTTGTATTCAAGTGAATTCTTTGCAGTATATTTACTAAACTGCAGGTTAGTTTGAAAAAGTGGTGATGTCGCCTATAGCAAACATTTAGATTCTACCTGTCATTTTCTAATGTACTAAATAAATATTAACTACAATCTGATTGATTGCTTTAGGCAACACCTCCACTTTTTCAAGCCTTTAGTTTAGTAAATATCCCTTGGAGTCTAATTAAATAACTACATACACACTTTTTAAAGCTGTAATAGCAGTAGTTATTTGAAGTACTCTAGTTGCCATGGGGATGAATATCCCATATTCATAGTTCACTAGACTAAGGAGATATTGCTCCTCACTGGAGCTGTTTGTGGAAAAATTCAAAGTATCAAAATTGCTTTGAAGTACATCCACTAGTCAAAGTGGATATTTAGAAGTGGTGGTATGGATAATATAAGCTCTGAGAAGCTTAGACCATTTGAAAGTTTGAATACATTTTAGATGCTTTATATTAAATAATGCAAGGCTATCCTCTCTGTTTCCCCACCTGCTCTCTTATTTCCATTTCACCTTTTCCTGTGTCCCTCCAACAATTCATAATTTCTCCTTGTGTCCCTTCAATGTCCTTCCATCTTTTCCTCACATCTTCCTGGTCATTCAAATGGTCAAAATTTAAGTGACTGACCAGGGTCCAGCGAGGCCCAATGGAACTTTATTGAAT
This sequence comes from Mixophyes fleayi, assembly GCF_038048845.1. NCBI lineage: Eukaryota > Metazoa > Chordata > Amphibia > Anura > Limnodynastidae > Mixophyes > Mixophyes fleayi. The sequence continues at coordinate 72,592,657 of NC_134402.1, forward strand.
TTGTTTATTTTAATTTATTTATTATTTAATGTTAGATATATTATTTAACCCCCCTTGTCTAAATTTGTATGTATACATTCCCAAACACCCTTCATTATTGTCTGTACCCACATTCTGCCCTCCTCCTGTTATCCATTGTGTTGTGTATAACAAAAATAAAGCAAACTTGCAGTGCAAGTATGAGTATAAATAAAATGTTTACTCACTCAGGATTACTTGATATCTCTCGCTATAGTGGATATGTTACCATTGGCTGGTCAAAATATGAGCAAGTCAAAATGATACTGTGGAAAAGCTGAGCACTTCTGGTTCTGACCCTGGATGATCTTTCTTTGCCTTTAAAATGGTTGATGACTACTAACTTTTTAGCTAAACTTGGCTTGAAACATGAAAGGCTTTGGTGAGCTCTTTGGCATGGTGCTAAGGAACCATTTGAGAGATGAGCCCCTGCAAAGTAGACTCTTTATACCTAGTTATATAAAGGCCAGAGCATCCTAAAATCTCATTTTATCTGGATGTGCTTGGTGGAGGAAGTAGATACTTTAGGTGGTGAGATGGTATCGAAATTATCCCCCCTACTACCATTATTTAATTCTCTCTTTTTGGAGTTGCTGTTTCCCTCTGACTTAACTTCAAGCTTCAAAGTTGGGGGATGATAAACATGTGGGACATATGAATAAACCAAACCAAACCTATGTTGGAGACCCCCATTGTATAAAGCCCTGAATTACATGTCTCTTGCAGCCTATTCGCTGCCTCTTGTTTGTTGCTAGAAGAAAAATTTACCAAAGATGGCTTCACTTCCTCTCTCAAAACACTAGACCTTCAGTCCCCGGATCAACACCCGCTCATCTCACCTACCGTAAAGGCTGGTGACAAAGTTCATCATAATTCCCGACCGCACAGACCTCATTTGTTGCATTTCCCTCACTGAGCTGCTGAGCTGATTATTTCATTGGTAAGTTAGATTTGGAACTGGGAGGAAAAAAGAAAAGGCAGGGATATATAAAGTGCATGTGTTAGCTGCTGGGCCTGCCCTCTGACAAAGTCTCAGGTGCGTGGTCTGACACAATCCAAACTGTGTTAGCAAGTTCTGCAATATTGTATGCCTGTCCGCTAAAATAGGCATATAAACTTAGGTATCTTTTCTGCTGGATTCATATGGTAATATGCATTGATACTGTCTTTCTCTGGTACGCACATTAAATGTCAACTTTTAAGGTGCCTAATAAATTACCATGTGATACAACAGTGGAAGGCAGAAGAGCATCTCTGACTGCACAGCATGTTAAACCTTGAGGTGGATAGGCTAAAGCAGTAGAAGACCACACAGGGTTCCACTCCTGTCAGCTAAGGACAGAAAAATAAGCTATAGTGGGCACAGGCTCACTGAAAGAGTACATTGGAAAAATGTCAGCGGGTCTGATGAATCTTGATTTTTGCTGTGACATGCAGATTGTAGAGCTAGAATTTAGTATAAACAACATGAATTCATGGATCCTTCCTGCCTCGTATCAATGGTGCAGGCTGGTGGTGTTGGTATAATGGTTTGGGGTCTGTTTTTATGGCACACATTAGGCCCCTTTATAGCAGCTGAGCATAAATTAAATGCCACAGTCTACCTGTGTTATTGCTGACCTTGTGCATTCCTTAATGGCCATAGTCTACCCATCTTATAAGGTTACTTCCAGCAGGATAACATGCATTGTCACTATACACATGTTATCTCTGGCTACTTCCATGAACATGACATTGAGCTCTGTATATTCCATTGGCTTCTACAGTCAACAAATCTCAATCCAATAGAACACCTTTGGGATGTGATGAAAATAGAGATTTGCATCATGAATATGAAGCTGTCAAATCTAAAGCTACCATGTCAACATGGACCATCACATCTAAGGAATGTTTCCAACACATTTTGTATCAATGCTAAAAAGAATTCAGATTTTTGTGGGGACAAATGGGGATCTGAACCAGTACTAGAAAGGCAAGACCTAGCCACTAGATTTATTATATAAAACATAATAAACAATGATGATTAGGTTTGGCGATTGAAAATCTGTATATCTTGAAATCCACTGTGCTTTATTTTTTTAAGATATTCAAATTTTGATTCAAGTTCCCCAACAAGAATCAAAATATTTATCAAATGTCAGTGGAAGCTAAATGTAAATAATATAAGTAGAATAGGCGATGCTATAAAGTTGCATACTCTATCCTATAGGTACATATTGATATTTTGCATATCTCTCATGATCAATCGTAATACGCACAATGAATAATACATGTTGAATTGCAGTATTTAACTAATACAAACAAGCTGACAATACAAGAGTCTATAATAACCTGACTCACGGTCATTAGTGTTTACAAAACAACTTTCATACAAATTGAACCAGCGTTAATACTTATGTACTTGCCAACACAGTTAAATATGCATTATTTCTGAGAGTAAGTGTTACAGTGTAACAATTACAATATACTTGTTCCAATCTGTTGCACTTTCAATACTCTGGTTCAACAATATCAGAACATTGCAACCTGGTCATCTTCCTTAATAGCAGTAATCAGAGCCGTAACTTAGAATTCTAGTGCCCTGGGCGAGAAAGACAAATGCCGCCCCCCCAGCCCTCAATTTTAACCAAATTAACCTAAAATATTCCTAAATTGCGCCCCCCTTCAGCGTTGCGCCCTGGGCGGTCGCCCCTGTCGCAGAGCCCTAGTTACGGCCCTGGCAGTAATGTCTGATGATAAACCTAAACAAATGGCAGTGGGAGCTACATGCGATAGTTATCAGTTGGTTAAAGTTTATCATTTTGCTCTATAGCCCATGTCTAATGCAGACAATGGGATTTCCTATACTGCAAGTACTATAATACCGCAATATGAAGTGGAATATAGTTTAGGTCACTTATATAGAACATTACCCTGAGTGGTCACAGGGGATAAGAGCTTATATGACAACGGGGAATACAACACTACCTTTGCAAACCATAAGCAAAATAATAAGAATATAAATAAACATTTAAATATACCTGGATGTAAATTTGTGTAGGGCAGGTTTTTTTTAGATGACGTTTGCCTAAATTTAGGTATTTTATCAAAACATGTCTTAGTCTCTCAATGAAGTAAATGGAAAGGCAGGAGCAGGATAAATACAAGACACGCTGGTTTCATCAGTAGACATACACACTGAAAATAGGATGGTATTACCAGGATAATGGCTGCCTTAGTTGACAGGATCATCCCATGTCTGACCAGCTTTTAGAGATTTCTTGGTACACGCATAGGCTATTATATTGTGTGTAAAAATGCTGAGCATTGGGGAGAAGGTTGCTAAATTATATGAGTGTTTCTTTAGCCCCAACCTTTTGACCTTTTAAATCTATTCCTGTGTCATATACTAGTTACTGGTTTCCAGTTCAGAAATGTTTTCAACAATTAATGCTGTAATATTTAGCAAGTTATTCTTAACAAATGCAATTATTTTCTCTGCGTGTGTCTATCTGTCCCAATAACAATATTCAGCAATGCCAATTAATGTTCTAACAGTCAACATATTTTTCTTTTATAAAATTATTTACCATACCTTAAATTCATTCGAACACACAAAAAAACACAACAGAGAAAAACACGTAAACGTATTTTTCACAAAGCCTACAATTGAATTGCATTATGTAAAAAAAAAAGCTGCAAGTAGCATTAACAAACATTTATATAAGAATTACAGAAAGCTATCAGAAACAAAACAAAAATATTTTTAAAATTTTAGCTTACACTTTTTTTGGCAAATTTTGGATATCAGTGTTTTTAAAGCCAGTGAATCAGTTTGTTAAAGTCAGGATTCAAAAGGTTTTGTAAGTCATAACAAACTTTTTTATTTAAATTAGAGATGCTCAAAATATTCAAGCCATTTCAGCCATTACCACATAGTATCAAAATTAGCTTTTGGTTCAACCAGCATGGTGTGTATTTTATAATTGCTAAGTTGTTAACTCAAACTGATAGTCCATGTTCAGCTCTAGCAGTATATTAAAATAAACTAAAAACTGTTGCATTTTCAGCTTGTTGTTGTAAAATTCCAATTCACCCTCTTCATGGAAATACAGTTAAAAATATTAAACAACACAGCCAATTAAGCTTGAACATATTTAAATCTGCTCAGTCTAAAGTTCAAGAATTTAAAATAAATATTTGAACTTTAGAACTAGTTCGACAAAGTGATTCAAGTAACACCTTTTAGTAATTTTGACCTTATTTAAAATGTAAATTTCAAACAGTAAACTGTATATCAAGATATAACAAAAGCAGACATATGTGTATACCATTGAAACATTTTTTAGATGACAATATAATAAAATGATGGGCAACCATTTTACAATCAAAAGCAGCATGTGCAGCCCTATAACTTTACATTTAACCAAAACTTCCTATCACCTGACATTTTAATGTAAGATAAGTAAATGTTGCAAGTTTAACAAACAGATCTGACAATTCAATGTGACTTGGGGGTGACTGGATATTGAAAGTTAGGAGCAAGGCTGGAACAAGCACAACTAAATTCTGCAGAAAGATTTTTGTGTATCAACCTGTTCCACTTTATTTTTAAGGTGCCTCATGATATAAATTGTCACATATGTAAGTGGAGCCAAATAAAGCACAACAACTTTACAGCACACTAAAACATAACAGGGCTTGCCTAAAATTCCTTAACTTGCCTTTAAGAAGTAAACAGGAATCATGTAGTTCTTTTCAGTGGGCATCTTTCCTCAATTGACCTCAGATGTGCTGTGGGAATTGTATGTTCTCTCTGCATTGTTTGGATGAGGTCATGTGCCATGGAAACAGTCACGTCAAAGTCACTCCAAGCAGAAAAATGGGGAAAATTTGGACCAAATCAGGTTAATGCTGCAGAATACAGAAGATAGTGTATAACAGAGGGAGGTGACTTAGTGGTTAGCACTTCTGCCTCACAATACTGGGGTCATGAGATTGATATCTGACCATTTGTTTGTTCTCCCCATGTTTGCGTGGGTTTTCTTTAAGTGCTCTGATTTCCTCCCGCACTCAAAAAAAATACTGGTAGTTTAATTGGCTACTAACAAAAATAACACTAGTGGGTGTTTGGGAATTTAGAGTGTAAGTTCCAATGAGGCAGGGATTGATGTGAATGACAAATTTTCTCTGTATAGCATTGTGGATCTGGTGGTGCTATATAAATAAATGGTGATGATAACCCGGAAACTCTCCAGCGTGGCTGAAATAACCAGATTTTATGAGAACTTCACATCTCATATTTATACTTTTCATTCTGAATCTCTCCTAAATAATATAATTCTCAAACTATTTATTTGAAAGCTGGCTAGTCGATACCCCAGTAGTTATCAAATGATGCCTAAGCTTTTCAATTGGATTTAGCAACTAATCAATACATTAGATGTTTTCTTTTAATAACTCTCATAATACATAATCATAATATATGGGACAATGCACTTATGATTGGGAAACAAAAATATATTAGAAGACACCTTAGATTTAACTAATCATAAAAACTCACAATGGAGCAGGCTGAGTTTTTTTTTTTTTTTATAAAACTCATGGAACGGTGAGGCGAGGTACCACAGGTATTTCATTTAATGCTTGAGTAGTAGTTTAATAGAAAAAAATTAAAAGCATGTTAGTATTTAATTATCACTAAGGTAGATTATACTTTGGTATACTTAGATTTTTTTAGTTATGCATTTTATGTATTATGTATTTTCTGTTTTATATAAAACAAAAACCCAAAAGCTGCCAGTCTGTCGCACAGCTGTGTTATGTGAGAAGATAATGTGAAGGAAAAGCTGAGACTACACCAGATACAGGGTTGGTGCTTGGTAAATTTTATGTAGTATAATATTCTGATATAAATTTGAAGGAGAAAGAAAAAAGGAGAGAAGCTGCAAGCGTTATTCAAAGATATTTACTAAGCCTCTTAGGCACCAAACAGCACATTGGAATTGCACCATTGTGAGTAGATGGTCTGTCCAGCAAGCTACAAGTTGCACATCTACTCATTGTTAGATCCGCTTTATCAAACTCTCTAAGTAAAAGAGTGGTCTATGCATAGATCCTGTTTTTCACTTTTCATCAGTCATTTATATGCGCATGTCATTTTTGTATTGTAAGATTTATCCATTCTTCTATGTGGTTTACCCTGTGTTTATCAATATGCATCTTCCAGATGCCGGTTCTTTCTTACTGGCAATTTAATACTTTTTTCCTATACACATGTTCATTACACGCTGATTTAGCAGATCTCAATATTATTGTATTTATATGGTTTGTTCTGGGATTATCACTCCATATTTCTTAAAATTTATTAATGATGTCTTGTATTGTTGCATAGGAAGAGAACTGTGTTATGCCTGTAAATAGTTTTTTAGTGCTTGTAGAAAGTTAATGTAAGTTGTGTTTGATTTTTTTCTGCAAATACGCATCATTGGAATTATGGAATGAGACAACTTACTCATGCTTAGACTGTGGTATGCAGTATACCCATATGCATCATTTCATAGGGATACTCCCTAGTTCTCTTCTTTTTTTTCAGGTGTACCTAGATTTGAAGAGTGCCAAACAAGAAAATATGCCTGATTCCTTTGACACATAGGTACATTACCTTTGACACATTACAAGAATAATAAAAACTACACACATTATACGCATTTTCTATTTTCTACTAATTTTCTACCTTATTTATTAATGTTTAATTCAAGACCTTAACTCATAAACATATCTTCCCCATTTGTATAAATGATGCATTAGTTGTCATTATTTTAATTTTTTTCCCAGCCATAATATAAATTGCTTCTGAGGGCCTGGAGAACTTTAAAGGTTTTATTTTAAAGTCCTTGATAGTCATTAGAAATACAGTATGTGCTCTAAGAAGATAACTGTCACATAACTTGATGTTTTTATCATTCTTAACACAGGCACTTGAAAAAAAAGTTTAACGAATGATGTTATATTTCATCATATTCAAATACAAATCTTAATTACTTGATGATATTTATTCTACATGAAAATGTATTTTGTTTTAATCTCTGTTTTTTTAAAGTAAATGCAAAATTAATGTAAGAAAGATTTACACATCCAGAAAAAGCTATTTAATTTGTATAGTCTACAATGCAGTTCTTAGTCTTATACATTGCAGAACCCATTGATTATTATTAATCATTGGGTCATTATTATTAATGTTATTTTTTTTTTTATTATTTAAATTATTCAGTTATAATGCATATAAAGTCTTTCATTATTATTTTAATGTTGGGGCTGGAGGGAGGGTTCATTTGTAAGTTAGTTGCTATTGCTGTTAGTTGTTATTTATATCTACAAAAGTGTAAAGAACACACACACAAACACACACAAACGTGTATGTGTGTGTGTGATAGTGGAAATTTAGAAATAGCGATATGAAAATGTAAGTGAATGGATTTGATAGGAATTTTAGCATAATACTGGGGATTTGCTGGGCATAAATACTACATGATTATGAGCTTGTTATCTTCTTTTTATCTTCGAGACATGTAAGTCATAAAAGTGGTCTTCTTTAATGAAGTTGTCAGGCAACAAATAATTGAGCTATAAATACAGCTTGATTCAATGTTATGGAAGTAAATGCAAAACAAAAATAAATCATGCCATATCTACATTTCCATTACCAAAAAAGGTAAATTATTAGATCAAAACTAAGCCACTTACTTATGTCACACTTGCTTTATTTGGCTCAGTTAACAGTTGAGTGAAATTTTCAAAACAGATCCACAAAATATTTGGCTCATTGTGCATTTGTCAGCAATATTTGTTTGTGTTTTGTAGGCAAAGTTTGGCCTTAAGTCTTACTTCTACTACACCTGTACAAGCATTCTACGTGATCTAGGTCCACCAGCGTCTGCTGTAGTCCATTTTCCAGCCAAAGTGTTTTTTGTCATATAGTCAACATTCAGTGAATCGGCAACACTCTGTCAGCAGTCTGTGGTTTTAATGTTGTGGCTGATGGTGTTTATTTACAGAGCTGGAGTAAGGCTCTGGGGGGCCCGGGGCACTTAAGACAGTGGGGACTCTATGATGTAACATGGTTATCATTCGAGATAAATTTTAGACAAATACACAGGCAATACTGTGTGTCCTGCAGTAGGGTCATGCTGCTATGTCTTCATGAGCAGTACAGTGTGAAGTCGGACATGCTCCCAGCTGTCTTTGCATTTGGACCAAATCCTGACTAAGCAAGACAATCACCCAAATTCAGGACTGCCCCCCAGATTCAGGACATTTGCCAGATTGCCTGCTCGCTCCTATCTGTTTTTGCTGCCTTCACTACTTGTGGCTGTGGGTGTCTTTAGCACAAGTTGCTACTTGTCTAGACCCTAGAATGTTGGGGGCTCTATTTGGGTACATGAAATTTAGAAAATTCCAACCAGCCCTGGTGTTAAATTAACAGCAGCCAGGGTTAATAATTAAGCCTCCCTCTAGCCCCAACATTAATATAATAATATTCACATTTGATAAATAGATCTTTTTCCCTCCAACCAGCCTAGACATTAAAATAATTGCATACATATTTAATAAAAATACCTATTTCCCTCTAACAATACATTAATTATATTCCCATTTTATAAATAAATCTATTTCCCTACCTCCAAATATTTAGCAAATAGACCTCATTCTCCCCAAACAGATCCACATTTAATTAATAGTTTCCAAACCACCACAGCTTTAAACTAAAGACCCCATCAACCCATCCTAAATAGCCTCTCCATTTAAATTAAATAGCCCCACCTATAAATGAAATAGCCCCATCATTAAATTATATTGCCCCACCATCACCCCACAAATAAAATAGCACCCATTAAATATTTAGCCTCTACCTACACTTCAGCATTAAATTAATAGGCTACTATCCCACCCATATTATATTAAACCACCCCACTCACTTACCTCACAAATTATATTAAGACCCTCCTTTTCCTCACACATTAAATTAGGAACCCCTCCCTTCCTTCACACATTATATTGAAATACCCCTTTTTCCCTTCGCTCACACTAGCCTTGTTCCAGCCATGTTGTGTTGGAGAGGCAGGCGCCTCTGTCTGCCTCTTCCGTAGCTCTGCTCACATGGGATGGTATGTGTCATGTGGTGAGTGTCCCATGTATATCTTTTCCTATGGCAACTGCAGGAGGCCATACAAAGGCAGGGATGGATTATAAGATTCGTGGCCACTAGAAAAAAGGTGTCTGGTCCCCGAGGAGGGGCCAGCCACCAGCTACCACAAGCTTTATCTGGCTCTACGCATATATATATATATATATATATATATATATATATATATATATATATATATATATTACAGATGAGCGGTTCTGATTCATAAAGTCCAACCGATCTAAGAAATCTAAGATTTAGGGTTCAGACTAAAACCAAGTCATGGCTCATTTCCTTGCACCCACATCGGATCTGAAGCTGAGACAAAATGTAATTTGATGGAGTTTTGAATCAATATCTTCCATATATAGCCTTGTAATGTAGGTGGGAAGTGTGGTGGGGAGGGGGAGGGATGTCCCGAAATGCAACAGCAGAAAGGGCCCCTATTCTCCTGTGCCAGGCACTCATTATGCTGTAGGAAAAAGGGGGAAATCCAGGAGGGGCAAGGTGAACGCACCAAGGGAACAGCCCTCACCGGACGATACTCGCGGAAACGGGTCTACTCCGGCAACTGCTGCCCCAAGGAGTTCCCACTCACGGGGGTCTTCCAAAGGCCTTGTCGGACAAACAATGCCTGTAAAACAAAGGAGACAAAGCCACACATAACAATCCCTTCCCCAACACCCCAGGTACTCATCCAATCCTGAGGTACACTACGAGACGCACTGTACCTTGCTTCTCCTCAAAAGGAATCCACCCACTCACACATCCTCAGCCGCCCAGGTCCACTGGAACTCTTTCGCTCCGCAGGCCTTCATCTGCGGCCCGAGCTCCAGCTGTTAAGCCCACCTTGTCTTGGGACTCAGGACTTTAGGTGCCCTTTCAGATGGGTAGAGGGGCTTTGTAAGCTACTCTCAGTAACTTAGCCGCTTAACTATCATGGGACCAAATTTCCACTACGCTACCCAGGGACTTATCGTTTTGCTAAACCAAGGCCTACAGCCTACTACCTACTATAAGGGCCTACTGCCCTGCTAACCACTAGGACCTACTGTTCATCTAACCACAAGGACCCAATGTCCATTTCACAATTACAGGGCTGCATGCCCTGTGTCGAAGTCGTATATTTGGATGAATGAAAGTATATTGGTTAATATTGTTTTATCATGCGATTGCACTCAGTATGCCATGCTACACGTTGCATGGCGCGATCACGCTGTAAAATATGCATGCACACACTCGCACTACAACATTTAGTTATTTATATATTTTATATTTATATTGATTCCATTCCACAGTGATTTATGAGCAGATAGTATTTAGTTTATTATTAGTTTATATATTATGATTATATGTACACTTTAGTGTTATTTAAGGTCTAGGTTACAGGGAACGTGTCATATCTGGTATCATTTTAAACCCCTATTGATCAGCAGTTGTCCGGTTCCTTCGCCGAAGAGATCGCACATTGCATACTGTAGTTAGTGATGTTAGGGAATAAAACACTTACAGTGATACTGACTATAAAATGCTAAGAGACTAGTTGTAACTGGATTCTTGGCGGGAAAGTCAGAGCACAACCCCATGAGAGATGACCCCCACCTTTGGATATTTTGGTTTGAACTAGCCTATGACCTGCAGCACTCTGGACCTTCCTGATACCTGGACCAATAGAAGCAAGCCACACCATCTGCATTGTTCTCACTGTAACACTAAGTATATATATATATATATATATATATATATATATATATATATGTGTGTATTATTAGATATAATAAATACTGGCGCTCAAACTCGAAATAAGAGAGTAAATAATAATATAGATCACCAATCTTGGTGTACACTATTCTTCATAAGAGTAGGCAGCCTCCCTCTTAATTTTCGGATGGTACTCCGATCGAGAAATAAGTATTGTAAATGTAGAAAGAGGGATGATGGCGCCAAATCTAGTAGTGCTAACTGGTACAGATCGTCCAGACAGTCAGTATTACTGTATACAGAAGTATAAATACAAAGTGTTCATCATGTCAGGCTGGAATAAACAGTATAAACCAATGTTCATAATTCCTGATCATATGCCGAAACACAGACAGAAGAAAGCAGAAAACAACGTTTCAGATGTATCCGTGACAATTAGTAGCAAGTGATAGGTGGCAACGTACCAAAAAGATATAAATAAACAGCTTATCTGTATCAGAGGTTCTTGGAAATAAGCTCCAGTCAGCTTCAAGAGGTCAGGAACAGATGTGTAGATATCTTATGTAGGTATATGGTAACTGGATCATCAGCCACAGCACAGTCACTGCTCACAAGCTCCACTCATACGGTGTACTAAGAGAGGAAAAAGCCATATAGTGTAGTACTTATGTGCAATAATTTATTCAGCATGTATCATAATAAAACACACTCACAATATATATATAAGGCTTAAAAGCTTATCTGTAAATCCTGTGGACATAGGATACTGCTACACGATGTAGATCACTGGGATGTATAAGAAGTAAACACCAATGGGCTCCGCACAGAAGTTCTCAATGGGGTAACTTTTCAGGGATCAGGTAGACAGTACAGCCTAATGTGTACCAGGAATAATGTATGTAGAACAGCCTCAACGCGTTTCGTCGTATAGACTTCGTCAGGAGGAGTATTTTAAAACAGCACTTATTGCTGTCTTAAATAGCGATGGCGGGCGCCATTTTGCGCATGCGCAGTACAGCGCGATTTTTGCGCATGCGCAGAACGCACTTCCGGTTCAGCGCTAACACTATCTGTGTGGGAGGGATGTGTGTTGCCTGTCACAAACAGGTATTGAGCCTTAGAGGACTCAGAAGTAATAGGAACATAGAATGTTTAAAGGTTAGTGCCCAAGAGACTGTATGGGCTATATAGAACTGTTGTAATTGCTGGCAGTGGCCATCTTGGAATGGGGCAAGATGTATAGCAGTGGAGTGCTAGTGGATTATCACAGATCAGCATGTGATACTGGAATGAATAGCGGTGGCCATATTAAGTCAGGGCTATGGAGTGAGCTATAATAGAGAACTCCTGGTGTATAGCCCATAGTGCATACATATAGATGTGGAAAATAATAAATATCAAAAGTGCAGTACGGCTAGGAAATATTCCTCTGAGTACTAGACATAACATGCTTAAAAATCTTAAAAAATTTGATATTCTGCAGGATATCTTATAACTAGACAGGCATAGCTGTGTGGTAATGTAAAAATATATATACATAAGGTGAACACAATATTTTCAAGCAGAACATATAATCAGCAGAAACATATACATAAAATCAGCTGATAAAATGTAAATATATATATATATATATATATATATATATATATATATATATATAAAATATAGAAAGGTATATAGTAAAATAATAAACAATGGTCTATAGGCATACAGGCATAAAATATCAAGCAATCACAAATGTTTCAGTGTGATAATTAAAAAAATGTATAAAATATCAGACGTTAATAAATATATCAATGCAATAGATTAAGAACTTATATAGTATAAGTCTAATGAAATTATAAAAAAGGTGCTATCTCATAGCCTTCATTTAGCCCAGAGGGGCTTTAATGTGTTTAACTGGAAAATCCAGAACATTTCCCGTTTAGAGAGTTTGCCTTGAATGTCTCCACCACGTGGTCCCAATTGGACATGTTCGATAGCTTTGAATGAGATGAATCGTGGATCTGAATTATGTTTTGTGAGAAAATGTCTGGATACTGAGTGGCTTTGTACTTTGTTTTTTATATTGCGTACATGCTCTTGTATTCTAAGTTTGAGAGGCCGTTTAGTTTTGCCTATATATTTCAAACCACAGGTGCATTCCAGTAGGTATATCACGGATATTGTGACGCAATTTATATAATTTTTGATATTGAATTTCTTGCTATTGTCATGATTGTAGAAAATCTTTCGGTCTTTGTGTGCAAATTGACAAACATTACAATGGTTGCATTTGTGAAACCCTGTAGGAGCAGGAAAGGTTGTTGTGGTGGTGGCTTGATTTTCTCTTAACATACTGGGCGCTAGGATATCTTTGAGGTTTCTATTTTTTCTAAAGATGATATCAGGTTTTTCTGGTAGAATGTCTCTTAATACAGGATCCATTTTAAGGATACCCCAATGTTTGGTAATAGAGGTTTGGATTCTTTTTTCTTCACCATTGTAGTTTGTAATAAATGGGATTTTGTCAATCTTATCTGTCTTGTTCTTATATTTTAGTTCAATGCCAAGAACACTCTCTATATATGCTGAAAGATTTAGAAACCGAGGTTACCCTGATTCACTCATTAACAAGGCTAGCGACAAAATTTCACAGGTAGAAAGAACCGAGCTACTAAAATATAAGAACAAGACAGATAACTTCTGTCTGTGTTTCGGCATATGATCAGGAATTATGAACATTGGTTTATACTGTTTATTCCAGCCTGACATGATGAACACTTTGTATTTATACTTCTGTATACAGTAATACTGACTGTCTGGACGATCTGTACCAGTTAGCACTACTAGATTTGGCGCCATCATCCCTCTTTCTACATTTACAATATATATATATATATATATATATATATATATATATATATATATATATATATATATATATATAAAACAGCTCTCACTGGCACTGGCCTCAGTCTGACAACAGTATTCTGGAGTGAAGTACTGTTCGCTGGTACCAGTGGGAGCGCAGCTAGCGCAAGCGAGCACAGCTGTATGTATTTTTCTTTTGGTATTGGCTGTACTGTATTATAATTATGTATTGAACTGTTAAATTTTGCATCTGCTAAAATAAACTACTTCGTGCTTTGGAAAAACAATACCATTGCTTATGCAATGCTTATTTGAAAATGATAGAATTACTTTAATACCTGCCACTCTGTCAGGAGCCTAGCGCCCCACTAACTTAGAGGCCTACGCCTCTCTACACTGAAGGGCCTTGCCCCCTGCTACGATCTCAAGGGCCTTGCGCCCTGCTACCTCAAGGGCTGCACCCTGCTACGCTCTCAAGGGCCTTGTGCCCTGCTACGCTCTCAAGGGCCTTGCACCCCGCTGCGCTCTGAAGGGCCTTGCGCCCCGCTATGCTCTCAAGGGCCTTGCGCTCTGCCCTCTCTCAAACTATGAGACCTTGTGTCCGCCTCTCTCCAACTATGGGGCCTGGTGCCCCGCTCTCTTCAACTATGGGGCCTGGTGCCCCCCTCACACTAACTATGGGGCCTTGTGCCCCACTCATTCTGACTACGGGGCCTAGTGCACAAAAGAACCCTACCCAGGTCTTATCTATGACTGGGCCTTTTGCCCACTACCTGCGTCACAGGTCTAATGTCTGAATTGCCCCCGGGCCTTATGCCCGACCTAACTGAGAATCTTATACTCACCTGCTCTGCGCAGGACTCTCAACTTGCCACAACATTATTGTCTCTGGGTCTTCCAGACTCTCTTCTTCACGGTTCGGCGCTCTGCATTTTTGAATGTTGGTGCAAATATAGCCGCACTCATGCTCTTAATCCTCACTCACAAGGAAAACTTTTAGCAACTCTGTAGTCGCCATTATATCCAACAAATCTATACATCTTCCCATAAATCCTAAAGCACATGCACAAAAGTAGGTGCAAGACATCATCACAAGACATCACAGCGTGACAAGAGCGGAGTTTTCAAATACTTTGATTTACTTATAAATGTTTGGAACTGGAACACTCACCTTGTACAACTATAGGGTAAAGGGGATTGTCCAAGACTTGCTGCAGAGGCAGTGCCGAAGACCCATGTATGTAAATATGGAATGTATAAATAATATATATATATATATATGTTATATTAGGGAAGTATAAGAAATATAGAAAACAGATAGTCAGATAGGCCAATAGTCGGCCTTCCCACACAAATAAGTATGTATAATTGATATTGATACAGGTTTGGTTGTCAAAAACATCTGTCTTGACAAGACAATGCAATTGAAAATCCACATTCTAAAAAATGAAAAGGACAGAATTTAGCACTGGCAAAGGCTATTTGTATAGATGGAGATATTTTAGAGAATGTATAGACTGGCTAATTAGGTTTTAAATTTTTCTAATCGGATAAAGCAAAAGCAAAGACGGCAAAGTTACAAAATCCTTCATTAAGACAGCTCGCTGCAGACTTTGAGCACAATTAGTGAGAATTTGGACAGTTGTGAAGGGATCATTAGAAAACAGTCTGAAAGTGAATGTAAATGCTATAAATAGAAATATAGGAGCAAAAGCCGCTCAAAATCCATCATTTCACCTATCTTCCACAATCTTTAATTAACATCAGATCCAAAACCATTTATTTTTATGATTTTTGGGCAAAACCAGTAACAAAACCAAAACACAAAGATGTTCTAGAACCAAAACCACATCCCAAATCAAGAAACATGAGTCAGTACACAGCTGTAATATATATATATTTTCACCTGAATATATTACTAAAAAGTCTCATATAAGCTATATCAAAGGTTTAGGTATTGCTTACATTTTTAACCTTCTTAATCTTGTTTACGCATAATAAAGTATACATTGACATGCTACTACTTATATTTGCATATCATTTGCATCCTCTTATCCTTAAGGTATCTTAAGTGTTATGTAATACTAGTGCACTATCTAAACAAGTTAGGAGCACCTTAATTATTTAGAGCACAACCTCTTAATATTAAAAGACCTAAAATTAACACCCTGTTAAGGTCTTCTTAAATTCAATAAGAGAGTTTAGAGCATATATGGTCTGAAATTTATACTATAGTTGTACTTGAGAAATAAACATATTTTGGTACATGGTTGTAAAATGCATCTCTACTCAGAGTAAAAGATTGCAGAAGTGATTCCAGTCAGGATTTCTGGAATGCTTATTCAGTAATGCAATGTGATAGATTGTGCTATGAAACATGAACATAAAAATTTGATTTGTGAAACTATTTGCAAAGTTATCAAAGCAAAACAAATTGAATATGGAAACCATTTAGCTAACATATGCAATTTAGGAACAAGAAAAATAGAAAATGTACTATTTATCAAAACATATACATAAACAGTGTGAACAGATTGAGCAAAAACAATAGACTAAAAGTACATTAAATATAAATTAAGGATATATATATATATATATATATATATATATATATATATATATATATATATACATATATGGCTAGTGCTGCTCCTCACTATTATATGTGTGTGGTAAAACACTAGGTGGCAGTAAAGAAAGATAACTGTACTGAAATGCATTTGATATAACTATATGTTACTATCTATAAATAAAAGACTAACACTACTCCTCATCTTTCCAATACACACACAAAACAAACAAATAATCTTGGTAATATTTTTTAATTACTGTTTTTTTGCAATTGACTATACCTACTGACTAGGTTTACCTCATTTCTTGGGCTTATTTTGATTGGTTTATTTAGTTTTTTTGGGTAACAGTCACCAATTACAACCACCTTTGCTATTCCAAATTGACTCAATTTTCTAGCCATTTATTTTATTTGCACTTAGTGTTAAATTAATTGGAATATACTAATTAATTTAAGCAACAAAGTGTAACTGCGAGGACAGCTAAAAGGCAAATGTCTGCTGTGGGTGTAACTGCACAGCAAGAAACAGCAAAAGATGAAGGGCGGAGAGGGATAAAGCCTGACATCCGGTCATCTATGACTGATGACTAAAGAAATCGTGAATGTGATTGTCATCGTCATGCAAATCTGACTCCTCATCAACGCCTACAAAATCAGCGAACAAGAGGCCCTGCCATTCTTGATGTCAGTAACTTTGATGAAACAAATATTAATGCTCATAACTGTTGTCTCATGAACAGTATTTGTGAATTCTGCCACGCTAAGCATTTTGTGGCTGGGCAGCCATCTGACAAACTATTCAATCAATGCTGCCACAAGGGTAAAGTCAAATTGACTACAAAAGGGTCCAACATCATCTTACTCTTATTTTTTCCAACATTAAAACCACTGACAAATGAAGTAAATAATGTTGATTATCTCGTTTCAATGGCACCTTGTGAAGTGATAAGATATATTCGGTGGCAAGTCAGTTCTTGTAGTTGAAAGCAGAAAAAATGGGCAAGGGTAAGGATTTGAGGGACTTTAAAAAAGGCCAAATTGTGACCCCTAGATGACCTGGTCATTGCATCTCCAAAGCAGTAGGTCTTGTAAGGTATTCCCAGTATGCAGTGGTTAGTACCTGCCAAAAGTGGTCCAAGGAAGGACAACTGGTGAACCAGCGACAGGGTCACGGATGCCTAAGGCTCATTGATTCGTGTCTGGTCCAATCCCACAGAAGAGCTACTGTAGCACAAACTGCTGAAAAAGTTAATGCTGGCTATAATAGAAAGTTGCCAGAAGACACAATGCATTGCAGCTTGATTTGTATAGGGTTGCATAGCTGCAGACTGGTCTGAGTGCCCATGCTTAACCCTGTCCACCACCAAAAGCGCCTACAATGGGCACGCGAGCACCAGAACTGGATCATGGAGCAATGGAAGAAGGTGGCCTGGTCTGATGAATCATGTTTTCTTTTACACATGTGAATGGTTCGATACACGTGCGTCATTTACCTGGGGAACAGTTGGCACCAGGATGCACTATGGTAAAAAGGCAAGCTGGCGGAGGCAGTGTGATGTTCTGGGCAAATTGTGCTGGGAAACCTTGTGTCCTGGCACTCATGTGGATGTTACTTTCACACGTACCACATACCCAAACATTATTGCAGACCAAGTACACCACTTCATGGCAATGGTATTACCTTTTAGCAGGATAATGTTTAGGAATGGTTTGAGGAACATGTTTCAGGTGTTGACTTGGCCTCCAAATGTCAATTCGATTGAGCATGTGGGATGTGCTTGGAAAACAAATCCAAGCCATGGAGACTTCAACTCTCAACTTACAGAACTTAAAGGATTTGCTTCTACCGTCTTGGTGCCAGTTTCCAAAGTACACCTTCAGAGGTCTTATGGAGACCATGCCTCGACGGGTCAGAGCTGTATTGGCAGCACAATGGGGTATTTTAATGAAGTAGGTTGATTGATGTATCAGACTGTCCCCATTTAGGACAATATCTGGTATCTGAGGCCAGACATTAGGAGAATAGTCTGCAGTCAACTAACAGTACTAGGTCTACAATGATAATAAGCTTCTGTCAATAATTTTGTTTCCATATTTTGAAGCAATAAATGTAGCAAGCTGCGATTCTTAATCTCTGCAAATCACTAGAGGTTGCCAGCAATTTTAGGCACCAAGCCGCAATAACTAGTGATTTTGAGTTTCAAATTAGAAATTGCCGTGGATCTCAAGCAAGTTGCGGTGGTTTTCACAATACAAAAAAAGCTCAAATAGCCCGAGTTTTATGTTCAACTCACGATTTTCAAACCAGTACTCATTTCTGATTGGTTGAAAGTTTGAAATTGAAAATGTGCGCGATTTTGACTTCACCAACACTATAAAAAGCAATGTATTTCCTTATTTGAGTTTATAGAAGTTTAGAAGTATAGAGAGTGTAGTGGAAAGAGTAGGAGTGTGTTGTTTGTTGCAAAAATATTTTTGCAAATCATAATTTATGTATCTTTTTGTTAATTGTGTTTATCTGCTTTGTTTGTCTCAGTCTATGTCTTAAGACCCTGTGTTTTGTTTTTGAATGTTTTTTTGTTTTTTTTTGGTCTCACCCTTGTGGTTTTTTTTGTGCTTAGGATTGTGAGAGGAAGGAGAGTTGAGGAGTCTACGGACCGTGGGGTAGACGAGAAAGAGGAACAAGTAGGTGAGGAAGAGCAGGAGAATTTTGAAGAGGCGGGGTCTTTTGCATCGTTGGGGAATACTAAATCTGGGCACAATGGCTGATTTAGATTTGGGGAGTACTGTGTCCTTGTACATAATATTATCCCCGTCTATGAGCGGCTTTTGGGCACTTTAGGTGCCGAAACTGCATTTACCCACAAAAAGCAGCTGTGGACAGCAGCCTGTGCTGTCAATACAGTTGGGCCATGAAAAGGTCATTTGAGAATTGCTGCAAACACATCTCAGACATAAAACTATGAGGAGGAGTGTATACAACTCATCCTCAGAGAGATAATTGAAGGGATCAATGTCCAGGACATGGACAGGCCTCTGTCCCAAGCTATGGCTGGTGAGTAATGTATAGATTTAAATTACATAACCATTTATGGCAAAATAATAATCCTGCATCATGTAAATGATAGACATTTGTACACATTAAATGTTGAAGCCCAACACATATTAGATAATGTGCTAATGGCATGTGGTTTACTTATTTTATTTCACATGAATTTGTTTGACACCAAATATATTTATTTCATACAAATCCAAATTTTAAAAACACAGGTTTGTCTCAAATGCAGACAGTGCCACCAGTAGCTTGCCAGGAATATGATAATACCTTAGAAGCTAAATCCACATGTAAACCTCTTGTCACTGTATGCAGTGTGGGGTGCAAAGGTTACACAAGCAATTACACTCATGCCCTAGCTAGCTGATGGGCATAAGTGTAAATGACCAGGGGATCCCTGCACATGCAGGTGTCTCTTTGCGAGTAGTGGGACACAGGTGATGTCACTTTGTGGTGCAGAGAAATAAAAGTCACAATAATTTGGGCGCCAGACCATCTCTTTGACAAACTGAACTCTTTATTTACACTCCTCTTTCTCCAGCACGATAATCATAATGGTTGCAGCAATAAAAAAATGTATACAGCTCCTTACTGCCTCCAGCACAGTTCTTAATGAGCAATATATGGTTACAAATATATCTCCTTACTCCTCCTGCACAGTTATCTTACAATGTTATCTAGATGTAATATAACATAGTTCACATGTCTCTTACAAAACAGTACTCCTTAATTCACTGCAGTTTACCCTTCTCTGCAGAGGTATTCACATGGATGATAGCAGACAGGCAGCTTCTTAATGCAGTTCTGATATACGCTGTGTAACTCTCAACTGCAGCTCACCCCTCCTCTGCGGGCATGATTTCTCCTTTGGGCTCTGACACTTCTGTGTACTCTCAGCCTCTGGCTCTGACACTTCTATCTGTGTATGCACAGCCCCTGGCTCTGACACTTAAGCTACCATGCCTCTTGCAACAACCCTCACTCCAGAGTCTTTACCATGCAAAATGTCCACCTCTCTCTTGGGGTTCTCTTTAGTGACATGGGGTTCTCCCCCCTCACTGGGAATAGAGACTCTTCCCCTCTGTAAATGCAGTCACACTACTGCATGGAGCAATCCCTATTTCTCTTTTGGGCTCCATCACTCTTGCTTATGAGATAATAGTGTTGTCTCTAGATGGCAGCTGTCACTCACCCACTCCTGGGCAATGCCGGGGTACCCTGGGACATCCATCTCTACTATGCCAGGGTCCCCAGCTTTCACATCATCTCTCCTGGTCCTGTCCCTATCTCTCCTATGTCTGTGTCTCTCCCTGGGTGTCTCTCTCCCCCCTTGCTAACAGCCCCTCCTTCCTCTGTCTCTAGCAATCTTGGCTGGGTTATCACCATAGCAACCAGCTTGTGTCACTTTTCACAAACACCTAACTTGCCCTCTTGGTGACCCCTCCTGTATTCACTGGGGTGCAGGGTTTACTAAAACACCACTAGGGGGCGTTATATACATATTTCATGACATTTATGTCATTACACATAAATGTCATGAGTCGAGTCACTCTCGACTTCTCCCTCTCCTTTGCCCCCCCCACATTCAATCTATTGCCCAATCCTGTCGTTTCCAGCTATGTAATATTGCTTGCATCTGGCCCTTCCTATCCCAGCATTCCACCAAAACTATTATCCATGCACTTATCTTTTCCCGTCTTCACTACTGTAACATTATCCTCAACGGCCTCCCCGCTTCCATCTTGCTCCCCTTTTCTCTATACTTAATGTGGCTGCTCGACTTATCTTTCTTTCACATCATTCTTCTTCTGCTTCCCCTCGCCGCCTGGCTCCCCTTTCCCTACAGAATGCTCTTCAATCTCCTCACCCTCACCTACAAGGTCCTCCATTACTACACTGCTCCATACAACTCCAAACTGTCTCCATACACAATCCATCCAGTCCTCTTTATTCGGCCAATGTCCAGCACCTCTGCTCCCCTATGATCACCACATTTCACTCCTGAATCCAAGATTTCTCCTAGCCTGTTCCCCTTCACTGGAAAGACCTCACTAGTTTTACCAGACTCTCCTCTAGTCTGAGCAGTTTGAAACGGGTTCTGAAAACTCACCTATCCTTAAAAGTTTACCAGCCATCTGCCTAACCATCTCCCTATGCTTGATTCGACCCAACTCCCTTGAACTCTGCTTGCCTTCCCTTGTGTCTGCTGTTTGCCCTCTCTTTAGGCTGTAATCTCTTATAAGCATGGCCTTCTTCCCTTCTATCTCACTACCTATTATTCCTGTTCCAGCTACTCTGGTACTAGCTATGCTTGGGGCTTTAGGAGTTTTAGTGTTACACGTTTATTGTACTGTTATACCTTGTATGGTCTACTGTTTGCAACCTGTACGGCACTGCAGACAATTTGTGGTGCCTTAAAAATAAAGAATAATAATAAAATACATAATTCCCTGTAAACCGAATCATCTGTGGATGCTTTTGGACTGGTAGTGTTGATTAATTTTTGGTTTTATTTAATTTACCAAGGAACATCACAAGGCTATCTAGTAACACAGGCCCCAGATCTTGCAGCTGAAGAAGACATCATTTTGGAATGTGTTGAAAACTTCCCTGAAGTTGAGGAGACAGTGGAGGATGCACCACCAAGCATTACCCAGCCAAGCAGAACCAGTAACTACCCAGCCAAGCAGAACCAGTAACTGCGCCTAATTTGCCAATTTGCTTCAATCCCATCAAGACTCAAAGTTTGGTATACACAAAGGAAGCTGGACAAATATTTAAATATTTGCTAAACATATATGCCACATAATTCAGGATGTGCACGTCTTTTGAAAGAATAGATGCTAGCCTCATCCAACCGAATACTGAAATTAACAGTCTCACTCGGGCAGTTAGAGAACTGTCAGGCAATCTAGCATCTGCATGTGGCCAATTTCAAAACCTCCTTATGTAACACCTATCTGTGTCCTCATCTTCAGATGCCAGCAGCATCAGTACTAGACCCAATACTTCTTTGCCCACTACTTCACCACGTATTATTGTCCAGATCAGGGAAGGAAGATACACAAGCTGTGGCAAGGAGCCTGAGCCCGCAACAACAACTAAAAAATCATCTTCAATAATGGTGTTATTAAAAGCTGAAGTCACTTTTATTTCAAGCTTTTTTTGTTCCTAAACACATAAAAGTTTGCACATTTCCAACCATTTCTTGTTTATGTTCTCATATATTTCCGTTAAAATGAAAAGTTTACTTTATGCACACTGTTATTAGCAGTGGTGATTTTCATAAAGATGTTTACTTAGTAATTCTGGTATAACTTTTAAAAACAGTTTTCACTTTTAATAATCCTATTAAGTTTATTTAAAAACATATACACATACCATTTAATAGGTGCCAGAGGTTTACGTCACATAGTTCTGTGCTTATGCTGAAGAATCTAAAAAAATATTCGAATTGATAAAATACAGTGTAATGGTAATTAATAAACAATTACGATTAATACAAAACCATATTAACCTGAAAATTCAGAATGCTTCTTTCTCTGACCTGAATCCATTTCCCCCCCTCTGTTTTCTCCACATAAGGTGATGTTATGAGCTCTCCTGCTTCACCACTGTCTACTGCCGGTGTTAGGGATATATTTTGGTTTAGTGCTTAATTATGTAGCAGACAGCCCGACAACACAATATTGGTCTCCTTAGCTAGGGCATTGAGAAGCACAACAACAGATTTATCAAGGCACCTGAATCTTGTCATCAAAAGGCCAAAGGTACGTTCTATCAACCATCTAGTGGATGTGTGCACCTCATTATATCTGTGTTGTGCTGGATTCTGTGGATTCAACAGAGTTGTCATTAACCAGTATTGACACCCATATCCTGAGTCACCTAGAATGACATAGAACTACAAGTATTTTATTAACTCACCAGTCAAATAAAAAAAAATATTATCTCACACAGTACAGTAGCCAGGCTCCCTCCGTCATTTCACCATTCTGAAATTTGTGAGGACTGACTGGCACAGGATAAAGGCGTCATGGCAAGAGCCAGAATATACTGCAACAACACTCATGATTTTCATGTTTGCATCACAGAACAACTGCACCTTCATAGAGTATGAAAGTTGTCTGTTGGTATAGACTTCAGGTCTTTAATGAGGTGGTCTCAGGCCAATGTGTGTGCAATCTATGGCCCCCAAGACATTAGGTAATCATGAGAGACTATAGAAAGCTCCCTTCAACTCATGCTATTCAGAATCCTGGAGAGGGAAGCATACATATGTAGGCACCAGTTTGTTAAGAACACTTAACAATAATGTTAAGTGCTTTGAGAATGTGGCCTGAGTGAGCCCTACAACCTGTGAGCACACAGACTGAAATTAATTAGTTGCAAAGAAATGAAGACAACGCAATAATGTCTGCATCCCAGTTAAAGCAGGGAATGACACATTAATGGCTCTAAATCAGGTTGCAAATGCCCATAGAGCTGCAGGAGGTTTGCTCTGTTGAGCCTAAACATTTTAATAATCTCCTGCTCTGAGATGGAGTCCAGACTCAATCGTGTTCTAAAATCATGTGACCTGCGCAGCCTAAGAGGAGCCTGGTTCCTAGCTTCTTCTCTGTGCAGTCTCCAAAATCTAGTTTTCCTCTAAAAGACCCAACAAACAATTTCCTACCAAATCCAATTTAATCCACCCTCACATTAATCTCCCTTTGCGGCCGGCACTTTTCATAGACACCATTAGCTTGCATAGACCAATGGCTGATGTGTTTGCTAATCCCTCCTATCCAAAGCGGCGCGTTGATTCTGTCGATTTTTAAAGCAAAATTGATGCTTCATACATATGAAGATTTGTATTATTTGACTGGCCAAACTTCGGGACAGCAATTTGTAGCAATTTGTAGTATGGCAATTTTGGGAATTTCACTTCACTAGCAAATTACAATCAACTCGCACTTTCATACATTGCCCGAGAAAATCGCTGAAAAAGGCAAATCACAGCTTGATACATTTACCGTCAGATCCTTTTTTTCTGCAAAAATCAAGTGTGCTATTATAAACAAAAACTACCAAGACTACCAAGATATAATAATAATAATAATACCCAGAACATGCAATAAAACAAAACAGAAAAATCAATATACATACTACTTCTAGCTTCACTTGAAAGACATAGATCAGCTACTGTAAACAAATGGAAAATGAATTGTGAGTATTTTAAAATGGATTTTAAATACTGCTAGCTAAGCAATATTGTGTTCATACAAGGAAAAGTAATCTCCAGATACATAATGCTATAAAGATTAAAATGCTCAGACACTTTCGATGTTATTTCTGTTAAATAAAATAGGCTGGCTAGTTTCATAGCCTTTGGACTTGACTCAATATTAGAAGATTTGGCTGATCCAAGGTAATTTCTTATTAGAAATATCCCTGAAGATATTGAAAATTCATGTATCTATACTGGTTTCTAGATGTAGACAGTTGTATACTGTAGCTTCTAACCAGTATGTTTTAAAGTACTAACCATGTTTTGAAAGTAACACAAGGTACAAACTGATTGAAGAATAATATATCCTTTATATATATGAATATTTTATTTTCAATTTTTATTTTTGGTAGAAATATGTTATAAAAATCTGGGCATACAACATAAAGGGGATAATTTCTCTCTATATTTTACCATAAGTGAAAGATTCCATACTGCTTGTTCTGCTTAACAGAGAGTATATAAAATGGATAAATAAAGTATGCACACTCTGTTATTCTGTCTTTCTTTTGGACAGCTTTTTTTGTGGTTTTACCACTTGTCTTGGGGTTCTCTGATACCTCCAGTAACCTGACGTTACTGACCACTCCTACTTGGCCACCAACCAGTTACTTACCAACTGTAAATGCCAACAATGGACCGATTGTAAGAGCGTAGATGCTGCCATCACTAGGTCCCTTCACTGGTAACTGGGATTGCTTACTTCTTCTGCAGCACTTCTTTTCTGGTGACATATGCCTAGCTCCTCCTAATTGCTTAAATTGGGTCAGGACTGCAGAGTAGCAGACAGAGCATTGACTCAGGATGTTGGGTATAACACAGAACTGCCGGGGAACAGAGACGAGTAAGAATACAGCAGGTTATAGGCGATATGCAGGATTTTGTATGCAGAATAATGTTCATTTATCTTAAAGAGTCCTTAAAAGGACTACTACACACCCCTTTGTCTTGTGGATGATCACCTCAGACGTACAAGATGATAAACACTTTATATCTACTAAATTACCTTTTTATACCATTTCTCCATGTTAGCAGGAGGTAATCCAGCCACATTTCCATCCTGGCATCGCTCAGTCTGGGCTGGTATGTCACATTTAATTTTTAGCTGGAGTAGCTCTAGACTAAGGAAGCAATGCATCACCTAAATAGGGATGTAAATACAATTTACAGAATCTGCAACTTAACAAATAATTGCTTCATCACAATCGTTTTGTAATTCATCATCATTTAATTATTTAGCAACACTAATTCCACAGCACTACACACACACACACACACACAGACTAAGGTTAATTTGATAGCAGCCAATTATGCTACTAGTATGTTTTTTGATTGTGGGAGGAAAGCGGAGCACCCGGAGGAAACCCACACAGATAAGGTCATGGTCGGGAACTCATGACCCCAGTGCTGTGAGGCAGAAGTGCTAACTACTGAGCCAATGTGCTGCTCATTGGAATATTTCCACAGGAGCTCTAACACACAAAAACAGACACATAGGAGACAAAAGGATATTTCCCCCCTGCTGTGGGTTTAAGCTACAGTATGAGGTGATTAATGAAAACCACCCCCTCAGACCAAATGCTTAATTAGCATGTTACATTCTGTCTCAATTCTACACAAACTTTTTTAGCATCACACAAATCAATAAGTGTTAAGGGCTGACACCTCCACCACAACACCACTATCCCTTTTTCCCGAGCTTATTTCAGCTCCATAAACCAACCTGAAATAACGACACAAACACAGTTTTAACTTTTGGTGCCCTAAGGTAACAGTTTAATTATTATCAAAAATGGTGGCAATGAAAGCAGATGCAGTAAAACAGCTACCAGTCAATACCTACAATAAGTTGGGTTGTCAGCCGGCTCTGAAACCCCGGTGCTACGCATCAAAAAGACTCCACACCTACTGATCTCAGAGGCACGTTTCAATAAACAATACCCCGGGCACATAAAAAAGTGACCCTGAAGAGTCTAGAGCGAAAGGGTGAGACTACAACCCACAATAAGCCTTCAGAAATTTTCTCACAGAACGATTGACCTGTCTTCTTAAATTATCCATGAGCAAACCACCATGATCTCCTCTCCAATTTTAACCTCTGAATAATATCTGTCCAACAAACCTTCATGCCAGGCCTTCTCAAAGCCAAAAACCTCAGATCATCAAAAAGCCTCCATATCAGATCGATAGTCTTAACCCTACCTAAATCGTTACCCCCCAAATGTAAAATAATGATCTCGGGCTGCTTTTTGTCTATCAAACCCGAAAACATTCTTTTAAAATTATGCCACTGCATTCCCCTCCTACCAAACTGGCCGCTCAATAAAAAAAGGAGTGGCCGACAACCCAAACTTGAAGTGGCTTCGCAAAGCGATCTATAAAATCATATAGTATACCAGGTAAACAAACATAATATCACACTTTAATAGGAAAACAATCTAAACAGAAGTCACTGACATCACCAGCATATTGAGAAGCATCCCTGTTTAACAAACGCTGGCTCTGGTAAGACAAACTGAGCATGATAGATGAAGTGTGATAAATGAAGGAAATAGGGTGTGAAGCCACCCATATGAAGGTAAAAACCTTAAAAAACCTTGAAGGTGCTTCATGCTATGAGATACTTCATTATAGGAAAAATTAAGGAAATCCCTTCCCGCAGCCAAGAGTGACGAGCAACGAATTCTGAGTTGCCAAGGAGGGGGAAAATTACAATTTATTGGGTCTAATATATTTTTTATAAGCTAAGGATTTCTAACCACCCAGCAAATTGATGTACTCCACAGAGGACCATTCTACTGCCGCGGAAGTAGCTGCACCAATTCTAAAAGAATGTTTACCAAAATCGGCCTGTTCCAAACCTAGTTTAGACACACATATCTTAAATATAAATTGGAACTTATATTCCTAACTCTTGAAAAAGCCCTGGCTAAGGCCAATGGGAAAGCTGTCTGATCGGCATGCATTCCCAAAGTGACTCAACGTCCCCTACCCAACTGATCTGTTTTTGATTTGTGGAACTTGAACAACAGGGATGCCTCCTCAGATACTTCCATAGCCATGGAATGACCCCATTCATCCCTGAGAGAACTCTGCCATCCTGTACCTAAATCAACACCAAGGACCTAAATATCTGGAAACAAAGAAAGGTTAGATACTGCAGCTTCGGGTAACACTACTAAAGCTGCCTGACTGCCTCTTAAATCCTCCGGGGCTAAATTAACAGATGTGTCCCCAGTTTGTTCCCAGATGCCCGAGTCCTGAGAGTTTTGTTTTGGGGGTACTGACACACTAACATTATGGGGAAGACATTCATAGCTGGATTGGGAGGACTGAGATACTGTTTGGACCAACAGCAGGTTCTGAGTACTTTGTGGAGGTGCAAAAAAAGGGGGAACCGACCCTTGTGAATAAGGTAAGAAACCAGGTGATTGATTGTAAAAACCTGGTTGAGATGTAAAAGATAGCAGGTTATGGTGCAAAAATGGCTGTCCATTGTAAGGGTACACCTGGGTGTTAAAGAAAGAACCTGCCATTGGCTTCGCAGGCAGAAGAAAGATGGGAGGGGGAAAAGGAAAAAGAGGAGGCCGTAGGAGGTGGTTGTGTATACAATGGCTGTTGGGTGATTTGCTGAAAACCTGTGCAGTAGGTGGAAAAAGGGAGGATTGTGGTGCCTGTAGATTCCACGGAGGAGGAGTGGAAGGGACCATCCCTTGAGGGGCCAATACTGTAGGGGTAGGGGTGATAGCTGCTGTTATTTAGTTGATGTTTAGGAAGTGCGCTGCTGGCGATCGGGTGGACAGCAGTGTGTGCATATGCAGGAGAGCCAAGATGATGGCTGTGGTTGCTGGAGGGGGAGGGGTTGCGGCAATGAGTACCTGGAGAGCGCAAAGTGACAAGAACCATCCTGCCATGCCGGTGAGAGGGTGGAATGGCACTGCAAGAGACCTGGGGTGAAGCAGGACCTGGGTTCAAAGGGACAGAGCGGCCGTGCCTGCTTCTGAGGGGAACGCACATGAGGAGGAAGTGGATGGGCTGGAGTCATGGAGTCGTGCCGGCCTAGAGACTACACATCTTGGACGGGTCATACTGGAAAAATGAGCAGGGTTTAAAATGTTAAAAAAAAAGAAAAAGGGGGGAAGAGTAAATGTAAGAAAGGAAAGGATGGAGGGGTGAAAATGAAAAATGCCGGAAAAGGATAAGAAAAAGGTGAATATTGAGGAAAATCAATGAAAGAGCAAGAACTAAAGGGGCCGGGAGAATGAAAACTGAGTAAAGCACGTTAAAGAAGAAAAAACAGTAAAGTAATACATTTATTCTTTATCTGACTGCAGGTCCTTCTCCAGGAAATTCTTGAAGAGAAGAGGATGAATTTCACATGACCCTAAGCTTATAAAGACTTCCTAAACAACACACCCCCGTGATCCTATTGGCTACTTCAAACTCCAGAGGAAATGTTTAACCCTTGGAGGTAAGTGCTGTGGTGAGAATGCAATCCCACCGCTTAAAAGCATGTGTCCCCTTTCGAGTCCTCATTTATAATAAAATGTTTGCATCTACAACAATATACCAGACGTACTAAACCAATAGAAATAATAAATTACATTTTCCTAATCTTGTGTGGAGTAAGTTGGATCCAGCCAGCCACATTCATATTGTCACATTTTATTTTATTACATCATAGAATCAATATGGATTCATCATGTCTGATCAGGAATTTTTACCTCAAATCAATACAAAAACAAAAGCAGATAAAAAACAGACAATAATTGCTTAAATATGTATACTAAGTGTAATACTAATTTATGTACAATGCAGCTTTCTAATTTGTGACTTAGAGCACATTTATAGTTTTCAAAACAGTTAAGTTGTAAAAATATATACTTTTGCACTCCATTTTATCTTTTTTTTATGTTCCTATTGTGATTCATTTTAAGATCATGTTTAATTGAATTCATGCAGTTTTTCACTGCACTTTTGGACAAATTGGGAAACTTGGTCGTTGTGCTTTTATTTTTACATTGTAATTTCATTTTATACTGTTATGCATTAAGTTGATCTTTCTATAATAGCTACAATGACTATGCTTTTTGTCCACATACATTTATTAAACATCCACTAAAAATTACAAGCTAACTCATACAAAAGAGACTGTGTGCGTCATTCTCAAAATAGCAAAATCTTTTTTTGGTGGTACTGTGTGGCACTATTTGCTAACTGCACCTAGATTTCCATCAAAGCTTATTGTTTTACAGATCAAGATTTTGGTATTTGTGGAGGAGTAGATGGAAGGAATTGGGTGGAAAGGTAATACAGTGTAGGCACATAGATGCGCATAGTTTAGCAGAAGAGGTTTGGAAATGGCACATTTTGGGAGCTTTTCTACACACATCTGCATTTACACTCTACAAAAGGACTTGATGTTTGCACCAGCTTACAGTTGGTGGAGATTATGCCTCACTCAATGAGGCGGATTTAATTGTTAATTCCTAACTAATTAATTTGTATTAATTCCTAAGAACATTGTGGATGCGCTTTTTTACCATTGCTATAGTAAAAATTAACGCTCATATTTGCTCGCACTCTATGGGGCATGAGCAAAAATTTGCATTACTTCTGTAAGAAAAAATCCGTGCGAGGTGTCTCGTGGCTGTTCCGGAGGAACCTTATGCAGATATTTTGAAAACTGAATTCCCCCCAATATGTTTAATAGGATACAGTTTGCATCTTCCAGTTGCACTTCGACAAAGAACCGCATTTCTAGATGCACTCTAAATGAGGCTACATGAGGCGATTTAGGCCCCGCCCCCTTTTTGACATCTGAGGCTGCCGGCGGCTGCATACTATGTGCAGGTCCGTTCAGCAGTGACAGGCAGGGACAGTGTGCTGCCCGGATGCTCTGATTGTGTTTAAAACACAATCAGAGCGGCCGGGCAGCACGCTGGCCCTGCCTGTCACTGCTGAATGGACCTGCACATAATGTGCAGCCGCCGGCAGCAAGCCCCTGCTAGGAGGGGTGATCGCCCCGATCGCCCCCCCTGGATCCGCCACTGGGCTACATTGAGCAATATTGTAGGAGAAAAATGAAAGTTTAAGTCAATGACTTCTGATGTGGTATTTACACTTAGGCCTGAGTCATTAAGGACAGCAAGGCAGAAAAGGAGCAGGGGCAGGCTGGGCTGGGGGACATCTGTTCCACGGCCAGTCCCATAGTGGGCTACCTAGTGCTGGGTCACTGTGTCACCTGCATTTTTTTCCTAGTGAAATAGGCTGCTGAGTCGACTCTTGCCACTTGGACTAAAATTTACCAGCCCTCCCCTGAAGAGGAGTAAATTAGACCCTGGATAAACCATGTTACAATACAAAGGGTGCAAATTAGTTTATTATTTTGCATGTAATGAAAATACTGGCTGCTTTTTCATGTAGCACACAAATACTTGACAGCTTTATTTTCATACTGAAGTTTAAAGTTGATCAAGGATGTGCCCTAACTCAAATATAATTCTGTCCCCACATTTTAAATTACCCCACCCTCCTCCAATGCTACATAGTTTTGCCAAGGTGCAAAGTTACTACTTTTTTTTTAGCTTTGCTGTCCTTAATGACTCAGGCACAAGGTGTTTTGCACTGAACATACTATTCACTATCACATTTTATAAAAATATGTTGTGGTAATGGATCTTAGCTCTGTGCCTTTTGAGAACCTAGAAATGTCTCTGAATTATCTTCTATCTGGACTTGGTCTGAGTTCAGATGGAGCAAAGGACGCTTTTAAGCATTCAATTGGCAAGCATTACTAAGTTAAAACAATAAATTGTAACTGTTGAGGTAACTTTTAAGCTTTTGTCCACTGTTCTTCTACTTGTGCAATAATCACAGTGGATTTACACTCTCAATTGTCTTCTTAATCAAACAGAATACTACATATGTCCTGTACATGGCATATTCCGGAGAAGTATCACAGCAACACTGTCGGTTTGCCACTGACCCATCTATATATACTACTGTTTATTTAAAATGTATTTCGGTAGTATTGGAATTGGCTAGAGATATCATGTAAAGTCATATATTACGGTATATACATTTACACTTGTCAGAAGGCCTCTATGTGGTTTTAAAGAAACATGAACATTTATTTGGCTGCCCTCACATCTTAAATGCACAAAGAGGTCATTAAGGAACACAAGTTCCCCTGTGTTCCTTATTTTGCATAAAATTGCTTTGCGTTTGCTCAGAAATTGACTGTATGCCAGTGACTGTGAGTGCATCATGTATTCATCTTCAAACACAAAGAACACTTACAACTGCCTATGATTTCAATGGTCGAAATGGGGAGAGAAACTGTGTATGCATGTAGATAATGTACAGTAAGGGTGTGCCAAGGTCAAGCGCATGCACATTCATCCGATTCAAATCCTGGGCATCTCTCAGATACATGCTTTCTAGCCCTATCAATTGCACCAGATACAGGGCAAGTGTAAGTGCCGATTGATAGGGATGAAGGTAGCGTATACATGCCAGAACATTTGTTTACAACTGTTAAAATTCATTTTATGTACAGTAGGCATTAATAATATCATGATAAATGAATATCATGTGAGAACAAAAATGAAAAAAACAACAACTTTGATTAATTGCATATTAAGAATGATTTTAATGACATGGGACAACAATGAATTAATCTTCCTTGCCACACAATACACAAAAGAAAAATGTCAGTATACATGTTTGAGCTTTGCATTTTGCTCTTCATATATAATGCAGGGCTGGATTGGTCATAGAACATACTGGTGATGGGGGGAGGGGGGAAGGGGATGAAAATCAAATAAAAACTATTTATTCACATTTTGTGCTCCAGCACTGAAGCACACTAGCTGGGCCAGTCCGCGGCCTCCAGCATTATTGCTAAATGCAGCTGGACTCACCTTTATCCCTCCCCCCTTGCCTCGTTTTCAATGTAGGAGCCACGCAGCCTATTGCTACAGTGCATGGTCCCTATCTCCTGTCTATTGGCCATTCCTACTCAAACACCGCGGCGGGAACCACTTCTTCCATGCTGCGGTCCCTGGCAATGCCTGGGCTGGACATGTTATGGTATGCAATTTTCAGAAACTACAGTTACACACACTGGGCACATTTACATAGGCATACATACACTGGTACACATACACAGGTATAGATACTGGGCACACATACACTAGCACACACACTGGGCATACATACATTGATACAGACACTAGTCACACATATACTGGTACAGACACTGGGCACACATATACCAGTACAGACACTGAGCATACATACACTGGGCATACATACAATGGTTCAGACACTGGGCAAACATATACTAGTACAGACACTGGGCATAGATATACTGGTACTGACACTGGGCACACATACACAATTACAGATACTGGGCATACATACACTGGTACAGACACTAGGCATTCATATACTGGTACAGACACTGGGCACACATACACAGGTACAGTCACTGACATGCATACACTGGTACAGACACTGGTCACGCATATACCAGTAAAGACACTGAACATACATACACTGGGCATACATACAATGGTTCAGACACTGGGCACATATATACTATTAGAGACACTGGGCATGTATATAATGGTACAGATGCACGCATATACTGGTACAGACACTGGGCATGCATACAATGGCACACACACAGGACACACATAAACTGGGCATGCATACAATGGCACAGACACTGGGCACACATACACTGGGCATGCATACAATGGTACAGACACTGGACATACATACACTGGGTCAGACACTATCACACGTATACTGATACAGACACTGGACATGCATATACCAGTACAGACACTGGGCATATATACATTGGGTATACATACACTGAATCAGACACTGGGCACATATATACTAGTACAGGCACTGGGTACGCATATACTGGTAGAAATGCACACATATACTGGCACAGACACTGGGCATGAATACACTGGTACAGACACTGGGCATGCATACACTGGCACAGACACTGGGCACACATACACTGGTACAGACACTGGGCATACATACACTGGATCAGACACTAGCACACATATACTGCTACAGACACTGGTCATGCTTATACCGGTACAGATGCATGCATATTCAGGGACAGACACACGGGGCACACACATACATGGACATACTCTCTGGACACACATTACATGTCTTTTGATGAGAGAGGTAATAAGGAGGTTAATAAATATAAATGTAATTAACTGATGAAGTCAGGATTAATAATTAAACTGGATAAGGGAGTTAATGATTATTAAGGGGTAAATGATGAAAGCGTTTTTATTATGGGGCTGAAGTTAATGCTTTTGAGGAGGGGTTAATTCATGATTAGGTGGGTGGTATAGTGTGACAGTCACAAGAATGCTCTCTGTATTGTATGGTGGTCATTAGGACATTCTCTGATTTGTATGGCCGTCACTAGGATGCTCTTTGCATTATATGGCAGTCACTAGGATGCTCTTTGTATTACATATATATCAATAATACTGGCCAAATTATTATGCAGAACAGTATAAACCGTGCAAAACATTATATATGGCGCATCCACCGGAGAATTTTCATTCAATTTGGAAAAAAGCATTGATATGTTATTGTGTTTACAGGAAATCACAGTTTTAGTTAAAAGTATGTGTTTTTTATCTTTGAAATCCCATCTCTTAGCTCAAGAAGAGGTACAGAGGACATTGGGAGGAATAGAGGGCATTAGGAGTGTGGAACTTCTTCTAGGTAAAGGCACACACCCCCATGGTTGGGACACCCTAAAGGTTTGCATACTGGTAGGCAGAGGCAATGTGTTTATTATTTTTTTAATTTATACTGTTAGTGAGACAATTAAACTGTAGGAGTCCCAACTACTCTTAAATTAACGCTAACCCTGGGAATTCCCTGCTGCTGGATTAAGCTGTTACACTCACATGACCAATATGTACACTAGTGGGTACTGGTGTGTGGACTCTATCTTCTTGTGTTTGCTCTGACTACCAGTGCAATGCTTTGCCTACATGTGTGTTAGCTCTGACCAACTGTGACAGGTGGATTCTGCTTACCACTGCATTTTACATTTGACTCACAGAAAACCGATTTGGCTAGGGCTAATGGTGAGCTAACTCCGCCTCCTGTTTTATTAGACCCACCCACCATTTATTTGGCACTGCCTATATGAGGCCACTTTCAGATTTTTTCAGCGCCAGTCCACCCTTGGTATCATGTAATGTGTAATGGATCACTTGCTTTCTGTATATGTCATGTATGGTACTGCAGACCTTTTGTGGCACCTTATAAATGAAAGATAATAACAATAATAATAATAATAATAATAATAATAATAACATGTGATACGCAAAGAACATGACTCAGCATAAGCCTTGCAGTCATTATAGGACTCTTCAGAAAATTGTCTGCATAAATATCCCAAGGTGATAAACTTTCTATACCAAATCCCAATTTAAAGACTATATACTTTACACTCCTTAATGAGGACACTCTGAACACCACTGCTTTGATCCTTCATTAGACACGGTTTAAATTGGCCACATTTAAGTGCCTTTTTTTTTTATTATTTTGAAGTTCCAGCTTAATTTGCGAAAGATTTGCCTGACAAAAGAACAACAGAGTTCTGAAATCCTGCTGATTAATTTTATTTCCTTGTTAGCCCAATAAAAGGTATTATATTTATAGAACTTTTACTTGTACAATCTTATCAATTGGCTTACATGGTACACAGCAGCGTTTTATCTTACATTGCATTCACACTTAAATTCCTATCCCTTACTATTTATTGCAATTCCTATTTTGGAAAATGTAAGCGGTATATCAGAAGAGAAATTGCAACGTGTATGTTTTGCAACTCAGCTATTCCCAACAGTATTTAGGTGAGGTAGAATATACTATTTAACATGTATATCCATTAAAAGCTACTGATGTATGAAATTGTATGGAACTCAGGGTTTGTAGTGATTTGGTAAATGTGACTAGCTGACTATGTTGTCTAACTTTTCAGGATTCATTGTCAGGGAATGCAATTATTTGCACATCTCTTTGAAAGAACCCTTGCACTTGTATTATTGTCCATAAAAAACATATATAGAAGTATTATGCAAAGTTGACAGCTGTGGATTGTAGATAAGAAAAGCTTTGTTATAGCAAAGCACGCAATTTTCTTTACTATTAGTTCAAAAAAGACAAACTAGAACTATCAGCAATCGTATTGGAAAGGGAGTTTTAATAATTGTGTTATGAATAATTTAAGTGTTATATAGTATGGACTGTATTTTATATGTATACCATTTATATACTATATGTTAGCCTGTATTCAGTGATTTGTTGGGTTTAAGGAACACTATTGCCTGCAATTTTCATGTAAAGCAGATGAATATTTACCTGAAGCAATTTATATTCATTTTAAAGGCCTAAAGGCAATTTTATTATTCATTAAAAATATGTATGGTGAAAAGCATTAGGGAGCATGAATAATGCCTTTCTGGTTATCAATATTCCTGCAGTGTTTTCAAAGTTTAACACAATTATTTTAAACAAAATCATACCAAAATGCTAAATTAGTTAGGAGACAGCTTCAACGCCTTCAGAAAGACTGCTTAGCAATGAAGCGTACAGATGCACCTTGAACTCTTAATTCTACATAACCACCTAGGCCCAGGCCCGGCGCTCCCATTAGGCAAGGTTAGGCACTTGTCTAGGGTGCTGGGCTCTGGAGGGCACCACAGAATTCTAGAATACTTTAAAACTGTGCGGCGACCGCTGTCCATACCTGTCACGGCCGCCGCGCAGCATTCAGATGCACGGGAAGGGGGGGAAGAGGCTATTTTGTCACCACCGCCGCCTCTCTGCTCCGTCTCCTCCCCTCCACTTACTAGTGTCAGTGAGTGGAGGGGAGGAGACGGAGCAGAAAGGCGACGGTGGTGAGACAAGGTAAGGAGAGGAGGGAGCAGGGCGGCGATTTTTGCGGGAGGGGGGGGGGGGGCGTTTTTTAAAAAATGCCTAGGGCGCCGTGGACCCTAGCACCGGCCCTGCCTAGGCCAGGATGCATCAAAATGCGGTCATTTTTCAAGAGGCAATATCAGACATAAACAGCATTTTATTAATATCAAACTGCAGTAGTCATTGAGACTTGGGAACATTATAAATTGTATCACGTGTCAGTTTCCAAATCCATATGGTAAACGACAGGATAAAAAGTAGAGATGTTCACTGACCCCCGTGTTTTGGTTTTGATTTTGGTTTTGGATCTGTGTTAACTTCCTGTTTGGATTTTGGTTTTGGTTTCGAATCTGTATTTTAAAAAAAAATGCTAAAATCATATTATTTGGCTCTTGTTTTGTTCCTACATTATTATTAACCTCAATACCATTCATTTCCAGTCAAGTTTTGTCAAGTGTCAAGAACACTGCTACTCTCCTTTTTCTGTGTGAGCAATCCGAAACCCGCAAGACATGATGACGCAATGATGATGTTTTGGCTCGATTCAGATCCATGGAAGCGGGAAGGTACTGAGCTGGCTCGGTTCGGTACTCAAATTTGGGATGTTAGGGGACCTAAATTTTTGGAAAACTGAACCTATGCATCTTTAAAAAAAAAGCATATATTTAAGTTCTAATTGGTGAGATTTCTCAAATCTTATGCAATTTGAGCATAATGCTTATAAAAGATTCAACACATGGCTGACACTGTGGAACTATGAATTTGGAGAGGATTGGTGAAATTGTTGACATACTCAGTTTGCTGTACAAAATATGGTGGACTACAGGGTTAGGAGAAGGAGAAGAAGAACAAAGATATTAGAGCAAGATAGTCTCTGGAATCCTACTTTGGATTCAATGGTTCATACTGAACGGCAGTCTCTAAAAGAACGTCAGGGATTGTATCCCTTAACAGACCCTCCAATTAAGTTTCTGTGCTGCCCACATTATTATGTTCTTTGCAATATGATGGGTATTAGACAAGCAACATTTTCTAGACAAAGTGTTAAATGCACTTTATATTACTGATGCCTACATATATACAGAAAACAGAGATATATATTAAGATACATCAGCAGCACTTTACCAATGTACAGGTATAGTGATGCAGATTTAGAGCTTAACTCTGAATTTGTAGTGTTAAAATCAAGCTGCCCAGTTATTGTGTTGTCTGATTATTGAGGGGATGGCATCCTCAGTAGTGGCAACTTTGCTAGTCTTGGGTACCTGTATATTAGACAATGAGTCCCTAAGACCTTTGTCATTATATCTGAAACAGTCAAACATTATAAATACACAGACCTTTTCCCTACACGCAAAAAGATATAGTATTTCCCTTACTTTAAAAAAATGCATTTGCATTCTTTGTATTGCAGCATAGCTTGTCCAGGTGCAAATTTGCCCTCTTTACCTCAGTCATTTCAAAAGGTGGCTCAAGGGCCTTCTGAGCCTTCACCTGCGCCCCCCAACATTTACAGTAGTTGCTAATGCTTGTAATACTTGTATAAAATGTCTGCTGTGTTGTGAGAGATAGGTGTTTATTCTTTGATTAAGTTTATTGTTTTAACTCATTACTGAGATTGAAGGCAATGTGCAGCCCTTTTGAAGGTTAGAGGACCACTTCCGTGGACCCTTGAAGTTTGTCGGATTGTCTATCACCGATTTAAATGTATTTATTCCAAACTCTAAATGATGGCTTTTGTGTCTAAATATATGTTGAAATGCAATTCTAATAGTGCTTAAAGCCTTTCTTGACTTTACAGTTCTGTGTGCAAAGATTGTGACAGAAATTTATATCTAACTTCATGTCTTGCAGTAATCACATTAACACTAATCAGTATCTCTCTCCTGTGACATAATCAGACAGGTGCTTGTAGCCCGGTGGACCAACCTGTGCTTGATTCCTGATTGCACATATTTGCAGAGAAGGTATACAGAATACGTTTTTGGGAAGAGGGTTGGTTCAAACAATCCTTAGGATACCTAGCCATGACTATTATTCAGAATAACCAGACAAAATAATAATATTTCAAAAGGTACCTGGCAATATTGTATCTTCTAAGGTAAATCTTACAGGTACCATGTTGTATTGGCAAATATGTTTGTTTAGTTGTATTTACTAAACAATTAGCAGTAGCTGGTGCTGGCTACTTAACCTTTCTGACCACTGTTTAGTTTACTAAATAGCTGTGTGCAAGCATCAGCACCAATGTACATGGAGTATAGCACAGGTGACTTATGGTGGTCACTGGTGGCCAGCTGTGTTCCAAGAAAGAAGCTCAGTGATAGCCATCTTACTAGTGTGTGATAAAAGCTGCTGAAGAAAGGCAACTTGAAAATATATTAAAATATATATATATATATATATATATATATATATATATATATTTAATAAATAAATAAATAATAATATATATATATATATATATATATATATATATATATATATATATATATATATATATATATAAATAATAATAAATATATTAAAAATATATTGTAAAAAAATATATAATATATTTCAATATAGTGAAAACAACCTCCAGAGTGACCAGACCAGGACTGAATATTTTTATTAAGGAAAGGGGGTGACATTGATTCCCGCATATGGAAGAGTAGTGGGGCTCTTCCAGAATGCCCAGAGTGGTATGTTCTGGGTATTGAGTGGCTGGGAACCTCAAGAGTGGTAAATTAGCTAGCCCTGGGGTCCACCCCCGTTCCGCCCTTCAAGTCGTAGGCAGTCTTAAAATGTCATTTGTGTTCAGACATGAATTGCATGCAAAAGCGTTAATTGTCATAAAGTCCATTTCTGAG
The DNA here is from genome assembly GCF_038048845.1 of Mixophyes fleayi. NCBI lineage: Eukaryota > Metazoa > Chordata > Amphibia > Anura > Limnodynastidae > Mixophyes > Mixophyes fleayi. The sequence continues at coordinate 72,632,134 of NC_134402.1, forward strand.
CATGCGCAGAGCAATTTCACACAAGATAAGGTGGGTAAAGGACTTACATCCAAACATGAATCAGGTCCTAAATGTACTAATTCCGAAGCACTCTGTTAAAATTAAGGAATGGTCAGTTACATGCCGTTTTGGTAAAAAAATATTCCAAACAGAAAACAGAGGCACAAGTATGGCTCTAAACAAGCCAAGTCAATAACAGGTAATTATTTAGAAAGCAGTAGACAGTAGCAAAATAACATGCTTCGCAGGTAAAGGAACTGAGCACTGAGCTTGTTTTTAAATCCAGTAACTGTGCATATCATGCAACAATTTCCAATGACTCTAGCTCTGGAATGTGCATAAAGTTACTGATACTGAAGACTCCTGTCATCTCACTGTGTTTAAGATCATACATGTACATTAGACAAACAGTTATATATATCTACTATATAAATACCTAGTGGCGTGTGTGAAAAAAAAAAACAAGCTGCAGCACCACCTGCTGGGCAGAGTTATACACTGACCTATATATTTCTTGAAGGAGAAGTGACAGTTGGGAGTGGTTGGTGGTTGCCGGGGGTGACAGTGGGGAGTTTTTAACACCTTAAGTAGCTTGATGAAGGATGTGGCGATGAAGATGAAGGATGAGGTGATGGAGTAAAATGATGAGGTGGTGACATGTGGACAAAACCACGTTAAAAAAGGGCGCTTGCGTCTGGAAGTAACGCTCTTTTCCTGAGGAGGCCTGGGCTAGGCCCACATGCATGACAAGAACCTTTTTAACACCTTAAGTAGCTTGATTTGACTAGAATGCATGAGTATCATGCACGGGTTAACTTGTATATATATATATTTATATAAAAAAATCAAAAAGTAGAGAGGGCACTCACCATTTAAAGCAAATATATGTTTTTTTCTCAATCCGGTTTATTTACATTGTAGTCAAAATTTCAGTCTCACATCCAGACCTTTTTCAAGACAAATTTACACAGAACAGCAGACAAGTATAAACAATACACTATTATAATTACCTGACTATATATAGTGCCAAAGGGTTATCAGCTGTAGTTTATCTCAGAGAATTACCAGTTTTAGCGCATATATTTCCAACCCCCGCAGTATTACAAACAATATCTGTTCCACCCTGGAACGCACATGAAGGTCACATGGTTTCAGACTTCCATTTTTAAACTATTACTAGGTGCTACACTCTGCCACTACACAGTAAATAGCATCTCCCATTACTCCACAAAAGAAAGGGCATGATCTGTATATTGTGGCTAGCACAAAGTCATAGTGCAATGAAAATCATGACTGGGACATAGCTATACCAGGTTATAGTTTATTTAGGAAGACAGGGTGGGAAGAATTGGAGGAGGGGTAGCAAAGTATGTGGGAAAAAAGCATAAATACTACTTTAATACAAAGTAGTTAATAAAACACTGAGACTCTGTGTGTGACCATAGAAACAGGGAACAGGTCATGAAGAGGGTCTGGACTGGAATCTATTGCTGGACATCACTAAAATAGCATTAAAAAGAGAGATAATAATCATGGAAGACTTTAATCTGCCTGATGTGAACTGGGAGGGGTCTTTTGAAAGTTCCACTAGAAGCAGAGACATTCTGAATTCCTTGCAGGAAGCATTCCTCAAGCAAATAGTGAGGGAGACCACTCGCAAAGATGCATTATTAGACTTAATTCTTACAAATGGTGACAGAATATTTAATGTAAATGTGGGTGAGAACCTAGAATCCAGCGACCATCAAGCAGTATTGGTTTAGTATAAATACATAGACTGACTCATATGATACAAAGACAAAGGTGTTAGATTTTAGAAAGGTTGACTGTATAGAGATGGGAACATGTGTAAGTGACTCTTTGGTAGAGTGGAGGAACTTGAAAGGAGAGCAGGAGAGGTGAAAAAATTAAAAAGTGCAATACTAAAAGCAACTGACCTTTGTATCAAAATGGTTAGGAAAAGCACAAGGAGAAGGAAGCCAGTGTGGTTTGCAAAAGAAGTAGCAAATATTGTGAAAGCAAAAAAAGTCCTTTAATAGATATAAGCAGACTCAGAATAATGAAGACAAAGAGGTTTATCTTGTTAGACAGTAGGAGGCTAAGAAGGTAATCAGATGTGCAAAGGCACAGCTGAAGAGAAAATGGCCCAGTCAGTAAGTAAAGGAGGCAAAAAAAATTCAGGTACATAATAATAAGATGAAAGATAATAGCAGAATATCTTAATAATTAATTTTGCTCAGTGAGAGAGGGGAAGGGGGCACAGTTACGTTGCAAGTATATTCATAAGAATGAGGTAGATACAAGTACATTTACAGAGGAGAAGGTCCTAACAGAACTCTGAAAAATGAAAGTGAATAAATCAGTGGCGCCTGATGGGATACATCCAAGGATACTGAAAGAGCTTAAAAGAGTGCTGGTAACACCATTAACAGAATCATTCAACCAGTTACTTCTTACAGGAGTATTTTCAGAGGACTGGAAAAGAGCAAAAGTAGTCCTACTGCACAAAAGTGACAGTTAGAAAGAAGCAAGAAACTGCCGACCAGTGAGCCTTACATCAGTAGTAGAAAAACTATTAAACACTATTAAAAGAAAGAGTTGTTGAGTATCTAAAATCTAGTAACTTACAGGATTCCAAAAAGCACAGATTTACTGGGGGAGATCATGTCAAATAAATCTTTCTCGCTTTTTTGACTGGGTAACTAAAATAATAGATGAAGCTTATCTAGACTTTAGCAAAGCTTTTGACACTGTCCCGCATCACAGACTCTTAAATAAACTTGAACGCTTAGGATTGGATTCTATGATGGTTTAATGGATAAGATCTTGGTTGCAGGATAGTAAGCAGAGAGTTATAGTAAATGGAGTACATTCACAAGGGGGAAAGGTTACCAGTGGAATTCCTCAGGGTCCCGCACTTGGATCAGTGCTTTTTAATATCTTTATTGGTGACATTGCAAACGGTATTGAAGGGAAAGTATGCTTTTTTGCAGATAACACAAAGATATGCAACAGGGTAGACACACCAAAAGTGGTAAAACAAATGACCTAGAATGGCTAGACGAATGGTCAAGAGTGTGGCAACTATAGTTTAATGTCAAAAAATGCTAAATCATGCACTTGAGTCTCAAAAACCCAAAGGCTAAGTATATATTAATGGCACTGTAATGAAAACTATTAAGAAATGGATCTGGAGTCACCATTTCAGGTGACTTAAAGACAGGTAATCAACGTAACAAAGCAACAAGAAAGGCAATACAGATGTTTAATTGCATAGAGGGAATAATCAGTAGCAGAATGAAAAAAGTAATAATGTCATTTTATAGGTCAGTGGTAGGGCCTCATCTAGAATACTGTGCTCACTCTGGAGGCCATATCTCCAGAATGATATATATTCATTAGACTGTTCAATAAAGGGCAACTAAAATGGTGCATGGCCTACATCACAGGACTTACCCAGAAAGACTAAAAGATCTTAATATGTATAGTTTGAAACAAAGAAGGAAAATGGGAGACATGATAGAAGCTTTCAAATATATCAAGGGTTTTAACAAGGTACAGGAGGGAAACATTATTCAAAGGAAGATAAGTATTAGAACACAATGGCATGCAGTGAAATTAGACAGAATTAGGTTAAGAGGAAAAATTACTTCACAGAAAGGGTAGTGGATAAGTGGAATAGCCTCCCATCAGAGGTGGTAGGGGCTAATACAGTAGAGCAATTAAAATATGCTTGTGATAGTCCTTACAAAAAACTAGAAATCAAATAGGGTTTGAGGTTACCATAGGTTAAAAAGTGGGTAGTCTAGTAGGCCCTTACTGTACATTGCCTAGGTTCATCTGCCCATTCTCCACCCTATTCACTACCCTAAAACGTAGGCTGTAGTAACTGACTTAGTTAACAAAAAAAAAGCTGGTTCTGCGCATGTGCACAACGATTCTGTGGAGCATACGCTCAAAACAGGCAGATATGTGCCTTAATGACTCAGGCCTGATATGCTTATTGGTGGAGTAATGGGAGATAATATTTACTGTGTAGTGGCAGAGTGTAGCACCTAGTAATAGTTTAAAAATGGATGTCTAAAACCATGAGACCTTCATGTGCGTTCCAAGGTGGAGCATATTGTTTGTAACACTTTTGACCCCGGATATATGCACTAGAATTGGTAATTCTCTGAGACAAACTACAGCTGATAATCCTATGGCACAATATCTAGTCAGGTAATTATAATGGTGTATTGTCTATACTTGTTTGCTGTTCTGTGTAAATTTGTCTTGAAAAAGATCTGGATGTGAGACTAAAATGTCAACTACAATGTGCAGTTACTGTATTAGAAATAAAGAAAATGTATTTGTTTTAATAGGTGAGTGCCCTTTATACTTTTGGACTTTGTACTAGCTTTGTACTACTACCTCCCTGTGTGCCTGAGTTCTGTCTACCCTCCCTTAGGATGTAAGCTCATCTGAGCAGGGCCCTCTTCCCTTTGTTCTCCATACCTGCTCTTCTGCTCCGTCTTTACTGCATTAGCCTGCCTGGAGTCTCTGAAGTTTTGGCATTTTTTGTTAACCGTTTGTAATGTGTCACCTTGTTTAGTCTACTGTTTGTGCTGTGTACGGCGCTGCGGAACTCTTGTGGCGCCTAAATAATAATAATAATAATAATAATAGCTACCATGGAAATGGAACATAGATAGTTAGATAGATAGATATATAGATAGATAGGTAGAATGTATTTCTATGTAATACATACTGTATATTACAGAAGTCAACAACTTTCTTTCAATAATCCTAACATATTTTACACCCCTTCCACAACCACCTCAGCCCTTTTAAACTATGTATTATGTACATCTCTTTCAATGTAGCATCCACTTTAAATAAATGCTTCACTGGACAATACTGTCTTTACTTTAGGAACACTAAGCCATGTAGTTGGTATAAAAGTTTAATGACTTGCTACTTCATTGCTATGCATATCCTATTGACTGTCTTTTTCCTCATTCTAAATAGTACTTAGCACTTTGATTTATCCTGTCTATAGCAGTTCTACTTGCATTATTATACTCTTTAACCTTCTCCCTAATTGTCTGTATAAAATGTATTGTTATTTGACTTATTTAATGCTAGTTGACATTATAAATGAGTTTGCTCAAAGATATTTGTCTAGATAAATAAAGAATTTGACTGATCACTGGGTAGGTTTATACATTGATATAGTTAACGGTGTTAATGAAAAGTACAGACCAAAATATGGTTTTCCTTCAGTCAGTGTGTGGTAATGCACCAATTGGCATGCCAATGTATTGTCTGTGTATTTCTACACCTAGGTCCTGATTTAGAATTATATCTTAGTGCATTTGCGCAATGTAGAAATGTGTCTTGGGGAAAAATTGAGGTACAATTACACGTATTTTGTACTTGTGACCACAACATGCACTTGAGAGATAAATCAAGAGCATTAACAGTACTATAAGGGTCTACAGCTGCAAGTTAAGCACAACTGTTTCAAATACGTCTTATTTTGAGTTACATGGATCTTGAAATACGTCAGCTATGTAAATTTTGATGAGGATGTTTGCTGCATCTTTGTTTTAGATGCAACTCCATTCTAGATTGAAGGATGCATGTTTCTTGCATGCAACTTAAAATACACAGGTGGAAACACAAGTGTGCAGACGCATCTTTGATCACATGTAAATGGGTACATCCAACTCTAAGTCAGATAAAGGCCACTTATGACAAGTACATAAAACATGTTATTTCACCAGCCTGTGCATTGTAAAACAAAATATCTGTTGAAATTGCAATAGTATGCAATGTTTTGCCTGATGCATTATAAAGGACTGACATTTTACACAGCACTGCACATTGAGAGGATCATGACTTAGACTAATGACATATTTCTATTGTTGTGGAATGAGCCCAAAAGTAGGCCCTGATAGGGGAACTATGGGTGATAGGGCTATGGTAGTTATTGCAAAATTTTTGAATATTTGTGACACAGAAGATATTTTGAGGACTTATAGAAAGCAAATAGTCTCACACGTAATAATAATAAAGTCCTGATTTTTCAGGATTTTTCTTTACAAGTATCCCAAAAACATAAAGAATTCACTTCGTTTTGCTCTTTTGTTTCCATCTAAACTCAAAATTGCACATACTGGCCAAACCTCTTTGTTCGAAGATGTTGATAGATCTAAAGAGTTTATTCAACATCTGAAGATAGATGATTGATATATTAGGCCATTATTTATTTTTTCCTATTCTGTTTGTAACTTTTCTGATATTAATTATGTTTGAGGTTAGGTCATATTTGCTAAGTTATATGGTTAGAAATCTAAATAGTGTTTTGAAATATTTAGAGAATAATTTGAAAATGCTTGCTGTATGTTGGAGTAAAAATGATATGTTCATTTTATATTTTGCCACTATTTTTGAAAGGCTACTCAGAGAGCGGCTTTATGTATGTGACATCTGGTATTCCTTTAATACAATGAAGAGAAAGAGGTAACATGTTATCTTGCAATGATGGATAAGACCAAATTTAATTATTTAGATGATGCCACACAGTAATAAGCCATATATGCCTCAACTTCCTTCATCTCCATCATAACTACATCTAGTTTTGTGGAATGTTGGGGAATTGAATAGTCCACTGAAAAAATGATGGGTTTACACTCATCTTAAATAATTAAAGCCAGATATAGCTTTTCTTCAAAAGACACATTGGTCAACTACTCAGGGAATTTCTTTGTGTGATTCCTGGATTGAAGAATGTGTCTTGGATTCTTATTCGCAGAAAAAATGTGGACTAGCATTATTTTTTGAAGAAATCCTCAGTATAACATTTTAGACTGTTTTGCTGGTTCTGGTGGTAGGTTTCTTCTCATGGATGCTGAAATTAATAAAGAACGAATCACTTTTCTGAATATTTATGCCCCAAATGCTCTGTACCATGACTTTTATATTTCTTTATCAGCTTTTTTACAGCGTGACACTCCAAATCTTACTATTGGGGGAGATTTTAATTCTGTTGCTGATCCTTATTTGTATAAATCTTATACCATATTCGTCCAGATCCCAATGGGAACATATTCAGTGTTTAAAACATAGATATTTTCTGATTGATCCGTGGAGACTGTAAAACTCCACAGACAAAATATATATGTATTATTCGTCTGTCCCCCGAACGTTACACACCACTAATATCAATAGTATTCTAGTTTCAGATCATGCCCCTATATCTCTGATATTTTTGGTTCGCACCTACACTCCTGTAAAATTTTCTTGGAAATTTCCTTCTTACCTCTATAAACCGGAGAACTTTCACAATTTTATTAATTGTTAGATGGTCCGAATATGTTGGTGATAATTTATCTCACCGGGATGACCCTATTGTGTTTTGGGATACTGCTTAGGATGTGTTGAGTGGTCATATTATTTCATATTTGGCCAAGAAATGGAGAGAGTATTATGAAAAATATAATACTTTACATACAGCTATGAATACCGCCTTTAATATCTATTTAACCTGTCCTACAGAGGAGATTCTTTCTGTGTGTAATTCAGAACAACAACTTTTAGAAAGCTTTTTAACCTACAATGCTCAACTTAGATTGGATTACTCTAAGAATAAGTGTTATAGATGGGGCAAAAAGATGGATAAACTTCTTGCAACTATAGTAAAATCAAGGACAAAGAACAGTCAGATACTTGCAATTAAGGATCCTGACACGGGGTCTAGATCTAAGACAACAGATAAGATTATATCAGTTTTTAACTCCTAGTATGTACAACTTTATACAGCTACTCTGGATGGTTTGGTTCTCCATTCAAAGCTGCTGGAGGCTGCCAAACTGCCATTGCTTACTATAGAGCAAAGAGACTTTTTAAATGCAGATATTACTGAAGAGGAGATCAGAGATACTATTCTATCCTTAAATGATCTTAAATCAGTGGGTCCGGACAGTACACTGCAATTTTTTTTAAAATGCTATGCCTGTTGACTACTCTTTTTTTTAGATATACTGCTCTGTAAGCTTCATCTTGATAAACCTTCTTATCCATCTTTCAATCAAGAGCATAATATTTTTATATTAAAGCCTAAAAAAACCCTGATTTAGTTACTTCTTACAGACTGATTACTTTACTTAATTAGGATTTTAAGATTTTGTCAAACATCATAGCTAATAGATAACAATCAAATTTACCCCAACTCCTCACATCACATCAATTAGGGTTTACACATGGCCGACACTCTGTTAAAGGAGTAAGGACTGCTATTGAGGTCATTGTGTCATCTTCTCAAAGAGTTTTAGGTAAGGGTGGAGATATGCTTTGGAGCATTGACGCTGAGAAAGCTTTTGAACCAGTGACTTGGTCTCATCTCCAACAAGTGTTTTCATAGAGGGCTTTTGGCTCTATTTTTTCGCAATTTATTAGTTTCTTATATGATTTTTTCGGTTACCACTCTCAATGTCAATGTCAAGAGTGATCTAATTATTATGACAAGGGGAAGCCATCAAGGTTGTTCATTGTCCCCATTATTATTTAATTTGACTATCGACCCATTATTTTGAATTCTTGATGCTATGCCAAGCTTTAAGTGCAACCAGTCAATTACTTGAGATGGACATTGCTTATTAAATTGGACAATGTGCAATAGGAGTGTGTTCCCCTTAATTAATATCTTTTCAAGAAGTGTCCTATGGTGCTAATTATGACATGTAAAAATGCACCTGTGAAAGAGCATACTCTTGGATATGTGTTTAAAACGTAATGTTTTATATGTTTTTAATAAACTAGATTCCTTAAGAACTATGGGAATGTGGTTAAGTTTTATATTTGTTTTATCTTGGAATTTTTTTTGTAAGTTGTATATATACCTTATGCTTCCTCTTTGCTTTCTATTGTATTTTTTGGTGTGGGTTGGCAATTCCACATATAGGTAACTGCATTTATACATACTTTTTCCAGGGCCACTACAAAGGTGAACAGTGCACCACTCATTTTATTTCATTTTAATAATATAATAGTTCTATTTCTTATACATTTACTTATATGCTACATTCTATTATAAATACAATATACTGTACTGTCAGTTATCATAATTGGCTTCATACTGTATTGTGATCTACAGTCATGCTCTGGAATCCCTATTTAAATTAACTGGAAATGTCTGTAAAAAAGGTCAACTATACTATTGTTCACTTAATTCTCATAAAAAACAGTTAACTAAACCCGGAATCAATTCTTTAACCACATTATTAAACAGCAAACCTTCCTTATTTATATCTTACTTACAAATGTACTCTATTGGGAAATAAGCTAAAAAAAAATCCCTAATATTCACACAGGCTGGAACAAGATGGAAATGGTTAATATCCATACAAATGCTCAAGGCAGGAAGCAATCTAGGGAATGATCAAATGTCCAACCAAAAAGTTAGTGTAGGCCAGTATTAAACAGGGTCAGAAACAGAACTAATACTGGAACTAGGCAGCAAACAGATTCACAGTTACAAAACTGATGAATTGCGGACAGTCAAAGGAAGTTCATCCAAGTCCACAGGTACTATGTCAATAAGTAATTTTGCCTTCATTGATGGTGGGTTTGCAGGATTTTTTTCATACTTGTCAGTAGCCCAAGCTTTGAAAAATACTGCCATTTTTTAAGACTCCATTTAAGACACCAAATATAACATTAATAGTGGATGATCTGCGGATGTGGAAGGAATTTAATTTTTTTCTCTTAAGATCTTCTTTCTTTCCTAAAGTATTGTGGAACTATGCACAGTATTATTTAACATTTGGGAGAAATTGCTCAATGAGAAATTCTCAACAGTAATGTTTGTCCTTGCCTATTCATCTTGTGATTGCTTGGTTTGAAAACATACCTATAACTTACAGAGAATATTATAATGTATATTGCAAAAAATCTGCTGACAAACTACCTATCCATTGAGTTAAGTCCTGGTTCATAATTTCATGAAGGTACGATTTATGCCCTCTCGGGCCCAGTGTCTAAGGGCATGGAGGAATATATCAAGCTACATAAAGGTTTTATTAGACCTCTCATGACACCAGTTGGTGTTTGGTTCTTCTTGCTTTCCAGGAAAGATGGGCCCATGCCTTGACTACAAAGATCTAAATACGATAACAGTTAAAAGAGAGATAAAAGCACACTCTTTGTTTAATATCTGAATTGTTTGACAAAATCAGGGGTGCCACAATTTTATCAATCTCAGGTGTTTCTATAAATGTGAGGGTTGGACTCTATGAGTATTTGGTTATTTTCTTTGGGCTATGTAATTGGGCTATGTAATTCTTCAGAAGTGTTTCAGGATTTTATTAATGAAATATTTAGGGATTTTTTATGATATTTTTAGCTGTGTATCTGGACAATATTTATTTGTTTTCTTATTGTTTAACCATATATCAACCCCATGTAAAGATGAATTATACTTGACACTAGAAAATATGGTTTTAAAGTAATGTTTCTTGCTCAGGTTATATGATCTCTCATCATTTTGCAGGATTTATTATGGATTCTGTTAAGGAAAGACTATCACTAACTGGGCCGGACCTACTAATATTAAGGCTACATTTAGATCTTTGGGATTTACTAATTACTACAGATGTTTCATAACAGAACATCCCACCATTGTTTCTCCCTTCACAGTGGTGACCAAGAAAGAGGCCAAACCTGCAGAGGCTCATTCAGCTTATGGATTTTTAAAATCAACTTTTGTTACTGCTCCAACTCTTCAGCTTTCTCGCACCTATCTGCCCTTTATTGTCGAATGATATGCTTCTTGTGTAGGTATTGGAATGGTTCTTTCTCAAGGGTGTCTATAGTAAAAGATTACAACCTTGCATCTTCTATATCAGGAAACTTTATGTTGCTGAAATGAATTATGATATTGGGAATCCTGTATTATTAGCTATAAAGGAAAGAAAACATTAATTGGAGGGTGCCCTTCGCCCCATTATTGTTTATATGGACCACAAAAACCTATGCTATATTGAGTCCTTGTTGGGCCTTTTTTTCCAGATTAGATTTTGTCTATACATTTAGACCATTGTCTAAAAATATCAAGACAAATGTTATGTCTCAATTTATTTCTTCCAAAAACATGCTGAGCTCTCTGAAACATAGCTATTATTCCTCATTTATGGATTTTGTCAGCTCTGACTCACTCTTTGAATCTTTCTGGCAAAATTTTTCAAGCTCAAGTGCAGTCACATGATGAGACTCCCTCTTGTCTTTTATTTGTTCCTGAAAACCTTTGTCAGGCAGTACTGTCAGAATTTCATGACAGTAAACACCCTAGCATCAGCAAGACTATTGACTTTCTGTCTCCAATGATGAGATGGCCTTGTTTTAAAAGAGATGTCAGACAATATGTTTCTGGTTATGAGCTATGTGCCAGAAATAAAACTCACAGGACCCTTCCTTTAGGTCAGCTTATGCCTTTACTAGTGCCCATCTTTTGTGCATGGATTTTATTTTTTCCTCATTCAAAAGACTATAACACTATTTGAGTAATTATGAACTTTGTTTTAGCATGATAAGTATTTTGTGCCCCTCACTGGACTCCCTGCTGTTAAAGTTTTGGTCTCAGGTTTGTCAACATACTATCAGACTACATGGCATTCCAGTAAATATTGTTTCTGACAGATGATCCCAATTTATTTCTAGATCTATCTCAGAATAACCTTCTACTAATGTGTGCACAAGACCTGTGCCCAACTGAGTACCGGTAAGCATATTCAGCTCTCTAGGCAGAGACAGTGACTAGTCTTGTTTATTATGGGAATTTGGTATCTGGCTTCACAAATTAGTGCTAAGTATGCATTAATTACACTATTACATATAATGTCACTCCTTGTGTCCAACATTCTGTATGGTATTGTGATGATTAGTGTACATTGTCATTATAATGTTAGAGTTGTAATTGAATAGAGGTAATCAGGGGCAGAGACATATATGAGACATATATGCCCTTCTGCTCCATGGGAGGTTTATGTCCTCTCGAGGGCAGGACTCCTGCATTACGGTTTGACAGGTGTACCATGCCAGTCATACTCCCCACCTGCCTCTGTCCTCGGAACTGGTTTAGTGGTGATGGTACCCACTATGCATGAATATCAAAGAAATAAACACAATCATTTGATAGATCAAACTACTAAGCCATATTAAGTTTGCACTGTACTGTAAGGGACATTGTGATTGATGCATTGTATTTTCAAGTACAGCATATCCTTTGTACAGTAGTATGAATTTAGATTTCCTGTGAGCGCTTACCATTAAGGGAGTACTTCTCCCTTGTATATTATATATATACAAGTTAACCTGTGCATGATACTCATGCATTCTAGTCAAATCAAGCTACTTAAGGTGTTAAAAAGGTTCTTGTCATGCATTTGGGCCTAGCCCAGGCCTCCACAGGGGAAGAACGTTACTTCCCGACGCAAGCGCCCTTTTTTAACGTGGTTAAAATGAAAAATGTTTGTTCCCCGGGGCGATGTTAGGGCGGGGCGATTTAGGCCCCGCCCCCTTTCTGACTTCTGAGGCTGCCGGGGGTTGCACAGTATGTGCAGGTCTGCTCGGAAAGTGACAGGCAGGGACAGTGTGCTGCCCGGCTGCTCTGATTGTGTTTAAAACACAATCAGAGCAGCTGGGCAGCACACTGTCACTGCCAAACGGACCTGCACATAATGTGCAGCCGTCGGCAGCAAACCCCTGCTAGGGGGGGGGCGATTGCCCCGATCGCACCCCCCTGGATCCGCCACTGTACACATGTGTGTTCATGAGGTAAAATTACCTCACGAAAATGAGTTTGACCCCTCAACTCGTCAATAATGTATACCAAATTTCAGCCCTTTTTGAGGTTTTTTTTCCACACACACTAAGAATTTAGTAGGTCAGTTAACCCGTGCATGATACTCATGCATTCTAGTCAAATCAAGCTACTTAAGGTGTTAAAAACTCCCCACTGCCACCCCCGGCAACCACCAACCACTCCTAACTGTCACTTCTCCTTCAAGAAATATATAGGTCAGTGTATAACTCTGTCCAGCAGGTGGCACTGCAGCTTGGCTTTTTTTTTTCACACACGCCACTGGCCATTTATATAGTAGATATTATCCAGCTGGTACATGTGGGCTCTCTCTATACCATAGGTTGAGACACACTTTTTTTTTTTTTTTAAATCAGGTAAAATTTTATTGCATTTTATCCTTTAAATAACAAGAAAAACACAGTAGGTTATCCCCCCAACTATACCCCATACAGTGATACAAGTATTGTCAAGTATATGTACACCATGCAGTTAAAAAAAGCAAAAAAACATTGACATTCGCATTTCCAAGTAAAGATATATACATTTTTCCAAGATATAGTGAAATAATGGTACAGCTTTGGCAATACAAGATACAATCGTTGATCTTAATAACATAATAGGCGGCTGGATGTCTGCCCCAAGCTTCAATCAGGAGAGTTCCACTTCTCTCAATCCCTCCGTGACATACGGGGATATCCTCCATCTATACCATATTCTTTCATACTTATCTACCAAATTCCTGCTGGTATACATGAACCTTTCATGCCCGACTGTATCGTTAACAAGGTCAATCCAGCTATTCAATGTCGGACCTTCTGGTGCCATCCATTTCCTAGCTATCACTACCTTTGCCAGCATGAGTAACGTATTGATAAGCAATCTAATGAGTCTACGAGTTTTTTTGTTCAGGCCTAAACCCAATATACAGAGCCTTGGAGTCAGGGCATTCACTCCCACCTCCAATCTTTTAATACAGTCCTCCACCTTTCCCCAAAAGGATGAAACCAGTGGACATTCCCAGAGCATATGCCAGAAGCCCCCCTCCTCGCTCCTACATTTGGGACACAACACTTTCTGGCCGCCACTGAACTTAGAAAGCCGAAGAGGGGTGAGATATGCTCTGTGTAGCAGAAAAAATTGAACTTGGCGAAATCTAACTGATGCGGTGACCTCCTTTGGGCTACATAACACCATACCCCATGCCTTATCACTGAAACGCCCCAGATCTCCCTCCCACCTGCATCGCAGCTCCGGCAAGCCCCCTTCGCCAGATCCTTCCACCAAAATTGAATACATAAAGGAGATTTGCCGCCTCTGGCCCAACCTTGACAGTTGCACCCTTAAGGAATCTGCGTTAAAGCTCGGAGTAGCTTCCCGAAACTGCGAGGCCAGAGCATGTCTTAATTGCAAATATCTATAAAAGTAACCCCTAGGTAGTTCATGTAGTGTCTGAAGTTGCTCAAATGAATATAATATACCATTCTCATACAATTGTCCAATGTGTGTTATATTGTAGTTTCGCCAAGCTCCAGCCCCCTCCATCTTAGTCAGCTCTTTAAAATCCAAATTGTCCCACAGTGGAGTGCATGGATCCAGATCCATTCCACCTCCAATCTGGGATGACAATCTCCAAACCTTTATGGCCTGTGTTAATAAAGGGGGGTCCCTCCCAACTTTTCTTCCGGCCAGAAGAAACTGCACACGTGTATGACTAGATCCTGTCTCAGAAACCAAAAAATCATGCAAGTCTAGACCCAGCCTTGACCTAAACCAAACTTCAATATGTGCTAACTGGGTGGCAAAATAACAAAGCCGTAGATTCGGCAAAGCCAAGCCCCCCGATCCTCGAGAATGATATAAGGTAGTGAGTTTAACTTTTGCCCTCCTGCCTGCCCATATCAAAGAAGCCATAAGACGTTCTATGTAACGGAATGTACTATGGGGGATATAGACCGGCGACTGCTGCAAAACATACAGAAACTTTGGTTGAACTATCATTTTGACCAGATTAATTCTACCTGTGACCGACAATGGCAGCTGCTTCCACACCCCAACTCGGCTCCTAAGGTAATCAATCTGAGGCTGGACATTACGCTGAATATATTGACCCATATCACTAGAAATCCAGATACCAAGATATTTAAATACCGGAGTCCATTTAAGAGAAGTCTGCAGAACTTGGCCCGTAGGGCAAGTTCCCCTAATCGGAGTTACACTAGATTTATCCCAGTTAATCAAAAGTCCAGAGTATCTACCGAACACCGAAACCACATGGAGTAAGTTTGGCAACGATTTATTAGGATATGACAAAAAAAGCAGCATATCATCTGCATAAAGAGCAATCTTGTCCATCCTGCAACCCATCCTTAAACCAGTAATATCTGACTGCATTCTTACCACACATGCCAATGGCTCTATGGCAAGGGCAAACAGAGCAGGGGACAGGGGACATCCCTGTCTAGTACCCCTGCCCATAACAAACTGGCGGGACACAAAACCATTTACACAGACTCTAGCTGTAGGACAAGAATACAATAGTCTAATCCACTGAATAAAAAACGGTCCAAACCCAAATTTCAAAAGCACCGCCCACAGGTACCTCCACTCCACAGAGTCAAAGGCCCTAGCAGCATCCAAGGACACCACCACTGCTTCCTCCTCCGCAGGATGGGGCAACTGTAAATGACAAAAAAGCCTACGCAGATTTATGGCCGTAGATTTTCCTGGCATAAAACCAGTTTGATCAGGATGCACTATCTCACTAATCACCCGGTTCAACCGCGTCGCCAAAATTTTTGCTAAGATCTTAATATCCGTTGCCAGTAACGATATCGGTCTGTATGATTTTGGAAACAAGGGATCCTTTCCCGCTTTAGGGATAAGAACTATAATGGCTTCAGCCATAGACGGAGATACACACCCCTGATCTCTAAACCTTGTAAACATGTCCTTCAGGTGAGGCACAAAAAACCCCAGATGTTTCTTATACAGCTCTATGGGTATCCCATCTATGCCCGGGGCCCTACCATTTGGGAACGATGATATTGCAGCTACAATCTCCTCATCAGAAATTGACAGTTCCAAACTTTCTCTACCATCTATACTCAGTTCGGGCATGGAAACAGCCGCCAGAAACGTATCTAAATCAGAATCTGAGTACTCAGCTCTAGACGCATATGCCTCTTTGAAATATGTATAAAAAACATCACTAATCTCTTCAGTCACGGTATGTACAACACCCAAAGTATCAGTAACCCCCGCCACTACAGCCGCCGCCCTTTCAGACCTAGCTAAATAGGCTAAAAACCTACCACACTTATCCGCTTTAAAGTATTGTGTATGCTTAGCAAATAGCAACTTACGCCTTAATTTATCTAGCAAATAGTCCGACCACTCTCTCTGTACTGTTATCCAAGCCATCCTATCAGAAGCCGCATGAGAGGAGAGGTATACTTCCTCCAACCGCACAACCTCTTTTTCCAATCTATCGCCTTTCAACCTAGATTCTCTCTTGAAACAGTTGATGCTTCTAATTAAAGAGCCTCTTAAGAACGCCTTAAAGGAATCCCACACGACAGACAGAGTCGCTGTATCCACATTGGTAGCAAAGTACTCTTCCCATTGGGACTCTAAAATATTTCCATCCTGTAATAATGTCAACCAAAAGGGGTTAAGCCTCCAAAATGCTTGACCTCATGAAACATTAAGTTCAACTGTTAATATCAATGGAAAATGATCTGAGATTCCCCTTGGCAAATATGCAGCACCAGAGACAGCCGGCAACAGTTCCCTTGATACAAGTCCTAGATCAATTCGGGAGAAGGCCTTATATGAAGTGGAGAAACATGAGAAACAAACCTCTGCCGGATGCCTCAGACGCCACACATCCACCAAACCCATTTCTGCCACCAAGTCAGCAAACTTTGATCTCTTAGCATGTGTATTGTCCCCCACCTCCCTCCACCTGTCAACATTAGAGTCCAACACATTATTGAAATCCCCACAGCAAATCACCGGAGTATCAGGTGAGAGAGAGACAAATTCACTACATTTTTTTAAGACCTCACTACTATACGGGGGGGGGAACATAAACTGACAGTAAGTTTATACGCTTGGAATCAAAAATGCCCCTTACAAAAACATATCTACCTAATGGGTCCAACTCCACCATTTCCAAAATAAAATTTACTTTCTTACGTATAAGGAGAGATACCCCTCTAGAATGACCCGTATGAGTAGCATGGTATGCCCATCCAATCCAGGGTTTTTTAAGGGCCAACACCCTGCCTCCCACTAAATGTGTTTCAGTTAGACATATAACATCCGCTTCATACTTTTTTAATTGGGATATGACCAAGGACCACTTAATTTTATCATTTAGGCCGCGGACATTCCAAGTCAGAATTTTAATAGACCCCCTATTCATCTTCCCAGTCGCCATAACACCAGGGAATACACATGAGACATTTCTGCATAAAAAAGCAACCCTTTCCAGCCCAGGCAGACACCCAGCCACCAGTCAATCACATTTGCATATATCAAAATAGTCAATTTCATCATCTGAAAATATTTGTATAAAAATAAAATACCACACCTGTCACTGCATTGAAAAACCCTACCCCTCCCTGCCCTTTTCAAACAACCCACCTCCCCGTATATCCATCCCCAACTTAGACATACCTGGATCCCCTTATAACTGTCCCGCATCCCCTTAAACAGCACACACAACTATCTCCACGTTCTTATGGAAATACCCGTATGCACCGAACAAAAGGAAAGGGAGATCGCGACCCTTTAAGCAAGGGAAGCCCCCCAGCCCACAAGTTTACCCTAGTACTCTTCTAACCCTCCATACCCACCCAGACCCTTAGCACCAATTATAGGATCCAACAATCTCAAACAATATCACTCCATAACTGACATTTTCAAAAGAATCCAGATACCTACAATATTAACCAAAAATTTTTAGTCATATATAACCAGAAATAAAAGTGATATATAGTGACGGAGCATATTTCAAACATTGTAACTATTAAAGGCACACAGTCTTTAAAGGCATCATCTCAGTTCAGGAAACCAATACATCACCAGGAGTATCCTCAATCTGGACGAAGACCACTAGGAGCTCTCCTATCCAACCAGTGAGTCGCCTCAGACGATGACCCAAAGAACAGGGTAGTTCCATCCGCAATCACCCTCAGTCTTGCAGGGAAGAGCATAGCATATGGCAGTTGCATTTCACGAAGACGGCGCTTCACCTGAATAAATTGAGCTCTGCTTTTTTGCACATCCACCGAGAAATCAGGAAATACAGCAACTCTCTGATTTTGAAACATCAATGGGCCCTTAAACCGAGCCAGGCGCAGAATAGCATCCCGATCCTTATAATGCAACATCTTGGCAATAAACGTGCGTGGCTGTGCACCAGGAGGCGGTCTCTGAGTCGGAATCCGATGCGCCCTTTCCACTGCAAACTGGGCCGTGAACTCCTCTCTGCCGAATAGCTGGATCATCCAATTCTCCAAGAATGTCTCCGGAGGTATCTCCCTCCGCCTTCTCAGGGAGACCCACCAAACGAATATTACTGCGTCTGAGGCGACCTTCCATATCTGACATCTTCTGTTTAACCGACACCATCTGAGCCTCCAAACCAGAAATTTTCTGCGGTAAAGGGACTGTAGTATCTTCAAGTATAGAGATGCGGGCCTCCGTCTCCGACACTCGCTCTCGGATTTTCTGAAAATCCTGCCGCATCAATGACAAATCAACCTGCACCTCTCCAATTTTATCCATTACCTTCTTTTCAGAGGCAGCAATAGCTTTCAGGACTTCTTGAAGAGTAGAATCAGTAGGCGAATCTGGATCTTTCAAAGGCTGAGGTACCTGCAGGTCAGATACAGGAGCTCCGCCTGAGGCCGTAGCAGGGTTGGAACGAGCATATTTCTCCAATCTACCAGCCGCTGTGGTGCTCGCAGAATGTTTACCCATATTGACCTCTGTGCACAGTCGCTGTCAAATGCACCCTTAGATATTATATATGCAATTTAGCATACAAGGAAAGGCTGCAGCAGAGCGTCCAGTCCCGCTAGATTAATGACCAGACTCTGCTGTGGAAGGGCCAGATAATAACTACAGATCAGCCAGAGCCCGTGCACAACCAGATATGGAGAAAGGGGCAAAGAATATATTCCTCTCACTGCCTCTGTATATAATAATGGGTATGGTTACAGCAGCTGCAGCTCCTAGCACTATATGCCAGCTCACTCTCTCCTCCGTTATGTGCTCCCAAAATGGCGCCCGCCACTCGTTCCACGGCGGGAAACCAGGATCTCAGGGACCTCTTCGGCTGCTACGTTCCCCTCCTAACAGCCTCAAATTATTGATTTTTTAAATTTCCCGCTGACCAGAGGACTCACCGAAGCGGGCATCCAGCTCCCCTCCGTCAGCGCGATCTCCTTCACAGCAGAGCTCCGGAGGACAAACACCTGTAACAAGCGCCCCGAGTCACCGCTGCAGCGTGAACCTGGACCGGAAAGGAGAGAAGAGGCTCCAGCACAATTGCAGGTAAGTTGGGCCAGCCGGTACACAGGAGGGTGTATGAAGAGGATAGTTAGGCTGAGGAGCTCCGACAGAAGCGTCTTACTCCATTACCCACCAGGCCACGCCCCCCGAGACACACTTTTTAACTGTGACCATAAAGTTTAAAGCCTAGTAGAAACTGAATATAATGTGCAGCAGTGACCAAGAAGTGCAAACTTATTAGCCATTCATTTTTACGCATACCCTTTCATATGCAAAAACATCACACATAAGCCAGTAAGTACTAGAGTATGACATGTATTCTACTTTCTATACATATGGCCATCTTTACTGTATGTATGAAATAAAAAAAATAAAGTTTCTAAAATTTTTCTTGAATTTCTTGTTCATGTCAACGGGGGATATTATTGTGGATAGTGGGTGTGGGCATGTGTGGGATAGGAAACCATATCTGGGGGTGAATTGCTCCATTATCCAATTTCTAGTATAGACAGGCAATAGGCACTATGCACCTAGCACAGCATTCCACAGTCCCAATGTACTGTATATGAGGATTCTAGGATCACTGGGGTTTAGGAGTGAGTGGGGGAGAGTGGTAAGAGCCGTTGGGGTAGGGATTTCAAATAGTAAAATAAATATTGTCCCAGCATGCAAAGCTAATAATAACACATAGATGAAAGTTCATTCATTTTGAAGGGAGTTCAAGCATATATTCTACATTCAGAACCCCATTGAAATTAATGTGAGAACATCCAATGAGTCTTCAACTAAGACCTCATGTCCATTATACTAATAAAGTGTATATAAGTATTTTTATTTTGTTAATTACCAGCTGTAGTTTGTTAACGATGTTATACTAATTTAATAAATAGGTGTATTTTTCAAGAGAGCAGAGGTCCTATTATTGAAGTGAGAGTGCAGCCAGTTTTCCTTTTCTGTTTGTCTAATGAAAAAATTATGCTTTCATCCAGAAACTGATATTCTTCATGGATATTTTCCTGTGTATTCATTTACCATGTATATATACCTTTATTGGCTAATGTGGATTTATCCCAGGTGAAACACGAATTTCAGCTTTGCTCAGTAAATGAAACAGAAATAAATTACAAAGTAGAAAGTGTTTCCATGTATGGTGTTCATTATCACCAGGTGAGCGCCTTGCCTCAGGCAGCAGAACTAGGGGGGTGGTTGGTGTAGATAGTATTTATAAGCTTATTCAGAAATATGGAAAAAAAGAAACAAGATACGTTTAGGTGAATCCAACTAACCGTTAATCATTCTGCCACAAATGGTCAGAGAGAGACCCAATCACTGTATATCTTGCTCTGTTAGTGTAGCCTCGGGGGCCAGTGGGTCAGGAGCAGGTCTGATCGTTACCCATGGCATGCAATCATAAGCATAGATATCAGAATTGAGAGCTTTTTATATGGTCTTAGATTTCAATAGCTCATTCTTTCCTGAAAGGACAACATTGTAATACTTTGTCTGTTACAATTCAGTACAATTTGCTTGATCACTTACAACTTTCAGCAAAGTTTTGTTAAGCCAAAAAAGCTGCAGGTGAAATGGGATGGAATAATTTAGAGGCCTAAGAGGATAGCTGGAAAGGAGTACTTTTGCACCCACATATATAATAAATAGACGTATATAAATGAAATGCTATGCCAAAGTGTATATTTGATAACTATTAAATTTGGATATATTTTATATATTTAAGCTTCACCCTTTACAATCTTTACTCTATAGGTCTTTACAGATAAAGGAAATATTTATATATAATAATATAATATATCCTTTATCTGTAAAGCCCCTGTACTAATGGTAGTGAATATTGGCTATCAGAAACAGGTCAGAGTGAAAGGAAAGATGGGCACTAAGCAAATGTTGTAATAGTTAATGTACAGCAGGTCAACTTGGGTCAGAACATATTGAAGAGAATCGTGAGCCGGCTGCAATGGAATAACAAAAATGCATACAAAGTGTTAAGTGTGTATGTGATACAAGCTGCTCAATGTATATTTTAACTGTGTACATGAGGTAAACAGCATGTACAATCAGGACATGCGCAGTAAACTGGGATACTTGTGTATTCAAACATATAGTATGTAACCTATGCTAGTAATAATTTACAAGTCAATCAAATATGTGCTTTTGCAACAAATGATCATTTAACACATATGTTTTCCCACCTTATGATGACTGGGAAAACTCCTTAGCAATCATGCAGTTACAAACTTTCTGATTTTATATTTAATCCACTGGAAATTTCCCTATTTAGATCTCCACTTGGACAGACAGAATTTTCTGTACTGGGATTTTCCCCTCATTTGACTACTTCACCAGGAAACAATTAAGAAGTTCTATCTGGCAGTTTGGATTGTTAAACTTGTAAGCCAGTAAAATGTACATTTTAAAAATAGCACATTAGTTTGCTTTGTTCCTGATATATTTGGTGCTGTGCTGTGCAGCGCCATTAATAAAGACAGTTGAGATAGACAGGCTATTTAGAAAGAAGGATATGGATGGGGGGATAAATAGCCATATCTTCAAGGTTGTCTAGTGCTTGCCCCTGGACCCCTGTGGCTATAATTTCTAATTGCCTGGTTGAGTTGACTGCCTGGGCCAAAGGTGAAGGAAAGCTGACACCAAGTGTTAGACAGCAGGTGGATAAGTAAGTGCAGGCACTGAAAACCCTGATCTGACAAAGCTGCTGTGACAAGGGAGATGATCAAAGTAGCAGCTGAGAGAGTTTAAGAGTGGGAAGAAAAATGTACAGAAAGGTTATAAGGGAGTATATGAGACTATGGCTGGCAATAAAAGCAAACAGACCACAAAGGTTAGCCAACACAAATAACATGGGTTGTATGGGATATGTCACAAACTAAAATTGGGGATTTGGGCAATCAGTACTGGCAGAAAGGCAATAAGGATGTCCTCCAATGAATGGTACACATGTAACATGAGGAAGGTGATGTCTTATTATCTAAGTGTCTTTGGGTTCCTTGATTACCAACCTCATGCTAAGGCATATTTTCAAGGGCACATAACATTATGAAGGGAAGTTAGGTCCCTTGGAGGATTGGGCACACATAAGAGCAATAACAATAGGGGTTCGGGTCCAACACACATATGTTCTAAACAACCACTGCCAAAGTAACTAAAAATTAAACTATTTATAAATAGAGATCCTGTGTTTGAAGCAACTGTTTTATTTGTGACTCACCAGAATAACGTATTTGGGATTTATAGTCTGCTAAGGAAATTGCTATATAAATTCATACAAAATTTGTAACAATGCAGAAATGTAAGTGCAGTCATGCACCGTGCACACCATTAGTGATAACAACACCAAAGACACCAGCACACATATCTGCCAGGTTGGCATAAAAAGAAAGGATAGTCAGTGCAGAAACTGTTCAAGGTGAAGATCATCAGACCAGCATTAAACCCATATAATGTCCTAGTGTGCATGTTAGGGCCAGATAGCAGCTGGGAAATGGCTATGTTAGGACTATGTCCTTACTCTGTATCAGACCTGCAGTATCTCTATGTTACCAGGTGCTGCTGTTATGACTTTGGACATTTTCTCCTCACTTGCAGGAGTTAATCTCATTCCCTTTTTGGATCACCTGCACCTGCTTCCCTAACTATTTATTCCTGCCCCTACCCTTGAATCTCGCTGGTCATAGTTTGCTGTTTACCTCATCCTGTGCCCTGGAAATTCTGCTTACCATTGTTTGTTCCTGTGTCACTTTGGCTACTTTTTACCATCATTCCATACTCACAGTTTACCTGGTGTTATGTATCACTGGGATTTGATGGTGATCACCTACCAGCAGTTGGCGATACTGAGCAAGGACGCTTGGAGTCTACACACTCCTGGTTGTCACAAGGGGCTCCCGCAAGGGAGTATAGACACAGCTGCTAGGAGTGTGCAGGTCGCGTCCTTCAATGCCAGTTTCTGGTAAGGTGGACGGTGAAGAGAATAATGAAACAAGCCAGGTCGGTAACAGGTATCAGTCTGGGTCCAAATCAGAATCCGAAGAATAGTGTAGCAAGCCGGGTCAGTAACAAGAACAGGAGAAAATAAAAAGCGACCAAAAGAATTGTCAAGCCAAGCTGAGTCAGTAACCAGTAGACAGGTAAGTAGTACACAGGTGCTGGAGCAGGACATGACCTAATACTCTGGCAGCCACATGCTGCCAAAGTCATCTTTTCATAGGGATAATTTATATTGCCTAGCAACAGGCGCGCAAGCGCACAGGAGCTTCCCGGCCAGAGCAAGAGAAGGCCAGCTGTTGCGTCTTGTTGCCAGGCAACAAGACACAATCATCAAGGAGCAGGGAAGAAGACGTCTGTCCCTGCAGAGAGGCAGACAAGCAGGGGCGGCGCCTGACACCTGCATACCTTCAGTATCTTTTAACAGCATTTGCTTATTCCTAGTACCTAATCTATTTCATTGTAAGTTTCCTTCCTTTCTTGTTCCTGCAAATTACCTGTTATCCAGTTTATGTTCATAGACTTATTATTTCCATCCAGTCATACCTGAATTCCGTTAAACCTGAACTGTGTTCTGATTATTAGCTACTATTTCTGGATTATGTTAACTTAATGCATTGCTCCTTCATGTTTTGCAACAGTTGATTTTGTGCTTCAATAAGCTGGTATATCATTCACCTATTTTGTGCTACTTCGCTATCATTGCAAACACCCAGCTAATCCTAACACTATGGAATACAGAGGCCTAAATAAGGATGCTGCCACACTGAATGCTACTATACCAAACATTTTCACACTTGTGGAGAAGATTGTTTAAAAGGTTAGGACTACTACAGGGTTCTTGACTTCACAAATGTTTTCTTCCCCATTCCCATCAGTGACAATAGTTAAAATCATTTTGCCTTCACTTGGAGGGACAAGCTAAACACTTTCCAGCTTTAGCAATCCAAAGATTAATCATTTAAATTGAATTACTACAATCATTATGGATTGTAACTAAACTGAGGAGTATAGATTATGATGGCCAATCACAGATGCTTGTACACTTTATAATTGGGTGTTTTGATTAAAAGTGCCCATAAATCTACTGAGAAACCACATTCAATGTGTGAAAATGTTGTGAATCCTGGGTAATCTCCCTTGAAATGCAAAATTAATGCAAGCTTCATTTATGGTTCCTTGCACCAAAGCTATGTCATTAACCTGTGGAGCTAGAATGTGTTTGTCGTGAACATAGAGAGCTTACAGTTATTCATAAGGAATAAATCATAACTGCAGTGTAAATATGTTTTATCAAATGAATCCATTCATAAGTGTAGCTAAAGTGTAAAATGTGAAGACAGAAAGTCTGTTGTATGTGTGCATTTGATGGCTCAGCACATCCCAGTGTGAGAATATAACAATGTCACCTTTAGCAGCTTCAAAGGGCTCTTGCTATGAGATATATCCTGATACAAGCTAGCTTTTAGACTCCTGAATAGACTTTGTGGGGCCAGTCATAGCTGGACATCCTTGTAGCCCAAGGCAGCATTTTGAAGGCCTATATAGGTATATAGAAATATGAGTTTCAAAGGAAAACGTCTTCATAGTTCATATTTTGGGAAATACGGGTGGCACTCCATACTGAGGAGCAGAAATCACACCAGGGTTGTGAATGACAGGTACGGGTGGTATCCGGGAACAGCTAAAATCACATATCTTTGGAAAAGGTATGTCACATTGTTAAAATTTCATCATGCTTGCTATCAAAAGAAGGACAATGTCATAAGGGACTTAATAATAAAAAAATTGGGTCTGTGTGATGCTCCCCAGAAAAGTTAGGTCACATAGTAGGATTGCGTAGTAAATCAGACAACATGCAAATGGTGATTGAAAAAGTGTAGAGTGTAGCAGGCCACAACCCCCTGGGGGCAGAAAGAGGTGTGGAAGTGTCTTTAAAAGCCAGAGACCAGGTACAGCAAATTGTCAGACTTTTGGGGAAATCAATTCCCATTGATAAGCTGTCCATCTTCCAAGCCAATTTCCCATGGCCAAAAAAAGGCAATTCACATAATTGCTACTCTGAATGTAACCCCTTTTATTTTAAACTGTTTTGCTTGTAATGTCAATCTATTAATTGTTTATTCGCTATTTTTTATATCTGTATGCGCTGTACTTTTGCATATTAAATCTATAATTTAATATGTTGCCTCCTTAATACTGTAACAAATCCATTAGCTTGTTAAGAAGAATATAGCTCGGCCAAGTTAACCCTTTAAATGCCAGTGTGTGATTCGTTGATACATTTGAGTAACAAACTGTGTGTGCTTGCATTTACATTTGTGTAACAGTCTGGAGGTGTGAAGAGTTAACCCTTTGCTTGCTGGTGTGGGTCTTGCTAGTCTGTGAATAGCTAGAAGCCTTATGTGCCAGTGTAGGACAGTATTTTGGGGTATTGCCTATATTCAATAAGTGGTGGCAAGCCTGAAGTGTGTGAGGTGTGAGTGCTGTTTGGGGGCGATTCAGTAGGTCTATAGCCTGTGTGATACATAAAGAGAGGTGTCGAAGTTGTATAATTGGATGAAGAAAAGTATATTGGTTAATATTGTTTTACCGTGCGATCGCGATCAGTATGCCACGCTACATGTGGCATGGTGCGATCATGCGGTAAAATACGCACGCACACTCTCACACTCTATTATTTCGTTATATATATATTTCATATTTATATTGGTTCCATTCCACAGTGATGTATGAGCAGATAGTATTTAGTTTATTATTAGTTTATATATTATGATTGTATGTACACTTTAGTGTTATTTGAGGTTCAGGATATAGGAAACATGTCATGTTTAGTATCATTTTAATCCCCTATTCATCAGCCGATTCATTCGCCGAAGAGATTGTACATTGCATACTCTAGTTAGCGATGTTAGGGAAATAGGGAAGGGAAATGTTAGATGTTAGGGAAATAAATGTCTAAAGTGATAATGACTGTAATGTGTAAATAGACTAGCTTAAACTGCTTTCTGGGCGGGAGAATCATCTGGAATGTTGACCCTCACCCTTGGAGGGGGTTGTTTGAACTAGCCTATGACCTGTTTACACTGTACCCTCCTGAAGCTTGGACCTATAGAAGCAAGCCACGTCAACTGCATTGTTCTCTCTGTAACATTGAGTGTATATAATACAACTCTAACTGGTACCAAGTCAGTCTTTTCTGACCACAGTATTCTGGAGTGAAGTACTGTACGTTGGTACCAGTGGGAGCGCAGCTTAGTGAGCGTATGCGGGCTTGGTATGTATGTATCTTTTTGGTATTGGCTGTACTGTATTATAATTATGTATTGAACTGCTAAATTTTGCATCTGCTAAAATAAATTACTTTGTGCTTTGGAAACACAGATCGCTTAGACAATGCTTATTTGAAAACGATAGAATTACTTTAATAGAGACTGCAGGCTGGAATCGTGTGACCTCATATAGCAAACACCCCAAATACACAGCAGCTGGGAGTGAGTTCGTCACAGTGTTTAATACAGATATTTATCAAAAAGATATCTATTAGCATGTATTGTGACTAACAACATGTTAATATGACCTGACAGGCATGAATATGAAGGCCTTGGGGTAGTCTGCAGATAAGCTTTCTCCACAGTGTGACATGATCACGTGATTATTTTAAGAAATAAAAGGGCATTCTATAGCAAGCTAAACAATTAGAAAACAGATAATAAACATTGCATAGCTGATACATTGCTATTTGTAATTATAATTGATAGAGAAATAGTGTTTCACAAGTTGCAACTGCCTCAGAATACCATCAGTAATTATTTTGTTCACCTCCTTACATATTCATTTATCTTGTTACCCTATGTTATTTCAATATTGTTGATACTAATGTATGCATATTATAAAAATATGTATAACAAACATGTCAGTCAAAAGAAAATCACAAGAGTCCACAAAAATAAAATTGCAGCAACAGTGAAGTGTGATAGGAACAGCAAGAGTTAACTATGTTTGTGATGTGAGATGCTGGGTGTACAGTATATCTTAACTGTGTAAGTAAGGTAAACAACATATATAATTAGGACATGTTCAACAAATTGCAATGCTTGTGTAATCAATATACTATATAAACTCTGCATCTTTGTAACTAGTGTAATTAAACATATCTTTTTAAGCAATCATTGTTTAGACATTAATGTGATTTTATGGGATTTGGGAGAGCTCTCTTACCTTCATGTAGTATGAGCCTAATACTTCTATTTGTAATCTTGTGGGTACTTTGCTATTTTGAGCTTCCCCTTGGACTGACATTGTTTTCAGTGCTGGGATATTCCCTCATGCGCCTGCTCTACAGGGCAACAATGAAAGGCTCTCCCTAGCTGTTACGAGCGCTGGAATTGTACGACAATAAAACCTAATCCACTTTTTATTTTATTTTGTGGTTTGGCTTTTAGCCATTCCTTCCTCAATTACACCCTCATTCTGCACTTTTTAAAAGTAACACATATCAGCTGAAATTGCAAAAAAAATAAAATAAATACTGAATAACAAGATTATACTATGTACATGAGAAAACCTGTATTTTGCTATTGTTTTTATATAGGAAGAGGTATATTTACCTGATTCTCAAATGTATTTATTTCAGGAGAAGTTGCTATTGCTGCAGCTATAACTGTTTATAGTCTGTTATCTGCTGTTAAAAATGTATATCAGCTAGGGTTTTCCTCTAATTAAAGAAAGATTAGATGTAATACCATCCCATGTAAAGGTGATTTTCATCATAATTTTAGGAAGAACAAAATAGAAAGTCCATGTAAGTAGTAGGTGTATGTATATATTTATCCAAGGTATGTGACTACATTCTCAGTTCATCCTTGTGCTGTCTTTCGGTTAGTTATTTTTGTTTTCTTCAAACAGAACATGTTTGTATTCATAATGTTTTACTTAGACGATTACCCCCTTTACTAACTCAGATTCGTGCTAAGATTGCACCACAGAAGGCCCAACTATATTCCCCATATAAATGCTGCTTTAGGTTCACAAGGATAATGTTTGTTTTTCTTAATCTGCCCATAGGAATTTTATATTGTTTTTTCTGATTGATATGACTGGTTGTGGTATCATGATTAAATAAATATCTTTTCTCTTTATATGAGGAAAAGGGGAAACATTTTTGCAAAAAATGTGTCTCGTTGTTATTCTTCCCTTTGCTGCTTTTTTAGTAAACTCAACCCACAAAATATTTTATGATTCATTATTTATGTGAAGTCTAACATTTATAGTCATACCAAATGTGCATACTTTATAGCAGGTGTTATCTATGACTTAGACAATAACAATTTTCCTATGAATAAACTATTTATGTGTGTGCCTGGTTGTAATTCAATTTTTCCTTTTTTCATTTTATTTATTTACATTTTAGGTTTTATCACTTTTATTTATTAATTTAGCAACCAATATTCCATGTTAGCATGTAAATCTATAAGCTTAGATGTCATAGACATCCCAGTCTATGTAATAGCATGTAAACATATGCTGTAACATTAGGATTGCTAGATCTAGATCATCTCACTCATCTCGGTGCTTCTTAAATATCACAGGGGCATCATTGTAGTGAATTAGAAAAGCAGGAGTATGAGGAAAGCCTTGTGTTTAATTAACAATAAGATGCCCAGCAATACACCTAATTGCCATTTACATGGGAGCCCGGTGCCAACAGCGGTGTATATAAAGCTAAAAGAGCAAGTGCCAATCAATGCATACTTTCTGAATATGGGTGGGATATCAAAGTAAATCCTAAAGCAAAGGCATTAAAAATGTTAGAGAGGGATTTATGCCAAGGAGGACATCCAGTACTGTGCAGCTGTATCAGCAATGGACTTAACAAAATGGGAGACATTAATAATATACACTAGATTTATAAAGCTGGAAGCTGAACATGTATTAACAATATGTGGTGTGCAATTTATTCCAACTTACTTTCTATATGTAAAATTACAAAAAGGAGTTTACTAGAGTATATGTCTTTGCAGTTCTGAGAACATTTATTAAATGTACCTATTTGAGTCTGGTGTACAGCACTTAGCAATGCCACTTGTACATTTCCATTGTGACAGGCTATACATTATCTTTTAGTTATACAGATTTATCAACAACTGCAGACATTGAAAGTGTAAATGTTTATGGTGCAGTCCTTTTGTTGGAACTGTACAGAAAGTAAATAACTGTGGTTACTCTGTGGTAATATGATTCCATGCTTGCTGACTATAGTAGTCACTCATTTCAGGGCTTTTAACAGAAGCAGCAAACCCTGTCTGGATAATTTTAGCACACTGTTTGTAGAATTCCAGTATATAAATTAGTACACACAAATTTTGAGGTTGGTGTAATAGTAGTTTGCTAAGCGAAAATAGCATATTTCCTTTTTCGATTTCATTTATTTGATTTAAGTGCAAACTTTGTAATGTAAGATTCTTCTTTGAGGTATTCTGTGGAATTCATACTGTTTTTAAATTGCACTTTATTGATTTCTTCTAACTCGTGACTGAAATATAGTAAAATGAAAGGTCAACATAGATTTGAGAAATGAGTTGTTTTGTTTTTATCTTCAAAGAGGACATTATATATCACTGGTTACTCCACAGCAGTGTCTGAGCGTTTGTAAAATGTTGTCTGACAATGCACTAAATTTTAAAATGGTACAAAGCAGACAAGACCTTTGATGGCAATGGTATGACAGATACATTAAAACTATATTCTAGAAAATTCGAAAATTTAAGCTCCTATTTGTTTTTTTTACTTTAGATGGAGATCTCTATTGATTTTCGGTGCAAAAAAAAGTTATAAGGACTTATTCTATTTAATTCCTTGGTGAAGCAAGAATCTGAATTCTAGGAAGTTAAAAACTCCTTGAAAAAAACTGATAAAATTGTGATGTCTGCTATAACCAGGGCCGGATTAACCATAGGGCTAACTGGGCTACAGCCCAGGGGCCTATGGCATCCAGGGGGCCCTTGAAAGTGCTCAGCAGCAGTATTGATCGGTCGGGGGCAGGGGCGCCCCCGGTGCGATCAGTGCTGCTGAGCACTTTAACTGCGGTCCTTCTCCGGTGCGCTGTAGTCTCCTTACTAAGTCTCACTCTCACGAGATCTCCTCAGTAAAGAGCATACAGCGCGCCGGAGAAGGAGGTAAGTGCCGGGGGGAGGGGGGAGGGAAGCGGGGGCGCGGGCAGCTCAGATCACGGGGGGGGGCAGCTCGGATCACAGGGGGGCCCTCACGGGGGAATGGAGGCCCCCTTTGCCCAGGGGCCTCCATTCCCTCAATCCGGCCCTGGCTTTAACCTGGACATTTTAGAGCTCTAACTAAGATACATTCTTTCTTCATTCATTTATTGCTGTTCCAACACACAATCAATATACTGCATTGCCAAAAAAACTTCCTATGTATTATTTCCCTTAGTTTGCATATTCTGCTCTGCTTTATCATTCCCTTAGCAAAATAACAACATAAAATCATATATTATTTAAATATTTAAATATATGTTTCTCAAGACACCAATGACTACAATGCTGTGTGTTCACGTCTTGGATATGGGATATTCAGATTTATTCCCATTAACTAGTGAACTCATGAATATTGTTATAAAATAAATCTTAAGTTGAAATTCCTGTAAATTATTTCACAAAGGGAGTCTGAGGGGAAAAATACCAAATTAAGAGATAAATGGAGCTCTGGACAAATAATAAGCAAGAGATGTAACATTGAAACTCTTAGTAATGTAGCCCAAGCAACGATATTAAACTTTGTGTTTCCCACTGGTAGAAACTGTTATACATCACGCTTTTGTGCAATTCAATGAAAAGAAAATTTATAAACTGATAGGGGCATAAAAAAAATGGGGCAGTCGTTGACAGAGAGCTTAGATATTTGTCAGTGAAAGGGTTAAATAAGTGTCATGTCATTCAATGGAGATTACTGACAGAGAAAGGTGCCTACAGTTTCCATATTTTTTGCTATATGTTCCATATATTGCTGAGGCCTCCACTCTTTCAGATGGAGAGGGAAAGCCACCCGTATACTTGTTTTGAGCTATGATATTTTTTTTCTTTTCCAAAGCTGGTTAAGTGCAACCAAGAACCAGGGTAGGCTTCTTAATCTCTCCAGTTTTTGCCCAGGTGCCGGAATTGGTAGCATCCTATATCTGTACTGCCCTACCCTTAAGCAACATTTAGCCAACAGTCAGATATACAGAATAGAAGTAAAACTATGAGCCGGAGTGGAAATTGGTTCTCAAAGGTTGACCTGGTATTATATTCGTATCAGTGTTGACATGTATATGTTGACATAAAGATGTGCATTCTTACCACTGCTTCAAATTGCAATACAGTAGCAATATAGATGTGCAACATGGCCCCTGGTTCTTCTTTCTGATTCGACTGCTGGGTTTCTGTTATTCTCCTTATCATGTTCTACCGACATTAAACTGGTCCTAACTTTACACTACTATAATGTCTAATGGATACCTCACCAGATTTTATTTTCTTCTTTGCAATTGGTTGAATTTACTGTCATGAGCACAGGCTCGGACTGGCCTGCAGGGCAGCAGGACTATCCACTGGTAGGCCCCGCCACATTATAGTCATGCCCCCTCCATTGTTAGGGAGGAGCTAAGAAAACAGCTGACTCCCGACTTGCATACAATTCATCTTTTGGACATACGCGAGAACAGGAAGGGACAGATGCGTTCCACAGTGGAACGCAGGCACCTTCCTCTCCAACAGTAACAAGCACGGACCACGACAAACATCCTCTGATTTCAGCACACTGGGTACCCGGCCACCATCTCTATATACATCGAAACTGCAAGTAAACAAAGTTAAATTTGGAATCATCGCAGCAATAACCATGTGATATATGTGGACAGTGATCTGAATATTTATATTGCACTAGCAGAGACTTAAAAAAAATACCAATTCCCATCTACTGGACTTGTATGCTATGAACATTATTTTATTGAGATATCAGTGACTGTGTTATATGTGGATCAATGCAGCATTTATACCCACTGCCATTTGCCTCCCAGTAGCTAGACTAGTCCAGGTATATATACCTAGGTTTGTCTGATTTTTTATGTATGTTCAATTGATGCCATACCATATGTATGTATATAGAAATCAATGCCTCATAATATAAATACTGTGGTTTAATTGGAGTATTTTATTTGTCTATATTAATGTATTTTTATGTATTTTAACCAGGATTCAATAAATTGTGATAAAACTAACATTAAATGTTATCCCACTAATTGAACCGAGCCTCTTGCTCACAGCCTAGTACAAGATATAGAAAAATACGAATTGTATTCAAGATAAAAGAATACAAATTTTATTATTAGCATTACACTTGGAATAATACATAAGTCAATGAGCGCTTAACTTTCAGTATATTATTAGCTCGTAGAGAGGGATAACCTGCGTTAATGCTGCTCTTGCAACAGTAGGGGTAGAGCGCAACTCATCCCCCCCCCCCCCCCCGTTTTTTCCAAACACCCCCGCTAAACATACTACCACACAGGTGCAGAGAGCCACGTCTGGGCTCTCTGAACCTGCGTGGTAGTGTGTTTTTGACTTTGAGCAGGGCAGTTGAGAGTAGGAGTTCCGGATATCCAACCGCCCAGAGGAGCATGAGCAGGTTAGTAACTAAGTGCGCAGTCAGCCTGTCATTTTAAAAGAGAAGGATGAGCACACTACATTCTTTATATACTACACTATGGTGCTAGCTGTCCTTCATGGGCTGACCACTCTCCCTTTAGTTTCTGGTCTCGCCTCTATGATGGCTGGCCACACCCCCTCTGGTGGGCCCCTAGTGTTGCAGTCCCCCGGTGGGCCCTTCATGCCCCAGTCCGACACTGCATGAGCACACTTAATTATACTTAATTATCACAATTAATGTTACAGGGTTATGGCAGGACTTAGAAAAGCTATGCTGGGAGCAATGTGTATTGTTATTATATATCATTTGATTTGTCAATTAAACTCCCTAACTGGACCCCACTAGAGATGGAAAAATTGCTGGAATATCAGGAACCTCTCCAATTCAGGGAATGCTCTTTTAGTCCATTACAAACTAAAGTTCAGAAAATGTAAGACAGTTTCCCAGACAAGGGTGCACACACACTGTGCATGTTCCTTGCACTCCTATTGACCTAAGGGATCTTGTTAAGGATCTCTCTGATATTAGATAGGATCCCCATCATTTTAGAAAACAATTAGTAGCCATCATCACATGTCATAATGTGAATTGGATTTAACAGGTTCCTAAGGATAGCATTACCTGGGGACGTTAGAACAAGATAGTATGTTAAGGGCGAATGTTCTGAATGCACTACCCACAGATAATAATTTACTTAACCAAAGACAAAATATTTTTAAATGCTGTTCTAGACATTGTCCTAAGAAAGCTGGTTTGTCTAAAATTCATAATTGGAAACAAAACAAAGGGAAACTACTTACTGATATTGGAGATCATTTCAGCCTCAGAGTCACCCTAGTAGCTGCCAGGTAGAACATTAGAATGTATAATGTCCAAATAGATTAACAACTGAGCAACATTTCTCTCTATCATAAAATATTCAACTTCAATAACTACTCCTAGGTATAGTGACATAACAATTGTACCTTTGGTCTCTTTAGAATACTTGGATCAGGAGCTTCTACATCTGTTTTCAAATATTCTGAATTCTATTCTTTATCACTGGTTTTGGTCTTTCTAGTCATCCATTCTGTCTCATGTGCGGCCATCTTCCAACACAAGGAAATGCTGGACTTTGCTCACCTGTTTCATACATTGCCGTACTGCTCCCGATATCCCTATAGCCTCTTATAATTTCCTCTGATTACAACTTACATTTATTTTTAGATACTTTTAGAAGGTGCATCTTTGAGCAAATCCCGGAATTGATGGTGATGGCAATAACATCTTTATGCTGGACATATCTATATCAATATATCTTTAAACATGTGCAACTCAAAATACAGCCATAGAAATGTAAGTATACAGATGCATTTTCATTTTTATGTTTAACACTAAATCTTTCTCAATGTTGCAAATTGTCATTATAAAACTGACTTTAAAGTAGTGTAAATAGAAATACTATAATTGCTAACATTGGAACAAAAACAGTTACATTTATATGATTATTTTTTTTGTCAAATGTAACATTTTTGGTAACATTCAAAACCAAAACATCAACTTTGTTTGCAAAACCAAAACAAAACAGCAGGGTGGTTTTATAAACAAAATCGAAATTAAAACCAAAAATGGCAAAACATGCATGGTTCACTCATCTCTAATATCTATAATATAAAAGCCTAGTGGCGTGTGTTAGTCTGTGTGTGTGTGAAAAAAAAAACCAAGCTGCAGCGCCACCTGCTGGGCGGAGTTATACACTGACCTACTAAATTCTTAGTGTGTGTGTGGAAAAAAAACTCAGAAAGGGCTAAAATTTGGTATACTAAGATGTTTTTAATTTGTTAATTTAATTTGTTAATTGTTAAAAGTGTTTATAAAGATTTTAAAAAAATATATATATATTTCTTGAAGGAGAAGTGACAGTTGGGAGTGGTTGGTGGTTGCCGGGGG
This sequence comes from Mixophyes fleayi, assembly GCF_038048845.1. Taxonomy (NCBI): domain Eukaryota; kingdom Metazoa; phylum Chordata; class Amphibia; order Anura; family Limnodynastidae; genus Mixophyes; species Mixophyes fleayi. The sequence continues at coordinate 72,667,148 of NC_134402.1, forward strand.
TGACAGTTGGGAGTGGTTGGTGGTTGCCGGGGGTGACAGTTGGGAGTGGTTGGTGGTTGCCGGGGGTGACAGTTGGGAGTGGTTGGTGGTTGCCGGGGGTGACAGTTGGGAGTGGTTGGTGGTTGCCGGGGGTGACAGTTGGGAGTGGTTGGTGGTTGCCGGGGGTGACAGTTGGGAGGGGTTGGTGGTTGCCGGGGGTGATAGTGGGGAGTGGTTGGTGGTTGCCGGGGGTGACAGAGCGAGAGGAGTGTGATACTCAGGACCGCTGAGAGAGATCCCTGTGTCTGGATAGACATCTGGATAGATGTGGCGATAAAGATGAAGGATGAGGTGATGGAGAAAAATGATGAGGGGGTGACATGTGGACAAAACCACGTTAAAAAAGGGCGCTTACGAGGAGGCCTGGGCTATGGCGCAAATGCATGACAAGAACCTTTTTAACACCTTAAGTAGCTTGATTTGACTAGAATGCATGAGTATCATGCACGGGTTAACTTGTAATGTATATGTAGCTAATATAAGCATTAGGCATTTAACTATAAACTGGGAGTAAATTATCTTCTTAGCAGAAACATACATTTAGACAATAGACACGCATAAACTATATTGTGAAATGTAGATGTCGTCCTCTTCCAGGAAACACATATCAAACACCACTCCCCCAAGGCTTACCAACAGATCTAATACACAAGTAGCCAGATTCATTAAGGAATGTAAATGCAATACATGCCATATTTTATGTAAAATCGCACTGTGCATGCCAGAGAATGCAAGAACATCCAATTCATCTTTGAGTGCCAAGGACACTTAATAAAGCCTAATAATTCATAGGAGGAACAGTGAGGGGAAAGGGCGTATGCATGTAGTCTATGTACAGTAAGGGTGTGCCAAGCTTGAGGGCATGCAGCAGCATCTGATCACGTATGCATGCTGGAACAAGTTTTTGCAATCAGGTGCAACTGTAAAAATGCATTTTATAAAGAGTAGATATTAGTAACATCATGATAAATGTATTTAATTGAGTAAAAAAAATATTTTTATTTTTTTTTATGTTTTTCCATTAATGACTATGGGCCTGATTCCTTAAGGATCTTAATTTAAGAAATGTATTATTTAGGCCTCCTGGACAAAACCATGTTACAATGCAAGGGGTGCAAATTTATATTCTGTTTTGCACATAAGTTAAATACTGACTGTTTTTTCATGTAGCACACAAATACTTGATAGCTTATTTGTACACTGAAATTTAAAGTTGATATTTGTGTGCTACATGAAAAAACAGTCTAAATTCCACATATGAATTCTACTTATCCTGCTGTGTATTGTGTCTTTCAGAGCAGAGCATACCTAGACCCATATTCAACAAGAGACGTTTCTTCAGATCTGCTTGTAGTTGAATACGACAGTACGTATCCCCGAATTATGTGCATTTAAAAGTAAAAATGTATTTTACGTTCGCTTTGCATGCCTAAATGAATCAGGCCCAAGATTTCTAGTCCACTTTGGATAAAAAGAATAAAGGAACTGGCATCTTCATTCACCATATGGATCTTATCACAATGGACACACTTTTAACTTAAAAGGTGCTTTATAAGCTAATAAATTTAGAACCAAATGTTTCTGTAATAAAATAATCTGAATTAGGAAGTCTGATAACCAATTTACATTTGACCCTGGTGAAATTGCAAATTGTTTCCAAGACACGCTTGCAGCTTTTGAAAATCTAAACACGCAGTCATAGGATTCAGCTAACTGACTTTCATATGGATCAACACCTCTTCTTGCCATTTGTCAAAGGTCTCAGATACTTAACAAAAAATCCTTAATAAACAAATTTTATTCGATGAAATAACACAAGTGAATAAGGAACTTCAAAACTGATGGCACAGGGGTGGGAGGCAATTTCCGATACTACTATTCCTCTGCTTTACCCTTCACCAATGAGTTCCCCAACCTTTCAGATACCTTTGAGATACACAGTGACACACGGCAAGGCTTTCTAATTTCACATTAAAGATAGAGCCATTCCCATCAAGAATCAGCTCCAATCTTGATAGTGCTGGTATTTAAGTTGGTCCTTGGGAGCATAAAGTGATGCTCTAAATAGATAAGGTTTTAATGAAAGCAGTGTATCTGCTTATTTCTCTCCCAAACTTAATGCAAGAGATCAATGCTTCTATCAAAATGAACTCAGAAAAAACAGAGGTTTTAGAACTTATCATTTGCGTCAAACTTTAAATTCCATTGGAAAACATATAAACTAAATTATCTTGGATAGCAGCTGACCTCACATGATGAACAACTAAACCTCTTTATTTTAAATGCTAAAGAAAGGTCTTAATAACTGGGGATTCCTCTTGGTCTTCTGGGTGATACAAGCCAATGCTGTCAAAATGAATATCCTTCCGAGGCAGATATTTGTTATTTGCTTGTCCTCTCTCTCTCTTATTGTCCCACTCAGAATACTCACAAATCTACAGCCAATCAGGTTTTGACTTTAATAGAATTGCCGTTTGAAGAAACTGCCTTCAAAGCACCGGGAATCGGTAGTTCTACAGAACCGCCATATAGTAAATTTACCACTCTATCCAGTGGTGGGATTCAGCCGGTTCGCACCGGTTCTATAGAACCGATTCCTAAACTAGTTGCGGTTCGGCAGAACCGTTTGCTGGCCTGCCGTGCGGTGGCGGCGGGGGGGGGCAGGGGGGGGCGGGAGGGGGAGTCGGGGGGTTTGCGGGCGGTTTCTGGGCTGCTCCTCTTCGTTGGTGGGGGGAGCAAAAAAAATAAAATAGAGGTTTACTCACCTGATCGCGGCCGCGCAGGCGTCCCTCCTTCCTCTCTGCTCTGTTAATGCTGAATGACAGGCGTGACATCATCAAGTCACGCCTGTCATTCAGTGAGGAGCAGCGCGGAGAGGAAGCAAGAAGACAGAAGACTGAAGAGAGGAGAAGAAAAGAAAAGCTAATAGAAAGGTAAGTGAAAAAAGGGAATTAAGCAGAAAGGCAAACTATGAGGAAAAAGGAGATGAGAGAGGCACAGTAAGGAAAAAGGAGATGAGAGAGGCACAGTAAGGAAAAAGGAGGTGAGAGAGGCACAGTAAGGAAAAAGGAGGTGAGAGATGCACAGTAAGGAAAAAGGAGGTGAGAGAGGCACAGTAAGGAAAAAGGAGATGAGAGAGGCACAGTAAGGAAAAAGGAGATGAAAGAGGCACAGTAAGGAAAAAGGAGGTGAGAGAGGCACAGTAAGGAATATGGGGAGGAGAGAGGCACAGTGAGGTAAAAGGGGGGGATGGGAGAGGCACAGCATGAGAAAAAAGGGGGGAGATGCACAGATTGAGGGAAAAATGGGGAGACAGGCACTGTATGAGGAAAAAGTGCGGGGGAGAGGCACAGTATAAGGAAAAAGGTGAGGAGAGAGTCACAATAGTAGGGACTATTAATTTAAGATGGGGTGGTTTGGGGGTGAGTTTGGGGAGAATGAGTTCTCTATTAAATGTGCCTATGAATTATTTAATGGCAGTGACAGGTTCGGGAAATAGGTATATTTCTGAAATGCAAATACTATTCATTTATTGATGGACCTGTTTGTAGGGAGGGAAATAGGTTTATTTATTAAATATGAATACTATTATTTTAATGTTGGGGCTGGAGGAAGGCCTAATTATTAATCGTGGGTGGTATTGATTTAACCTCGGGGCTGGCTGTAATTTTCTAAATGTACCCATTTTTTTTCCAAATAGGTCCTCCAACATTCCAGGATCCAGACAAGCTGCAACTAAAAAAACCTGCAGCACAGGTGGTGAAAGTATGAAGAACAGGTAGGAGAGAGCAGCAGAGTCTGTGAAACGTTGTGATTCTAGTGGGACAATCCTAATTTTTGGTGACCGTTCAATGGTGTACACAACAATGCAGGTTTTTTGGTCTGTAGGAGGGTGCATCAACACACCCATTAGCAATTTTGAATAAATATTGAATAAAATTTTAGTACATTTTATATATATATATATATATTATTTTTTTATGTTAGTTATAATGTGCGGTATCATTGCTAGTTTTAATGTGCATTATCAATGGTATTTTTAATATGCGGTATCATTGCTAGTTTTAATGTGCATTATCAATGGTATTTTTAATATGCGGTATCATTGCTAGTTTTAATGTGTGGTGTCAATACCAATTTTAATGTGGTGTTTTGATGATTGTTTTAATGTACAGTATTTTAGTTTGTGGAAACAATGATATTTCTTATGCAGACAACCCAGGCGAGCCCTCTGGGAGAGCTGTAAGTGTCATACTGTGGGCTGTAGGTGATGTAATGCAGCATCTGTCACTATTCCCTTAATTTTAGATCTTAGGGGCCCCCCTGTCTTAAGTGCCCCGGGCCCCCCAAAGCCTTAATCCAGCTCTGTGTTCGGCTGCTTTAAATTTTTACACCTTGTGCACTGCAGCTTGCCCTGCTGGCCTGGACAACGATCCCAAATCAGTTTAATAGCTCACACCGGCCTGGCTCTGCTGTTCTAAGCTGTGCAGCGCTGTTCAGGCTGTCAGTCATCATGTAAGCCCCACCCTGCCTCCCTTGTTCTTTGCAACGATTGGCTCCCCCTAAACGTGTCCTGAACGCACAACAGACTGTGCAGAGGAGAGATGCGAGAAGAAGATCCAGCCCAGGGCGGAGGCCGCGGAGCCACCATCAGCCATCACGCGGCAGCGCAGAAGAGCAGAGCAGACAGGCAGCCCGGGCCGGGAGTACGGACATTACTGGGTCACTCACCGTCGCCGACCGGTCGGCATCTGGGGTGAGTAACCGTGATGATGCTAATGTGCTGAGCCTGTCACTGCAGGTCTTACCGGCCTACCGCTGAAGGAATGGAATCCTACTCCTACAGTGCAAAGATGGTTAAGGGTAAATCACACAGCTGATGATGCTCGGATAAAAGCAAAGAAAATTGCAAGTGAGGACGCCAATCAAACAGCAATATGGAAATATCTTCACTAACTGTTTGTGAGGTATTTAATATTAAAAATCTTCCGTTACACATAATCTAGTTGTCTTTACCTCTTTTACTGTTCTTATTGCAGTATTTAATGCGTGAATTGTTAGACTACCTTTCGGTATATCTTTTAGTATAGTTAAAATGGTCATTAGGACATAGAACCTGTTGTTAATTTTTTGGAATCCCACCACTGACTCTATCTCTCTTGGGTATGACACTTCATTACATTATTACATATATACAAATAGGGTAATTGGATTTAAGCATTTACTCTTAACATTGTCAAACCACATCTTTACACCTTCTGTATACTATTGTGGCACAAATGCTAGTGTTTTGCAACTGGATGCATCTTGAGATGAGTCTCGTTGAACATATGTATGTAATGCCCATTTTCTTGCATGCATCTTATCCTGTGTACGTTTGGGGCACAAGTGCAGTAAATGCTACATGAGCACAATCTTGTTAAAAAGGAAACAGTAATATACATAAAATAGAAAGAGTAAGTACCAGCACACATAAAGGAACAGTAGTGAGCTATTGTATGTTGTAATATAAGTTTTTTTTAGAAGACTAATGCTCACCTTCTAAGGTTTGCAGTCTGAATCTATATTTAGAGGGCTGAAATTTGTGGAGTACTAAGGACCCTACCAGGGAGCTTTTTTTATACCAACACGAGGAGGGAGAATAGTAACCACTTGCAGAACTTATCATTCTGCCATTTTAAACCTTAAAACTCTGCGTTTTGGAAATCCTTGAGACCAAAACAAAGTGATATCCTTGAGCAAGCTGAAAGCCGTGGATTTGTGATCCTTTACGGCTCTGTTCCATAAAATTTCATATCAGTGCAATTATATGAGGGACTCCTTACAAATGAAGGAGACCCCTATCATTATATATATATATATATATATATATATATATATATATATATATATATATATATATATACTTTGGGTCTTTCTTCTCTTTTGATCCTTTCTTGCAATTTGGCTTCCTGCATCATGTTTCAATTTTGAAATCTATGCCACAATTCTTGCTTTTAGTTTTCCATTACAATAAAAGGTGGATGTGAGATCTATTTATAGATCCAGGCATGTGTATACATTGGGATAATTGCACATGGTGACGAAGTGACCCTTATAAGCATTTTTAATTTTTTCTCTTTCAAGGAGAATGTGAAAATGTGTCTCTAAGAGTAAACAGAGTGGGAATCAACAAACACTTCATCTGATTATGTATATGAACCATGGATGTTGTTATAAGAAACAAGCATTAAACATAAATGTATTTTGAAGAATTTTGTATGAAATCATTTCTCATATCCATAATTTAAAAATTAGGAGTGATATGGTTTTATGTATATAAGTGAATTATAGTCTATTTGTGAAGGCCAGCACCATCATCTATATATGACCTCACATCTATATATTAATAGCATAAGTATGACTTTATGAGTGACTTATTTCTATGATACCATTGTCTGAACATGGCACATTGTATAATTAAAGATCTTGGTCTGATGATTTGGAAGAAAATATTGTCCTTGTAATCAGTTGCATAGTTTTAGAGTTATGTTGCACAATGTCCACCCACCATTTGCAATACTGCATTACCATTGTCCTCTGGAAATGTGACAGATGACAATACACCTGTGCACCCGCTGGGTGATCTGGAACATGTGACCTGCTGGGTGGTCTGGAAACTAGTTACCAAAACTGGTTTTCACACATGGACAGCTTTATGGTACATTATCCCTAGTGAAAACAGAAGCATTTATCAAAAACATATACATATAATGTAGTATATAAAGAAACTCTTTAGTGCCTTTACTATAATGATTTATAATATATAGTTATGTATTCATTATACTCCATTGTTAACATTTCTACATGTACTGTAGTGTATAAAAAGTTATTGAATTATTTTAATAAAGTAATTTAGTAATTACATTTCTGTTTATTAAAGGTGGTTATCGCCGGGTTTCCCAAGTATTGTATATTGTATTTTATTGTATCATTCATACCAATATATGTGTGCATGATTTTATTTGAATTGTATATATGTTCTCTGTTATTATTTTATACTGCATGTATCTGCACTGTAATTGTACATTCTGCTTCTCAATTTTAAGTAGAGGTGATACAAAAGCTCTATTAGAGAGTTACTTGTTATTTAAGTGATAAAAAGGTCTTGATTGCAGATGAGCAACAAGGTATCCCGGGAAGAGTATACAATTAGTGAGTACATAATAACATCTTTAATATGCTCATATTTTCCTATTTCAGTAACCTACAGAGAAAATATATAATACTTGAAAAAGTTAATTCAGAGCAAAACGCGTCGCTGTGCTGGTGGAGAGAGAAGTTGCTTGTCAAAGGGGAGAAGCTGACCATGGATACTTAAGTCCTAATTTAATTTGGAAGTATTGGTGACCGTATATTGTAGCTGTCTGGATAGATACTTTCATTTATAGGGTTGCCACTCGGATTTGAACATTACTAAGGAGGACAGTTTGTTCTAGGCTGCATGAATTTTGGTTCAGATGACTAATTAAGCAGCTGACATACATGCTGTAATGCGAACACAGCTTTTAGGAGGAATACAGACTGATTGTTGTTGACTGTGGATATCAGTTGGGGACTGATCTATCACAGGATTTGGGTAATTAATTTTGACTTTTGTGTTTTGATATGAAGTGTAAAGACTTTTTTTTATTTGGTGGATCACCTATAGGATTTCCCATCTCCCATTTTATTTCCCCCGCAATATATTATCGTGTTGAGTTACTGACAAGCGATTTCATGTTAAACAGTGATTTTAAAGAATTGCATCTATTATGGTTCACATATTCTGCTACTAAATCTGATTTTTTTTTTTTTGGGGGGGGGGGGGTTCTTAGTTTCGTTTGGATTATATGTTGTTTAGATCCAGGAGGATGCTCCTGGGGGTAAGTGTATCAAGCTGAGAGTTTTCCAGTGGGTTTGAAATGTGGAGATGTTGCCTATAGCAACCAATCAGATTCTAGTTATCATTTATTTAGTACATGCAACAAAATGACAGCTAGAATCTGGTTGCTATAGGCAACATCTATACTTTCCAAACCGCAAACTCTCTGCTTGATACATTTACCCCCTGGAGTCTTTTGAAGTTTATCCAATCAAGTTTTACACTTAATTTTATCATTGTTTACATGTCATTATATTGAGGTCATTTGACTAGTTATTTTTGTATAACAAATTATGTATTTAATTCTCTGCCCTACTTGTTTTAATTAACCAATTTTATAAACAGCTAATTAAAGAACTGTTATATGATCTTTAGTTTTTTGGTTTGATAGGGATGTATATGCTATTCCTTACAGCAGACATTTTTCTGTTCGGCTAATATTTTAGTGAGTATTTTGCATTTAACATCATATATATTTTTACACTTTATTTGGTGTGTTGTGCAATTTAGTCCATTCTGCGCCCGAGTATTTTTGTGTATTTTGAGAGAAAATATATAAAGGTTCACACAGATGGCCCAATCTTGTCACTTGGCAAAAATGATGGGTGACAGGGTTGTGCTCTGTTCTGATTTGATGATTCAAGGATGTCACCAATAGTTCAGTTGAACATTTTAGCAAAATGCTCAATATAAGTGGACTAAAGAGTTTTACAGACAAACTGTGACATATTTACTTCCCTTTAACTGTAGGCATCTCCATTCAAGCAGTTTCTACAAGCATGCCTTTTCAGCTATTATAATATAGCAATTACTATGTTATGTTCTGGCAGGGTAAGTTACAGCCAATTCTTGAGTAATGATTCCATGCTCAATGGCCTGTAATCCCAGTGTCCCACTAATCTAGTTGTAACTGTAATGATTTCTAGAGCAAGCTGAAAAATAGTTTAATGTTGTGCATGCCATTAATGATGAGATACATTTTCTAGTACAGTTTCTCATCATACTCTAATTTTTTTTTTAAAAAAAACAGAAGCTATAGTGATGGTGTGGGGGCTTATTAGTATAGGAAAGTATTGGTCTCTTAGTGGTCAACTTATATACTTATTAATAAAAAAGTAAAAAATTAATGCTTAGGTAAAAAAGGTACTCAAACATTCATGATTATCAATAAACTGCACACAATATGTCAATGTGTATTTAGTATGTCATACTCACCCAAAAGAATATATACATTCAAAAAGTGTACCTTTTCAGTATAAATCTAGAGTAGACATACAAATTGTTTTTTTATCCTAAATATAATTTAAAGAAAAAACAAAACTGATTAAAACTGCTCCATGATGGCACTAGCTTCAAATCTTAAAAAAGCAGTTAATTAGAATGCAGCTACCAAGGTTTCATCAACTCCAGAGTCACCAGAATCCAAATAGTAGTTGAGTATAACACTCGATCACAGTAACAATAACACTGGTGATCCCTATACCTATCAATTCACTATTTCTTTTTATATATATGTCAGCCAGCTAGTACAAAGCCTCTTTTTAAACTTTAAGGGCCCGATTAAATTCCAAATGCAACTTGCGGTCTAAAATTAGCACTGAACTTGAAAGCAGTTCTGACCATATTCATGTCAAACCGTATCTCATTTGGATTTCAATTCAGTGTAAGTTCACTCTGCCTAAACATTACATGACATATGTAAATAGAACAGACTGCAGGATATGCACAATTGTATGTGAACTATAAGAAACATTCTTGGCATGCCCTTACTGTACAGTACATTGCCTAAATTAGTCCTCCCATTCCCTCTCCAGTTTCAAGTGTCATTTGCATTTAAACATGGTTTGCAGGCATTTGTGATTATTACCATAAGGACTGTTTCTGATCCAGCGCAGAACAATTTTACGCAACATATGCTACACAAACAGGCGTATGTCCAAACATGAATCAGGCCCTAAAACGCCACACATCTCTCTACTGACTGACGTCAAGCAAGTCTCATTTTCACCTCCCTTCCTGCTGCTTGTAACTTTCTTTTACATCCTCAAAGTTATTGTTGCCTATAAATTGATTCTCTCTTACACATGTGGGAAGCTTTCTTACTATATTATTAAACCCTATGACCCTGGGGACTAGATACACAAAGCTGGGTGGCCTGATTGGGCTCCTTTGCATGTAAATGAAAGGACTGGTACAGGTGGGGATAGACCAGCAAAGGAGTCCAGGCAGGAACTGGATTGCTGAACCGGACTCAGCTGGAACAATAGACAAGACTGCAAACTGCTGAGAACCAGGTTGGCATTTAAAAATACAATGTTGCACTGGCAACAGGTGAGGGCTCTAGGAAGTCATTTTATACTAGTTGTGGTTTCCTGATTGGAGACTGCGGTCAGCTGGGCTAAAGCAGTGCTCTGAGTTGCTGAGATGGATCAGGTGACTAGGTCCAAGATGGCATTCACTGATTCTAGAGGCATCTCTGGAGTGGAGACGGACTGGGCAGGATCTTGCAAAGTGATCTGAAACCAGCAGAACCAGAGGACCGCAGGGACAGCTTGGAAAGACTGTGGAAAGTGACAGAACCTGAGAGCCTGGTGTGTGACACTATGTCATTTACCTCACGATTAAGCTCCTCTGCATATAAATTATTTTGTTATGACAGAGAATACAATTATACTTTATTAGGGCTAGATTTACCATTAGATGACATAAGACTATCCTAGGGATGGCAAAAGGTTTTGAGGCCAGTTTTTCCATAAACAGCTTATATGTTAAACTTTTGTTCATCAGCCAAAAAGGAAATTGAACTGAGGGAGTGAGAAATATCAACATACCTGAGATAGGGGGAACTGGTCAAGAAATGGAAGTTGCTCAATCAATTTATAGGCTATAGCAGGTGCGTGAAAGGGTGGGGTTATCCTAAAAGGAACAAACACACAGAGATCCCCCAGCACACTGCTATAGACAGCAACAGATCTGCTATTTCTACTGTAAATAAAAATGCAAAAGTCTTAGTTGCACACATTTGCAAATGTATGTTAAAGCCACCCGCCACTCCACGGCGCTTTTGCTAATAGGGTGGTCCTAACTGTAAACAATGAGAGTCCCATATATTTGGGCCATACATATGTGTTTTTAAATTGAGAGCTAACTTACCAAAGAGGTACCCCAGAAGCCTCCAAATAGCAATCCAATGTCAGCACTCCCCCCTCAGCTACTGACACCAACATGCCTCTCAGACAAATAAAGAAATGGAAGTTGCTCAATCAATTTATAGGCTATAGCAGGTGCATGAAAGAGTGGGGTTATCCTAAAAGGAACAAACACACAGAGATCCCCCAGCACACTGCTATAGCCAGCAACAGATCTGCTATTTCTACTGTAGATAAAAATGCAAAAGCCTTAGTTGCACACATTTGTATAGGGGGAACTGGGTAAGTTAGTAGTATGATATCCTGCTTTGTTAAAAAAAAGTAGTGAAATGTTATATGCAAAAGGTGAAGCAGGTGAATGGGAAAAAGCTTAGGGCACAAAGGTTTGTGTGTCTACAAATTCAAATTATGCAAATCTGCATTGATCCAGAGTTGACTGCAATTGATCCCAGAATTTCAGGCTTAATTGGCGCTCATTAAAAAAGCTGCAATTGAGGCTACATGCAAAGCGTCATCTATCTTAAGATGTTTACAGTTCAGCAACAGTATCATATGTGACTGGTTTCTGCCAGACATTTATCACATATACTCAAGTTCCACTTGCACCCAAGTTTTAAACCATTTATCTTATTTGCATCAATCACATTTAGGATTAGACATCAATAAAACTGCTAAAACCTCTCTAATACAGTGGATCCATTTCCCATTTGTGTATGAATTGTGTTTTTTTTGCATAAACATAAACATAAAAGCATAATATAAGCCTCAGTCATCAAGAAAACATCTAACTGCTTAAGCAGATCATTCACAAACAGCCAATCACAAGCTGACCTCTTATGTTGGGGACAATTAACATCATGATCATCATCATCAACTATTTGTATCTGCCCCTGACCACCTGCAAATAATACGGCTTTCTCCGGTACATATGCACCCTTGTCCCAGTTTGCATCAGTTGCGCGAACATGGCCTTACTGTACCCGGCCTAAGTTAGAAGGCCTCTGTCCTGTCCTATCTCTCCTATTCAGTTGCAATCTAGTGCAAGTGGCAGAAACACACAAATATGCATGGGCGCATATGTGTGTGTCCACTTTTTTGGGCATTCGCAGGACAATTTCATTCAAGATGCACTAGGCAAATGGCATGTACTCTGCATTAGCTCCTTAATTATCAGAGATGAACAAATCTTTACAACTTTGGTTAGTGACCAGTTCACTCAAAATTCAGATCTGTTAATTGATTTGTCCATAAACTAAAATTAATTAGAGCACCATTTATTAAAGAAAGTGCATGTGTAGTCAGTCTTTTTCATCCCCAGAGACTTTTCTCTTTCTGTGGTGTGACTAATATGAATATTTCACACGTTCAGCATTTATTTTCAGCCTTCTATGTTTAAATTTGCACTTATTTTTTACACTTCATGGATTGCTAATTACAATGTTATCAAGAGAAGCTAAATGACACATTACTGATAGCCCCAATAATTATTGTGATAGAGCTTAACCACAATTTAATAACAGAAATTATATCAAATATGCTCACTGAATTATCTGAATATGTGTCAACTATTAATCCATCGCTTATTTTAATGTTAATCAATTTCAAATCCTGGAGACTGTTTATATTGCTGCTATAGCTTAACATTTTTTCTTTGCAAACACCATGCTGTGGTTTATGCCTTGTGTCCTGTTGACTGCCTGGTCCTACAACCAAAGAGATAAGATTTTATAACATAGCAAATACTGTAGCATAGTGTGGTCACTCCAAAGTGCATTATATATATTTCTGTTAATATGAAATGTGGACCTCAAAACAAACCTCTTCAAATTCCATTTTTCACAAGATCTATGTACCCTTCTGTGAAGTAAGGAATTTGATTTATGTCAACCAATTAAGATTATGGCATAAATAAGTACAGTGGCCACTTTTCTTAAACTTCCAGAGATGTTAGAAAAGAAGAAAATATTTAAGAAAGAAATGTAGATCCAAGGTATGGCCGGGTCCTTTGTTCCAAAATGTTATTTGGCTAAAATGTTTTTTTTTTGTTTTAAATATGTGCAATTATTTAAAGGGTTAAAGTCCCGGACCGAGCCCCAATAGTGCAAATGTGTTTAAATGTGCTTGTGTTTAATGTATAATTTAAATTTATATTAAAATAAAATAGAGAGTGTTTCTACCTCCATGGTGGTCCAATGGGGATCTGGGCTCCTCATACAAATTCCTGCAGATGCTCTGTTCCCAGTCCTTGGGGACCAGAGTGTTGTGGTGCCTGAAGATGCACCAATCTTTTTTGGTCTATGTGGAGCTGCAGGAGCAGTCCCTGGATGTACAGGGTCTTCCTGTGTGTGGCACTTACTGGATTAAAATTTATTCAGGAGACGCAGAGTAGACTGGGTGTCACAGCCTACCAAGAGGCACACTGAAATTCAAATAGCACAGGAATGGAAGCCTGGGGACTGGGAGCCTTTCCTGGGTTCTGGCTGCCTTCTCCCTGCAGCCACATTCAGCTACAGGCAGGAGCCATACCCTGGGGCCAGGTCCCTGGTAGAAATTTTAGGTGAAAGATTCAAAGATAAATCTCCTGCGCTAGACTTGGTGGCACCAAGGGTGGAGAGGAGTCTGAACCCCCTTCTCCCTGGCAGCTCATAGACAGGGAGTGGGAGAGGGGGGGTTACAGTGTTAAAGGTGCAAAATCCCTCCAGGCTGATTCACATGTTAGCTACATGAATCAGCCTGGATTAGTTAAATGGGCAGGAGGCTGGATTACATTCTGCTAGGTTATGTGTCCAAAACAGTATATAAAGAGCTGTACTGTTTATGTTGAAAATGTATAACATCTGTACTTCTGGATTATAAATAGTACCTTTGTTTAGTCTGTAACGGTCCTTATACAGACCATTTCTGAGCAATATAAATCACTACTCATGCAGCTCTGGTCCTTTGTGAGAGGCCAGGGGGAAGTATCCACAGAAACCCTGATCTGAAGTAAGAGGTCAGGAGTACAAGTCCAAGTGCCCAGCAAGGGACTGTTGTCACAGTTCGGAGATCTAGGAGTGTCTGAGGTTTTTGCCTGGTTTTAGCACCACCCCCCTTGAGCTACGGAGTCTTAAAGAGAGGAAGGTTTTCACCAGGGACTGCCGAAGAGGTCCTGTGGAGCTGGTTGCTGAACAAGCAATAAGGCACTGGAGACTGTACAACCGAATAACAAGACAAACAGGAGCCAGAATACGTCTAACCACAAGGAGAGACCTGAAGATTTGGCACCCTTCTATAGCAGGTGGTGCATTTTATAGTGGATCTGCAGCTGATTGGTATCCGGAACATGAATGAATGAAAATGTCGGGACTGCGCATGTGCAGAACCCGGCAAGATGGTGGCCGCATTGGAGGCTGCTGCGTCTGATCAGTGGGTTTGACTGGTGACAGGTGCTTTAGTAGCAAGCATTTACCAATTGGAAAGCAGTTCCAGGTGCTGGTGAAGGATCCTTTACATACCAGCATAGCACCCCTATAGCACTTATTAGGGGTGCATTTGGGTTAAGGAAGGGGGACATTGGCAAGCCGAGCCCAACAACATGACAGGATGGCATAGGAGGTCACAGATTTAGACTTCGGACAGCATTTGTGAAACATAACAGAATTTGTGAAACATAACAGAATATCCATACTCTATGATTGTAAGGGAGTTTCACCAGAGATTCCTGGCACAAGCCTATTCAAATACTACCAATGGGGCATTGTTGAGAGGAAAAATAATATCAAGATATGACTTCACTTTAAGATATTTTCCTACTCCTGACCACAAGAGGCCACTACTTGCTCTGGAACACACTGTCCTCAGCCAAGCTGGCAGACACTGAATCTCTGGATGCTATCATGTTTCCTGTTGGAGCTTGTAATAGCCATTTTGCTATATACACTACATTGTTTAAGTATTGTGACTTTTTCTTGTGTCTGCTAAGCAAATTGTTTTACTAAGCACATGATAGAATTGACAGTTTGAATATACAGTGCTAACAACAACTATTTACAGATGTACTGCTTTTATTTTATCTTAAATGTAAGTGAACATTTCTGATCCCATCTGCATTTTCACCATTGACTGCACCTATTTATTACCTGTGTGATTCTTCTATATAATAAAGACACTCTATTTTCAACACAACTAGTCTTTGTGGTGTTCATACTGGGAACCCTAACATACAGGGCCTTCTTACCTCTCTGTCTGACTCTATTACCCAGTTTTGTTTTATTACTGTGTTTTTTCCAGTTGAAAAGTGCAATGATATTTGATAATGCTATATAAATAAATGTTGATGATGAATGACGAACTCTGAACTTAAATTTTTAACTTCAAAATTGAACACAGTAACATATGTTGTTCAAATTAAAAAAAACTTTAAACATACTATAAAATGATGATTATAGGTTTAATAGACAACATTTTAGAGTTGTTTGATTTTGAGGTTCCTCATTTCAGGGCCTGGTGGCCATGAGATTTAAAACCAATTCGAAGCAGATCAAAATTCATGATTGTTCTCCAAATGTTCAAGTCCCCTAAAATAGCAAACTTCGATTATGTTTCAAACCAAATGATTTGAGCAGCACTAGTAAGAAGATGGTTAGTGATAAACAGTTTTGACAGGCTAATTAATATTTAGAAAATATGTGAACCCCTCTACTTAGCAGTACTTTTAAACTTCAGCTGATTGAATACAAGAAATTAAAAAGAGTTTATGAATACAATGTAGTGCCTTTAGTAGTATATATATATATATATATATATATATATATATATATATATATATGTGTGTGTGTGTGTATATGTACAAATATATATATATATATATATATATATATATATATATATATATATATATGATCACTACAGTGTGAGCCCATTTAGTTATGATTGCCAGAACATTTTGCTCTATAAACTACAATTTCCATTTTAGTTGTTTACTTTTCAGGACCTGAAATTGACTGCTATTTAGTTGTTTATCCTTCCCTTCCCAAGTTCAGTAGGTCAAATATGGAATCTCATTATTATTGACTCACAGGTAATCTGACATAAATATTCAACTATTTAAATGGAAGAATAGCTTAAATTGTAAACATGTGCAACCTCTATTGTATATTTATGCATTATTCAACATTTATATAGGAGTACATGTGTTAAATACAGTTTTCAAAGTGATAAATTAGGCAAGGAGAGATGTGTAAATATTTCAGTGTGTTTTTATGAAACATTTATTTTATAAACGTGTGAAGTTAAACAGACTAGATATGTTGTTAAAAATGCATTCTAAATTAGTCATATTTTCATCCTGAAATGTTTTAAAATGTTTTATTTTTAGATTTTGTTTTTAATGTAAAAAGTTCTTTATAGTTGTAGTTTTCAAAATCCAAAAATAGTATTGCTGTTAGCTTTTCTTTTTGTGTGAATAATATATGGATATGGATAATATATTTCACCACATTTAGTAAACATTGTTGTACGGCACTTAACATTTTATTGAAAACAGATACTAAAATACAGTTAGACCCACAATAATCCTAAATTTGTGTAATCATGCTATATAAGATTAAGTCCTTTTTGGGACTGCATGTTATGTTGTAGTTCATTGGTGTTAGGTACAGTAGTTTTGTTCAAGAAGAACTAAACTTGTTAGTGATAACAGTGTAATGTTTTCTATAAAGTCTAATGCCAAAATTACAGCACTTTTATGGCAATATTGCTCAGATATCACAGTATTGTATTGTCCTAAAATGAGGGTGATGTTGAGAATAATCTGATAAACATAGATAAGACCATTTTTGTACATGCTGGCCTGTGTGTGCGATTTGCACGAGGAAATTTGTTTGACTATCATAAGAATGCAGGGAAATTATCTCATTTTAACAAAATTATTTAAGTGACTCCTTCTACCAGAATTGTCTGGTTTCAGTACAAACTCTACGTAGTGAGCAACAGTTGAGGACAGATTTATTTTATCTATATAGCTAGGCAGACTTTGAGTGCCTTATTTACAAGAAACTGTCATCCTTGCAATAGGGGAGTTGGCGAGAGTCATATTGAAAGTCAGGAGGCAAAATGCCATCCATATGATGGTGCCGCCAAGTAAAATGTGTAAATGAAAAAAAAGAGACAGAGTGAGGCATAGTCCAGCAATCTCAGAATACCAGCCAGATGAAGGGTGCTTCCCTTCAGAAATGGAATACAGCAAAATTTGGGAGGTGAGAGAGAAATATATATAGAGAGTGTTATGTTCTCTATATAAAAAGAGTATGTGTATCAAAGTGAGTAAAAGCTCACCAAATTAATGTGCAAAAAGAGCTTTTAGTCTGAAAAATATTTTTTTTATAGTGTAACATCAATAAAACATTTAATTAAATAGAACACTTTCTGATTAACTGTGCAGTTAAAAGTGGATAAAAAGGACCCCATTAAAGCTATTCCTTAAATAAAAAGGTTTATATTATATTTATATTCCCACTCTCTGACCACAACCCCCTTTCCTTTAGCCTCACCTTACCACATGCCTCCCACCTGCACCCAAATCCACACATACAAATCAAAACCTAACTCTTAACTCAATCCACTTCTCATCTTCACTAAAACAATTATTTTCTCCTATGTCTGCATTGTCCTGCCCTAATCAGGCTCCCTCTTTCTTCAACAAAACCTTCACTTCTGCCCTAGACACTGCAGCTCCAGCTACCACATATAGTCTCTGATGATTCAATTCCCATCCATGGTAGACCATGGTAGACCAAACTGACCCGATACCTGTAAAAGTGCTCCCGGACTGCAGAGCGCCACTGGATCAATTCTTGTTCCTATCACGATTTCCTCCACTATAAATTAATCCTTTCATATTACAGCGCTGCCCTTTCAGCTACAAAACAAACATTCCTAAAATCTCTAATATCCGACCAGTCTTCTAACCCATGTCGTCTCTTTGCCACCTTCAATTCACTCAATGCAATTCAATGTCCACCTGAACTTCCTGCCCTTTCCTCCCTCACAGTCCATGATTTTTTCACTTTTTTAACACCACCATTTTGCCACAAAATTAACACCATTCGACAAGATATTTCCTCATGCCAAATTCCACACACTTCATCCACTCTACTCACCTTCAACGACACCCAATCCACCCTTAATTCATTCTCTTCAGTAACTGAAGACGAAGTTGTTGCACTCATCTCATTATCTCACCCTACAACCTATCCCTTTAGACCATATTCTCACCCAACTTCTCCACTCCCTCTCCTCCACTGCATGCCAACATCTAGTCACCTCTTTAATCTATCTCTTTCCACTGACACATATCCATCTTCCTTAAAACATGGGCTCATCTTACCAATTCTAAAAAAGCCATCTCTCGATCCAGCCTCTCTCTCCAACTACCACCCTATTTCTCTCCTACCTTTTGCCTCCAAACTCTTTGAGCAATTAGTGTATAAATGCCTGTCTCACTTTTTCTCCTCTTACTTCATTCACAAATCTCTGCTTTTAGGCTTCCGTCCCCAATATTCTGCTTACTGCAAAGTCTAAGGGTCATTTCTCCATACTCATTCTCCTGAACCTCTCTGCTGCTTTTAACACAGTTAATCACTCTCTTCTTCTACACTCTCTTCACTCTATTGTCCTTTGTGACACAGTTCTTTCCTGGTTCACTTCCTACCCATCGAACTGGTCCTTTAACGTTTTTTGCACATCCTGCCCTCCACTCCCACTTTTCTTGGCCCTTTACTTTTTTCATTGTACACCTCTTCTCTTGGAGCACTAATTCGCTCATTCAACCTCCAGTACCACCTCTACGCTGATGACACCCAAATCTATATTTCTTCCTTAGACCTCTAGCCTTCTATCTCGTGTAACCAACTGTCTTTCAACTATCTCCACATGGATGTCCCAACACTATCTACAGTTCAACATATCCAAATATCCTGCCAGAATCACTGCCTGTCCTCAAATCTACCTCACTGTCAATAACACCACAATTCCTCAGTCTCCCAAGCCCGCTTCCTTGGTGTTACACTTGACTCTGCCCTCGGCTTTATTGCTCACATCCAGACTGTCTCCCAGTCTTGTCGACTCCAACTTAAAGCATTGCCAGAATACGCCCTTTTCTTAATCAACATGCTACCAAATCTCTTATCCATTCTCTCATAATCTCCCGTCTTGACTATTGCAACCTCCTGCAATCTGGCATTCCCGACACCCATATGTCTACACTTCAATCCATCCTAAATGCTGCTGCAAGACTAATTTTCCTCTCTCACTACTCCACATTTGCTTCACTATTTTGCAAATCCCTGCACTGACTCCCTGTGTCCTCCAGAATCCAATTCAAATCTCTCACCCTTACCTACAAAGCCCTCAACAACAACACCCATTCATACATCTCAAATCTCATGTCAAAATAATCTCCTTCCCGCCCTCTTAGATTTAAGATGACAGCTTAGATGTCATCCAAATCCGTCCAAAACAGGGTTCCTGTGTCAAAGATCTACCAACCTTTCTCCAATGAAAGGTCCGACCAGGATCCCAAACAATTCAATAGGTATCCCAGACTAATTGCCAGCTCTCTGTGAAGTTTTCATCTAAATCCATCCAGTGGAAGGCCCAAAACTGACTCCCCAGGTCAAAGTTCTGCCCAGCATGCACCAACAGGAGGTATGACTGGGACCTCAACCCCTAGTATGTCTTTTAGGATCTAAAGTTACCACTTTGTGAAGTTTTTGTCCAACTCCACCCAGTGGAAGACTCAGAACAGGCTCCCCAGGTCAAATATCTACCCAACATACATCAATGGAAAGTCTGACTGGCACCCAAACCCCCCTAAAACCTGGCCAGGATCCAACTAGACCACCTTGTGTTGGTTTCATCCCAATCGGTGCAAGGGTGTCCAAATGCATAACTGGACAGACAAAAAAACAAACAGACCAATGATTTTTATATATAAGATATAAATATATATTCATGGGTGTGTTTTTTTTCTTCTCTCACCTTCCAAATATGCTGAGGAATTTTGCTGTTGTTTGATATCCAAGGAAAAGGTATTTGAGGATGCCTATTAGATTGTAACAGATGTCAGCAGATGTGAATAATGAGGTTAAGCCACACATTGTCTCCTAAGCAGAGAAATGGTTTATTGAATACAGGACACAGGTTTGTACATGTTTTCGTAAGCATATCAGCTGCATTTTGCTCACTTGTAATGTAGCTTACACTGATTGACATTCTCTCAATAAGTTCTCGAATGAAGTGAAGTCTAATAGCAATTTGCTTAAACCTGCCATGATGCCTGATACTAGCTGAGAAACCAATGGCACCCCTGTTGCCACACGTGATGTTGATGGTCTCAACTCTACTTAAAAGATGTTGTTTACACAAAGTCTCTTTAATTCATAGAGCTTCTTTAGCTGCTTCCGTCAAAGCCATATACGCCTCGGCACCAGATGAAGCAACTGTAGGATGCTTCCTACCAGCCCATCGGGCCGCTGCCTCTACCAATTCAACCAGGCAAGCAGTATATGAATGACGATCAACCTTGCAAAAATTCAGACATTACTTGTGTATTTTAAGTCACAGGTGTCTTAAGATACGCCCAACTAAAAACACAGCAGTATTTCTACATCAGTGGTACATCAGTTGTACAAATAAATATTCTTACACCCAATTATAAAGTATAGACGTGGCCTGACAGTATAAGAAGTAAATGTGAAAGAAGTATTAAACTATTCGTACACAACATAATGTATGAAATGTCATATACACTAAAGGAAAATAATGTCATGTCAGTGTTAGTAGTAAATGCAAAATTCACATATTCCATATAAAAGAGTAATGAATTACCAACACACCCACATTAATCATTTACTGTTTTATAAATCCAATGGAAATCAAGTGACCCATATCAAAATAACAAATAACAAACCCAAATAGATGGTCACAACTTGAAATAATGTAGCAGCAAAGTACAGCTGGGGGAATAAATACTCAAACAGTCAATCAGAAGGGGCTAGATGATGCTTTTGGTGTCATTATCATCAGTACACACACAAAAGATGCACCTCGAAAAGCTTTTCTGGGGAAGCTTCCAAGTCTAATTTAGTTGCATCTCTAAGATGTCATACTACATGTGTACATGCCCTTACTGTACTAAACAGCCTCTTCCCATTCCGCCTCATCAGACATAAAGTACTGCAATTATAAAATATGCATAAATCTAAATATGGATACATTTTTGTGGTCCTGTGCCGAACAGAAATATGTATATTTAAGCTACATAACCTCTGTCAAGTCCTGTATATTTAACTTTTTCTAATTAGCATTTGTCCTTAATATATGTTGAGTTCTAAAAAATCAAAAATGCATCCTCAGTGAACATTTGCGGTTATGTCATGCCATGCACGAATCTTTGACATAGGGTTGGCGCTTCCTCATGAGGCAATAATTGTCTTTATTTTCAGATTCACTGCTGTCGGCAGAGGCGGCTGTTGGCTTCAAAAAAATGGCAGGTGCAGCTTCTCCCATGGGCCATTGCAGAGACGGCAGCTGCTGAGAGAAGTAGAAGTCTGGTATTCACAATCACTGTGTCTCACATTTATTTTGATGTACTATAGATAACTAAACTAAATTAAAAAGTAATAATTGATGGAAGAATTAAGCAAATGCTTGCTCAAATTTGCTGAAAAAGCTACAGCTGAAAATTTGTGGTGTGAATTAATTAATCTAGCTTGGCAAAGGGACAAGCTGAAGACATCATCACTAGAACAAAATATTGTTAGGGTGGCAAGAAAAATGCCTGTGGAAAACCAACATAAGTGTGATGACTTGAAATGGAACTGGTGAAGTTATGCGTGTCATGTAATACCTGCACTATATGTAGCTATCAAATTCTACCATACAGAAAAACAGCGCTGTGGGAAATAACTATAAATGCTTTTGTCTAATGGGGGTTGACTAGCTACTAGGCCCAAGTTTTTTACAAATGTGGGAGAGTTAATTGTAATACTTGTTTACATGCCGATCAAAAGTGTTCAGAATTTGTCTCGTTTGTTATGGGTGAGAGGTTACTGCTAGATAAAGTACTAGACTATTGGTCCACATATGTGGTATACCTCATTGATTGCAAGTGCAGGGTCCAGTATGTGGGCTGCAATATTCGATCACTAGGCGTGAGATTTCAGGAACATCGTAGCAATATTGTGAAAGGGGTGAGATCACACAGTCTAGTATCTCATGTTAATAAATGCCAAAAAGGGAAACTTGAAGGCCTAAAGGTACGAGCAATAGAACAGGTAAATTCAACGAAGAGAGGGGGAGACCGTTTTAATTTACTCTGTAAACGTAAAGCATATTGGATCTTCAGGCTCAGAACCTTAATGCCCTATGGTTTGAATGATACCATAGAATTGAACAACATCTGACATCTCCCCTCATAGTTTTGGTCTGAGTATGAGTGGTCTAAATGTTCATGTTATTATGAAATATCATCCTATTGATGAGCCTCTCTGTTGCACATTTCTTGGGATTATAATAATTATTTATTTTTATGTATATCGCACTAAGATGTGGTAATAATACATTTATTTTGCTATTATATTTATAGGATTTGTATTGGCTTATTTGATTTGCCATTATTATACTTATTTAGTGAATACCTACATAGACATGTTTGGTGATTTTATATCTAGATAGGGGTATGTCTACTATTGAGGGCTTTTTTGACCTTGTTATCTCTTTTAATTTATTTAATCTAATAGCTTGTGTGGTTAAGTTTGATGATGCTGAATTGTATCCTGTGTGGGTTCTTATAATCTCTGTTCTATATCTAAAGCTATGACATGCAGTACAGATGATTTATCATTTATTATAAGGATACAACTCACAAGATTGACTTTTAGATTTGTAATTAACAATTAGCATTTTTTGATGGTTTAGGTGAGATATGTGTTGTTTCTCCCACCAGCATGCTGGGTCCTATGTTGCGCTGGTGTGATTGAGAAATATTTTTTAATTTTATCCTCATTATAAGGGGAGTGTCTTACATATGTACCTACTTCTACTGTCGGGATACGTTTCATTTTCTGTTTTTTTTTATATTTTCCTAATTTTATGTAGTTGCATTTTTGGGTTCAAATGCTCATTTTAGTTTATGGTATTATTGTTTTTATTTCTATGTTATATTTATGTATATTGGGTAAGTCATACCCGTTAGTTTTATATTTATAATATGAGTTAAATTTGGCTATGTAATAGGCAATTATAAAAGTTGGCAGACTTGGAAATTATACCATTTTGAATATTTTAGTATTCTTTTTTTATTTGAAATTATAGAGGAGATCCATAACTCTCATTGATTGGACATCTAATTCACGTGACTTATTGGACTATGATTGGAATCCTTAACTCGTGTGAGCTACAGGATTCTGATTGGTCAATGGAAATCACATGACTGCTATTCACATGACCACTATTCACATGACAGCTATTCACCTAATATAAATAGCTTCTGTGGTGGGTGCTATTATATGTGCCTCTGATTAAATGGCTATACGCCAAGAAACGCGTAAGAGGATCAGGTGAGGATCATATCCCCCATATCCCATCATATCAGACAAAATTTTTCTGAGAGGCATGTTGCTGTCAGTAGCTAAGGGTGAGTACTGGCGCTGAATTGCTGTTGGAGGCTTCTGGGATACCTCTTTGATATCTTGTGGAACTTATCCTGCGGTTCAATTCGGAGGAGAAATCTGGGGATGATATACGAGATGCCTTATACCATTTGAAAGCTTGTAAGCATACATCTTTTGGGGGATATGATGGTGTAAAAAACACAAGATTATTGGTGTGATTCTATCTCTTAATCACAAGGTGGAAAAGAGAACTTCTTTCTGGGAACCTTCTGGACTATTGAGTTTTATGATTTTGAGACATATTGCACTATTATTCTCTCTATTCGTATTTCTATGAGTCTGGATTCCAGACTCTGAGAATCCACTTAGAAAGATGGACAAAGACAGTTACCCTAGTGGAGGAAGTGGATTGATATAGGATTTAAGAGGAATTTACCATCTTCATATATGTGGAAAGGTGTGCGCCAAGTATACGTGTGTTTTTTATTATATATAATGTGATTTATTGCAATTCTACGTAGAGACAAGTGGTTCGGATTCAGAGAAATCCGACAGATCCAAATTTTGGGGCACTCAGTAGAACCGAGTCATGACTTGGTTTCTCACACCTAATTCGGAGTCCTCCCTCCTGTTCTCAGCTGACATTTTAGAAGTGATAGCATGTGGGTATGACATTTGCTGAAGTTCTGTGCTCATAAAGTGGCTTGTAGAGGGTTGGACAGGTTAAAAGAGGCAATGTATATTGAAATATCAGTAATATTCCTGCACAAATCTTAACACTTGTTTTTACAGATCAGTATGTTGGAAATGTGTTTTGACAAATTGGGTGTGAGAGAGTGAAAAGTAGCAGTGGTCACTGGTAGTATGATATGGAGTGGACAAAACATATTCGTTCTCCCTTTTAAAATCTAAATGTTTAAATCTGAAGTCACTATCATCATCATCATCATTTATTTATATAGCACCAGCAAATTCCGTAGCGCTTTACAATTTGGAACAAACATTAATAAAACAATACTGGGTAATACATACAGACAGAGAGGTAAGAGAACCCTGCTCGCAAGCTTACAATCTATGGGGGGTCACTAGTGAAATGGTGCTCTTTGACCATGAGCAGTGCACCACCTCCCCCCCCAATTTTGAAAGATATTGTGTGAAGGGCAGTATCAGTGGCAACTAAGCTCTATCTAATATATAAATGCTTAGTGGCGTCTGTGTGCGGAAAAAAAAAAAAAAAGTTGCAGCGCCACCTGCTTCCCAATTACATGGTGCAGCTGCATCTAAAATAGTAGTAGGTCATTAAAATAACAGAAATATAACATGTACTTACATCTCAAATTGCAACATGCAGCCTGTTTCTGAGAGATTTCTGTGAGTTAGCTTGTTTTTCTTAAGTTTAAAACTTTTCTTACTTTCCTTACAATATATTTTTTATATCTATACTACAAAGTGAAACAATAGCACCTTTCATGCGGATATGACCTCTGTGTTGATATAGAGAGATCTTTAAATGCGTTTTTTGCGTGCAATAAACTTGTTTACTTCTGTGCAAGCGCACAAAGTACTAGTTACAAAACTAGTGCTTTGTGCGCATGCTTGGAAACAAAAAAGCGTATTATTAGCCAAAAATTTAATTTGAATCCAACTCTACATGACCCCCAGAATGATGTGCTTTCAGCATAAGCATTTTCTGCTTGAGGAAGTAACTGCTCTATATATCTAAATTACCAACAAACATTAGTTAGAGTAAAATGAGACAGTGAAGACAGATATTGATGGAAGTGTTAAGAGAATTTGGGAAGTAAAAGAAAGAATAATGATTTTAACCGCAGGAGCTACTGTTGTGTAGGAGGTAAAAAAAATCAAATCCCACTAACTATTAAAGAAAATGGCTCCCATTCCTCTTCTCATTCTAATACTACTGTACACTCTATGTTTTTATATTCTCATTGGTATAGATGTAATTAAATTTAAATGACAGCTCACACTGTTATTGTCATGAGCTGGACCTTCCTCTGTGCTTACCAGGGTCCGGAGCATTGTTTTTGCCCTCCTTGGCAGCGCCACAGGCATCCTCATTTCCCACTGTCACTGATGCTGTCGGAAGATGGCAGCCGCCATCCTGGAGCCTCGTCTGCCTTGACAAATGTGGTCTGGGTTAGGTTAAAAAAATATTTCCACACGCAAAAAGTTGATTTTTTTGTTTTTTTGCCCAGGTATGATAATGCCATTTTCAATGGCATGCGGTGATACCACTGGTGACTGACTTACTTGGACACATTCCTCATTCTCCACATAATCTTATTCAAGTACAACACATTGTAACATTCTTTACAATTACCCCCCTTATCCTGTTGCACAGCAAGTTCCAAAGTAGCATCCTCAATTTCTATGTTTAAATCATCATCATTACTACTCAACTTCACATTTTCAAAGTATTCAGTTGACGGTTAGAATATCATTTGGTTGACATTCAGAGAGTGGACAACGTTAGTTCGACAATTCAAATGTCAACAGTTTTAGTTGATCGACAATTCACATTGTCGACAGTATTATTAGGTTGACAATTCAAATGTAGACAGTATTATATGTTTACTGTTAAGGATAGAGTTAAGGTTAGGAATATTATTGTCAACCTAATAATATTGTCTACATTTGAATTGTTATTCTAATATTACTGTCTTTATTTGAAGTGTCAAAATATTAATATTGTCCATGTTTGAATTGTTAACATAATAATACTGTCTACATTTTATTTGTTGACCTAATAATACTGTCAATGTCATTATTGTCGACTTTTCAAACTTGATCATGTAACTGTCAAACATATGTCGAACATATGTATCACAGGGTGGGGTACCTTATAATGATAGTGACAACGTCGACTGTGAAGACGCCGACATGATTACACAAAGGTGTAATCCACTACAGGCTGATAACAGTGTCAGGATGAAAAGGACACTTGAAACAGGACCAATGACAGAACATCCTGGCAGGCTACAATGAGGTCAGTTTTCAAGATCCCCACTGTCATTCGGGCTGTTAAGGTGGTAATTTAAGGAAGCGCTGGCTGTACAATGTTGTAGACTTTGTAAAGAGCAATGTGCAAGAGGCTGCCCTATAATTACAGTGTCAGCATCTGAAATTACAGACCCACATATAGCACTCATGGACATCCTTAGAATCTGCTCAGGATTCTGTGACCGACAAATTTGTTCTTCAGGGTGCTGTGAATGACCTGGCTTTGTGTGCTAGCACTACTATGCTGAAGGGATGAGGAGGATGATGATGATGCTACTGGCTTCACTAAGAAGAATACCGGTGTCAGTCTGTTGATAAAAACTCAGGAATGTCATAGCAAAATGGGTCAGCCCAGTAAGACTATCAACAACCTTTTCTCACTGCCGATAATGAAGCAGACAGTGTGTGCATTGCAACTGGATTTCAACATGTACCATACACAAAATGTATTTATTTAGAATTTTTACAGGAGATACTGTCTTTGGTCCGTGAAATTTCTGGGAATCTTCGGCAATCAGCAACTGCATGTAGTTAATTGCAACTGCTAGAAAAAAAAATAACCTGCTATGCCAACAACTGAAGCAAGAGGGTTTGTGGTCTATGGCTAGATATTAATTTGGTCAGCATTCAGAAAATTGAGTAATATTAGGTTCGACAATTCAAAATTCTAAAGTATTATTATGTTGACAAATTCAATATAAACATTATTATTAGGTCTACAGTGAAAATGTAGACAGTATTATTAGGTCAACCATTTGAATGTAGACAGTATTACAGCAATTATTAACACTCACAGACACAAGAGTAAAGATAGTATAATAAATGTAGGTGCCGAATAGGTATTTAATAAAATTGCATTGCCACATCTAACCCATCTAATGAAGTTTCAAAAATTTGGCCCAATATTTCGAAATTTTATTTAAACCATTTATTCTAATCTTAGTGCACATGTCACTCTTTAAAAGATAAATTCAAGCATCTTTTATTTACAAAGTGGAACAAGACAGGGATGCCCCCTTTCCCCACTCCTTTTCAATTTGGCCTTGGAACCCCTAGTTAGACACCTGGCCCTTCAAAAAGCATTAATTGAGAAACAGGAAAGTTAAAATGACTGCATTCGCAAATGATGTATTACTATTTGCAATTCAAATCCTAGGAGATTAATACCTCTAATAACAGAAACAATAAATAAATTCACATGCTTTGCAGGCTTCTCAATAAATGTTGACAAATCAGAAGCTCTAACACTTTTCTGTTCCATTGGGCCTCAAAGCATATAACATACCTGATAATATCTCTTCCATTACACCATTCACACAAATCTGCCTTTAATGTAAAACCACTTTATGTCATGCAGATGACTCCCCTTTAGCTGAAAAGAAAGGAGATGTAAAAGCTCACCAAACATTTCATAGAATTTGTGTGGAATAAGAAAAAAGGCCAAAACAGTTTTAAATTACAGCAATCTACCTAGAGAGAGTAATCAATATCTAAATATTAAACATTATAAAATTACTTGCCAATTACAATTCACAATAGACTGGAACAAAGAGTCCCAGTTATGTGCATCACTGTCCCACAGACATATTCTTCATGCGCCTGTCAACAAAATCTAGGTGCATGACCTAGTAAACGTCTTAATCAAATATATATGCAGAGCCTAGACATTTGCTAGCAAAATGAAGTTACAACACACACATTTATTGTTCCTCAATCTGGTGGGAAATTTAGACTTTCAGAATAGTGAAGCAATACAGCCAATTACTAGTTGGTCACAAATGGTTTTAACAAATTAGGCACATCCACTACACCTTTTACAATCCCAGAAGCAATAGAAAAATATAACATTTCAACACAGGCTTGCATTTATTTAAGCAACCCTTTGCATGGGTTTCTACATTGAACCAACAAGATTTTAAAAATCCCCTAGTGTCTCTTATGTTACATGGAAAACATTCTACTTCTGTCATATAAGCAAGAACCAATCTTGAAATACACACTGACACTGAAATATCCAGTGCAAAGAAAAGGGAAACACAAATCTCGAATCTAACAGCATCAAGCATACTACTTTCTTTTCAGATACACTAAAACTTATACCAGCTAGTAATTACCAAGAGGTGACATAAAATTCTACATCAAGTCTACTTTTCCTCAAAGAAGAGATATTTAATTGGTTTTTCCCCTGACAATAAATGCCCAAAATGCAGTGCCATTGATGCAGACCTACTTCATAGCTTTTGGGAATGCCAATACATCCAAGACTTTTCAAAAGATTTAACAAGATTCAGCAACAATACCCTTGGTGTCTCATTTATCAGCACACCACAATGGGCATTTTTTAGTCATCTAGCTGACGAAAGCAACTTAAAAGTGAATTACAAGTAAACACAACAGCTGCTTTTACAAAAATAAATTTTTAACTAAATAAAATATCCAAATTTCCCATCTCTCTCATGAACTGAGATACTGTGCTTGGACTTTATGTCCCCATGTGAACCTCAAATTGTGCAAAGGCACTTAGAATTCTACTAGTGTGCATATGTTTGCAAGACAAAATAGCTGTAATAGCAGAAGAGCAGAAGAGCATGCAGTAGGTTTGTCTAGCAATCTGAAAGAATTGAATGGAGTGAAGTCAATCACATTGAAGTACAGAGTAAAGTGAAGGGATGCAGTATTGAACTTTGATTTGCAGAGCAGTGCAGAACCAAGATATATATATATATATATATATATATATATATATATATATATATATATATATATATAGATAGATAGATGTGTGCTGACCCCCCGGTTTTGGCTTCGAAACCGGTGTTGGTTTCACACGCGTTCGTGTTTCTGCATGGCTACCGATTTTTTAATAAAAAAATACATGATAGGATTTCGGTTTTGGATCTAGATTTGTTTAAAGATTGTAAAAAATCTGTAAAATAATGTCATTTTTCAGCTGTTTTTCTTTACTATTATTATTTATAGCATTAACACTTATTTCCAGATGTTTCCAGTCTATTTTCTAATGATCCCTTCACAACTGTCCCAATTTTCACCAATTTTGACCAACATCTGCAGTGAGCTGGCTGGCTAAAATTAGTGACAGAACAGTGGCACAAATATATGGCACAAATACATGGCAGTTTAATAAAATATACAGTCCATAGACTAGGGGACACAATAGATGATCTGGCAGCTATGCAATAATGCACTTTAGAGATCATAAGTACCTACATTATTCTTTTAAGCTGAGATTCAGGAAAGAAGGAACATGTATTATGTCTTTCATAAATCAACTAGGCAAAAATATATTGCATTAAGACATATGAGACTATGCAACTGTCACTCTTTGGCATTGAGCACCTACTAATTGATGCAGCTAAAACTATGTTTTACATGGAAAGAAAAAAAATTATGCTAGCAAAAAAAAGATAACTCTGGCAAAGGAGTTCATGGCACCAGAAAACATGTTTGCTTTATCAAAGTTGTATGAAGTATATTGTTTTTCCAGTGAAGAAGCTATATTTGTCAAATAACAAGGTGAATTGTAGAATGAGAACTTAAATTCTCATAGGATGCATTCTTCATTGACAACATCATAGACCGAGCTCAGTCTGCAAAACCTGATCTGTAGAAACAGATGACCCAGGACTGTAAACAGCAATTGGAGTCCCAGATAAAATGGGACTCCAATTGTTGTAAGATAATCTGCATCACACTTATAAGAGTGTGATGTAGATTAAGTCATAATCAGAGAGAGCATTGTTTTAGAAGTCGATCAAAGACAGGATCCACTTACTACACTTTTAAAGACTGAAGCTGTGGAGGCAAAGATCAAATTAGTAATGACATATGAAGCACTGCTTTTTCTCAATTGTATAATTGATTCAGAGAGAAGCCAAGAAAGAGCAATGGGATTATTTTTATGATACCTCTCTACTCTCTGATCTATTCCATAATCAAGAAAGAACATAACAGAGCATCCATCATATACACTTATGCTCCAGAAACAGGTAGTGTTCATTGGATGGACAGTGGTAGAATTAATACAGTTAGTCATTGAAAAAACTAAATAAATGAAGTTGGTCTGTACCCATAATAAAAAATTAAAAGACTATGCACAATATAAATAAATGATGATGATATTGAAGCAGCCCCCAAAGAGTTATTTATTTCCTTTGTTTTTCTTCTACAAGCTGCTATAAATACTTTAGTCTGCAAAGTGTCATGTGATCACCATGCCACCCACGGTCAATGACATACGAAATGTAGTGAGGAGCAGTGATTTAGAAAGGCTTTGGCACAATACTCTGATCTCTTCCTTTTTTATCTTGTGACCACTGGTTGATACAGACTCAGGTTACACTTTCCTCGTGAACAAGCTTTTAGAGACGAAAACTAGAGAGGTTTCGAACTGGCCGCAAATCTATTTTCAAACGATTCGACTAATTGGTTCCAAAGTCAAAGAATGTACAGGGATTTCTCAGATTTCTGATCAATTAAAAAAACATGTTTGAGGTAAACTTGATACATTTGAGGTAAAATTGATAGATTTTGGCGTTTTTAATTGTGATTGGTGAGCTTTGAGCGACAAGGTGGTACATGGGAAATGGAGGAAGATGCATGACCGAGTTGGGAAATTTTTGGAATGGCCATTATAGTACATACAACAGTATCAGCAAGACCCATACTAGCAAAAAGTAGATATAGTCTAAGCCTTTTCTTGCTACTATGGGTGATATATGGAATGTGAGCTATTTTCCTTTCATTGGACAAATCACCACATTTAACAGAAACTTCACTTTTACTCTGCTACTTACATCAAGAGCCTATGTTTTCTTTGAGATTGAATTTGACATTGAATTAGTGTTTGGATTTTGAGGACGCTTTCATCAACATTCTTCCAGCATTACCTTTTTCAACAGCAGAGGTCGTAATAGTACTACAAGTGCCAGTACTGATATTGGACTGTTCCTGATCTGTACAGTGATCCATGGTTGCCAAGAGGAGCAATGCTACTTGAACAGATTGGAGTTTCTTGTAGATGCCTACCACCCACCAAGGGAATGACCAATGAAACAAGATAAGGAAGGAATGTTATTTTACAATTCTTAAGACACTGCTCCACAATATACATCTAACAAACAAATTTTTATATTTTATTGAGAGGGTTGTGCTGCTGTAATTCAAAGACAAGGACACCCTCTTTACTTTTTTGGGGTGTGTAGCTGAAAAGTAGTGTCACAATTCTAGCAGATAAAGTGGATTCACTTTCGCCCACCTGGATTAGTGCAGGCAGTAACAGAGGCAGGAGTCTAACGAACCACCATTTTTCACCAGGGACCCTGCAGGTAAGTTTGCAAGCCATGGATCTCTGTGCTGCCTCCAGGTGAGACAAACTAGTGTCAAAGTGCAAGGGATTGGTCAACGTAGCTGGGACTGGTACACAACGGACTGCAGAATGCCAAATTGGGAAACCGAAGAATTGTCAGAACAAGCCGGGTCAGCAACAATCAGGAATACATAGTACTAAACGGCAAGTTCAGATCTCTTAAGGACCATGCACCCTCTGTTGTACAAAGTATTATTATGGCACAATTTTCTGGGCCTGGAGCGGAGGAATGAATAGAGGGAGCATGTCGGACAGCACGTTTTAAAAGTATCTGGAAAACTTCTAAGTGTGACAAATAATAAATATTAGAATACATAGCTATTTTGGGGTGTGCAGCTGCGTGCTGACCCTCACTAACACCCTTTTTTAAATATACATTTTACCGAATACCCCTTCCAAAATGGAAAAGTATTGAAAAATAGAAAAATAGAAGATATTAGAATATATAGATTTTTTGGGAGGTGCAATTGAGTGCTGACCCTCACAAAGACTCTTTTTTAAATATAGATTTCACTAAATGACCCTCCCAAAATTGACAAGTATTGAAAAATAGAAAAGATTAGAATGTAATAATATATAGCCTTATTTGGTGTATGCAACTGCTGCTGAATCTCACATGCAAACACCCATTTTTCCTCAAAATCAATTTTACAATTTAAAAGAAAGAAATCTGTTTTTTATTTTGATTCTTCTGTTCATTGTCAGACAGCAAAAGCACACTGTTTTTCTCCAAGATTAAAATATACTAGTTAGTTCAGAATTATACCTATCAAACTCAGTCTGTATATACTGTCTTGTACTATCATATATATGCAATGAATTATCAACAACCAGTAGCCACTAGTCCATGTAAAGTGTATCTAAGATTGAAATTAAAAGCATTTGATCAGCAAACTATTATAGCTGACTAATCTCTACTGAATTGCTTTACAATAATGACAGAATTCTATTGCTCTCTTATGTCCCTTGTTCACCCTGAATGCTATTTTGTGAGCAGAGCACCACAGCTAACCTCCTCCCTGTCTGTTCTAAAATGGCACTTGAGAAAACGAGAGAGGACTATATATATGGGCGATCCAAATCTCAGAAGAGTTTTGCAAAATTTTGCCTTGTTTTAAGGTCCGAGTGTGGCAGGAGAAACAAAGTCATGACTCGGTTTCACTTGGATTCCCAAATTCGGCTTTCATCGGACTTCACACAATAGTAACTGCTCACCTCCATATATATATATATATATATATATATATATATATATATATATATATATATATGTACATATATATATATATATATATATATATATATATATATATATATATATATATTTATACACACACACTCACCCACACATTTCTGTTGACCACACTGTCTTATTAACGTTTTCTGTACTAGGTCGCTGTATCCCCGGTCACTGCTGTGCTGGTTTGAACGTGTTACATAAGTTCATTTGTGACTGCAGTGCAAGAAAAAATGGCTGCCCCACTTGATATTTGAATAAAAGAAGAGCAGTGTGCAGTGATTCAATTTTTTTGGTCTGAGGGCGTGTTTGGTACCGATATTTATCAAAGAATTTGTGCACAGTATAGAGTATTTTGTCACAAATAAGTGTGTATGAAAGGAAAGAGAAGTTCAAAGAAGGTCGCACAAGTGTCAGCCATGAAGAAGGAGCCAGACGCCCGTCCAGGTCCATGACTGATGAGAACATTGAGTGCGCATGTGAGCTGATTTTGTTGGATAAGCGAGTGACAGTGGATTATGTTACAAATCATATGCAAATCAGCCATGGATCTGCCTATGCAATTATCCATGATAGACTTGGGTTTCGAAAAGTTTGTGTGAGATGAGTGTCGAAACAACTCACGAAAAGCACAAACAGAAGCGTTTGGATATCTGCAAACAAAATTTGGACCAATACTCTAAGGAAGATGAAAGCTTCTTAAAAAGAATCATTACTGGTGACGAGACATGGATTCATCACTACCAGCCTGAGACTAAACGGCAGAGTATGGAATGGAAACATCCCCAATCACCAACCAAGAAATAGTTCAAAAGTCAGTATTGGAATATTATCTGAAAAAGGTTCAAAAATCAATAGTGCTCATTATAGTGAGATACTCACTGAAGAGCTGAAGCATAAACTTCAAACAAAATGCAGAGGACTGCTATCCAGGGGTGTTGTGTTATTGCATTACAATGCACATCCACACACCACTGTTCATACTGTCAAAACTCTCCCAAAAAAATTGTTTTGAAGTGTTAAAACATCCTCCCTATAGTCCTGATCTTGCCCCATCGGACAATCACCTGTTTGGTCCCCTAAAAAAGTCCTAAGACGACGAAGATTCATATCTGATGAACTGTTGAAGATAGCGGTGCATTCATGGCTTACAGCTCAGCCTAAAACATTTTTTAATGAGAGAATACGAAAGATTGTTGACAGATGGACAAAGTGTTTTGAAAAACAGGGAGATTATGTTGAAAAATAATGTATTTGTCTTTTCTGAAAGTTGATTCAAATAAATATATATTGCCCCATTAAACAATAGGTGCCTCTAATACTTACCTAAAATCTTATATGCATCTTGTTTCACCGTAATCCAATTGAAATCTTGATAAAAACCCATGGAATGCACATGAGCAGATTGTCTTAAGCTCCAGTGAGCATGGCTACTTAATAGCCAATCACAGTGGCATAAGAGACTGTTGGTTAGTAAATCTCTAGCTCTGGGTTTTTGTAAACAAACCTCAATATATTCCTGAGTTTGGGCCTAAACAGTTTATCACAGCCTCTCCACTCTATGCTGTTAGAGTTTACCTTCTCACTTTGATGCAAATTTAACATGTTCCTAAATGTGTTCACTATCACTACCAACAAATAGCATTTTAGTATTTGTTTCTCAGCCAGTGGATAGTGAGCTTACCCAGTGGAATCTTTTAACCCAACATGGAAAGCTAGCAGCACCTCCCTAGGGAATCAGTCTATTTTTAGAGTTACACTGCCATACCAGTAAAAGAAAATAGCTTTTTGGAGATGAGTGACACATAAATGAAAATATGGGCAATATACAAAGTGAACATTTCAATGTTGAATATACAGTATAAGCTGCACTTACATAGGCCAAGTACTAGTAAGTATGAAGCGATATCACATGTTACAGCAATGTAGAACATTTAAGAATCAGGTTAACCACATTGAAGAATTCCTGCTGCATGTTGAATAGCCCACCCCCTTTTAACAGGCTATATGCACACCATTTTGTACCATGCAAATGTCGTCTATTTATATAGGTGATTGACCATTGACCCATGTAGTATTGCAACTATACATTGACATTAAAAACATGTACCTGTGATGAATTATCTCATGAAAACTTACATAGATAATACATATTTCTAATATATATAAATATACTTAAAAATAAAATAACTCATTAAACATATAAGGAATAAAATAATTTAAAATGAAAATCCAGAAACTCTTTTATTTCTGTAGCCATGCCAATCTCCACCACGGTCATGCATGAGAAACATTTTTATAACATAGAATTTGAATTGTACAGGGTTGCTCTCAATAAATGCTGTAAAATACCTTTAAAAATAGGGACTGATTCATCAAGGCTCGTGTCTGCTGATTTTGAGCGTATTGTATGCAGAATCACTCTGCGCCTGCCCAGAACTGGCAGAAAAGTCTGTGAATGCAGCCCTATTGCGAGCGTATGGACACTTACTACAGCCTATGATTTCGGGGAGTGAACCTGGACGGGGAAGGGGAATTTTGCCGTAGTCCATGTACAAACTCGAGCGCACGCAGCCATGTCTGAATCAAGCCCTACGCACATCAAAGTTACTTGTTTTTGCTGTATCTTTTGCTCCAGCTATAGGGCTAGACTGTCTTGATCAGTAATGATAACAGTCTCACATGCATGCTGTTTGCAATCACGA
The DNA here is from genome assembly GCF_038048845.1 of Mixophyes fleayi. Classification (NCBI taxonomy): domain Eukaryota; kingdom Metazoa; phylum Chordata; class Amphibia; order Anura; family Limnodynastidae; genus Mixophyes; species Mixophyes fleayi. Next base: position 72,703,241 of record NC_134402.1, read on the forward strand.
GCAACTGAAATTTTTTTTTTATGTTAAATAGACATTAGGAACATTCTAATAAATGTATTTCATGGAAAAAAACACACACTTTTTTAATATTTGATCATGACTGCCTTTATTATTAACAGTTGTGCATAGGTATTGGCCATATCCTGCAGTGTCTTATGTAGTAGAGCACAGCAAACCTACATCTGAATTCAACAACACATGTGTTTTGAGATCTGTGCCTTGATGAATTTGTGAGTATGCAAAGCATATATACGATTGTATAATACTGAACGCGGGTTGCACTCAGAATACATTCCTTGATGAATCAGACCCATAATGTCTTAAGTATTTTTAAGTTGGTATCTCTGATGTTCTAAAATTCGTTCTTTGAGTGTCCTTATTGTCCGACCCACATATTGGAAGCCACTGGGCAATATAAACACTATATTACATAATTTAACTGTCAAGTGATGGCACTTATATTAAAAAAAAATATGGCTATATAATTATGTTACATTTGCCTATTACAACATGGTGATCATCATCATCATTGTTTATGTATATATCGCCACAGATTCCTCAGTGCCTGACATATTAGACATATATGAGAGCATTAAACAAAATGAAAGATTCAGGATACTGTTGAGCAGAATCATAAGTGCATAGATGGAATAAACATAACAAATAGCATGGCATGCAGAAAACAGTCAGCGTCATACATGACAAGGGGCATACAAGGTAGACGGATAGAGGACAAGGATGAGAAATTAGCTACACAGGAACCCACATTCCAAGATACATACTAAGGCACTAGCCTTAAGATCCATGATTGTGTGGTAGCAGTACTGGAGACTTATCAGACCAGGGGGTAAATGTATGAAAGTCCGATTTTTTCAAGTTGCCGGAAATCGGCGAGTTTACAGCTAAAATTTAAAGCGGCACTAGCTTGTAAAGGCAAACTTGCCTTTACAAGCCAGCGCAGCTTTAAATTTTACCTGCAAAGTCGCCGATTTCCGGCGTCTTAAAAAAATTGGACTTTCATACATTTACCCCCAGGTGTTGAGTGGAACAAGTGGCCAGCTGCAGGCACTCAAAAGACACAAATCCCAAGCATCAAGTGGAGAAGGTAAGCAGCATCATGAAGATGCAGGAGCTTTCTGGAGTTGCAGAATGGTTGACAGAAGAAATCAAGATTGCTTGGTGATCCACATTGCTTGTTGAAGGGGAAGGTCCTGAAACTTGTGCCAGGAAAACTTTGACCTGGTTAACCTGATCCTTTCATGTTCTGCATTGGTGTAACATGCAATATTTCAACACACTTAATACTATTTTGCATATATAAGTACAATTTACTGTATATTGTATAATCAGTCATTAAGAGGTTCACTTGTTTTTTGTGCTAATACTTTTTTTTTACTCTCCTCTACAATAAACTACATAGAGAGAGTAATAGAATTGTTAAAAACTGGTCTTGAATTTATTCACTCATGTGTACTGAAAGTACAATAATTTACTTATTCAGTTGAATATATTTGTTGTGTGCTAGTGTATGTATCTTTAACAGTCATATCATAATTGGAATATCCTAAGTTTGGAGACAAAACTTACTACAGTTACATATTTCTTAAATTATTAAAAAGTGAACTTTGTGAGCTGGGAAAATGGCATTACAATGATTATTAAATTAAAAAGATATTATATCAATTAGAGCATGTTTATTTTGCTGTCCTTATTCTGTTAGATTTGACACCACACCCAGTCTCCTGAATTTCATCCAAATAAAAATATGTTCAGTTTAAATTATTACCATTGAGGAAAACCCAAGCAGAACAATTTGAAACAGATGTTTAACCAGTCACAGACATGTTCTCTGTCCAAAAGTAGTAAAAGTGTAAAAATAACAACACAAAGCAGTAAAAGAAAGTGACAGATTTAGATTTTAAGCACCATAAAATGAACATGTAAAGAACACTGAAGAGTAATTATGCAGTGAATACTTTAATATAGAATACACATATACATGTATGTCACATGAGAAATCATTTACATGCCATTTCCCTGAAATGGAAAACAGGTTAATGCCTGCATTATTTTATTTTGACTCTTTCAAGCTGTAATGCCTGTCCCCTTATACAAAAATATAATCTCTCTACGATATATATGAATAATATTATATAATATGAATTACAGTCACACACTCCTCACACCGTTTTGGTATTTTAATGGTAATGGTATTATTTATTGTGTGTAATTTTTCTTTATTCAAATTTTAACAATATAATTAACAGTGGGTTACAAAAGCATTTTCAAGTAAAAATAGGTCAAATGCATATTACTTTTTGGCATGAAATTCGGAGATAAAGAGTAGCTGGAAGAAGAAAAAGAAGAGAGTTCCTTTATGCAGAGGAAACTAATTCTGAATAAGGTACTTTTGTTACATACCTTGACCATCAGTTTAGACAGTGTTATATGGATTGGTCAATTTCCATCTATCTGGAATAAGATAAAGAAATAGCTATTCACTTATTGATCACTAACTCTTGGAACACGGAACTCTCACCTGTCTATTTTGTGGACTTGCATGCAATTATCATCATTTACCATTGGTCTCAGTGTATGGTTATATATGCCGGTTTCTATTGTTTTCATGTTTAAGTTCAAGTTTGTTTCTGGCCAGCAGCAGTGAAATTGTTAATTTATTGATTTGAATTGCTCACTATTTATTAGTGTACCAGAATTCTCTAAACTATAAACTGAATGGATTTACATTATAGCGCCTGAAGATTTTTCTGTGTATTACTATCCAAAAGAAGGCCTTAACCCTCCACTCTCTCAGATCAGCTCGGAGCCTTGCTAAAAGAGGGCCACTGATGAGATCGAATAGATGGGACAGGTCATTAGAATCATAGGACTGGTGGTCTGTGGCAGAATGAGGAAAGAAATCTGTTTATAATGTGAGAATCCAAGTTGAAGAGAGAGCGGATCAGTGTGCATCCTGATGACTTCATTGGCAATGTGAGAACTGTCAATGGCTGTGACAACGACAGGAGTTTTCAATGGGACCATTGTGATAGCAAAGAGAAATAAAATTCCCGGCTCCCCGGAGTCCAATATAGCACAAGAGTAGAAAGAACGTGATGACCAGTGCAACATAAAATGGAACAAATCTGGGACACATAAGAAGGTGGAGAGGATTTAGATGTCCCCAGTCTGAACTCCCCTGAGTAGGTTAGGGCTTGACTTTTCCCATCAATTTCAGGCAAGAGCTGAGAATATGGGCTGGATCCACATAGTATATGCATAAGTTGTTCCTTAATCTCCTCTCTCGTTACTCTGGCGTTAGACGAGAACAAACTAGCTGCATGGGTTCGTCTGCTGGAGTGGAATGCTGGAAACGTGGTGGTAACTTAAAGATGGAACGGCGGAATGGTTCCTTTTCTGAGGATCTCTCACTGAATCGGAGATCGACTTGATTACATAAAGAAGTCAAGGCATCCAAGATAGAATGTAATTCCTGGGAAGCCAATGCGTCATTGATTCTATCCAAAATAAACTGCCAGAATGTTGCCACAAGTACTTCATTATTCCACTGGAGCTCAGATGATAGCATAGGAAATTGAATGACGTATTGCGCCACCAAACGGGTACGTGGCTGGAGTCTCAGGATACTGAGGCAGCAGAAGTAACCCATCCAGGTTCATCAAAGATCTTGCAGAATGCAGAGATGAAGGCAGCACTGTCAGTGAGAAGAGCATTGTCACACTTCCAAAGGGGAAAGGCCCAAGTCAAGGTTTGTCCTGAGAGAAGAGAAATTATATAAGCTACTTTTGACCTTAGGAAAGTGTAGGAAAATTCTGCAGTTATAGCTTGAATTGTATAGAGCACTGGTATAAGAAGTCCTGACAAGACTGTGGGTCTCCATCAAATTTGGAAGGGGTAGGTAAACACAAGGTAGAAGAAGTGGAAGGAAGCACTTTAAGGGCCTGGGACTCTATTGCAGGTGGAGAAGGAGGAGGTGTGGATACCTGTAAAGAATCCAAGCAGGTAGCTAAGGCTTGAATGCACTGCAGTAATTGCCACTGTACAGCGTCTTGTTGTTTTATTCTACCAACCTAATATTGCAACATGTCCTTTGTGAATGGTTCCCCAGAAGGATCCATTTTATGTCCAATTCCTACTGTCACAAAACCTTGGATAGATAGATCCTATCCTTCGGTTTGGCACTACTCCTCCCAGAGGCGCAGAGTCTAACGGTGCAGATAGTCTATGCCAGGGTCCTCTGCAAGGAGGTTTGGACATTGTGGCCTTCTAGGCAAATACCAGAAAACCCACAGTGAGGATACAGAAGGTTGGCAGAAGTTAGGCTTGGTGCAATGGTCTGTGGACAGACACCACTGAGACTGTGGTGAAGATTCCGCTGATGCAATAGTCTGCAAGCTGGTACCACTTGAAAGGTGGAGGTGATGTACTTGGTGCAATAGTCTGATACCACTGGGATAGTGGAGAAGATTCGTTGGGTGCCATAGTCTGCAGAGAGACGCTGCCAGACAGTAGAGGAGGTAAAATACTTCTGGAGAAATAGCCTGCAGAGTGCTGAACATAAATCAGGAGAGCAGGGAGCCACATTCTAATACCTACTAGGTAGCTGACTAAAAGAGCTGGCAATGATGAATAATAGGAGGTGCTTACTATAGTCCAGGCAATGAATGAGGAACCAATGGCTGAATAGGCGGGTGTGGTAGGTTTTTTCAGCTGCCATAATGCCATCAAGCCTTGGGGCAACGTAAAAATTGCGATGACTATAAGTCTGACAAACAATAAATATAGACTTACCATATAACAGACATGCAGTATTTCTCTAACGCTTAATTACTGTCACATGTAAAATGCGACCTTCAGAAATGTCTCCAGGAAGAAATTACGTTAGTAGTAATGGGCAGAGGGAAATTGGCAGTTTTAAAGCTGCAATGTTTGCACCCGCCGCCTGTATAATGTAATCCAGATGGCTGGTCTGGCCATTGCAACTTTAAAACCGGCAATTTCACCCTGCCTGGAGAACCCGAGAGTCCGGCTTGTGACAAGATGTAGCTTGACATTGTTAGTTGTAAATGCAACATCGCATTACCCTATTTGTTCATAATATATTAATGTATGGAGGTTTCAAATAGACAACAGATAATGGTGTCTTGACAGTTATTAATAAATCCTAAAGTCGCATTTACCATATAAAATGTAATTAAATGCAAATAAAAATACAAATTAAATTCAAGATATATGTATCTTGCCTGTGTCCAGGTCTACTTGGGTTGCAATTAAATGTACTACTGCACTTGGCATACATTTGTCCGCTTCTTCCTTGCCCTGTTCTGCCTTTACAATCAGATGGACTTGTAAGTGTAATACACTCCAAAATCTGTACTTATGCAATTGAAACAGATTATTTATTAACAGTAATTTATGTACCACTTACATATTATGAAGTGTTTTACAGAGAATATTTAATCATTCTCTGCCCGAGTAGAGCTTACAAATTCCCACATATACACATATTTCATCAGAAACCAATTACCCTACCAGTATATTTTTGAAGTGTGGGAGGAAACTTGGGCACCCAGAAAAACCCATGCAAGTATAGAGAGAGCATACAAACTTCACATATATGGCTCTTGTTAGAGTCAAACCCATGACCCCATCACTGTGAGGCAGCAATGCTAATCACTGTACCATTGTGTTGTCTAGATGTTCATACAACTCTACATGTCGACATGAACCCATAAATTCCACCAATTTCTCTCTATGTAATGTAAAGAAATTCCAGTGGATTTAATAAATATTAACTTATTCATCAACAAAATCTTAAATCAAAAGTCCATTAGATAAACTAGATTTACAAAAATATATTAAAATGAATACATTGTTGCCCATAAATGTAGTATATCATAGTTATAGAAGCAATACAGTCATTGTGTCTTCTGTGAGTGAGAAGTGAATTTTGTATCCAATTTGTGGCCAAAAAGATAGGTGTAATTACTTCTATCCAAAGTGTACATTTAGCAATTAAGTGGTTGCTAGTCCAAATTCAGAAGAAATAAATGTAATTAATTAGAAAAAACACTATTTTGAGAATGGAACTGCCATATTTAGAAAGTTAAAGCATAGAAAAAAGAACTCTCAGGCGCTGGTTAAAAATAGTGATATCAATATCCAATAAGCTGTAACTATAGCAGGGTAAATAAAATAAATAATGAAGATATTAAAGATAAACCTGTAGACTTCCACACACAACAAGTACTGTTGCTTATTAATACACAGAATAGAAAAAAAGACAAGTGGCGGCGCTGGTAAATCTTAAAAAAACATATTTATTATACATAAAATACTCATATAACGCTCAGCAAGTCTATAGAGCAGAACCTATTCACCAATAAAATTGTAGATATAGAAAAGCACTAGTAATAACATCTAAAACAGACTTAATATCCAATAATGGCGTATGATAAAGGAGAATGTCCAGCTAGGTACCCCTAGGTGCAAAGATATTGTAAATCCATCCACACAGTGATGACCTCAATAGGGAATAAGTCCAGTAAAAATGAACTGTAATAATGGAGCCCAAGCACACTTAGTATGCAAAAATGTCTCCTCTTCAGTAAGCAAACAACTGGTAACCTTACAGGGACTGATGATAATTACTGGTATTGTCCTTAGAATCCATATTTGAGTCTTTAAGATTGGATAAAGCTCTCAGCATAAAGTGCAAAGGAGATGTATTGCTCCAATAGGTTGTATTGTCCCAAAAAACGTGTATACATGAAAACGAAAAAACATAGGGTGCTTCTGAGCTTGCTGGTGTCTTTCTGACGCTTTTTTCTGCCCCTTCAATGGGCAGTTTCATCAGAGGCCATAAACCATAAACCAGATAGTCACTAATTAATCTTCTCAATTCATTATGTTTTTTGGTGCGTTTTATAAAAATTATAAAGTTATAATAAATAAAAAGATTTTGAGATGACTCTTGGACATTGTACTTTATGTTCTTTTAGCCTCTTTCCATTCCCAAGATATCCATTAACATTTGACGCTGTTTTAAATATAGTCCTTATATGTCAAGGGCTAATAAACATCACGCTTTGTGTCTGGCCAAGTTCATCAGTTAAGATACTTTTAGAGTGTCATGGAGTCCATTGGGTTTATTTAAGTCCTATTGTTACACATGATAATACTTTTTCTGTAAAAATGGGGAGTATTTTTTATCTTCAGTCCTTTCAATGTTCTCACTCTGTTTCCCCCATATTTGTGTGTATTTCCACCGCGCGCTCTAGTTTCCTCCCACAGCCCAAAAAACATACTGGTAGGTAATTTGTTTTCCAACAAAATGGACCCTAGTATGTGTGTGTTTGCATGTGTATGTCTGTTTGTGGTAGGAAATTTAGACTGTCAGGTCCATTGGACCAGGGACTGATGTGAATGACCATGTATTCTCTGTACAACACTATACAGATAAAACAGTAGTACATTAATAACACAAGTTGATGCAGCAGCAAAACGTTAGTTAAAAAAATTGAATACATTTCTGCTACTCTGAGAAATGTAATCAGAGAGCAAGGTAAGCTATTCAAGTCAAGAAGACTTTTAGTTGAACCATAATTGAATATTATTGATTACTAAAATGAAAATAAATAAGTGGCAAAATACAAAGAAAAGTAAATAGAGTGCAGCATTATTTAATTAAAAAATACTACTTGGTGGCCGATTATAGTTTACTACTTATTACCAAGTTGAAAATATAACATTTTATTAATCAATAATAATGTTCAACAATATTATGTGTATGGCAGAGCAAAACAAATTTGTTGAACACAGTTTTTGCTGATTTCAATTTATTTTATTGCAAAATGTGTCACACTGATCAAATCAATATTGTGTAACATATGTGGCAGAGCAAGTGACAAACAGTGGTAGAACAACATATAGAGAAAAAAGTCACACTAAACGCACAAGCGCAAAAAGGTATTCAAAATAAATTTCTGATACTTTTAGAAAAGTAGTCAGAGAACAAATAAAAACTATACAAGCTAAGAAGACTACTACTAGTTGCCCTGTTGGTAAATGTTATATTATATTGATTACTAAGTTGAACAATTTTTTATGTATGTGTCAGTGGCAGAGCAAAACACTTGAAGATATTGTTGACTATTGTTGGGCAGCATGGTGGCGAAGTGGTTAGCACTTCTGCCTCACAGCACTGGGGTGATGAGTTCAATTCTCAACCATGGCCTTATCTGTGTGGAGTTTGTATGTTCCCTCCGTGTTTGCGTGTGTTTCCTCCAGGTGCTCCGGTTTCCTCCCACACTCCAAAAACATACTGGTAGGTTAATTGTCTGCTATCAAAATTGACCCTAGTCTGTGTTTCTCTCTCTCTGTGTGTGTTAGGGAATTGAGACTGTAAGCTCCAATGGGTCAGGGACTGATGTGAATGAGTTCTATGTACACGCTGTGGAATTAGTGGCGCTATATAAATAAATGGTGATGATGATGATTGTTGACTCCAGCTTATTTTATTGCAAATATGTCAAATTGATCAAGTCAATTTTGAATAGCAGACAAGACAGAGTTAGCGGCAAAACGTAAGCACAAGAACATCTAGATGGAGCTCTCAGAAAAAGCAGGTTTAAAAGTTATTCAAATCAAAACATTACTAGTTATACTTTTTTTGTACATCACGGATTGCTAAATTGAAAAGCTAACTTTAATTGTTAAAAACAGGTATTGTTGATTTCAATTCATTTCACCTGAACGTGTCAATTGAAACAAGTCAATACTGTGTAGCAGAATGACTGATTTGTAAGCTAACACAATTCTGTAGTCCCTCCTTTTCCTACCTCATTGTACATTCATCTGGAATGATGGCAGCTGGAACTTGAGAATATTGTCATTTGATTTGCTTTTCAGTGACACTGCAGTACACAGCCTAATTTATCTTATCATGGATCAATCTAAGTACTAGTATTGGCAGAAGTTTTACTTCTGTGTCAAAACAACAGCTATTTCAAGTGTTACGGGAACACTTAATGATAATAATAATGATTGTGATGAATATCATTACAAAAAGAAAGATTTTTTTCGCATTTTTTCACATCCACAAGAGGAAAAAATATCAAGTCACTTGGTGTAATGGAGAGAACAAGCAGATCAACCAGTTACACAAATCTATTTAATGCTGATAACATTTTCAGCCTGCCAGCTCACTGCAGCTCATAATGTTGCTAATTGTTAGGTGGCCATTGTAAAATAGTCTGTAAATGGCTGTAAATGAAATAACTTCTCCAAATTGTATGATTTTATGGCTTGGTGTTTTTTTTTTAATCCAATTTAAATTTATTTTACAAGGGTATTGTGAGTGGTGTAATATCTTACTGAGGTAACTAAGAGGGAGAAGTGAGGAATAAAAAAAGAGCAACAATAGGAACTGTATATGAACAACTGTTAAATGCATTTTTAGCTTTGCCACTCTTGGTGTGGCTGAGAAATTCCCTAAAATGGCATTGCATTGAAATAAATTGTTATCTTTTTCACTGTATGATGGCACCAAATAAAGATATAAATAACAGTTGCTGATATAAGCATTTATGTCAGAGGTAATATATATAATTGTTTTACTTAGCAGGTTCCAAGGCAACATAACCTTAGAACTCCACCCCTTTCCTCACAATATTAATTACAAATTTGATCTTCCAGAAAGTCAAAAGAGACGAATGCTGAAATTTATAATATGTACAGATGTTTTCTGAATATATAGTTATAAATGGAGGAGGGAAAATAACAATCAATTGATTCTACTCAGTTGTGTTGTTGGGGTAAGAGTAGGAGTAGGCGTATGAGTGGACTTGCAGAGCAAAGTGTTAGCAATATAACATTAATAAATACAGCAGCTCTAATCCATACATAGACATTTTATTTGCCCACTGTTCACTGTTAATCATTGTGAGAATTCCTCTATCTTGTTGCATTAATGTTCGTTTGTACTCTTATAAAGGGGTGTGTTTGATCTATTGCACATGGAAGTTGCTGGTGATCATACTTTCCATTCATTATTGTCTAAGTTACAGATGCTATGGACCTGATTTAGAGTTGGGTGTTTGTCCACCTGTAACACTTAATGTGATTTGCCATACTCCGCATACACAAAATATTGTGTTTGTGTTTTGGAAGGACGATTGCTTTCTGACTTCTACCTTATATCGATATCCTATCCTATATCTCTATGTGTTCTCTCTGTGGGTGGTGATGGTGGCTGCAGGGAAGTCACAGTGCCGTTTCTAGAAGAAGGGCAGGTTCACCATATGGAGAACTCATTCATTCTTCAGAGCCTATTATAGTATGCTATTTTGTTTTGGTGAGAGAAACTTGTCATAAGGTGGTACAGAATCAATAAGGTACAATTCCAGCCGGAAAAAAAATAATAGTGGGAATTGCATATGGAAGACTTCAGGTGAAATTCTGTGTGGGAAATGTTTCTAATGCAGTTATGCAAGGGTAAGAGATCTTGACTTACATAAGCAGCACATGAGTGACTATTCATCAAGCATATGCTCAAATAATGAACTGTAGCAAATAAGGTATATTACACACAGCATATATTTAACCCACAGTGTGAAACACAGAAGTTTACACACAGAAACAAGTTGTCAGTTTTTGATGCAATGGTATATATCAGGAAATCCATTAAGACTCCATATAGCGCAATAAATATAAGCAAATGTTCTGGTTCTACATTCTAAATGCTGTAATTCTGAAACATAACTGCTTGTATTTTCTGGCACATACTGTAATAAAAGGACCCCTGGGATGTAGTTCATGTATCTGTTGCTGTCATATTTACATAAACCATAAGTGTATGTATTTAACTATCATGCAGATGTTATTAATCGTATCCTTACAGGATTTATGACATATACCCACGTCTTTGTGATTAATTGATTTAATGAAGATGTGAGAGAAGCACTAAAACAATGTAACATAGATTACACATCAGACATCAGTACTCAAAGGGATAATGGCAAATATTGTTCTATGTGAAAGCAAATGATTGCCTCTTGAAATGAATGTAGCATGGTATATCATTTCATTATGCATTATCAAGATGATTATACTAGCAATTACAATAAAATTAAGCACTAATACATACTTAATCTCTCCTTTAATTCACATTAAAACATTTTGTGGCATAAGAAAATCAATGTAAAAGCAGAAAATAACTATTGTGATAAAAATGCAATTTTGGAGGATTCAAAAACTGTATTTGCATTTTTATTGTCTACAATAGTTTAGCTTTAAAAATAAAACACTAGAGTGGAATTCAAATTTAACTAATACCGTGAAAAGTTGTTAAGAGTCATTCAGTGACATCTATATTTTTTTTTAAATGTGGTGTTTGTGTGTAAGGTTCAGCAAGAGAACCCCAAAAAGAATTTGCTTGTGAGCATCACTGCAGCCGCACACCCCAAAAAAGTAAACAGGGTGTTCTTGTCTTTGATTCTGAGCAGCACAATCCCCCAATAAAATATAAAATGTGTTCGTTAACAAAAAAGAACACATTTTCTAAATTAGAAGTATATTGTGGAGCAGTGTTAAAAGAATTGTAAGATAACACTCCCTCCTTTCCTTATCACATTGGGTGTTCCCTTGGTGTGGTAGCTACAACTTGTTCAAGTAGCATTAATCCTCTTGGCAACTATTGATCATTCTACAGATCATGAGCTTCCCAGTAACAGTACTGGCAGTATTAGTACTTTTACTGTTATGACCTCTACTAGTAAAAAAGGTAATGCGGGAAGAAAGTTGATGAAAATTCAAAATTCAAGCACTATTTGACAAATTCAATGTCAAAGAAAACATCAGCTCTTGATGTAAGCAGCAGAGTAAGAGAGACGTTTCTGAAGAATGTGGTGATTTGTCCATAAAAAGGAAAATAGCTAACATACCATACACCACCGGCAGTGGCAAGACACGGCTCAGACTATGCTCACTTTTTGATAATAGGGGTTCTGCTACTGCTGGTACATGTACTAGAGTTCCCATTGCAAAACAGAGTACCCAACACGGTCATGCACTACCTTCTCGCTCAGAGTGTAAGTCTGTCACCTCCAAAACAACCATGTTGGGGCAATAAAAACAATGATGCTAAATAACAACTTGTGCAATGACAGAATCCCGAGGGGAGTCTATGAGTATTCCTAAATGCTATATGTGAGTCAGAAGCTTCAGATTCTGACACTGTAATTATAGATCAGCCTTCTTCCCAAATCTCTCAACCATTTGGAAATGTGAGGGTGAGTAGTAGTAACACTAATGATGATGATTTACACATAGAAATTGAATAGGCTACTATGGAAGCTGCAAATGTGCAAGAGGATGAGGGGGATAATTGTGGATCTGAAAACAAATGTTTTGTAGTTGAAGGAGATAATGAGGAGGATGATGATGAGGATTGTGTTGAAGTAAGGCAGCCACCAATGGTACCACCTCATGCCCATGAGAAGCAAATTATCAAGCCAGGGATGAAGAAAAAAAAAGCAGATCTTCTCTTTGGAAACATTTTTATCCAAACCCAGACAACATTTGTCAAGGCATCTGTAGACTTTGTCAGGCCAAAATAAGTAGAGGTAGGGACGTTGAACATCTAGGCACCTGCTCCCTGTTACGTCATTTGGAACGAGTTCATTCAAGTTGTTTCTTAAACTTGACAAATTGTGTATAGAAGCAGCAGCTCAGCATCAGGTAGCAGCCATATGGATAGACAGTTGCAACCCTCACCTGTGTCAACACTTTCATCATCAACCTCCTCATTATTAGAATATAGACCAGCATCCATTTTTTTAAATTTCGAATTACCCCCCTATTGCAATCCTTGATTTCCAATCTTTGCACGCTACAGCTGCTGCTGCTAGGGGTGATACATCTATGAAGAAGGGGAGCAGGAAACCAAGCATACTTTGACACAGTAGTCTGAGAAAAAAGCATGTTAGCATTGGATGTGCATCCAATTTGTGCCATCAATGCATCAGGTTTTAGCAGATTAGTTGAGATCATATATCCATGCTGCTAAATTCCATATTGATTCCATTGCACGAGAATAGCTGTACCATGAGTTTAAGCAAAAAGTAATTCAGCCACTATAAAATGCCACTGTAGCAACTGTCCACTTAACTATGGATATGTCGACAAGTGATATTGGTCAAACCAAATATTATATGACCATGACAGGGTATGGAAAGGTGGTTGCACAACACACTGAGGAAATGTGAATACCCGTGCGAGCAACACAATTATGGGGTTAACCAAACCTCTCACATATACATATACAAACAAAGAGTATAATTGGTGCTCAACAATGGTAACAATGTGGAGTCAATGTGAACAAACAAAAAGTCCTGATCTTGAAGCCTCGTGAAAATGACCAGTATATCAATGACAAATATAGCGTCCAACCGAGGATTCAATACCAATATGACAGACTTATATAAGCCGTCTGCTCTTCCTTATGATGTGGTAGCCTAATTACTTTGTGGTGGAGATGATATGCGTTCTCTCTATCCCTCTCCTTGGATGTGCTGCAACCCACCGGCTGTTCAATCACTAATACTTTGCTCGTAGTGTTCACTGCTCAGCTGACTTTCTGTATACGTCAGTCAGCTGACCTGGCGCTCTTGTTTCATGGATAAATGCAGATAATGTTGATTCCTTGTGCCGAATGCATTAGAGAAAATGAACATAAGGAATCATCGTGAAACTATAAAACATTTCATTTATTAAGAGATAAAAATTGAACTTACATACGACAGTAAGAGATCGCCAAACCAAAGTCAATGTCATATGTAGACCTCTATTCCAAACACGTATCATCCAAATACCTGGACTTTCTCCCTTGGGAACTGCTTATATAAGTCTGTCATACTGGCATTAAATCCTCGGTTGGACACTATATCATGAAGAGACCTGATATTCAGGTGGTTCTCACTTTTTGATTATATGACCATGACAGCCCAGTAGTTTTATCACCTTCAGCTGCAGCAGGAACTTTAATTTCACCATCATCCTTTCAGCATAGTAGAACTAGAACTCGATGCCAGGTCATTCACAGGCAAGCTAATTTTTGTATCGCTTATTTCACAAAGAAACCTGTAATTATTTATTGGAAAAACTCAAGAATGTCATTGCAAAAGGTCTCACCCCGCCACTCTCTCCTTAAGATTCGTCATTGCGATAACAGAGTGAACATTGTGTGTGAATTTAAGCACATACCATGCTTTAAACACATAATAAACTTATTGCAGAATTTCTCAAAAAGGAGAATGTAAGACATGCTGCACGTGGCCTGTAAATTTTCTGGGTATTTTTGACTTTCAGCGAGATGTAGCAACAAGGTATCATGCCACACTTAAATGAAGGAGGTATAGGATTACTTTAATAATAAAGTAGACAGTCCCTGAATTCTGTGAGGGAAAATTGGAGCCCCTTGTACAAACTAGCTATGGTGTACTTTAGCTGCCTACTCTCCAGTGTGTACTCGGAAAGTGTGTGCAGCATAGCCGGGAACATTGTGAGTGTTTGTCGGACTACTTGCTAAAAATATAGAAAAAGTGGTGTTCATCAAAATGAAGTACAAAATGTATGAGGACTATTGTACTAAACTGCAGGTTTGAAAAAGTGGAAATATTGCCTATAGCAACCAATCAGATTCAGTTATATTTTTTTTGTACAGTCTACAAAATGACAGCTAGAATCTGATTGGTTGCTATAGGCAACATCTCCACTTTTCAAACCTGCAGTTTATTAAATATACTCCTTAGACTATTTGGCCCAATTGAGGTTTTGGAGTTTGACATCCCTGGTCTGGATCATCCACCCAGCACAGTTCAATGTGTGCATCTATCCTTTTCTCTTCAAGATTTTGCTATGTGCTCAATGGTCTCTATAATACCCATGTGGTAGGTAACTTATTGCTTTTGTAAATCAGTCATACAATATTCTGCTTTTCTTTACTTTGTAAGCACCCTGATTATCAGAAAACAGTGCACCTATTTAGATAATGCTGTCATCATAGCGAGTGTCAAGATACCTAACCCAAGGATTTTATGTCATTGATGCTCAGACGCAACTCTAGGAGTCAGGGCTATCGCTATACTTTCATATTTACATTATTGATATGACACCACCCTTACTTATACTATAAAAGGGGTACTGAAGGCAAATACATTCTATGTGTCATAACCCTTGTTACAGGCAAAGCTGTCTTGTAAGGTGGCTAAGGAGTTAACTGACTATTCTCTTTATGATCGGGAGCATCTATTTGTGTATTTAACAATTTAGTGTCACCTTATGGTTATGAATGTTGTGTATTTGATTGCTATTCCTACATTGCTTAAACTATATCAAGAAATGGGCTTTTCTTCAAAACTGCTACTAGGAGGTGGAGAATACATCCTGTTATAAATATAGGACAATATCCAATATCCACCACCTCAGAGAGGATGAAAGAAAATTAAGTCCTTTTGTGGGGGTAAGATTGTGCACTTTCCTATTACAGAACTGCCCTCCCCCATCCTATCTACACTGATATAACTAGATTAAATAATCTTGTTATGCACCTTAATTTTTGTGAATAATCCTTATTGAGACTTATCAATTAACATTCAGTCTTGGTACAACTAATCAGTAAGTAGTAGAGATTCTCAGGCTCGGTTTTCTGAAAACCAAGCCCACGCAAACTTAGAGGTTTCGAGTAAGCTCGTGTTGTAGCTCGTTACTTTTGCGCTTCCTCAAATCTGAATCAAGGCTAAACATCATTGTAGCATTGTCGGATCTCGCGGGTTTTGGATTCCGTAAGTATCTCCCTCCCCAGGAGATCCAGCGCCATTGCTCACACAGAAACAGGGGTAGCAATGTTCTTGTCACTCTCCAGTCTCCAGTGACATTTTTCAGTGCCGTTGCTTACACAGAAGTAGGGGTATCAGTGTTCTTGTCACTCTCCAGTCTCCAGTGCCATTGCTCAGTGCCATTGCTCATACAGAAACATGTGGGGCAGCAGTGTTCTTGTCACTTCACAAAAATTGACTAGAAATTATTGAAAATTAATGTTATTGAGGTTAATAATAATGTCAGGATAAAAAATAGTCAAATTATGTGATTTTAGCAAAAAAAAAAAAAGGAATTTTAGAAAAAAATCGGGATGCCAAAACCAAAAGTTAATCCAGATCCAAAACCAAAACCAAAACCAAAACACGGGGGTCAGTGAACATCTCTAGTAATTAGGTTTAATCTTTTTGATGTAAGTCATACAATGAAATGGTTAACTTTGATATTTAAGGGAAATGTTGTTCTCAAGATTTCTCCAAAGGAAAGCTTTGATTTTAGACCTGGGCTATGGGAGTACTATTCCATTTAAAATGGTTCCATTTGACTTCCCACTGAAATTTTGAACATTTTAAGACATTTTCTCATTTTATTGCAGACTCCCACAAGAGGTTTTTACTTTTACAAAATAAAAAAATGGAATTTAGCATTATAGTATACAAGTATCTCAGATAAACAGTAAAAGCATTACTTGGATTAAGTGTATTCTTTAAGCATGAAAAAACTGTAATGTAATAAACAAATAAAGGCTAAAATGCTCACTTTTTTAGTTAACATGCTCTGTTGAGTGAATTAGTCTCAATAAGAAAGATGCATTGCTTCAACAGCAACAAATTTAAGAATTGTAAGTGGAGATATTTAGCTTTTCTGCAGTGCATTTACAGCTGATAAAGGCTTGACAGAGCTGTGGAGTAACATAACGGAACCTGTTGTAGTGTATTAATGGTTTAGATACTATGTATTAGTTTGCATAGAAGTACACAACACCTATGAGCTCTGTTTTTGGTGCAGAACGGTGCCATATATGATACTTCGGTGTTAGCTCTGCTTAAAAGAAGAGCTGACTTCTGCCTTTTCATAGGTGATGGAGGATTTCACTATAGTGAGGACAGGGGGTTGGGGATACCACATGGTAATGTTTAACATCATTATCATGCCAGGGCCGGTGCTAGGGTTCTCAGCGCCCTAGGCAAAATTTCAAAATACCACCCCCCCCTCCCCAAGACACGCCAAATACCCACTTCCCAGACCCTAACACACTTCACTTTCGGTAAAAAAAATTAAAAAAATAAGCCTTACCTCCTACAGCGGTCTGGCTGCCGTGATGTTTTATAGAGAACGTTGTCCAGACTCCACTGCTGTCCAGGGGCAATCACAGGATTTCTAGAGGGGAAGTATCCAAGTATTAGATATGGGAACAAAAACTTGTGAGAATGACCCATCACACTCTGCTCCCCCTGCAGCATACTGCCCCCCCCACTGATTGACCATGTCCTCTGTCTCCCCCCTGCAGCACCATGTCCTCTGTCTCCCCCCCTGCAGCTCCATGTCCTCTGTCCCCCCCTGCAGCACCATGTCTTCTGTCCCCCCCTGCAGCACCACGTCCTCTATCCCCCCTGCAGCACCATGTCCTCTGTGCCCCCCCTGCAGCACCATGTCCTCTGTCCCCCCCTGCAGCACCATGTCCTCTATCCGCCCCTACAGCACCATGTCCTCTGTCCCCCCCTGCAGCACCATGTCCTCTGTCCCCCCCCTGCAGCACCATGTCCTCTGTCCCCCCCCCTGCAGCACCATGTCCTCTGTCCCCCCCTGCAGCACCATGTTCTCTGTCCCCCCCCCTGCAGCACCATGTCCTCTGACCCCCCCCTGCAGCACCATGTACTCTGTCCCCCCCCTGCACCACCATGTCCTCTGTCCCCCCCCCCCGCAGCACCATGTCCTCTGTCCCCCCCCTGCAGCACCATGTCCTCTGTCCCCCCCCTGCAGCACCATGTCCTCTGCCCCCCCCCTGCAGCACCATGATTTTATTGGCACGTCATGCTCTATATTTGACTTGCAGCAAGTCAATAATAGAGCATGAGGTGCCAATAAAATAATTATTTTATCCACCATAGTTTTTAAATTAAATATAGACCATAATGTGTGACATAATAATAAAAAAATCCCACCCCCAACATTTTTTGGGCCTCCACACTTCCCCTTTGGGTACCCCATTTTTTATAAAATGAAATTAATACAAAAAAAAATAAAAGATAAAGATACTTACTGTTTTGGATGCTGAAGGCTGTTCAGATGCAGGGAGGCTCTTCTGTAATGGCTGCCCACCGCTCCTCAGCTTCTTTACACCAGAGGAGAGGGTGGAGCAGCCGTGACATGCTGGGAAGGGAGGGGGGCGCTGGGTAGCAAACTTTATTCACACTGTCTGTCACTGACAGACAGTGTGATATACATACTGCACAGGCGCCGCGGAAGAGTGACCCAGTGTCACCTGATCCCTGATGTCAGTGATCAGGTGTGTGACAGACAGCGGGAGCGACGCGCCGGGCAGCCTGGGCGGACATTGAAGAAACAGCGGCGGCACCCGGCCGCCGCTGCACCACCTCTCCCACTTCTCACCGCTGACTAGATTTTCAAATCTAGTCAGCGGCAGCGGCGCCCTGCAGGTCCCGGCGCCCTAGGCAACTGCCTAAGGTTGCCTAATGGGAGCGCCGGGCCTGTATCATGCATATACACCCTCACATTGCCCTGAATCCTCCCCCGATCTAGCCACAATAGATGACCATACAAAGACAAATATGAATTAAATTGTGGGAATGCGCCCCTCTTTCCTTCATATTCACCTTGATACATAAACCACAAGTGCTTCATTTTTTAAATTTAGCTGTGTCAAAATTTGTATTTAACTTAGCTTTGCTCCAAATCTAGACAGAGCTGTCTTCCACCACCACCGCAGAGAAGACAGGAGATTTCAAAGCAGGTCGAAAGGGACAGAGAGGTAAAACAGGCTGCATGATAATAATTCAGGGCCACCGAGAAGGAGGGCAGTGGGTAATGTTTACCCGTGTGTGGGGGGTGGGTGGGGGGCTTCCCTTCACTCATTGGTGGGGGCAGCAGGGTAAAGAAAAATACTCACTGAATGTCAGGCATGAGGTTGTCACGGCATGCCCGACATTCAGTGAGGAGCGGCACAGAGAGACAAGAAGCAAGAAGACAGAAGAGCGGAACAGAAAAGAAAAGAGATGAAAGAAGCCAATACAGAGGTAAGTAAAAGAGACGGAGGCAAGGGGGGAAAGCATAAAGGCACAGTGTGATGAAGAAGGGGGAGGGATGGAAAAAGGCATATAGTGATGAAGAAGAGGGGGTAGAAGTATAAAGGCACAGTGTAATGAAGAAGGGGGGAAAGCATAAAGGCACAGTGTGATGAAAAAGGGGGGGAGCATAAAGGCACAGTGTGATGAAGAAGGGGCAGGGAGACAGGCACAGTGTGATGAAGAAGAGTGGGGAGCAGTATGGCACAGAGTGATTAAGGAGGGCCAGGTGAAGGGGGGAAAAGCAGCATGGAGGGCGCAGTGTGATCATAAGGGGGCACAGAGTGGTTGTAATGAAGGGGCACAGTGTGATCATGAGGAGGCACAGTAATGTGTGTGTGATGGCACAGGGGGCTTGTGGTAATTGTGTGTGTGTGATGGCACAGGTGGCTTGTGGTAATTATGTGTGTGTTATGGCACAGGGGACTTGTGGTGATTGTGTGTGTGTGTGATGGCACAGGGATCTTGTGGCAATATAATGTGTATTATAGCATAGGGGGCCATGAATTCCTCCTGGCAGCCCTGATTACCATATGTGTGCACCCTCACGCGACGCTTACTTCTCCAGCCACACTGTCAATGAATGACCTTACAAAACAGTCACCCAAAGTCAAATTTGGAAAAACTAGTGAAAATGTGCACATTTGCTTTAACATGTTAAGCACTAAACAGTTATGGTGCAAGTGGTGCCTAGTATATTGATTAATGTAATCTCGGGGCAAAAACAGCTCTTGTTTAGCAGGTTGTTGGGCTAAGTGGGCTATATGATAATGGCATTTGACTTTATTTAATATTATTTTCCCTGCTAATTTCTATGATGATACCTTGGTGACTAACTAAGTTACAAATGCATGCATAGGTAAAACTGCCATCAAGCCAAAGATATGAAGTTATGAAGTTACCACTTCTTGCATACTGTGAAATCATTTAGTGTAAGATTTTCTCTACATGAGCCCACATATACACACATAAAAAAATATATACATTTCACATGGTGAAATTATTAATGTGTGTTATGAAATCCACTGATATGATGCAAGAACTTGGATGCCATTGACAAAAACATACATAGCTATGATGGTATTGTTTTATCCCATTATGTTAGATGTACATTCAGAGGAACCAAGTGACCCCACAGGCAGGGACACCCATGACAGGGCTGAAGACTAGCAGCCACTTGAACAAACATCTGGGGATAGTGACCAATGGTCAATCTATCAATATTTTTTTCAAAATATGTATGAAAGCAACACAACATCAGAACAAAAAAATAGATCACATCGGAAACAAAGTTACCATGATTCATACCACCTTGGAGAGAATGACCAATGCTATCATTCAATATGTTGGGTATCCATCTGCTTACCCTCCTGTACTGTGGATCCTTTTACCTCCTGCTACTTTGCTACCTTTTACCCCTCCTGCCCCTGTGGGACCAGTTGCCCCTGCAGCCCCTGAACCATCTATTGCCCTTTTCTGCCCCTGTGGCATCTGCTGCTTAGGTGACCTGGAGGCAGATAAAATCAAGCATCTCAGAGAATGTTGGTCCATGGGGCGAGCAAGAGCGCAAATCAAAATTATTATTTTTTATTTTCATGTGTGTTTGTGTGTGTCACTATTTCTGCTGTTTATTCCACTAAATACACAATTCTGAAAAAAAAAGTTTTCCCTGGTCATTTGTCCATTTAATGTATGCATTACATTTTAAGTAAAACCAAAAGGTTACATGTAAAGTAAGATGAAATTACATATGCTTTGAAGGCCGAATAATCTTGTAAATCTAAATGACTAGGGTCGACATCATCTTCCTCCTGGCCAGCAACCTTGGCCACTTCCATCCATGGCACCCCACTCCAAATGGCATTATTGTGACTTGGGGTCACAATAATGCAGACTTGGGGTTTCCTTTGAAATTCAACAATATAGACAAAATATACTTATATGATAATATATATGATAATTCATTAGGTGTATTTTATAATTTTAAAAAAAGGGTCAGTAAGACAATTTAATACAAAACGTGCTAACCTATGCCATGTTTTCAAAATAAAAAAATGCTTTTGTTGCTACTGAGACGCACATGGGAAAGATTAACCTACTTCTTTCAAGTAAGCAGTCAGCATTTTTTTTTTTAATTTTCAACCTAATGACACAATGGCGTCTACCTGCCATGGTCTTATCATCATCATCAGCTATTTATATTAGAGATATTCGGGCATGATTTTCTGAAAACCGAGCCCACCCGAACTTAGGGGATCCGAGCAGGCTCGCGAATCGGCTTGGTACGTTCGAGCATCCTCGGATCTGAATCGAGGCAAAAAGTCATTGTTGCATTGTCAGATCTCGCGGGTTTTGGATTCCATAAGTACCTCCCTCCCCAGGAGATCCAGCACCATTGCTCACACAAAAACAGGAGTAGCATTGTTCTTGTCACTCTCCAGTCTCCAGTGACATTACTCAGTGCATTGCTCACACAGAAACAGGAGGGGTAGCAGTGTTCTTGTCACTCTTCAGTCTCGAGTGCCATTGCTCGGTGCCATTTCTCACACAGAAACAGGAGATGTAGCACTGTTCATTGTCACTTGACAAAAATTGACTGGAAATGACTGGAATTTCATGTTATTGAGGTTAATAATAATGTAGGAATAAATAAAGAGCCATATATGTGATTTTAGAAAAAAAATAGGGATTTTAGAAAACAAACAGGGATCCAAAACCAAAACCAAAACCAAAACACACGAGGCCGGTTTTGCCAAAACTAAAGCAAGAAGTTAATCTAGATCCAAAACCAAAACCAAAACACGGGGGTCAGTGAACATCTCTAATTTTTATAGTGCCACAAAATCTGGAATGCATACAGAGAACTCACTGACATCAGTCCCTGCCCCAGTAGGGCTTACAGTCTAAATTCTGTAACATACACAGACCGAGAGAAACTAAGATCAATTTAACAGCAGCCAATTAACCTACTAGTATGTTTTTGGAGTGTGGAAGGAAACTAGAGCACCCACGCAAACACAGGGAGAACATACAAACTCCAGACAGATAAGGCACTATTCAGGAACGGAGCTCATGATCCCAGTGCTGTAGTGCTAACCACTAAGTCACCACATGACTGCTGTCAAGTGTTCGATTGTGAGAGTGAATGCCGTGTTTAGTCTTCACTGTCATCCGTCAGTTACACTTGCCCTGGAGCAGGTGCAGACCTTATGTCACAAAATAAGTGTAATTCTGCATACGGATCCACTTGAATTGCCACATCTGCTTGGTAACTCCTTTATTGTACATTGTTTACGTTCTTCCGCCCCCAGGGCCGGATTAACCATAGGGCTAACTAGGCTACAGCCCAGGGGCCTATGGCATCCAGGGGGCCCTTGAAAGTGCTCAGCAGCGCTGTAGTCTCCTTACTGAGGAGATCTCGTGAGTCTCACTCTCACTCTCACGAGATCTCCTCAGTAAAGAGCATACAGCGCGCCGAAGAAGGAGGTAAGTGCCGGGGGAGGGGGGAAGCGGGGGCGCGGGCAGCTCGGATCATGGGGCCTCCATTCCCTTAATCCGGCCCTGTCCGCCCCTTTCCTCCTCTGTACCACCGTTCATATCGTAGGTGGTAGTGTCATTTGCGTTTGAGAATTTATTGCATGCAGTTGCTTTCATTGGCATAAGGTCCATTTGTGGGCAAATGGACCTTATGAGACGCACATGTGAAAGATTAACCTACATCTTTCAAGTAAACAGTCAGCATTTTTTTTATTTTATTTCCAACCTAATGACACAATGGCATCCACCTGCATTGGTCTTATCATCATCATCAGCTATTTATATTAGAGATGTTCGGGCTTGGTTTTCTGTTAAACCGAGCCCACCCAAACTTAGGGTATCAGAGTAGGCTCGCGAGCAGGCTTGGTACTTTCGAGCATCCGCGGAACTCCATTAAGGCAAAACATCATTGTTGCGTTGTCGGATCCCGTGGGTTGTGGATTCCATAAGTACCTCCTCAGTAGATACAGCGCCATTGCTCACACAGAAACAGGGGGAGTAGTGTCTGTAAATGTTTTACATGGAATCCCCCTATCACTTTTGTTCTGCTTAGACTTCTTCCATTTTGGTCCTGTTTAGCTGCCGTGCCTCATGATGTTTCACAGATATAATTCTATGAAAGGCTGCTATGAGAAGGCAGCAATGTACAGAGAGAGACACACATACAGGGATTAAAGAACAGATTGATAAAAGGTGAAACAGTTATATGCCAGTGAGAAAAAGGTGGGAAGTGTGATATGGAGTGAGAGTAAGTGTGAGGTGGAAGGAGAAACGTAAGAGTGTTTTCAAACCTTGGTAAGGTGATTTAAAGTGTATATATAAACATGTTTAACTGTATTCATATGCTTTTTACATTTATGTGGTTTTGAACATAAATGTTATTCTATCTGTCCATAAACTTACTTCCACATATCATAAAATAAATACTATACAGTATATTGACATTGTCAGATCTTTAAAATGGGTTTATGTTGTTGTCATTATCTGTCATTGTTTTAGTATGAAGCAAATTTGTTTGTGTGGTACTTTGTTTTGCAATTGGAAGAAAAGGGAGACCTAAAAATTTCCTACGGAGCCAAACATTTCTAGTTACACCCTCGGGTGTCATTATCCTGCATTTAAGAACCCTAATAACAAACAATACTCCAAATGTATGTCTCTTATTTAAATACTTTCATGTAAATTAGTAGCATTTCTATATGAGTTTCTGTTTTCTATATACTGTTTATTATCAGGTGCAATTAAAATATAATATTAATTATTTACACTGATTGTGTTCAAAAATGACCTTTAAGACAACTTTCTGATTTTTGTATTTTACCAATGCTTAGGTTTTCCTTTTATCAGCTGTAAATGAGTTTAAGTATATTTTGGATGTTAAAATCAAAGACTAAATCAATTATGTGCCTTAGTTAATTAGCCTGCAGAATGTCCCCCGAGTCCTATTAGAAGTGATTTGAGGTATATGTATTATAGGGTCACATCTACTGCAATAACGAATACAGATTGGTGCAGTTCCATAATGATCTAGTTATACTTTAAAAAAGGAAATGGAAGGAATGATCAAAAGGACTGAGAAATTGCAATGTTAATTATGTAACACAAATGAAAAATCTTTAACTCTTATAAGAATAGATATGTGAAATGCAAAAAAAAATACACTACTAGCAGAATATTGCATCATTCATACTACATGTTTCCTGAAATTAAAGACAATTAAGGTAATTTACAAATAGCAGAATATGAGGTCATGCAGCGGTTTTTCATTTTTTGCAAATGTGTCTTAGTGTGACATTTCACACATAGCAAACAACAGGACTACGTTCTGGATTTTGGATGACCTTTTGTGAGTTTATTTTTAATATCAATGTACATATTACTACCAAGATATTTATATCAACTTTTCTGTTTTTTCTCCTATTGTGACGCTCAGATTAACCTTATTCACACATTAAATTAAATATGAGAGAAAGTGGATATCAGAACATATTACATATTTTACTTTTAATTACATTGGTTAAAATGCCTGTATAAATGTGCTTTTTCACATAAAGCTTACTTGGAAGGTGCTAAAGGCACCCCATTGACAATATATGCTAAGGCTTAGTTGCAAAACCTCAGAGGAAATTTAAACAACCTTCTTTGTGAAGGTCACGGTTCTATGGCCCCTTTGCTAAGCAGCGGATGCCTCATAAATGTGTCTTCTCCAGTCCTTGAATTGCTGCGAAGATCCCCCTGGTGGCCTTGGTCTGCAACAATATCTGGTCTTTTTTGCCCCGGCTAGCTGGTGAGTATGGGCAAATGATAGCAGAGTACACAGGTGTTTAACACAGTTCAAGACATGGCTGGGAATGCTTGTGTGTTTATGGTGCAGTAGTGCCAGTCAGTTCCACCAAATGTAAAACTCTATTATAGCTTGACTTCCTCCAGCACAATAAGCATATCGTTGCAAGGGTAAACATATGGAGAAAATTGCATGACTTCTCCTGCACATTTCTTAAGCAGTTCATAAAGCTCTATCAATGCCTCACACTCTGGTGTCAGTCTCTTAACAAATATCAATTATACCCAATCGTCATTAGGTTACATATCAGCTGCTGTTGCTGGGAGCAGACACATCACACAGGTTTCTCAGCTTCCGATTGCACACTTCTAATTTTCTAGGTACTTGTCTCTTTTACAACCGTATCTTAGCCACACTGCCTCTATACAGTGGCTCCACCTAACTATAGGAGCACTTCTCAGGGTGCTCTCTGATTGGGCTCTTCTTCTGTTACACACAGCCTCACTATCTGAAATAGCTCACTTAAATAGCCATTATGCCCATTGCAATAGATTCCCCATTTGGTATGGGGGCACTTTCAAAGTAGCTATCTTCATGGGAGTGCTTGGTGCAAGGGGCTCTCAATCTTCCTCATATAATTTCCTGTGGTGTCAGATATTAATTATTTAGTGTCTGTGGGGTACCTCTGAAGCTTTTTAAAAATAAAATGTTTAAAATCCCCTCCACTTCCACTCTTCACCACCAATGCCTGTGTCTTCCTTGCATCTGACCAAAAACAAGCACACTGGCATGCAGTTTGAATGACAATCTGACCTACTCCTCTATTCATGGCTTGGAGAATACTAACTACCATGAATAGACAGGGTGATAAGAATTTGTAGTTCCAACTAAGCCTCCCTCTGCTTTGTACCATTTAGATAGATGTAGGAAAATCTCTAGGTCTAGGTGAGGATCTGGAAATTAGTCTTTTAGTTTTTGGCGAAAAATCCCTTTAGTAAGTTGGTGCTTATTCAAAGTATTGCTTAACCAAAGCAATATTCTTGCTGGCATACCTCCTTCTCTGGCATACTTCCCAACATGTTTGCCACTGGCAGTGGGTCGGGGGGCATCAGTGGGTCATGGCCACGTTGTGATGGGGGCTTTGTCATACCACTAGAGGGCTGCATAGTGCTCTAAAGTGCTAGGCTGCCCATTAGATACCACCCTTCCCCCAACATTCTCACTGGCAATATAAACTTATCCCTGAGCGGAACAGTGGGACAGAGCCCTAAAGTCGGAACTGTCCCTCAGGTATGCTCTGTGGACCATTGAAGCACAGTCATTCAAAACCAAGGTATTCTGCAGTGCTCATTAGGTACACTTTGTAAACAGTATACAGTATAGTATAGACAATTTTTTTTTTTAATACAATTTATATTTCTGAAATTATTTATATTTCCAGTGATATTGGGGAATGTATATGCTTGTGACACTATGCAAGTTTTTGAATTGCTATGGTTATTTATTTTCAAAATGCAGTAATTTATAACTCATGAGTTTACAATGAGATTAATTACTAATTCGCTGTCAAGTGTCACTTCTGCTGAGGTTAGTCTCTCAAGTGAGACATGATTAAAGACCTTATAACAATGTTAAAAGGTATCACATTAATGTAAATATGTTCCTCCCTTCCTGCAGCTAATTCTATATATTTTACTTTATTCAGCTAGTTAAGTTTCATTGTGCCACTTTTAAAGTACAATATTCTCCCAATCTAGCCCTTGGACCAAAAAATATTGTGCACTCCTGATGTACCTCATCATGTTTGAAAGCCGTATCACTAATACATTTTCTCTGTTTCCTACATGAATATGCAATGAACTATTGGGGCAGGATGATCTGCCTACTGTCTATCTACCCTGAGCCAAAAGGAAGGTAAACCATCAATATTGTGATGTTTGCAAGTCCCAGTATGAACATTATATTTCATTGATTATATCAATACTATTTGTTTTTATCGGTGGGGTTTTATGGAACAAAGTGACCAAGAACGTCATTCATTACTGATTTTATCTGCCGTTTTTTGCGGATCTTACAAAAATCTTCTCTGTGCATGCCCAGAAACAGGAGTTAAGAAGGAAAATCCGTTGTGTAAGACAAGATTTTCTTAACTTAAGATGAAAATCCTTCTTAACTGTACTTAAGAAGTTCTCCCAACACTTAAAAAAAAAGGGTTGGGAATGGGAGGGGAATGGGCGGAGATCATACTGAGTTAAGAAAAGTAGGCGTTTACCTCAGGATCCATTGGATACTTAAGAAGAAATTCTTTGAGTTTTATCTTAACTTCTTACTTAAACATAAGGAAGACTGGGGTCATGTTTAAGTCCAAAGCAGCTATAGCAGCAGTGGTGAATAACAACACTAAACTGTTCAAAAAGCATTGTTCGTTTAAAACACTCACAACTAAATACACACAACATACATACATCTTTATACACTTCACTTTTTATATATTTTTTTTATTTTATATTAATATCAAACAATAAAAAATGTACTCTTTTGTCAAAACAACCATGGTGGATGTACAATTGTAATAAATTGCAATGTAAAGTGGTTGATGTGTAATAACTAATAGTTAGTCTATACCTTTTTTGATATTGTAAAAAAAAACGGCTAATAATACACTAATAATAATATGAACGGCATAACAGGTCAATTTGTTAAAATTGTATAAATAAATTGTGAAAACTTAAACCAAGCATACTCTTGTAAAAGGGACACATAGGAAATCCACAAAAGAAGAATATGTAAACTCCACAGAGATAAGGATGTGAGTGAGGATTCAAATTCAGGTCCCTACTGTTGAAAGGTGGATTGTCTAACTACTAAGCCAACATGCAGTGGAAACAATATGTGAATGATATAGACTAGAACGAAAAGCTGAGCATGAACTTCTCTAATAACAAGCTTTTTTTCTTTAATTCAATAATTTTTATTAATGTAAATAATTATACAATGAAATATTATAGCCCTAAATCCTTGGTGCACAGTTTAAATATTTGGCTATCAAAAATTTGTTGATATATAGTATAATAATAATAATTGGACTTAAAATGGTCATTTGTTTTTCTTTTTTTTTTGGCATTTAAGTTATTTTTGCTTTTACCTGTGGATATTTTCTATTTGTTTGGATTCAATTTATTTGGAACAGTTGCTTGTCTGTCTTGTACCTCTACACAAATTTCACCATGCAATATGGGAATATTCCACAAAATGGGTCAGGACTTGAACTCAGGACCCCACTGATGGAAATTGGATTGTCTAACCACTAAGCCAACATGCAGATTGAGCATTACATACATTATATAGACTTGAATGTCAAGTACCATGTTTGAAAGTGCTCTTAGGTAAAAATAAATATGAGTACATAAACCATCAACTAAACCTATAGTTCTCCAAAAAAAACATGCAACACAACACGGGCACTACTACCAACATGAAGGTTTAAGGTTAAACAATAAAGAATTACTCAAACACATTCTTTTATTGTCCGACATTAAAAATGTATCATGTGTACTTTGGATTTGTAAATAACTGTAAAAAATTCGAATTTAACGGCTAATACTTTGCAAACATAAATATCCATGCAAGATGCAATACTATAGACAAGTCAAACACCAAACTATATACTGGTGCACTCTACTATAAGTGACACATTGGAGTAAACCCACAGAAACATGGGATATACAAAGTCCACACAGATATAGGCATGATTGTGGATTCGAACTCATAACCCTACTGTTGCCAACTCATTTGTCTAACCGGAAAGGCATACTTTAGATTGAAACAAACATAGAACACAGGCACTAGTGGCAACATAAAGTGTTAATGAGCATAATTAAATGAACAATTGCACACACCTTCTTAGTAACAGACATAACGAATCATGTTTTGGGTACTAAAATTAAAATATGAAAGTCTATACTAATGCATTTCTGTATTATTCGCAATCAGAAATAAACACAAACATTTTTTAATCAGTATAACAGTAAACAACAGATTTCTGTAACCAGCGTTGCATATACCCAGCATCAGATCTCATCATCTGATACCACAGTGGGCCATACACCTGCATATAGTTGTCTCATTACAATCTACTTTAAAAGACTGCTTCCTGCACACTTGAAGTTGATTAGGACTCTATAGTGTATTTTTCTGGTGTAGCTTTGCATAGTAGTCTTTTATTTGTATTGACAGTTATATTTTAGTTCACTTTTTTATAGACACTTTAAACATATGTGTTTGTAAGATATTTTATGTCAAACAATAATAGTGCATCTCTATTTTCATATGTAATATGCATTTTAATGTGTGTTGTTTGTCTTATAAATTTTGACCCAACTTTTCTAATTTTTTTGTTAGTGGGAAGTGTTGTAAAGCTTTTCAATCTATTATCTATTAAGATGATTCTTATGTGTTTTGGCACTTTTCCCATGTTGCATGTTTATGCAACAGATCTCCAGCACTCCTGAAACTGTGGAGGCAGGCCACTTCAGGTTCCACACTGATTTGCACGGTAAAATCTTTTTCTAATATGGTTTATATCACACTTTTAAAATTCTCTAACATCCCAAAAATGCAATTTTTGTTTGATAAAAGTAAAGGCCTGTCTCATTTTTTTAAACATATACCAATGCATGCACCAAACTGTTTGGACTTAAACAAATGTTTACCTTTGAAATCTGCAAATTTGAAAAAAGCCTGTAAGGGCTGCCTCTGCCCGTGCTGAGATTATTAGATGTGACTTTTATAGCCATAGCACTTAGAAAAATAATGATGAAGCTTGATTGTTAGAGTTTAGGTTAAAATAGACCAAACAAAAGCCTTTCATTGATGTACTACCAGGCCTTAGCAGGGACATGTCTGCCTCACCTGAACAATATTAAGTAATTAAGCACAGTCTGTTAATCATATATCTGACTCACTATGTAAATTTTATTTTCTGCCCAGGTAAAGTGCATAAACTAAGTGTTGTGTGTTTATTGATTTTAAGGTACTGATTTATCAATATTTTCTAATGGAGATACCTTATATTCTCTTTCATTTTGAGGATAAGTGAGAAACAGTCACCATTTTAGTAAATAGCTACATGTTTGTAATTTATTCCAACATAATTTATTACCCAGCTGTCAGCTGGAACACAAAGTAGGTGTGACAAGGATCATTTCATGGAGGAAAAAAAAAGACATGAAGGAGTTACCTTTTGCAGCATGTAAGTATCTATAGTTAACAAAGTTATTCATTTTAGGTTATTTGGAGACCTACATTACAGTTAAGTCAACAAATTGTACACACCTATACTTTCAAGCTGTAAAATCTGCAAATTACGCACAGTTAAGTAATAATGTGTTTCAAAATGGCCTAAGGCTGATATCTTTTTCTCTAATATTTAAACAGATAACCTGCCTACATGACCTGCCCTGCAACACCTCTAAACAATGGTATAAAACCAACATGCGTTTGTTTGTTTTTTTTGTTTGCAAAGTAGTTTGTATTTACAGGTTTTATTTTGATTATTGCAATTGTGTTTATAAATAAATATTAATATTTTATTTTTGCAATACTCATTCTCCTGCTACTCTCTGCTGCTGTGAACACTGTTGAATATCCTCTTCTCCTACACATCCTTGACTCCATTGTCCATATAGACACAGTTCTCTCCTGGGTCACTTCCTACCTCTCTAACTGCTTCTGTATTATACCCACCTCTGGCACATTCTCCCTTCCACTCTCACTCTCTTGGGGTAGTAATTTGGTCATTTGGCCTCCAATACCACCTCTATGCTGAAGAAATGTACATTGCTTAACCTGACCTATTTCTTTCTGTACTATCTGTTGTAAACCACTGCCTTTCTGTATTCTCCCATGGATGTCACAACGATATCTAAAGCTCAACAGGTTCTAAACCGAGCTTATTATTGTCCCTCATGCCATAGTCACCAACTGGCCTCCAATCTCACTCACTGTCAATAACACCATTATACCCTCAGTGTTGCTTAAAAATGAAATCCTCAGTAAATTTGTGATGATTATATCAGGATTCCATTAATAAAGCATAACATAATTATAAAAAAAACATTTGTACAGACAAATGTCCCACAAAGTTAAATATTATACGCTCTGAGTCTTAGGCCATTCATAGTAATAGATGTCAGCATGCACATAATACTGTGAATGTGACCTGTGGGCCACAATCCTTTTTGAAAGTAAAACATTGAAATAAATAAAAAATGCTCCTTGCCCTAAGCAAGTTGCATTTGAAGAGATACATATAAAATATGACGTCAGATTTATCATTGTAGTAGAGCATGTATTAGATCACGTTAAAATGACAGAGTAATAAAGAAGCTAATAAGTCTTTGTGTGTTACATGAAAACAAACCATTACTTTCCTTATTAGCTAAATATTATCCTAATACTAGCCCTTGCAAAAACAAAACATAGGCTGGTTTGGTCAAAGTTCCTCTTGTCTTCCTTTTATTAATGAATAAGGGCCACAAGGTGCACACAGACGTTACGGCCATGCTTGGTATTCGAACTCCTGACGCCAGTGTTGTGAGCCAGAAGTGCTAACCACTAAACTACCATGCAGATCTTAACTGGCATATATTTTTGGGTAATAAGGAAAAGTGCTAATATCTAGCTCTTACATCTGTTGCACACATGATATATTGCTGTGCTTCTCGCTCTAGTCTATAGACTGTATTCATATTTTCAAATGAATGTTGCCTTAGTGGTTAACCAATCCACCTTCCAACAATGGAGTCATGAGTTCGATTCCTGCCCTTTATCTGTGTGGAGGTTGTATGTACTCTACTATGTATCGTTTATGGAAGAGTACGCTACGCATTTTGTAATGTCAATAACACCAAAAATTTAGACTACACTATTGTTTATTTTAATGTTCATGTTTATTTATGCTATTTTGAGATGAATTTGCATTTACATTCTTAGTTCAAATCAAACACATTACACAATCTTTCATGTAGGTGAATAAGAAATTGTGTTGCTTTAGCTGATAAACACTTTAAAGTCATTTGTACCAGGTTATATAAACATGTAAGTGTTAAAACAAATAATTAGTATAAAGGTCCTAAATATGATATTCCGATTGTGTTTTTACATGTGTAAACAAAACCTTTTGCACCTTCCAGATTTGCCATTAGGTAATACTTTCTTATCTTTAAATAAGTAGTGGATCTTAAGATGAGCTAATTGCTTAAGATCCGCTGCATCTTATTTTCAATTGCCTAAGAGACTTAAGGTGGACGTGTCTTTGAACTTTACGCTCCTTGTTGAATTGCAAATTTCTTATCTTTCTTTCTTAAAATACTCATTGCAACTTCCGCATAAGATCGGTAATGATTCAGACTCCAACTCATTTAGGGAACCATGTCATTTTGTGAGGAATATTAAAATTTGCTTATGCTATTTCCTCTTCTGATTAATAATTTCCTGTTTCATGTGACTTGTCTTTTTTCTAGTGGCTTTAATTAGTCAAAACATTTACCAACTTAAATGCTATTAAATGTTCAGACTATATGAACTAACAATATTTGCCTAAATAAGTGTACGGAAAGCAGCAGCCAGGTACTGACACTTTCAAGTTAAGTTAAATCCTGATACATTTTTCCACCTTTTCCTTATTACCTTTTAATATAAAGTATTGTACTTGTAAAAATAATATAATATAAAAATAAATGAAACAATAATATGTCTTCCATCAGCTAAGCCAAAGGACAGATAGATGTGCAATTACATGAATAATAATGTTTCTTTAGAGTAGATATTGGCAGCTTGAATAAAACTATGTAGAAAGCACACAGGATTACAGAAAAAAATATTGACATCTACAGTTATATTTTAAATCTGTTCAGATAAATTTTCACATTGTTCCACATCTGGCAACAAAATATTTCAAGTTTCACCAGCAGAATCTGGAATTCAGTGATATCAGCTCTACTCAACCTCCCACACAGAAGAATGAAGTGATGGCCTCTGCCGCAGCTCTACTCATGGGGACATATTCAAGCCTAAAAAAATAGCCGTGTAGTGTATCGGAACGGCCGTGAGACACTACGTGGCAATTTTCTTTAGTGAAAATAACACTAACTTTTGCTCACGCCCAATAGAGTTGCGAGCAAAAGGAAACTCAATTTGCATAAAATTTTGCAGTAATTTTGCTCACCTCTATTGACACCTAAAAGTGAACAACATTCACCGCCTCTCTCAATGCCTTGGTTTGTCTGTAAACAGGAGACCTGGTTTTTACTTCAATGCTATTTCCATCTTGTTAAAATCCCCTTCCCAAACACCTACTTTACTACTTATAGACCTCTTCTGCAAACAACTGGTGACTAGGCAGGTAGTGGTGTCAGATTTTAACAAATTTTTATGGAATTTAGGATCTGCTTCTTCTAAGTTCTAGTATACACCTGAAGAAAAGGGGAGGAGCCTCCCTGAAAATTCTGTTTTTCTGTGAGCAGGTCAGTGATGTAATAAATGAGCTCAAATTAGCATATAAGACTTTAAGTGTGGCCGTCTCTGTATGGTTTGTAGCCCAAATCATTTATTGATCATTTTGCATGGTTGAGAAATTCAAAGGATTCCTGTACTTGGGTGTACCGCTATCATTTAAAGTGGTGATTGAGGATATGTACTCAGATGTAGTACATAGGTCATCCAAACTCTAAAACAGGTATTAGTATACATATTATTTAACTGCAATAAATCTATTTTTTTTACATTTAATTTCATCATAGTTATTATTAATTATCTTTTGAAAGAATAAAACACAAAAACATATTTTGTTTCATAAATGAGTACTTTAAATTTTGTGCTCTCTTAAAATATGTGCCAATGTGTCTATTTGTCCAACGAACACATTTCAAGGTTTGCCACCACTTTTCTGCCCTTTGTAGCATTTCCGTAAAAGTCAATTGTGGAGTGGCAGAAGCATCAAACAATCACATCAAAGTCTAAACTTTTTTACCGCTATTGCACATTGCTGTTCTTCACCAACTATTTCATGGGTAGATTACTGAACAAATGACAGTCCTGTGATAAGTGGCAAAGAGCACTGATAAACAAGAAACTTTAACTCTAGCATCGATGATTAGGAGAACAATGAGGAATGAAGTCTTGATGTAGACACACATGAAGGCTTGGGGGTACATTCATCAAGCTGTGGGTTTTAAAGTGGAGATGCTGCCTATAGCAATCAATCAGATTCTAATTATCATTTATTTAGTAGATTATACAAAATGACAGCTAGCCCACAAACGCTAGACTGGGAACTATATTATTATGACACCCTACAATAGATGCAACATATGTGGATATATGTGCAATATATTCATATATATATATATATATTCATATTTTCTGGCCTCACTACATCAGGGCAGGACATATAAGAGGGTGCGGGGACTGCTAAAGCAACAGTAACTCTCAAATAACATGCAATGTTAGCTTTTACCACTCTGACATCACATTTAGTAAGAGGGAAAATAGGTTTTCACTTTGATACATTGGCAATATAATCTATCACACAATTTAGAAAGAAGACACCTATATGGAATGAATTACCGTATTTTTCGCTCCATCAGACGCACCTGACTATAAGACGTACCTAGTTTTTAGAGGAGGAAAACATACACTGGCCCCTTCACTCACACAAAATACACTGGCCCCTTCACTCACACAAAAAACACTGGCCCCTTCACTCACACAAAAAACACTGGCCCCCACTTTCACTCACCAACACACATACACTATATTAACACACTGATCCCCACTCTTAGACACACATGCTATGTTAGCACACTGGCACGCACACACACACACTATAGCCTGTAGCCTCCAGCACACACACACACACACACTATAGCCTCCAGCGCACACATACACACACACACACACAATAGCCTCCAGCGCACACAAACACACTATAGCCTCCTGCACACACACACACACTATAGCCTCCAGCACACACACACACACTATAGCATCCAACACACACACACACACACACACTATAGCATCCAACACACACACACACTATAGCCTCCAGCACACACACACACACAAACTATAGCCTCCAGCACACACACTACAGCCTCCAGCACACACAATATTGAGCTTTCCCCATAACTTACCTTATTCCCTCCGCGCACGATGTCTTCAGCACTTCTCACATGGGGCGGTACCTGTCATGTGGTGCACGTCCCATGTGATAGCTAGGTCCTCACAGATAGGCGAGGGGACTGACGGATCAGGAGGATCCGCAGCCTAACCGGGACCCGCTTCTCCACGCTGGAACTGTAAGTTTTCTTCTTTCTTGCTTTCTGGCTTGCAGTAGTCGCTCCATAAGACGCACACACTTTTCACCCCACTTTTTTAGGGGGAAAAAGTGCGTCTTATGGAGCGAAAAATACGGTAATTAATTGGTTCTACTAAATATTAGCGTTGGCCAAGGTTTAATGCAGTAGCAGGGCACATAAGCAAAGGTATGGAACACTTTATATTGAGTGACCGGAAATATACATCTGCTAAAACAAAACCCTGCAAGTGCATATACAGAAATGGTAGGCAGATAATGTTACAACAAAGTGTAAAAATAAAAATGATATGCCTAATGTCCTGTTAAAAATGTCATAGATTCAAGAAGGGCATTCACCAGTGAGAGCGAAGACATCTAAACACCAGGGAATAATTAATAATGGAATTATATGTTTGACATACTATACTCTGTGGTAATTATATTTTAATCAAACTAATGATTTTATAATTAGTAATACTACCTTGAGACTGCTAAAATGTCAGGCTAGTACCTTTCAATAAAAATAAAATCTAAACGGAAGCATGAACTGCTCTTTTTGTTGCGTAGCACTTATTACACAATTAAGTTTCCTATTTGAAAGGGCACACGTCAATCGTTTGTTTTACTACACATTTGAACCTCTGGTATAGTATTCCAACTAGAAAGTGAATTTTTTTCTGCATGAAACTATACTTTAACATTCTTTATCCAACCTTTAATGGAATTTAGCTAAGTTCTTCAAACAGTATTATTCATATGCAAATATTCCTATCCTTTATTTAAACATTATACATGGTTTATTATTTTGTGCCTGTACTATATAGATTTGCAATTAAAATGAAGGCTATTTATTTTTTTCTGCTTCACAGAATTAACAGAAAAAAAGAAAAACATAAGTGAAAATATATTTGAATTTATGTGAGATGATTGTTTTAAAGGCAGTAGATAAACAGCAATCTTAATAATATGCAACTAAAGTTACTTGAATGTTAATATAATGCACTAAAATGTTCTATGACTTTCCTCTCACCACTGATTGCCGCTAATCACTGGGGTGCTTTTCTAACCAGCAATCTTCCGGCAATCAACTGTGACCAGGGTAGAGTTGAAGCCCAGCTGTGTTCAGTGTTGATCAGTAGTGAGTCATGGTGTTCGCTGTCATCTTACTTTTACTAAACTGTATTATACACTGTCTAGCTGCTGTAAAATAAATAGCAAAACAATCATTTAAATAAAAGTGATCCTGCAGTTTAAAGCTGGAAAGTCTAAAGGAGTGTGGAGCTGCAGGATAAATATACATAGTTAATTGTCATGCTCCT
Organism: Mixophyes fleayi; assembly: GCF_038048845.1. Lineage (NCBI taxonomy): Eukaryota > Metazoa > Chordata > Amphibia > Anura > Limnodynastidae > Mixophyes > Mixophyes fleayi. The sequence goes on from NC_134402.1 coordinate 72,739,943, forward strand.
TCCTGCACTGGTGAGACACCATAAAGTACATTTTCCACAGCATATTGGCAGAGCTCTATTTCAGTCTCTCTCTATTGCAGCAGGTGCTATGGAGAGCCCACCAACTGTTGCTGGAATTGAAGCCCTATAGAAATGTTTAAACTGTTCAAGCAGGTTTAAACTTCAAATTAAACAGTCCCAGTTTAAAGAACTAGAACTGGTCAAACCAATCTAGAGAATAGCAAAGTCTTAAATTCGAAGTCCAAACTCAAAGTTTAAATTCAACGTTCATGTACACAGCTTGCAACTTTTAAACTTGCAGTTTAAAGATGTTAAAATAAACTATAAAATTATACTTTTTTCAAACTTGAGAACAGTAGGCGTTCCCTCTGTGCAGTTAAGGGAAACTGACGTCACTCATGCCTCAAATCCTTGACAAAAGTTAGGGAAGACCAGGGTCATGTTTAAGTCCAAAACAGGTAGCTAAAACAACTATTAAACAACGCCTTTAGAAGCATACTTTGCGTATAAAAACCACAACCAAGTATGCAAAACAAACATACATATTAATACAGACATTTTTTTATTTTTTTTTAAAAACAAACATTTATTTGTATACATACATATATTATATGTATTAAGTGTCCCATTACTGTGTTTGTGTGAAAGAAGCCTCTTTTACTCACAGACACCTTTCGAATAAATGCTACTGCCAAGTGTAAGATGTTTACTGATATTTTGGCCCTTTGGGTTAAAATCGGAACTGCCGGAATGGTGGCATTAGTTAGCTTCATATAGCGCCCTCTGCTGCTTACTGGGTCTTCAGTAAAGAGGCCTGGCTTTTATAGGACTCTATACTGCAGTTCAGTATGCTAGGCAGATATCTTCTGTACTATCACTCCCTATCCATTCCGGGGGCCTGAATGGAGTGCACACTCATTCCCCATTCATTCCAGGTGCCGGAATGGAATGCATACTACAATTCCCCATTCATACCGGCAGCTGGAATGGAATGCACACTCATTCAACATTAATTCCGGCAGCCGGAATGGAGTGTAGCGTGCATGGTAAAAAAAAAAAAATACTTTTTATTCTGGCACTAACATTCAACGTTGCCATAAATATTGTTTTTAAATCTATTTAGAATTACAACAACCACCATTATAATTACTGACAATGTCAAATGGCTAATGTGACAGCTGTTGCGAATTACACGCATGCTTTATGCGACTTTAACCAGAGTGTAATCTGACCCCAGGAACATTTTTAATATCAACACAAATATGGCAAGGATATTAATGATCCCTCAGAGACAAGAGCATTGGTGAGGACTTGAACTCAGGCTTGCAGGCTTTGAAGGTAGAATAGCTAACTGCTACGCCAATGTACAAGTGATGAAAATAACATATCAAGGAAATGTAATAGAACGAAAAGCTGACCACCTACGTGTATCAGAAGTAGATTTCCTTTCTACTTTGTTAAAAATGACAAATAGAAATATTAAACACATACAAACCACATTACAAACCACTAGAAAATACATCCTCAGGCAGACTTTGGAAGTTGAATACATTAGTAAAGTTTCCGTCTGTTGCTGCTGGTGATTTCATTAGTGGCCTTTTATTTTGAGGGAGTTAGAGGTCATGTGAATGTGTTCAAAAGAATTGTTGGCCGTTTAAAAAGCAAAACTAAATATGCACAACATAAAAATATATCAATACAGACATTTGTGACTATCTTTTTACAACAAAAAAAACATTTATTTGTACTTCTATATCTTACAAACGTTCCATTAGTATTTGTAATTCACAAATACCTTTTTTACCTTACATACACCGTTCTAATAAATGCCAATGGAAATAACAAGATGTTGGATGTTATTTTGGCCAATTGCGCTCATTCATTAATTGCTGTAATGGTGGAAGGGTGGAATTAGTTCACTCAATATAGCACACTCTGCTGCTGAGTGGGCCTTCAGCAAAGAGATTTCCGTTTACAGTGTGCAAAGGTGCATTCTCTAACCGCTACAACAACTAGCAAGTGAATCTACAAATGTTGACACTTGCAAAAATTGAATTACACACTATAGCAACCTTATCTACTTTACCCATGTTTTGTGTTTATACAGATAATGGGAATTAATTCACTACAAAGTATTACAGATGGCACTCAGTGGGATATGCACTGTATCCCCTGCCTCACTATTGAGGATGGTGGAGGCAGAATACAATGATATCACAGGATACGTTCACGGCTTACAAGCATCAATAATAACACGGGAGAAAGCAGTAGTGCTGCAACGTAGTATATTGAATGTTGGTACAACAGGAATATATATATATATATATATATATATATATATATATATATATATATATATATATATAGTCAGAAATGAATACACGGCAATTCATAGTAATGCAGACACAATTCACATATGCTACATCATAGTCGGTAACCCTTGGCAACAGCATGAGATTAAATGATATACAGTTAAACATAGTGGTGATAAACAAGAACAGTAGGATTCAATAGAGAACCACACAGCAGATGAATGTGAGTCACTGGTACAGCATACAGTCCAGAGTATTAAATAGAACTTAGCTGATCCGAGAGTAGAGATGACTCAACATAGCAGGTGGTACTGGAATAGCTGATTCTTATTAAGTGAAGCAGTAAGCGTTAAACATCACCCAAGGACTTGGATGAACACTGACACATGCAGTAGAATGTTGCCTAGAAGTAGCAGAGACGTGAGTAGTATCTGAATCATGCATGGAACTACAGGTAGCAGGATTTGTTGTAACTGCAATGGTAAGTTCGCTGTAGTATGGAGCAACTGAACAGAGACACGCAACTTGAGCCCAAGTACTAGCCACCGGAACAGTAAGTAGTTCACAATAACAGTCCAGTAACCAGGTAACAGCAGAGTAAGGATAACCTGTGTCAGACGTGGAACTACAGGGGACGGGTTACTTGATAGTAGCTCTAACAGTGAGATGCAGTGATCTTAGTCAGCCAGCAGTAAAGTTGAACCAATAGATAAAGCACAGGTTTAGCAAAAATTCACGATACTCGTTCACCGTGCAGTTGAATAGCGGAGAGAAGTTCCAGCTGGCAGGTGAACAGCGGTGAGGAGTTTGCAGCTTGTAGATGAACAGTGGTAAGTAGTTACAACTTGCAGGTGAACATCAGTGAGGAGTCTGCAGCTTGCAGATAAACAGCAGTGAGGAGTTTGCAGCTGGCAGGTGAACAGCAGTGAGAAGTTTGCAGCTTGCAGGTGAACACACAGAAGGAGAGGTATACAGCCAGATCCAAATGCAATCAGAATAACACGAAGAACAGGCAATGAGCCCACAACCTTGGGAGGTTAATATAGTGCTCCAAGACCAATGAGGTTCAGGGAGAGGTCCGGATCACAGTAACTAGGAACACCTGTGAAAGTAATGTCTCTGAAGCAGAAGCAAGCAGAATCATGGTTCTTAAAGGGAAAGTCGCAGTGCCGGCACCTGACTATGGGACCGGCGTGTGACAGTAACGTAATAAACAATAATTTTAAATTGCCATTTGACATGTGGTTCAAACATTTCTTTATCCATTTTGGACACTTTTGAGACAAAGGGGTATGCGCGTCATGTTTGAAAATACACCACAGTCATTAGTGGTTGATTCATAAAAGTGTTTGCACTCAACTTATTTGGGTCAGCTGAATTGCTGTCTTATTCCTGAAAACTCTGTCATGTTGCATTTATTATTAACAGCATGACGGATAACGTGCTATAAAATTTATAACCCTGGACACACACACACACACACATAAATAACTGTTTTACTAAAGCAGCAGGAGCAGCAAAGACTTCACAAAAAACAAGGAATGATTGCTTAATGTAGGCTCTTAAACCACTTTGTGCTTAGGGTTGACTTGTGGCCTTGAACTTTGGACCTTAGTACTTGTGGGTGGAATACCTAACGACTACACTATCGTCTACACACATAGTAAAGGTTTCCTACGGCACATATTTCAAGTAGACACTAATTAATCCGTAATATTGCCACAACACTAACAGCTAAGCTCATTAATTACATCTGTAATAATCGTTACAATCTAGACTTACCGTACATTGAATCCACTTTGCTAACATGGCAGCTGACTTTTAGACAAAAACACACTCAGTTAATTTGAACGCACCTGTGTGCTCGTAATGACGTCTGTCCGGCATACTCTCTGGCGTACTCACCGGCATTTAATTCACTAATTACAGTGGTAGTTAAAAATACCTCGCTTGAACTTCTGTGTTGTTGGGAGTTTCACAGTTCTGGGTAAGTAGACCGTAGATGGTCAAATGTTTCTTAATCTGCTGTATACTGTTGTACCTTGCTCAACACTCAGGATGTTTATTATTTAGCTAGGTGTTGGTGAGCTAGAAATAGAAATTGATGCTGAAAGGACTTAATGCTAGTGGTTTTTATGTTGAAGCTTAGTGGAAAAGTCTTTGATTAGCTGCAGAGTTTGAATCGTGAGCCCAGTGTGTATACTTAGGAAGCGGGCCTGCATAGAGACCTCTAGAATGTAGTGAAATGAATAAATATAATCCATTTACATTTCTTTATTTGTTACCTGTTTATCGGATCTGTATTGTGACTTTTGTCTGTTGACATTTGAATTTGAGAATAGCCATTTAGAGACAATATTGTCTGTGTGTGTGTGGTAAGTAGAAACCAGATATTGTTTATTACATAACTCTTTTTAAATCACTTTGCAGTAAGAATTGCCATGCTGTGGTATAGGTTGAGTTTAATTATTTGTGTAATCACTTTGTTTTAGGTGTTGGATTTTTGGGCAAGTTTAAAGATACATTAACACTCTTTATTTTGTGTTGCACTACCTTCATATTATTACACCAGATCAATTGTAATGTGTTTAGTGAAAGGTTATATGGCGATGGTAAGTATCACGTTTGCATGCACTTTGGTGGTGGTTCTATATCAATAGAAGCTGTTTGGTCAATCAATAGGTTTTGTTTTACTAATTATTATTTTTATTTTTTTTAAATCTACTTATGGACTGTCCTTTTCAACAAAAAAGCTTAAGGATGAATAACGACTAAATTGTAAGTATTGGTTGTCTCATTTGTGGCGAGGTAAGAAAAAGAAAAGAGTAAACGTTTCACCTAAGTGTTGGTTTGCAAACTCTGGTTTTTGCAACACATAGAGGCACTCCTGGAGTTGGACCACATTCTGTTTAATGAGGGGCCTGCTCCTCGGCCCCGTCCTAACCAGCAACTACGCCAACGTTGCCGTCCGAGGGAGCGCATCTTCAGGCCACGGGTCAGGCTCTTTGGGATGTCAGATGCGGAGGTTGTCCGTCGCTATCGGCTTCCTCCACATGTGATCTTGGACACCCTGCACATTGTGCAGTGTGACCTTGAGCCAATGCGTAACATCCCGACAGCAGTACCGCCTTTGACCAAACTTGTGGCGGTACTGCACTTCTGTGCTACTGGATCATTCCAGTGCACAGTCGGGGTTGTGGCAGGTATGTCCCAGGCGACCTTCAGCCATGTGCTGGAGGTTGTCCTGAGGGCGTTTCTGTCGCGGCTCCAGCAGTTTATCCATCTGCCACTCGATGAGGAGTCTCTTGTGCGGATCAAGCAGCAGTTTGCCACCATAGCTGGCTTTCCGCACGTCATAGGGGGCTGTAGATGGGACACATGTGGCACTGGTCCCGTTGAGTGGAAATGCTTCGATATTGATACACCGGAAGCATTTCCACCCAATAAATGTCCAGGCTATATGTGACCCGTCTCTCCATATTCGGAACCTGGTTGCGAAATGGGGTGGGGGTACCCATGACTTCTATGCGTTTCGTAACTCATGGTTGTGGCTCAGATTGCAACAGAGGCAAGGGGGTTTCAGACCACACGGAGATGCGTGGCTTCTTGGTAATTATTTGAAAATAATGGTTCTGTCAACTCTAAATTGTTAGTAATATTGTATGACAAATATCGATTTTCTAAATATAATATTGTACTTGAGATGTTACTGTTACACAATGTGTTATATAGTGCATGTGCCTTGTATTTATAGTTGCCGCTACTATAGAGTAATCAATGTTTAGAATCGTTTGATATTTAATGGTAATGTAGGCCTATTAGTGAAACAGACCTAATAGTAAAGGGTATGTGTCCTGTCAATAGTGTACACCGCCAGGTGTGTAAGTAATAGTTTGGTGTACATTGTAAATCTCCAATGTGGAATGACCTTTGTTTTGCGTACATTAATAGACATGGGTAGTTTTCATAGGATGCTAATTATACAGTATTATGACTTTGTAACCTTACTGTTTAGTATAGAATGAAGTTTGGACTCATATTGTATTATGTTAACATTATTTTTATTGCAGGTATAGTTGTGCTCTTAAATCGTATTAATCTTTGTCTTTCCTCTCTTCCTACATAGGAGACAATGCGTATCCCTCCTGCCCTTGGCTCCTCACTCCTATATTGAACCCACACACAGAGCGGGAGGAGGCCTATAACTCGGCTCATAGGGCCACCAGATCGGTCATAGAAAGAGCTTTTGGCGTTTTGAAGGCTCGCTTTAGATGCCTTGACCGGTCTGGTGGTGCCCTCATGTATGAGCCGAGGAAGGTGTGTAGGATCATCGCTCTGTGTGTGGTGTTCCATAATATTGCCATCAGGAGTGGGGCTCCAGGGGTCATGGACGAGGTTGCTGGGGTGGACAAGGTGGAGGAGGAGGAGGCGGAGGCGGAGGAGGAAGATCTTGTAGACCCCCCTCGTGAAGCAGTGCGTGGCTCCAACTTCAGGAGCTATGATGTTGAGACATATTTTTGAGGTAATGTATTTTTTACCACTTTCTATAACTTCACATTACAAAGCTCTGTGATGAAATCATATGCAAGCTTAGTCAAAGTAAGATTAACTAAGGCATGGTAAGTCAAAATTTTAATATTAATATACATGGCCTGGTGTGATAGTGGAATGTTTTACATGTGTAATAATAGGAAAAAAGCAATGCCAACCTGTATTTTAGCTTTACACTGTGTGTTGGAAGTATAGGTTAATGCCTCTAAGTTTAGCCTCAATGTCTTTTGCTAAATGCACCTTTTAATGTGTTAGATTTCATCTACAGGCTAATGTGGCTACATAATCGACCTTTGGTTGAAATGTTTTGTACAGTTTGCACAGTCCATACTTTGCACACTTGCTGCTTGTATTAGCTATGTCACAAAAGGGCCTAATGGTCTAGTATGTCTATGTCCCCTAGTGTCAAAATGGCCCTGCAAAATATTTAGATAGAAAATGTACCCTAACTCTGCTCATTTAGCCATGTGAGGTTTATAGGTTATTGATCAGCACATATAGTGTGGAGAAGTGCTCATTTCACACACTTTGTTTGTGTTTCTTATATCTACAGGCTGTTTATTACACTTGGCCTGGAGGGCTGGCCTTTGTGCCATTGCACTTTCCTTTGGAGTTGGTGGATGTTGCCATGGTGAAGGGTGTTGACAAATGTAAGTACTATAGTGTTACCAGCACTAAAATGTGACTGTCAAGTAAGTGTGCTCCATACAATAATGACGTTAGTAAGCCTGGAATGTGTGGGTGTGCAAACAAAACGTATGGCCATATGCTAGCTATGTTACGTTTGGTTTTGGGGTTTGTAATCATGTCAAATAGTACAATCTGAATCCAAAATATAGCTCAAACACACAAGCCATTATTAGACACTATTGTGTAGAATAGTACCTGATTGTTAACACAATAAAATACAGTGGTCAACTTCTTGATTAACAAGTCAACAACTAGATACCTAAATGCAAGTTAGTTGTGAGCTAATATTGCCATATTAAATGCTTGATTCACATTCAACAGGGCGCATTGGCGTGGATTTTGGAGTTGTGCAATTCGTGTCTCACTACATGTTGAAGTATTTCTCCAGAGCTCCAAACCTGCTTATGTCTCTCTTCAGTCTGGCCAGATTGTCATCTCTTCATCCAAGGAACTTTGCCACACACAGACCATTGACTTCTTTGCTATGTTTTTGTTAGCACGTTTGGATTCATATATGTAATAAATATATCCTATGCTGCAAATGTCTCAGCAATCTGTTGTCATGCAATTTTGTATGATTACTATAGTGCAGTGATTCCTCTTTGAATACACATAAATCCATATGTAGTGCTTTGCTAACTATTGTGGAATTGGTGTACTTGGACAATATATTGATTCAATGTGTGGTTCTTTTGTCCTTTGCCACAGACACACCATAGCCTACAAACACACTCTCTGGTGTTAATGTACAGTTTTTGAAAATGAGGTTAGTTTGTAGGTTTGTATGTGTGTTTGGTTGCTTAGTAGTAAATGTCTAGTACACTTTCAGCTTTTAGAGGCAACATGGTATGTGCATAGCAACATAGGCATTTTTAAATTTTTAACGTATACAAATTAAACTTAAATGTTAACGGAGTTACTTCACTACCAAGTTTGGGCCCTTGGCCAAACAGGATCAAAATCTTTCTCTTGTGCTAGTGGCACTTTGTTTCCAAGTGGCCCAACACCCACATGGCAGACACAAAACCCACACTAACAATCATGGGAAATGCGTTAGTGCCAGAAGCTAGTGGAGTCTTGCTACAAGGCCATATTAACATTATGTGTAACCCACCTTTGGGACAGCAGATAAACCAGTCTCCATCCTTTTCATGGTGTATTTACATTCACAAATATTTGTGATATGTAATACATCACCTAGATTGCTCATTGGTCCAGCCAGCCAAAGTACCGTTTCCAGCCCACACATGTACTACAAATTAGCACTAGTTAAATTAGTCTGAATACACACATTGTTAGGCAGCAGACACTTGACATGTTTTGTGCCCTTGACAATGAATGCTCCAAATAGTGTTTGAGATTAGCAGATTTTTGAATGTGGTGTATAAATGTGTAATTGTTTGTCCATACAATTTGCAGTTATATTGCCCTCTGAAAGTGCAAAGTATTTCAAAAAGCCACATTCCAGGTGGGTTTTTGCTTCAAATCATATATGTCAGTGTGTGTGTAAATAGTCGTTATGGATACTTTGTTGCATAATAGCAACTATGCCTGTTTAAACATGCTAGCAAATGTAAACAAATAATCCGTACTTTGAAAGTGTTATACATCACATTATTGTTATCTAACTTACATACTGACTCTTATTTCATGAGGCACACAAAATCAAAATGTATTTTTTTTATCCTTCAATCCAAATACTCATTTGCATGTCGTGCATTTGGACATGGCTTGAGCAAGGGAACTTCAAACCACAAATTAAAAATTTACGTGGATTTAAGATGATGGGCCCATGTTCAAATTCCTTTAAGAAAACCATCTTATCCAAGAGTGTCTGCCCTAGCACACATTAGTCCATTGACTGTTGAATGTCTGGTTGATATTGTAGATAATGTATAAATGGTTATGTGAGGCATCCTAGTTGATATTTTTAAAAATGCTGTTTGTGTGTAATGGGTACCTGTGTCTGTAATATAAATACATCTAAACATACAAAACTACCAATTAGAATATGTTGGCAGTTTTGTCAATTACCTTGCCCTTGCTTAAATGAAAGCAACTACTGTAAGGGTTCTAAAACAGAATGGCGTGGCCAGTATAAAAATGTATGAATCACAGTGTTCAGAAGTAAACAAACTCTAAGGTCAGTGTTGGAAATTAAGGTATACAGGCTTCCATATTGTATATAATTGACAGGGATTGGGGGGGATCAGACCATAGATATTTGAAAAAGCACTACTGGATAGTGCAATTTAGGAGACAAACCAGCTCTTGGACATCCATTACTAGGTGATGTAGATAATGTGTTGTCTACTTACTTTGATTACAGGGTGTGCTTATTTGCCGGAGGTAATAATATCCAAACTGGCATGTTTTTTTTTTTCATTCATACATTATTAGCCAGACACACAGCAAACATCTCACACAACACTACATACACCCTTATGTTGTGTCAAAAAACATGTGCCTAGTGCAATAAGGACAGGAATGAACATTGATCCAAGTGTTATGCTGAAGCCCAGCTGGTGTACCAGACACTGTGCATTAGCACTATTCTTAAAGGCTAATGTCTTTGTATATATATTTCAGTTGCCCATAATCATAACGGTACATATTTGTAGCTAACATTAATTGCCTAGTTGTATTGTTACAATTATTGTTACTAGTCATTTGGTGCCATTAGCACCTGTGATTTGTGGCTCCTTTGTGTCAGGTTAAATTTTTAAAATGCTAATTTTTCATTAATGGTGGATTTTGCCGAGATATAAAGGGACACTGTAGCAGTTGTATGCTTGCTTTGCAACCATTTACTCACACAAACCAATAAACACTACTACTGTGGTCAAATAGTCAGTTATTGGCAGACATTACCCAGTATTAGTTTCGTGTTAACTGCATCCACATGACCATAGTTTAAATGTAATTGTTTTGTAATCTGGATTTGAGATGTAGATGTGTGCAAAAATTTACACCTTTACTATGCCAATCCAAGCCAAGTTAACATTACAGTTTAATCATTGTGTGCACTATAGAGACATTTAGGTTTGGAATAGTTTTGGACTTGCTACATATTTAAAAAGATAGTTAATGTAGCGAACAAATAATTATTTGTACACAAATTAATCACGTTGTAATTGGTCTGCTGCATGCAAAAGCAGTCAGTATTTAAATAGAGAGCCTCAGCAAACAATCGCCTGTTGCCCTTGCATTGTAACATGGTTTTGGACAGGAGACTGAAAGAAGAAGTGTCTCAAGTTTAGATTCCTCATGATTCGCGCGGTCATTCAATATAAAAACCTCACTTTTGACAAAGAAATATCTTGTCTGACACGTAAAAACAAAAATTACAAAATTATGGACTGTAGACTCTGTGTTCTGAGATAATAATGTGCTTATACTTGATAACAAGTATTGCTTTTAAACAACCAGCATAGAATATGCAATCTCAAAATAACAACCACGTAGTTTTATTACTAAAACCAATTTTATTCCAAACACAAATAACATATATTGCACCATATATGAAATCATATTTAACCACAATACATAAGAAACATAAGACATTTTTTTTGGGTTTCTTATATGGAATATTACTCAACTGTCTCCGGCTCTGACTTCTGGTCACCCGTGATGTAGAGGAGTCAGAGGAACCAGCCAAATGTGCAAGGGGAACAGATTGTGTCCGACGCTGTGAAGGTGCAGGATCATCGACAGGGGTTTGGGAAGGGCCCACGACAGGGGTTTGGGAAAGGCCCGCGACAGGGGTTTGGGAAGGGCCCACGACAGGGGTTTGGGAAGGGCCCACGACAGGGGGGGCAAAGCCATGGGCAAACGCTAAACAAAAAAGACGGTATAGGTCTGGGTCAAGGAGGGAGGAGTCAGACACAACAGGGAGGGTGGACGCAACAGACACAACAGGGAGGGAGGAGTCAGACACAACAGGGAGGGTAGACGCAACAGACACAACAGGGAGGGAGGAGTCAGACACAACAGGGAGGGTGGACGCAACAGACATAACAGGGAGGGTGGACGCAACAGACCCAACAGAGTGGGAGGAGTCAGACACAACAGGGAGGGTGGACGCAACAGACACAACAGGAAGGGAGGAGTCAGACACAACAGGGAGGGAGGAGCAAACAGACAACTGGGTATGGGGGCTGTTGTATAAATATTCTGAACTGGGTGAAGGGAATGTGCCGGAGGTGCGTTGGGAGTGGGCATGCAAGAGATCACCCAGGAGTGTTGCGATAGTTGCCATTGTGGTATTTAGAGTATCCATTTGGGTGGTGTGTGTGGTCTTTAAATTGGTGTGTGTGCTCATGAAAGTGGAGAGTGTGTAATTGAGAGTGGTGAGTTGTTGATCCGTGTGTTGGACAGTGCTAGCTATTAGTGACAGGTGAACATTCTGTGCTTCAGTGGCGTTTTGAAGTCTTTGGGATGTGAGTGAGAGTGTCCGCAGCCTTACATGTTGAGCTAGATCCAGCTGAGCCTCCTCCACATCACAGGCATCTTCCTCCTGCACGTGTGCAGCAGGCTGCTGCTCAGATTCTGTAGAGAGATAAAAATAAACACTAAGATATTCTATACACACAGTACGGATCAATATTATATTTTCTAACAAGTTTTAGTACGCGTGATGTAGCATTGGTCAAGTCTGAAATTACATTGAATGTGCTAGGAGCCCTTGACAGTCCCCAAAAGCAAACATTGTCACTGATGTTTGTAACTTTTGCTAAAAGCCACATTTCATTTGCTACAATGTCAAGGCTAAAACATTGTGCAATTAAAGTTTCCCTTCAGACACATCCTGAGAGTTGACACATTTGCTCAGACAGACATAAACCTTTGCAAACATTAACAAAGCAAACTCATCATGTACCTAGTGGAGCGGCCTCTCCTGTTCGGGATGGGCTATAGCCAGTGTCTATGTCACCCACCCCAACAATCTCCACAATTGCTATTGCGGCCCTTGCACGCTCCTCTAGTGGGGTCAATGTAATGTCCATGGGTGGACCACCCCCAGTTCCTTCTGCATGTCAGTGTTGGTGAGCTAGCTTACCCTTCAGTCGCCCTTTATAGTCTGCTTATCTGTGAAATAGACAAACATTATGTGGTCAAATAGCAGCTTACAATTCTAAATTAGAAAAAAAAACCAGTGTACGCTTAAAAAACACAGCAATTCTAACAAAACACAAATTAAAAAATGTGTGGCCCTTTTCAAGCGTGGATAATGTGGTAAACTTATTATTACTTAAATGTGACCAAGGCCCATGCTGCTTTTTAAGTTAAACTAAGGCCCTGATAGAGAAATGCTTTATAGACACAAGATGGTTTAAGCTCACAGTTGGCTAACTACTACTATCTCACAATCTACATACATATCTATATCTATATCTACATATATTAAAAAAACTACTATACACAGTCATAAACTTTATCTAGGGAATTTTGAAAAACATTTGCTTAGTACCGTTTCTGGACCTCATGCAATCGTCGCACATATGGCGATATCGCATTAATAGCAGCAGTAATTTCCTGGCAGTGTCTGTGACGCTCGTGTCCAGTTATCTGACGGTCGTCGGCATGGAAACGACTTAAGACTTCATCCACTAACACCTTCAGTTCATTGTTCGTAAAGTTGTGCTTACGCCTGCTTGGCATACCTGGTGCCTGTTCGGCACTGGGGCCTGGCTCAGACATATTCCTATTGGAAAGATAAGGAGTGTAATTATTGGCAATGCTAACAGTCAGGTGCAAATAAAGATTGTAAGGCCATCCAACCCCTTAAAAGATAGCATTTAGCAAACTTCTACCTATGTATCAAGCAAATTGCCCTTATTCTAATAATCATTGTTGCTTCAATTTTTAACCATCATTTAATTAGTTCACTGTATTTTTACCTGTTTGGCCTACACTAACTACTTCAACATTCTGCTGCTACTACCACTCTTCACTTTTAAAAGCATAACATTGTTTATCAGGTTATCAACACACAAAAATCACTTATATCACATTCAGATTTTCGGAGTGCCAGACCCTAGATTGTGAATAAAAATGTTATCTTATTGTACAAATCAGCCACCACCTCCACACTTAATAGTGTGTACTACAAATGTAAATTGTTAGAGAATCATCTAAATAAGTTGATACATTTGGAGCCATGTGTCCATCAATGCTATAATCCAATTATTATTTAATTTGTTAGGGATAAGATAATTAGCATAGTGTAGCCTAACATTGTATACTTTCCCTGTAAAATGTGAGGCCAAGGCCACTTTTTGTAACAGTTTCCTTACAGCAATGACACACATATTTCATCCTAAACCGCTGGCTACATTATTATAGTCAAACATTCGGTATATACTAAAAGATATCTGAAGATTTTCTACTTACTGTTTTAGCGAGTGCCAATAAGCATTTGTATTAATAAACCAGGTGTACACTCTTATTCCTAATTGCACAGCGCACTCGTCTCATCCGCGACAGCCGCCATGTTCTTGGTGGGAGAGTCAACCACAACACACAGGTGTCTGAAAGATCGGCGTGTGATGTTAGCGCACCCATACATGCTGAGAGAACCAATCACAGCGCATAATACTTCCATTTTGTGAGAGTGTCAGTGAAGATGAGGGCCGCTTTATTCAGTCGTTGTGAATTGAGGATGCTAACCGAGGGCATGGATAAAGTGCCCTCGGGGAGATATATGTCCAATGAGGTAAAGCTGCAGGCCTATCAAAGAGTTCGCAGACACCTCCGCTTCCGATATAATATAAGTAGGACCATCGTCCAGCGCCGCTGGAGCTATCTCCGGCGCCGTCAGCCCCGGCTCCTTGAGGAACTCCGCCAGGAGATTAGAATAAGTGAGTTCTCTATTAATCGCCAAAAAACCATGTACACATATATATTTGCTATGTTTGAATATATGTTCACCCTAATCACCTGACATGGCCTACATAACAATGTGCAAGCACACTATAAAGGTAATTCCCCTTCCAGTGCACACAAAATGCTTTGCCTCCTGTCTCCTACGTTTGTCTGCTGACAATGTACTGTCCTAAATGTTTTTGAGATAAACTTCAGAACATTAAGGTTAGTTTTTAGAATCAGGCTTATCAACTCTTGACCTGAGTGCTGTAACTTGCTGACCTAACCTTAAAAACAGTTTGGAGTGGCAGATGTGTGGTTATTATTGGGCAAAAATTTAAAATGTAGGTTTGAAAACACAAACACCTTAGCGTTATTACAAAATATTTGAAGGTCCCATAAGGTGCAAACAGATTACATACTGTACTAGATATAGGTAATCATTCATTAATTAACTGGCTAGTTACACTGTGAGGTAGTCCCAACAAAGGCTGATTTCCAAAGTATACTCATTATCCAAAGTATTTGAGCTCCATCCACTAATTCAGGGGTCCTGTACAGAGAGAACTAATTGACATCATTACCAGCCCCATGGGAGTTTGCATAATTAAATTCCCCAACAGTTCAAAGCAGTCTACTGGCAATTTGACCAAAAACCAAATTACCCACCCAGTAGTATGTTTGGAGAGTGGGGTAGTCAACACATGCAAGTATGGAGCAAACTGCCAAACTCCACACAGATGAAGCAACAATGAGGACTTGAACTCCTGACCCTGGTGCTGTTAGAGCAAAGTGCTCACCACTAGGCCACTGAGAAATTCCACAGCTCTATGCAAAAAACAAACATTGGTGACAGGTCATGTGAAATGCTTTGTGTTCATCATGTTTAGCTCCTTGCATTGGTAGTAGTTAATATTTGTGTTTGCTGCCAATGCTAAGTTTATTAAACATGTATGATCATCTGATTGTCATAATACTATCGGTTTATTACGCTGGTGAAAGTGTTAACAATAGCCTTTTTTTTTTCATTGTTGCCAACAGTCCGGGCACGCTGGGAACGGCGCCAACACCGTCGGGCGGTGATGGCGGAGGCAGAGGAGGAGGAGGAGGAGGCGGTGGTGGCGGAGGCAGAGGAGGAGGAGGAGGAGGTGGTGGTGGAGGCAGAAGACGAGGAGGAGGAGACCGAGGAAGACCAGCGTCAGCAGGTGGCAGGCCAGCCGGAGGGCGACGCCAAAGCCTCCCCAGGGATGGAGGCAGAGGAGCAGAGCGAGGGCCAGGAGGAAGTGGAGGAGGACTCCCAGCCTGCGGCCCAATCCTCCCTCTGTGCCTCTGGGGCAGCAGACTGGTCTGCTGAGGAGCCGGAGGCAGAACCAGAGGTTCAGCAGAACGATGACGCCAACAGGCAGCTGGTGGTGCCTCAAGCTGCTGAGGCCTTAGGAGATAGTAAGTGTTTACAAGAAAGGGTATTTTGAATTTGATAATACTTCAATGTTGTTAAACATTGGAACTAATCCCTGCTGGAACACATGTTGATTAAAAGATGACATTTATGACACAGGTTGCAATGAAAAGAACAGCCAGAGCCATCTTAACACATAGACAAGCAGGGCAGGGGCAACACAAATGGGCCCGAGAGCCTGGTCAGCTTGTCAGTATATTTTTCTTTTTTCAGGGAAATCAAATCGTTATCAAAATATTTTTACTTCCTGTGAGTGGTTTTGTAGGTAGTGGCCCACCATAGTGCTTTGCCCTGGGGCCTTTAATGCTGGATAAGACAACCCTGTCCACATCCCTCTCCCCGTGGCTCACCAGAATGTAATACATTGATTAAAATGCATTATCAACATCTAATGTGTGTCCAAATGTTTTTGTTGCTAGAGGCCTAACATTTTAAAGTAATGTAACAGTACACATCTCTAGTAATTCCTGTTTGTTTTGCAAAATTGGTTAACATGTTTTTAACATTTTTTTCTGGGTCTTGTGATCTCCCATCCAAGTACTAACCAGGCCTGGCCCTGCTTAGCTTCCAAGATCAGACAAGATTAGGCTTGTTCAGGGTGGTGTGGCTGTAGGTATTGGGCTTGCACTGACCGACATCTCTTATACATCTCAAAACCAGCAATGTAGGAAGCATGAACAAGAGAAAGAAAAAAAATGGCATATAGCACCTGGTGTTCCCAGGCTGTCTCCCATCCAAGTACTAACCAGGCCTGACCCTGCTTAGCTTCCAAGATCAGACAAGATTAAGCTTGTTCAGGGTGGTGTGGCTGTAAGTATTGGGTTACTACTGACCTACATCTCTTATACATCTCAAAACTAGCAATGTAGGAAGCATGAACAAGAGAAAGAAAAAAAAAGGCTTACAGCACCCGGTGTTTCCACAAGTGGTCTCCCATCCAAGTATTAACCAGACCTGGCCCTGCTTAGCTTCCAAGATCAGACAAGATTTGACTTGTTCAGGGTGGTGTGGCTGTAGGTATTTGGTTTATACTGACCTACATCTCTTATACATCTCAAAACCAGCAATGTAGGAAGCATGAACAAGAGAAAGAAAAAAAAGGTCTACAGCACCTGGTGTTCCAAGGTGGTCTCCCATCCAAGTACTAACCAGGCCTGGCCCTGCTTAGCTTCCAAGATCAGGGGAGAATAGGCTTGTTCAGGGTGGTGTGGCTGTAAGGATTGGGTTACTACTGACCTACATCTCTTATACATCTCAAAACTAGCAATGTAGGAAGCATGAACAAGAGAAAGAAAAAAAAGGCCTACAGCACCTGGTGTTCCCAGGTGGTCTCCCATCCAAGTACTAACCAGGCCTGGCCCTGCTTAGCTTCCAAGATCTGATGAGATTGGGCTTGTTCAGGGTGGTGTGGCTGTAGGTATTGGGGTTATACTGACCTACATTTCTTATACATCTCAAAACCAGCAATGTAGGAAGCATGAACAAGAGAAAGAAAAAAAAGGCCTACAGGACCTGGTGTTCCCAGGTGGTCTATGATCCAAGTACTAACCAGTCTCGGCCCTGCTGAGCTTCCAAGATCAGACGAAATTGGGCTTGTTCAGTGTGGCGTGGCTGTAGGTATTGGGTTCGCTCTCACCTAAATCTCTTATACATCTCAAAACCAGCAATGTAGGAAGCATGAACAAAAGAAAGAAAAAAAAAAAGCCTACAGCACCCGGTGTTCCAAGGTGTTCTCACATCCAAATACTAACCAGGCCCAGCCTGCTTAGCTTCCAAGATCAGATGAGATTGGGCTTATTCAGGGTGGTGTGGCTGTAGGTATTGGGGTTGTACTGACCTACATCTCTTATACATCTCAAAACCAGCAATGTAGGAAGCATGAACAAAAGAAAGAAAAAAAAAAAGCCTACAGCACCTGATGTTTCCACAAGTGGTCTCCCATCCAAGTATTAACCAGGCCTGGCCCTGCTTACCTTCCAAGATCAGAAGAGATTGGGCTTGTTCAGGGTGGTGTGGCTGTAGGTATTGGTTTTGTATTGACCTACATCTCTTATACATCTCAAAACCAGCAATGTAGGAAGCATGAACAAGAGAAAGAAAAAAGTAGCCTACAGCAGCTGTTGTTCACAGCTTGTCCCCCATCCAAATACTAACCAGGCCTGGCCCTGCATAGCTTCCAAGAACAGATGAAATTGGACTTGTCCAGGGTGGTGTGGCTGTAGGTATTGGGGTTGTACTGACCTACATCTCTTATACATCTCAAAACCAGCAATGTAGGAAGCATGAACTAGAGAAAGAAAAAAAAGGCCTACAGCACCCGGTGTTGCCAGGTGTTCTCACATCCAAGTACTAACCATGCCCAGCCTGCTTAGCTTTCAAAATCAGGCTTGTTCAGGGTGGCGTAGCTGTAGGTATTGGGTTTGCTCTCATCTACATCTCTTATACATCTCAAAACCAGTAATGTAGGAAGCATGAACAAGAGAAAGAAAAAAAAAGGCCTACAGTACCTGCTGTTCCCTGCTGTCTCGTCCAATATCAGACGAGATTGGGCTTGTTCAGGGTGGTATGGCTGTAGGTATTGGGGTTGTACTTACCTACATCTTTTATACATCTCAAAACCAGCAATGTAGGAAGCATGAACAAGAGAAAGAAAAAAAAGGCCTACAGAAATTGGTGTTTCCAGGTGGTCTCCCATCCAAGTACTAACCAGTCCCAGCCCTGTTTAGCTTCCAAGATCAGACGAGAATGTGCTTGTTTAGGGTGGTGTGGCTGTAGGTATTGGGTTTGTACTGACCTACATCTCTTATACATCTCAAAACCAGAAATGTAGGAAGCATGAACAAGAGAAAGAAAAAAAAAGGCCTACAGTACCTGCTGTTCCCTGCTGTCTCGCCCAAGATCAGACAAGATTGGGCTTGTTCAGGGTGGTGTGGCTCTAGGTATTGGGTTTGTACTGACCTACATCTCTTATACATCTCAAAACCAGCAATGTAGGAAGCATGAACAAGAGAAAGAAAAAAAAGGCCTACAGCACCCAGAGTTCCCAGGTAATCTAACATCCAAGTACTAATCAAGCCCGGCCTGCTTAGCTTCCAAAATCAGGCTTGTTCAGGTTGGTGTGGCTGTAGGTAATGGGTTTGTACTGACCTACATCTCTAATACATCTCAAAACCAGCAATGTAGGAAGCATGAACAAGAGAAAGAAAGAAAAGGCCTACAGCACCCGGTGTTCACAGGTGGTCTACCATCCAAGTACTAACCCGGCCTGGCCCTGTTTAGCTTCCAAGATCAGATGAGAATGGGCTTGTTCAGGGTGGTGTGGCTGTAGGTATTGGTTTTGTACTGACCTACATCTCTTATACATCTCAAAACCAGCAATGTAGGAAGCATGAAAAAGAGAAAGAAAAAAAAGGCCTACAGCAACTGGTGTTCCCAGGTGGTGTCCCATCCATGTATTAACCAGGCCTAGCCCTGCTTAGTTTCACAGATCAGATGAGATTGGGCTTGTTCAGGATGGCGTGGCTGTAGGTTTTAGATTTGCTCTCATCTACATCTCTTATACATCTCAAAACCAGCAATGTAGAAAGCTTTAACAAGAGAAAGAAAAAAAAAGGCCTACAGAACCTGGTGTTCCCAGGTGGTCTCCCATCCAAGTACTAACCAGGCCAGGCCCTGCTTAGCTTCCAAAATGAGATGAGATTGGGCTTGTTCAGGGTGGTGTGGCTGTAAGTATAGGGCTTTTACTGACCTACATCTCTTATACATTTCAAAACCAGCAATGTAGGAAGCATGAACAAGAGAAAGAAAAAAAAGGCCTACAGCAACTGGTGTTCCCAGGCAGTCTCCCTTCCAAGTATTAACCAGGCCTGGCCCTGCTTAGCTTCCAAGATCAGACTTGTTTAGGGTGGTGTGGCTGTAGGTGTTAGGTTTCTACTGACCTACAAC
Organism: Mixophyes fleayi; assembly: GCF_038048845.1. Classification (NCBI taxonomy): domain Eukaryota; kingdom Metazoa; phylum Chordata; class Amphibia; order Anura; family Limnodynastidae; genus Mixophyes; species Mixophyes fleayi. Next base: position 72,759,764 of record NC_134402.1, read on the forward strand.
TCTTATACATCTCAAAACCAGCAATGTAGGAAGCATGAACAAAAGAAAGAAAAAAAAAGGCCTACAGCACCTGATGTTTCCACAAGTGGTCTCCCATCCAAGTATTAACCAGGCCTGGCCCTGCTTACCTTCCAAGATCAGATGAGATTGGGCTTGTTCAGGGTGGCATGGCTGTAGGTATTGAGGTTGTACTGACCTACATCTCTTATACATCTCAAAACCAGCAATGTAGGAAGCATGAACAAGAGAAAGAAAAAAAAGGCCTGCAGCAACTGGTGCTCCCAGGTGGTCTCCCATCCAAGTATTAACCAGGCCTGGTGCTGCTTAGCTTCCAAGATCAGACTTGTTCAGGGTGGTGTGGCTGTAGGTGTTGGGTTTGTACTGACCTACATCTCTTATACATCTCAAAACCAGCAATGTAGGAAGCATGCACAAAAGAAAGAAAAAAAAAGGCCTACAGCACCCAATGTTTCCACAAGTGGTCTCCCATCTAAGTATTAACCAGGCCTGGCCCTGCTTACCTTCCAAGATCAGATGAGATTGGGCTTGTTCAGGGTGGCGTGGCTGTAGGTATTGGGGTTATACTGACCAACATCTCTTATACATCTCAAAACCAGCAATGTAGGAAGCATGAACAAGAGAAATAAAAAAAAGGCCTACAGCACCTGGTATTCCCAGGTGGTCTCTCATCCAAGTAGTAACCATGCTTGGCCCTGCTTAGTTTCAGAGATCAGACAAAATTGGGCTTGTTCAGGGTGGCATGGCTGTAGGTATTGGGTTTGCACTCACCTACATCTCTTATACATCTCAAAACCAGCAATGTAGGAAGCATGAACAAGAGAAAGAAAAAAAAGGACTACAGCACCTGGTGTTCCCAGGTGTTCTCATATCCAAGTACTAACCAGGCCCGGCCTGCTTAGCTTGCAAAATCAGGCTTGTTCAGGGTGGTGTGGCTGTAGGTATTGGGTTCCCTCTCACCTACATCTCTTATACATCTCAAAACTAGCAATGTAGGAAGCATGAACTAGAGAAAGAAAAAATAGGCCTATAGCACCTGGTGTTCCCAGGTGGTCTCCCATCCAAGTACTAACCAGGCCCTGCCCTGCTTAGCTTCCAAGATCAGATGAGATTGGGCTTCTTCAGGGTGGTGTGGCTGTAGATATTGGTTTTATACTGACCTACATCTCTTATACATCTCAAAACCAGCAATGTAGGAAGCATGAACAAGAGAAAGATAAAAAAAGGCCTACAGTACCTGCTGTTCCCTGCTGTCTCGCCCAAGATCAGACAAGATTGGGCTTGTTCAGGGTGGTGTGGCTCTAGGTATTGGGGTTGTACTGACCTACATCTCTTATGCATCTCAAAACCAGCAATGTAGGAAGCATGAACAAGAGAAAGAAAAAAAAAGGCCTACAGCACCCAGAGTTCCCAGGTAATCTCACATCCAAGTACTAATCAAGCCCGGCCTGCTTAGCTTCCAAAATCAGGCTTGTTCAGGTTGGTGTGGCTGTATGTAATGGGTTTGTACTGACCTACATCTCTAATACATCTCAAAACCAGCAATGTAGTAAGCATGAACAAGAGTAAGAAAAAAAAAGCCTACAGCACCTGGTGTTCACAGGTGGTCTACCATCCAAGTACTAACCAGGCCTGGCCCTGTTTAGCTTCCAAGATCAGATGAGAATGGGCTTGTTCAGGGTGGTGTGGCTGTAGGTATTGGTTTTGTACTGACCTACATCTCTTATACATCTCAAAACCAGCAATGTAGGAAGCATGAAAAAGAGAAAGAAAAAAAAGGCCTACAGCAACTGGTGTTCCCAGGTGGTCTCCCATACAAGTATTAACCAGGCCTGGCGCTGCTTAGCTTCCAAGATCAGACTTGTTCAGGGTGGTGTGGCTGTAGGTGTTGGGTTTGTACTGACCTACATCTCTTATACATCTCAAAACCAGCAATGTAGGAAGCATGAAAAAGAGAAAGAAAAAAAAGGCCTACAGCAACTGGTGTTCCCAGGTGGTCTCCCATCCAAGTATTAAGCAGTGCCTGGGCCTGCTTAGCTTTCAAGATCAGACTTGTTCAGGGTGGTGTGGCTGTAGGTGTTGGGTTTGTACTGACCTACATCTGTTATACATCTCAAAACCAGCAATGTAGGAAGCATGAACAAAAGAAAGAAAAAAAAAGGCCAACAGCACCCGATGTTTCCACAAGTGGTCTCCCATCCAAGTATTAACCAGGCTTGGCCCTGCTTACCTTCCAAGCTCAGATGAGATTTGGCTTGTTCAGTGTTGTGTGGCTGTAGGTATTGGTTTTGTACTGACCTACATCTCTTATACATCTCAAAACCAGCAATGTAGGAAGCATGAACAAGAGAAAGAAAAAAAAAGCCTACAGCACCTGGTGTTCACAGCTTGTCACCCATCCAAATACTAACCAGGCCCGGCCCTGCATAGCTTCCAAGATCAGATGAGATTGGGCTTATTCAGGGTGGTGTGGCTGTAGGTATTGGGGTTGTACTGACCTACATCTCTTATACATCTCAAAACCAGCAATGTAGGAAGCATGAACAAGAGAAAGAAAAAAAAAGGCCTACAGCAACTGGTGTTCCCAGGTGGTCTTCCCTCCATGTATTAACCAGGCCTGGTCCTGCTTCGCTTCCAAGGTCAGACTTGATCAGGGTGGTGTGGCTGTAGGTGTAGGGTTTGTACTGTCCTACATCTCTTATACACCTCAAAACCAGCAATGTAGGAAGCATGAACAAAAGAAAGAAAAAAAAAAGCCTACAGTACCCAATGTTTCCACAAGTGGTCTCTCATCCAAGTATTAACCAGGCCTGGCCCTGCTTACCTTCCAAGATCAGATGAGATTGGGCTTGTTCAGGGTGGTGTGGGGGTGGTGTGGTTGTAGGTATTGGTTTTGTAATGACCTACATCTCTTATACATCTCAAAACCAGCAATGTAGGAAGCATGAACAAGAGAAAGAAAAAAAAGGACTACAGGACCCGATGTTTCCAGGTGGTCTCACATCCAAGTACTAACCAGGCCCAGCCCTGCTTAGCTTCCAAGATCAGACAAGATTGGGCTTGCGCATGGTGGTGTGGCTGTAGGTATTGGGTGTATATTGAACTACATCTCTTATACATCTCAAAACAGCAATGTAGGAAGCATGAACAAGAGAAAGAAAAAAAAGGCCTACAGCACCCGGTATTCCCAGGTGGTCTCCCATCCAAGTACTAACCAGGCTTGGCCCTGCTTAGTTTCAGAGATCAGACGAAATTTGGATTGTTCAGGGTGGCGTGGCTGTAGGTATTGGTTTTGCTCTCACCTTCATCTCTTATACATCTCAAAACCAGCAATGTCGGAAGCATGAACAAGAGAAAGAAAAAAAAGGCCTATATCACCTGGTGTTACCAGGTGGTCTCCCATACAAGTACTAACCAGGCCCTGCCCTGCTTAGCTTCCAAGATCAGATGAGATTGGGCTTCTTCAGGGTGGTGTGGCTGTAGATATTGGGTTCATACTGACCTACATCTCTTATACATCTCAAAACCAGCAATGTAGAAAGCATGAAAAAGAGAAAGAAAAAAAAGGCCTACAGCAACTGGTGTTCCCAGGTGGTCTCCCATCCAAGTATTAAGCAGGCCTGGGCCTGCTTAGCTTTCAAGATCAGACTTGTTCAGGGTGGTGTGGCTGTAGGTGTTGGGTTTGTACTGACCTACATCTCTTATACATCTCAAAACCAGCAATGTAGGAAGCATGAACAAAAGAAAGAAAAAAAAAGGCCAACAGCACCTGATGTTTCCACAAGTGGTCTCCCATCCAAGTATTAACCAGGCTTGGCCCTGCTTACCTTCCAAGCTCAGATGAGATTTGGCTTGTTCAGTGTTGTGTGGCTGTAGGTATTGGTTTTGTACTGACCTACATCTCTTATACATCTCAAAACCAGCAATGTAGGAAGCATGAACAAGAGAAAGAAAAAAAAAGCCTACAGCACCTGGTGTTCACAGCTTGTCACCCATCCAAATACTAACCAGGCCCGGCCCTGCATAGCTTCCAAGATCAGATGAGATTGGGCTTATTCAGGGTGGTGTGGCTGTAGGTATTGGGGTTGTACTGACCTACATCTCTTATACATCTCAAAACCAGCAATGTAGGAAGCATGAACAAGAGAAAGAAAAAAAAGGCCTACAGCAACTGGTGTTCCCAGGTGGTCTTCCCTCCATGTATTAACCAGGCCTGGTCCTGCTTAGCTTCCAAGGTCAGACTTGATCAGGGTGGTGTGGCTGTAGGTGTAGGGTTTGTACTGTCCTACATCTCTTATACATCTCAAAACCAGCAATGTAGGAAGCATGAACAAGAGTAAGAAAAAAAAAGCCTACAGCACCTGGTGTTCACAGATGGTCCGCCATCCAAATACTATCTAGGCCCGGCACTGCATAGCTTCCAAGATCAGGCTTGTTCAGGGTGGTGTGGCTCTAGGTAATGGGGTTGTACTGACCTACATCTCTTATACATCTCAAAACCAGAAATGTAGGAAGCTTGAACAAGAGAAAGAAAAAAAAGGCCTACAGCACCCAGAGTTCCCAGGTAATCTCACATCCAAGTACTAATCAAGCCCGCCCAGCTTAGCTTCCAAAAACAGGCTTGTTCAGGGTGGTGTGGCTGTAGGTAATAGGTTTGTACTCCCCTACATCTCTTATATATCTCAAAACCAGGAATGTTGGAAGCATGAACAAGAGAAAGAAAGAAAAGGCCTACAGCACCCGGTGTTCACAGGTGGTCTACCATCCAAGTACTAACCAGGCCTGGCGCTGCTTAGCTTCCAAGACCAGATGAGAATAGGCTTGTTCAGGGTGGTGTGGCTGAAGGTATTGAGTTCAAACTGACCTACATCTCTTATACATCTCAAAACCAGCAATGTAAAAATCACGAACGAGAGAAAGAAAAAAAAGTCCTACAGCACCTGGAGTTCCCAGGCGGTCTCCCATCCAAGTACTAACCAGGCCCAGCTCTGCTTAGCTTCCAAGACCAGATGAGAATAGGCTTGTTCAGGGTGGTGTGGTTGTAAGTATTGGGCTTTTACTGACCTACATCTCTTATACATCTCAAAACCAGCAATGTAGGTAGCATGAACAAGAGAAAGAAAAAAAAGGCCTACAGCAACTGGTGTTCCCAGGTGGTCTTCCCTCCATGTATTAACCAGGCCTGGTCCTGCTTAGCTTCCAAGATCAGACTTGTTCAGGGTGGTGTGGCTGTAGGTGTTGGGTTTGTACTGACCTACAACTTTTATACATCTCAAAACCAGCAATGTAGGAAGCATGAACAAAAGAAAGAAAAAAAAAGCCTACAGCACCTGGTGTTCACAGATGGTCCGCCATCCAAATACTATCTAGGCCCGGCACTGCATAGCTTCCAAGATCAGGCTTGTTCAGGGTGGTGTGGCTCTAGGTAATGGGGTTGTACTGACCTACATCTCTTATACATCTCAAAACCAGAAATGTAGGAAGCTTGAACAAGAGAAAGAAAAAAAAGGCCTACAGCACCCAGAGTTCCCAGGTAATCTCACATCCAAGTACTAATCAAGCCCGCCCGGCTTAGCTTCCAAAAACAGGCTTGTTCAGGGTGGTGTGGCTGTAGGTAATAGGTTTGTACTCCCCTACATCTCTTATATATCTCAAAACCAGGAATGTTGGAAGCATGAACAAGAGAAAGAAAGAAAAGGCCTACAGCACCCGGTGTTCACAGGTGGTCTACCATCCAAGTACTAACCAGGCCTGGCGCTGCTTAGCTTCCAAGACCAGATGAGAATAGGCTTGTTCAGGGTGGTGTGGCTGAAGGTATTGAGTTCAAACTGACCTACATCTCTTATACATCTCAAAACCAGCAATGTAAAAATCACGAACGAGAGAAAGAAAAAAAAGTCCTACAGCACCTGGAGTTCCCAGGCGGTCTCCCATCCAAGTACTAACCAGGCCCAGCTCTGCTTAGCTTCCAAGACCAGATGAGAATAGGCTTGTTCAGGGTGGTGTGGTTGTAAGTATTGGGCTTTTACTGACCTACATCTCTTATACATCTCAAAACCAGCAATGTAGGTAGCATGAACAAGAGAAAGAAAAAAAAGGCCTACAGCAACTGGTGTTCCCAGGCAGTCTCCCATCCAAGTATTAACCAGGCCTGGCCCTGCTTAGCTTCCAAGATCAGACTTGTTCAGGGTGGTGTGGCTGTCGGTGTTGGGTTTGTACTGACCTACAACTTTTATACATCTCAAAACCAGCAATGTAGGAAGCATGAACAAAAGAAAGAAAAAAAGAGGCCTACAGCACCCGATGTTTCCACAAGTGGTCTCCCATCCAAGTATTAACTAGGCCTGGCCCTGCTTACTTTCCAAGATCAGATGAGATTCAGCTTGTTCAGGGTGGCATAGCTGTAGGTATTGGGATTGTACTGACCTACATCTCTTATACATCTCAAAACCAGCAATGTAGGAAGCATGAACAAGAGAAAGAAAAAAAAGGCCTACAGCAACTGGTGTTCCCAGGTGGTCTCCCATCCAAGTATTAACCAGGCCTGGTGCTGCTTAGCTTCCAAGATCAGACTTGTTCAGGGTGGTGTGGCTGTAGGTGTTGGGTTTGTACTGACCTACATCTCTTATACATCTCAAAACCAGCAATGTAGGAAGCATGCACAAAAGAAAGAAAAAAAAAAAGCCTACAGCACCTGGTGTTCACAGCTTGTCCCCCATCCAAATACTAATCAGGCCCGGCCCTGCATAGCTTCCAAGATCAGATGAGATTGGGCTTTTTCAGGGTGGTGTGGCTGTAGGTATTGGGGTTGTACTGACCTACATCTCTTATACATCTCAAAACCAGCAATGTAGGAAGCATGAACAAGAGAAAGAAAAAAAAGGCCTACAGCACCCGATGTTTCCAGGTGGTCTCCCATCCAACTACTAACCAGGCCTGGCGCTGCTTAGCTTCCAAAATCAGATGAGATTGGGCTTGTTCAGGGTGGTGTGGCTGAAGGTATTGGGTTCATACTGTCCTACATCTCTTATACATTTCAAAACCAGCAATGTAAAAAGCATAAACAAGAGAAAGAAAGAAAAAGCCTACAGCACCTGGTGTTCACAGGTGGTCTACCATCCAAGTACTAACCAGGCCTGGCCCTGCTTAGCTTCCAAGACCAGAAGAGAATAGGCTTGTTCAGGGTGGTGTAGCTGTAAGTATCTGGTTTTTACTGGCCTACATCTCTTATACATCTCAAAACCAGAAATGTAGGAAGCATGAACAAGAGAAAGAAAAAAATGGCCTACAGCACCCAGTGTTCCCACATCCAAGTATTAACCAGGCCCGGCCTGCTTAACTTCCAAAATCAGGCTTGTTCAGGGTGGTGTGGCTGTAGGTAATGGGCTTGTACTCATCTACATCTCTTATACATCTGAAAACCAGCAATGTAGGAAGCATGATCAAGAGTAAGAAAAAATAGGCCTACAACACCTGGTGTTCCCAAGTGGTCTCGCATCCAAGTACTAACCAGGCCAGGCCCTGCTTAGCTTCCAAGATGAGATGAGATTGGGCTTGTTCAGGGTGGTGTGGCTGTAGGTATTGGGTTCATGCTGACCTACATCTCTAATAAATCTAAAAAACCAGCAATGTAGGAAGCATGACAAAGAGAAAGAAAAAAAAGGCCTACAGCACCCGGTGTTGCCAGGTAATCTCACATACAAGTACTAACCAGGCCCGGCCAGCTTAGCTTCCAAAATCAGGCTTGTTCAGGGTGGTGTGGCTGTAGGTAATGGGTTTGTACTCACTTACATCTCTTATACATCTGAAAATCAGCAATGTAGGAAGCATGATCAAGAGTAAGAAAAAATAGGCCTACAACACCTGATGTTCCCAGGTGGTCTTGCATCCAAGTACTAACCAGGCCAGGCCCTGCTTAGCTTCCAAGATCAGACAAGATTGGGCTTGTTCAGGGTGGTGTGGATGTAGGTATTGGGTTTGTACTGACCTACATCTCTAATACATCTGAAAACAAAAAATGTAGGAAGCATGAACAAAAGTAAGAAAAAATAGACATACAGCTACTGGTGTTCCCAGGTGGTCTCCCATCCAAGTACAAACCAGGCCCTGCCCTGCTTAGCTTCCAAGATCAGACAAGATTGGGCTTGTTCAGGGTGGTGTGGATGTAGGTATTGGGCTCATACTGACCTACATCTCTTATACATCTCAAAACCAGAAATGTAGGTAGCATGAACAAAAGAAAGAAAAAAAAAAGGCCTACAGCACCCGGTGTTCCCAGGTAATCTCACATCCAAGTACTAAACAGGCCCGGCCTGCTTAGTTTCCAAAATCAGGCTTGTTCAGGGTGGTGTGGCTGTAGGTAATGGGCTTGTACTCACCTACATCTCTTATACATCTCAAAACTAGCAATGTAGGAAGCATGAACAAGAGTAAGAAAAAATAGACCGACAGCACCCAGTGTTCCCAGGTGGTCTCCCATCCAAGTACTAACCAGGCCAGGCCCTGCTTAGCTTCTAAGATGAGATGAGATTGGGCTTGTTCAGGGTGGTGTGGCTGTAGTAATTGGGTTCGTACTGACCTACATCTCTTATACATCTCAAAACCAGCAATGTAGGAAGCATGAACAAAAGTAAGAAAAAATAGGCCTACAGCACCTGGTGTTCCCAGGTGGTCTCCCATCCAAGTATAAACCAGATGCTGCTCTGCTTAGCTTCCAAGATCAGATGAGATTTAGTTTGTTCAGGGTGGTGTGGCTGGAGGTGTTGGGTTTCTACTGACCTACATCTCTTATACATCTCAAAACCAGCAATATAGGAAGCATGAACAAGAGAAAGAAAAAAAAAGCCTACAGCACCCAGTGTTCCCAGGTGGTCTCCCATCCAAGTACTAACCAGGCCCAGCCCTGCTTAGTGTCCAAGATCAGATGAGATTGGGCTTGTTCAGGGTTGTGTGGCTGTAGGTATTGAGTTTATACTGACCTACATCTCTAATACATCTCAAAACCAGCAATGTAGGAAGCATGAACAAGAGAAAGAAAGAAAAGGCCTACAGCACCCGGTGTTCACAGGTGGTTCCCCAACCAAATACTACCCAGGCCCAGACCTGCATAGCTTCCAAGATCAGATGAGATTGGGCTTGTTCAGGGTGGTGTGGCTGAAGGTATTGGGTTTCTACTGACCTACATATCTAATACATCTCAAAACCAGCAATGTAGGAAGCATGAAGAAGAGAAAAAAAAAAAAGGCCTACAGCACCTGGTGTTTCCACAAGTGGTCTCCCATCCAAGTGCTAACCAGGCCCGGCCTGCTTAACTTCCAAAATCAGCCTTGTTCAGGGTGGTGTGGCTGTAGGTAACGGGCTTTTACTCATCTACATCTCTTATACATCTCAAAACCAGCAATGTAGGAAGCATGAACAAGAGTAAGAAAAAATATGCCTACAGCCCCTGGTGTTCCCAGGTGGTCTCCCATCCAAGTAGTAACCAGGCCCAGCCCTGCTTAGCGTCCAAGATCAGATGAGATTGTGCTTGTTCAGGGTGGTGTGGCTGTAGGTATTGGGGTTGTACTGGCCTACATCTCTTATACATCTCAAAACCAGCAATGTAGGAAGCATTAACAAGAGAAAGAAAAAAATGGCCTACAGAACTCAGTGTTTCCAGGTGGTCTCCCATCCAAGTACGAACCAGGTGTGTCCCTGCTTAGCTTGCAAGATCAGGCTTGTTCAGGGTGGTGTGGCTGTAGGTATTAAGTTTGTATTGACCTACATCTCTTATACATCTCAAAACCAGAAATGTAGGAAGCATGAACAAGAGAAAGAAAAAAAAGGCCTACAGCACCTGGTGTTCCCAGGTGGACTACCATCAAAATACTAACCTGTCCTGGCCCTGCTGAGCTTCCTAGATCAGATAAGATTGGGCTTGCTCAGGGTGGTGTGGCTGTAGGTATTGGGCTTGTGCTGAACTACATCTCTTATACATCTCAAAACCAGCAATGTAGGAAGCATGAACAAGAGAAAGAAAAAACAGGCCTACCGAACCTGGTGCTCCCAGGTGGTCTCCCATTCAAGTACTAACCAGGCCCAGCCCTGCTTAGCTTCCAAGATCAGATGAGAGAGGGCTTGTTCAGGGTGGTGTGGCTGTAGTTATTGGATTTGTACTGACCTACATCTCTAATACATCTCAAAACCAGCAATGTAGGAAGCATGAACAAGAGAAAGAAAGAAAAGGCCTACAGCAACCGGTGTTCACAGGTGGTCTACCATCCAAGTACTAACCAGGCCTGGCCCTGCTTAGCTTCCAAGATCAGATGAGAATAGGCTTGTTCTGGGTGGTGTGGCTGTAAGTGTTGGGTTTGTTCTGACCTACATCTCTAATACATCTCAAAACCAGCAATGTAGGAAGCATGAACAAGAGTAAGAAAAAATAGACCTACAGCACCTGGTGTTCCCAGGTGGTCTCCCATACAAGTACTAACCAGGCTCCGCTCTGTTTAGCTTCCAAGATCAGATGAGATTGGGCTTGTTCAGGGTGGTGTGGCTGTAGGTATAGGATTCATACTGACCTACATCTCTTATACATCTCAAAACCAGCAATGTAGGAAGCATGAACAAGAGAAAGAAAAAAAAGGCCTACAGCACCCAGTGTTCCCAGGTGGTCTCCCATCCAAGTACTAACCAGGCCCAGCCCTGCTTAGTGTCCAAGATCAGATGAGATTGGGCTTGTTCAGGGTTGTGTGGCTGTAGGTATTGAGTTTATACTGACCTACATCTCTAATACATCTCAAAACCAGCAATGTAGGAAGCATGAACAAGAGAAAGAAAGAAAAGGCCTACAGCACCCGGTGTTCACAGGTGGTTCCCCAACCAAATACTACCCAGGTCCAGACCTGCATAGCTTCCAAGATCAGATGAGATTGGGCTTGTTCAGGGTGGTGTGGCTGAAGGTATTGTGTTTCTACTGACCTACATATCTAATACATCTCAAAACCAGCAATGTAGGAAGCATGAAGAAGAGAAAAAAAAAAAAGGCCTACAGCACCTGGTGTTTCCACAAGTGGTCTCCCATCCAAGTGCTAACCAGGCCCGGCCTGCTTAACTTCCAAAATCAGCCTTGTTCAGGGTGGTGTGGCTGTAGGTAACGGGCTTTTACTCATCTACATCTCTTATACATCTCAAAACCAGCAATGTAGGAAGCATGAACAAGAGTAAGAAAAAATAGGCCTACAGCCCCTGGTGTTCCCAGGTGGTCTCCCATCCAAGTAGTAACCAGGCCCAGCCCTGCTTAGCGTCCAAGATCAGACGAGATTGGGCTTGTTCAGGGTGGTGTGGCTGTTGGTATTGGGGTTGTACTGGCCTACATCTCTTATACATCTCAAAACCAGCAATGTAGGAAGCATTAACAAGAGAAAGAAAAAAAAGGCCTACAGAACTCAGTGTTTCCAGGTGGTCTCCCATCCAAGTACGAACCAGGCGTGTCCATGCTTAGCTTCCAAGATCAGGCTTGTTCAGGGTGGTGTGGCTGTAGGTATTAAGTTTGTACTGACCTACATCTCTTATACATCTCAAAACCAGAAATGTAGGAAGCATGAACAAGAGAAAGAAAAAAAAGGCCTACAGCACCTGGTGTTCCCAGGTGGACTACCATCAAAATACTAACCTGTCCTGGCCCTGCTGAGCTTCCTAGATCAGATAAGATTGGGCTTGCTCAGGGTGGTGTGGCTGTAGGTATTGGGCTTGTGCTGAACTACATCTCTTATACATCTTAAAACCAGCAATGTAGGAAGCATGAACAAGAGAAAGAAAAAACAGGCCTACCAAACCTGGTGCTCCCAGGTGGTCTCCCATTCAAGTACTAACCAGGCCCAGCCCTGCTTAGCTTCCAAGATCAGATGAGAGAGGGCTTGTTCAGGGTGGTGTGGCTGTAGTTATTGGATTTGTACTGACCTACATCTCTAATACATCTCAAAACCAGCAATGTAGGAAGTATGAACAAGAGAAAGAAAGAAAAGGCCTACAGCAACCGGTGTTCACAGGTGGTCTACCATCCAAGTACTAACCAGGCCTGGCCCTGCTTAGCTTCCAAGATCAGATGAGAATAGGCTTGTTCTGGGTGGTGTGGCTGTAAGTGTTGGGTTTGTACTGACCTACATCTCTAATACATCTCAAAACCAGCAATGTAGGAAGCATGAACAAGAGTAAGAAAAAATAGACCTACAGCACCTGGTGTTCCCAGGTGGTCTCCCATACAAGTACTAACCAGGCTCCGCTCTGTTTAGCTTCCAAGATCAGATGAGATTGGGCTTGTTCAGGGTGGTGTGGCTGTAGGTATTGGATTCATACTGACCTACATCTCTTATACATCTCAAAACCAGCAATGTAGGAAGCATGAACAAGAGAAAGAAAAAAAAGGCCTACAGCACCTGGTGTTCCCAGGTGGTCTCCCATCCAAGTACTAACCAGGCCTAGCCCTGATTAGCTTCCAAAATCAGACAATATTGGGCTTGTTCTGGGTGCTGTGGCTGTAGGTGTTGGGTTTATACTGACCTACATCTCTTATACATCTCAAAACTAGCAATGTAGGAAGCATCAACAAGAGAAAGAAAGTAAAGTCCTACAGCACCCGGTGTTTCCACAAGTGGTCTCCCATCCAAGTATTAACTAGGCCCGGCCCTGCTTAGCTTCCAAGATCAGATGAGATTGGGCTTGTTCAGGGTGGTGTGGCTGTAGGTATTGGGTTCATACTGACCTACATCTCTTATGCATCTCAAAACCAGCAATGTAGGAAGCAAGAACAAGAGAAATAAAAAAATGTCTACAGCACCTGGTGTTCACAGGTGGTCCCCCATCCAAGTACTAACGAGGCCTGGCCCTGATTAGCTTCCAAGATCAGACAATATTGGGCTTGTTCTGGGTGCTGTGGCTGTAGGTGTTGGGTTTATTCTGACCTACATCTCTTATACATCTCAAAACCAGCAATGTAGGAAGCATGATCAAGAGAAAGAAAGTAAAGTCCTACAGCACCCGGTGTTTCCACAAGTGGTCTCCCATCCAAGTATTAACTAGGCCCGGCACTGCTTAGCTTCCAAGATCAGATGAGATTGGGCTTGTTCAGGGTGGTGCGGCTGTAGGTATTGAGTTCATACTGACCTACATCTCTTATGCATCTCAAAACCAGCAATGTAGGAAGCAAGAACAAGAGAAAGAAAAAAATGCCTACAGCACCTGGTGTTCACAGGTGCTCCCCCATTCAAATACTAACCAGGCCAGGCCCTGCAGAGCTTCCAAGATCAGATGAGATAGGCTTGTTCAGGGTCGTGTGGCTGTAGGTATTGGGGTTGTAATGACCTACATCTCTTATACATCTCAAAACCAGCAATGTAGGAAGCATGAACAAGAGAAAGAAAAAAAAAGGCATACAGCACCCGCTGTTCCCAGGTGGTCTATAATCCAAGTACTAACCAGTCCCGGCCATGCTGAGCTTCCAAGATCAGAGGAGATAGGGCTTGTTCAGGGTGGTGTGGCTGTAGGAATTGGGTTTCTACTGACCTACATCTCTTATATATCTCAAAACCAGCAATGTAGGAAGCACGAACAAGAGAAAGAAAAAAATACCTACAGCACCCAGTGTTCCCAGGAGGTCTCTCCTCCAAGTACTAACCAGGCCTGGGCCTGCTTAGTTTCCAAGATCATACAAGATTTGACACGTTCAGTGTGGTGTGGCTGTAGGTATTTTGTTTGTACTGACCTACATCTCTTATACATCTCAAAACCAGCAATGTAGGTAGCATGAACAAGAGAAACAAATAATAGAGCTACAGCACCTGGTGTTCCCAGGTGGTCTCCCATCCAAGTACTAACTAGGCCCCACCCTGCTTAGCTCCCAAGATCAGGCTTCTTCAGAGTGGTGTGGCTGTAGATATTGGGTTCATACTGACCTACATCTCTTATACATCTCAAAACCAGCAATGTAGGAAGCATGAACAAGAGAAAGAAAAAAAAGGCCTACAGCACCTGGTGTTCCCAGGTGGTCTCCCAGCCAAGTACTAACCAGGCCCGGCCCAGCTTCCAAGATCAGACGAGATTAGGCTTGTTCTGGGTGCTGTGGCTGTAGTTGTTGGGTTTATAGTGACCTACATCTCTTATACATCTCAAAACCAGCAATGTAGGTAGCATGAACAAGAGAAAGAAATAATAGAGCTACAGCACCTGGTGTTCCCAGGTGGTCTCTCCCCCAAGTACTAATCAGACCCAGTCCTGCTTAGCTTCCAAGATCAGATGAGATTGGGCTTGTTCAGGGTTGTGTGGCTGTTGGTATTGGGTGTTTATTGACCTACATCTCTAATACATCTCAAAACCAGCAATGTAGGATGCATGATCAAAAGTAAGAAGAAATAGGCCTACAGCAACTGGTGTTCCCAGGTGGTCTCCCATCCAAGTACTAACCAGGCCCGGGCCTGCTTAGCTTCCAAGATCAGACAAGATTTGACTTGATCTGTGTGGTGTGGCTGTAGGTATTGGGTTTTTACTGACCTACATCTCTAATACATCTCAAAACCAGCAATGTAGGAATCATGAACAAGAGAAACAAAGAAAAGGCCTACAGCAACTGGTGTTCACAGGTGGTCCCCCATCCAAATACTATCCAGGCCTGGCCCTGCATAGCTTCCAAGAGCAGATGAGATTGGGCTTGTTCAGGGTGGTGTGGCTGTAGGTATTTGGGTTTTACTGACCTACATCTCTTATACATCTAAAAACAAGCACGGTAGGAAGCATGAACAAGAGAAAGAAAGAAAAGGCCTACAGAACCTGTTTTTTCCTGGTGGTCTCCCATCCAAGTACTAACCAGACCTGTCTCTGCTTAGCTTCCAAGATTAGACAAGACTGGGCTTGTTCAGGGTGGTGTGGCTGTAGGTATTGGGTTTGTACTGACCTACTTCTCTTATACATCTCAAAACCAGAAATGTAGGAAGCATGAACAGGAGAAAAAAAAGAAAGGCCTACAGCACCCAATGTTACCAGTTGGTCTACCATCAAAGTAATAACCAGTCCCGGCCCTGCTGAGTTTCCAAGATCAGATGAGATTGGGCTTGCTCAGGGTGGTGTGGCTGTAGGTATTGGGCTTGTGCTGAACTACATCTCTTATACATCTCAAAACCGGCAATGTAGGAAGCATGAACAAGAGTAAGAAAAAATTGGCCTACAGGACCTGGTGTTCCCAGGTGGTCTACCATACAAGTACTAACTAAGTCCTGCCCTGCTTAGCTACTAAGATCAGATGAGATTGGGCTTCTTCAGGGTGGTGTGGCTTTAGATATTTGGTAGTTACTGACCTACATCTCTTATACATCTGAAAACCAGCAATGTAGGAAGCATGAACAAGAGTAAGAAAAAATAGGCCTACAACACCTGGTGTTCCCAGGTGGTCTCCCATCCAGATACTAATCAGGCCCTGCCCTGCTTAGTTTCCAAGATCAGGCTTCTTCAGGGTGGTGTGGCTGTAGATATTGGGTCCATACTGACCTACATCTCTTATACATCTCAAAACCAGCAATGTAGGAAGCATGAACAAGAGAAAGAAAAAATAGGCCTACAACACCTGGTGTTCCCAGGTGGTCTCCCATCCAGATACTAATCAGGCCCTGCCCTGCTTAGTTTCCAAGATCAGGCTTCTTCAGGGTGGTGTGGCTGTAGATATTGGGTCCATACTGACCTACATCTCTTATACATCTCAAAACCAGCAATGTAGGAAGCATGAACAAGAGAAAGAAAAAAGAGGCCTACAGCCTCTGCTGTTCCCAGGTGGTCTCCCAACCAAGTACTAACCAGGCCTGGCCCTGCTTAGCTTCCAAGATCAGATGAGATTGGGCTTGTTAAGGTTGGTGTATCTGTAGGTGCTGGCTTTGTTCTGACCTACATCTCTTATACATCTCAAAACCAGTAATGTAGGAAGCATGAACAAGAGTAAGAAAAAATAGACCTACAGCACCTGGTGTTCCCAGGTGGTCTCCCATCCAAGTACTAACCAGGCCCTGCCCTGCTTAGCTTCCAAGATCAGTCAAGATTGGGCTTGTTCAGGGTGGTGTGGCTGTAGGCATGGGGTCCTACTGACCTACATCTCTTATACATCTCAAAACCAGCAATGTAGGAAGCATGAACAAGAGAAAAAAAAAAGGCCTACAGCACCTGGTGTTCCCAAATTGTCTCCCATCTAAGTACTAACCAGGCCTAGCCCTGCTTAGCTTCCAAGATCAGATGAGAATAGGCTTGTTCAGGGTGGTGTGGCTGTAAGTATTGTTTTTGTACTGACCTACATCTCTTATACATCTCAAAACCAGCAATGTAGGAAGCATGAACAAAAGAAAGAAAAAAAAAAGGCCTACAGCACTTGTTGTTTCCACAAGTGGTCTCCCACCCAAGTATTAACCAGGCTCGACACTGCTTAGCTTTCAAGATCAGACGAGATTGGGCTTGTTCAGGGTGGTGTACTGTAGGCATAGGGGATGTACTGACCTACATCTCTTATACATCTCAAAAAAAGCAATGTAGGAAGAACGAACAAGAGAAAGAAAAAAATGGCTATAGTACGTGGTGTTCCCAGGTGGTCTCCCATCCAAGTACTAACCAGGCCAGGCCCTGCTTAGCTGCCAAGATCAGACAAGATTTGACTTGTTCAGTGTGGTGTGGCTGTAGGTATTTGTTTCGTACTGACCTACATCTCTTATACTTCTCAAAACCAGCAATGTAGGAAGCATGAACAAGAGAAAGAAAAAAAAGGCCTACAGCACAAGGTGTTGCAAGGTGGTCTCCCATCCAAGTACTAACCAGGACCGGCCCTGCTTAGTTTCAGAGATCAGATGAAATTGGGCTTGTTCAGGGTGGCGTGGCTGTAGGTTTTCGGTTTGCTCTCACCTACATCTCTTATAAATCTCAAAACCAGCAATGTAGGAAGCATGAACAAGAGAAAGAAAAAAAAGGCCTACAGGACCCGATGTTTCCAGGTGGTCTCCCATCCAAGTACTAACCAGGCACCGCCCTGCTTAGCTTCCAAGATCAGGCTTGTTCAGGGTGGTGTGGCTGTAGGTATGGGGCTTGTACTGACCTACTTCTCTTATACATCTCAAAACCAGAAATGTAGGAAGCATAAACAAGAGAAAGAAAAAAAAGGCCTACAGCACCCGGTGTTCCCAGGTGGTCTCCCATCCAAATACTAAGCAGGCCCGGGCCTGCTTCGCTTCCAAGTTCAGACAAGATTGGGCTTGTTCAGGGTGGTGTGGCTGTAGGTATTGGGATTGTACTGACCTACATCTCTTATACATCTGAAAACCAGCAATGTATGAAGCATGAACAAGAGTAAGAAAAAATAAACTTACAGCACCTGGTGTTCCCAGGTGGTCTCCCATCTAAGTACTAACCAGGCCCTGCCCTGCTTAGCTTCCAAGATCAGACAAGATTGGGCTTGTTCAGGGTGGTGTGGCTGTAAATATTGGTTTTGTACTGACCTACATCTCTTATACATCTCAAAACCAGCAATGTAGGAAGCATGAACAAGAGAAAGAAAAAAAGGCCTACAGCACCTGGTGTTCCCAGGTGGTGTCCCATTCAAGTACTAACCAGGCCCAGCCTTGCTTAGTTTCAGAGATCAGATGAGATTGGGCTTGTTCAGGGTGGCATGGCTGTAGGTATTGGGTTTGCTCTCACCTACATCTCTTATATATCTCAAAACCAGCAATGTAGGAAGCATGAACAAGAGAAAGAAAAAAAAGGCCTACAGCACCCGCTGTTCCCAGGTGTTCTCACATCCAAGTACTAACCAGGCCCGGCCTGCTTAGCTTCCAAAATCAGGCTTGTTCAGGGTGGTGTGGCTGTAGGTAATGATTGTACTCACCTACATCTCTTATACATCTCAAAACCATCAATGTAGGAAGCATGATCAAGAGTAAGAAGAAATAGGCCTACAGAACCTCATGTTCCCAGGTGGTCTCCCATCCAAGTACTAACCAGTCCAGGCCCTGCTTAGCTTCCAAGATCAGACAAGATTGGGCTTGTTCAGGGTGGTGTGGCTGTAGGTATTGGGTTTGTACTGACCTACATCTCTTATATATCTCAAAACCAACAATGTAGGAAGCACGAACAAGAGAAAGAAAAAAATGCCTACAGCACCCAGTGTTCCCAGGTGGTCTCCCATTCAAGTACTAACCAGGCCCAGCCCTGCTTAGTTTCCAAGATCAGACAAGATTGGGCTTGTTCAGGGTGTTGTGGCTGTAGGTATATGGTTTATACTGACCTACATCTCTAATACATCTCAAAACCAGCAATGCAGGAAGCATGAACAAGAGAAAGGCCTACAGAACCTGGTGTTTCCAGGAGGTCTCCCATCCAAATACTAACCAGGCCCACCCCTGCTTAGCTTTCAAGATCAGACGAGATTGGGCTTGTTCAGGGTGTTTTGGCTGTAGGTAATGGATTTATACTCACCTACATCTCTAATACATCTCAAAACCAGCAATGTTGGAAGCAGGAACAAGAGAAAGAAAAAAAAAAGGTCTACAGCACCCTGTTTTCCCAGCTGGTCTCCCATCCAAGTACTAACCAGGCCTGGCCCTGCTTAGCTTCCAAGATCAGATGAGATTGGGCTTGTTCAGGGTGGTGTGGCTGAAGGTATTGCGTTCATACTGACCTACATCTCTTATACATCGCAAAACCAGCAATGTAAAAAGCACGAACGAGAGAAAGAAAAAAAAGGCCTACAGCACCCGGTGTTCCCAGGTGGTCTACCATCCAAGTACTAACCAGGCACGGCCCTGCTTAGCTTCCAAGATCAAACGAGATTGAGCTTGTTCAGGGTGGTGTAGCTGTAGGTGTTGGTTTTGTACTGACCTACATCTCTTATACATCTCCAAACCAGCAATGTAGGAAGCATGAACAAGAGAAAGAAAAAAATAGCCTACAGCACCCAGTGTTCCCAGGTGGTCACCCATTCAAGTACTAACCAGGCTCAGCCCTGCTTAGCTTCCAAGATCAGACGGGATTGGGCTTGTTCAGGGTGGTGTGGCTGTAGATATTGTGTTCATACTGACCTACATCTCTTATACATCTCAAAACCAGCAATGTAGGAAGCATGAACAAGAGAAGGAAAAAAGAAGCCTACAGCACCCGTTGTTCACAGGTGGTCCCCCATCCAAATACTAACCAGGCCCGGCCCTGCATAGATTCCAAGATCAGACTAGATTGGGCTTGTTCAGCGTGGTGTGGCTGTAGGTATTGGGGTTGTACTGACCTACATCTCTCATATATCTCAAAACCAGAAATGTAGGAAGCATGAACAAGAGAAAGAAAAAAAAGGCCTACAGCACCTGGTGTTCCCAGATAATCTCACATACAAGTACTAACCAGGCCCGGCCTGCTTAGCTTCCAAAATCAGGCTTGTTCAGGGTGGTGTGGATGTAGGTAGTGGATTTCTACTCACCTACATCTCTTATACATCTCAAAACCAGCAATGTTGAAAGCATGAACAAGAGAAAGAAAAAAAAAGGTCTACAGCTCCCCGTGTTCCCAGGTGGTCTCCCATCCAAGTAATAACCAGGCCCTGCCCTGCTTAGTTTTCAAGATCAGACGAGATTGGGCTTGTTCAGGGTGGTGTGGCTGTAGGTATTGGGTTAGTACTGACCTACATCACTTATACATCTCAAAACCAGCAATGTAGGAAGCATGAACAGGAGAAAGAATAAAAAGGCCTACAGCAACCGGTGTTCCCCCATCAAACTACTAACCAGAGCAGGCCCTGCTTAGCTTCCAAGATTAGGCTTGTTCAGGGTGGTGTGGCTGTACGTATTGGGTTTGTTCTGACCTACATAACTTATACATCTCAAAACCAGCAATGTAGGAAGCATGAACAAGAGAAAGGCCTACAGTACCCGGTGTTCCCAGATGGTTTCTCATCCTAGCACTAAGCAGACCTGACCCTGCTTAGCTTCCAAGATCAGACGAGATTGAACTTGTTCAGGGTGGTGTGGCTGTAGATGTTGGGTTTCTACAGACCTACATCTCTTATACATCTGAAAACCAGCTATGTAGGAAGCATGAACAAGAGAAAGAAAAAAAAGGCCTAGAGCACCTGGTGTTCCCAGGTGGTCTCCCATCCAAGTATAAACCAGGCCCAGTCCTGCTTAGCTTTCAAGATCAGTTGAGATTGGGCTTGCCCAGGGTGGTGTGGCTGTGGGTATTGGTTTTGCACTGACCTACATCTCTTATACATCTCAAAACCAGCAATGTAGGAAGCATGAACAAGAGAAAGAAAAAAAGGCCTACAGCACCTGGTGTTCCCAGGTGGTGTCCCATTCAAGTACTAACCAGGCCCAGCCTTGCTTAGTTTCAGAGATCAGATGAGATTGGGCTTGTTCAGGGTGGCATGGCTGTAGGTATTGGGTTTGCTCTCACCTACATCTCTTATATATCTCAAAACCAGCAATGTAGGAAGCATGAACAAGAGAAAGAAAAAAAAGGCCTACAGCACCCGCTGTTCCCAGGTGTTCTCACATCCAAGTACTAACCAGGCCTGGCCTGCTTAGCTTCCAAAATCAGGCTTGTTCAGGGTGGTGTGGCTGTAGGTAATGGGATTGTACTCTCCTACATCTCTTATACATCTCAAAACCATCAATGTAGGAAGCATGATCAAGAGTAAGAAGAAATAGGCCTACAGAACCTCATGTTCCCAGGTGGTCTCCCATCCAAGTACTAACCAGTCCAGGCCCTGCTTAGCTTCCAAGATCAGACAAGATTGGGCTTGTTCAGGGTGGTGTGGCTGTAGGTATTGGGTTTGTACTGACCTACATCTCTTATATATCTCAAAACCAACAATGTAGGAAGCACGAACAAGAGAAAGAAAAAAATGCCTACAGCACCCAGTGTTCCCAGGTGGTCTCCCATTCAAGTACTAACCAGGCCCAGCCCTGCTTAGTTTCCAAGATCAGACAAGATTGGGCTTGTTCAGGGTGTTGTGGCTGTAGGTATATGGTTTATACTGACCTACATCTCTAATACATCTCAAAACCAGCAATGCAGGAAGCATGAACAAGAGAAAGGCCTACAGAACCTGGTGTTTCCAGGAGGTCTCCCATCCAAATACTAACCAGGCCCACCCCTGCTTAGCTTTCAAGATCAGACGAGATTGGGCTTGTTCAGGGTGTTTTGGCTGTAGGTAATGGATTTATACTCACCTACATCTCTAATACATCTCAAAACCAGCAATGTTGGAAGCAGGAACAAGAGAAAGAAAAAAAAAAGGTCTACAGCACCCTGTTTTCCCAGCTGGTCTCCCATCCAAGTACTAACCATGCCTGGCCCTGCTTAGCTTCCAAGATCAGATGAGATTGGGCTTGTTCAAGGTGGTGTGGCTGAAGGTATTGCGTTCGTACTGACCTACATCTCTTATACATCGCAAAACCAGCAATGTAAAAAGCACGAACGAGAGAAAGAAAAAAAAGGCCTACAGCACCCGGTGTTCCCAGTTGGTCTACCATCCAAGTACTAACCAGGCACGGCCCTGCTTAGCTTCCAAGATCAAACGAGATTGAGCTTGTTCAGGGTGGTGTAGCTGTAGGTGTTGGTTTTGTACTGACCTACATCTCTTATACATCTCCAAACCAGCAATGTAGGAAGCATGAACAAGAGAAAGAAAAAAATAGCCTACAGCACCCAGTGTTCCCAGGTGGTCACCCATTCAAGTACTAACCAGGCTCAGCCCTGCTTAGCTTCCAAGATCAGACGGGATTGGGCTTGTTCAGGGTGGTGTGGCTGTAGATATTGTGTTCATACTGACCTACATCTCTTATACATCTCAAAACCAGCAATGTAGGAAGCATGAACAAGAGAAGGAAAAAAGAAGCCTACAGCACCCGTTGTTCACAGGTGGTCCCCCATCCAAATACTAACCAGGCCCGGCCCTGCATAGATTCCAAGATCAGACTAGATTGGGCTTGTTCAGCGTGGTGTGGCTGTAGGTATTGGGGTTGTACTGACCTACATCTCTCATATATCTCAAAACCAGAAATGTAGGAAGCATGAACAAGAGAAAGAAAAAAAAGGCCTACAGCACCTGGTGTTCCCAGATAATCTCACATACAAGTACTAACCAGGCCCGGCCTGCTTAGCTTCCAAAATCAGGCTTGTTCAGGGTGGTGTGGATGTAGGTAATGGATTTCTACTCACCTACATCTCTTATACATCTCAAAACCAGCAATGTTGAAAGCATGAACAAGAGAAAGAAAAAAAAAGGTCTACAGCTCCCCGTGTTCCCAGGTGGTCTCCCATCCAAGTAATAACCAGGCCCTGCCCTGCTTAGTTTTCAAGATCAGACGAGATTGGGCTTGTTCAGGGTGGTGTGGCTGTAGGTATTGGGTTAGTACTGACCTACATCACTTATACATCTCAAAACCAGCAATGTAGGAAGCATGAACAGGAGAAAGAATAAAAAGGCCTACAGCAACCGGTGTTCCCCCATCAAACTACTAACCAGAGCAGGCCCTGCTTAGCTTCCAAGATTAGGCTTGTTCAGGGTGGTGTGGCTGTACGTATTGGGTTTGTACTGACCTACATAACTTATACATCTCAAAACCAGCAATGTAGGAAGCATGAACAAGAGAAAGGCCTACAGTACCCGGTGTTTCCAGATGGTTTCTCATCCTAGCACTAAGCAGACCTGACCCTGCTTAGCTTCCAAGATCAGACGAGATTGAACTTGTTCAGGGTGGTGTGGCTGTAGATGTTGGGTTTCTACAGACCTACATCTCTTATACATCTGAAAACCAGCTATGTAGGAAGCATGAACAAGAGAAAGAAAAAAAAGGCCTAGAGCACCTGGTGTTCCCAGGTGGTCTCCCATCCAAGTATAAACCAGGCCCAGTCCTGCTTAGCTTTCAAGATCAGTTGAGATTGGGCTTGCCCAGGGTGGTGTGGCTGTGGGTATTGGTTTTGCACTGACCTACATCTCTTATACATCTCAAAACCAGCAATGTAGGAAGCATGAACAAGAGAAAGAAAAAAAGGCCTACAGCACCTGGTGTTCCCAGGTGGTGTCCCATTCAAGTACTAACCAGGCCCAGCCTTGCTTAGTTTCAGAGATCAGATGAGATTGGGCTTGTTCAGGGTGGCATGGCTGTAGGTATTGGGTTTGCTCTCACCTACATCTCTTATATATCTCAAAACCAGCAATGTAGGAAGCATGAACAAGAGAAAGAAAAAAAAGGCCTACAGCACCCGCTGTTCCCAGGTGTTCTCACATCCAAGTACTAACCAGGCCTGGCCTGCTTAGCTTCCAAAATCAGGCTTGTTCAGGGTGGTGTGGCTGTAGGTAATGGGATTGTACTCTCCTACATCTCTTATACATCTCAAAACCAGCAATGCAGGAAGCATGAACAAGAGAAAGGCCTACAGAACCTGGTGTTTCCAGGAGGTCTCCCATCCAAATACTATCCAGGCCCACCCCTGCTTAGCTTTCAAGATCAGACGAGATTGGGCTTGTTCAGGGTGTTTTGGCTGTAGGTAATGGATTTATACTCACCTACATCTCTAATACATCTCAAAACCAGCAATGTTGGAAGCAGGAACAAGAGAAAGAAAAAAAAAAGGTCTACAGCACCCTGTTTTCCCAGCTGGTCTCCCATCCAAGTACTAACCAGGCCTGGCCCTGCTTAGCTTCCAAGATCAGACGAGATTGGGCTTGTTCAGGGTGGTGCGGCTGAAGGTATTGTGTCCATACTGACCTACATCTCTTATACATCTCGAAACCAGCAATGTAGGAAGCATGAACAAGAGAAAGAAAAAAATAGCCTACAGCACCCAGTGTTCCCAGGTGGTCACCCATTCAAGTACTAACCAGGCTCAGCCCTGCTTAGCTTCCAAGATCAGACGGGATTGGGATTGTTCAGGGTGGTGTGGCTGTAGATATTGTGTTCATACTGACCTACATCTCTTATACATCTCAAAACCAGCAATGTAGGAAGCATGAACAAGAGAAAGAAAAAAGAAGCCTACAGCACCCGTTGTTCACAGGTGGTCCCCCATCCAAATACTAACCAGGCCCGGCCCTGCATAGATTCCAAGATCAGACTAGATTGGGCTTGTTCAGCGTGGTGTGGCTGTAGGTATTGGGGTTGTACTGACCTACATCTCTCATATATCTCAAAACCAGAAATGTAGGAAGCATGAACAATAGAAAGAAAAAAAAGGCCTACAGCACCTGGTGTTCCCAGGTAATCTCACATACAAGTACTAACCAGGCCCGGCCTGCTTAGCTTCCAAAATCAGGCTTGTTCAGGGTGGTGTGGATGTAGGTAATGGATTTCTACTCACCTACATCTCTTATACATCTCAAAACCAGCAATGTTGGAAGCATGAACAAGAGAAAGAAAAAAAAAGGTCTACAGCTCCCCGTGTTCCCAGGTGGTCTCCCATCCAAGTAATAACCAGGCCCTGCCCTGCTTAGTTTTCAAGATCAGACGAGATTGGGCTTGTTCAGGGTGGTGTGGCTGTAGGTATTGGGTTAGTACTGACCTACATCACTTATACATCTCAAAACCAGCAATGTAGGAAGCATGAACAGGAGAAAGAATAAAAAGGCCTACAGCAACTGGTGTTCCCCCATCAAACTACTAACCAGAGCAGGCCCTGCTTAGCTTCCAAGATTAGGCTTGTTCAGGGTGGTATGGCTGTACGTATTGGGTTTGTACTGACCTACATAACTTATACATCTCAAAACCAGCAATGTAGGAAGCATGAACAAGAGAAAGGCCTACAGTACCCGGTGTTCCCAGATGGTTTCTCATCCTAGCACTAAGCAGACCTGACCCTGCTTAGCTTCCAAGATCAGACGAGATTGAACTTGTTCAGGGTGGTGTGGCTGTAGATGTTGGGTTTGTACAGACCTACATCTCTTATACATCTGAAAACCAGCTATGTAGGAAGCATGAACAAGAGAAAGAAAAAAAAGGCCTAGAGCAGCTGGTGTTCCCAGGTGGTCTCCCATCCAAGTATAAACCAGGCCCAGTCCTGCTTAGCTTTCAAGATCAGTTGAGATTGGGCTTGCTCAGGGTGGTGTGGCTGTGGGTATTGGTTTTGCACTGACCTACATCTCTTATACATCTCAAAACCAGCAATGTAGGAAGCATGAACAAGAGAAAGAAAGAAAAGGCCTACAGCACCTGGTGTTCACAGGTGGTCTCCCATCCAAGTACTAAACAGGCCCGGCCTGCTTAGCTTCCAAAATCAGGCTTGTTCAGGGTGGTGTGGCTGTAAGTATGGGGATTGTATTGTTACCTACATCTCTTATACATCTCAAAACCAGCAATGTAAGAAGCATGAACAACAGAAAGAAAAAAAAAGACCTACAGCACCCGGTTTTTCCACAAGTGGTCTCCCATCCAAGTATTAACCAGGCCCAGCCCAGCTTAGTTTTCAAGGTCAGACAAGATTGGGCTTGTTCTGGGTGGTGTGGCTGTAAGTATTGGGCTTATACTGACCTACATCTCTTATACATCTCAAAACCAGCAATGTAGGAAGCATGAAGAAGAGAAAGAAAATATAGGCCTACAGCACCTGGTGTTCCCAGGTGGTCTCCCATCCAAGTACTAACCATGCCCTGCCCTGCTTAACTTCCAAGATCAGGCTTGTTCAGGGTGGTGTGGCTGGAATTATTGGTGTTGTACTGACCTACATCTCTTATACATCTCAAAACCAGCAATGTAGGAAGCATGAACAAGAGAAAGAAAAAAAAGGCCTACAGAACCTGGTGTTTCCAGGTGGTCTCCCATCCAAGTACTAACCAGGCCCAACCCTGCTTAGCTTCGAAGATCAGATGAGATTGGGCTTGTTCAGGGTGGTGTGGCTGTAGGTATTGGGTTTGTACTGACCTACATCGCTTATACATCTCAAAACCAGCAATGTAGGAAGCATGAACAAGAAAAAATAGGCCTACAGCACCTGGTTTTCCCAGGTGGTCTCCCATCCAAGTATTAACCAGGCCAGGCCCTGCTTAGCTTCAAAGATGAGAGGAGATTGGGCTTGTTCAGGGTGGTGTGGGTGTAGATATTAGGTGCATATTGACCTACATCTCTTATACATCTCAAAACCAGCAATGTAGGAAGCATGAAGAAGAGTAAGAAAAAATAGGCCTACAGCACCTGGTATTCCCAGGTGGTCTCCCATCCAAGTACTAACCAAGCCCTGCCATGCTTAGCTTCCAAGATCTGACAAGATTGGGCTTGTACAGGCTGGTGTGGCTGTAGGTATTTGGTTTCTACTGACCTACATCCCTTATACATCTCAAAACCAGCAATGTAGGAAGCATGTACAAGAGAAAGAAAGAAAAGGCCTACAGCACCCGTTGTTCACAGGTGGTCCCCCATCCAAATACTAACCAGTCCTGGCGCTGCTGAGCTTCCAAGATCAGATGAGATTAGGCTTGCTCAGGGTGGTGTGGCTGTAGATATTTGGATTTTACTGAACTACATCTCTTATACATCTCCAAAGCCTGAGGGTGAAACGTACGTTAGGGCCAGCGTTATTTGGCGCCAACACCAACTACAGATAGGGATGCAGTGATAGCTTCCATTTAGTGGCAGGCAGAAAAAAACGTTTTTTAGCTACAATAGGGGATCTTTTATTAGCCAGATAAAAATAGCTCAGCTGCTGAGACTAGTGTCTTTCACGGAGACTACACATAAGCTCACTCATATCAGGGAACTCTTTCAGTACCACAGAGCTGCTACTGGTAATGAGCTAATTACATGTGGTATAGCTGACAAGGTCATACATTGCAGGAATTGCACCAGCCTTATCATAGATGCACCTGAATGTATAATTGCTGTGAACAGTATCTACTATAGAGACTGTCATTTGTTTTACATCAGGGACTTTTTCTGGTAACATAGAGCCATTACTGGCAATAAGTTATCTGCCTTTATTATTGCTGACAATATTACACAGTGCAGGAAGCACACCAGCCTCAGTATAGATGTGCTATGGTGTAGTGCTTCATACTGCCAATAATCCAGATTAAGCCTTGTATTTCAAACTTACCAATAGCATCACACAAGCTAAGACCTTTTTGAGCTAGGGGGTTCCCCTTATTAAATTCACCAAGATCCAGTACCTTACTCCGTTATCTGCCTGCTACATTTGTTATAGTGGTGACTAGAAGGCTTGTAACACCAACACAATAAGAGACACGGTTCTCAATTACACTTTAAATCATTTTTGTCTTCTTACCAACCACCACTTACCAGTAAATGGTTTGCTAAAAAAAGGTTTTATACAAGATACTCTTTGTATCCACCAGACTATTTCCTTATATAATAGATCCCTATCAGTTGGTGTTTTTGTTTTTATCACACGTGTGTATGTGTGTATTTGTAAGTTATTTTAATATATTTCACCTTGTTTTCCGGGAGGATGTCATTATTAAACAATAACCATTAAAAGTTATATTTTAAATAACATAAGGAGTGCTAATTTGTCCTTCTAACATGAACCTCTGTTCATTATTCGTTCTGTCCAAATATAACAGGACCAGCACCCCCACAAGCTATACGCTATAGATTTATATCTTGACATACATTGCATGTGGATGTTTTCTTCTAATGCCTGTGCAGAGCATTTCCGCCTTTAGTCACTTTAACATCTCCAAACCAGCAATGTAGGAAGCATGAACAAGAGAAAGAAAAAAAAGGCCTACAGCACCCGCTGTTCCCAGGAAGTCTCTCATCCAAGTACTAACCAGGCCCTGCTCTGCTTAGCTTCTAAAATCAGATGAGATTGGGTTTGTTAAGGGTGGAGTGGCTGTAGGTGTTGGGTTTATACTGACCTACATCTCTAATACATCTCAAAACCAGCAATGTAGGAAGCATGAACAAGAGAAAGAAAGAAAAGGCCTACAGCACCCATTGTTCACAGGTGGTCCCCCATCCAAATACTAACCAGGCCCGGCCCTGCATATCTTCCAAAATCAGATGAGATTGGGCTTGTTCAGGGTGGTGTGGCTGTAGGTATTGGGGTTGTACTGACCTACATCTCTTATACATCTCAAAACCAGAAATGTAGGAAGCATGAACAAGAGAAAGAAAAGAAAGGCCTACAGCACCCAGTGTTCCCAGGTAATCTCACATCCAAGTACTAACCAGGCCCGGCCTGCTGAGCTTCCAAAATCAGGCTTGTTCAGGGTGGTGTGGCTGTAGGTAATGGGTTTGTACTCACCTCCATCTCTTATACATCTCAAAACCAGCAATGTAGGAAGCATGAACAAGAGAAAGAAAAAAAAAAGGCCTACAGAACCCAGTGTTTACAGGTGGTCTCCCATACAAGTACTAACCAGGCCTGGCCCTGCTTAGCTTCCAAGATCAGATGAGATTGGGCTTGTTCAGGGTGGTTTAGCTGTAGGTATTGGGGTTGAACTGACTTACATCTCTTATACATCTCAAAACCAGCAATGTAGGAAGCATGAACAAGAGAAAGAAAGAAAAGGCCTACAGCACCTGGTGTTCACAGGTGGTCTCCCATCCAAGTACTAAACAGACCCTGCCTTGCTTAACTTCCAAGATCAGATGAGAATAGGCTTGTTCAGGGTGGTGTGGCAGTAAGTATTGGATTTGTCCTGACCTGCATCTCTTATACATCTCAAAACCAGCAATGTAGGAAGCATGAACAAGAGAAAAAAAAAAAGAAGGCCTACAGCACCCGGTGTTTCCAAAAGTGGTCTCCCATCCAAGTATTAACCAGGCCTGCCC
Source organism: Mixophyes fleayi (assembly GCF_038048845.1). Lineage (NCBI taxonomy): Eukaryota > Metazoa > Chordata > Amphibia > Anura > Limnodynastidae > Mixophyes > Mixophyes fleayi. Next base: position 72,788,554 of record NC_134402.1, read on the forward strand.
CTGCTTAGTTTCCAAGATCAGACGAGATTGGGCTTGTTCAGGGTGGTGTGGCTGTAGGTGTTGGTTTTGTACTGACCTACACCTCTTATACATCTCAAAACCAGCAATGTACGAAGCATGAACAAGAGAAAGAAAAAAAAAGCCTACAGCACCTGGTGTTCACAGGTGGTCCCCCATCCAAATACTAACCAGGCCTGGCCCTGCATAGCTTCCAAGATTAGGCTTGTTCAGTGTGGTCTGGCTGTAGTTATTGTGGTTGTACTTACCTACATCTCTTATACATCTCAAAACCAGCAATGTAGGAAGCATGAACAAGAGAAAGAAAGAAAAGGCCTACAGCACCTGGTGTTCACAGGTGGTCTCCCATCCAAGTACTAAATAGACCCAGCCTTGCTTAACTTCCAAGATCAGATGAGAATAGGCTTGTTCAGGGTGGTGTGGCAGTAAGTATTGGATTTGTCCTGACCTACATCTCTTATACATCTCAAAACCAGCAATGTAGGAAGCATGAACAAGAGAAAAAAAAAAAGAAGGCCTACAGCACCCGGTGTTTCCAAAAGTGGTCTCCCATCCAAGTATTAACCAGGCCCGCCCCTGCTTAGCTTCCAAGATCGGGCTTGTTTAGGGGGGTGTGGTTGTAGGTGTTGGGGTTGTACTGACCTACATCTCTTATACATCTCAAAACCAGCAATGTAGGAAGCATGAACAAGAGAAAGAAAAAAAAGGCCTACAGAACCTGGTGTTTCCAAGTGGTCTCCACCTAAGTACTAACCAGGCCCGACCCTGCTTAGCTACCAAGATCAGGGTGGTCTGGCTGTAGGTATTAGGTTTGTACTGACCTACCTCTCTTATACATCTCAAAACCAGAAATGTAGGAAGCATGAACAAGAGAAAGAAAAGAAAGGCCTACAGCACCCAGTGTTCCCAGGTAATCTCACATCCAAGTACTAACCAGGCCCGGCCTGCTTAGCTTCCAAAATCAGGCTTGTTCAGGGTGGTGTGGCTGTAGGTAATGGGTTTGTACTCACCTACATCTCTTATACATCTCAAAACCAGCAATGTAGGAAGCATGAACAAGAGAAAGAATAAAAAAAGGCCTACAGGACCCGGTGCTTACCCATACAAGTACTAACCAGGCCTGGCCCTGCTTAGCTTCCAAGATCAGATGAGATTGGGCTTGTTCAGGGTGGTTTGGCTGTAGGTATTGTGTTGGAACTGACTTACATCTCTTATACATCTCAAAACCAGCAATGTAGGAAGCATGAACAAGAGAAAGAAAGAAAAGGCCTACAGCACCTGGTGTTCATAGGTGGTCACCCATCCAAGTACTAACCAGACCCGGCGTTGCTTAACTTCCAAGATCAGATGAGAATAGGCTTGTTCAGGGTGGTGTGGCTGTAGGTGTTGGGTTTATACTGACCTACATCTCTTATACATCTCAAAACCAGCAATGTAGGAAGCATGAACAAGAGAAAAAAAAAAAGAAGGCCTACAGCACCCGGTGTTTCCAAAAGTGGTCTCCCATCCAAGTATTAACCAGGCCCGCCCCTGCTTAGCTTCCAAGATCAGACGAGATTGGGCTTGTTTAGGGGGGTGTGGTTGTAGGTGTTGGGGTTGTACTGACCTACATCTCTTATACATCTCAAAACCAGCAATGTAGGAAGCATGAACAAGAGAAAGAAAAAAAAGGCCTACAGAACCTGGTGTTTCCAAGTGGTCTCCACCTAAGTACTAACCAGGCCCGACCCTGCTTAGCTACCAAGATCAGGCTTGTTCAGGGTGGTCTGGCTGTAGGTATTAGGTTTGTACTGACCTACATCTCTTATACATCTCAAAACCAGAAATGTAGGATGCATGAACAAGAGAAAGAAAAGAAAGGCCTACAGCACCCAGTGTTCCCAGGTAATCGCACATCCAAGTACTAACCAGGCCCGGCCTGCTTAGCTTCCAAAATCAGGCTTGTTCAGGGTGGTGTGGCTGTAGGTAATGGGTTTGTACTCCCCTACATCTCTTATACATCTCAAAACCAGCAATGTAGGAAGCATGAACAAGAGAAAGAATAAAAAAAGGCCTACAGGACCTGGTGCTTACCCATACAAGTACTAACCAGGCCCGGCCCTGCTTAGCTTCCAAGATCAGACGAGATTGGGCTTGTTCAGGGTGGTTTGGCTGTAGGTATTGGGTTGGAACTGACTTACATCTCTTATACATCTCAAAACCAGCAATGTAGGAAGCATGAACAAGAGAAGGAAAGAAAAGGCCTACAGCACCTGGTGTTCACAGGTGGTCACCCATCCAAGTACTAACCAGACCCGGCATTGCTTAACTTCCAAGATCAGATGAGAATAGGCTTGTTCAGGGTGGTGTGGCTGTAGGTGTTGGGTTTATACTGACCTACATCTCTTATACATCTCAAAACCAGCAATGTACGAAGCATGAACAAGAGAAAGAAAAAAAAAGCCTACAGCACCTGGTGTTCACAGGTGGTCCCCTATCCAAATACTAACCAGGCCTGGCCCTGCATAGCTTCCAAGATTAGACGAGATTGGGCTTGTTCGGGGTGGTTTGGCTGTAGGTATTGGGTTGGAACTGACTTACATCTCTTATACATCTCAAAACCAGCAATGTAGGAAGCATGAACAAGAGAAAGAAAGAATAGGCCTACAGAACCTGGTGTTCCCAGGTGGTCTCCCATCCAAGTACTAACCAGTCCAGGCCCTGCTTAGCTTCCAAGATCAGACGAGATTGGGCTTGTTTAGGGGGGTGTGGTTGTAGGTGTTGGGGTTGTACTGACCTACATCTCTTATACATCTCAAAACCAGCAATGTAGGAAGCATGAACAAGAGAAAGAAAAAAAAGGCCTACAGAACCTGGTGTTTCCAAGTGGTCTCCACCTAAGTACTAACCAGGCCCGACCCTGCTTAGCTACCAAGATCAGGCTTGTTCAGGGTGGTCTGGCTGTAGGTATTAGGTTTGTACTGACCTACATCTCTTATACATCTCAAAACCAGAAATGTAGGAAGCATGAACAAGAGAAAGAAAGAAAAGGCCTACAGCACCCATTGTTCACAGGTGGTCCCCCATCCAAATACTAACCAGGCCCGGCCCTGCATATCTTCCAAAATCAGATGAGATTGGGCTTGTTCAGGGTGGTGTGGCTGTAGGTATTGGGGTTGTACTGACCTACATCTCTTATACATCTCAAAACCAGAAATGTAGGAAGCATGAACAAGAGAAAGAAAAGAAAGGCCTACAGCACCCAGTGTTCCCAGGTAATCTCATATCCAAGTACTAACCAGGCCTGGCCTGCTGAGCTTCCAAAATCAGGCTTGTTCAGGGTGGTCTGGCTGTAGGTATTAGGTTTGTACTGACCTACATCTCTTATACATCTCAAAACCAGAAATGTAGGAAGCATGAACAAGAGAAAGAAAGAAAAGGCCTACAGCACCCATTGTTCACAGGTGGTCTCCCATCCAAGTACTAAACAGACCCCGCCTTGCTTAACTTCCAAGATCAGATGAGAATAGGCTTGTTCAGGGTGGTGTGGCAGTACGTATTGGATTTGTCCTGACCTGCATCTCTTATACATCTCAAAACCAGCAATGTAGGAAGCATGAACAAGAGAAAAAAAAAAAGAAGGCCTACAGCACCCGGTGTTTCCAAAAGTGGTCTCCCATCCAAGTATTAACCAGGCCCGCCCCTGCTTAGCTTCCAAGATCAGACGAGATTGGGCTTGTTCAGGGTGGTGTGGCTGTAGGTGTTGGGTTTGTACTGACCTACATCTCTTATACATCTCAAAACCAGCAATGTACGAAGCATGAACAAGAGAAAGAAAAAAAAAGCCTACAGCACCTGGTGTTCACAGGTGGTCCCCCATCCAAATACTAACCAGGCCTGGCCCTGCATAGCTTCCAAGATTAGGCTTGTTCAGTGTGGTCTGGCTGTAGTTATTGTGGTTGTACTTACCTACATCTCTTATACATCTCAAAACCAGCAATGTAGGAAGCATGAACAAGAGAAAGAAAGAAAAGGCCTACAGCACCTGGTGTTCACAGGTGGTCTCCCATCCAAGTACTAAATAGACCCGGCCTTGCTTAACTTCCAAGATCAGATGAGAATAGGCTTGTTCAGGGTGGTGTGGCAGTAAGTATTGGATTTGTCCTGACCTACATCTCTTATACATCTCAAAACCAGCAATGTAGGAAGCATGAACAAGAGAAAAAAAAAAAGAAGGCCTACAGCACCCGGTGTTTCCAAAAGTGGTCTCCCATCCAAGTATTAACCAGGCACGCCCCTGCTTAGCTTCCAAGATCAGACGAGATTGGGCTTGTTTAGGGGGGTGTGGTTGTAGGTGTTGGGGTTGTACTGACCTACATCTCTTATACATCTCAAAACCAGCAATGTAGGAAGCATGAACAAGAGAAAGAAAAAAAAGGCCTACAGAACCTGGTGTTTCCAAGTGGTCTCCACCTCAGTACTAACCAGGCCCGACCCTGCTTAGCTACCAAGATCAGGCTTGTTCAGGGTGGTCTGGCTGTAGGTATTAGGTTTGTACTGACCTACATCTCTTATACATCTCAAAACCAGAAATGTAGGAAGCATGAACAAGAGAAAGAAAAGAAAGGCCTACAGCACCCAGTGTTCCCAGGTAATCTCACATCCAAGTACTAACCAGGCCCGGCCTGCTTAGCTTCCAAAATCAGGCTTGTTCAGGGTGGTGTGGCTGTAGGTAATGGGTTTGTACTCACCTACATCTCTTATACATCTCAAAACCAGCAATGTAGGAAGCATGAACAAGAGAAAGAATAAAAAAAGGCCTACAGGACCTGGTGCTTACCCATACAAGTACTAACCAGGCCTGGCCCTGCTTAGCTTCCAAGATCAGACCAGATTGGGCTTGTTCAGGGTGGTTTGGCTGTAGGTATTGGGTTGGAACTGACTTACATCTCTTATACATCTCAAAACCAGCAATGTAGGAAGCATGAACAAGAGAAAAAAAAAAAGAAGGCCTACAGCACCCGGTGTTTCCAAAAGTGGTCTCCCATCCAAGTATTAACCAGGCCCGCCCCTGCTTAGCTTCCAAGATCAGACGAGATTGGGCTTGTTTAGGGGGGTGTGGTTGTAGGTGTTGGGGTTGTACTGACCTACATCTCTTATACATCTCAAAACCAGCAATGTAGGAAGCATGAACAAGAGAAAGAAAAAAAAGGCCTACAGAACCTGGTGTTTCCAAGTGGTCTCCACCTAAGTACTAACCAGGCCCAACCCTGCTTAGCTACCAAGATCAGGCTTGTTCAGGGTGGTCTGGCTGTAGGTATTAGGTTTGTACTGACCTACATCTCTTATACATCTCAAAACCAGAAATGTAGGAAGCATGAACAAGAGAAAGAAAAGAAAGGCCTACAGCACCCAGTGTTCCCAGGTAATCTCACATCCAAGTACTAACCAGGCCCGGCCTGCTTAGCTTCCAAAATCAGGCTTGTTCAGGGTGGTGTGGCTGTAGGTAATGGGTTTGTACTCACCTACATCTCTTATACATCTCAAAACCAGCAATGTAGGAAGCATGAACAAGAGAAAGAATAAAAAAAGGCCTACAGGACCCGGTGCTTACCCATACAAGTACTAACCAGGCCCGGCCCTGCTTAGCTTCCAAGATCAGACGAGATTGGGCTTGGTCAGGGTGGTTTGGCTGTAGGTATTGGGTTGGAACTGACTTACATCTCTTATACATCTCAAAACCAGCAATGTAGGAAGCATGAACAAGAGAAAGAAAGAAAAGGCCTACAGCACCTGGTGTTCACAGGTGGTCACCCATCCAAGTACTAACCAGACCCGGCGTTGCTTAACTTCCAAGATCAGATGAGAATAGGCTTGTTCAGGGTGGTGTGGCTGTAGGTGTTGGGTTTATACTGACCTACATCTCTTATACATCTCAAAACCAGCAATGTAGGAAGCATGAACAAGAGAAAAAAAAAAGAAGGCCTACAGCACCCGGTGTTTCCAAAAGTGGTCTCCCATCCAAGTATTAACCAGGCCCGCCCCTGCTTAGCTTCCAAGATCAGACGAGATTGGGCTTGTTTAGGGGGGTGTGGTTGTAGGTGTTGGGGTTGTACTGACCTACATCTCTTATACATCTCAAAACCAGCAATGTAGGAAGCATGAACAAGAGAAAGAAAAAAAAGGCCTACAGAACCTGGTGTTTCCAAGTGGTCTCCACCTAAGTACTAACCAGGCCCGACCCTGCTTAGCTACCAAGATCAGGCTTGTTCAGGGTGGTCTGGCTGTAGGTATTAGGTTTGTACTGACCTACATCTCTTATACATCTCAAAACCAGAAATGTAGGAAGCATGAACAAGAGAAAGAAAAAAAAGGCCTACAGAACCCAGTGTTTACAGGTGGTCTCCCATACAAGTACTAACCAGGCCTGGCCCTGCTTAGCTTCCAAGATCAGACGAGATTGGGCTTGTTCAGGGTGGTTTAGCTGTAGGTATTGGGGTTGAACTGACTTACATCTCTTATACATCTCAAAACCAGCAATGTAGGAAGCATGAACAAGAGAAAGAAAGAAAAGGCCTACAGCACCTGGTGTTCACAGGTGGTCTCCCATCCAAGTACTAAACAGACCCCGCCTTGCTTAACTTCCAAGATCAGATGAGAATAGGCTTGTTCAGGGTGGTGTGGCAGTAAGTATTGGATTTGTCCTGACCTGCATCTCTTATACATCTCAAAACCAGCAATGTAGGAAGCATGAACAAGAGAAAAAAAAAAAGAAGGCCTACAGCACCCGGTGTTTCCAAAAGTGGTCTCCCATCCAAGTATTAACCAGGCCCGCCCCTGCTTAGCTTCCAAGATCAGACGAGATTGGGCTTGTTCAGGGTGGTGTGGCTGTAGGTGTTGGGTTTGTACTGACCTACATCTCTTATACATCTCAAAACCAGCAATGTAGGAAGCATGAACAAGAGAAAGAAAAAAAAAAGGCCTACAGAACCCGGTGTTTACAGGTGGTCTCCTATACAAGTACTAACCAGGCCTGGCCCTGCTTAGCTTCCAAGATCAGACGAGATTGGGCTTGTTCAGGGTGGTTTAGCTGTAGGTACTGGGTTTGAACTGACTTACATCTCTTATACATCTCAAAACCAGCAATGTAGGAAGCATGAACAAGAGAAAGAAAGAAAAGGCCTACAGCACCTGGTGTTCACAGGTGGTCTCCCATCCAAGTACTAAACAGACCCGGCCTTGCTTAACTTCCAAGATCAGATGAGAATAGGCTTGTTCAGGGTGGTGTGGCAGTAAGTATTGGATTTTTCCTGACCTACATCTCTTATACATCTCAAAACCAGCAATGCAGGAAGCATGAACATGAGAAAAAAAAAAAGAAGGCCTACAGCACCCGGTGTTTCCAAAAGTGGTCTCCCATCCAAGTATTAACCAGGCCCGCCCCTGCTTAGCTTCCAAGATCAGACGAGATTGGGCTTGTTCAGGGTGGTGTGGCTGTAGTTATTGTGGTTGTACTTACCTACATCTCTTATACATCTCAAAAACAGCAATGTAGGAAGCATGAAACAAGAGAAAGAAAAAAAAGGCCTACAGAACTCGGTGTTTCCAGGTGGTCTCCCATCCAAGTACTAACCAGGCCCAACCCTGCTTAGCTTCCAAGATCAGACAAGATTGGGCTTGTTCAGGGTGGTGTGGCTGTAGGTGTTGGGTTTATACTGACCTACATCTCTTATACATCTCAAAACCAGAAATGTAGGAAGCATGAACAAGGGAAAGAAAAAAAAAAGGCCTACAGCACCCAGTGTTCCCAGGTAATCTCACATCCAAGTACTAACCAGGCCCGGCCTGCTTAGCTTCCAAAAGCAGGCTTGCTCACGGTGATGTGGCTGTAGGTAATGGGTTTCTACTCACCTACATCTCTTATATATCTCAAAACCAGCAATGTTGGAAGCATGAACAAGAGAAAGAAAAAAAAAAGGCTACAGCACCTGGTGTTCCCAGGTGGTCTCCCATCCAAGTACTAACCAGGCCTGGCCCTGCTTAGCTTCCAAGAACAGACGAGATTGGGCTTGTTCAGGGTGGTGTGGCTGTAGGTGTTGGGTTTCTACTGACCTACATCTCTTATACATCTCAAAACATGCAATGTAGGAAGCATGAACAAGAGAAAGAAAGAAAAGGCCTACAGCACCCGGTGTTCACAGGTGGTATACCATCCAAGTACTAACCAGGCCCAGCCCTGCTTAGCTTCCAAGATCAGATGAGAATAGGCTTGTTCAGGGTGGTGTGGCTGCAAGTTTTGGGTTTGTACTGACCTACATCTCTTATACATCTCAAAACCAGCAATGTAGGAAGCATGAAGAAGAAAAAGAAAAAAAAAGGCCTACAGTACCCGATGTTGCCAGGTGGTCTCCCATCCAAGTACTAACCAGGCCTGGCTCCGCTTAGATTCAAAGATCAGATGAGATTGGGCTTGTTCAGTGTGGTGTGGCTGTAGATATTTGGTTTATACTGACCTACATCTCTTATACATCTCAAAACCAGCAAGGTAGGAAGCATGAACAAGAGAAAGAAAAAAAAGGCCTACAGCACCTTGTGTTCACAGGTGGCCCCACATCCAAATACTAACTAGGCCCGGCCCTGCATAGCTTCCAAGATCAGATGAGATTGGGCTTGTTCAGGATGGTGTGGCTGTAGGTATTGTATTTGTACTGACCTATATCTCATATACATCTCAAAACCAGAAATGTAGGAAGCATGAACAAGAGAAAGGAAAAAAAGGCCTACAGCACCTGGTTTTCCCAGGTGGTCTACCATCCAAGTACTAACCAGGGCTGGCCCTGCTTTGCTGCCAAGATCAGACGAGATTGGGCTTTTACAGAGTGGTGAGGCTTTAGTTATTTGGTTTGTGCTGATCTACATCTCTTAAACATCTCAAAACCAGCAATGTAGGAAGCATGAACTAGAAAAAAAAGGCCTACAGCACCTGGTGTTCCCAGGTGGTCTCCCATCCAAGTACAAACCAGGTTTGGCACGGCTTAGCTTCCAAGATCAGAACACATTAGGATTGTTCAGGGTGGTGGGGCTGTAGGTATTGGGTCTGTACTGACCTACATCTCTTATACATCTCAAAATTAGCAATGTAGGAAGCATGAACAAGAAAAAAAAAGCCTACAGCACCAGGTGTTCCCAGATCATCTCCCATCCAAGTACTAACCAGGCTCGGTCCTGCATAGCTTCCAAGATCAGTCTAGATTGGGCTTGTTCAGGGTGGTGTGGTTGTAGGTATTGGGTTTATAGTGACTTACATCTCTTATACATCTCTTATACATCTCAAAACCAGCAATGTAGGAAGCATGAAGAAGAAAAAGAAAAAAAAGGCCTACAGTACCCGGCGTTGCCAGGTGGTCTCCCACCCAAGTACTAACCAGGCCTGGCTCTGCTTAGATTCAAAGATCAGACTAGATTGGGCTTGTTCAGGGTGGTGTGGCTGTAGATATTTGGTTTATACTGACCTACATCTCTTATACATCTCAAAACCAGCAATGTAGGAAGCATGAACAAGAGAAAGAAAGAAAAGGCCAGTATGAACACAATACCTACAGCCACACCACCCTGAACAAGCCTAATCTTGTCATATCTCAGAAGCTAAACAGGCCAGGCCTGGTTAGTACTTGGATGGGAGACCACCTGGGAACACCAGGGGCCCCATTCATTTAGGTACGCAAACTGAAACATATGCAGATAATCTGCTAGTCTCTGCGCATGCACGAAAATGGGACTTGAGCAGCATTAAGCACCACATACGCAGCTCAAACACAGCAGATCCGGCACTCAAAGTCAAATCAACCGCAAACTGCAGTCAGTCAAGTAGGCGTTATGCTTTTTAACTTAAGAACAATGGGCCCAATTCATCAAGGTACGCAATCGCATACGTATCTGCGTTGCATACTTTCAGTGAAGCAAACACTTATGCGAGTGAAATAAGGACCTCAAACAGCAAAAACACACCCTCCAGTGGTCCTCTACACTTAAGGGACGGAAATAAGCAGTAGAAACGCTATAAAACACACCCACCTGCGGATCTTTAAACATGGTACAAGCACAAGCAACGGATCTCAAGCAATTGATGGTAAGCTAAGCAATGTATACTTCACGCCCAATGTGGGAGAGACGAACAGTTTGTTTACACAGAACACAACACAATGCCTGGGGCTTATTTTTAAGGGATAGCTCATTACTCATTAATCACTGGCAAATAACAATGATGTGTAACACTCTGAAGTTGTTTTTCGTTTGCTAGTAATTAGCGTAATACACACTTTTAGCAAACACATTGCTCAAGATCTTTCTTGTGTTTAGGGATTTCAAGTCTCCGTATAGTATGCAAAATGCATGGATATGGCTACATCAAAAACACATGAATAATGAATATATCAAAATCTATGTTGTGTAAATACATCTGCCTTTTCAGGAAAAGGCATAGCATACTCTTCCATAAAGGATACACACAAGAGTGTATGCAACCTCCACACAGATTAAGGGTTTTTGTCTGTATTAGAACTTATGACTGATTGTAAGGAAAGTGGGACAGCTACCCACTAGCCCAACCTGAGATGTGAAAAAACAACATACAACATACAACACCAACAATACAGCATGCGTGCTACACAGGCAACTCACACTGAATAGTACTCTACATTATTCACACACATTACGCACAAAATACCAATCTCACTGATAGCTCAGTTGTTAGCACTTTGGACTCACAGCACAGCAGCCAAGAGTTCAAATATAAAGCATACCCACAACCATTGTGTGGACTGGAATCATTATGCTAACAAGAAACACAGGAGCTACACACAATGGTTTCATTAAGTAGGATTTGTTCTACATGCTCAACCACATTGTCATATTTATCCTGTATTGTAAGAAAAATCTTTTTTTGGGGTTACTTTCGAAAAGCCTCAGGGCCCTCACTTCACATGCACATTATTATGTCCATGCTGACATTTATTACTACGAATGGATTAAGCGGGGGGGGGGGGGTTTGTAGGGGTCAGCCTCCTTTGAGTTAAATGCAACATTGCATGCAAACCGACTTTCATCTGGCTCCACGGTGTACACGTTATGTGATGTACTCGGCTTTTCCAAACACAACGCTCACCACACTCCAGTACCATGGTCCTTTGCTTCGCTTGCACTTCTGCCTTTCACCACTTACGCCATTTCTGGGTACAGTTTCAAGGTTCTCTTCAATGTGTGACTGGCTTTACTCTGATACTTGAACGTAACCTTGGACTATGACTACAATGACATATGATTTGGGGGAATTGGTAACTAGCTAGGGTATTTGACTTTGGGGGATTTATCTTGCACACAGGGCCTACAGATGCCATAACTCTTACAGGGGTGGCTTGTAGCTGGAGGGCACATGTTCCTTTTGAATGACATGCAAACAGCAAATCAAAACCTTTTCTGCTAAAGAAATGATGTTAGAAACAAACCATCTTGCTTAAATGTTACTCTTCTAGGATTATTATATTTATCCTCACACCCACATGTTGTGTAATGAGATGAGTAAAGACACACACACCAAGGTTTTTTTTAAAGAACTTATATAATTTTTCAAGGCTACAAAGTAGCAAAAATACTAAACCATATAAAAGAACTCATTTACAAAAAAACAATAAAACAAAAACATATACATTTTTACAATAAGGAGGACCAGTACGCCAATGTGGCCTTCCAATCTGCAACCAATTGGGCCAGTTGGTTGCTGATCGCCTCCAGGTTGACAATATAGTGGCCCATTTGTGCCATCAATTGGGCCGCAGTGGATGGTGGGGGTTGCAAATTTCGGGCTTCCTCCTCGGGTGCTGAAAGAACCAAAATAATACAATAAATATACATCCCAACCTAATTTGGCAAACAGACTGGACTTACTAGAGATGTGTTACATTACTTTCAAATGTAAGGCCTCTAGCTACAAAACCATTTAGACGCACATTACACGTTCATAAGGCTTTGGAGTAGCATTTTGATAGATGTACTACATTCTGGTGTGCCCCGGGGAGAGGGGCGTGGAACGGGGTTGTCTTACCAGCATTATAGTCCCCAGGCCAAAGCACTACACTGAGGCCCTACCTACACAATCATTCTCAGGAAATCATTGACAATTGCCATAAAAAAATAAGCTTCATCCCACTAAATCAGAGTTTGCCTATTAAAAAGGCTGCTGAAGAGCAGACATTAATCTATTAAAGTTTGGCAAATCTAACTTGGCCCTTGATGTTGCAAAGCAAAGATTTTAAAATCCAAATGCAAAATCATTTGTTTAATCATACAGACAGGTGGTACAGTACTAAATTACTTTGAAAAAATTAGGAATAATCAAGTGTTCAAACCAAACGTTAACTCGCTTTATTTGAAGAGATGTGTCTGATAATTTCATGGTAAATCTATACCATTATATACTGACAAGTTGACAAGTCAATCGGGACTGTCTGTACGTGTTGCCCCTGACCTGCGTGGCCATGTGGCCTGTTCTTTTCTTGTTTACATAAACACACGTTTGGATGTCCATTATCATTGCAACCTGTGTCATAAATGTCACCTTCTAAAGAACATGTGTTCCAGCAGGGATTAGTCACTAATTTTAGGCACATTGCAGTGGTATCAATTTCGAAAATCCCTTTCTTGTAAAGACTTACTATCTCCTAATGCCTCACCATCTTGAGCCACCACCAGCTGGCTCTCGGCCTCTTGGTCTTGCTAGAGCTCTGCCTCTTCCTCCCGCTCAGGCTCGTCCAGAGAGCACGCACCCTCCCCAGAGGCGGAGGGGGAGGATTGGGCCGCAGGCTGTGACTCCTCCTCCTCTGCCTCGGCCTGGCCCTCGCCCTGCTCCTCCGCCTCTGGGGAGGCTTCTGCCTCCGACTCGGCCTGGGCAGCCACCTGCTGAGCAGGACTCTCAGGCTCCTCGTCCTCCACCACCGGTCGGCGGCGTTGCCGCCGTTCTTAACGTGCCTGGACTGTTGGAAACAAGAAAAAACAAAAAAAAGGTATTGTTAACACAATTGCCAGCTTAATAAACCGATAGTATTAAGAAAATGAGCTGATCATACATGTGGAATAAACTTTGCATTGCCAGCAGACACAAATATTAGCTAGTACAAAAGCAAGGAGCTAAACATGATAAACACAAAGCATTTCACATGACCTGTCACAAATGTTTGGGTTTAGTATAGGTATGTGGATGTGGAATATCTCAGTGGCCTAGTGGTTAGCACTTTTCTCACACAGCACTGCGGTCAGGAGTTCGAGTCCTGATTATAGCTTCATCTGTGTGGAGTGTGCAAGTTTGCTCCATACTTGCATGTGTTGACTACAACACTTCCCAAACATAATACTGGCCTGGTAATTTGGATATTTTAGAAATTGCCAGTAGTCTGTGTGGAAATGTTAGGGTATTTAAGTCTGTAAGCTACTATGGGGCAGGTATAAATGTGAATGAGTTCTCTCTGTACAGCGCCACTTAGTTGTGGGATATCAAATACTGTGGATGATACCAATACTTTAGAAATCATCTTTTGATGGGACACCCTCACAGTGCAAATAGCCAGTTGCACCTTATGGGACCTTCCACATCTTTGAAAATGAGATAAGGTCTTTGGTTTTTGAAAGCTGCCTTTCAAATGTTTAGCCAATAATAAAAACACTTCTGGCACTCAATTCTGCAAATGGATTTTAAGCTTAGGTCACCAACTGACAGCACTGGGGTCAAGAGTTTGAGAGCTTGATTTCAAAACCTGCAGTAATGTCCTGAAGTTTCTCACTAAATCATATGGGAAAGTAAATGTTCAGTAGCCAAATGTAGGAGACAGGAGCCAAAAGGAGGTTGGATGCATTGGAAGGGGAATGACTTTTCCAGTGTGGAGAAATATTGATATGTAGTGTAGTGGTAGGCCATGTCTGGTGATTTGGGTGCACATAGTTGGATACATATACACAAAATATATGTTTACACACGGTTTCGGCAATTAATATAGAACTCACTTCTTATAATCTCCTGACGAAGTTCAGCAAGCAACTGGGGCTGACGCCGCCAGAGATTGCTCCAGCGCCTTTGGAGTTGTACAATGGTCCGTCTGCGATGGTACCGCAGGCGGAGGTGTCTGTGGACCCTCCGATACGCCTGTAACTTTATCTCGTTAGAGACATATCGCCCCGAGGGCACATTGTCCATGCCTTCAGTCAGGCACCGTAGCTCCCTTCTGCTGAAGATTGCAGCCCTCATTTTGCAATGTCAAACAAATTATCACAAAATGGAGGACTTTGCGCTCTGATTGGTTCTCTGAGCACGTATGGGAGCGATCTTTCAGACACCTGTGTGTAATGGTTGCCTCTCCCTCCAAAAACATGGGGCCTGTCGCGGATGAGACGAGTACTCTATGCTTTGCAGTGAGGAAACATTAATGTACACCTGGCTTCTCAATTAAATCAGTTATTTAATCCCACGTGTCCTTTTTCTTCTCTCCTGCAAATTTGAAATTGCATTGAGCAGGCTCTGGCATACTGTGGATAGGACAGTTTTTTGGGTCAGAGATTTGAGCAACATGTGTAAACATTGTTAAGGCAAAATGGGCCTACCTGGAAATGCATGTTACTGATGTGTTTTATTGAGAATACACATACAATTACCCATTAGGCATAAATGAACAATAAGAAGTCTCATACTAACATGAAGAAGTTACATACAGTGTATCTGACCAATTGTAAGCCAAAAATCCAACCCCAGTGTGGAACTGACCTCAGAGATGCTATGTTAATGAGTCCCCACAGAATTAATTACTAGTGTTACTGTGTGCTAGGCTAGGGCAGACATGGGGATAGTAAGTAAATCTTATACCATATAGTGTCAGTTTTCCCCTTGCAGCAACTTGGTTTTGATGCTGTCATCAAAAGTTGTTTGAAATGGAGTATAGATTTGTAATAGGGTAATGCCTTTTCAAAGTAGAATTGTACAAATGTTTGGGGAGTGCTTTGCCTACCTGTCATTTGGATTGGAATATCTGTCTTTGATTTGGTGCATGCAATTTTTGGACTCTACATCATGTTGTGTCATGGTTGTGCACAGTTAACATTAGCCCTCTTGGTAGTGCTTTCCTTTAATAACCACAGTGCCTGTTGGTCACAGGATGGCCATGCAGACATGGCATATTCCTAGCCTATTAGCTAGGTAGCCACACCAAACTCTGCTTATTGATTAGATGTATATCCAAACGCACCTTTGTGCCAACCACTATGTTTGGGGTGGGGTTTTGAATCTCACTACAGGTTGTGTGCCAGTGTTCAGTACTTTCTGCTTGCTAATCTGGAGTATGGTCACTCTGCTGCATGAGGAGAATGTAATTGTGGCCTCAGAGTGCTATTATGTGTCACACTTTGAAAGTATTTGAGCTACCTTACATGTAGACACATGTTAAAGCAGGCATTGGTCTTACTCTACACAAAATAGGACACGGACACGGACACACACAGTGTTTTAAGGCTAAAGTTAGCTTTTTGCAAGCCCCATTAGCAATGTGACTGCTAGTGCAAAATAATTAACTAATTCTTACACCCCAATCCAATATGAACATTTTAGTTCACATCCATAATACTTGCACCCCTGAATTTGAAGGCCACAAAATATACAATATGACAGGTGTGTGCAGGGCCTGATTAAGGGTTCTGGCCGCCCTAGGCTAATACGCTAATAGCGCCCCCCCCCCCCCTCCTCCGAATATATAGGTGTATAGGAACACTCCTGAATATGAATGTTCAGGTGTATTCTCCAGCATTCAAATTTAGACAGATTGTGCCATTGTCTCTTACCTGTCCTTGCTCTTCACTTTGTTATCCTCTCGCTGGCTTCTGGAAAGTTGGCGTCCTTTTTTGAAAATGCAAAAATGTATTATAATGCAAACCCTGAATGATTAGGCCCTTTAGTTAAAACAAAACACTCCATTATGGCCAGCTAAAAGTACCCCATTGGACAGGCATATATAAGCAATATCTGAATATTTGTTGTCAATCAAATACAAACCTCTACCAGCCCCATATCACTAATATTTAGTATTCTAGTGATTGCTGAGACCACCCATGTGACCACCACACAATCATGAGATTCTGCCCCCCAAAGCTGCTCTATTTTTTAAATACCCCCTGCAGCCATTTTCCTTAACCACAACCCCCCCCCCCCCACAGCCATTTTCCTTAACCCCTGCTGCAGCCATTTTCTTTACCTCCCACCCTGCATCCATCCCCCTTGCAGCTATTTTCCTTACCTCCACTCTGCTAGCTAGCTATCCCCCCCCGTCACATCAAAACTCCCCCAGTCACATATATCAGCCCCCCTCCTCTGCCCTCCTTCATACATACATATCAACCTCTCTACCTCCCTATAGATTTTCATGGCAGCCCCCCCCCTCCCACCCTATAGATTTGTATGACAGTCCCCCTCTCCCTCCCTATACATATGCATGACAGTCCCCCCTCCCTATAGATATGCAGGGTAGTCCCCCCCTCCCTATAGATATGCAGGATAGTTCCCCCCTCTCTATAGATATGCAGGGTAGTTCCCCCCCTCCCTATAGATATGCAGGGTAGTCCCCCCCCTCCCTATAGATATGCAGGGTAGTTCCCCCCTCTCTATAGATATGCAGTGTAGTTCCCCCCCTCCCTATAGATATGCAGGGTAGTTCCCCCCCTCCCTATAGATATGCAGGGTAGTTCCCCCCCTCCCTATAGATATGCAGGGTAGTTCCCCCCCCCCCCTTCCTATAGATATGCAGGGCAGTTCCCCCTCCCTTCCTATAGATATGCAGGGCAGTTCCCCCTCCCTATAGATATGCAGGGCAGATCTCCCCCTCCCTATAGATATGCAGGGCAGTTCCCCCCCCTCCTTATAGATATGCAGGGCAGTTCCCCCCCTCCCTATAGATATGCAGGGCAGTTCCCCCCTCCCTATAGATATGCAGGGCAGTTCCCCCCCCCCTCCCTATAGATATGCAGGGCAGTTCCCCCCCCCCTCCCTATAGATATGCAGGGCAGTTCCCCCCCTCCCTATAGATATGCAGGGCAGTTCCCCCTCTCCCTATAGATATGCAGGGCAGTTCCCCCCTTCACTTACCTGTAGTTGTGCCAGCGTCGCTCCTCTCCTCAGATCAGCAGATAGGAAGTGAAGACGTCCTGCTTCCTGTCTGCTGCACAGCAACAGGCAGCCTGGCGATTAGCTGTGTGTTGCTAACCACTGACCACCAATGCTTTTGATCGTCGAGCCCTCCACCCCCCGCAGCGCCCCCCCCCCTCCCTCCCCCACCCCGAAAAAAAAATGAATGAAAACAAAAAAAAAATTGAAAAAAAAAAAAAATACCCACAGTGCCGCGCCCCCCGGGACCCAGCGCCCCAGGCTGCAGCCTGGTCAGCCTAGTGGTTGATCAGGCCCTGGGTGTGTGCAAACTAAAAACCTGAGATTTCACACACATTTTACTAGGCTTCAAAATGTGTATATGTGTGCTGCTGCAAAGGAACATTGCATGACTGCACCAATACACAATATAGTGAAAGTGTAACATATGATAAATAGCGTATGAGGGCGCTCAACAGTGCTGTCCAAAAGGGACATTCAAAAATATGTTGAGACCAACTCCAACAGATGCCTAACTTGCATCTGACTCAACGACCTTGGCCTTGAATATGTGGACTTTGTGTGCAGCATTTGTCTGTGGCCAAAATTCCAAACAAAGCTAAGTTGCAAGTGTTTTTGGCCCTGTTGGCTTTAACAGGTCCTAGCCTAGGAAGTGTGCCAGTCAATGCCATCAACATTTTAGAAACACTTTGACAGAGGTGTTTTGCTAATCTCTATAAGTGCACAGACCATGTTGAACGTGCACAATGCCACATTCTAAAACGTGGCACAACCAAAGACTATACTAAATACACAAATATCTCTAATATTAAAGGTTAAAACCACTACATATAGTGTGAATTCAGGGGAAGGCCATTATGGGGCTAAGGCCCCAAAAAACAAACATGCCCTCAATATATTGGACAAGTAGACATGTGCCTAAACATGCCCCAAATGACTATGTATGGATTCTTGTGTATGACAATGCAAAGAACAGCAGTGTAGTAGGCAGCAGATACTGGATTGGGACTGCTTGATGACACTAATGCATGGTCACATTTATTGTTAACAAACATGAATCAATAGTTGCAGCACAATACATAGCAAATAAGACAGTAGTCTGTGTGCCAAAGTTACTTGCATCAAGAGTAGACAATCTGGGCAAAGTCAAGAAACATAAGCAGCCTAGGAGCATTGGAGAAATACTTCAACGTGTAGTGACACACAGACTGCTGAACTTCAAAAGGCACACCAGCTTGGCCTGTTGAATGTAAAAACAAAACATTACTTCAGCAAGATTAGCTCACATAAAACGTTAAAGAATGTACTTAGTATATGCCTTGGTGCACATGAATGTGTCCCCTGTAATGTAACCTGGAAAGTGTCTTGTAAGGTTCAACACATTACTCTCTAATACTGCCTTGTGAGTTTTTCCTATAGCTTGAATTAGCTGTGTGTTTTGCATCATTTGTGCCTTGAAAGTCCCCCCACAAAATATAGTTACAAAATGTGCAAATTGCCAATTGTCCACAAGCCAGAACACCAAATGACCCTCACAAATGTACTGTTTTTGTTACACTAAAATTTCAACCAGCACCAACACTTTACTCTTACATATTATTCAAAACACTATAGATACTTTCATTCATCCACTGCATTCCCCATGGGCACATAATCCCAAAAGTTGTGACATCTGGTGTTCCATATTAATCTATATCATTTGTACACAAATTATTTCTTGGCAGACCTCAATAGAGAGTGATATTGGAAGGGAGATTTTGCAACAGGTGCCTATAGTACAGGAGCAGTTATATAGGTAGCAAGTGACCCAGAAGAGACCTGTGTCTAGATGGACAATGTAGTGAAGGATGTATAGGGTGTTAATCAGTGTCCAAAGCAGCAGAGAGTTACAATTGAATGAGTATCTCCAAAAACATTCTACATAATAATTTGGAGTAACACATTTACAGTAAGCAACAGAAACATAAAAAAATATATAACAACTCCTTTCTAAGCGTTGCTTAGAAGTGTTGCAAGGCAGCTCATGCAGGAACCCATAATGCCTGTCTTCTTTCAGTTTCAAATATCAGATAGAAAGCCAACAAACTTGGGCCAATTTAAAGTAACAAATTATTTGCCTGTGTTCTTTGTGCACACCTGTACTTTCAAGCATTCAAATCTAAAATATGTTATCTTAACTGTAATACAAGTCCACAAATGACATAATAGGACCATAACTATATACTTACAAGCTGAAAAAGGCTACAAGTCCATGTCAGTTTCCTTCTGGATGCAATGTACACTTGCAATCCACCTTGATTAATGATTCTTTTCAGGTGAGCCAGACATGTCCCAGCTAAGGCCTGTTAGTACACAAAGGAAAGCCTTTAGTTTTGTTATAAACACAGCAATCTTTACCAAACAATCATCAACATTATGGTTCAAACTGTTCTGCCTATAAAAGGCACATCTGATAAGCTCCACAACTCCAGACAGGCCTTCCAGCAGCATTTTTATTTTGCAGAAATCAAAGGTACACTTTTGATTCCCTCACAAGTATCTGGCCCCAACATTTGTATTTGTTTCTTAAAAAGAAAAAGGGCTTTACATTCATCCCAATACAATAGTTTGTGTGGACTGACAGATATTACCATAAGAGTGACAAACCATATTTGATTGTTTTTTTTACCTTGCAAATCAATGTTGAATGTGAGGTGTCCAGGCTCCACATTTTCCTGAGGGCTGATGATCTGTTGAATAAACGTGCACCATGGAAATTTTGCTATACCACATAAGAGTTTAAATAATAGGTATAAGATTGAAAAGCTTCACAACACCACACCCCTAAAAAACAGTTACAATTTGTTGAAGAATCTTCTCCTATGATATGATTCTCTCAAGCAATTTCATGCATTGTTCAAAGTATCTCCCATCCTCCCAGCCACATGGCAAAATTAGCTATTTTGCATGTGTTTGTTAAACCCCACACACAACTCAGGTTTCAAAGCTGTTATCTGAAACTGACTATAGACAAAGGAGGGTGTTGGGACACTGGGAGGGTCACTGGCTTTTTACTGTTGGACACATACACAGTGGGGAACACAGACAGGGGTGATGACATCATCACCCCTGGACACAAGAAGCTGCACATGATTGTGGTGAATGACCACACACGCTGCTGCTGGGAGTTACCAGGTCTGGACTATAAAAGTCCAGACCCGGGACTCCCCTTTCTCTCTGGATGCCTGCTGCCCCTTGACAAAGAGCTCTACATTACACTAGGAACATTATACAAATAGGGATACACTACACTGCAGAAAAGATCCATATGATTATAACACACTACGATATATATACATATATATATATATATTACACTAAGATACGAGAAAGGATTCCATCCATGTTCCTTACACTGCAGATAAGAATCGGACCGAGGTAACAAGGACTTGACAAGTATCATATATATATATATATATATATATATATATATATATATATATATATATATATCCATATATATATATATATATATCCATAGAGCTATATGTGTATTTGTAATGTGGATTTAACTATTTATGTTCATATAATTGAGTAGCTATTGTCTGATATCTGTGATAGTTAAATCAATATTATAAATACTGATTCTTATTAAGGATACATGTTTAAAGTTAGGCTAGTGTAAGGAATAACGGTGGTGAACCTAGGGTTAATGTTATATTGATATACTATGTTATGTTGAACAACGTTACGATATATATGTGTGATTTGTGAATACAAGCTTTTCTGTACTAACAGTAAAATACTTTGATTTAAATATATACATATGTTGTAAGTATTGATTATTTATAACGGATATATACTGTGAAGTATTGCTGAGATACAGTGAATATTGGATAAATAGTTCTGTAAAACTTGTGTTATTTAGTGTGGTCAAAAGACTGAGTAAGGCAACACGGTGTAAGGAAAAGTGCATAAAAGTGCTAGTTTTATAGCGAGTGTATCCAAGAACAGAATAAGAGGATAGCGTGCGCATGTAAGGCGCTACCACAGGTCCTTTAACACAAATCAATAGTCAAATAACACATTAAAATGCACATTACATCTGGAAAAAAATGCCCTGTTGTTGTGTAACATGTGCCTATAACACAGTAACTTTAAATAAAACTCAAAACAAATAAAATGCAACTAAGTAAATCACCAGCAGCAAAAGACAGTACAACCTATTGATTTCTAACAAACTTTTAGTGTGTATGAGGATGTCTTTTATAGGGGATTGTAATGAGCCAAGTATATGCAGGTGTATGGGCCAGGTATCAGCTGACGAGATCTGATGCTGGATCTATGCAACGGTGGTTGTGACTAAGGGCTAGATTTACTAAACTGCGTTTTTGAAAAAGTGGGGATGTTGTCTATAGCAACCAATCAGATTCTAGCTTTCATTTATTTAGTACCTTCTACAAAATGATAGCTAGAATCTGATTGGTTGCTATAGGCAACATCCCCACTTTTTCAAACCCGCAGCTTAGTAAATCTAGCCCTAAGTCTCTTTTCATTCTCTACTGATTAAAGTAATTTTGTGTTTCTTTCTTATTGTACACTCATCTGATATGCATTAGACTAGACATTGCTTTATTGATTTTGCAAACACCCTAAGTCTGTTACTAAGAAGGTGTGTTCAAGTGTTCAATTAATTATGTTCCAGGACTTTTTTGTGTGCAAATAGTTAATGTGCAGTTTGGTGTGGGTGTTTCAATCTGAAGTATACCTTAGTGGATAAAGAAATGAGCTTGCAAGGACAAGGTAATGAGTTTGACCCCCTGAATGATGAGTGTATGTGGCTTACCTCTGTATATTTCCATGTTTGAGTGTATGTATTCCACTCTGTGACTTATCTAAGAGTGCTTTAGTATATGTTTTGGTGTGTAATCTGGCTATATGCCATGTTGAACAGTGTGATCAGCTACAACACAGCAAAGCAGTTGTTCCAAAAGACTTGATTGCAAAGACATAGGAAATCTCTACTGGCAGAAGTTCATCAAAACCAAAAAGTAGAAATGCAATATTAATATACTTTTGGTTTGTATTAATATACAAGGATACATTTCAATATGCAGACAATTTGACTCTGCATGGACCAATATTTTCTGTGTATAATATTTCCAATTATTGACATTTTTCTCCATGTTTTAAGGAAACCAACTTATGATAGAAGTTGCTGCTCAGCTTTAATTTGTATTCTATTCCCTTTTCATCTTGTTTTCACCACTTGTACAGTGGCGTAGCAGTTAGACAATCCACCTTGAAAACGTGTGTTTGACTCCTCACCAATTCTCTTGTCTCTGAGGGATCATTAATATCCTTACAATGTTTGTGTTACTGTTAAAAGTGTAAATATAGTGGAGAGTTATTATATGTATATTATTAGTAGTTTTTATTGCAAACGCACCATCAACAACTGTCAAATCAGCCATGTATCATTGAGACTAATGATAATGGTAGTTGTTGAGAATTGAAAGAGATTTTAAATAAATATTTAAGCCAAAGTAGATTGTTTGTTCATTTTTTTTTAAAAAAAAATATTTTAACCATACAATGTGCACTCCATTCCGGCAGCCGGAATGGATGGGGGATGCACTCAGCCAACCATTCCGGCAGCCGGAATGGATGGGGGATGCACTCAGCCAACCATTCCGGCAGCCGGAATGGATGGGGGATGCACTCAGTCAACCATTCCGGCTGTGTAATGCACTGTGCACTCCAATCCGGCAACTGGAATGAATGGGGAATGTACTGAGAGCCATTCCTGCATACATGAAGTGTTTCAACAGATACCTGTAATGTCCAATATATATATATATAATCTATGGAAATATGTATTAAAGTTGATCCCCATAATGCAGAGAAGATATTTACCTAGCTTACCAAACTGCAGTGTACAGGCCTATAAAAGCCAGGCTTCTTTACTGAAGACCCAGTAAACAGCAGAGGGCGCTATATTAAGCTACCTAATTCCGGCGGATTGAGGCCAAAGGGCCAAAATAACATCAAACATTTTGCACTTGCCAGTGGCATTTATTATAAAGGTGTCTGTAAGGAAAAAAGGCTTATTTTACACAAACATACTAATGAAACATTTGTAATATATATACAGGGCCGGATCAACCCTAGGACTAACTTGGCTATAGCCAAGGGGCCTCGGACATCCAGGGGGCCCTTCAAAGTCCTCAGCAGCATTATTGATTGGTGCGGGGGCGCCCCCATCCCGATCAATGTTGCTGAGCACTGTCAGTGCAGTCCTCCGTCCAAGGCGCCGCTCAGTAATCTGCTTACTGAGGAGATCTCGCGAGAGTTCATGAACTCTTGCGAGATCTCCTCAGTAAGGAGCTTACAGCGCGCCGCGGAAGGAGGACTGCACTGACAGGTAAGTGCTTGGGGGGGGCCTCACGGAGGGCGGCGGGCGGCTCACATTGGGGGCCTCACGTGGGAATGGAGGCCCACTTAGCCCAGGGGCCTCCATTCCCTTAATCCGGCCCTGCATATATATAAATCCAAATAAATGTTGTTTTTAAAAAAAAAAAATTGTAAAAACTGTCTGTATTGATATGTATGTTGTGCATATTTCATTTTGCTTTTTAAACAGAAAAGATGCTTTTAAAGGCGTTTTAATAGTTGTTTTAGCTAGCTGATTTGGACTTAAACATGACCCTGGGCTTCCTTAACTTTTATCAAGGATTTGAGGCATGAAAGTCAGTTTCCCTTTACTGTGCAGAGGGAACACCTACTGTTAAGTTAAAAAGCAGAACCCCTACTTTACTCAAGTGATCTCTCATCTCCGCCCAGTCTGCGCCCACTCTCCTCCCATTCCCACCCCTTTCTTCTTAAGTGGTCAGCCGTCATCTCAAATGTATTTGCGTTGGAGTTTGCATTTGAGTTGCCTTTAAGTGCCATATCTGCTCTGTTTTAGCAGCGTATGTGGTGTTTTACGCTTCTCAAGTCCCGTTTTTGCGCATGCGCAGAGACGACTAGCAGATTATCCGCATACGTTTGAGTTTGCGTACCTTGATGAATCGGGCCCAGTAGGCGTTACCTCTGTGCAGTTAAGGGAAACTGACATCACTCATGCCTCAAATCCTTGAGAAAAGTTAAGGAAGACCAGGGTCATGTTTAAGTCCAAATCAGCTAGCTAAAACAACTAAAAAACGGATTTAGAAGCATACTTTGCGTATAAAAAACACAACCAAGTATGCAAAACAAACACATATCAATACAGACATTTTTTAGTTTGAATATTTGAATACATACATATATATATATATATGCAACAGAAGAACAGGTAGGGCGCCCCAATGTGTAATATCATATGTATAATGGAAAGAAGTAATAAACTGCGTACCGTGAGTATGTAGTCAAAAATCAGTTGGTAGAATAGAGGTTCCTCTTCAGAGGTAATCCCTCCCAATCTCCATCAAATGTAGCGACAATGCAGAAAAAACAGAACAAGAGCAAATATAGTGTAGTATTTTTGTATAATAAACTACACCATGTGTGAGATAATCCTCCACCAGAAATAAGTGTAATGGATCAGATAATGGACCCAAAAAAGTGAATTACATAGCACAAAAGTTTAGGGTGCACATCTAGATGTAGAAGATATATATTGTCTGCGTACCAGATTGTCAGAAGGTCACAGACTTTCTCAGATTGTGAGTGACATACTCATATCAGAGCAATCAAACAATTCCTCTGTCATAACCTCATCCAATGGCGGTAATGCATAAGATTGACAAGGAAGGATACAATATAAAAGATGTAGTCACAATTTATTAAAAAAGATAGCACAATAGTAACTCGCATGAGGTACAGAGAATGGCGCTGGTAGAAACCATAGCTCAACGCGTTTCGTCCCAGTGCAACGGGACTTCCTCAGGAGCAATAAATTAATGGTTTCTATCAGCGCCATTCTCTGTGTTGGGTTGTGTTTTGTTGGGTTAAAATCGGAACTGCCGGGACGGTGGAATTAGTTAGCTTCATATAGCGCCCTCTGCTGCTTATTGGGTCTTCAGTAAAGAGGCCTGGCTTTTATAGGCCTCTACACTGCAGTTTGGTATGCTAGGTATGTCTTGGTATATATATCTTGGTATTTATATCTTCTCTACTATCACTCCCTATCCATTCCGGCTGCCGGAATGGAGTGCAGACTGCATTCCCAATTCATTCTGGCTGCCGGAATGGAGTGCACACTGCTTTCCCCATTCATTCTGGCTGCCGGAATGGAGTGCTGAGTGCATGGTAAAAAGTTTTTTTTATTTTAATTCTACCACTTACATTCAACTTTGCCATAAATATTGATTTTAAATCTCTTTAGAATCACAACAACCACCATTATAATTACTCTCAATGTGAAATGGCTAATGTGACAGTTGTTGATGGTGCGTTTGCATTAAAAACCACTATTAATAGAAATAATATAACATTTTTGTGAATTATACTCATGATTTATGCAACTTTAACCAGAGTGTAATATGACCCCAGGAACACTTTTAACATCAACACAAATATGGCAAGGATATTAATGATCCCTCAGAGACAAGAGCATTGGTGAGGAGTTGAACTCAGGCTTGCACAGTTGCAAGATAGATTAGCTAACTGCTACGCCAATGTACAAGTGATGAAACTATGTCAAGAACATGTAATAGAACTAAAATTTGACCACCTACTTCTATCATAAGATGTTTTTCTTAAAACTTTGTTAAAAAGGGCAATACTTAGAAATATTAAACACATACAGATTTGGTACATACAGAGTAAAAATGTCAGCATATTGAAATGTATCCTTGTATATTAATACAAACCAAAAGTATAATAATATTGCTAGCACTTCAAATTATTGTTTTTTCTCTAAGGTTATTTTGGCCACTTAGGCTTTTTTACTTTTGCCAGTAAACATTTCCTATGTCTTTGCAATCAAGTCATTTGGACCTTTCTCTGTTGTAGCTGACCACACTGTTCAACATGCCATATTACACACCAAAACATATACTAAAGCACTCTTAGATAAGGGTTCAAATGTTATAGATTAATATGGAATACCAGATGTCACAACGTTTGGGAGGATGTGCCCATGGGGAATGCAGTGGAAGAATGAAAGTATCTATAGTGTTTTGAATAACATGTAAGAGTAAAAGTGTTGGTGCTGCATGAAATTTTAGTGTCACAAAAACTGTACATTTGTGAGGGTCATTTGATGCACTGGCTTGTGGACAATAGGCATTTTTTGCACATTTTTTCTCTTTATTTTGTGGAGGGACTTTCAAGGCACAAATGATGCCAAACACACAGCTAAATCAAGGTATATAATATTCACAAGGCATGATTACAGAGAACAATGTGTTCAACCTTACAAGACACTTTCCAGGTTACATTACAGGGGACACCTTCATGTGCACCCAGGGCCGCCTTCAGAAATCATGGGGCCCAGTACGCCCCCCCACCCCCGATGAGCGCCCCAGCATGAGCAACAGCAACACATACTTACCTGGGGCCCGCTGGTCTCCGCTACTCTGTCTTCAGCCTGGCTGTCACCGTGACAGCCAGGCACCAGGATGCGATCGCAGGGGGAATGAATCCTCCACCCCTGTGATCGCATCCTGGTGCCTGGCTGTCATGGTGACAGCCAGGTTGAAGACAGAGTAGCGGAGACCAGCGGGCCCCAGGTAAGTCTGTGCTGCGCTGCTGTACCGCGCCCCCTGGTGAGCCCGGGCCCGGTACAACAGTACCCCCCTGATGGCGGCCCTGTGTGCACCAAGGCACATACTAAGAACATTCTTTAACGTTTTATGTGAGCTAATCTTGCTGGAGTAATTGTTTGTTTTTACATTCAACAGGCCAAGCTGGTGTGCCTTTTGGAGTTCAGCAGTTCGCGTTGAAGTATTTCTCCAATGTTCCTAGGCTGCTTATGTTTATTGACTTTACCCAGATTGTCTACTCTTGATGCAAGTAACTTTTGCAAACAGACCACTGTCTTATTTGCTATGTTTTCTGCTACGACTATAGATTCATGTTTGTTAACAATAAATCTGACCTTGCAATAGTGTCAAAAAACAGTCCCAATCAAGTATCTGCTGACTTCTACACTGCTGTTCTTTGTATTGTCATACACAAGAATCCATACATAGTCCTTTGGGGCACGTTTAGGCACATGTCTACTTGTCCAATATATTGATGGCATGTTTGGTTATTTCACCCTTAGCCACATACTACCCTTCCCCTGAAATTACACTATATGTAGTGGTTTTTACCTTTAATATTAGAGATATTTGTGTATTTAGTATAGTCTTTGGTTGTGCCATGTTTTAGAATGTGGTATTGTGCACGTTCAACATGGTCTGTGCACTTATAGAGATTAGCAAAACACCTCTGTCAAAGTGTTTCTTAAATGTTGATGGCATTGGCTGCCACACTTCCTAGACTATGACCTGTTGAAGCCAACTGGCCCAAAAACACTTGCAACTCAAACGCAGCTTTATTTGGAATTGTGGCCACAGACAAATGCTACACACAAAGTCCACATATTCAAGGCCAAGGTCTTTGCGTCAAATGCAAGTTCAGCATCTGTTGGAGTTGGTCTCCACGTAATTTTGTATTTACTTTTTGGACAGCACTGTTGGCCGGCTTCATATGCTATTTTTCATATGTTACACTTTAACTATATTGTGTATTGGTGCAGTCATGCAATGTTCCTTTGTAGCAGAACACATATACACACTTTAAAGCCTAGTAAAATGTGTGTGAAAACACAGGTTTTTAGCTTGCACACACCTGTCATATTGTGTATTTTGTGGCCTTCAAATTCAGGGGTACAAGTATTCTGGATGTGAACTCAAATGTTCATATTGGATTGGGGTGTAAGAATTAGTTCAGTAATTTGCACTAGCATTCACATTGCTAATGGGCCGTGAAAAAAAGTTGTGTGTGTGCACGATTACATTCTCCTCATGCACCAGAGTGACCATACTCCAGATTGGCAAGCAGTAAGTACTGAACACTGACACACAATCTGTAGTGAGATTCAAAACCCCACCCCAAACATAGTGGTTAACACAAAGGTGCGTTTGGGTATAAATCTAATCAATAAGCAGTTTGGTGTGGCTACCTAGCTAATAGGCTAGGAATATGCCATGTCTGCATGGCCATCCTGTGACCAGCAGGCACTGTGGTTTTTAAAGAGAAGCACTACCAAGAGGGCTAATGGTAACTGTGCACAACCATGACAAAACTTGTTGTAGAGTCCAAAAATTGCATGCACCAAATCAAAGATAGATATTTCAATCCAAATGACAGGTAGGCAAAGCACTCCCCAAACATTCGTACTGTTTTACTTTGAAAAGGAATTACCCAACTACAAATCTATACTCCATTTCAAACAACTTTTGATGACCGCATCAAAACAAAGTTACTGCAAGGGGAAAACTGACACTATAGGCAAAGCCGGATTAACAATAGGGCTAAAGGGGCTGCAGCCCAGGGGCCTTAGGCAGCTGGGGGGCTCGCCAGCATTCATCGGATCAGGGGCGTCCCCGCCCTCGGCTCCAACTGTCACCTGTTCAAGGAGAATGACAGGCACCTAACAGAAAATGTTATGCTGTTACTTGGCTGCTGTCACTGTAATACTTAAGCACTACAGGGAGTGGAACAAAAGAAGGAGTTAAGCTCATGGGGGGGGGCTCACAGTACCCTTAGCCCAGGGGCCTCCCTTCCCTTAATCCTGCCCTGACTATATGGTGTAAGATTTACTTACTATCCCAATGTCTCCCTACAGTGTCAGCTGTAGCCTAGCACACAGTAACACCGATTTTTAAAGTGTGCCTGTGGCAGCGGGGGTGCTGATTTTGACAGTGCACCAAGGACCCTAGCACCGGCCCTGTCGGAGAGAACACACAAACTCCACACAGATAAATCCATGCTGAGGACTTGAACTCCTGACCCCACTACTGTGAGACCAAAGTGCTAACCACTAGGCCACTGAGATATGCAACATCCCTAGACCAAAAAGCAATGTTTGTGACGGGTCATGTGAAATGCTTTGCATGTATAATGTTTAGCTCATTACTTTTAAAGTAGGTAATATTTGTGTCTGCTGGCAATGAGAAGTTTATTAAAAATGAATGATCACCTGATTATCGTTACTCTATAGGTTTATTAAACTGGTGAATGTGTTAATACCCTATTTTTTTTTTTCTTGTTTCCAATAGACTGGGCACGTTGGGAACGGCGGCAACGCCGCTGGGTGGTGGTGGAGGAAGAGGAGGAGGAGGAGCCACAGCTGGATCAGCCACTGCCACCAACACAGCAGCAGCCAGTCGAGGCCGCAGGGGATGGCGATGGCGGCGCAGACCCAGAGACGGAGGTGGAGGGGCAGGGCCAGGGAGATGAGGAGGGAGAAGAGAATTCTGCGGCTGAGCCCCAGTCCTCCACCTCCGCCTCTGGTGATGCTGAGTCAGAGTTGGAGGTGGCGCCTGAACCCGTGGCCCATCCGGCCCTGGAGGACAATGACCAGATGGGGAATCAAGTGGACGAGGCGTTAGGAGAGAGTACGTATTTACAGGAAAGGCTTTTCAGATTGGACTTCCATTGCAATGTAAATAATCCCTATATTTAAACATGTCATTGGTTTCAATCATAACGGCCCCACAAATGTGATTTTGAGAAAACAAGAAAACCACAGCCAGAGCCATCTTAACAGATGGGCATGCAGGGCAGAGGCCACACGAACAGTTGGGCCCGATAGACTTTTAAATTTTTCAGTATATGATTCTATTGTTTGTTAATTCTAATCTAAACCAATTTAATTAAAATTCCTGTGAGTGGTTGTGTAGGTAGTGCCACACTGTAGTGCTTTGCCCTGGGGCCTATAATGCTGTTTAGAACACCCTGTCCACGCCCCTCTCCCCGGGGCACACCAGAATATAGTACATCTATAAAAATGCTACACGAAAGCCTTATCAACGTCTAATGTGCGTCCAAATGCTTTTGTAGCTAGAGGCCTAACATTTTAAAGTAAGGTAACAGTACACATCTCTAGTAATTCCTGTTTGTTTGACAAAATAGGTTTACATGTTTTATATTTATATTTTTTTGGTTTCTTTCAGCACCCATGGAGGAAGCTGCCAATTGGCCTCCCCCACCACCGACTGCAGCAGACCTTATGGCCCACATGGGCCAAATTGCGGAGGACCTGGAAGCCCTCCACAACCATATAGGACAAATTATTGGCAATTTGCGATTTAAATTGGCCTACTGGGCCTCATTTTTGTAATGATGTTTTTTTTTGGGTTTTTTTAGGGTATATCTTCTGTTTTATGTAAATAGTTGACAATCATTGATTCACTTTAAAAATAGATAAGTTTCTAAAAACAAAAACCTTGATGTGTGGGTCTTTATTCATCTAATTAACCAACACATGGGTGTAAGGATAAAAGAGAAAGTATATAATAATCCGAAAAGAGTAACATTTAGGGAGGATGCTTGGTTTAGAACTCCATCATTTCGATAGCTGAAAAGGTTTAGATTTGCTCTTTGCATGTCATCCAAAAGGAACATGTGCCCTCTGCCAACAAGCCACCCCTGTAAGAGGTATGGCATCTGTAGGCCCTGTGTGCAAGATAAATTCCAAAAGGTCAAATGCCCTAGCTAGTTACCAATTTCCCCAAATCATGTGTCATTGTAGTGATAGTCCAAGGTGACATTCAAGTGTCAGAGCAAAGACAGTCACACATTGAGGAGAACATGAAAACTGTACCCAGAAGTGGCATAAGTGGTGTAAAGCAGAAGTGCAAGCGAAGCCAAGCTCCATGGTACTGGAGTGTGGTGAGCGTTGTGTTTAGATAAAGCCGAGTACATCACATAACGTGTACGCCGTGGATCCAGATAAAAGTCGGTTTGCAGGCAATGTTGCATTTAACTCCGAGGAGGTTGTCCCCTACAACCCCCCCCCCCCCCCCCGCTCTTAGTACATTCGTAGTAATAAGTGTCAGCATGCACATAATAATGTGCATGTGAAGTGTGAGCCCTGCAGCTTTTTAAAATTTCCCCCTAAAAAATGATTTTCTTACAATACAGTATAAATTTGAGGACATATTTTACAATGTGGTTGAGCGTGTATAACAAAACAAAATTTTAAAAAAAACCTTTATGTGAAGTTCCTTTGTTTCTTGTTAGCATGATGATTCAAGTCCACACAATAGTTCTGGGAATGCTTGGTATTTGAACTCATGGCTGCTGTGTTGAGAGTACAAAGTGCTAACCAGTGAGCTACCTGTTAGATTGCTATTTTGTCAGTAATTTGTGTGAATAAAGAAGAGTGTACTTAGGGGTTAGTTGTCTGTGTAGCACGCATGCTGTATTGTTGGTGTTCTTTATAGTTTTTCACATCTCAGGTTGGGCTAGTGGGTAGCTCTCCCACTTTCCATAAAGACAGTCATGAGTTCTAATCCAGACAGAAACCCTTAATCTGTGTGGTGGTTGTATACACTCTTGTGTATGTGTGTATCCTTTATGGAAGAGTATGCTATGCATTTTCCTGAAAAACCAGATGGATTTCTAGAACAACATACATTTTTATCGACTCATTATGTATGTGCTTTTAATGTAGCCATATCCATGCATTTAGCGTACTATACGGCGATTTGAAATCCAAAACACAGAAAGGCCATGTGTGTTTCAGTTAAAAGTGTGTATTACACTAATTACTAGCTAAGGAAAAACAACGTTCAGAGTGTTCCACATCATTGTTATTTGGCAGTGATTAATGAGTAAAGAGCTAACCTTTGAAAATAAGACCCAGGCATTGTGTTGTGCTCTGT
This sequence comes from Mixophyes fleayi, assembly GCF_038048845.1. Classification (NCBI taxonomy): domain Eukaryota; kingdom Metazoa; phylum Chordata; class Amphibia; order Anura; family Limnodynastidae; genus Mixophyes; species Mixophyes fleayi. The sequence continues at coordinate 72,820,582 of NC_134402.1, forward strand.
GTAAACAAATTGTTCGTCCCTTCCACAGTGGGCGTGACGTATACATTGCTTAGCTTACCATCAATCGCTTGAGATCCGTTGCTTGTTGCTTGTACCATGTTAAAAAGATCAGCAGGTGGGTGTGTTTTATACCGTTTGCATGACTTATTTCTGTCCCTTAAGTGTAGAGGACCACAGGAGGGTGTGTTTTTGCAGTTTGAGGTCCTTATTTCACTCGCGTAAGTGTTTGCGTCACTCAAAGTATGCAACGCAGATACGTATGCGTTTGCGTACCTTGATGAATCGGGCCCCAGGTGCTGTAGGCCTTTTTTTTCCTTTCTCTTGTTCATGCTTCCTACATTGCTGGTTTTGAGATGTATAAGAGATGTAGGTCAGTACAAATCCAATTCCTACAGCCAAATCACCCTGAACAAGCCCAATCTCATTTTATCTTGGAAGCTAAGCAGGGCCAGGCCTGGTTAGTATTTGGATGGGAGACCACCTGGGAACACCGGGTGCTGTAGGCCTTTGTTTTCTTTCTCTTGTTTATGCTTCCTGCATTGCTGGTTTTGAGATGTATAAGAAATGTAGGTCAGTATAAACCTAATACCTACAGCCACACCACCCTAAACACGCCCAATCTCGTTTTATCTTGGAAGCTAAAAAGGGCCGGGCCTGGTTAGTACTTGGATGGGAGACTATCTGGGGAACACCAGGTGCTGTAGGACTTTTTTTCTTTCTCTTGTTCATACTTCCTACATTGCTGGTTTTGAGATGTAGGTCAGTATGAACCAAATGCCTACAGCCACACCACCCTGAACAAGCCTGATCTTGGAAGCTAAGCAGGGCTGGGACTGGTTAGTACTTGGATGGGAGACCACCTGGGAACACCAGGTGCTGTAGGCCTACAGCCACAAGACAAGAGACTCTTATCTTAGACTTACAGCTACTACATGGCAATGAGCACTGACCCCACCAGGATGCATGCATTTATCAGACAAAGACCAATCCAGGGTGCCTAGGTAGGTTGAATATGGTGAACCCAGTAAAAAACAAATTATGTGGTCACACATACAAGAGAGAAGCAATTAAAAGGATGATTGAAATCAAACTACAGAAAAGTAAATCAGCCTCAGCCAGGTGTCCAAAAAATTGGCTGTTATCACTCTGACATGATCAGATCTAGACAACAAACTAAAAAGAGCCATGAAATTAACAGCAAAAAGAAAGGTAATTACTGAGCTTCAAATCAATCCCAATTCCCAAAAAAATATAATAAAGTTAGTTACCTTTGATGTAAAGTGCAAATTACAAACATTTGCAATACTGATGAAACAGCAGCAAAGTGGAAGGTTTGAGTAATACATATACACATCTATTTAGACATCCATGCTTACATTACTTCTGCAAGCAACATTGTTCTTTGTTAATAAAACTGTTGTCTTTATTCCGTTCAAAAATTTTTATGGAAATCCTCCACCATTCTTTGGATGTTGATAGTTGATAGTAGGATCAGTTTACAGCAGAGGAGTCACTAATTTTTGCTAATTTTTTTTACAGTAGACAAGACCATATGTCTAAATGTTGTGCTGAGTCACCTGCACCATCCTTGGATCTCTTGGGAAAGCTAAGATTTTTCCTAGCAGTAGTTGAGTGAGAAACTGAAGGAGGAGATGCCGTCCTGTCACGTAACACTTGAGCTGTCAGCTTGCTCTCCAGGAACTCCGTGCATCTCTTCAGATCTGGGTCAGTTGGAAACAAAGAGAAGACATAGCCCTTACACCTAGGATCAAGCACAGTCGCCAAAATGTACTGATCCGATTTCAAGATTTTGATAACTGTTGAATCCTGGTGAAGCGAATAAAGTACTTGATCTACAAGTCCAACATACTTAGTGTAATTGCTTTGTTTAAGCTCCTCCTTCAGTTTCTCAAGCTGATTTTCCAAAAGTCTAATTAAGGAAATCAATTGGCTCAAGCTAGCAATGTCTGAACTCATTTCCGAGGTGACTACTTTGAATGGTTTCAGCACTTGCACAACACGGATAGTATTCTCCACTGCGCTTGAGTAAAATACATCCCCCATAGATTGTAAGCTTGTGAGTAGGGTTCTCTTACCTCTCTGTCTGTATGTATTACCCAGTATTGTTTTATTAATGCTTGTTCCCAATTGTAAAGTGCTACGGAATTTGCTGGCGCTATATAAATAAATGTTGATGATGATGATAAGGATCCCCCCCCTCCTTTCCCAATGTGATGGCTTGTGGAGTAAGTGTGGATGGCTTTTCACTATCATCCTCTATCCTCAGAAGCATATACTGGGTGGAAGTCCACCTTGTTACCACCTCTTGCTTCAGTTGGTGGCAGGGCAAATTAAATTGCTCTTGTAGCTGCTGCAATCTCCTACATGCTGTTGCCGAATGCCGGAAATGTCCAGATATTTTACGGGCCACAGACAGCATTTCCTGCACGTCCCTGTCAGTCTTTAAAAAAGCTATGCACCACCAGGTTTATTGTTTGAGCAAAACAGGGAATGTGATAGAATTCACCCAGCCGTAATGCTCTCACAATATTTGTGGCATTATGAGAAATGATATATCCTAAAGGATAGTTCAAGCGGTATGAGCCATGTTGCAATGACATCCCTTAGTTTTTGTAACAGATTGTCAGCTGTATGGCTCTTAGTGATACCGGTGATACACAGAGTAGCCTGCCTCTGAAAAATCTGACGTTCTTGGGTACATGCTGTTGCTGTCCCTGCTGGTGAAGGTGAATTACCAACCCAGTAGGCTGTTATATTCTTTAGTTTGTCCAGTTCCACTTGTCCACATATCTGTGGTTAAGTGTACAGTGGGTAGAATGGCATTTTGTAGTCAAATAATTACATTTTAACGAACCTTCTGGTAGAGGTGAAGAATAGCTTTTCTAGTCAAATGGTGTCATCATATAATTTGGTAATGGGGACACAAGACCTCAAGTAACTGTCTAAAACCAGCTGCATTAATAGTGGATATTGGATGCAGATATAATACTAGCATAGTCGCCATGGCGTCTGTGATGTGCTTTGTGACTGGGTGATAGCTTTCATACTTGCTTCCTCCTGCAAACAATTGTTTAACAGTGAATTGTTGTAAACTGCTAGTAGTCTTCTTCTTGGTCTGCTTCTGGGATGAAGATCCACCCCGAGCAGCAGCAGCAGCAGTAGTGGGATTAATGCTCAAGAATTCTTCTGAAGAATCCAGGACAGTGGATGAGTCATCTAGCCTTAGTAATTTGGATGCAGGACTAACTCCGATCGCTACTGAGGATATTGATGAGGAAGGTGTTGGGGGTGTAGATTGCAGGTGCCGGGATCTAGCTGAGAGAAGGGACCTAGCTGATGCTGGACAGTTTGTTGTTATTTTTATAGCATAAGTTTCCGATTTTCCCAACAGCTTGCCATGAACTCTCTTCAAATGGCATAACATGGATGAGGTTCCTAAATGGTTAAGGATCCTACCTCTACTGACTGTGGCTTTACAAACGCTACAAATGGCTAGACAACTGTTGTCAGGATTTGGGTAGAAATAATTCCACACATAAGAAGTGTTTTCTTTGGTCTTATGCCCAAGCATGACAATAGCCATCTTCTTATCACGTGCAAGAACTGCTGCCACTGGTGCAGGACTTACACAAATTACATCATCCTCATCAACATCCTCATTATCACCCTTGTCAACTACACAAATATCCCCCTCATTCTGTTGCAATTCCAAAGTGGCATCCTCAATTTCTGTATCACCGGCTACACTTTGGGTTAATGTATCATAGTGCGGGTTGTACAAGTCGCCGGAAATCGGCGAGATAACAGCTTAAATTTAAAGCGGCGCTGCCTTGTAAAGGGAAGTTTCCCTTTACAAGGCAGCGCCGCTTTAAATTTAAGCTGTCATCTCGCGGATTTCCGGCAACTTGTACAACCCGCACTATGATACATTTACCCCTTGGGCTGCTCATGCACACATCTGTAGAAGTGCTGAAACCGGCCTTCTTTATGGGTACACTATCAGAAAGTTCATGATTACACATAGCACTCGTGGATGTCTCTCCTCAGGGATTTGTGTCATTTCTGAATCTGAACATACATTTTCCTGTAATGCCTTAATGTTTTCTTCCAGCTCGGCTTTTACATGTAAAAGTATTTGGACATCACTTTTGGAGTCAAATGAAGGTCTTCCTTGGTCATGACTGATCTTACAAGAAGATGCTTCAGTGACAGTTGCAGAACTAGCACTCATAGAGAAAGGCGAATGCCTCATTTTTTTCCTTTCCACTGCATGTGTAGAATGGCATGTTGGCAATTTTTTTTTTCTGAAGATAACTTTGCCTGGATTACAGGTTTTTTTTTCTTGACCAAGGTAAAAGGTGTTTTTTTTACATTTTTGTTTCCCTGGCTTAAAAACACTATGCACTTTAACATAGGCTTTAGCAGATGACGTAGAGGGATTACTATCATCATGACTGGTGCCAGCAGCTGCTTGGTGCTCCTATTCGTCTGTACTGCTGTGAATCTATTTTGATAACACAGTACAATGTGATTGCAGATTTAGAACAAGACTGTCAGTCCTATTATTCTTTTTCAGCAATGACAATTAGTAATGGAGTAATGAAGCTCTCCTTATTGTGTGTAAGCTCTATTACTGTCACGGTGCCAACGAGGGACAGCTGGATCCTGGTTGTTCAGCCGGGATTGGCTAGACTTCAGCTAGAGGCGCGGAGTCTAACAAGTGAAAGGTGTTCGCCAGTGATTCCCGCAAGGGAATATGGACTTCGCGGCTTCCACTTGCAGGTCGCGACCCCCTAGTGAAGTTCCCAATGAACCACAAGAGAATGAGTGAAGGAATTGACAGGTAGTGAACCACGGAAGGTATAGAAGATGTAGAGCCACTGGAGATCTGTAGCCGTTACTCCTGACAACTGGAGTTTAGTGATGATCTGTGAAATTACCACTAGGGAGTGATAATAAGGATGATCTGCAGCATTGCCACTAAGAAAGAGGTTTGAAGGAATGTTCTGCAGCGTCGTCACTTGGAAGTGATTAGCAGGGATGAACTGCAGCGTTGCCACTTGGAAGTGGTTAGTAGAGATGGTCTGCAGCATTGCCACTTGAAAGTGATTGGTAGGGATGATCTGCAGCGTTGAAGCCCGGAGGAGAAGGAACACTGGGATGCAGAGTATGGAACACACAGGAACCAGGAACAAAATAGCACAAGAGCTGCTTCCAGGACAGTAGGTAGGAACTGACTGAAAGGACCAGCCCAGAGTCTAGATTAGGAAGACAAGATATAGGGCTGGTTCATTTAGAGCAGCCAATAGGGGGCAGCAGAAGGAGAGAAAAGGGATTGGTGGTTCTGCGCATGCGCAGAACCGCTGAGAGCAGGCGAGAGACTTAGCACTGGAAAGGAGTCAGGACAGCCGCTGCGGCCGAGCAGGTAAGACAGGCTGGCGGGGATGCAGCGGGAGAGCAGAGGGCGCGCACGCCGGCTCCTGGGGAGACACTGCGGGAGACCGGTGTATGACAATAACACAGTACAATGTGACTGCAGATTTAGAACAAGAATGCCAGCCCTAGTATTTCTATTTCAGGAATGACAATTAGCAATGGAGGTCTCCTATTTGTGTGTTAGCTCTATAACACAGTACAATGTGACTGGAGATTTAGATCAAGACTCCCAGCATTGGAGCTCTCCTGTTTCTGTGTAAGCTATAACTCAGTAGAATGTCACTGGAAACTTTGAAGAACACTGCTACCCCTCCTCTTTCTTTTCTGCACTAGAGACTGCGAAGAACTGTGCTATCCCTTCTGAACACAACTACACCAAACACAAACATATATCCGTATATGATTAGAATAAAAATGGCATACACAACATTTAAACAAGTCTTATAAATCAGTGGTGCATTGTAATAGATTTCGTAGATTGGTGCTACAATACAGCGGGTGTGCAAACCTTCAGGTTGAGGGTGATGGCAGCTGGTGCAGTAAGTGGTAGTGCAATCAGGCCACGTTGGCGTTTCGTGGACAAATCCTATCAAAGATTCACTTGTATTTTCCTTCAAGCTGGTCTGAGACTAATGACAATCAGAAATTAACAACCTCTTCACAACATATGTACCCAATTTTACTGCACACAAACATATCAGTATTACCACTATCATCTGGGCTAATATTTGTAGGATTCCTGAAAACTATCCCCAAATGCCTTTGAACCAATTATCAGGATTTAACCAGGAAAAGAGTGAGGAAAAACCATCTTCAGTGGCATGGACCTTATGCCACTCCTCCTTCATCATTTCAATCTTACTTACATCTGTTCTGATTTGGAGAGCCCCCTGTGGGTCTATATAATGACAACAGGCCAGACCTACAATTTGACACATGCCCCCTTGAGCTGCAGTTAAAAATTCCAATACTATAGTGTGGTGACTGGTGACCAGGATTTATTGTTTTTGTACCTTAGAGGTTTCGTTGATGAGATCAAAAATTGCCTCAGTGGTATCAATCAAAAAGATTTCTCAAGTCTACTAGTTTATCATAGGTGGTTATTATCATGGGGTAAAGAAGCAAGGTTTTAAAATAAAAATTCTCTATAACCTGTACCTCAGGAAAAGTCTCAAAACAGGGAATGCTACTGATGTAAAGTGGAAAATTATATCAGGCCTGACTTCCTTGTGTCATGTGCAGGAAATGGTCGTTTGGTTAGCCTTAGGAAAAGATCTGGCACATTTCCATGTTTCATTATGTACAAATCTATTAATTTCAGAATCAGTGAAGTTTGGTAAAGAAAAACTAATTTGAATATTGCAAAGGAAATTGTTCCCAATGATATTGTAATATATGACACCCGCCTCCATACAGCTACCAGGTCTTTTTGCCAAATTGCTTTTCTACCCACCATTTTGGTAATGTTAACCTGCCACCACAGGTCCTTTACCCATCCTCCTATAGGTAATGATATTGAAACATTAACCCATTCTCCAAGTGATTCTGTTTCATTCTGAAGTTGTGTACATCCATGTGACGCATATAACCTGTGGTGTATTTGAATTAGTTCACGTTGCATTTGTATTACATATTAAGTTAAGTCTGCATGTTTATGCTGTAATTGCTGAGGAAAATAGCATCCTGGTTTAGCAGGGGTTCCAATAAGGATTTCATATGGAGTTAAACCATGCTTTTTACTAGGGCTATTTCTTATTGAAAAGAGAGGTAATGGAAGACATTCCAACCAATTTTTTTGGATATCAGCCATTATTTTCTGTAATTTTAGTCTGATAGTACCATTTAGTCTTTCTAACTTGCCACTAGTTTGTGGGTGATAAGGGGTATGTAGGGCCTATAACTTTATATTACCTCTGGGACACCATATCTGTAGATCTCTTCTGACATCATTTTATTCCTACAGTATCATACCATGCCACCCTGGGTAGTTGTATGAAATCAATTTGTAGTCTTTGAAATGGATAATGAGCCTTGGGCATGGTCTTAGCAGACACTGGGACAGTCTTTGCAGGGTTATCGAACCACAAATAGTGCAGCCCTTAGTATAGGCTTGTGATTCTTTAGTGAAGCCTGGTGCCTAGCATATTTACCATCATGTCCCTTGAAATGTGTGTTTTACCATGCAAGATTTGGGCCATTACTGGGTAGAGTGAATGGGGCAAGCAATAGCGATGGGCACCTACCCACACCACGTCCTTTTCCTCTGCTCCCAGTTTCTCCAATTCTGTATTTTCCTTTGCAGGGGCTTGTTTCTGCATTTGCTTTAATATATCAAAGTCAAATGTTCCAACCGTCACAGTTAGTATATTAATTGCACAAGGCTTTAGGGCGGCTGCCGTCACTGCCTGATCTGCAGGTGCATTCCCCTTCACCTCCATGGGTCTGTCTCAAGTGTGTGCTCGAGACAGCCCCAAAAAATGCATTAGCATACATTATATTGCATTACACAACCTTTCTATTTTATAATATCTACATACAGTACTTTTTTTTTACTATACAATCATCTATACCATAACAAAACACATTAGTACATACATATTAGTACATATAACATACGTAAATATATTAGTGATTAATGTGTTTATTATTTTTATAAATTTTTTTCACATGCTTTTTGTAAAAGAAAATCACCTTTTTCATGTTATGCATTACTGATAAACATAATTTATCTTTTTTTTTACATTATTACATGATTTCAAATAGTTTTCTTATGTTTTAAATTTTTTGAACAGCCATGAGAGGTGCAAGCTAAAACTGGATATTTGACAGTTTACCGCGCCACGTTAAAAAACAATTGAATAGCTTATAACGCTTCTCCCTCCCTCCCTCCCAGGCCCGGCGCTCCCATTAGGCAAGGTTAGGCACTTGCCTAGGGCGCCAGGCTCTGGAGGGCGCCACAGAACGGGAAAATGACTTTAAAACTGTGCGGCGACCGCTGACCATACCTGTCACGGCCGCCACACAGCATTCAGATGCACGGAGAGGGGGGGAAGAGGCTATTGCTCACCACCGCCGCCACTCTGCTCTGTCTCCTCCCCTCCACTCACTAGTGTCAGTGAGTGGAGGGGAGGAGACGGAGCAGAGAGGCGGCGGTGGTGAGACAAGGTAAGGAAAGATGGGGTGAGGGGGGAGGAGGGCACTGATTTTTGCGGGAGGGGAGCGGCGCTGATTTTTGCGGGGGGGGGGGGGGGCGCCGATTTTGTAAAAATGCCAAGGGCGCCATGGACCCTAGCACCAGCCCTGCTCCCTTTCAATGGATCTTCTACTTGTCCGCGATAGGACCACTTGTGCAAAAAAATACCCGCGTTACAAATGTAATTGAATATCGGGTAAAGTTGACCTGCTCTAAAATGAGTGAAAACCGTGTTAAAATGACTTAAAATGGTGTAAAAAAAACCAAACTGTGGTCAATTGAATTGCCCCCCCTAGAGTTTGTGTAAATGTTAACCGTTTGCCAATACTACTGTGCATATACATATACATGCCTCACGATTCATGGAACAGTCACTATTTGCTCTTTATAGGGTTCTTACTTTTAATCAAGGAATAAAACCCACTTATTTCTACAAAAATAAACTGCCTCTTGGATATCCCTTCTTTGCCCTGACTCCTATTTGGTATATTATGGCCACCACAAATAATCCTATTAGGATCAATAATAAAAGGTTTCCCTCTTTACAATGTATATCTACTCTGACTCCAGATGCCTCACTTGGGTACCAATGGAGGAATGCAGGGTTCCCTCCCTCAGTGGGTGGCTTTATACACTTTCACTTCTTTCTGTTGATCTTTGCAGTAACAATCAACTATGTTCGCAGAGAGTCAGGGGTATCTGAGAGAACCTGCGGGACAAGCCAGCCGAGGCACCAGGGGTGGTCTTTACTCTCTGGTGCAATAGGACAGTCTCACAATTAAAAACACAACTTAATTTGTTACAGTCATATGCCTAATGACAATCAAAGCACATTGAAAACACAACTAATCACAGAGACTTACAATCCCCAAGTCTTCCCCAATCACAGACTGTAGGAAAGGTACAGGAGAACAGGAAAGTGTTTGTTTCGAGCAGATAATAAGTTCTACTTACCAATTCTGTCTTCTGGTGCCCACCACGACTGTTGTCCGTACACGACGAAGAACTGAGGCTTTTGCTGGGGACCTCCAAGTTGTGAAAGGTAAATTGTCTGATGATCAGTAAAGTTAAAGTTCATTCAGCTGGAGAGACAATGAACACGTCAGTAGTGTGTTGTAACTCTGACTTTATTAAAATAAAGCAGCAGTTTTAATAGTAGTCAGATCACATAGGCATATTATTACTGTGCAAGTATATCAATAGTGCAACATCTAGGGCACTGAATCAGCAAGTAGCAAAATACATGTCTGTGAGCTAAACAGCTAGAACAGGATGTAACAGGAGTGGGTGTAGTTTAATTTCAACATAGGTTTGAACAAACTATCAGACCATTAACTCTTTCACTATATTATTGGGATTGATAATTTAGCTTTTTTTTTGCTAAAATCATAAACGCCATGTATACTGTGATTTAAAGACAAGCATTAAGAACATAGTATGAACCAGGAAAATATTTTTACATAGCAAAGGGGATGCTTCTTGTTTATATATGTAATGTTACACCAGGTTTATCTTTGGAGAGATGGCAATAATTTGGCTCTTTTTATTACAATTTAAAAGATATATTTATTTTGTCTTTGAAAGTTGGCTGACCATCATCATCATTTATTTATATAGCACCACTGATTCCGCAGCATTAAAATCAGTTACTGCCCAATTGGAGTTTACAGTCTAAATTTCCTAACATACACAAACATAGAAAGAGAGAGAGAGACTAGGGTTAATTTTGATAGCAGCCAATTAACCTACTAGTATGTTTTTGGAGTGTGGGAGGAAATTGGAGCACCTGAAGGAAGCCCACGCAAACATGGGGAGAACATACAAACTCCACACAGATAAGGTCATGGTTGGGAAGTGAACTCATGACCCCAGTGCTGTGAAGTGGAAGTGCTAACCACTGAGCCACCGTGCTACCAACCACTATATAATGTTTTGTTTTGCTAATTTTTCTATTTCTGCAATATGTACAATAGGTACTGTCTTGTGCAAGAAACAGGAGCAAAGAACTCGATCCTTTATGCACTTTAATGGTATCTTACTACAGCAACTTTTCTACATCATTTGTTTAAAAGGAACTTCATTAGAAAAAGGTCAGCTGCATTGTGAAAATGAGATTTTCACAATGCTGATTTTCACAATGAAAATGGAGCATTTTGACAAGTATAGTACCCTATGTCCTTTAAATCTCACAGTACCAAGGTAATTTTACCTAATTTATTATAAAATAAAAATATGACCTAATAGCCACGGATGATCACCTTGCCTCTGTGATAAGCTGTGCCATATTATTGATTGCCTCATAATGAAGGAGTCATGGGCACTCCCTGGAAATTTGGCAACAATACTAAGGATGAGGAGAAATGCATCACATATAGCCTTGACATTAATGGAATGAAAATGATTCCGAAAAAGTATTGATTTCTTCCCAGCGGTACCAAGGCTACATGAGTACCATCCACTGCCTCAAATACATGCAGAAATTGAGCAATAGTGTATAATTGCTGTTTCATTGGCAAATGAATAAACTGCTTGATGCCCCACAGTAATGCCTGTAGTGCCATTTTAATATCAGACTAAAAGATACTGTGGTCTGCAATGAGCCTGATGCAAGGAAAAGTAACACAGCCAACAGTTTAGCCAGCAATGGCATTGCTTTGTGGATTTTGATCATATGCTCTAGGGCACTCTGCACAATCTGCAGAGTTTCCAATCAGGGCCGCCGAGAGGGGGGGGGAGCGGGTACATTTTACCCGGGCCCGGCCATGCCAGGGGGCCCGGGCCGGGCCCTTGCTGCTATTTTTTGTCATTTTTTTTTTTTATTTTATTTTTTTGTATTTTGCGTATTTTTATTTTTTTTAAAAAAAAATTCCCGCGGGGTAGGGGGAGGGGGGGGGCGTTGGTGGGGGGAGCTATAAGAAATAAAAAAAAAAAAAAAAAAATCAATACTCACGTGACCGCGGCGCCGCGTCCCTCCTCTCCTGTCTTCTCCATTCACACTGACTGTCAGTCAGTCAGTGAGGAGCGCCGCAGCCTGACAAGACCAAAGAAGAAGAAAGAAGAGAAGACAGAAGAGAAGAGAAGAAAAGAAAGAAGCTGACAAAAGGTAAGGAAAGAAACTGAGAGGCACAGAGGAGGAAAAGAGAGGGACAGAGGAGGAAAAGAGAGGCACAGAGGAGGAAAAGAGAGGCACAGAGGAGGAAAAGAGAGGCACAGGGGAGGAAAAGAGAGGCACAGAGGAGGAAAAGAGAGGCACAGAGGAGGAAAAGAGGGGCACAGAGGAGGAAAAGAGAGGCACAGAGGAGGAAAAGAGGGGCACAGAGGAGGAAAAGAGGGGCACAGAGGAGGAAAAGAGGGGCACAGAGGAGGAAAAGAGAGGCACAGAGGAGGAAAAGGGGGCACAGAGGAGGAAAAGAGAGGCACAGAGGAGGAAAAGAGAGGCACAGAGGAGGAAAAGAGAGGCACAGAGGAGGAAAAGAGGGGCACAGAGGAGGAAAAGAGGGGCACAGAGGAGGAAAAGAGGGGCACAGAGGAGGAAAAGAGGGGCACAGAGGAGGAAAAGAGAGGCACAGAGGAGGAAAAGAGGGGCAGAGAGGCACAGAGGAGGAAAAGAGGGGCAGAGAGGCACAGAGGAGGAAAAGAGGGGCAGAGAGGCACAGAGGAGGAAAAGAGGGGCAGAGAGGCACAGAGGAGGAAAACAGGGGCAGAGAGGCACAGAGGAGGAAAACAGCGGCAGAGAGGCACAGAGTTATAAAAAAAAGGGGCAAAGAGGCACAGAGTGAATAAAAAGGGGGGAAAGCAGCATGGAGGGCGCAGTGTAGTTGTGATGGGGCTTGTTGCAATGTAGTGTGTGTGCGGTAGGTGGTGGCTAATTAATGGGCGCTATTTTGTTTGTAGGGTGATGGTGAGGCAATTTAATAGTGGGGATTATTAATTTAAGATGGGGTGATTTGGGGGCTATTGAATGTGGAGGTGAGTTTGGGGAGGATGAGGTCTATTTATTAAATGTGACTATGAATTATTTAATGGCAGTGATGGTTGCGGGAAATAGGTATTGCTAGGCTGTTTGCATGACGGGAAATAGGTTTATTTATTACATGTGAATTCTATTATTTTAATGTTGGGGCTGGAGGAAGGCCTAATTATTAATCGTGGGTGCTATTGATTTAACGCTGCGTCTGACTGAAATTTTCTAAATGTAGCCATTTTTTTCCCAAATAGGTCCTTCTACATTCCAAGATCCAGGCAAGCCACAACTAAAGAAACCAGCAGCCTCGGGTGGAGAAAGTGAGAAGAACAGGTAGGACAGAGCAGCATAGTGTGTGAAATGTTGTGATTCTAGTAGGGACAATGCCAATGTTTGGTGAGCCCAGTGGGCGCAGGCCAAGACTGAACTGTTTGTGTACACACTGCATTCTTTGTATACTACACTGTGGTGCTGGATGTCTTAAAAGTCAGGAGTGCTTGGACATATGTGACGCTGTGGTGAATTCAGGACCTAGTGATTTTGATGTGCTAGCTATGCGCCCAACGGTGCATTGCCACGGCCCCAAATGTATGACCACATTCCCGAAAATTTTTGCACCGTCGTTAGGCTAGCCACGCCCCAATGGCGCATTGACACGCCCCTGAATGTATGACCAAACCCGCGTCGTGTTTTTTGCGCCGCCGTTAGGCGGCGCAAAAAATTTTTAGGGCTTACTCAACTATGGGGGGGCCCCATGAGTTTGTTGTACCCGGGCCCTGAATTCCTCTTGGCAGCCCTGTTTCCAATATGAGATGAGGTGGGCACCTGAAATTACTTTTCACTTCTGTGTCAGACATCCTAAAAAAGCTTATTGATGGCCTGTACACACATACCCTATGCCTTTGATGTTGCTGTTGCTGCTGATGGTTGCTGCTGGTGGTTAAAGCAATGATGTCTTCAATAAAGGATAATATATAATTCCATTGGAAATAGATTATGCTATATCACATAAAAAGGATAAAAAAAATAATAAAAAAGTTAGTAATATATAAGGCAAAAATAAAAATGTGTTTAGTGGTAGCTATAGTAGTAAAATGGTCAATTGCTGTACTCCAGTCATACCAAATCGCATATGCCTAGCCATACATAATTGTACTAAAAATATACTTAGTAGAAATGCTTGTTGAATTTAATTTTGATAGCATGACATGCATTCACTATTCAGTGTAATATAAAATATATAACATCTCTATAGAACGCCAGTACACGACAAACAGCAAAAAACTCACACTGACAAACAACATCTAAATCCTATAATATAGCTTTTGAGCAATAAAGATATTGCTATCAGCTGACATGAGCAGGCATGTGCCCTTCCCAGAGTTGCCAAAATTGATAATATTGGGTTCAACATTATTCATTACTCAGAATCCCCCCACCCTGAGTTAGTCACAAAACCTTTCAGCATGGGCTGGTTACCACTAGATGCAGTAGTACAGTGGCTTTCTAATGATGGCAGATAGGGGCTGGCTGACAAATTTTAGCCCATGAGGCAAGACTCAACTCAGCAGCCTATTAAGAACATCTTAAAGAAAAAGAAATGCAGGTAACTCAGTGACCCAGCCCAAGCTAGCCCACTATGAGACATGCCCCCCAGCTTAGCCAACCCCTGGTGGCAGACATTGAGGAGCTTGAACCAATGCCAAAACTAATGAACATTGATTTTGGCATTGGTTCAAGCTCTTATAAATGAGTGAAATTAGATTTAATTGTAATTATTGTTATTCTACCATCTGACTCTACGAGTGTTGATATATTAAAACAGGGGTAGGCAACCTGTGGCTCTCCAGGTGTTGTGAAACTACAAATCCCAGCATGCCTTGCCACCTATCTGTTGGTTATCTACTGGAAAAGCATGCTGGGACTTGTAGTTTCACAACACCTGGAGAGCCGCAGGTTGCCTACCCCTGTATTAAAACCTTAAGCATATTGTATAAGTGTAAGTATTTCACAATCATTTTAAAATTAAATAGATTTAACTGTATGGAGAACAAATGTAATTTTGAAACTACTCAATCTGTCCAATATTTATGTATATTTATCCAGTTTTGAGGCTTAACAAAAGTATTTAGAGACATACTAATGAGAAATCTCTTGTTCAGGCTGTGAAAAATGAAGCAACCATTTACTTGGAAGGTAAATTTTAAGCTTTGAGGAAACTCCTTTACACCATTAACCACAGTTTATTTCTCTCAATTGAGCTTTCTTAATAGTTATACAATTTGCAGCAAGTTGTTATAAAATGCAATTACTTGTTTTGTTTGTTTTTGAGAAAACTTTTTCCTATTCCAAGTGTCAAACTGATCTGTTGTTTCCTTGTAGTTAAAAAATATCCTTTGCGAAAAATAAAGGTCATCAAACTGGAAAAATGAAACTTTGTCTCCAAGTGTGTTTACTCAGCAGTTTTCAAAAAGACTAGTTTCAAATGTCTTGTCATTATATCTTGCATGTCTATACCATCTTGCTCTTATTCTCCTCCTCATGCTGTTCAGAATTTACTTCCAAGGGTACAGTCTGATAAAGCACTTTGACATTTTGCAGTATAGCATTTCTAACAGTTATGTGACTTTCTGTGATTACAACATATATACAAATATAAATGAAATAACACACTGAAGAAAAAGTGAAAACCTTTCTCTACTTACTGCTAATAGCAACACTATACAGTTAAAAATAGCATGAGAGTATTTTTAAAGAGAAATAGAAGTATCAAGAAAGCAAATGTATAGCTGGTGATAGAAAAATGCCAGTGTCAGACGGAAATGTGTTTGATTTGCAGTGGTGAACAAAGCTTGCACTTCTAGTTAAAAAAAGGCTGTTGAATTGATGACATGCGAGTAAATAGGTAATGCAGTGTCCAAAGTACAATCTAATGTTGATGTCACTTTCGACTGCATTCGCAAGTGCAAGTGGGTATGGATCATTGGGATCAATTAGCATGATTTCATATACCAGTGAGTAAGCGGTCTGAGACTGTAAGACTGATAGACTGCAAGCACACTCAGTCCATTTCTCTCATGTCTTCATGTTCTGTAATGTTTCTTGTTATATGCATTTATTCTTAAGGAGACAGAAGGTCGTCTAGGCTGGAATTAGCATAAGGGCCTGGGCTGGGACTTCCATGGAGGGTTTTAGCTATGTGGGCACTCTGTCTACCACCTGATGTCCATGCTAGCTTCCTTAGTTTTGGTGCCGGTGTAGGTGGGATGGGGGACCGTAGCATGCCTCTCTCAGGGGGGATATTAAAAGAGAAGCACAGGACAACCACATCTTTTGTATGGATAGCTAAGTATTATACTGCATAAATGTGATTGAAAGAACCATTGAGATAATGGAGACAGAAAGTTTAGCATTTTCTTTGGATTATCATATTTAATCCATCAAGAACAATGAACCTGATCTCTGGCTGTCATGCATACAATTCTAGCCTTTTAACAATCAATATTAATGAAGAACATTTTGTTTCTTTAACTTGTAGCTATGGGATTGTACACTGCAATGTAAAAAAAAGAAACTAGCCAAGTTGAAAAATATCTTCAGGCACACAGTTAGTCAATTTCCTTTTTCAAATAATGATTAATGATCTACAAAATACAGGTGGACAGGCCATTTAGATGACCCAACTCTGTGTTGGTATCATAATAAAAAGATTAATGACAAACAGTTTCCAGAGGCCGTAGATACCGGGTCATTCTAAATAAAATAAAAATGAACTACCTTAAATAGAATTGCAGTATATTAATTAACAGAGTGAGACAGACAAAATAGCCCCAGGAGACAAACAGTAAATATACATTTGAACCATTTAGAGGTAGCATATAACATATACAATAATTTAATTCTTCTGCTTTCAATAAAAAACATAAGTAAAAGAGTAGTGCCTGCTACGTGAGAAATTCTACTTTTAATTTTGCCTATCCTAATAAGATATTAACCAAAGCAATGAGATGCCTATCCCTAAAAATATAATGAGTTCCAAAAATAAAGATCCTCTGAGAGAACTCTAAACTCAACTTAATAAATACATTTTGTAACACATTAAAATTAATATTCATCCTTGGTTCCATTAAAAACAAATGATGTATAGTTTCTCTCTGATATGCGAAATGTACAATTTTCTTTTACTTCTGTATTGAGATGATTAATAAAAGAGTTTGTTACAATAATCTCATGAATGATTCTACATTAAAGATCTCCTGACCACTTTGAAAATTGTTGATTTATACAAATGCAGGTTTGGTACTTTATCCAAACGTCATATCTTATTTATTAACAGTTATTTACATAGCGTCTACATATTATGCAGCACTTTGCAGAGAATATTTAGGCATTCACATCAGTCCTTGTCTCAGTGAAGTGTACAATCTCTATTCCCTTCCACATGGACACAAACCAGGGTTGTTATAACTTGTCAGTAGCCAATTAACTTACGATGTATACCTTTGGAGTTTGGGCGTAATACCCATGCAGCATAGGGAAAACATACAAACTCCCCAATGATAGGACCCTGGTTGGAATAATACCCATGATCCCAGTGATTTGAAGCAGCAAAGCAAAATACTATGCCACTTGCCACATCATATATCAAGGAGAGAGAGGTCAATAACAAGCCGTGTCAGAACCAAAGTGTCTAAAGGAGATGCAATGCAAACGCTCGAGTAAAGTTTGAGCTGATACTCTGACACCCTAATGGTCCCAGAGCAGCTTTAAATAGAAGCAATCTAAGCCACTTGGGCCCCGCCTGTGGTCAGTGATGTAATTGAAATTGACAGCCGATAGCTGATCGGAGCGTTTCTGCTACCTAGCAATAGGGATTCAGGTTGTGCGAATGCGCACAGACCGGCAAAGCCAGACAGGGAAAGATGCATCTTGTTGCTAAGCAACAAGATGCTCCAAACCGGAAGAGACAGGTGGCCATCCCCGAGCAGGGAGAAGACTGCGGGGACGGCGCCTGACACATAGTTCATGTTCATTTTCCAAACAGCCCCCAACATTACGGGATCCAGACAAGAAACCAGTAGCAGGTTGTGGAAGCTGCAGTAATAGGTAGTATAGAGCAACATAAATCCACCAACTGCCTTGTCCTTTTTCCCCTGCATTTATGCTCTATGTTTTCCCACCCACTTCCAAAGACATAATGAGGGTATGGTATATATAAAAAATGAAAGTTGCTTATTTTTGCTGATTTGCTAAAAATAAGTTGCTCATTTGCTAAAAACAGAGTTGCTCTCTCTCTCGCTTCCTCTTTTTCTCTAACTCTCCCTTGTTACACTATCTCTCTCACATCCGTCAATGTCCTATCCATCCTCCTGCTGTGTTTCTACCTTCCATCTTACTCACGTCCTCTCCAGTATGGCCACGTCCCCAACATAGTGTGGTCATGCAAACTCTGTTCTAATCATCGATCGAAGGGACCCCAAGAAGTTAATGTACCCGGGCCATGGAAGAAGGTGCTCTGTTGACTCTATAATTGAATTGTATTGTATTGTATTATTTATATTTTAAAAAAACTGTTTACCAGAGCATGTGTTCCTATCTACTAGACATGGCTCTGATTTGAAAGGCAAAAACTCATTTTCAAATGACATCAGAATTTCATGAGCTCGTGGGACTACTTATTCTCTTATATATACCACGTCTTCATTTTGTACTTTTGGAGTGGGTGGGAAAAACAGTAAACAGAAAACAGATTGCTATTAATATAAGATATAATATATTAATATAAGAGGAGAATGACAGGGAGCTCATGATGCAATATATTATATAATATATCAAACAATAACATTGAACTATTAAATAGAAGTGATGAATTATGATATGAGTACTTGAGGGTATGTGAGAAAATGAGAGGAATGAGTTAAGACACAACAATCTATTGCTTGCAATAAACAAAAAATAAAAGAATATTGATCAACTGATGTGTACTGGTGATTGTAAACTAACATTCTACAAACCATATTGTCTGACTGTGGCAGAGTCAGATAGGGAATACAAACAAAGCAAAGTTTTCAGATTCTCAACACTACAAAAAATATTGTAGTTCTTCAGATATTTATTTTTGCATCCAAACAAACATTAAGTAAATAGTAGTATACTATATGGCTTGCAAAAATATTTTACACTGACATCTGGAATATATTACTTAACGAAAAATCATGAATTCTTACACAATTATTTGCAAAAAGAACAAATTATGTAAATTAGGGAGTATACTACATTTATAATTATTTTATACCCCAAAAAACTATTTTTTGCAGATTTTCTTTGGTTGTATTAATAAATAATATAATTTATTATTAATATAGTATTGTAAAAGACAATGCAAATGTTACAATAGTCAGGTAATACAACAAATTAAATAAATAAACAAAAAAGATATACAAATGAATATATTTAGTAGCAGTACATATTACCCTAATTCTAGTTAGTATGCAACTTTAGACACTGTTTTCCAAATCTTGCCCATTTTTCACCCTTAGACTTCTTCACACTTGTAGCAAGGAAAGTCTCAAACATTGTGGCCAGGAAAGGCTCAAACCATGGACACATTTTACTAGTATAGGTCCTAATACTGTGTGTAGTAGAATGCCTATTGCAAAAGCAAGTGCCCACCAAAGTCAAGCACCTTCTGAACTGTCTCATGCATTACTATCTAGCTCTAAGTATAGATCTGTAAAATTCAATATAGGCACACCAAATGATCAGAGGAAGAACATTGAAGGTAAACATCCAATTTAGCCTTCATGTAATCCTGAGGAGAGTTTAAGAGCGTCCTTGAGTTGTATGTTTGACATTTGCAACATCTTACACAACCAGTTTGAAACTGGGGATGAAGTGTGAAATATGGGATGAAATATGGGGATGATTGAGAAATTGAGGACACCATTTATTGAGAGGGAAGATGGTGAAGAAGATGGCATTGATGACAATCATAATGCGTGTGTTCAGCATGAATAAGATCACGAGAATGATGTAGATTGTGTTAAAGTTATAAGACAATCACCTCTACCGTCACATGCCCTAGAAGTGTGCAATGTCATGCATGCCCAAAAGACAACAGGAACCCAGAACATCCAGGAGCTTCATCCCTGTTACCCCTCATGATTATGAAGCCATGAAAATGTACCATTGCAAATAGAATTGCCTAATGCAACCATATCTTCCCAAGAACAGAGGGGGTGCATCTAAGATTTAGCAGTGTCTACAATGCAGCAGTCATGTTGCAACTTATAAACAACAAGTATCTGTGAAACAATCCTTTGCAATAGGAACCAAATATGACCATCAGCATCCTATTGTACAATCAACCTCTAGAACCATGGCTGCAATGTTAGCATTGGAAATATGTTCACTGTGTGACATCAATTCACAAGGTTGTTTTTTTTCAGATTACTTAAGGTCAAGTTTATATACAGTAGATATTAAGTACACCCTAATACATGTTTTTAAGAAAACTATTTTTTTTTAATTTCCATGTATACATGACTATAATATTGACATGTAACATTAATTGAATATATATATATATATATATATATATATATATATATATATATATATATATATATATATATATATATCTTTCTATATGTTCTTTTGAGATTTTATATTACACCTAGGTATGTATGTGTCCTGCAGTGTCTGGTCTAGTAGAGCAGAGTAAACCAACACTCACCGCACGTATCTTGAGATTCGTTCCTTGTTGACTTCAGTGTATGCAGGGACGTGGTGGTAGTCATATTAATGACTACCACTATAACGACATAGGTTAACCTACAAAAAAAACAACACGCGATTTAAAGAATACCTTCAAAGATAAAATAATGACTTACAAAAAAAATAAAAGTGGACATCCACGGCTTGCTTAGGCTACATACCGATTCCTCTGAATGCTGGCACTTTGAAATTGTGTCACTCTCCATAGCCACAGAGATATCTCGATATTTAAAGCACCAATGCCAGCAACCCACGACTTTAACATCTCATTTACACGTTGGGGTCCTGGCATTGCCGATCTAAATACCGAGATATCTCCGTGGCTATAGGGAGTGACGTAATTTTAAAGTGCCGGGATTCAGAGTAATCGGTATGTAGCGTAAGCATGCCGATGAGGTCCACTGTCATTTTTATTGTAAGTCATTATTTTAGTTTTGCAGCCATTTTTTTATTCGCAATTTTTTTGTAGGTTTAACCGATGTCGGAATTACCAACATCGGAAAATGGTACCCAACCCCAGAGACGAGTTACGCCCAGTTTTAAAAAAACGCATGCTGCGCTCAGTGTGTACCATAATGACTCAGGCCCATTATCTATTATTCTGGATAATATAGAAAATTATAAGGGGAAAATAAAAAGAAAATATGCTTGCTTTCATTATATAAATGAAAAGGATCACAAGGATTTACTTTTTGTTCACGTTCAAATGATTCTTGTATATATTTGTGAGTGCTGATTTGGGGAATTCTAAATATGTTTAATTTTTAAATGTTATTTTAAACGTCTATGTATGTCAATGTCAATTTAACATACAACACATCTTTATTGTGTTTCTCTGTAAGGAAATTTCACTTGCTGTTCAATTATTTTGATGAAGTTAGAGTAACATCTACGTGATTGGTGCTGTATAAATAAAGCAATGCATCTACTACATGCATAAATGAATAGGATAAGTGGGTTTATCATACAGAAAAGCATTTCCCTGTAGTTTTGAACTACTAAATTCTTTGCACCCCTTAAATGCAAATGCTTACAGTAGATACAGATGTCTTATGAATTATGGATAAAGCACTGTAGAATAGCCACATGTGCATTTTTTACTAAATAATTAATAGCTGATCCAATGTTCCTGCTTCTCTTGTTCACATAAAGAAACATTTATATTTGGTTTACCCTTTAAAATATTTTGAATACTTTGACAAATAATAAATATACAAGCTCTAGGAATGGCATGTCAAAAACGGCACATTCCATGTAAAAAGATCAATCAAATCTAAACAGTCAGAGATAAGCAGAATTCTCTGAATATTTCAGTTAATAAACTAACAAGTTTTAAAAAAATCTAATATTTTGTTCAATTCAGGTCCCTCTATATTGTAAGCTCTTCTCAAGCTCATTGACTTTGGCCAGTGCAAGTTTCAGTGAACACATTGATGCCTGCAATGTGATTTTTGTTGAATGCTAAAAGCAGTTACAAATGCATATAAAACACATTTTATCTATGTACACATTTTCTATGCATTTTATTTGCATTTTATATTTTTTAATATACATTTAATATGCAATTAAATGTATTTTCAAGCACAGTTCAGATTGAGTTTTTAAACGTGCCTTTGACAAGAGTAGGATAGGTCATTGTGAAGACTATAGTGCTTCTCAGAAATCAGTTTGGCAGATTATTGCAACCAAAACAAAACTTTATTGGGTAATGACAGTACAGGTTATTCACATATACCATGTGGATGATAACATTTTCACAGAGATAAGCACGCAGTCGCAGGGTCTTCTGATGACTCTTACAAGGATTCTGGCTGCATGGCGTGATAGTTACCCCTCTATGGTTAGGTAGGGCCAGGGCAATGCCTTTATAATTTTTACAGATATGCAAAGTCACAAAGCTATGGAATCCTACTGAATTATGGTCACAGCCTATACCTGGGATGGAAGCACAGCTCCAAGTCACCAGACCACACACACTTCTAAATTCTAAATCACAAGTTATATTCCCCTCAATATTCCCACAATTCTGGAGCTAAAGGAGGGTAGACTAGGGGCGACAGTCAAGCTAGGATAGGTGGAGAGTTGATAAGACCTATCCCCTCTCTCAGGGGGCCCCCCAGCCAGGCTCAGATGGACTGTTTTGTCCAGTGGGTGATAAGCGCAAATGTAGGGGGGGGCGGAGTTGACAGCTGTCAGCAGCTCCTAGTCCCAGGAGAGGGTGTGACATCAAACATAGTCCGAGGAGCTCTAAAATCTTGTGAGATTTGGTAATCTTTGGTAATTTAGTGCTTCCCTGCTCTGGCAGCACCAGCACCACCACCTTTTCCTCTATGAAGGGGGGGGGGGCCAAAAAATTTGCTGTACGGAGGCCCCAAATTCCTCTTGGCATTCGTGGGTGCAGGGACCAGCCACCTTCCTTTGGGACTAGCCAGCTTCCATCATCCTTCCGATCCATCCCCCCTCCCTCCATCCATTATGTGTGGCCTCCGAGAGACCTAGGGATATATTTACTAAACTGCAGGTTTGAAAAAGTGTAGATGTTGCCTATAGCAACCAATCCGAATCAAGCTGTAATTTTTTAGAATGTACTAAATAAATGATAACTAGAACCTTATTGGTTGCTATAGGCAACATAACCACTTTTTCAAACCCGCTATTTAGTAAATATACCCCCTAGGCACTTGTTATATGGCGTGCATTCCATGTGTGAAGAACAACAAGGCCACACAGCACACGCGCGTGGAACAAGGTAAGTGAAGGGGGAGTATGTTAATGTAAAGTTTTGCTGTGAGGGGGCAGGGGAGAGTATGTTCATATAATGTGTGTAAGGGGGGAGAATGTTAATATAAGGCAGCGAGTAGTCAAAAGTTTGTAACAGGCAGATGGAAAGATAGATGGCGAGGGCTGCTGTGAGCTTAGTCACAGAGTCCGACAACCACATTGAGTTGCCTTACTGTTATCTTGTGTAATGCATTGCATCTTAACTGCATTTCGTTGCATTAACAATGCAAACCCATAGAGAAGAATGTAAGTTTTTTACATTTTTGACTAATGTCAGGTTTGTTGAAATGAAACAAGAAGCTTTCAAAACAATACAGTACAGAACAATTCAAATTAAGCATAGATATGTAAGGTCTGATTTGGTACATCCATTTACATACACTTATCTTGCATTAGAAATGCAACTTGAATGTAAGTGTGTGAGTAGAGTCAGGGTGATCTCACACAGCTGCTTTTGAATGCTGCGCTTCTCCAGCTAGAAGAAAAGCGTAGCTGTCTTGCTCCAATATTGTCACATAGTAGGGAAGAAAAAAAGGCTTGTACCCCTTGACATAAGAGCTGTTTAGATTGAAAGATGCTGTATACCTTAAGAGTGGAAATGCTCCTCCCCATCACAGAAGAGTTATTCAGATGCTAGTTAGTCAAGTTATTCAACAGAAGAATTTAAATTTATTAAAGTAAATAATAATATTATACCTACAATCTATGTCCTAAGAACATCCAAAATACCACAGGT
Organism: Mixophyes fleayi; assembly: GCF_038048845.1. Taxonomy (NCBI): domain Eukaryota; kingdom Metazoa; phylum Chordata; class Amphibia; order Anura; family Limnodynastidae; genus Mixophyes; species Mixophyes fleayi. Next base: position 72,844,489 of record NC_134402.1, read on the forward strand.
TGTTTCATAGATTAAGGGTAAGTAGTGTTTGTCAGCAATAAAGAAGTATATTGAGCTCCTCGATTAGATTGTTCAATTTGGTCAATACAGCCAAGGTATTTTTCTCATAGAAAATCAAGCTTTTTACATAATGCTGTTAATGAAAATCAACAGAATTATTAATAGGCTATGACGTATATTACAGTTTAAACCATGACGATGACCTGACTGCAGTAAAGTATTTTTTAAGCAATAATAATCCAAACAGTTTAGAGAGGAATAAGTTTGTTATGGAAGATGTAGACTTTATACTAACACACAATTATCATTTTGTTTTGTAACGAGTCATTTTACAATTAACAGGAACTACTGTTGGCACCAAATGCGCTCTGGCATATGACAATTTATTCTTGGGCATATAGGAGAGGGAAGCTGTGTACTCCAAGGGTAATGATGAGTACACATCAAACATCCCGCTGTGGGATATATACAGTAGATGAACATTTTTCTTATTGGAAGGATTGTGAGATTTTTGGAATAACCTAATAATATAAACTTATATAATGTTCAAGATATTGCTATCTAAGTCAATAAAGGTTTTCCAGTTATTTGCATTGCAAAACCACATTAATAATTAATTACATCTTAATAGGGCTCATAGGAGATCAGTGCTAAGAAATATATCAGGAGGGCAGTTCCTTTGATTGGGAAGGAATTGGTCCTCTGACATACCTTTAAAAAGAGAACAGCCTGTTTGGTATAATCATTTTAGGGAATGAGGTTCCAAGATTATGTGCCAATCAGAGCATGAGCGGATATTCTTCCAAACTGCTGATCCAGTGGGAGCAAGGCTCATGCATGCATTTTGACACTTTGAAAGAAAAACCAGTTAAGAGAGAGTTTCTAGAGAACCCGGGAGAACAGAGAAAAGGAAAGCTGAAATGCTTTTGCTGAAAGGACTAGGTAATATGAATTTTAGAGTGTTGCTTATACAGTTTAGCATTGCTTGATTACATGACTGGCCTCCTTTTGTCTTTTGTATAAAATAGAAAATTGAGTTAGCTTTCTTTTTAACCAGTGTCTGAAAATTTAAATGGGGTTTAGTAGGAATTCTTTTGAATAATCCAGCTAAACCCCTTTAACAAAGAAGGGTGGTTCATGTAGTAAAGGGATTTTTGAATGGAAATTGTATGGCTGAAAAATAAGATTCACAATAATTGTCATTAACAAAAACTGTATTTAGGAAGTGTAAGAATTTAAAATCATTATCTAATTTACTGCAGAACCAGAGAAGAGTGTGAAGGTTAAATCCCCCTTTGTATTAAAAAGTATCACTTTTTAGAGGATTCCTGCCTCACTATCTGCTTGGTCACTTTTCTGCTACTCAGTCTCCTTTGCCACCTGACACTACCAATGCCTAAGGGGAATCTGCTGCTGCAGGACTTGAACTGAAATTCTGGGTTGCAACAGTGCAGACTATATACAGTGATCCACAGGTTTATTTAACAATCACTGTGCACTTTTCCCTTTCATCTGTGTAGATCTGCATCAGGGAATGGCTTATTCTTATTACCATCAGATATGGAGTGTGGGGGGAGGATGGCAGTGACAGAATAGCCCAGCGCCACTGTCCCAGCCCATCACAGCTCAAAAAACTAGGCAGTACTATTTGGATTCTTCACAGTCTGCATGGTTTGACTCCACCCACCTTGGATGCGTCAAGTCTAACGAGGTGAATGTGTTCACCTGCAGATCACAATTCTCTGGATGGGTACCAGACGAGACCAACAGAAGAAAACGAATTGCCAACAAGGAGAGTGCTAAATATAAAGAAACCGCAGATATGAAGGTATAGAAGAGGTTGCTTTATAACAGGATACCAGGATTAGCTGAGAAGCAGATAAAGCTGGATAAGCGGATCAACAGAACAAATACAGATACAGGATGCCACAAAACCAGGATAAACTCTGAAGCATATGATGTGAGATACCAGGATCAATAGAAGAAATACATGATACGAGGATACCAGGATTATCTCTGAAGAATATGACCCTGGATAATAGGATCAATAGAATAGATATGGATACCAGGATACCAGGATACAGGAACACCAGGATACCATGATAGCAGAATAGTAGGGTGTCAAATATACCAACAGCTAAACAGACACCAACAGCTAAACAGACTACAGGACATCAAAATCTGGCATCATTTAACCTGCCAAGGTGCCTTAAATAGCTTGGTAATAAGATGGAGTTAAATCCAATCAGCCTATGGATCAATGAAGAAGGTTATAAAAAAGTAAGGTCTGCGCATGCCAGATTGTGGCCGACATCAGAATGGACGTGGTGCATCAGCGCCTGGAGACCTGGCAGAAGAGGCCCGCTAAACCTGACAGAGCCCGGTAGGCAAGCCAGAGGGCCCAATTTGTGATAGTAACTCACCTGTGGTCACCGAATAACTTGCACTGTCTTTGTTGGGAAATTTAGTATGAAATGTCTTCAGAAAAGTAGGGGCATGAATATCCAAGGAATCAACCCAAGTTCGTGCTTCTGGGGCAAAAACCTTCAATCCAACAAGTATTGAAATGTCCCTCAAGAACGTCTGTAAGCAATGATTTGCTGACTCTGAACTCATCTCCTTGTTGAGTGCTGATTACCGAAAGGGAAGTGGATGAAGAAGAAAAACAGTTGATAATGACTGGTTTCAATAAAGAGATATGAAAGGTATCAGAGACACAGTGTGCAGGTGGTAGTTTTAATTTGAAGGCCACTGGGTTGATTACTTGAAGAAACTTGAAGGGTCCAATATACTTGGGTGCAAATTTCACACATGACACATTCAGGTGAATGTATCTAGTAGAAAGCCAGACTTTTTCTCCTCTCTTTAGTGCAGGCACAGCCCGTTTCTTTTTAGTAAAGAATTTGGAGTGCTTGGAGGCCTTCTTGAGTTTCTTAATAACTTTCGTCCAAATCCTGATGTAAATAGGAACTTCAGTAGGAAGAGCAGTTCATTTGGGGACTAAAGGTTGAAGTCCTTATACAGTGGAGAAGGGATAGCAGAGGAAGACTCATGAGAGAGATTATTATGTGCAAAGTCTGCCCACAGAAGTAGATCTGACCAGTTATCTTGAATGGAAAAGGTGTAAATTCTGATGAAAGGTTAAAAATCTTGGTTTAGTATCCCAGTTAGACTATTCGATTAAGGATGGCAGACTGAGAAGTTGAGATGGATATTTAAGGATTTACAAAGATATCTCCAAAACATAGAAACAAACAGAACTTCATAGTTCAAGACGATCTTTAGAGGATACCCATGGAGATGGAAAATGTCTTTGATGAAGATTATTTGAGAGTAGAAGCTGAGGTAAACCAATAAGTAGAATGAAGTGCGATATTTTAGAGAACGGATCTACCACTACCCAAATAGAGTTGCACTTTTTTTTCAGTGGTAGATCGGTATTGAAATCCATGGCAATATATATCCATGTTCTCACAGGAATGGGCAAAGGAAGAAGAGAGACATAGGATACTCAACAAGAAATCTTGTGCTGAGCACAGGTCACACAGACAGAAACAAATTTCTTGATATCTAAGTGGAGAGTAGGCCACCAATAGCTCCTAGTGCATTCTGGCAAGTCCAGAAAAGGGAGATGAATGTGTTTATTGTAAGACTCTCTTCCAAAATGTATTCAGAACGTAAGTCTCGTGTGGAGGAGGAGTCATGGGATATTCTACAGTGGAAAAATATAACTTACGGTCCAGAATAGGATGATTTTGCTGCTCCACTAGATGTTGTTAGTTTATAAATACACTAAAGAGGGAGTCAGCTTTCTTATTTTTTTCTCCAGGTCTAAAAGTATTATAGAGGTTAAACCAGTATTAGAATAGAGACCAGCAGGTTTGACAGGGATTTAAACATTGAGCAGACTGAAGGTATGTGGCAGACTTATATTGGGAATATCGTGCCAACCCAGTCTGTCAGCAGTGGGTCAATTGATCAACCGTGGTCCACTCTGTTACTAAATGCTGCCCAGTGGTCAGATCTGCTATTGCTATGGTGTCCGGAGAGGGAGGGGGGAGGCAACTCACAGGAAGTGATGGATTTTATTACCAGGAGTTTGGGCCTGCTAGGACTCTGTGCTGGGAAATCACCTTCTGGGGATTTTTCTGGGGAGATTTCACTTGCACTGGTGATTTTCTGAAACACTTGTTATATTTGGTGGGGGAACAATTTTCTCCTTGGGGAGCACTGTTGTATTTTACTAAGTGTGTGCACTTTGTTTAAAAAAAGGGATTATTATCTCTTTCCTGGCTTCTTACCTGTGTGACCTGTGAACCTAGAGAACCAGGTATAGAGGGCAGCACGGTTGGCGAAGTGGTTAGCACTTCTGCCTCACAGCACTGGGGTCATGAGTTCAATTCCCGACCATGGCATTACCTGTGTGGAGTTTGTGTGGGTTTCCTCCAGGTGCTCTGGTTTCCTCCCACACTCCAAAAACATACTAGTAGGTTAATTGACTGCTATCAAATTTACCCTAGTCTCTCTGTCTGTCTGAGTGTGTGTGTTAGGAAATTTAGAGTGTAAGCTCCAATGGGGCAGGGACTGATGTGAATGAGTTCTCTGTACAGCGCTGCAGAATTAGTGGCGCTATATAAATAAATGATGATGATGATGAAGCTTTGGTTCCACTCCCGGTATCCTCACAAGGTATAACAGAATTTTTTGATCAGTGGAGATGGTCATGGAAAGCGAGAGCCTTCAAGCCTTTGCCAATGCAGTAAGGGGCGAAATTCATGGCTAAAAGTTCCTTGTCACCTACAGTATAATTTGTCTCAGCAGGAATAAATTTGCAAGAAAAAAACCCACATGAATGTAACTTTCCAGAAGAAGATCATTGAGATATTACCACTCCAACCCCACTGAACAGACATCAACTTCCAAGTAGAAGGGCAAGGTGGTGTCCAATTGTTTGAGGACAGGAGCTGATAAAAAGGCCACTGTGGGGGACTCAAAAGCATCAGATGCAGACTTGGACCAATTCTTGACATATACACCTTTGCAAGTGGTGGCAATAATGAGAGCAACAAGTGTTGAGTAGCCCTGAATATAATACGTGTAGTTATTGATAAAGCCAATAAATCGTTGAAAATGGTTTTCTTGTTATATGGATATAACAAGCAAAGACATCTGAGTCAATTTAGGCATTTTTCCAATTTACAGTAGAGCCAATTCTCACATAGCCGAGATAGGACTTCAGAGACTTGAAGGTGGTGAGAGACAAGATCTTTAGAGAAAATTAAGATGTTGTCAAGATAGAAAACCACACAGGAATAGAGAAGATCTCTGAAGATCTCATTAACAAAGCTGTGGAACACAGCTGGTGCATAATAGAGACCGAAAAGCATCACCAACTACCTGTAGTGGCCATCTTGAGAATTAATTGCTGTTTTACATAAAACTACTTAGGTTTCCACCCTTTTTCTTGACAAAGAAGATGCCCACCCCAGCTTATGAAGAAGGCCTAATGATTCCCTGCTGCAAGCTTTCTTATACAAGTTTTTTTTATAATATATATATATATATATATATACACATACACACAATATAATATAATGTCTGCTGTTCAATGAAAACCTGTCTTGAAATTGGTCTGGATGTAAGACCGAAACGTCAACTATAATATAAAGGAGCTAGATTGAAAATAAAGAATAATCTATCTGTTTTAGATGGTGAGTGCCTTCTCTATTTTTTGAACATGTGCTAGCTACTCTCTCTCTCTCATATATATATATATATATATATATATATATATACACACACTATTGTTTGCTATCAATATTGTATGTATTTACTGCCCCTTTTTATATACAGATGTAACACTTGCAAAATGCATTTTCACCATATAGTACCAAGTGTACTGTGTTATTTGACCAATATTTTAAACATGGTGACGTGAAACTGCATGTTTTTATTTACAGAATTCTACGTTTGTTGATGGTGTGGAGATACCGGTACACATCATTGTGGATGCTGCTTACCCTTTGAGGCGCTGGCTGATGAAGGGGTTCACTCAGCAACTTCACCTGTCTCAGGAACAGATCCGTTTTACACATACGCTCAGCTCTGCTCGGATGGTGGTGGAAAATGCTTTTGGGCGCTTGAAAGGACGTTGGTGCTGTCTATTGAAGTGCATTGACATTGACACCAAGCTTGTGCCCCACGTGGTTGCTGCTTGCTGTATTTTACATAACATTTGTGAAATTCAAAAAGACCAATTTCTACCTGAGTGGAATGTGCAGGAATCTAAAATGCCAGTGCTGTCAGTGGACTCCACTACTTTTGAGGGAGAGCGCACCAATACCTCTGCTGAACTTATTAGGACTACCCTCACTGCCAATTTGTCCTCACTTGTTTGAATGTACCACACAAATGTAAAATTAAAAAATATATGTTTATTTTACATATTGTATTTTGTTTTGTACATATTTCCTCATATGTGTTAGGGTTCTGTTCACAACCACTTCCTTAATTACAGCCATGGAGCCAGACACGTGATATAAACGTTTAAACTGTTTATTGCAGTAAAGTAAAGTCCAGGTACGGCAAAAATAAACAGTAACAGTTCAGGCTGAATGGAACAATGGATTTCCAGATCTTGGCAAACAAGCAGTAAATAAAGAAATGCAGCAGATGACTTAACTGAAACCAGTTTGTAGTAGCAGCCAGAAACATGCAGGTAATCCAGGAACAGAGAGACACATGAACAGGCTAGGAACATCACATGAACAGGCTAGGAACATCACATGAACAGGCAAGAAAACTTCAATGACCAGCAAAGGATACAGGAATCAGCAGGCACATATAGGCCACAGACAGGTGTGGAGTGATTAACTAGCAGTGCAAGTTAACCCCTGACCGGAAAGGCTGAACAGCAGTACCCCAGGAGAATCACAGGCACTGCAGGGTAATATGCACACAGGGAAACTAGGCAAATAATAACACAGGGCAAAATGCACACAACGATACAAGGCAGATCATAACAGCAGGGTAATATGCACACAGGAAAACAAGGCAAATAATAACAGGGCAAAATGCACACAAAGAAACAGGGCAGATGATAACATAGCCCCCCCTTTAAGGAGCGGATTCCAGACGCTCCATACATGCTCCTTTCAGGTTTTTCTCCTCTTCTTTTTCTTTTTATAAGATCTCCCTGGAGACACAATTGGGCTCTTCTCTAATGGAGTACAGAGAAAACCCCATTCTTCAGAAGCAGAAGAATTGGCAAGTTCGTCCACTAACACTCTAGTATCCTCCAAAAATTCGCTTTCAGAGTCTGAGTCCCAGCCTAGAGTCGGAACAGAACTGTTAATTTTATGAGAAGATGGTGAAATGCCCATGAAGCCGGTAACCAAGGTTTGTGATTGTTCTTTTTATTTTTTGAAGATATAGGCTGACCAATGGAAGCAACAGACATTGATGACTTGTGAATAAGCTTAGGTGCAGAAACACAGGCTGGAATGGAAACAGAAGAACTATGACCAGGAAACTCAACTGTTGATGGAGAGTACTTCTTGCACACAGCGTTAACAAAGTCCATGGTATTATGGATAATGGGGTTATCGGAATTTAAAAGGGAGAAGGCCCAGGTCTGTGGCTCCCCTCTAAAATTCATGATCATAGAGCCCACTTGGTTTAATTGGCTGGCAAAGTAATCTGGCGAGTCTTGAAACAGTTTCATGGAAAGCTGAAGAACCGAAATAAACTGTTTGATGTCTCCATCAAGGAAGACTGGAGGAGGATCTGATGACTTGGAAGAGGCATCTGGACATTCTGGCTCACTAGGAAACTCTGGGGAGTCTTCAACTTGAGCAGCAGTCTCTGGAGAATCCCTCACTGGGATGGCAGAGCATAAGTCCCCGACTGGGACAGCAGAACAGGAGTCCCCGACTGGGACGTCAGAGCAGGAGTCCCCGACTGGGACGTCAGAGCAGGAGTCCCCGACTGGGACGTCAGAGCATGAGTCCCCCACTGGGACGTCAGAGCATGAGTCCCCCACTGGGACGGCAGAGCATGAGTCCCCCACTGGGACGGCAGAGCATGAGTCCCCCACTGGGACGGCAGAGCATGAGTCCCCCACTGGGACGTTAAGCTGAGCACATTGGATGGATTGCCCAAACTGAGCACACCAATCGGACTGGACAGCACTGTGAGGAGCCGCAGAGCAGACAGCACTGTGAGGAGCCGCAGAGCAGACAGCACTGTGAGGAGCCGCAGAGCAGACAGCACTGTGAGGAGCCGCAGAGCAGACAGCACCAAGTGGCAACTCGGGCTGAACCGCATGCACTGGCAACTCGGGCTGAACCGCATGCACTGGCAACTCGGGCTGAACCGCATGCACTGGCAACTCGGGCTGAACCGCATGCACTGGCAACTCGGGCTTAACAGCATGGACCCGGGCCCTCTCTGGAGCGGACTGGAGGGACAGGGCCCTCTCTGGAGCGGACTGGAGGGACAGGGCCCTCTCTGGAGCGGACTGGAGGGACAGGGCCCCCTCTGGAGCGGACTGGAGGGACAGGGCCCCCTCTGGAGCGGACTGGAGGGACAGGGCCCCCTCTGGAGCGGACTGGAGGGACAGGGCCCCCTCTGGAGCGGACTGGAGGGACAGGGCCCCCTCTGGAGCGGACTGGAGGGACAGGGCCCCCTCTGGAGCGGACTGGAGGGACAGGGCCCCCTCTGGAGCGGACTGGAGGGACAGGGCCCCCTCTGGAGCGGACTGTAAGGGCAGCGCCCCCTCTGGAGCGGACTGTAAGGGCAGCGCCCCCTCTGGAACGGACTGTACGGGCAGCGCCCCCTCTGGAACGGACTGTAAGGGCAGCGCCCCCTCTGGAACGGACTGTAGCTCAGGAACAACGACAGCAGCTTGTGACTCGGAACTGGAGGCCGCGGCTGAAGACTCGGGTGCAACAGCTGCAGCAGGAGACTCAGGACCGGACACAGTGGCAGCAGGCTCCAAGCTGGAGGCAGATGATGTGACCTCGGAGCTGGAGGCAGATGATGTGACCTCGGAGCTGGAGGCAGATGATGTGACCTCGGAGCTGGAGGCAGATGATGTGACCTCGGAACAGGAGACAGAGGCTGGCACCTCGGAACAGGAGACAGAGGCTGGCACCTCGGAACAGGAGACAGAGGCTGGCACCTCGGAACAGGAGACAGAGGCTGGCACCTCGGAACAGGAGACAGAGGCTGGCACCTCGGAACAGGAGACAGAGGCTGGCACCTCGGAACAGGAGACAGAGGCTGGCACCTCGGAACAGGCGGCTGGAGCTGGCACCTCAGAGCTGGTAACTGGGGTTGGCAAATTGGGTCTCATGCCAGGGAGCAGAATAGGTGAAGTATAAACAAATCCAGAATGCGGAGAAGTAACAACAGAAGATGGTTTGGTAGGCTGTCGTGGTCTGCGGAGAGGACAGGCTTGTAAGAAGTGTATATTACTTGCACAGTAGAGACACAGTTTGTTGGTTATTCTGCGCCGTCGCTCCGCTTCGGTCAGGTGGGGGCGTGGACCACCTGTGAACCGGGCATCTGTTACACTGTAGTTAGTTAAATGCAAATTTGTCCTAGTACTATTAAGATGTGCTGGCAGCACAGTTTCAGCAGCAGACAGAGTTGGCTGAAGCAAATCAACAGTATTGGATTTCAGAGAAACAGATTCTGATAGTCTTCTGAGTGGGTCCAAAAGTATAGCAGAAAATTGAGCCAGCTGAGAGCGTAACAAAATTATGTCAGTTTGCAGACACTGAAGCAGAGGCTGTTCAGCCATTTGTAGAGCAGACATGTTTGCAGGGAGAAAACAAATGAAATCAATTGCAATGAGAGTTCCAGGTGAAATCTGAAGCAGGGTTTTTTCACAGGACTCCAAGGCTTTCTTTTTGGCTGGTCATTCTGTTAGGGTTCTGTTCACAACCACTTCCTTAATTACAGCCATGGAGCCAGACACGTGATATAAACGTTTAAACTGTTTATTGCAGTAAAGTAAAGTCCAGGTACGGCAAAAATAAACAGTAACAGTTCAGGCTGAATGGAACAATGGATTTCCAGATCTTGGCAAACAAGCAGTAAATAATAAAGAAATGCAGCAGATGACTTAACTGAAACCAGTTTGTAGTAGCAGCCAGAAACATGCAGGTAATCCAGGAACAGAGAGACACATGAACAGGCACGAAAACTTCAATGACCAGCAAAGGATACAGGAATCAGCAGGCACATATAGGCCACAGACAGGTGTGGAGTGATTAACTAGCAGTGCAAGTTAACCCCTGACCGGAAAGGCTGAACAGCAGTACCCCAGGAGAATCACAGGCACTGCAGGGTAATATGCACACAGGGAAACTAGGCAAATAATAACACAGGGCAAAATGCACACAACGATACAAGGCAGATCATAACAGCAGGGTAATATGCACACAGGAAAACAAGGCAAATAATAACACAGGGCAAAATGCACACAAAGAAACAGGGCAGATCATAACAATATGTCTCTTCACAACAAAATATAAAATGACACAATATAAAAGTGCTAACTTGCATGTAGAAAAAAATAAAATATATACATAAGTAGTAAACCCAAGACACAAATGTGCCCAAACAGTAAGTGCAAATTTGCTTTTCAGGTTATATATATATATATATATATGTGTTGACTTCATTAAATATTTTTGTATGGGTTTACCCAGTGCGGTCTACAATTTTCTAGCTTTATATATATATGAGAAGCTAACGGTGTGATTCCAGATCACACGTAACATACATGATAACAATTAACAGTGAAACATTTGACCATAAAACATGATTATTACAATTGCCTATATTGTGGCATTTCTGGTGGTGGAGTGGTTTGGAGTGGATAACCTGGTGGGTATTCTATGTTGGGGTTACCCATAGGTTGAGCATGTTGTGTATTGTGTACCGGGTTTGGAGGGTTATTGTTGCCTAACATGGGTTGCCCCCGCTGGTTCATAGGATAATGTCCGTCATAATAGTAAGGACTTGGAGGAGGTGCCTGCACCCGTGAGAGGAGTCTGTCCATGAATCCCATAATACACTCACGTTTTCACGTAACACGCGTTCCTGCATGTTCATGATTTGCATGAGGAAAGAGTCCTGCACTTCCCGCTCATTGTCCATGAAACGCTGCAGTTGTGTATTCTCGTGTTCCCTCATGGTGCTGTCCATCTCCCGCAGTTGATCCATCATGACAGTTGTCATTGTTTTAGTTGCTTGGTCCATTTTGTTGAGCCTTTTGCGTTTTTTTGGAACGTTGTAAACTGTACGTAGAAAAAACACAGTAAAACATACATTAGAATATATAATGTGGCAGAACAAAAAAGCAGTGTTGTAAGCTGATATGTGCTTGAGGCCTCCTCCCTCTTGCTCAGTAGTTTTGCACTGCAACATATGCGTGTTAATGTTTTAATACTTTGGAGTGTATTATATTTGTCTTTTGGGCTTTTTGTTGATATAGTTCTCTTTTTAAAGTTATGTAGAAACATTGGTGTTTGGTTTGCATTTATGTTGATATACTTCTATTTTTTTGACAGTTATGTTCAAACATTTTTTTTTTTTTTAAGTTATGTAGATATATTTATTGGTATTTGGCTTGCATTTCGGTTGATATAGTTCTCTGTTTTTGGGACTTTTGTTTATACAGTTAATTTTTTTTTCTTCAATTATGTAGATATATATGTATGTATATATGGTTGGTTATTATGTGAGATTATTAAAGATACTTACTGTTGGAGCGTAAACTGGGACCTGGCATAGACTTTGACACTGGCACTGATCCTGGCTGCGTTTCTTGCGAAGTCTCTGTAACGACTTGCGCAGCAGGGAATGGCTGTGAAACGTTCAATTCCTCCCAAGACATGTTGGTGTCATCTGTTGTGGTAGAGCACTCTAGTTCTGGGGTGTCTTCAATAGAATCTTCTATTATTATCGTTGCGGTCTCGCTTGTCTGTGTGCTCTCTGGTGGTGTTGGTATGACAGTGCAATTAGATTTGTCAGAGGAGAATGTCCAAAGACCATATTGCACTGGTCATAAAAGGGCCAGTCCATTCTTTCAGCGCCACTTTTGCGCCTGTTTTGGTCATGGACTTTAGTGTACTGCTTCTTCAGGGACTTCAATTTGTTCAGGACTTGTTGCTGTGTCCTCTTTATGCCACGTTGAGTGAGTATTTTGGCGATGTTGTAGTACACTGTGGCATCCTTCACAGTCCCAGTCACTTGCCTTCTAATTTCTTCCTTCCCTCTGACATTCAGCAGCTCACGCACCTCTTCCTCCATCCAGTGTGTCATTATCGCTGTAAATAAACACTGTTTTTGCAAACTAATAAAAGCAATTTTCTGAGTATAAAAACGTTTCTGCTTCAGCTTTAGCTTGAGACCACCATCCACCATCTCTCCTAGAAAGCTTCTACAATGTTCCACGGGCTTCCAACGATAACATCATCCTCCAGAGACAGGCAGACAGCCAATCAACATGTTTTCTGTGCAACCCGGGTTGAAAAACCCGGGTTGCACCATTCATAGTGCAGGCGACCTGGGTCCGACCCGGGAATTACCCCTCGATAAATCCCGGGTTGAAGACCCGGGATTTTAGACCTGGGATTTTGGACTTGTACCATTCATACTGCACCAAGACCCGGGTCGTTTCAGCTCGACCCAGGAAAAACCTGGGATTTTGGTGCAGTATGAAAGGGGTATAACAGGCAATGTTTGTTTTTTGACACAGGTAGCTATTTAAAGCATCAAGCACCAAACCAGATGACCTGCCTGCACAACAGCAGCAGTAAAAGACACCAAAAACACAGCTAATAAAAGCAGTTACCTGCTGTTCCTAACATACACACAAGCACACACACATATATATATATGTTATGCTATAAATTAATAATTATTTATGCCATGATCCCCTCAATGTACAGTGTTGTGTAATACAGTCAGGGCTTTATAACTGAAATATGATAATAATAATATTAATAATAATAATAATAATAATAATAATAATAATAATTATATCTATGATTGGGTTTATAAAAATGAATTACTTAAACAAAACTAAATTGTCTTTTTTGCACTACCAAATTTTACATATGTGGATCCAAGAACATTGAAAGCAAAGGGATGTTCCTTACAACATTTCCTAGCCAACAATGATTGAAGAGGGATGCTTGGATACTTCTCTCATTATTAAATAGTAGTAACAGTAATTATACAAGAATAGAACTCTTACGCAACCATCTTGTTGATATTGTGATCAGTATTATTTAACTAGAAATTTCAAAAAGGATAAAAGAATATGATTTTCTGACCATGAAGAATCACTTGGTTCCAGTATTCTATTTTCTTACCAAACTCTATAAAAGCTTGGAAAATCCACCAGGAGGACCAATATTACTGAGTATTAATTCTCTAACATCCAACTTATCTGAGTATATTGATATTTTTTTTAAAAAAAACCTGGTAATAAAACAGAGGAGATATTTTAGATATGCTGCAAATATTTTAAATATTTTGAATGATACCATAAGAAACGATACCCATACACTTTGTACAGCAGATGTTAAATCTCTGTATACTTGTAAAAACATAATGAAGTCTGCAAACATGTTCAATATTTAGAGACTTAGGTCCACTTGCCTCCCTCACAAATTGAGCTTTTAATAAAAAGAAAAGTATAGCATTTATACTGACTCACAATTATTGTACTTGGCTTGTGGGTAGATAATTTAGCCAAGTAAAGGGTACTATGATGGGGACAACATTAGTACTCGGTTAAACTCTTTCTAGCAAAGTGCGCAGAGCACCACATCTGGGCACATGATTCCTACAAAAACAACCTGGTTTTGTGGAAGCATTCCATTGATCATCTTTTCTTCATTTGAAAGGGGACAGAAGAAAACTTGAAATAATTAATAATTTATCTCAATGCAAATTAAATAAATTGTTAAATCACAGCTGACAACAGTAAGAACAGACTATTCTTCCAAGATAAATATATTTTATAGAACAAAGGGTAACAATGATTAAATCAGTCTGCAATTAGTACGATCTTCAATAGGACCGGATTCAAATTTGTGGGTGGATTTGCTCACATTAGAGGTACATTGTTCACATTCAAAGTTTGACATTAATTTTTAAGGTTCACATTTACATTGTTTGTGTTTTTTATTTTTTGGAAACACTAGATAGATAATATTTTTAATTCATAAGAAAAGTAAAAATATTTTTAAATTACAACTTAAACCCGATGTGTCTAAAGTTCACCGTTTGCATTAAAGGTCCACTGTTCACACTGCAAAAATACTTCAAATTTAAATCTAATGATATATGTGTTTTGTTGCAGTGTTTAATACACACCATAATCAAGGGGTATATCTACTAAATTGCAGGTTTTAAAAAGTGGAGATGTTGCTTATAATAACTAATCAGATTCTAGCTGTCATTTTATAGAATGTACTAAATAAATGACACCTAGAAACTGATTGGTTACTATAGGCAACATCTCCATTTTTTCAAACCTGCAGTTTAGTTAATATACCCCCAAGTCTATAGCCATAAATAGTGCCCATAAATAGTTCCCAGTGCAATTTTCTGTGTGAACAGGATGTGACCTGGCAAAAAGTATAACGTGTAGTGTTTTATTTAACAATTATTGCATGAAATTTTTCTTTGGCAAGTCCAAACGCTAAGGAAATTGAATTATGAGATTTTTACATACATGCAAGAGTTTCACATGAATGTGAGAGGTTCCCACATTTCTAAAATCAATTCACCCATCACAAATTTCCTGGATTCAAAGAAAGCGTAATTCTCATATTAAAAGTCTCTACATCTAATTGATGCCAATATTGCAATATAAATGGTAATACATTGGCATACACTGATATGTTAGTTACAATTAATGTGTGCACGATTCATCATTGTTCAGTGTGAAAAATGGGTAAATTAGTTCTGCAAAAGAACACAAATTTACACAGATTACAAGCATACTGTCATCTAATTATAAGTATTACAAAATAAAATTTAATCATGAAATCAATCCGATTAGGGTCTTTAATCATTTCCTCTTGGAAATGTGTGTGTGTATGTGTGCATTATACTGGAATTAACGCTAATTGCTTGGGTATCAAAACACAGGGGGTAATATAGTAGACTTTCTAATGACCACCAATGTAAAGCTTAATCAAGGATTTATGTCATCTATCTATCTATCTATCTATCTATCTATCTATCTATCTATAAGGATTGCTGGGGCAGTGTGAAGCAAGGGGAAGCAGTGTGAAGTGGGGGCAGTGTGAAACAGGATGGGCACAGTGTGAAGCAGGGTGACATTGTAAGGAGGGTGGACATTGTGATGAAGGGGTGCAGTGTGATGCAGGAATGGCAGTGCTTACAGCCACTAGTACAAATAACCCCCTTGCAATGGTCTAATTGCTTGTTATACCTGGTTTTTGTCTTCGCCTTATCCTGACCAAGGTCCTGAATATCTGGATCCCTGACCATGGTAAGTGTAAAGGACTTTGTTTATATCTGAATATCTGGACTTTGTTTATACCTACCTTACCTTGGTCAGGATAAGGCAAAGTCAAAAACCAGGTATAACAAGACGAACACTACTGAAATATCTAGGAGCTGCACAACAGGAGCTGGGAACCAAAAACTGCAATGATCCAGTCCGGCCAGATTGCAAGAGGCTTGTATTAAAGGGGTAGCAATTAGTGTTATCAGCAACAGCTGAGGAAGGCAGCTCAGTTGCTTCTAGAACACATGAAACCCATGGCAGCCACTGGTGGTAGAAAGCAGTGCTGCACCTGTATGGACTTTGTGCAGAAAGCAGTCAGACCATTGCAAGGGGGTTATTTGTACAAGTCCCAGGTACTAGCAGTAGCAGGCAGCATGGCCCTATCACATTGTAATATTAGACTAGCGGCTGCATGCAGTGTCATTCCTGTATCACACTGCACCGCTCCATCACAATGTCCACCCTCCTTGCAATGTCACCCTGCTTCACACTGCCCCCCCCCCCCACCCCTTCACATTGTTACTGGCTGATTACTTTGCATATAGTGCATTGGTTTGTGGATTCTGTGTCCTTTGGCCACTTGCATCAGAGCCTGGTTACCTCTGTGTTGCAGCATCAGTATATTCATCATGCAGTTATCGGTCTTTGCCTAGCCCCTCAGCCATTGAGATACTTGCCTTGCATGTTGTAATCAACAAATATCAACTTATTTCACCTTGATCATTGTTTCAGTGTGATATTATAATGCGGACGGACACAAGAGAACCTTGACACCCATTGCACCTGAGCCAGAATAATAAAATCAGGTGCATGAGCAACATTTGCAAGATGTTTGCAGAAACTAGCTCTAAATGCAAAACTGAACTGACCACATATTGCAGGCATCTGTGATAACATTGCTGTAGTCTGTTACAGCCACATAGTCGCTGCAAAGGTGCTTAAACACAGTTCTCAAGAGCAACCAACAGGTATTGTTCTGAGGATTTCTGTCTTTAGGAACAGGTGGGATAATTATTGACGCAGAAAAAAAGATTAACTCACCTGTGCATGATTAAAGATATCTTGAAAATATGAACTGTTGGTGACTCTTCAGGATTGAGTTTCAGCACCTATTTTCTAACTTGTATATATTTATCTACCCATCTTTAATAATCCCGCATGATAGATTGGTTATGTCAACACTTCAAAGTATGAAAAAACAAACTTTCTCTAAAATTATTATATTAATAACAAAGCCTGTAAAGCATCAGTGATCCATAAAAAATGTAGTGAGTAACTGTGTACCGGAAAAAAAGTATGAGTTTATCTGATAGGAATATGGACTTCAGAGAAAAGCACCTCCTCTTCAACCTTGCAATGTTAGATCCACACCGACAACTTCATTCCTCAGAGAAGGGAATATCTGGAATGTCCATAACAAGACATTTAAAAAGTTCTCTCATTTAGTCAAATGCCAATCAAACGCTGAGAAATCTAATGACAAGTGCTGTAAAGTATGAGTACTTCTGCTCCCGTTTTTAAGTCACTTCTGCCCATACATATGAGGGAAAAACAACATATAGAACTTAAACTGTTAAAAGTAATACTTAAAAAAAAATATCAATTGAAGACCATGTCAAATTGGGCCCCATACACAAAAACTCATAGGCTCCAATCAAAAATTGTAAGGGAATAATGGCATCATGTAAATCATTTTAGCGAGTGCCATGTTTTCGGTGGTTAAATAGATGTTCATGGCACTTTACGTCCAGGATACCAATTTGAGAAAAACCTTTCAATCGTTAGAATAACAACATAGACAGTGCCATTTTATTAAAGACCGTACAAAGAGTAGCGCCATCTTATGGAATATAACGTTAGTATTTAATGATTAGATAGAATGAAGCCCAATTCTGAATTCCTAAAACAATAACAAATCACTTTCAATAAAAAATAAAAACAAAACAATCAATTCTAATTAGTCATAAAAATTAGTAAGCATAATTGTCACAGCAAGAGGAGTATAAAATGAGCCAACCTACAAACAGGTAAAACAGAATGATATTCAGAATTTTTTTGAACTCAATAAAAGGGGCTTGTTTGAAGCCTTATTTAGCCCATATGGTGCCAAGGTGCCCAACTTACATACCTAAAACATTTCTTTACAGGCAATTTTTTTGTCCAAATCCCCAACTCTATGTCCCAATATCATGTGTTCAATGGCTTTGAATATTAGTCCACTATTAGCTAACCCATATTATTTTTCTGATATGTGGTTACTCAGTACATCTTTTATGGATCACTGATGCCTTACATGCTACACTATGTTTGGTGCTTCTGTTTTTTGTTTTACTTTTTAGGTTGTGCATTCTCAAACAGGTGCATAAGATATATTTTTTAAGCTCACTATCACTGTGTTGGGTCACCTAGCTCCATAAGCTTTATATTTCTTTGATTTTAATAATAAAGACTTCCTGGCTGGCACATTTTGGATTTATTTAATGTCCATGGGCCCGATTCATCAAAATTCGCAAACGCATACGCATCTGCTAAATGGCTCTGCGCATGCGCGAAACGACGCTTAAGCAGCGCAAAACACTACATACGCTACTCAAGCACGGCAGATACAGCTCTCAAAAGGCGACTCAATCTCAAACTCCAACGCAAATAGATTTGAGATGACTGCTGACCACTTGAGAACATATGGGTGGGAATGGGCGGAGAGTAGGCGCGGACTGGGCGGAGATGAGATAGTACTTGAGTAAAGTAGGCGTTATGCTTTTTCACTTGAGAATAGTAGGCGTTCCCTCTGCCCAGATGAGTGAAACTGACGTCACTCCTGTCTCAAATCTTTCACAAAAGTTAAGGAAGGCCAGGGTCATGTTTAACTCCAATACAGCTAGCTAAAACCACTATTAAACGCCTTTAGGAGCATCTTTTGCGTTTAAAATGCAAAACGAAATATGCACAACATACATACATATCAATACAGACTGCCTGTGGCAATTTTTTTTTTTTTTTAATTTTTTTTTTTTATTGAGTTTTTACATATCTTACAAATGTTCCATTAGTATGTTTGTGTAAATTAAGCTTTTTTTGCTTTACATACCCCTTTCTAATCAATGCAATTCGCAAGTGCAACATGTTTGATGTTATTTTGGCCCTTTGGCCTCAATCCGGAACTGCCGGAATGCCGGAATTAGTTAGCTGGAAATAGCGCCCTCTGCTGCTTACTGCCTCTTCAGTAAAGAGGACTGCCTTTTATAGTCCTGTACACTGCTAGCCACATATCTTCTCAGCATTATGGG
This sequence comes from Mixophyes fleayi, assembly GCF_038048845.1. Classification (NCBI taxonomy): domain Eukaryota; kingdom Metazoa; phylum Chordata; class Amphibia; order Anura; family Limnodynastidae; genus Mixophyes; species Mixophyes fleayi. The sequence goes on from NC_134402.1 coordinate 72,863,341, forward strand.
GAGAATCCAGGTCACAGTGCATTCCGGCTGCCGGAATGGTTGCCTCAGTGCATTCCACATTCATTCCACTGCCGGAATGGTTGCCTCAGTGCATTCCACATTCATTCCACTGCCGGAATGGTTGCCTCAGTGCATTCCACATTCATTCCACTGCCGAAATGGTTGCCTCAGTGCATTTCACATTCATTCCGGCTGCCGGAATTGTTGTGCACACTGCATGGGTAATTATTTCATTTTATGTAAAATGTCTCCCAAACAATAGACTTTGTCATAAATATTTATGATAAATCTCCAACCATTCTGAACAATTACCAATATCATTAGTCTCAATATGTTACATGCCTGATTTGACAGTTGGTGATGGTGCGTTTGCAAGAACAAATAATATTAATAGATATATAATAACTCGAAAATATATTTTAGGGTTTTACACACATGATTTATGCAAATTTAAAACAAGTGTACTATTACCACAGGGACACTTTTAACAGCAACACAAATTGTCTAAGGATATTAATGATCCCTAAGAGCCGAGGGCTGGTGAGGACTCGAACCCACGTAGCAAGTTGGCAAGGTGGATTGCCTAACTGCTACACCACTGTACAAGTGGTGATGTCAAGGGAATAGAATACAAATTAAAGATGACCAGCAACTTCTAGCATAAGTTGTTTCCCTTAAAACATGGGGAAAAATGCCAATACTTGGAAATATTATACCCAGAAAGATTTGGTGCATGCAGAGTCACAATGTATGCATATCGAAATATATCCATGTTGATAAATACAAATCAAAAATAGAACATTTATTGCTCCCATTTCTACAATTTGATTTGGTGGAGCACTTAGCTTTTTCCACTGTTGCCAGTACAGAATTCCTATGTCTTTGAAATCCAAAGTCTTTGCCAACAACTGCTTTGCTGTGTTGTAGCTGATAACACTGTTGAACATTACATATAGCCACCTTACACACCAAAACATATACTAAGTCACAGAGTGGAATAAATACCCTCAAACTTGTAAATATACCAAGGTTAGCCACATACACGCATCATTCAGGGTTCAAACTCATTACCTTGTTGTTGCAAGCTCATTTCTTTATTCACTGAGTTATACTTCACATTGAAACACCAACACCAAACTGCACATTAACTAGTTAGCACAGCTGAATGACTGTCTTAGACCTGATAAATTGGCCATGTTGCAATTAATATGAACAGCATGATGGATAACGTGGTATTAAAATATTAACCCTAGATAAACACACACATGAATAAAAACACTGTTTTACTAAAGCAGCAGGAGCTGCAAAAACGTCACCAAACAAACGCGAATTAAGCGCGTTTGCGAATCTTACGCTAAATACAAGCAGTTGCATATAGTTTTTTACTTTTAGGAGTATGCTTAATATTGTGTTTTATTAACTCACTTGGTGCTTAGGGTTGACCTGGGGCCTTGAACTTCTGCACTTAGTATTGGGGAGGTGAAATACATAACCACTACACTATCGTGGCACATCTAAATGTAGCACATGCAAATGAATAATACCTCATAGAATTGTACTTAAAACTATTTTACCCATACTATTGCCACAACACTAACAGCTTAGCTCATTAATGACATCTGTAATAATCGTTATAATCTCTACTTACCTACAGAAAATAAACGTTGCTCACATGTCAGGTCACTTTTACACAAAACCACACTTGGCTAATTAGAACGCACCTGCGTGCTCCTAATGACGTGTCCGGCATACTCTCCGGCCTACTCACCTGCATTTAATTCACTAATTACAGTGTTACTTAAAAAGACCTTGCTTGGCTTTCTGTGTTGTTGGGAGATTCACAATTCTGGGTAAGTAGCCCTTAATGGTGAAATGTTTCATAATCTCTGCAGTTTATTGTTGTATCTTGCTCAACACTCATGTTTATTTGTAGGAAAAGATATTGGTGAGATACAGATAGAAAATTATGCTGAAAGGTCATAATGGTTAAGATTTTTATGTTAAAGGTTAGTGGAAAAGTCTTTAATTAGCTGCAGAGTTTGAACATTGAGGCAACTGTGTAGACTTGGGATGTGTCTCTGCATAGATACCTCTCGACTGTAGTGACACACATAAAGATTATCCATCTATATTGATTTATTTTGTACCTGTTTACCCTCCCCTCCACAGATTTTGGTCCTGGATTGTGTTTTTTGGGTGTCTAGTGATTGCTTATTGACATTCCACATTTGTCTGTGTGTGTGTGTGGTAAGTAGAAACCAGATATTGTTTTATTACATACCCCTTGTTAAAATACTTTGCATTAAGAATGTCCATACTGTTTTTTTTTCTCTTTTCTTTTTCTAATACCTTTTATTTGAAGTGTGGTTTTTCAGACCCTACCTTAAAGACACATTAACACTCTGTGCTTGAGTCATTAAGGAGAGCAAAGGATAAAAAATAAGTAAATGTTCTAGTGGACAAAGCATGTTACAATGTAAGGGGTCAATGTTGTATTTTTATTTATTTTTTTTGGAACAAAACATAAATATCTTCACATTTAAAAGATCAGTGGTCAAATCATGTGCAAGCTTAGTCAAGGGTTGATTATCTAAGGTATGGTTATTCAAAATGGGAATATGAATAGACATGGTCTGGTGTGTTACTGAAATGGTTTATATGTGTCCTAATAGGGGAAAAACCATGCCTACCTGTATTTTACCTTTACAATGTGTGTAGAAAGTATAGCTTCATGCCTCCAAGTTTAGCCTTAATGTCTTTAGCTAAATGCACGTTAATGGGGTAGTTTAAATCAACAGCCTAATGTGGCAACATAATTGATGTTTGGTTTTTCTACAGTTTATTGATCAGCACATATAGTGTTGAGAAGTGCACATTATTGACACTTTATTTGTTTTTCTTATATCTACAGCCTTTAGATTACACTTGGCCTGCAGTGCTGGCTTTTCTGCCATTGCACTTCCTTTTGGAGTTGGTGGATGTTGCCATGGTGAAGGGTGTTTTCAAATGTAAGTAGTATAGTGCTATCTGCACTAAAATGTGATTGGCCAGTGAGTGTGCTCCATACAATAATGTCGTCGTTACTAAGCCTGCAATGTGTGGTTGCACAAACAAAACACATGGGCAGATGCTAGCTATGTAACATATGGGTTTGGTGTTTCAAATTAAGTCAAATAGTGCATTCAGAATCCTAGGTATAGTCCAAACACACAAGCCATTATTATACACTATAATATTACTGGCTTTTTTACACATGCCAATACATTGCTCAATCTCTTGATATCAAAATGCAAGTTGTCTGACCTAATATTGCCATATTAATTTGTTGCCTTTCGTTCAACAGGGTGTGTTGGCGTGGATTTAGGATTTGTACAATTCGTGTCTCACTACATGTTGTTGAATTTCTCCAGACCTCCAAGCCTGCTTATGTCTCTCTTCAGTCTGGCCAGATTGTCATCTCTTAATCCAAGGAATTTTTACACACACAGACCATTACCTTGTTTGCTTTGTTTTTGTCAACACATTTGAATTCATATATGTAATAAATCTAGCCTATGCTGCAAATGTGTCAGCAATCAGTTGTCATGCCATTTTGTACCATTACTACAGTGCACTGATTAATATTTTAATACCCATAAATCCATGTGTAGTGCTTTCAAAACTATTATGGAACAGGTTTTATTTTAAATGAATATATGAAATCTAGGTGTGGTTATTTTCTCCTTTGCCACAGATACACCATAGCCTACAAACACGCTCAATGGGGTAAATGTATAGTTTTAGAAAATGTCTATAGTGTGGAGGTTTGTATGTGTGTTTGGTGCTTAGTAGTAAATTGTTTGGACACTTTCAGCTTTTAGAGCGAACATGTGATGTGCGTAGGAATATAGGCATCACATTACAGGTAAATGTATATAAAGAAAGCAAAAATGTTAGCAGTGTCAGGTCACACACTACCAACTTTTGGCCCTTGGCCAAATGGGATAACAATATTTTTCGCTTGTGCTAGTGGCACTTTGTTTCAAAGTGGTCCAACACCCACATGCCAGACACAAACCCTCACACTAACAATTATGGGGAATGCATTAGGGCACTAAGCTAGTGGAATCTTGCTACAAGGCCATAATACCATCACCTAGGGCCTGAATCATTAGTAATCTTCTTATCTTGTGCAAAAGGTAAGATGCTTATTGTTACGAAGAAACGGGGAGATAAGAGTGAAGCAAAGATGGATTTTCATCCTAGCGTAAGAAATTCGTCACTTATGCAGTGGCTTTTACTTCTTATCTCCCTTTTCTGAGCATGAACAGAGTGGATTAGCTTAAGATAAGCAAAAAATGACAGATAAGATCCTTAATGAATCAGGCCCCTAGTTTGCTAATTGGTCAAGGCAGCTATATGTAAACTTACAGCCACCATAGATACTCCACATGAGAACTAGTTACATTAGTCTGATTACCCATTGTTAGGCAGCAGTCACTTGATATGTTTGCTGAACCTGATAATGCAGGTCTCCAATGTTATTGTGGTGTAGAAATGTGAAATTTATTCTCAATACCATTTTCATGTAGCTTGCCCTCTGAAAGTGGAAAGTAGTGACAAATTAACATTCCACCTTTGTTTCTCTTCAAAGTGTGTGTCGTAATACCACCTATGTCTGTTTAAACATGCTAGTCAATGTTAACAATATTTTGCAGCATTTGTCCATGCCTTGGGCAAGGGAAGTACAAAGCCTTAATGTACAGATATCCTCCCTTTAGGATTATGGCTCCATGTTCAAATTCCTTTACCACCATCTAATCCAGGGGTGGGCAAACCTGTCCTCAAGGGCCATATCCAGTTCATGTTTTTAGGATTTCTTTAATCATGTACAGCTGAGTTAATCTATTTGGCTGGGTCAGTAATTATCCCACCTGTTTCTACAGACAGAAATCCTAAAAACATGAACTGGATATGGCCCTTGAGGACAGGTTTGCCCACCCCTGATCTAATCCAAGAGTGTTGGGCCGAGCACACAGTATTTTGAGGGATTAATGTCTGGTAGATATTGTTGATGTTTACATTGTTAGGTGAGGCATCCAGTTTTTTTGGCTTATAGAGGGTGAACGTGTGCAATGGGTACCTGTGTCTGTATTGGCAAGAAATCACAACATACCAAGCTTCACATGATAATATGTTGCCCGTTATATAAAATTGCTTGGCCTTGCATAAATGTTTTCCAAAACTGGAAGGGAGCCAAATCCAAGTGACGTGCCCACTTTAACAATGAATGTATCAGTGTACATTACGTAAGAAACTCTAGGGTCTGTTTGTTATAATAATGTATTCAAGGTTCCAGATTGGTTTAAACTATCATGGATTGGGGGGATCAGATCATAGAGTTTGGAAAAGCCTTTACAGGATAGAGGAGTTTGGTGGACAAACTACCTCTTGGAGTCTACTTACTTGTATTACAGAGTGTGCTTCTTTGCCTGACCAAACCATATCTATACTCCAAGCTTTTTCATTTGCGTCTTACATGATTAGTCAGACACACAGCACTACATACACCCTTATAGTGTGTCAAACTGTCACGTTAGTCTGTATTTCTTGATCCGAATCAGGGACCCTTGGGATTACCTGCAGCAGATCTGAACAGAGCAGCCTGGATGATCTTCCTGCTCATGTTCTTGCTGATTGTCCAATCTAGCAGGGGAATGAACAGTCTGAGAATGTGGACACAAACACTGATTTTGTAATGCAGCCAGAAACACTGGGGCCAATAACTATCCACTGGAGAGAAGTGTGTTGTTCAGGCAATGAACAGATCACAGCAGCAGCTTTAAATGGTTTGTCCCAAGCAACTATTGGCTGAGCACTTAATGGGATCACAGGTGCTGAATCTGGTTGATCTGGAATGATCACCTGACTGCATCCAAGATGCCTGTGCACATGCAGCAGAACAAACAGTGTGTGTTTGATTACAAACGGAGCTGTGGAGGACGGGAATGTTGCTGACGACCAGAAGGCACCCAGGTAGCCGTGATATGACAGCGGCTGATGGGGTAAGTGCACCTAAGATCCAAATGTGAGACCCAACCTATATGTGCTTAGTGCAATAAGGTCATGAGGTTACATGTAAATAACTGTTATGCTAAATGACGTCGAGTGTACCACACACTGTGCATTAGCACTAATCTTAAATACAAATCCCTTATTAGATTTTTAGAATTAGCACAGATTTGTACCTGTACAAAATAGTAGTTAACAATATTTGTCCTGTGCCATCATGGGAAAAATAAAATTAAAATTTATTTGGGTTACATTAACACCTGTCTTTTGTGGCTCCTTTGTGTCAGGTTACAGTTTGCAAATGCAATACTTTCTTGACAGAATGATTTTCCCTACCTCTAAAGGGGCACTGTAGTTGCACGTTGTGTTTGCAATTATTTAGTCAGGCAAATAAAGAAACACTGTGGCAAAAGCATTAAGAAGCTTACCTTGATACACTTCTTGTTTAAGTCTTCTTCAGCAAACCATGGGCCAGATTCATTCTGGAAAGGTAAGGCAAAGTAACTAAGCAAGGGCAAAGCATGTCAGTTTGGAGGGGGATGTAAACCAAAAATGTCATTGGAGATGTAATTTTGGGGTAGGAGAGGTCCTACCTGACATGAACATTTCAGTGTACAAATAAGCTATCAAGTATTTGTGCGGTACATTAGGATACAGACTTTTTTTTTATTTTCGTGCTCTAAACCTATTGCTATTTTGCACCACTTGCATTTTAAAAGGCTTTTGAGCAGCATTCAGAAATATGTATCCTTGACATCTAGGTTCATTACTCAATCAGGGCCATGGCATGGTTTTGGTCAACACACTGATATTAGATACATATTTGTTTGAATTCGTTAATGAATCAGCCAGTTTGTTTGGAGATTATACTATGGTTAGACTTGATAACAAGCATTGTTATTACAAAAAACATTATGGAATCTGCCGTAAAAAAGAAAGACATTTCAGTAGTAGGAATTTTTTTTATTATAAAAAAAAAAAAATACATATTTTCGTCATATATTAAACTATATTTGTTAGGTTAAAACAATACAAATTATTTTTTCCGTGTTTTTTTAAAGCCGGTTGGACGGGAGGCTCCCCTACTCCGACTTCTTGTCACCCGTGATGTAGAGGAGTCAGAGGAACCAGGCAATGGGGCAAGGCAAGCGGGTTGTGTCCGACGAGGTGAAGGTGCAGGGTCAGGGGATGGGGATGGGGCCACGACAGGCGAGGGGGAAGTGGGCACAACAGGGGATTGGCCATAGCCACGAGCAAAGGCTAAACACATAAGACGACATAGTTCGGGGTCAGGGAGGGCGGAGGCGACAGACACACCAGGGAGGGCGGAGGCGACAGACAACTGGGTATGGGGGCTGCCGAACAAATAATCTGAGCTGGGTGAAGGGATTGTGCCGGAGGTGCGTTGGGAGTGGACATGCAAGATATCACCCAGGAGTGTTGCAATATTTGTCACTGAAGTATTTAAATTATCAATTTTGGTGGCGAGTGTCGTCGGTAAAGAGGTGTGTGTGCTCATGAAATCGGAGAGTGTGTTAGTGAGACTGGTGATTTGCTGATCCGTGTGTTGGACAGTGCTTGATATGTGTGACAGGTGAACATTCTGTGCAAGAGTGACGTCCATAAGATTTTCGGCTGCGCGTGCGAGTGTCCGCTGCCTTACATATTCAGCTGGAGGCAGCTGAGGCTCCTCCACATCAGGGGCAACTTCTTCATCGACTGGTGAAGCAGGCGCCTGCTGCTCACATGCTGTAGAGAGATAATAAGTAAAATAAAGTAATTAGAATCAATGAGTAAGGTGCGATATTATATTGGCAAAAACATCTTACAACGCGTGATGTAGCATTGGTAAAGTGTCAGCTTCCCTTGAATGTGCTAGCAGCCCTTTCCGCTCCCCAAATACAAACATTGCCACTTATGGTCTGACATTTTAGGATGAGCTCTACATATTGAGACCATTTGTCTTCAGTGTGTAAATGTCATTTCCTACTATGTGATAGGCAAACACATTGTGCAATTGAAGTTTACCTTCACACACACATCCTGAGAGTTGACACTTTTACTCAGACAGATACAAAGCTTTACAGACATTAAGAAAGCAAACTCATCATGTACCTAGTGGAGCGGCCTCTCCTGTTCGGGGTGGGCTAGAGCCAGTGTCTATGTCGCCCACCCCAACTATCTCCACCAGGGCTATTGCAGCCCTCGCCCGCTCCTCGAGGGGTGTTAAAGTAGTACGTAGTCGAGGCCCCCCACCAGTGCCTTGAGCATGCCTGTGAAGCTCAACAAGCTTCGCTTTCAGGCGTCCTTTATAGTCTGCCCATCTGTGGAATAGACAAACATTATTGCCTCACATAGTACCTTCAACTCAAAATGACACATTTTTCAATCAAATACATTGCACGTTTGCTAATCACAACAATTTAACCTTCACATACAGTAATAGAGATTTTGCTCTTTTGAAGCGCGTATAATGTGGTAAACATATTATGTCAATGTGACCAAGGGCCATGGTGTTAGTTTCTGAAAACAAAGGGCCTGATCAACAAATGCATTGGAGTCACAAGGTGGTTTCACCTCACAGGTGACTAATGCTACTATGTCACAATATCCATATTTATCTCTAGCGATATCTATATATATTATTTGACAAATACACACAGTCAGTAAAGTTAAATAGGGCTATTATTTTTAAATTTAATTCGTACCTTTTCTGTACTTCAACCTTTGTACGCTCATACGGAGATATTTCATTTATGAGCCTTGTGATTTCCTGCCAATGGGTTTGGCGCTCGCGTCCGGTTATTTGGCGGTTCCCACTGTGGAACCTCGCCAGAACCCCTTCTACCAGCACCTCCAGCTCCTCCTCTATGAAGTTGTTTTTACGCCTAGTTGGCAGCCCTGGTGCCTCCACATTACTTGGGCCAGCATCAGACAGATTCCTATTTCAAAGATAAGTTGTGTCTTTATAGGCAATGCACACAGTCAGGTGGTGATACAGAATCTAAGCACATTCCCCCCCTACATAATGTACAATTTCACAAACTTCTAACTAGGTCTAAAACACATGCCCCTTATTATAATAAACATTGTGGTTTGTCTATTTAACGGCCATTTAGTTTGACCACTGCATTTTGACTGACATATTAGTCAAATACTATAGCAACATTCTCCTACTACTACTACTACTCTTCACTTTTCAAACCATAACATTGGTTTACAGGTTAGCAACACACCAAAATGAAGGATATCACTCAGTTGCAAACCCTATATTGTGTAATTATTATTAATATTTGGTTACAAATCAGCCAACATTTGGACCCATGTGTCCATCAATGCAATGAGCTAGTTATTATGCCGTTGAACAAGGATAAGTTTCAAAAGAACTTAGCATACTGTAGGCTACTATTGAAAACTTTACATGTTAAATGTGAGGCCAGGGGCCCTTTGCTTAGCAGTTTTTTTTACATTCCGGCCACACATATTGCAGAGCAAACAGTTTACTACATTAGGAGATAAAAATATTTTGGAACTATCCAGAAATTTCAGATAAATTCTTATACTTACTTTTCTCCAAAGTTTGGCACAAAAGACAAAAATTATTTTGATAGTCAACTGGGTAATGCGTGGTATGGGCTGCGAAAAAAAAAAACAAATTAATTTTTATAAGCAAGAAAAGGTAATGTGGTAAACAAAGCTAACCTCCTAATTTGAATATGGATAAGGTTCAAAAGAACTTAGCATACTGTAGGCAGAAAACTTTAGGAGAACACAAAAAATAATAAAATCTTTCAATCTCTGATTTAGTTTGGTACTTACTGTTTGTTGTTGGCTTCTTAGACCAATCATCCAAATGTAATGTAATGAAATCTTGACTGTGCTCTATCCAGGCTAAAAAGCGAATGAACAGGCACTAGACCAAAGCACAGGTGGGTTTAAATGGAGTGTTGAATTAATAAACCAGGTGTACACTCTTCTTCCTAATTGCGGAGCACACTGTACTCGTCTCAGTGCAGGCGCCCGCCATGTTCTTGGTGGGAGAGACAATCAGAGTCACAACACAGGTGTGTGAAAGCTCCGCGTGTGACGTGAGCACGCCCATACGTGCTCAGCGAACCAATCGGAACGCAGAGGCCCCCATTTTGTGTTATAGACATTATACCAAAATGAGGGCTGCAATTTTCAGCAGGCGTGAGCTGAGAGTCCTTGCAGAGGGTATGGACAATGTACCCTCTGGACGGTATGTGTCCAACGAGGTGAAGGTGCGGGCCTATCAAAGGGTCCGCAGACGCCTCCGCCTCCGATACAACATTCGGCGGAGCACCGTTCAGCTCCAACGGCGGTGGAGCGATCTCCGGCGCCACCAGCCCCAGCTTCTGGAGGAGCTCTGTAGGGAGATCAGAATAAGTGAGTTCTCTACTAATCGCCAAAAAAAAGTCAACATATATATATATTTGCTCTATGGCCCTGATTCATGAAGGATCCTTAACTTGAGAAACTTCTTATTTCAGTCTCCTGGACAAAACCATGTTACAATGCAAGGGTGCAAATTAGTGTTCAGTTTTGCACATAAGTTAAATACTGACTGTTTTTTCATTTAGCACACAGATACTTGATAGATTATTTGTACACGGAAGTTTAAAGTTGATATTTGTGTGCTACATGAAAAAGCAGTCAGTATTTAATTTATGGTCAAAACAGATTACTAATTTGCACCCCTTGCATTGTAACATGGTTTTGTCCAGGAGACTGAAATAAGAAGTTTCTCAAGTTAAGGATCCTTAATGAATCAGGCCCTATGTTTGTAAATATGTTCACCCTAAACACCTGACATGGCCTACATAACAATGTGCAAGCACACTATAAAGGTCATGCCCCTTCCAGTGCACCCAAAAAGCTTTGGCTCCTCTGTGTCCTAAATGTGTCTGCTAACCATTTACTGACCTAAATGTTTTTGTGTGACAATTCTCACCATTAAGTGTGGTTTAGGAAATCAGGCATTCTAAGTCTTGACCCGAGTGCTGTAACTTGCTAGTCTAACCTTAAAAACATTTTGGAGTGGAAGATGTGTTGTCATTATTGGGCCAAGATTTAAAAGGCACGTTTCAAAGACAAAACACCTTAGTGTTTAGACTGATTTTTGCAAGCTCCCATAAGATGCAAACAGATTAGATAGTGTGCTAGATATAGCTAATCAATCATTACTTAACTGCCTATTTAGACTCTTTTAGACTGTAAGGTACTCCCAACAAAGGGTGATTTCCAAAGTATACTCAACATTCAAAGCTTTTTGACCTCCATCCACTAATTCGGTGGTCCTGTAAAGAGAGAACTAATTGACCAGGGCCAAGGGAGTTTGATGACTTAAAAGCACCTACATGAAAAAAACATACTACGGCCAAATGTGAACAAAACCTAATTAGGCGGCCAGTAGTATGTTTGGGGAGTGTGGTAGACAACACATGCAAATATGGAGCAAGCCTCCAAACTCCACACATATGTAACTATCATCAGGGAGTTGAACTCCTGACCCCAGTGCTGTGAGGCAGACGTGCTAACCACTAGACCACTGTGCTGGGCTGACAAGTCATGTGAAATGCTTTGTGTTCATCATGTTTACCTCCTTGCATTGTTAGTAGCAAATATTTATGCCTGCTGACAATGTAAAGTTGATTAAATATGTATGATCACCTGATTGTCAAAATACAATAGTTTTTTTCAAATGGTGATTGTGTTAACATGTCCTTTTGTTTATATTTCCTTTTTTCAAACAGACCGGGCACGCTGGGAACGCCGCCAACGCCGCCGGGCATTCGTCGAGGCGCAGGCAGCTGAGGAGGAGGAGGAGCAGCAGCCAGTGGCGGTGGCAGTGCCACTGTCATCGGAGGAGGAGGAGGAGGCGGTGCCAGTGGCAGTGTCGCAGGAGGAGGAGGAGGCGGTGGCAGTGGCAGTGTCGCAGAAGGAGGAGGAGGCGGTGCCAGTGGCAGTGTCGCAGGAGGAGGAGGAGGCGGTGCCAGTGGCAATGGCAGTGGAGGAGCAGGAGGAGGAGGAGGCGGTGCCAGTGCCGGTGCCAGTGGCAGCAGCGGTGGAGGAGGACGAGGAGCAGGCTGACCGGGAGCCCCAGGATTTAGCGGACTCCACATCAGGCAGCCAAGAGGCAGTGGAGTTGGAAGATTGTAAGTATTTGCGATAAGTGATGGACATAGTTATACAAGATTGACATGTGCATTATACTTGTACATAATCCCTGCTGTGACATATGTTGATTAAATGGTGCCTTAAATGCCACAGGTTGAACACTTATAATATCTGCCTATACATTTTAGGCGCATTAAACACTCAAACCACAGCCATAGCCATCTTAACACATGGGCACGCAGGGCATTGGGCAAAACAATGTGGCCGCTAGCCTGGTCAACTCGTCAGTATATTAATGACTTGTTTATAAAATCTAATATACACCAAAATCGTTTGAATTCCTGTGAGTGATTGTATAGGTAGTGGCCCATGTAGTGCATAGACCTGGGGCCAATAATGCTGGATAAGACAACCCTGTACATAGCCCTCTCCCCGTGGCTCACCAGAATTTAGTACATTGATTCGAATGCCTTCTCAATGTCTAATGTGCGTGCAAATGGTTTTGTGGCCAGAGGCCTAAGTTTTGAAAGTAATGTAACAGTAAACATCTCTAGTAAATCCTGTCTGTTTGATGAAATATGTATCCATGTATGTAATGTTTAATTTCTGATTTCTTTCAGCACCCACTGAGGAAGCTGGCAATTGGTCTCCACCACCACCCACCGCAGCAGAACTGATGGCCCACATGGGTCAAATTGTGGAGGACCTGGAAGGCCTCCACGTACATATTGGGAATATTGTAGGCAACCTGCGTTTTAAATTGGCCTACTGGGCCTCATTTCTATGATATTTTATTTATTTGTTCTCTGATATATATGTAAATAGTTTGAAAAGATTGTTGCGTTTTATAAATATATAACTTTATAAAAAAACAAACCTTGGTGTGTGTGTCTTTATTCATCTCATTACACAACATGTGGGTATATATAATAGTCCGAAAAGAGTAATGAAGAAAGATGTTTTGCTTATAACATCATTTGTAAAACACAAAAGGATTTCTTTAGCTGTTTGCATGTAATCCAAAAGTAACATGTGCCCTCCACGAACAAGCCACCCCTATAAGAGGTATTGCATCTGTAGGCCCTGTGTGCAAGATAAAATTCAAAAATGTCAAACGCTCTAGCTAGTTACCAATTCCCCCAAATACATATGTCATTGTAGTGATACTCCAAGGTAACGTTCAAGTATCAGAGCAAAGCCAGTCACACATTGAAGAGAACCTCTAAAGTGTACCCAGAAGTGGCGTCAATGGTGTAAGGCAGAAGTGCAAGCGAGGCAAAGGACCATGGTACTGGAGTGTGGAGAGCAGCCTGTTTGGATAAAGCTGAGTACATGACATAACGTGTACGCCATGGATCCAGATGAAAGTCTATTTGCTGACAATGTTGCATTTACCTCCAAGGAAGCTGTCACCTACAACACCCCCCCCCTCTTAGTCCATTTAGAATACTCAATGTCAGCATGCACCTAATACTGTGCATGTGAAGTATAGGCCGTGAGGCTTCTTGGATTTTCCCTCCAAATAAATATTTACTTTCAATACAGTATAAATCAGAGGGCATATTTTACAATATGGTTGAGCGTGTATAACAAATGCAAAAAAAAAAAAAGAAAGCATTGTGTCCCATTTCTTGTTAGCATAATGATTCCAGTCCACACATTAGTTATGGGTATGCTCAGTATTTGAACTCATGTCTGCTGTGTTGTGAGTCCAAAGTGCTAACCAGTGAGCTACCTGTGATATTGGTATTTTGTAAGTAATTTGTGTGAATAATGTAGAGTAGTATTAAGTGTGAGGTGTCTGTGTAGCACGCATGCTGTATTGTTGGTGTTGTCTGTGTATTTTCATGTCTCAGGTTGTGGTAGCGGGTAGCTGTCCCCATTTGCATACAGTCATTCCTGAGTTGTAATCCAGACAGAAACCCTTCCTCTGTGTGGAGGTTGTATATACACTCTTGTGTGTATCCTTTATGGAAGAGTATGCTATGCATTCATTTTGCTGAAAAGGCAAAGATGTATTCACACCACATACATTTTAATACATTCGTTATTCATGTGTTTTTAATGTAGCCATGTGCATGCATTTTGCATACTATACGGCGACTTGAAATCGAAGAAATCCTAAACACAGATCGTGAGCAATGTGTTTTTGACAAGTGTGTATTAGGTTAATTAGTAGCAAAGGAAAAACAACCGTCCAGAGTGTTGCACATCATTGTTATTTGTCAGTGATTAATGAGTAGAGAGCTATGTCGTAAAAATAAGCCCCAGGCATTTATGTTGTGTTGTGTGTAAACAAACTGTTGGGTCCCTCCCACAGTGGGCGTGAGGTTTGCATTGCTTGGCTTGTCGTCAATCAGTTGAGAGCCGTCGCTTATGCGTGTAGCATGTTTAAAGATCCGCAGGTGGGTGTGTTTTCTAACGTTTGCGCTGCTTATTTCTGTCACTTAGACCACATGGGGGTGTGTTTTTGCTGTTTGAGGTGCTTATTTCGGTTTACGTCACTCAAAGTATGCAAGGCAGATGCGTATGCGTTTGCGAACTTTGATGAATCGGGCCCCATGTTATTACGCATGTTGATCATAAACATTTGCTTTAATGCAAAATAATAATACATCCAGAAAATAATTTAGAATAGACACCTGCTACAAAATGTTCCATTACAGCTATGCTAGATCATTCTTGTGCTATCTTGATTATAGAGTAAATGAATGTTAATGTTTTTCAAGGCTATACCCTACTCTAGCATCCATGAAAACATTGACTTTTTAAGGATGGTATTATTTAAAGTCACATTATCAAAACACTATTTTCTTAGATAATGTAAAATGTAAAAAACATGTGGTTTAACCATTTCCTAAGCAAAATCTTGAAGACACATTCACTATCTGCTATAACTAATGCTTATTTTAAAGGTACCAACTTTTAAGGGTAGGTTCCCGCACACTCTTTAATTCTGTCTGCCAATTAAGTCATTTTAGACTCACTAATGATAATAGACTCATACAAATGTCAATAGTGGAAAACTGTAGTTCAATTAAAGGTATTGTTTTAATTTTAATAAGGATTTCTCACAATAATCTGTGTGATTATTAATATGATGTGATAAGGAAACCTGGATGTTTTATTTCAAAATTTTCTTCTGATATACAACCAATTTATGCTTTTGCATTCAAGATGGTGGTGGCTCTAATTAAATTCTACCCAGTGCTCAGTAATTCAACTACACCTCTTTACAGCATACAACTCCCTAAAAGGCAACACTTACCTGCTCCCGAGTCAGAATGGCTTCTTACAGCTATATAATGTACAAACATTGGTGCATTGGTGCAAGGACCTTGGCTCCTTACAGTTTGCCTCTCCTGTCATGTGGCCTCGGGCTTAGATGACTGTCCTCAATCTGTTCCAATGCACATCATTCTGCTCCTCTTCTGCACTCCCACTACAACACCCCAATGAAACACCTAGACTGAAGGCCTGGGAACGTTCTAGCACCAAAATTGGGGATGTTCGTGAACTTTTCCTTAGTGCACATAGTGATCGTCTTCAGTAGCCTAGCCCTATATGCATTTGTTTGGAGACCAGTTCTAGTGGAGTGCACCAAAAGCCTCCTCCATACCTGTACACCTCTCAATCACACCTACATCACCTGTCTCATGTTCAACCAAGTGGCCTTGCCTACAACCAGGCCAGATCAACTGACTTTCCACCCACCTGCAGGTAAAATTCAAAGGTGCCTGTGTTTTCTCCTCATACACCGATTTCTGCTACCTCATAGTCCTGAGAGGGTTAGACATCCTGCTAGCACTGGTGGTACATCTCATTGGTGGTCTCTTTCATGAATCCAGAGCTTTTGGTTTAGTACCATCTTCCCATCCCTAAAAGAAACTCCCCCTTATTGCTCAGTTCTACTTCCTCTGCCACATTTCCTTCTACTCCAGTTATCTCACTCTACCCGATGCCTACATATCTATTCCACTTCTCACTAGGTTCTTCCAATTTATACTTTTTGTTACTGTATACTACCACTTACTTACTTCTCCTCTCCTGTGATGTTTGTTTTATTGTGGATCTATTCATTGTACTATAAACTACTCCATTATTCTTTACTCTGCATTTCTTATTCTTTTTAATTTCATTGCTTGTGTTGTGTTATTATTATTATTTAATAGTACTGTACTTTGTTGCTCATGTTTCCAATATTACTGCATAATTTGCCAATTTGTTGTGACCCCGATGTTGTTTCTTGCTTACTCTCTATACTATGCTGAACTATTGTCCCCTGTGCAACCATTACTCCTCCATGGCCCTGTTTCTACTTACTATTCCCCCTCCGCTCTCAAACCACATACCATCACATTCGATCTTCTTCCCAACCATCTTCTCTATTTCTCACTCCGCCCGCCTGCCATTACTTTCAATCTTTTCCTCTAACCCCCAACTATTTTTAAATGACAAGCTTCTATCTCTCAATTGCCCCCTTGTCCCCCTTGTTAAAGCCTAAGTAGACCTCACAAACTCAAATCATCCTCCATTTACAGTTGCAACATCCCATCCAACCCCAGGCCCTCACTTCCAACATAAAACTTTGCTTTCCCCAAGTACCCTTCCAAACTTTTTAATTTATTCACTACACTTCAGCTCCTCCTCCTGCCCTCTCTGAAATGCCAGATTGATCTGCAATAAACTCTTTCACATTCATGATCTCTTTATCACAAACCCTCATAACCACTTTGCCATAAGTGAAACCTGGCTCACATCCTGTGAGTGGATTGCTCCCTTTCACAATCCCAGATCTGGAGACAAACTGGTGCATTGGGCATCATTCTCTTGCCTTGCTGTACTTTCTGAGACAGCTCCCCTGAACCCTCTTTTTCTACATTTATTTAAATCCATTCCATCCATTGCTTCTTCATTAACTCCACCTTCATTGCAGCCAATTACCAATACCCTGGTTCTGCCTCCCAATTTCTTGACAATTTCTTAGCCACTGATTTACCCAGACTCATTTTAGGTGATCTCAACATTCCCATTGATAACATCACTGAATATACTCAGCTAGTCCTTTGGACTCTCTGAGTGGTGTTCCTTGTCCTTACGTGCTTTCTGCCTCTACTCCATCTCCAGTTTTTCTAACTCACCCTTCATGCTCCCCATCCATATCCTCTTTCTTTTAGCCTCCTATACCTACCTTTTCATTCAAGTCTGTTAGGAACCCCAACAATCTGCACCACAATACCCGGAGTCTACTCTGAAGTCTGGTGTTGGCTGGAGCCCCTAGTGGTGGGGACAGACTTGGCTGCAGACAACAAAGGGTCGTGAATTGCGTGCTGACTGTGGAGAACCCAGGCGAGTGAAGTGAGGGTCCAGCAGAAGTCCAATAGGAAATGGGCAAGCCAGCTGAGTCAGTATCCAGGCAGAAGATCAGAGGTCACAGGCAAACAATCGTAGTAAATAGCCAGGCAGAAGATCAGGGGTCACAAGCAATAATCGTAGTCAATGTCCAGGCAGAGGGTCAAAAGGTCACAGGCAATCAAACGGAGTCAGGAAACAGGCAAAGGTCGGCAGTAGTAAACAAATCCAAAGTCACCAGAGCAGATAATAGGAGCAGGCTAAGAACAGCAAGCTGGAACTATAACCGGCAGGGAAGGATTACCCTTCCCTGCCTTAAATACTAACCCTGGCCAATGAGAGGAAGGCAGCCCCGGGGAGCATAATCAGCCAGCTGGCTTCCCTCTTATTTGTGCATGCGTCCGGCTGTCCTGCATGCCGGGGCGCAGCGCAGGAGTCTGAATGCGTCCTGACCGTTGCCTTGGCAACGGCCGGGACGACCCGGAAGTGACGTCCCGGTCGTCATGATGACGGCCGGGACATGAGGGCGGAGAGTCGCGGCGGTGCCCGGAGCCGCCGCGGCTCGTGACAGTAACCCCCCCCTTGAGGAGGGGTCAAGGAACCCCGACAACCTGGTTTTCCGGGAAATTTTTTAAAGAATTCCGTGAGTAACCTATCTGAATGTAGGTTTCTTTGCGGTACCCATGACCGTTCCTCGGGACCGTACCCCTTCCAATCGACTAAGTAGTGAACTTGGCCTTGGACCTTTTTTGAATCCAGGATTTTTTCCACTATGAATTCTTGATGTCCATCCACCGAGACTGGTTGAGGTTTGGATTTTTTGGCAGGTCGGGCAGGTTTCAATAAAGAGCAGTGAAATGTACTGGGGATCTTTAAGGATTCCAGAAGTTTTAGTTTGAAGGCCACTGGATTCATTTGCTTTAGGATGGTAAATGGACCAATAAATTTGGGTCCTAATTTCTTACATGGCTGACGGAGTCTTATATTCCGAGTAGAGAGCCACACAG